>NC_091761.1:57055000-58305000 GCF_029378745.1 Bos indicus | reverse complement strand
TCCCAGCAGCCCCAGGCTCCGCTTCTGAGTCGGCCACCGGCGCGGTTTTCCCGCCGAAACGCGGCCCTGGCGCGCGGGGCGTGGGGCGCGGGGCGCGCGGCGGGCCGGGCACTTACCAGCTGCAGCAAGCCGGGGACCACCACGAGGGGCAGCGGCCGCAGGCGCATGGTGCCGGCTGGCGCGGCGTCTCACGAGCTGCGCGCCCTCGCCTGCCACTCGCGCATCTCCACTTCGGGGGGCAGGACTGAGGACGCCGGGGACACAGCGCGGCGCTTCCTTCCCGGAATCCGAGCGCAACGCCGCGCCGCGCGGGTCGGGTGGGCGGGCTGGGAAAGGGGTGGGGGAGGGCGAGCGGGAGATGCTTCTGGGGCCCCCGCGCGCCCCTCCTTGGAGGGGGCCGGAAAAGGAGCGTGCGGGGCTGCTGGCGCTCCGGCTTGCTGCGAGGGGCTCCAGCGGTGCTGGGGGCTCTGGCGTCCCCGGGTCGGGGTGAGCGCGGGGGTCTCCGCGGGCGGGGAGCTGCGGCTCCGGCGCTTTGGTGCAGGGTTCCCTCGCTGGGCTGCTCTAGGCGGGCAAAGCGGAGCGCGCCCGGGAGCCCAGCGAGGCCCGGCTCCTTCTTCGACCCCACCCAGCAGAGGGCCAGTCCCGGTGGCTCAGTTGGG
This sequence comes from Bos indicus, assembly GCF_029378745.1. Classification (NCBI taxonomy): domain Eukaryota; kingdom Metazoa; phylum Chordata; class Mammalia; order Artiodactyla; family Bovidae; genus Bos; species Bos indicus. The sequence goes on along the minus strand of NC_091761.1, from coordinate 58,304,341 downwards.
TCAGGCGCTCTGCCCACTGACCAGCTCTTCTTTTGCACGGAAAGAGGCAGCGGGGATGGGGTGTGGGTGAGGTTTCCCTGCTTGGATGCCGAAGAAGTGCGCCCGGAAAGCACCCAGGGAGTTCGAGGGGAAGGAGACGGCCAGGTCCTGAGACGGGGCGTGGGGGAGCTGCTAACAGGAAAGCCTGCGGTGGGTGGTGGTTGAGTGGGGCGGGGGTTAGGGTAGGGGGGCTGGATCCCAGGACGTCTCGGAAGGGCGCCCCACTCCGCGGCAGCACTGGCTATCTCGGAGTCCAAGGCAGGGGGTCCAAAGTGCAGCTGGCGGCTGAAAGAATTTTCGGACGTGGAAAGTAGTGGAGACCTAGAGGGACCTTGAGGAGGGGTAGCGACAGGGCTGTGAGAAGCCGAGCTAGCAGTAGGGGGCCAGGCTTACTCGGTTTTGAGGATGCTTTGAACTGCTTGGTGTCCAGGTTCCAGATAGAGCTGCGCCCGGGCGCCCGGGGGGAAGACTTAGAAGAGGAGACCCCGCTGCAGCCTCCCCATCGGCAAATCTTCGAGAGGGATATTTTTGAGGCCAAGGCTGGACAAGACTACAAATATGCTGCCTGGCATCCTCACCCCCATGTTAGCAAGTCTCCATTTGAGAGATCCTTAACCTTTAACTATTTCTGTGCTAGACACTCAAGTCAAGGGCCAGTGGGGCTCAGGGACTCCCCCATTTACGGTGGATGAAAATTTAGACATCATCCATCAACCCCTTAATGAACAGATGGGCAATCTAAGGTCTAAAGAGGTAAAACTGCTTCTCCAGAGATAAGTCCCTAGGCAGCTACTTCAAAAGAACACGCAAGGATAGTTCCTACCTCTCTTGGAAAAGAAAAACACGTTGAGGCGAGGGAGTGGAGTTGCGATTGATTTTCAACCTTTAGAAAATAAAACACAACAAAGTGAAATTTGAGTTGGAATTGTAGGGGGAAAATGTTTCCATCTCCTCCTCGCACCAGGACTGAGGTGGGTAGGCAGGGTCCCACCCTTCCTTTCTTTGGGTGTGTCAAGATTTTGCCGACAGTGTGCTTGTCCTGTGCTCAGTCCTGTCTCACTCTTTGAAACCCCATGGACTATAACCCACCAGCCTGCCTCCCTCCGTGGAATTTTCCACACAAGAATACTGGAGTGGGTTGCCATTTCCTCCTCCAGGGGATCTTTCCAACCCAGGGATCAAACCCTCCTCTCCTGGAGGTCATTCCAGACTGTTCTGGGCCCCTGTGTGACTTTGAGAGGTGTTGTCTCTGAGGCTGTGGGTGGGATATACAACTCCATTCCCTGTGGAGGAAGAGTCAAAAAAGGATTATATATCCTTCCTAACTCTTGGCCAAGGGTGACTGGTGAATTATAGGACCCATGCAAAGGCTGCAGTAGCAACAACCCACTTCTGCTTGTCCTAAGACTTAAAATCATTATTTGCATATCTAAATATATAACTCACCTCCCTATAGTTACCCTTCCCCTTCACAAATATTCTTTACCAAGACTGGGAGCTCGCTTCTAGAAAGTTATTCTATCCTGGATGCAGAAATAAGATCATTGCAAAAAATGGGACAGATGTAAGTTGATCGGCTTGTCCAACTTTGTCTTTGCATTTCATTTACAGACAATCTTTGGAAAGCGATGAATAGGGAACGGATTGGCAGACATTAGAGGAACACCTTTATGGAGAGGGGCTGCTAAAAGAAGAAGAAAGGCAAACAGTATTGCAAGAGGCAGTACCTCATTTAGACTTGGTGTTTCTGCAGGAGTCCCAGCTGACTCATCTCTAAAACTAGAAGGTGAGGTCCCATCTTGATTTAGTGGTCTCCAATTCTGTTATCACTAGCTCTTTCAATGAGGAGTGCTGGACTTAACACACTATTGAAATGAATAAATGACTTAATGACTCTTTTCTTTAAATTTGGTCCTATTTCTTAGACCATTTCTGCACTTTTGGGAAATTTATGCATAAAATTTTGAAGTGAAACCTCAACTTGGACATGTGTCCTAATACTAAGTATTTTCACAATGGAACTTGTTGAAGGGTGTTGGATTCCAAGCTAAGAGCTAAGGGACACAGGAGAATGTGTGTGTCCCGTTGCTTAGGCTGTGGAAGAGAAGCACCCAGGATCCCCCAGTCTGCTATTACTGTGTTTATTTATAAGGTGATTGCTGCTAATTTAGTGTATTCCTGAAATTTTACTGTACGTATTATGGTAAAGTGAAAGGAAGGAAGAAGGGAAGGAAAGGAGGGAGAGGAGCGGGGAGGGAAGGGGAAAAGATAGGCAAGAATGATAGACTTTGCTGGCAGTCCAGTGGTTAAGACTCTGCATGTACGGAGCAGGGGTCATGGGTTCAGTCCCTGTTTGAGGAACTAAGATCCCAAATGCCTACACAGTGTGGCCCAAAAAAAATTTTTTTAATTAAAAAAAGAAGCATGCTAGAAGCATTAAGTGCATTGACTCTGTCATTCAGAACACTCAGTGTAAACAGGAGCATGCCACAAACGAGACAGTCTGGGAGAGTTGAAGTGTTGCCCAGGACAGTTGGAGGAAGGGCAGATCCTTGGAAACCAGCATGACTGCTTCATAGCAGAGATGAAATGTGAGCTTCTGAGAATGGCCGGATTTAGTTTATGTAGGAGAAAATAGGTAAAGCCATTCCATGTGGGAAGAACGACATGAGCAAAGGCCGAATGGAGGGACTTCATGTGACTTCACTGATGGATGGAAAAGAAAAGGAGAGGAAAAGTATGTTATAGGTGAGATGGTAGGGATCTGGGAATGCCAAGCTAAATAGGTTACCTTGGTCTGCAGGAAATAAGGAGTCTTCCAACTTTTTGGAGTAGGAAAGTCAGACATCAAGTGGAATAGAGATATATGCAGTGGTAACAGACAGGATTGTCTAAAGCAGGAGACTGCATGAGGAGATGGTCATGGTTGTTTGAAAGCAAAGAAGGAAGAAATGTGATGCAAGAGCTGCTACAGAGGAACAGGGAACTGAACTGGCGGTTGGAATATTGTAAAAGTGTCTCGGCATATTAGAGGAATTTTTTTTAACATCGTCCCTTTCTCAGAGGCAATTTAACATCTAGAGAATCAGATCATTGCCTTTTTCATTTTGCAAGTGTGGTTTTCCCAGTGTGAGGGGAGTGAAAAGGGTCTTTTCATGTAGACAAAGTAGCAAAAAATAGAACCTACCAAATTTTCCTGCCATATGATTCCACTGTAGTCTTTTTAAAAGGCAACTTATGGGTATATTCGGAGAAGGCAATGGCACCCCACTCCAGTACTCTTGCCTGGAAAATCGCATGGACGGAGGAGCCTGGAAGGCTGCTGTCCATGGGGTCACTGAGGGTCGGACAGGACTGAGCGACTTCACTTTTCACTTTCATGCATTGGAGGAGGAAATGGCGACCCACTCCAGTGTTCTTGCCTGGAGAATCCCAGGGACGGGGGAGCCTGGTGGGCTGCCGTCTGTGGGGTCGCACAGAGTCGGACACGACTGAAGTGACTTAGCAGCAGCAGCATGGGGATATTGTCAATGCTTTGAAAGCCAATCTGTCAACTTGTGGCTCCCTTGGACCATTTGCCTTTTCCTTGTGCTTCTCCTCTGCACTTACTTTCTCACCACTTACTGTTCATTAGCATCATAACCAGAATGTGTATAAGAACATCATATGCCGTATAATATTTGAGAGCTGTGGTGGATATCAGACACTAACCAACTTTCTCACTTTATATTTAAGGAAATGGAAGCTCGAAAGGTTATGTGACTTGCTTCAGGTCATCTGGAGAGAGGCATGGGCACATCTGAAACTTGATTCAAAGCCTTCAGTTTCTTTGTGCAGAGTCTTTCCAATTCATCACTCTGCCTCAGGTATTTTTCAACTGACCAGCAGTTATAAAAGTTGTGATGTAGTGAATGAATGAACCTTTAGTGAGTAAGAGTTGTGGGAGTGATCTATGGATGCTAAAAGCCCCAGAGTCTATCTTATTATCAGGAAAAGAGGTCTGACAGTACCAAGCCTGAAGCATTGATGAGGTAATAATTTTAGAAGCGTGAGAGGATATAGAGAATTGCATGGCACATGGCTCTGCAACCCTCTGCGGAGGAGTAATCAGGACTCGGGAACATGGCAGTATTACGCCAAGGATACAGGGAATTCTCAGGGAGCCTTTGGACCTCTTTGAAAGCTGGTGGGCTTTTTGGTAGGAATTCGGAACAACAAATCCTTTTGAGTTGCCACTCTTGTTGAGTAATTGAATATTCTTTAGTCACCATTTTATTAATGTGATGCTGTGTTACACTGACTCAACCCTGATGGCACTGGGGACTTTAACCTCTTTAAAAGTGTACTTAAACAGTGACATTTTTCACCCAAGAGATTTCACTATACAGCCATGGTTGAAAACTGCTGCTCTACAGAAACTTACTTTTCCCCCCTCCCTTTCCTTCCCCCTCTCTCCCTTCTTTTTTTTTTTTTTTTTAATTGGAGAGTAATTGTTTTACAATGTTGTGTTAATTTCTGCCTTACAACAGTGCAAATCAAATCCTTCCTCCCTTCCCTTCCCTATAGAATTGTAGCCTCCACATTTGGAATGTACTAAGAACTTATTTATATTCTTAGTTCTATGGGACTTTTCAGGAGAGAACTGGACATTTTCTTGGTAGATGGGTCAGCATGTTTGGGGGATTTATGAAGTTTTATCACATAAATGTTATCAGTTGCCCTAAGTTCAAACACAAATCAAAGAGTTCTTCTACAGTGAAGTTTTTTTGCCACAACTATATTTCTTCACTTGGATGTTAGAAGGTGCTACCAGCAAAGTACTGGTGGCTGAAGCCACCATCAGCAGCCAAGAGGAGAGGTTGGAGGGAGGGGAGGAGAAGCAGCCTGTGGGTTCTAGCCAGTCCTGTGATGATGTGGGTGAATATCAATCAAGACTGACAAGGTGGGAGAGAGCATCTCTACCAGTCAGAGTGCGTTTTGTAAAGTTGTCGCTGTGTTTCAAAGTGTGTTGCCATGCAGTGTTCATATACGCATGATTATTTGACTGAATGGTCACCTTTTTTTTTTACTGGTATATCAAGTATAATGGATGTCATTGCTAGGAAATCAATTAACTTCCTTCAAATGTAGCTTCCTATATGGAAAGAAGGCAGGAGAACAGAGCTATAGAAGATTAGAATTGGAGCATTTTGCTTAACCCTTCAGTTTATAGATGAAAAACCTGAAGCCCAGAGATGGAAAGTGATATTCTCAAGGTCACACAGCCAGATGATGGCATAGGAAGGTTAGACTCCAGGGTTAGTGCCGGGGGAGCTCACGCCAACCTCTTTTCATCCCAGATGTCTGTCTGTCTTCTTCCAGGAACTCTAAATATTCTCAGATTGGAATCTTTTCCTTTGATTAGTTAAGGTAGTGTTCTGTAAATGTGTTTTTCCCTTGCTGTCTTTCTGTTAATTATTGTGGACCAGATATTAGACACTCCACAGCCCCATCCTACCCCCAGAGTCACATCTGACTCTTTGCAACCCCATGGACTGTAGCCCGCCAGGCTCCTCTGTCCATGAAATTCTCCAGGCAAGAATACTGGAGTGGGTTGCCATTCCCTTCTCCAGGAGATCTTCCTGACTCAGGGATCAAACCTGGGTCTCCTGCATTGCAGGCAGACTCTTTACCATCTGAGCCACCAAGGAAACCCAGAGTAAGCCTAGCACAGTCAAAAAAGCCTTTTGGTTTCAAATACACAAACATAACTGAAACAAGTTGAACAATTACAACAGAAAGCTATTTAATGACTCATAGGAAGGTCAAAGGCTGAAGGTAGTTTCAGGCAATTTGAAATGAAATTCAGAAATTTTTGAGTGGGATATTGGGTTAGCCATCCTGAGGGTGTGAGTCCATTTATGATGGGCTGGGAGCACAGCTGCAGAAAGCTTAAGGTTGGACCTTAGAGAGCAGGGGTTGAAAATCTATCCTCCAAGAAACTGGCTTTTTAAAGAGACTGACCACCTCCCAACCACCAACAATTTTCTGCAGATGGAATTTGAAGTTGTTTTCTGTAGTTTTTCACTGATTTTCCCCCAGATATCTTTTTCCTTTGACATGTTCTTTCCTTGCTCAGATGCCTCCAGTTTTTCTTTCATGGATATTTGAATGACTCTCATCTCCTAACTTCTCATACTCCAGCTTTTTGTGTCTACTTAAACAGCACCTTGATGACCCTCACCTCATTTAACACAGACCCTGTATCAGATGAACTGAGCTTGAAACATGTGAAAAATGGTTCAGAATCACAGAACCAGGGATTTCACTGGTGGTCCAGTGGCTAAGACTGCACTCCCAATGCACAGGGCTTGGGCTCAATCCCAGGTCAGGGAACTAGATCCCACATGTGGCAACTAAGGATCCTACGTGCCTCAAAAAGATTGAAGATGCTGCTTGCCATAGCCAAATAAACAAAAATAAAAAACCCCAGGAGCATCCCCATTTACCACTTTCTGCTTCTAAAGTAATATGAGTTGATTCTTTTGTATGATGGAAGCCATCGCTTATAAAAGCATAATGCCAGTTATCCTTCCTAGTAGGTCTAACTATGCCAAGGCACTGTCCATTGGCTTCAAGCAATTGCAATTCATTTTTTTGTTTATAGCCAGGTTGTTATTTTTGTAAACATTGCATTCTGAAATACAGGTGGCTTTTGAACTAGCAGGATGATTGAGGCACAAGAAAGTTTTGCTTTTTGAGTTCTGTGCAGTGCAACCAACATGTTCTACCTGTGGTCTCTCTGGACATCAACATTACCATCCAAGTGCTGCTTTCATGTTTTATATCAGTGTGTCAAATGAGTGGTGCTTTCCTTGTCTTCCAGCAGAAATTGTGTTAGGAAATGAGTGGCTAGCTTTCCTACCCTAATCGGTATAGCTTTGTGTTAAGTGGCTGCTGAGGTTTGGTACAAAACTCCCCATTTCTAGGCATTTGGGCCATCTCTTTTTCCCCTCTGCTGATCTAAAATGAACTTGTCTGACTTTCCCTGGCAAAGTAATAATTGCACGGAGAAGCCTTCTCTCCGTTTATTGAAACATCTTGAGTGCTATCTACTGGTCAAATGTGGCATTGCCTCAGAAAGTGAGCGTCAGGCAAATTGTCATGGGTCTTCTAAGGATAACTTTTGTCTACTGGCTGAATATATGCTGAACAAATGCCGTATGTTTTAGCACATCCTGAAACATACTAAGGACCTGCATTCTTAAATTATATCATTGCCAGGGAATCACTCATTGCCTTCTGGATCAAAAGACCCCTTGATTAAGAGGCATACAAATTAGAGTATAAGTGCAGTGTAACCACTGGGTAGGTGCCCACTTGTCCTTCCTTGAAATGAATAACTGAATAGTTTAAGTCTGATTCTTGCTTTGCTGAGTAATGTCAATGGATAAAACTAAACCTTTAAAATGAGCTTTATGGAGTCAGTCAATAATGCTATGTCTTCATTGTATAAAAAGGAAGACAATTTACACTCAGTACTAGGTAATAAGCATATGCCAATACTAATAATATTGATCAGAATGCTTAAAAGATAACAGTTAATATTTAGTATGAGTTAAAATTCATCCAACTTATTCTAACCAAACTATATTTTCTGCCCAAGGTCTTTTGTTTCAAGCACCTGGTAACTTATCCAGAGAGGCATATTATGCTTTAGTCAAGATCCCAAAAAAGAACATATGAGGAGGGAGTGCAAAGCATTGAACAACTGAGAATCAATGAAAAGTGATCTGAAAGTCAAGCGGTCTTCTTCTTCTAGCAAAATGAATAATTTTTGCATTTAAGACAAATAATTGTAAAGGAAAGACCAAGTACAGGGATCACTATTGATTATCAGGAAATAATGATGAGAAAGGGCTAATGTGTTGACATCATTTAGGCAAAATCCAGATGATGAAGCTGTAGTTAACAGGAACTTTATAGAGACATACTGATTTAACAGTATACATGGAAATAGACAATCCTACCATCATTTTTAAGTTATTAAGATACAACTTATGCTGCCTTTTACTTATTTTAAATTGTTTATTCAGTAATTTGGCATTATTTATGTCACTTCATATTAATACCTATATATTCTCCTGAAAATTATAATTTTAAAAATTGAATACCCTAGATTTTGAGACTGTGTGATTTTTGTAACATATTCAGTTATCTGTATGCTACTAAATAATGACAGATAGAAACATTTTGATTTATAATGAAAAAGAGAACGAGTTAAAATATGTAGATAAAATTTAAAACCATTCTGTTTCAGCAATAGAATATTAAAATATATACATATATTTATAGGCATAGGCAGGAATCTCACTAATACTTATTTTTCAATCATTCCTAAATTTAGCTTTCTTTTTTTTTAACACCAGGTGCTGTACATATATTATCACATATAATCATTACAACGATCCTGTAAGGTGGGTATTATCTGAAATTTGTAATGGCAAAGCTGAGGAATACAGAAATCAAGTATTTTGCCCAAGATGACTTAGCCCTCATGTAACAGAACCCAGGATTTGGACCCGGAAACTCCAGAAACTCCAGAAACTCCAGAGCTTTCTCTCCTAACTGTGACATGACACTGTCTCCAACTGTGTTGCTGTTTACATCTTGTCAATAAAGTTCCAGGTCTGTGCAAACTCTTCATGATTTTCCTCTCACGGTGACCAACAGAAATGAGAAAAAGTAGCATATGGTGTGTTGCTACTAGAGAAGTTGTGTTTATGTGGGGGTGTGTATGTGTGTGTGTGTGTATGTGTGTGAAAATATTTGGCACCTTGCCTGACACTGAGTGGGCTTGTTAAATTTGAATCATGTGAATACTGGTTTCAAACTGAAAAGAAGTAAGCTTTTTTTCATTTTACTAGTAATCCCTGTAGACGTTTGCTCTGTGATGCCGTCGAGCTGAGAATGACATTTCCCAGTGTCCTTTTCCCTGTTTAGTTGTGTTGGAGTTGGCCAAAGAGATCTGATCTGCATGAGATCTAGGAGGCTGCCACTAGGTATGGGCCAGTCATTCCTCTCTAAAGCTCCTCAATTTTCAATGAACAGATGCAGATTGGACCCAGCAGTTCCAGCCTGCCCATGCTGTCTTCCATCTTCCTAAGGGCTGTGCCTGCCAGCCAGCTACTCCAGGGCCACCACTAGATGCTTCGGGTAGATCCGCCAGACAGGTAGTCACACAGACGCTGCATCACCCCATCTAGCATAAAACAGCACAAATATCATTGCTGAGTTTTCCCTGGCTTTTCCTTCCTCTGCCTAAAGAGGATTCTGCCTGGGTCTCTTGATTGTTTTCTTCTCGTTTTCTCTCTTAATGTATGGTGAATTTAAAGTTCTTGTTTCATTGCAAAAGCAGAGATGGAGTGATAGGTAAGAAGTGGATTTAGTTAAAGAGAAACACACTCCAAAGACCCCTAATACAATTATATAAAGTTTAAAAATTAAATAAAATTAAAAAAAAAAAAAGACAAAATCTGGGTCATCTCAGGAGGCAAGTGAAGTGAAAGTTGCTCAGTTGTGTCTGACACTTTGCAACCCAGTGGACTATACAGTCCATGGAATTCTCCAGGACAGAATATTGGAGTGGGTAGCCTTTCCCTTCTCCAGGGGACCTTCCCAGCCCATGGATTGAACCCAGGTCTCCCGCATTGCAGGTGGATTCTTTACCAGCGGAGCCACCTGGGAAGCCCAAGAATACTGGAGTGGGTAGCCTATCCCTTCTCCAGTAGATCTCCTGACCCAGGAATTGAACTGGGATCTTCTGCACTGCAGGTCAATCTTTACCAACTGAGGTACCAGGGTAGGCCTCAGAAGGCAAGAGAGCTCTGAAATATGATGTACTTAGTTTTTATCTGCTGGGTAATTTCTTAGGGTGATGAGTGGGAGGATTATTCCAATTATTTTGGGGAAGGGGCAGAGATTTCCAGAAATTGAGCCACCATCCTCTTTCTGGTCTTTTATGGTTAGGCTTAGAACTGTCATGGCCCTGGTGGGTGTGTCATTTGGCTAATATATTATAATGAGTGTATAATGAAGCTCAAGGTCTAGTGGAAGTGGAATCTTCCGCCATCTTGGACCCAGTTGGTTTTAACCAGTCTTTGTCATGTCCTATGGCTATATCATTCTTTTAAAGGTTGTGCCTGGACTACTTCCTTTCTGTTTCATGAGGAAAGTCCTACTTCTTCTTGAACCTCAGCAGTGGCAATTCTAGAATAAATGAGGAGTGAAGAAGAACCAGAGGACATTTGAGGTAGCAAGGGTTGGAGAATCCTTTCAGATGTGGTTAGAAGAGAGAAATGGATGTAGTTTTAGTATACAAATGCAACGGAAAGGGAAAAAAGGGGATTCTAAAAAATATTGCTGGGACTGTACAGTCCTTTCATAGTAATTAAAATTAAGAACTTGAGTTATTTTGAAATTAGTTTTAGTTGCATGGATTTGGTTCTTTAAATTGTGACCCTTCTTTGGAACTGGACCATGTGGACTCTGGCTTCGTAAGGGTTATATGTATGAAGAAATATTCATGAATATCGCACAGTCTCCAAATTGGCAGTAAAAAAATTTCACCCAAATCTGTCAAATTTCTCAAGATTTATCCACTTTTTCTGAATCTAAAATTAATCTTTTAAGTATTATCCAAAGTGTTAAAGTGTATTCCAACATCTCTAAGTGTTTCTCAAAGTGTATTTTTATTAAACCATCTCTGAAGAAAGTTAATATTGGATATTTACATGAAGAAAAAAGTCTCAGTTCAACCATGTTTGGGAAACACTATGTGAATCAAAGTTAAATAGATTGATTTACTCAAAGCCCTTAATTTTTTTCTTAGAACTTTTTGAGTACCTCTCTTGGGACTAACATAATCAAAAATACACTTAGAAAGACCCAAAGGGGACCATATAGTAGCCATGTCTTCCTGCACACAGGAACTCAATGGGATCATTGGCACAATGCCCAAAGCTCAACTTCTCTGTACAATGGTGCTGGATCCAATCTCAGAGACAATTTTGGGTGAAGTAGAAAAGGATAGCTTTACTACTCTGCCAGAAAAGGGGGCCACTTTGGGCTCCTGCCTCGAAAAACTATGTGTTCCCACTTGGAAAGGATAGTGAGAAGCTTTATGTAATGGTTCAAAGAGGGCATGATCAACTTGCGGACATTATTCTGATGGGTTGGTTGGTAGTGAGGTAAGTAGAGTCAGCATCATCAACTTTTAGGTTCCAGCTGGTCTGGTGTCTACTTGTCTGTAGGCAGCATATTCTCATTAATTGTTAACTTCTCCCACCTGAAGGTGGTTTGTTTCAGTATTCTGCAAAATAATTCAAAGGTATTGTTGTGTGCGTCTGTTGGTGGGGAACCAGGACCTTGCCTAAAGGGTCTACTACTGTTTCTCTTGACTATTTGTTTCTTCCTAGTCTCTCATCCCCTCCCTTCCTTAATTAGCAATTGCTTAAATCTGCTTAAATCCCTGAGTTGGAACTTAAATCCTGAGTTGGAAGGTCATAGAAGCTGAATGAAGTCTATTTCTATAATCAAAGAGATGGGGGACACAGAAAGGCTTCGTGCCCAGGTGTTCCACAGGACCCTGCTCTATCAGGCAAAGACTTTGTTCTTTTCTTTCTTGGAATTTCAGACTTGTCTATTCTACTTCCCTTGCATTCATACATTTTAGAATCAGCATGTCAGTATCTACCGGTAAAAGCTTTCTGGGATTTATATTGGGATTGCATTTTGAATCCAGGTTGATCAAACCTGGGGGAAGAGATGAGGAATGGAGTTTTAATCATTTCTTGACTAAGACAACAAACAAAATCCACACCTTTCCTTACTATTAGAAAGTAAAGCCTGAACACCATAGCTTAGCACTGAACGTTCTCTATCATTTAGCCACTGATTTTCCTCAGCCTTATATTTTATAACTTTCAGCCTAGATTCTCACCACCAGCCAAAACAAATCATTGCCCCTCCAACATACAGTGGTATCCTCCTGCCCATTAACTCACTCCTTTACCTCCTCCAAAATCCTGCCTCCCTATTTATTTCAAATTCATTTTCAGCATTTGATGCAAGTGAAACTTTCACTGCTTCATCCAACTGAAAGTTCTCTCTCAGTTTCTGAGTTCCTTCCACAGATTTCTGTGAGCACCATTCGTTAGGTATTTCTCAAACCTTGTGATGTATTGTTAGTGTTGTTTTTGCCTGAGAATTTTTTCATCACTGGAGTGAAATCCAATCATGTTTGAAAGTGAAAGTGAAAGTGAAGTCACTCAGTCATGTCCAACTCTTTGCTATCCCATGGACTGTAGCCTACCAGGCTCCTTGGTCCATGGGATTTTCCAGGCAAGAGTACTGGAGTGGGTTGCTATTTCCTTCTCCAGGGGATCTTCCTGACCCAGGGATCGAACCCGAGTTCCATGTATTCAAGGGGAAGATTATACGATGGTCCTGTCTTAGAGATCTGTCTTCCAGAGATATGGAATATGGTGTATGGATGAGAACAATGTAAGGGTTATGCATGAGAACATCACTGGAGCATTGAGAACAAACTAACTTTCAATGTTTGCTACACCAAATATAAAATAGTAAGGCTTCTAATAGGACTCCAAATTTAAATATTTAGGCTGGAAAGTGTTTGGCCTTGGCTTTTGTTTATGTACTTCATCTTCACAGTTATAAACTGTTATTTTCTCCTCATATTCTTTCATCTCCCCCACTCCCTTGTCATTTGGGTGAGTTCACCTGGTACTTGAGAAGTCCCATGGGCTAGGTTCTCTGTGTAGAGCCAAGTTTTCTGGGGCTTTGCTTATTTCATTTCTTTTTTTTTTTTTTTTTTTTTTGGTATTTTTTAAAAACTATTTTAATATTGTAATTTTTATTTTTTGTCCATGCCATGTGACACATGAGATCTTGGTTCTCAGACCAGGGATTGAACCTTTGCCCCCTACGTTGGAAGCTTGGAGTATTAACCACTGGACCACCAGAAAAGTCCTTTATTTCACTCTTTTGATCAAACATTTTCCCTCAGCTGTGCTGTGTACTCAAAATTCTGTTCCTTCCTAAGTAATACATGGAGATCTGAAAGAGAGAGGAGATTTTGATCGGAGGGGTTAATCTTTGATGGTGCACCAACAGCATTCAGATTAGAAATTGTAGTGAAAAGTACCAGGTCTTTGACATCAGATAGTCCTGTATTCAAATCCAAACTCTAACCAGTTTTATCTTGTGACCTTGGGTGAATTGTGAAGTTTAAATAAAAGCACATACAACATTTTTAGAACATGAGGAGAACAACATACATTAGTTTCTTTGCCCCTGTTTTTCTATAATCCTTCCCTCAGAATACAGAAATATCTGTTATTAATGATTTAACATTTTTTGTATGCCAGGCACAGTGCTAAGAGATTTACACACATTTTCTCATAATCCTTAAAGCAACCTATTTTCTTCTTTTCTTTTCCTTTTTTTAAGTATTACCATATACCATTTTTCACAAGAACAAACAAAGACTTAAAGAACATTTTGTAAGGTCATTAAATAAGAAATTAGTGACACTGGTCTTTGAACTTGAATCTAATTGCTTCTGAGACCTAGATTTTTAGTTACTATCCCATATTTTGCTAGTTATATGCTCTGTGTCTTCTTAGGAATTTCATGGGTGAGGTCAAGATGGAGAATGTTTACCACCTAGCAAATTTGTGGGAAATATATTTTAAGTTGCATAGACTTTTCATCTGTCCTTTGGACCATACCACAAGAAGCAGTTACTGTAACATTAATTTTTAATTTGAAAAATATATTGTAGTTGGGCTAAATATATTTACATATTCATAGCACTCTCTTGGGCTTCCCTGGTGGCTCAGACAGTAAAGAATCTGCCTACAATGCAGGAGACCAGGGTTCAATTTCTGGGTTGGGAAGATCCCCTGGAGAAGGGAATGGCTACCCACTCCAGTATACTTGCCTGGAGAATCCCCATGGACAGAGGAGTCTGGTGGGCTACAGTCCATGGAGTTGCAAAGAGTCAGACATGGCTGAACAACTTGAACTCACTCACTGGCACTGAACTGGACTCTTTCTACCCTGACTCCTTATAGCTAGTTAGTCAAGAAGCACTGTGAAGTCTCTCATAACACTGTTGCTGATGGTATTCCACTGACACTTCAAATATGGTCCAGCTTGATTAGAGCAAGTCCACCTCTCTTTGAGTTAAGGTGGAGTTGGTGGTTTGGGGAAGGGAGTTGGCTATTCATGGTCAGAGCGATGCCCTCACTTCTGCAGCAGTTCTTTTCTGGGTTCTTTCCCTTCCAATGACCCTTGTGCTGTACTTCCTATATCCCTGGAAGCTGCTGAGATACCAGGCATCTGTGAATCATCAGCCTCTAGAATCTGGTTCCTTCTCTGCGCAGCAGAGTAGTGACTTTTGCTTCTTGTGACTGCCTCTTACCTCAGATTTTCAGATAAGTGCAATGGATAGTTCCTTATGCTATAGTTCTCTCTTTCTTCTCCTCCTCCTTCTACTACCTTTTAATTTTTTTTTACTTTTCTCAAAGATACAGATACTTTCAAAAGCTTACTATATAAGGTATGTTATGGAAAACAGTAGTCTCATGCTTTCCTATTGCCCTGTTATATCCCCACATCCCCACACTTAACCACTTCTGAGTTTATCTGAGAATTTGGTATTTATTTCTGTTTCTTTTTTTCTATTTTTACTATTTTCTCTATTTCTATTTTTGCCATCTCATTTTTCTTAAATAAAATGATTACATTCCCATTCCTTAATTTTCCTATGGTTCAGTTCAGTTCAGTTCAGTCACTCAGTCGTGTCCGACTCTTTGTGACCCCATGAACCACAGTACGCCATGCCTCCCTGTCCATCACCAACTACTAGAGTCCACCCAAACCCATGTCCATTGAGTCGGTGATGCCATCCAGCCATCTCATCCCCTGTCGTCCCCTTCTACTCCTGCCTTCAATCTTTCCCAGCATCAGGGTCCTTTCAAATGAGTCAGCTCTCTGTATTAGGTGGCCAAAGTATGGAGTTTCAGCTTCAATATCAGTCCTTCCAATGAACACCCAGAACTGGTCTCCTTTAGGATGGACTGGTTGGATCTCCTTGCAGTCCAAGGGACTCTCAAGAGTCTTCTCCAACACCACAATTCAAAAGCATCAATTCTTCGGCGCTCAGCTTTCTTTATAGTCCAACTCTCATATCCATACATGACTACTGGAAAAACCATAGCCTTGACTAGACAGACTTTTGTTGACAAAGTAATGTCTCTGCTTTTGAATATGCTGTCTAGGTTGGTCATAACTTTCCTTCCAAGGAGTCATCTTTTAATTTCATGGCTGCAATCACCATCCGCAGTGATTTTGGAGCCCAGAAAAATAAAGTCAGTCACTGTTTCCACTGTTTCCCCAACTATTTGTCATAAAGTGATGGGACCAGATGCCATTATCTTAGTTTTCTGAATGTTGAGCTTTAAGCCAAATTTTTCACTCTCCTCTTTCACTTTCATCAAGAGGCTTTTGAGTTCCTCTTCACTTCTGCCATAAGGGTGGTGTCATCTGCATATCTGAAGTTATTGATATTTCTCCCAGCAATCTTGATTCCAGCTTGTGCTTCTTCCAGCCCAGCGTTTCTCATGATGTACTCTGCATATAAATTAAATAAGCAGGGTGACAATATACAGCCTTGATGTACTCCTTTTCCTATTTGGAACCAGTCTGTTGTTCCATGTCCAGTTCTAATTGTTGCTTCCTGACCTGCATACAGATTTCTCAAGAGGCAGGTCAGGTGGTCTGGTATTCCCATCTCTTTCAGAATTTTCCACAGTTTGTTGTGATCCACACAGTCAAAGGCTTTGGCATAGTCAGTAAAGCAGAAATAGATGTTTTTCTAGAACTCTCTAGCTTTTTCGATGATCCATCGGATGCTGGCAATTTGATTTCTGATTCCTCTGCCTTTTCTAAAACCAGATTGAACATCTGGAAGTTCACAGTTCACATATTGCTGAAGCCTGGCTTGGAGAATTTTGAGCAGTACTTTGCTAATGTGTGAGATGAGTGCAACTGTGCTGTAGTTTGAGCATTCTTTGGCATTGCCTTTCTTTGGGATTGATATGAAAACTGACCTTTTCCAGTCCTGTGGCCTTTCCTATGGTAACCATTTTCTATTGACTTCCAACAGTGGAAGATAAAGCTATATAAGTTTCTTTTGCTATTTTGCATCCTTTTTCCCCTTTATTATAGTTATATAAAAGCATTGTGTATGTACTCCATTTTTACACTATTATGACTATTACAGTTGATTTTTGTAGGTAAGCTATGTGGAAGACCATGATTACCTTTTCTTTCTTTAGGAAAAGCATGTTGTTTTTCCTAAAAATAATAATAGTGTCAGATTTTTGTTTAATTTCTATGTATTTAATGGCAGTCCAACCACAAATTTTTCCCCAATAGTTTAATATTTTCTCTGTACAAAGATAATTATAGGAATTCACTTGCATTTTCTTGGGAACACCTCTCTGGGTGTCTTGTGACCTCTTTCATATGCTCTTTCCTCTTTTCCTATGGCACAGAGGGCACCCTGGGGTCTCCCTTCCTACTGAGCTGGGAACCCTTCAATTCTTTCTTATGATACTACTTCTGTTTCCTTCCTGTTTCCTGTATGCCATGCCTTTCTCTTTCTTGGTTTACTCTCCTTCACTGGTAGAACATGTCTTCCAGTAACTTCCTGAGAAAATGTATATGGAAGGCAAAATATTAGTGTGTTAAATATCTGAAATCTAGACAGCATATTAAAAAGCAGAGACATTACTTTGTCAAAAAAGGTCCATCTAGTCAAAGCTATGATTTTTCCAGTAGTCATGTATGGATGTGAGAGTTGGACTATAAAGAAAGCTGAGCACCGAAGAATTGATGCTTTTGAACTGTGGTGTTGAAGACTCTTGAGAGTCCCTTGCACTGCAAGGAGATTAAACCAGTCAATCCTAAAGGAAATTAGTCCTGAATATTCATTGGAGGAACTGCTCCTGAAGCTGAAGCTCCAATACTTTGGCCACCTGATGCAAAGAACTGACTCATTGGAAAAGACTCTGATGCTAGGAAAGTTTGAAGGCAGGAGGAGAAGGGGATGACAGAGGATGAGATGGTTGGATGGCATTACTGACTTGATGGAAATGAGTTTGAGCAAGCTCTGGGATTTGGTGATGGACAGGGAAGCCTGGAGTGCTGCAATCCATGGGGTCGCAGAGTTGGACATGAGTGAGCGACTGAGCTGAACTGAACTGAAATATCTGAAACTCATTTTAATCATCATGATGCACTAATCGTTTTTCAGAATGTAAAAATCTAAGGTGAAGTGAGTTCCCCTCAGCATTTTTAAGGCATTGGCCTGTCGTCTTCTAGCTCTCTATGTTGTGCTTGAGAATCCTCAAGTCATTTTGAGCTTTAATTTTTTATTTGTGACTTCTTTTTGCATTCCCTGGAGGCTTAAAACTTCTCTCTTTGTCTCCAGCATGTCATGATGACCTGCCCTGAATGTGGATTTACATTTGCTCACTATGCTGAGCACACAGTAGGTTCTCCCTATTGTGGGAAGTACATCCTTCAGGGCTAGAAATTTTTCTTGAATTACCTATTTTATTATTTTTTCCTTTTTTTCTGTTTTATTTATTTATTTATTTTTCTCTCTGAAAGGCTTATTATTCAGATGTTGGTCCTCTTAAGCACTTATTTTCTCATCTTATCAATTCTATATTCAATCTCCTTGTCTTTTTCCCTTTAGTCTTTGAAAAATTTTCTTAATTTTGTCTTCTAAACCTTCTGCTGAATTTTTAGTTTATGTTGTACTGCCATATTAGCTCTCATCCTGTTCTGGATGAAATAACTTCCCATATTTTTCTGAGAATATGGTTTTATTTTAAATTTTCTTCTGCCTGTAGTATCTCTGGTTTTCCCAAAATTGTTTTCATCTCAGTCTTTCATGGAAGGGCTTCCCTAGTGGCAGAGTGGTCCTTGCGTGCCTGCGCATGCTGAGGAATGAGTCCCTGGAAAGCTGATTGAAGCCATTGCTTATACAAGGTGTAACTCTCAGCTTCATTGAAAATGAATTTGCCATGATCATTTCCTTGGAGAACCCAAAAGTAAAAATCTTTAGCATTTTACTGTTGGCCCGGTCAGGATACTTAGAGAATAACCTTCCAGTGTTCTTCATGGAAGCCACAGTCCTTGCTTCCACTCTTCTAGTAGCTGACTGGTGATCAGAGCATGCAGGGAGTGGTATCAACGTTTATGAGAATTTCCACTTAATTTCTTTGTGCTGGTCATATGACTCCCAACTTCCAGGGTGTCTGATATTCTCTGGTCCAGAGAATCTCTCTTTTATAGTTTTCAGGGGTGTTCAGTTCAGTTGAGTTCAGTTCAGTCGCTCAGTCGTGTCTGACTCCTTGCAACCCCATGAACCGCAGTATACCAGGCCTCCCTGTCAGTCACAAACTCCTGGAGTCCACCCAAACCCATGTCCATTGAGTCGGTGATGCCATCCAACCATCTCTGTCATCCCCTTCTCCTCCTACCTTCAATCTTTCCCAGCATCAGGGTCTTTTCAAATGAGTCAGCTCTTCGCATCAGGTGGCCAAAGTATTGGAGTTTCAGCTTCAACATCAGTCCCTCCAATGAACACCCAGGACTGAGCTCCTTTAGGATGGACTGGTTGGATCTCCTTGGAGTCCAAGGGACTCTCAAGAGTCTTCTCCAACACCACAGTTCAAAAGCATCAATTCTTCGGTGCTCAGCTTTCTTTATAGTCCAACTCTCATATCCATACATGACTACTGGAAAAATCATAGCCTTGACTAGACAGACTTTTGTTGACAAAGTAATGTCTCTGCTTTTGAATATGCTGTCTAGGTTGGTCATAACTTTCCTTCCAAGGAGTAACTGTCTTTTAATTTTATCCACAGTGATTTTGAAGCCCCCAACAATAAAGTCAGCCACTGTTTCCCCATCTATTTGCCATGAAGTGGTGGGACCAGATGCTATGATCTTAGTTTTCTGAATGATGAGCTTTAAGCCAACTTTTTCACTCTCTTATTTCACTTTCATCAAGAGGCTTTTTAGTTCCTCTTCACTTTCTGCCATAAGGGTGGTGTCATCTGCATATCTGAGGTTATTGATATTTCTCCCGGCAATCTTGATTCCAGCTTGTGTTTCTTCCAGTCCAGCATTTCTCATGATGTACTCTGCATATAAGTTAAATAAACAGGGTGACAGTATACAGCCTTGATGTACTCCTTTTCCTATTTGGAACCAGTCTGTTGCTCCACGTCCAGATCTAACTGTTGCTTCCTGCCCTGCATACAGGTTTCTCAAGAGGCAGGTCAGGTGGTCTGGTATTCCCATCTCTTTCAGAATTTTCCACAGTTTCTTGTGATCCACACAGTCAAAGGCTTTGGCATAGTCAATAAAGCAGAAATGGATGTTTTTCTGGAACTCTGTTCCTGTTTTTGATGATCCAGCTGATGTTGGCAATTTGATCTCAGGTTCCTCTGCCTTTTCTAAAACCAGGTTGAACATCTGGAAGTTTACGGTTTACATATTGCTAAAGCCTGGCTTGGAGAATTTTGAGCATTACTTTACTAGCATGTGAGGTGTAGAAGGGGAATTTATCCGTCAATATGGAGTTGAAGAGACAATTTGAGGAGTATTTATTTTTTAAACACATTTCAACTGATCTTCCTTTTTTTATTGCATTTCCCAGTCAGTTCAGTTCAGTCGCTCCGTCGTCTGACTCTTTGTGAGTCCGTGGACTGCAGCACACCAGGCTTCCCTGTCCATCACCAGCTCCCAGAGCTCACTCAAACTCATGTCCATTGTATTGGTGATATTTCCCAGAGCAATCAACTCCTGAGCCTTTTTGGAGAACAATGAACCAACCATTTTTTCCTTCTGCTTTAACATGATCGGCTTGGGGTTCAACTTTCTCAAGTCTATGGCAATGGTTATTACAAGTTCTTCTGCTTTCCCCCAATTTGTGTTTTTAAGGCTCCCTTTCCCCTTTTCTTTATGACCCTTGAAATTAGCCTTTGAAATTTAAAATTATCAAAGATTCCACTTACGGTTATTTTAACAGGGATTTGGAATGGAGGTGAACTAAATGTATGTGTTCTGTTTGCCTTTTTGAAAACAAAACAAAACAAAACTAGAATTCCACTTTTATTCTTTCTTGTCTCATTTTGTCTTCTCAGCTGAACCTTGCTATTCTGTTCCTTTCAAATCCCAGACCAGCTGCTTAGTCTGGCTTGCTTTGCCAGCCCCCTTCACCGATCTGGCGTCCCAGGAGCCCTATTGCTGCTCCTTCAGGTGCAATTTCTTCTGTTTGTGTCTGAACCCCAAAGAAGCGCTGGGTTCTTTTCCTCTCCTTCAGAGTTTCTTGTTCACATGATCCAAAGATGGCCTTTCAATGGGTGGCCTGTTTCCATATCTCTAAGCATTCTATCAGTTTGATCTGCAAAGTGTTTTCAGTTCCGTGTTTGGGTCTCCCAGAACAGCAGATGAAATCTGCCAGGGCACACGGAAGATAGACCAGCTCCAAAGAATCTCATTTCATTCCAGGCACATTTTATTAGTTAGATAATTTTCATATATGGTGTCTTTATATTTACTGGGGTTACCATTTACAGTTCTAGAAATGTTTTTCCCACTTGGTCACATTGCTTTCTTTACATTTTTTCTTTTCTATCTTTTAGGGAAAATTTTTGTCTGATGTTACCGTTTTATTTCTGGTCCATATTTCTTTTTTCAAATAACTCTACTTTTTGTAATTCTAGCACCTTACCATAAATATATGCTCTTTTAGGGTATATATAAGGTAACACAGCTTTTTACATAAACCACAGCTTTTACTTTTAAAATGTGTTACTATTTTTCTAATTGGGCTTCCCTGATAGCTCTATTGGTAAAGAATCTGCCTGCCATGCAGAAGACCCCAGTTTGATTCCCGGGTCAGGAAGATCTACTGCAGAAGGGATAGACTATGAAATTAATGTATATTCATTCTGAAACATGAAGTTCAGTGAAATTAAGTAATTTGCCTAAAAGTTATCCATTTAATTAGTGTCAAATACAAATGATTAACACTCTTATACTATCTTTGATTAACCTAAGCTGTCTTTTGCAACAAAAGAGACATCTAAATCATCATAGTATATAAATGATTATAAAATTCCATCAAAGTGATTTTCTTTTGGTCTTATTGATAGTCAACTACAAAGCTTATTATACAATCAGCCAGTATTTTCTCACAATAGTTAATTTATTAATAAAGTATTTCAACATTTGATAGATATTACATAAGCACCTCCTATGTTCCAGACTGTGCTAGGGGTTGGCCAGTCATTGGGAAACAAGAATTTTAGGGTGAAAAATTCTTGATTTTCTCATTTTGGATTTTGGACATGGGGCCCTCTTTATCTTCTCTACTCAGAAGAGAGATTCTTATTAATAGATGCCAAGAGTTTCTTTAGCTGTAACATTGGGAGGCAATTCCTTTTTCAGTCTCCCCAGTCCTGCAAACTCATGATAGGCCGTCTACCAGCAGGCACTGCTAGAAATGACCTATGAATTATGATAAGTCTGGCTTAGCAAATCAAACAGATATCTTAAATCAACAAGTCTTTGGCTGATTCCCAGCTGTAACAGGACTCGTTCCAAATCATCATCTGTAGTCACTAGTGAAAAATCAATGAGCAGCTCACTGGGATATGTAATGAGGAAAAAGACATGAATTGAAAGGAAAACAAACAATAAAAACATTCAATATTTAGTGTGAAAGAAAATCAACTGCCTACAGTGTTATCAGCAATTTATAGTCTTAAATTTATGTACCATCTTGTTATTTAAATTAGTGCCTTCCCCTAAAAAACTACCATAACAAGATGCACTTGAGTCTAGTAAATTTTGGCTTGCAGACATAAGGAAGCAGGCTTAGTTTGTGCTGCAGCTTTTATGGTTTTGCCAGCATGGGGCATGGGCTTTTCCAGGGGTAAACATGTTCTTTCTTTCATTATTTGTGAAAGAGTAACATAGAACTAGCTAACAGATTTTTTTTTTTTTTTCTACTGAACAACTGTGAAACAGTTATATTTTGCTCAAACATCAACCTTTGGGGAACTTGGACTTGAAGCAGTAATTTGTAACTGGCTGCAACTCAGTATCATCTGTAGAGGGTTTAAAAACTTCAGGTGCCTGGGCTGTGTCCCTGGATATTCTGAAAAGTTCACAAGTGAGTGATTCTGTTGGTTCATTGGGATTGGGGAGCCCCAGGCAGCAGCATGAACCCAGTTGGAGGGAGCTATGTCAGGGGTCCCTGAGGACCCTGAGAGTTGGGTAAAGGCTGAACTAGACATATCCAGATAAAGAGAACAAAAATGGAGAACTCAGTTCATGCTGGAAATGAAGAGAAAGGATACAAATGCCTTTAATAAATGATGCAAACAAAATGTTAATTTAATATGTTTTAAAAAAAGATCTAGACTAATGCTGTCCAATAGAAACATATGTGAAGGATGTATGCCATTCAAAATTTAAAGAAAAAAAGAGGACAGAGGCAGAATTAATTTTCATAATATATTTTATTTAACCCAATATATCACAAATATTATCACTTGAAAAGTTAATGATATGAAACATTATTAATGAGAATTTTATTTATTTATTTATTTTAAAGTTCAAAGTTTCAAGGTTCAAACAACTTTATTTATTTGTTATTTTTGCCATACCGTGAGACATGCAGGATCCTAGTTCCCTGACCAGGGATCAAACCCATGTCCCACTGCAGTGGAAACAGTCTTAACCAATGGACTGCCAGAGAAGTCCTTAATAAGATATTTTAATTCTTCTTTCCTGCAGGGTCTTTGAAATCCAGTGTGTATTTTACACCAACAGCACATCTCAATTTGGACTCCTCCCATTTCAAGGGCTAACTTTGAAGGTCACCCATGGTTTTCATATTGGACAGTGCAGGTCTAGGAAGATGAGTGCTCTAAATATATTGACAAGCAATGTCAGAGCTCCAGCAGAGAAGATAATCTGACCTAGAACTTAGACTTTTCTTTGGGAAGTTCTCAGGGATCTAGGCCTTAAGGAAGAAGTTTTGGAGGATTGTAGCTGAATGGAATTGTTGAGAAAATTAGTGAATAAAAGGGGAAATTGGTCACTCTGCAACCATGCAGTAGAGAAGAAACAACTTGTTGTAGCCTGCCAGACTCTTCTGTCCATGGAATTTTTCAGGCAGGAATACTGTAGTAGGTTGCCATTTTCTCCTCAAGGGGATCTTTTGGACTCAGGGATTGAACCCATGTGTCCTGCATTGGCAGGTGGATTCTTTACCACTGAGACACTGGGAAGTGGTATACCTTCTCCCTTCTTCTTATGATCTCTGTCTTACAGTGAGTTGCCTTTGTCATTTTTAACTTTTTTTTTTTTTTTACTGTAGTATTATTGTTTTACATTCATTTCTGATTTAAATTGTTGTTTTTCCACTTAGAGAAAAAGGGAAAGAGTAGGATACTCTATTCTCTATCCTCAAACTCTGCTTTTTGCCTCTCAGAGTATTGACACTTCCTACTTTAATTTTAAATCTTATGAAGTTCCATCTTACTGCACTGCCTAGGTAGGATTTATTACTGAATCCAGCTAGTTATTGATAACTTCTCAGGCCTGAAAACCATAAACAAGCAAACAACCCAAACAAAAACAAATAGTATATCTCAACTTTATATTGTAAGGACAGTTGATTTTTTTTTTCCTTCTGAATTTGTTGTGCTTAAAACCCAACAGTCCTCAAGATTCTTCTTTTTTGTACTGTGGATAGTTTATACTAGATAAAACTCCAGCATAAAGAGAAGGACAGATACTAGGCTTTAAGCTAGGATGTCTGCTAATTCTTAAGTAGTTCTTAAACTCTAAAGTTAAAAGCATGGATCTTTTTATATTACCTCACACTATCAGATGACATGCTTGCCTATTTTGAAGGGCATGTCTCAACATCTCCACTACACATGTTCTCTTGGACCCAAGGACTCTCTCAAAATACACTGTGTATTCCTGAGTTACTGCATGCAAGCAGTGGACTTCTTCAAATCATTCTGGAAAAGTGCATGGAGAAGGAGTTAAACTGTGTATTTGTGTGTTATGGAACAGAGAACTTAGTAAAATGAAGAAGACAAAGTTAAGCTTCTAAAAACACTGGAGGGAAAAAAATCAAGAATGTGTTTTGATTGTTTATTGTTTGTTCTTATAGTTACTTTTAAATATTTAAAACCAATATGTATTTTAAAATTTCCATTGGTGTGATGATATACTTATGAGTTGCCATAATACTACTACATCTGGTTTTACAACCACTCTCAATCAGTAAATTCCTAAGGAATGCATGTTCCTGAGCTGATACCATCGGCCATTTTTTGGTTCTCTGGGACCTTAGATTCCTTATGTGCAAAGCAGGTGAAAAATGCCAGAACATAGGGTTGTTGTGAAGATTAGAAATAACATGTATAAGTGGTTTGTCTTGGTATCTGGAAGGCAACGATGGTCAATGGGAGTTCCTTTTTCTTTTTAAATAAAATGTTTGATCTAGTTGGGCAAATAAACATATGTACAAAAATAAAAATATGAAGTAATGCTCAAAATTCTCCAAGCCAGGCTTTAGCAATACGTGAACAATGAACTTTCAGATGTTCAAGCTGATTTTAGAAGAGGCAGAGGAACCAGAGATCAAATTGCCAACATCTGATGGATCATCGAAAAAGCAAGAGAGTTCTTAAAATATCTATTTCTGCTTTATTGACTATGCCAAAGCCTTTGACTGTTTGGATCACAACAAACTGGAAAATTCTGAAAGAGATGGGAATACCAGACCACCTGACCTGCCTCCTGAGAAACCTGTATGCAGGTCAGGAAGCAACAGTTAGAACTGGACATGGAACAACAGACTGGCTCCAAATAGGAAAAGGAAGGAGTACATCAAGGCTGTATATTGTCACTCTGTTTATTTAACTTATATGCAGAGTACATCATGAGAAACACTGGTCTGGAGGAAGCACAAGCTGGAATCAAGATTGCCGGGAGAAATATCACTAACCTCAGATATGCAGATGACACCACCCTTATGGCAGAAAGTGAAGAAGAACTAAAGAGCCTCTTGATGAAAGTGAAAGTGGAGAGTGAAAAAGTTGGCTTAAAGCTCAACGTTCAGAAAACTAAGATCATGGCATCTGGTCCCATCACTTCATGGCAAATAGATGCAGAAACAGTAGATGACTTTATTTTTCTGGGCTCCAAAATCACTGCAGGTGGTGATTGCAGCCATGAAATTAAAAGACGCTTACTCCTTGGAAGGCAAGTTATGACCAACCTGCTGCTGCTGCTGCTGCTAAGTCACTTCAGTCGTGTCTGACCCTGCACGACCCCATAGATGGCAGCCTACTAGGCTCCTCTGTCCCTGGGATTCTCCAGGCAAGAACACTGGAGTCGGTTGCCATTTCCTTCTCCAATGCATGAAAGTGAAAAGTGAAAGTGAAGTCGCTCAGTCGTACCCAACCTAGACAGCATATAAAAAGTAGAGACATTACTTTGTCAGCAAAGGTCCATCTAGTCAAGGCTATGGTTTTTCCAGTAGTCATGTATGGATGTGAAAGTAGGACTATAAAGAAAGCTGAGCTCCAAAGAACTGATGCTTTTGAACTGTGGTGTTGAAGACTCTTGAGAGTCCCTTGGACTGCAAGGAGATCCAACCAGTCCATCCTAAAGGAGACCAGTCCTGGGTGTTCATTGGAAGGACTGATGTTGAAGCTGAAATTCCAATACTTGGCCACCTGATGCGGAGAGCAGCTGACTCACTGGAAAAGACCCTGATGCTGGGAAAGATTGAGGGCAGGAGAAGGAGATGACAGAGGATGAGATGGTTGGATGGCATCACCGACTCACTGGACATGAGTTTGGGTGAACTCCAAGAGTGGGTGGCTGAAGGGCAATTCATGCAGAAACAAGGGTACAAAAGTTAGAATAGTACCATTTATTGCGTGATATTACATAAACCAATTGACTAGAAGAGATTTATGTTGATATTTATGAAGAGGTAAGATTGGCAGATATTTCAGGTAAATTTCAGAGAGCCTTGAGTGCCAGGCTCAAGTGCAGTTGGTAACAGAAATTACCCTTTGAAACTGCTCTAATCCACAACCACCTCATACTGGAAAAGCCCCTAAACAGAGGAGAAACCTCCCTATCTGTTACCCTGCCCTCATTTACATTATAAAACAATTGCTGAAGGTCTGTAAGCAAAGATGTAGAGATGCTGCCTGTTTTGCACGGCCTGATGCCAGGAAATCTTCCAGCCCAGCTGGGAGCCCTAGTCAGAACAGATCGCCTGCCTTTAAATGCACAATCAAAGCCAGGTCAAATGTGTTCCAGAACAGACTGAAAAACGTGAAGCCAAATATGATAAATTGTGGTGAGTAAGTTGGCTGTGAAAGAATTTGGCTCTGTGTGTTTTTTTTCTACACATGGTTCAAGGGGGTGGTTTGTTGTTGATTTTTGGGTGCATTTTAGAAGCAGAATCCTGTCTCTTCCTACAAAGGTGGCTGATAACTCTTCTCTGTATGCTGCATTATTCCTTAGCGGCAAAAAGGGGCCAGTTAACGTGAGCATTTGGTGTTGTCTAAATTGGTCACAATTAGGTGCAATCCAATTTCTGTTATATTAGCTGGAAATAACTCAGTTAACCCCTCACCTCCTCTAATTCACTTTTTCAATTTCCTTTTTATTTCTCTGCTGTGACTTGATGTCCTAAGCTTTCTTCTGGATACCACATACTTCCAAATTCTCTTCATTCTATTCTTTCCTTTTTGTTTTTATTTATTTATTTTTAGCTAATTTTATTTATTTGTTTATTTTTGGATGTGCCGGGTCTTCATTGCTATTGAGGGCTATTCTCTAGTTGCACAAAGCGGGGGCTACCTCTTTAGTTGAGGTACGTGAGGTACCTCTCTAGGTGAGGTATGTGGGTTTCTCATTGTGGTGGCTTCTCTCGTCATGGAGCGCTGGCTCTAGGGCATGTGGGCTCAGTACTTGTGACTCCCTGGCCCTAGAGCACAGGCTCAATAGTTGTGGTGCATGGGCTTAGCTGTTCCGCAGCATGTGGGATCTTCCCGGATCAGGGGTTGAACCTGTGTCTCCTGCATTGGCAGGGGAATTCTTTACCACTAAGCCACCAGGGAAGTTCTATTTTTACTTTTAGATCATAACTTTATTTGTGTGTTAAAGAGCCTAGAGTGGCTCTTTATGTGAGAGTTGCAGCAAGCGATTATGTAGAACATTCTAACTTTCTATTTATCTAGATCTTGGTTGGGTTGTCATGTAAAACTAAATATGAGGGACATAATAATTTTAACCTATCTGATGCTCATCCTCAGTGACACATTTCAGAGTGTGTCCTAAAAGATATTTTATTGAAAAATTATTTGATTCCAAGATTAAATTGATCTGGGATAGATGAATTTAAAAACCTGGCATCTACCTTTCTTAACAGCTGGAAGACTCTGGCAGACCTACTTTTGGATCATTAGAAGTATTTAAATATACAACAATGCCAGAACCTGGCTGTGCTTCTCTGCCCCCAGGCTAATAAACTGATATTCTGGACAGCTGCTACTGTTTTGATAGTAGAATTAAAAACTACACATCATTTTAAATGCAGATAGAAAAAACCATTTATAATAAAAAAAGAAAAAGGGTTGAAGAACACAGAAACAAATGTCACAGAAAAAGAAGGGACTAAACCTCAAAACATTATTTAGAATATTTAGTTATTTTTAACATAGATATCATATATTCATAGTTTATTTCCCCCATTATTTGTGGTCATTCTCAGCAGTGATTTTTATTTTCTTCAACACATATGTCTAGATTCTTTTCACATTCTGTACAATAATGTTGTGTTTTATAATCATAAAAGTGCAGTATTAAGTAAATCATTAGCTTTGAGAAAGTTCTGTTAGGTTTGGTGCTTTGCATTGGTACTATTCCTTACCTGTGATGTTGGGGCTAGGGCGTGAAGAATCTTACTAAGCTAAGACTAATCATGGTTAGATGACCTGGAGCAAGTCATTTAAACTCTCTAAGGCAGAGATCATCATCTCAAATTAACCGAAGCTTCTCTGTCCAGTATAGTACACGCTACTCACATTAGTGAATGAACTCTTGAAATGTCTGTGGGTAGGCTGAACTGAGATATTATGAATGTGAAATACACATTGGGTTTCCAGGATTTATTATAAAAATGTAAAATATTTTTTTATAATTGTTTTTATATTGTTACAAGTTGAATGATATTTTAGACATTCTGGAGTAAATGATATATTAAAAATTAATTTCAGAGACTGACGAGCTCTCGGTGTCTTCGTCCTCGGAGCTGCTCCCCTCGTTTTCGGCGTAGTCCACCTCCATCTCATCGTGATGGTTCGTCTCCTTCTTATCCCGTCGGTCTCTGAGGATGGAGATAGCTCAGAAATGGATGATGAAGACTGTGAAAGAAGAAGAATGGAATGTTTAGATGAAATGTCCAATCTTGAAAAACAGTTTACCGATCTCAAGGATCAACTTTATAAAGAACAATTAAGTCAGGTGGATGCAAAACTACAAGAAGTCATAGCTGGAAAAGCACCAGAATATTTGGAACCACTGGCAACTTTACAAGAAAATATGCAAATTCGTACAAAGGTAGCAGGAATCTATAGAGAGCTCTGCTTAGAATCTGTAAAGAACAAATATGAATGTGAAATTCAAGCTTCTCGCCAGCATTGTGAGAGTGAAAAGCTTTTGTTATATGATACAGTACAGAGTAAGTTAGAGGAGAAGATACGAAGGCTTGAAGAGGACCGGCACAGCATTGATATTACCTCAGAGCTGTGGAACGATGAGCTTCAGTCAAGAAAAAAGAGGAAGGATCCTTTCAGTCCTGACAAAAAGAAGCCAGTTGTTGTGTCAGGTCCATATATAGTTTATATGTTACAAGATCTTGATATTCTTGAAGACTGGACAACAATAAGGAAGGCAGTGGCTACACTTGGTCCACATAGAGTGAAAACAGAACCACCTGTGAAACTGGAAAAACAGCTGCACAGTGCTAGATCCGAAGAGGGAAGGTTATACTATGACGGTGAATGGTATATACGTGGACAGACAATATGTATTGACAAAAAAGATGAATGTCCTACAAGTGCTGTAATTACAACAATTAACCATGATGAAGTTTGGTTTAAGAGGCCTGATGGAAGCAAATCTAAGCTTTACCTTTCACAGCTACAGAAAGGAAAGTACTCAATTAAACATTCGTAATCATGATTTAAGTGTTATCTAAATCTACCTTATTAGTGTTACCAAGTATGATGTGCCATGGGAATAAAAAAATGTATTCAATAACTTAATAGTCTCATTGAATCATGAGAGACTGTATTTATAGGTAGTACTCTAAGTAAACCTCATGTTGATATGTTATTAAAAGAGACAGTAATAAAAGTTTAGTCATGATCATTACATTTATTTGCCTTTTTGATCCAATGACCAATAGGTGTATATGGTAGGGGTTTCTTACTAAACTTTTTCCTTTGGTTTTTATGTAAATCTGTCTTACCTTTAGTGAACTGTGTTAGCAATGGCTACATTTATCTGCAGTTTTTTTTATTTTCAAGATCTTTTCTCTGATCATGTATTTGTAAATAAGCCTGATAAAATGTTTCCTATAAATGGTTTGTAATAGCACATTCATGTTAAATCAGAACTGAAATTTAAACATATATACGTGAGTATGTATAGACGGCTTCATCAGCTTATTTATAACTGATGGCCTTACTTTACAATCTTATTTTACCCCAAATTAAGCTATTGGGCTTGAAAGCGAAAAGGAGCACTTTTGTAGACTAGCAGCTTTCCTTCTCCTCTTCCTTGATTATATGGTGGTGACCTATTTTTACAGATCATACTTTATGTTGATTAGCAAAATTAGTGTCAAGTAATAACATGCTTCTTACTGTGTTTCTTGTGAATCTTTGGAGGGCAGGTATTGATGCCTGGTATTTATGATACAGTATGTAAGTGGGTGGACAGTAACTGACAGTATTGTGGTACTTGCTGTACATGTCTGATCTTTTGAAACAGATTTTTAGTAAGCATTTTCCAGAGGTAAAACTAGGTTCATATCCTAATTTTATTTCTAGGGCAAAATAGACAGGGATGATCTCCTTGAATCTATTCCCAAATTAATATTTTTATCTTTGGTGTTTCTACACTTTAAGGCCACTTTGTGCAATTTAAAAAGTATTGGCCTCTCTTCCCCTAGTCACCTTCAAAATTAACTTCTAAAACCTCAGGAACAGTACAGAGATCGAAGCCCTCAGTATGGCAGCACAATTGGCTGTAGTATGTATTAGGGCACAACTGAATCAGGTATTCCTGGTGGTCTTATGCACTTTAATTTCTGTTATATTGAGACTTAAGAGGATGAAGAAGAGATCTACTTATTAACACTTAGGGCAGGAATATCTGCATTTTTCCGTTTGTTTTCTCACTGTTTTACCTCTGCAGACATCTTGCTGTGCAGATCACTACTTCAAAGTTGCCAAATGTTAATTAAAATATTGACTTCTGAAATTCATTATCAGCAAAGTTATGAATGTTGTTCTGTTTCTAATTAACCTTAGCAAGTGTACATAATGTCATAATCTGATAGTATTTGACAGTACTTATGTATACGATGTTTCATAAGCATTTTTAATAAGATTTGTATTTTTAAATTTAGTATATAATAAAAAGATGTGTTTGAGTGTCAAAAAAAAATTAATTTCACATGCTTCTTTTTCACCTTCAAATATGACAGCTAGAGAATTTAAATTTACATATATAAATTTTATTTCCATTGAACAATATTAATCTAGAGGATGTAAGTGTTTAATTATCTTTAAAATCCTTCTAGATGGACCATTCTGTGAATTGAGAAGAGCATGTAAACAATGTGTCAAGATATAAGGTAGGATAAAGACGGAGCATATCATCTTGGGGTTGGTGCAAAAGTAATCCTTGGGTTAAGTTATAGGAATAGGAACAGTGTAACTTTGCATAGTTGCATGAAACTACCTGAGGAAAAATATAAGTGTGAAAAATTGTTGTTTCTGTGAAAAATCAGTTCAGTGCTTTAAAGCCAAGTGTTAAAGCATGATATCAAGATATGGCTAGAAGTTTTGGAGGGAACCGTAAAAATCTACAAGGATTCTGTACTTAGTTTGCTTTACAGTGTTATCAAGAGCTATGAAAAACCTAGAATCTGTAAATAATACATTATGAGGTAGTTTATGCAGGAAAGAATGGAGAATTCTAACTGTTTTTATATCAAAAGATAATTTATCTAAGTAGATCTATATGTCTGTTTCTGTGCAATACCATGCCATTTTGATTATTGAAACCTTGTAGTTTAGTCTGAAGTCTGGATGAGTAATGCCTCCAGCTTTATTCTTTTTCCTCAGGATTTCTTTGACAATTTTGGGTCTTTTATGATTCCATATAAATTTTAGAATTATTTGTTCTAATTTTGTGAAAAAATGTCATGGATAATTTGATAGGGATTACATTAAATCTGTAGATTTCTTAGGGTGGTATGGCCATTTTAACAATGTTAAAACTTCCAATCCAATGGTGTAGGATAGCTTTCCATTTTTTGAATCATCTTCAGTTTTCTTTATCAATGTTTTATAGTTTTTAGCATACAGGTCTTCATCTCCTTGGTTAAGTTTATTCCTAGGATTTTTTTTTTTTTTTTTTTAGCATTTTCTTTGTGATATTTCATGGTTAGTGTAAGGAAATGCAACAGATTCCTGTATGCTAATTTTTTATTCTGCTACCTTGCTGAGGAGACTTTAGGGTTCTCTAGATAGAGATTGGGCTTCCCAGGTGGCAGTACCGAAGATGCAGGAGACACGGGTTTGATCCTTGGGTCAGAAAGATTGCCTGGAGTAGGGACTGACAACCCATTCCAGTATCCTTGCCTGGAAAGTTCCTGACAGGCTATAGTGCATGGGGTTGCAAAGAATCACACATGACTGAGCATGCACAGATAGAGTATCTGGTGTGCATGCGTGCTGAGTTGCATCTGACTCTTTGTGACGCTGTGAAACAAAGCCCACCCGGCTCCTTTGGCCATGGGATTATCCCAGCAAGAATACTGGACTGGGTTGCCATTTCCTCCTCCAGGGGACCTTCCTAACCCAGGTATCAGACCTGCATCTCCTGAGGCTCTAGCATTAGCAGGTGGATTCTTCATCACTGTGAAGCCGCCTGGGAAGCCCAAGAGTATCATGTCATCTACAAACACTGATGGCTCTACCTCTTTCCTTCCAGTTTGGATAACTTTTATTTCTTTTTCTTGTCTAATTGTTGTGGCTAGGACTTCCAATACTATGTTGAATAGAAGTGCTGAGAGTGGGTGTCCTTGTCTTGTTCCTGAATATAATGGGAAGGCTTGTTCACTTTTCCACTGTTAACTATTATGTTGCCTATGGATTTGTCATAAATGGCTTTTATTATGTTGAGATATGTTCCCTTTGTACCCTCTTTTATTAATGTTTTTATCATAAATGGATGTTGAATTTTGTCAAATGCTTTTTCTGTGTCTGTCAAGATGATCATGTTGTTTCTGTCTTTCCTTTGGTTAACATGGTGTATCACATTGATTCATGTATGCTAAACCATCCTTGTGACTCTAGGATGAATCCAGTTTGATCATGGCGTATAATCCCTTTTACGTATGGTTGGGTTCAGTTTGCTAATGTTTCATGGAACAATTTTTGCATCTACATTCATCAAAGATATTGGTCTGTAATTTTTTTGGGGGGGGGGCACTGTCCTCTCAGGTTTTGCTAGCAGAGTGACAGTGGCATCATAGCATGAATTTGGGAATGTTTCCTCCTCTTCAGTTTTTTGAACTATTTTGAGCAGGTTAGTAATTCATTCATTTATTTCTATACATACTTAATGTACACATGTCATGTTATATAATTTCCTGCTCCAACCACTTTTAAAATGTGACTCAGTATTGCTTTGGGCCATGTTGACTAAGACATTTTCTAACAGTCTTGAATTGTTCTCATTCCCCTTGATGCTCTATAAATGATTATTCCCCACACCCAATCCTATTACTGTCAGGCCTAAATCTGTGGTGTTTCTCGACAGCCCTATCTTGTGACATATTCAGTGTCCGACTCTTTGAAGCCCCATGGACTGTAACCCACCAGACTCCTCTGTCCATGGAATTATCCCATCAAGAATACTGGAGCAGGTTGCCATTTCTTCCTTCAAAGAATCTTCCTGACCCAGAGACTGAACCCAGGTTTCCTGCAACTCCTACACTGGCAGGTGGATTCTTTCACACTGAGCCACCTGGGAAGCCCCATCTTGTGACAGACTTAACTTTTAATTCTAGAGCCTGAATCCATTCTAGGCATGATCCAGTCTCAACTCTGCAGCTTTATTCCCTCTTCAGCTTCTCTGTTTTCCTGAGAGACAAACTAGTTGCCATTGGTGTGCAAGTCCTATAATTTCCTATCTTTGCTCCTCTTACCACACTCACATGGCTAGACTATTCTTATCCCTTTTGTATTATTTAGGATTATACTAGTTGTCAACAGTGTAACTTTGAAAACACCACCCATCCTAGCTGGTAGGATTGTTACGGGGGAGAATGAGGTCATGTGTATAATCCACGCAGCACCGTCCCTGATAGATAGTGTTGGTCCCAAGTATCACTTCCTTTCCTTCTAGGATGAGGGTTTCCCACTGGAAGGAATTGTCTCTTTAACTCTCTTACATTTTATCTGTATTAATGTACAATGTATGTCTCACTTAAAGTGGCAGAAATTACTAGTTTCTTATTCTAACATCTGTCCCCCCTCTTTCTTAGTAATAGAAGCAGCCGTGCATGATTAAAAGCCCCCTTCTGCATAACTGGTCATATGACTAAATCTGTCCAAAGCATGTATGCAAAAATGTTGTATGGGACACCTAAGATCTATATAAAAGCCAGGAGGCAAGTAATTCTCTGTCACTTTTTCACTTGTGCTGCCCATGAGGTATTTTGGACTAGGAAGTGACTTTGAGACCTCTTTTGATTAAAACACAATTATTTTGATTTTGTTCATAAGCAGATAAACTTTAACTGATGATTGCAGAAAAATTCTTGGTCTAACTCAACTTTATATATTTGATAGCAGGATTTCTCTAATTTTCTATGATGAGGCACAGTCCTCTTATATCCCTGTCCCCTGCTACCTAAGTCCAAACCATTAGGGGTGGGTGCTAAACTAAAAATTAATTGCTAGAAAATGAAATAAACAAAACATATAAAACACAAGTCCCAATTTCTTATTAGATTTAATAGGCAAGATTATAGTTTAATAGCTGTAATTAGAAAAAGCAACATAAGAAAAAAGAAAGAAAATTGAAAAACTGTACACTGTTCTTTTAAATGTTCTTCTTATAGTGTGACACTGTTCTTATAGTGTGACTATAAGATGATTTATATAGAAAATCGCTGTATGCTCCTATCTTTTGGTCATTTTCCAATATAATTTAACATAAAGTTATGAATAAAATGCTGACTTCATATATAAAACTGTAGTTTATTCCTTTTGAATGGACACCACATATATCATGGTGTCCATTCAATTTTGTCCAAATATTTAAAAGTTTTTCATATGACAAAGAATCTTGCTTACCAATTTATTAAATCTAGATTGAATGGATAACATTGCAATTTTTAGGAAATAACATACAAAAGAATACTGATGGGAATGGAAAAAGGAATTTTAAAGCAAATTTTATTCAATTTTTCACTCAGTTTTTTTAGTTGAGGTGTACTTGCTTTACAGTGTTGTGTTAGTTCCTGCTGTACAATAAAGTGAATCAGCTATATGTGTACATGTGTCCCCTCCCTTGGGAGCCACCCTCCCACCGGCCTCCCCATTCAACCTATTTAGGTCATTACAGAGCACCAAGCTGAGCTCCCTGTGCTCTGCAGCAGTTTCCCATTAGCTATCTGTTTTACATATGGTAGTGTATATATGTCAATCCCAATCTCCCAATTCATCCCACCCGTCCCAATGTGTGCACATGTCCATTCTCTGTTTGTCTCTATTCCTTCCCTGCAAATGGTTTTATCTGTACCATTTTTATAGATCCCATACATATGCATCAATATCTGGTATTTGTTTTTCTTTTTCTGACTTACTTCACTCTATATGACAGACTGTAGGTCCAATTTCTTACTATAAGATTTAACAGGCAAGATTATAGTTTAATAACTGTAATTAGAAAAAGCAACATAAGAAAAAAGAAAGAAAATTGAAAAACTATACACTGTTCTTTTAAATGTTCTTCTAATAGTGTGACTATAAGATGATTTATATAGAATATCACCGTATGCTCAATTTCTTTCATTTTCATGGCTGCTCATTCTATTTGTAAGTGGAACTATGCTGTTGCCTACTTCTTGGTATAGTTAAAACTTGGGTTCTGGAATCAATTTCTTTGGCTCATACCTCCATACACTGTTTACTAAATATCATTCATTGGGTTTGTTGGGGAAAAAGAAATTTTCCTTTACCCTTCTAGATTATTCTGCCTGATGTAAGAATTAAAATGACAAGAGACAGATTAACAGGAGAAAATCAAACAAAAGTTTAATAATATGTGTACATGAAAAGGACACAGGAAGACTGAGTAACTCACCAAAAATGACCCTGAAACACTCACCTTAAATATCATCTTTGGCTAAAGGCTAAAGACAGATGAGAATGTGAGGAGGAGAGGTAGGGGTTTGGCAGTTCAAATGGGAGGAAGGCAGTTCACGTGGAGATGGAAAGCAAATCTCTGGTAAACAAATATTTGGGCCATTCAGAATGAGACAAGAGGACACAGAGTGGACTCTGATTCCTCTGCCTTGCCTGAGTTTCCACCACTCCACCAGCCCATATTCTTTGCTGGTCACTGTATTGATAGCTGTAACAGGCCCTCTAGCAGCTCTAACAGTCCTTTTAAAGTATAGGAATGGGCAGCTGGGGAGGAGGTCAAAGTCTCTTCAGAAGTCTTTTGAGGCTTGATTGTTTTCAGTTTGAAATAGTCTGCATCACAAAGAGACAATGTAAGATGGTCTGTTCTGCTTCCCAAGTTCAAAAGAATAGCAAGGAGAGATAAGAAAGCCTTCCTAAGTGATCAATGCAAAGGAATAAGTTTAGTTCGGTTCAGTTGCTCAGTCCTGTCTGACTCTTTGTGACCCCATGGACTACAGGACGCCAGGTCTCCCTGTCCATCACCAACTCCCGGAGTTTACTCAAACTCATGTCCATTGAGTCGGTGATGCCATCCAACCATCCTCTGTCATCCCCTTCTCCTCCCACCTTCAATCTTTCCCAGCATCAGGGTCTTTTCAAATGGATCAGTTCTTCGCATGAGGTGGCCAAAGTATTGGAGTTTCAGCTTCAGCATCAGTGCTTCCAATGAATATTCAGGACTGATTTCCTTTAGGATTGACTGGTTGGATCTCCTTGGAGTCCAAGGGACTCTCAAGAGTCTTCTCCAACACCACAGTTCAAAAGCATCAATTCTTCGGTGCTCAGCTTTCTTTATGGTCCAACTCTCACATCCATACATGACTACTGGAAAAACCATAGCCTTGACT
Organism: Bos indicus; assembly: GCF_029378745.1. Classification (NCBI taxonomy): domain Eukaryota; kingdom Metazoa; phylum Chordata; class Mammalia; order Artiodactyla; family Bovidae; genus Bos; species Bos indicus. The sequence goes on along the minus strand of NC_091761.1, from coordinate 58,267,476 downwards.
AGACGGACCTTTGTTGGCAAAGTAATGTCTCTGCTTTTTAATATGCTGTCTAGGTTGGTCATAACTTTTCTTCCAAGGAGCAAGCCTCTTTTAATTTCATGGCTGCAGTCACCATCTGCAATGATTTTGGAACCCCCCAAATAAAGTCTCTCACTATTTCCACTGTTTCCCCATCTATTTGCCATGAAGTGATGGGATCAGGAATACTGAAGTGGAAAAGGTCAGGTTTTATTCCAATCCCTAAGAAAGGCAATGCCAAGAATGCTCAAACTATTGCACAGTTGTACTCATCTCACACGCTAGCAAAGTAATGCTGAAAATTCTCCAAGCTAGGCTTCAGCAATATGTGAACCATGAATTTTCAGATGTTCAAACTGGTTTTAGAAAAGTCAGAGGAATTAGAGATCAAATTGCCAACATCCACTGGATCATTGAAAAAGCTAGAGAGTTCCAGAAAAACATCTATTTATGCTTTATTGACTATGCCACAGTCTTTGACGGTGTGGATCACAATAAACTGTGGAAAATTCTGAAAGAGATGGGAATACTAGACCACCTGACCTGCCTCCTGAGAAATCTGTATGCAGGTCAGGAAGCAACAGTTAGAACTGGACATGAAACAACAGACTGGTTCCAAATAGGAAAAGGAGTACGTCAAGGCTGTATATTGTCACCTTGCTTATTTAACTTCTATGCAGAGTACATCATGAGAAATGCTGGGCTGGATGAAGCACAAGCTGGAATCAAGATTGTCGGGAGAAATATCAATAATCTCAGATATGCAGATGACACCACCCTTATGGCAGAAAGTGAAGAAGAACTAAAAAGCCTCTTGATGAAAGTGAAAGAGGAGAGTGAAAAAGTTGGCTTAATGGCATCTGGTCCCATCACTTCATGGGAAATAGATGGGGAAACAGTGGCTGACTTTATTTTTCAGGGCTCCAAACTCATTGCAGATAGTGACTGCAGCCATGAAATTAAAAGATCCTTACTCCTTGGAAGGAAATTTATGACCACCCTAGACAGCATATTAAAAACATGAGACGTTACTTTGCCAACAAAGTCCGTCTAATCAAAGTTATGGTTTTCCAGTGGTCATGTATGGATGTGAGAGTTGGACTGTTAAAGAAAGCTGAGGGCCAAAGAATTGATGCTTTTGAACTGTGGTGTTGGAGAAGACTCTTGAGAGTCCCTTGGACTGCAAGGAGATCCAACTATTCCATCCTAAAGGAGATCAGTCCTGGGTGTTCATTGGAAGGACTGATGTTGAAGCTGAAACTCCAATACTTTGGGCACCTGATGCGAAGAGCTGACTCATTTGAAAAGACCCTGTTGCTGGGAAAGATTGAGGGCAGGAGGAGAAGGGGACTACAGAAGATGAGATGGTTGGATGGCATCACCGACTTGATGGACATGAGTTTGTGTAAACTCCGGGAGTTGGTGATGGACAGGGTGGCCTGGCATGCTGCAGTCTATGAGGTCGCAAAGAGTCGGTCACAACTGAGCGACTGAACTGAACTGATGGGACCAGAAACCGTGATTTTAGTTTTCTGAATGCTGAGCTTTAAGCCACCTTTTTTACTCTCCTTTTTCGCTTTCATCAAGAGGATCCTTAGTTCTTCTTTGCTTTCTGCCATAAGAGTGGTGTTATCTGTGTATCTGAGGTTATTCATATTTCTCTCAGCAGTCTTGATTCCAGCTTGTGCTTCATCAGCCCAGGGTATGTAACATATCTTCATTACCTGCACCATAGTTTGACCCCAGGTAAATAACAGGGAAGGAACACAGCCCCACCCACCTTTAGAAAATTGGAATAAAGATTTACTGAGCATGGCCCCACCCATTAGAACAAGACCCAATTTTCCCCTCAGTCAGTCTCTACCATCAGGAAGCTTCCATAAGCCTCTTGCCCCTCTCCATCAGACGGCAGACAGAATGAAAACCAGAATCACAGGAAACTAACCAATCTGATCACATGGACCACAGCCTTGTCTAACTCAATGAAACTATGAGCCATGCCGTGTAGGGCCACCCAAGACGGACAGGTCATGGTGGAGAATTCTAACAAAATGTGGTCCACTGGAGAAGGGAATGGCAAACCACTTCAGTATTCTTGCCCTGAGAACCCCATGAACAGTATGAAAAGTCAAAAAGGACGCTGAAAGATGAACTCCCCAGGTCGGTAGGTGCCCAATATGCTACTGTAGATCAGTGGAGAAATAACTCCAGAAAGAATGAAGAGACGGAGCCAAAGCAAAAACAACACCTAGTTGTGGATGTGACTGGTGATGGAAGTAAAGTTCAATGCAAAGGAATAGAGGAATATAATGAGAAACTACAGTTCTCTTCAAGAAAATTAGAGATACCAAGGGAACATTTCATGCAAAGATGGACACCATAAAGGACAGAAATGGTATGGACCTAACAGAAGCAGAACATATTAAGAAAAGGTGGCAAGAATACATGGAAGAGTTATACAAAAATCATATTAATAACCCAGATAACCACAATGGTGTGATCACTCACTCAGAGCCAGACATCTTGGAGGGGTGTAAAGTCAAGTGGGCCTTAAGAAACATCAATACAAACAAAATTAGTGGAGTTAATGAAATTCCAGTTGAGCTATTTCAAATCCAAAAAGATGATACTGTTAAAAGTGCTGTGCTTAACATGCCAGCAAATATGGAAAACTCAGCAGTGGCCACAGAACTGGAAAAGATCAGTTTTCATTCCAATCCCAAAGAAGGGCAGTGCCAAAGAATGTTCAAACTAGTGCACAATTGCACTCATTTCACATGCTAGCAAAGTAATGCTCAAAATTCTCCAAGCGAGGTTTCAGCAGTATGTGAAACTGAGAACTTCCAGATGTTCAAGCTGTATTTAGAAAAGGCAGAGGAACCAGAGATCAAATTGCCAACATCCTTTGGTTCATAGAAAAAGTAAGAGAATTCCAGAAAAACACCTACTTTGCCTCATTTACTACACTAAAGCCTTTGACTCTGTGGATTACAACAAACTGTGGAAAATTCTTAAAGAGATGGGAATACCAGACCACCTGACCTGCCTCCTGAGAAACCTGTATGCAGATCAAGAAGCAACATTAGAACCAGATATGGAACAATGGACTGGTTCAAAAATGGGAAAGGAATACCTCAAGGCTGTATATTGTAACTGTACTTATTTAACTTCTATGTAGAGTACATTATGCTAAATGCTGCGCTGGAAGAAGCACAAGCTGGAATCAAGATTGCAGGAGAAATATCAATAACTTCAGATATGCAGATGATATTGTCCGTATGGCGGAAAGAGAAGAGAAGCTAAAGAGTCTCTTAATGAAGGTGAAAGAGGAGAGTGAAAAGGCTGGCTTAACACTCAACAGTCAAAAAAAATGAAGATGATGGCATCTGGTGCCATCACTTCATGGCAAATTGATGGGGAAACAATGGAAACAGTGAAAAATTTTATTTTTGGGGGCTCCAAAATCACTGGGGATGGTGATTGCAGCCACTAAATTAAAAGATGCTTGCTCCTTGGAAGAACAGCTATGACAAACCTATACAGCATATTAAAAAGTAGAGCCATTACTTTTCCAACAAAAGTCCATATAGTCAAAGCTATGGTGTTCCCAGTAGTCATGTATAGATGTGAGTTGGACCATAAGGAAGGCTGTACGACGAAGAATTGATGCTTTTGAACTGTGGTGTTGGAGAAGACTCTTGAGAGTCTTTTGGACCGCAAGAAGATCAAACCAGTCAATCCTAAAGGAAATCAATCCTGAATACTCATTAGAAGGACTGATGCTGAAGCTGAAGCTCTAGCACTTTGGCCACCTGATTCGAGGAGCAGACTCATTAGAAAATATCCTGATGCTGGGAAAGATTGAAGGCAAGAGGAGTAGGGGATGGCAGAGGATGAGATGGTTGGATGGCATCCCTGACTCAAGGGACACGAGTTTGAGCAAGCTTTGGGAGATGGTGAAGGACGGGGAAGCCTGATGTACTGCAGTCCACGGGGTCACAAAGTGTCAGACATGACTGACCAACTGAACCACAACAAAATGATATGTTTCTTATTTTCCTTGTGAATAAAATGAGAGTTTATAACCTCTATGGAGTTGTCCTCAGGACAACTAAGTTAATTTATATGAAGAATTTTGAAAATGTTCTCCAATTTTTGCTCTTTTATCAGAGTGTAAATGCAGAAAACTGCACCTGATCATATAAAAAAAAAAATGGGAGCAGGAACGAGAAGTTGTTTTATTATTTTTTTAAATGTTTTATTTATTCAGCTGCACAGGATCTTAGTTGCAGCAAGCAGGATCTTTAGTTGAGGCATGTGGGATCTAGTTCTCTGGCAAAGGACTGAAACTAGGCCCCCTGCGTTGGGAGTTTGGAGTCTTGGCCTCTGGACCACCAGGGAAGTCCCAAGAACCTGTTTTTTAATGAAACTCTTCTAGTGTATTGCTGGCACTGCAATGAAACGAAGGAGGATGACTTCCTTCCTCCATCCTTCCCTTGTACTTGTTGACGGCGGGAGGACCCTGCTGAGATCAAATGCCCTTCAGTAAAGGACAGTGGGAGGCCTGTTTGTAGACCTCACTAACGTGCTGTTCTTCGCAGTCCTTCCTTGGCCTGGACCACCTCCCGATGCAGTTGCTCCTCCAGTTCTCTCACTCACCAAGAAGCCTTCTGCATTTCCTTTGGTTTGCCTGGGACATCTTAAAATATGATTTGCTCTTTGTGGAGTCCTATACCAAGGTCACAGGTGTGGAGCCCTGTACCAAGGTCTCAGGACAAAAATCTCTGAAACTGACCAAGCCCCATAGCAACTGTTGCCACGAGCCTCCTGATCTAAACCAGCCTGTTCCCTGACCCCATGTTAGGTAAAATACCCCTATTATCCACCCTATAGCATCCTAACCCATCCCCTAATGCCACCATTCCAGTAGGAATTTTCTCTGTCTTGAGGCTATAAAAATTGGCTACTCACCTGCAAAGGAGCTGACTTTCCCTTGAGCTGGCCTGCTGTTCTAGCAGCTTTTCCCACTCTAATAAATTTTATTCTCCTTTCATTCTGCCTCATGTCTGGAAATTCTTTTCCAACCCACACACAGACCATGACAATCTTAGCTGAGGCTTAACTGCTATGATTGGTTTTATTAGGACTTTACATCTTTTGTTGAGTTTGTCACTGAGTTTACAGCCGGTGGGTGCTGAAAGACTGAACTCTGGAGCTCTGACAAGTGTTGCTGAATTTCTCATTTTCTTTTCCAACCTGGATGGTCTCAGCCCATGTCTGCCAGGTGTCTGCTTCCTCGTCTCCTGTGCTCCTCACTAGGGTGTTCTGCCAGCCTCATCTGAGCCCAAACTCCCCACGTTGGTCTCTTCTCCACAGTCCATTAAAAGTGTTGTTGAATTAAAATGTACAGTGTGAAAGTTGTGAGTCAAGTTTTATTTCAGGCAAAATGAGGACTGCAGGCTGGGAGAGAATGTTTCAGACAGCTCTGAGAATCTGCTCTGAGGAGGCAAGGGGGGAGCTAGAATATATAGGAATTTTGCAACAAAAGGCAAGTATTTCGGAACATCAAAGATGACTGTTAATTAAAGAAATAGTTTATGTCAAGTTAAGGAATTTAATGCTTTTCTGTGTCTGGGAAGATGCAAGAGTCTGGACTCACTGAAATCATTCCTTTGATATGCACTTCAGCTATCTGGGGCCAGAATCCCATATTTTCATATTCTCAGTTTTGTCAGGGCTCACCCTAGAGAATGGCTATAGTCTGATTGCTGCTATTAATAGAGGGTAGGTATTCTTTCCTTCCTGAGTTCCTCCAGGGCTCACCAGCCTATCATCCATGGTGGCTGCAATCGTTGATAGTGACATTCTTTGTTTACTGATATGGCAGGAAATACTCCATGTGTCAGTGCGCATATTTCTTTGGGATGTGACTTCCTGATATGGAATAATAAAGAACATCCAAGTAAATATCAATACAAAGTCCTTGCAGATTTGCCATATCTGACTGATGGGAAGTCCATATTTTTCTGGGGCTACTTGAATTTTGGAAGCCTCTGGCAGACTGATGGGGAACGGTGAGTGCTACAAATCCATATCCTTAGACTACCCTGATAGATGGTCTTCCCTCGTGGCTCAGTGGTAAAGAACCCTCCTGTAATGCAGGGGATGTGAGTTTGATTTCTGGGTTGGAAAGATCCCCTGGAGGAGGGCATGGCAACCCACTCCAGTATTCTTGCCTGGAGAATTCCTTGGACAGAGGAGCCTGGTGGGCTACAGTCAATGGGGTCACAAAGAGTTGGACTCCACTGAAGCCACTTAGCACACATGCACCCTCATAGATCATGGATTACCCAGGATTTGACACTCATGAAATTGTGGTAACGTTTCTTTTAGAGTCTTCTCTTGAGTGTGAGTGGTCAGACGGTGACTTCATTGGAGATTTCTTCCGCTCAGAAAGCCCCCATATCTTCTTGAGGCCTGAGTGGCCCGACCTTGGCTGGTGTTACAGGCCCTGTTGTTTTTGATGTTGCCTCAGTCCTCTGTCACCTGTTTAACATGATTAATGTGATTTTGTTCTGATTACCTGGAGCTGTATTTATAGACACTGGAAACAACCCTCTGATTAATTCAGTCCCCAAACCTGACCGCTTCCATGAAAACATCTGTCAGCTGAATTCATCTAGTTCTTCCAGGTTTCCACTCAGTAAAAATACTTCTCATTTATATGGGACTTTCAATTTAGAAATACATAATAAATATTTGAGTCAAATGTCATTCAAATCCCCCTATTTATTTTAGAGGTGAGGAAGCTTGAGACTTTGAGACATTGCGTGATTTACCCAAGTTCATATATACGGTTTGGAGAAGGAAGTGGCAATTCGTTCCAGTATTCTTGCCTGGCAAGTCTCATGGACAGAGGAGCCTGGCAGGCCACAAGGAGGTCGCAAGAGTCAGACATGACTTAGCAACTAAACCACCACCACCATATAGATGGTCAACAAAAAGGCCAGAACAAAATTCATATTTCCTATCAAATAATAGCCAAAATATATTGAGCAGGGAAAACAGACTAAATATATTCTAGGCCTATAAGTTAGTTCTTACCATTGTGTATGTGTGTGCATGTGTGAGCACATTTAGCCGTTCAATTATGTCTGACTCTTTGCAACCCATGGACTGTAGCCTACCAGGCTCCTCTACCCATGGGATTCTTCGTGCAGGAATACTGGAGTGGGTTGCCATTTCCTTCTCAGGGGATCTTCCTGACCCAGGGATCAAATGTGGGTGTTCTGCATTGCAGGTGGATTCTTTACTGTCTGAGCCACCAGGGAAACCCAGTTCTTACCATTAGATCTGTATTTTGGTGGAGATAACTAAGCCTTAGAGAGCTTGAGTAGTTTATACAGAGTTGAACAGTTAATGGCCTGGAACTGGGTTCAAGCCTTCAGTGATGGTTGCAGAACCCATCATTGTATTACCAGATTCTGTTGACTCAGTTTATCTCCTGACACCTGGTACTTGCTCTTAGTTTTCCTCCAGTCCTCATCACACCTCTATAAAGGAAGCATAGAAGGACATCTTATTGCTATTTTACAAGTGAGAAAATTCAGGGCCGGAAAACATGACCATCAGGGAGGAAACTGCAAGTCACCCCAAGTCTCCTGGCAACCAGCTTTTAGGATTCTTGTTGTTTCAAGCAAGAGGGATAAGATTGAATTCTCAAAAATAATAAAGAAATGAGTTTCTACAAACAGGGGCTCTGTATCAACCTAGAGTGGTGGGATGGGGAGGGAGATGGGAGGAAGGTTCAAAAGGGAGGGGATATTTGTATACATATGCCTGATCCATGTTGAAGTTTGACAGAAAACAAAATTCTGTAAAGCTATTATCCTTCAATAAAACTAAAAAATAAACTTTTTATAATGTTATTAAAAAAAAAATGAGTTTCTATATTCAGTGCTAACTGGTCAGGCAACTTTCTGATAACTGGGGGCTCTGTGTCCTACCAGCAGTTAAAAGTTCTGGTAACCAAGTAATCAGCAGGAAGCACTTAAGCTTTTAGTTTCTTTCCCGTAACTGATCAATAAAGAATGTTCAAATTCACAAATGTCTTTTTTACTGCTTTCCAAGTGATGTTGGTGAGCTAGCCAGTGGGTAAAAAGTATAATTTGCTATTTGCAATATTAGTTTTCCCTCTGGACAACCACTGGCTGATGTACAAGATATTTGGAAATGTTATATTTGTCAGTTGGGTTGAACTTCACTTACACAGCTAGCTCAGATTCTGTATCAGAGACGCCCTACTGCAGTAACAGCATTAACTCTGCTCAGCTGAAGTGAAGGTACATCCTTGAGAATGGTGGCTGTATGCTGCCATCTGCTGGAATTCCAGAGAAATGCCTTCCTTGAGAATTCATTAGAAAATGCTGTAAAACAATTATTTAATAGAGAGCTAGAAAAATACAAAGAAAGAAACAAATAACAGATGTTTATGGACTGGAGAAATAAGCTTGAGATAATTTCAAAATCAAAATGACTGTAAGTAAACGTAATGAAGTTATGCTATACTTTCATTTTCAACATTTGTTGTGGTTGCTGTTAGAAGCTTTGGATTAAAATCAAACACTGGCTGTAGTACTGAATCAGACTGAAGTTGAGCATTATCTCCTGAAGATGTGCAATTTTCTTCTTGGATAAAATCAATTTAAAAATAAGAAAGGCAATAGGGAAAATTCTTCCAAGATTCAGCAGAGAAAGATCACAGTAAAAGGGAATTCCTGAGATAAATGAAATTTGCAGTCATTAAGAATGGCTCAAAAAACACTGTACTTGCTATGAGTCACGGTGTTACCAGAGGTTTCATCTCCTGATTCTATAGGTACTGGAGAATGAGAGACTTAAATCTTTTTCAAGTTCGGGACACCAAGAATATCAAACACTTTGGGAGCCCTTTTGTTTTGAGGCTCAAACCTCAGAAAACTGAAAACCAAGCTAACTGGAATTAAAATTTTTTAAGATTTCTGTTTAAGGTGGAGTCAAATCATAAAAGTTAAGTGCAACCGAAATGTTTAAAAATCATTGTAAGTGCTCTTTCTTCCATTTGGTTTTTGGTTAAACATCAGTTCCCCAAGTAAGTGTTCCCCAACTGCCAGCAGAGGGGACGCTTTGTTGTCCTTTGTCCGTTGTTCACTGCTTTTGTGGCTTTGAACATAGTTGTCTGTAATGACAAATATTTATTTGTGTAACACTTTGTTAATCCCTCCCCAAAGTCATATTTGTCTTCCATGCCTAGCAGAGGATAGATATTCAATAATTATATTTTTTAATGAATTAATGGTCTTTTGGTCTATGTACTGGGGTCATTATTACTCTGCTCCAATCCCTCTCAGGTTCCTCGTGCATATCCACGGACAGTTGGAGTATCTGTGACAAATTCCCATCCACTAGTTCTGTTGCGTTTCATGAACACCTGAAGTAAGTACTAAGATGGGAAGTTGATTCATCCCATTTCAAAGAATTCCAACCATACAGGTGGAAATATCAAAGGTTTTTGGAGAATCAAATGTCCAGTAAACCAAAGCGTCCTATCCCCTGGGATCTGGTTTGTAGGGTTGTTAAGCAGATCCTCTCCCCAGTGCTCAATAAAACAGTATCTCACCCTCGGTTGGCATCAGTGTCAGGTTACCGTCAGCTTCCAGTAAGAACGAATTGTGTCTGCACTTGTCTGTTGTGCTGTCCTCCCCTAGGTCCATCATCCATCATGGAGATTCTTTACCTTTTGAGGAAGATATGTCATCTGAAGCAGCATGCAGAGACCCTCTGAAAGTCCACAGTACCCTCCAAAACCACAATTTCGTGTTAAAACCAGTACAGTTAACGGTCTTGATCAGGGTAGGTGGATAAGTTGCCAAAGCTTTCTCTTTTCTCTGGAAGACTTGTGTCCTGCTAGTCAGGGCAGCAGGTCCCCCCTGGGGACAAAGCCAGGTCTCTGTTTTAAGCTTGCTGATCAGACTTAGTCTGTGTGTCGCTTCTCATTCAGCTTGCAAGTGCACGGCCCTCACAGACCTGGAAGTACATTGATTCTTGCCGGGTGTTGTTTATTTTTGCTTCTGAATAGCATGATGGACATTTGAAACTCTGTGTACAAAGAGGTCCAGAAAAGCCCGTAGCTTTGTTTGAAAGCGTGTTCTGATATTTGTCTGACTTTCCATTTGATTTCAGGTCCTTACTGAAGTGAGGGGTGGTTTCCTGATTCTCTGGCAGGAAAAATAAAATAGAGTTACTCACTAAATAAACCTGGGCATTTGAATAGCCATCACATTTTGACCGTTGACGTCCCCTACAGGTAGGCTCCTTGACCCCATTGCAGCGGTGTTGTTCTCCGAGTTTCCGGAGCTTAAAGGACACCAAAGAGGTTGGTTGCTTCAGAGGCTAAAGTCAAGAGGAGGTTAGGCTATGGTTTTATGAATTTTTACCTCAGAGAATAAGAAAAATAAAAATGCTGCAGGCAGAAGAGTGTTTCATAGTGTTTTTGTTTGCTCGCTCTTTTTGATTTTTTTTTTTAAAGGAAGGAAATAATCCCATTTATCCTGTTACAAGATGATTGTCTTTTAAGGCTTAGTCCACTAGACAGTTGCTTCTCTAGTGTGGTTTATTTATTTTTTTAAAAATAATTTAATTAACTTATTTCTCTTGGCTGTGCTGGGCCTTGGTTGCTGGGTGGGCTTTTCTCTATCTGCAGTGAGCAGTGGCCACTCTCTAGCTGTGGTGTATAGCGTCTCATTGCTATGGCTTCTCTTGTTGCAGACCACTGACTCTAATGGGCATGGGCTTCCGTAGATGCAGTGTGTGGGCTGAGTAGCTGTGGTTCCTGGGCTCTAGAGCACAATCTCAATAGCTGAGGTTGTTCAGTTGCTAAGTCATGTCTGACTCTTTGCAACCCCATGGACTACAGTACCCCAGGCCTCCCTGCCCTTCACTGTCTCCTGGAGTTTGCTCAAACTCATGTCCATTGAGTCGGTGATGCCATCCAACCATCTCATCCTCTGTCATCCCCTTCTCCTGCCTTCAATTTTTTCCCAGTATCAGAGTCTTTTTCAGTAAGTTGGCTCTTTGCATCAGATGGCCAAAGTATTGGAGCTTCAGCTTCAGCATCAGTCCCTTCAATGAATATTCAAGGTTGATTTCCTTTAGGATTGACTGGTTTGATCTCCTTGCAGTCCAAGGGACTCTCAAGAGTCTTCTCCATCCCCGCAATTCAAAAGCAATAATTGTTCAGCACTCAGCCTTCTTTATGGTTCAACTCTCACATCCATACATGACTACTAGAAGAACCATATCTTTGACTATGCATACCTTTGTTGACAAAGTGATATCTCTGCTTTTTAATACACTGTTTAGGTTTGTCATAGCTTTTTTTCCAAGGAGCAAGAGTCTTAATTTCATGGCTGCAGTCACTGTCTGCAGTGATTTTGGAGCCCAAGAAAATAAAGTCTGTCACTGTTTCCATTTTTTCCTCATCTATTTGCCATAAAGTGATGGGACTGGAGGCCATGATCTTAGTTTTCTGAATGTTGAGTTTTAAGCCACTTTTTTTCACTCTCTTTATTCACCTTCATCAAGAGGCTTTTTTAGTTCCTCTTCTCTTTATGCCATTAGAGTGGTATCATCTGCATATGTGAGGTTGTTTATATTTCTCCAAGAAATCTTGATTCCAGCTTGTGATTCATCCTTGGGTTTAGTTGTTCCACAGAATATGGGATCTTTCTGGGCTGTGGATTGAACCTGTGTCTCCTGCATTGGCACGCATATTCTTTACCCCAAGTCACCAAGGAAGCTCTCCAGTGCAGTTTAGATGATGGGGGTTTGCTCTCATATTGATGCCTTGTATTCCTCCAGCTTAGCAAAAGCTGGCAGCTCCTTTATCAGGACCTTTGCTTTTAGCTTTTGTCTCTGAGCTGTTTCCAGTCCTGTGATGATTTTTTTTTTTTTTAATCAACTTGACTGGAACATGGGACAGCCATTATTCTGGGTGTATCTGGGAGAGTGTTTCTGGATGAGATTAGCCTTTGAATCTGTAGATTGAATAAAGCAGGTGGTCTTCCCCAGGGTAGGTGAGCCTCATTCAGTCCTTTGGAGGCCTGAATAGAACAAAAAGCAAAAGTAAGGAAGAATTCAGTCTCTGACAGTTTCTGAGTCAGAATGTTGGTTTCCTGTACTCAGACTGGAATTTATACCATCAGTTCTCATGGTTCTCAGGCCTTTGAGCTTGGACTAAATATGCTCATCAGCTCTTTTGGATCTTGAACTTATAGATAGCAAATCATGGGACTTGTCAGCCTTCTCAGTTTGTGAGCCAATTCCTTATAATAAATTCCAGTCTCTCTCTTTCTCACTATACACACATACACACACACATATATATATACACAGAATATGCAGAAATGCAGGCGTGAGGATTAGAGCTGGAGCTATCTTGTAATATTATGTGAAAGGAACATGTAGAAAAAGGTGTATATACTTTTACACAGAAGGTGTACACATAGCAACAAAGGAGAAAGACCTGCATTCCTGATGCTCACGGGGCTGCCATGTCAGCCCTGGACCACCTACATGGACAGGTACATGGTTGAGAAATAAAATAACTTTGAAGACACACCATAATTTTGAGGCTTTCTGCTCTATGTTATGGTTTCTGATCTTACTGGGTATGTGATCTTACTGGAAATAGGTACTAGGCTGAGGAAGGTAGAGTTATATGAAGGTTAATGGTGCAAATAAGACTTTGATTCAATTCTGGCTCTGTTGCTTGCTGGATCTGTACACTTCAGCAAGGTACACTTCATTCAACACTAAAACTTTGTGAGTCAATTTATCTCATCTGTGAAATGGAGATATGGTAGTACCTAGTTTTCAGGGTTTATATTGGGTCATATGAGACTATATGAGAAAATTGCTCCACACATAGTAACCATTCAACTGATTCTGCTATAATTACTATTTTTCAATTCCTTTTTCTACTGGCTATCAAGCATGCTTTCATATGTAATTTGCTCTCTTATGTATAGTGGTACCTTCTCTGTGTAGCCAATTTCCATTTTAAATTAAAAGATTGGCATTCTAATATTTAAATAAATCATTTGTTGGTTTGGATAGTATGAAACAAATAAGCTTTAGTATCTTTTGCAAAGATGAAGATCAGGCCATGAGCTAGGTGATTTTCTAGTAAACCAATAATTTTGTGGTTAACAATGATACCAAAAAGATGATAATAATAAAAGTAATAATAATAAGTAAAATTGATTGAGGACTTTTGCATGCCACACTGAGTACTAACTTTTTAAATGTGTCATCTCCTACAGTTGTATAACACTGATATTATTATACTCATTTGAAGGATGAGAGAAACTGAGGATAAGTTAGTTACGTTCTTAGCACCTTAGCACTTAACCATTGGGAATTAGGTGAGTAATCTCAACTCAGTTATTATCATTAATATTTTAAATTCCAAAGCCTAATTATTTTCCATTAGGTCACTGTGAACTCCTTGAACTCCTGTGCTAGGAAGCATTCAGTCTGTCTGCAGGGTTTCCATTTACCAGTTTCCCACTTTTATGTTTATTAGAGATTTTGAGATTGATTCTAGGCCTATTATTTTATCCTATATATTAAATACACTCTTTTTAAAAAGATAAGAATGAAATTGCTTCAAGTTGGGATTTGAGTAAGACGAAGAAAATCTTTTTTTTTAATCTAGTAGATGGCAGGTTGATTGTTTTTTAAGGTATTGTAACACATATTTTGGGCTTCCCTGGTGTCTCAAATGGTAGACTCTGCCTGAAATGCAGGAGACCTGAGTTCGATCCCTGGGTCAGGAAGATACCCTGCAGAAGGAAATGGCAATTCACTCTAGTATTCTTGCCTGGAGAATTCCATGGACAGAGAAGCCAGGTCTCAAAGAATCAGACATGACTGACTAAACTTTCCTTTCAACATATATTTAATAAGACAGCTGATGTCCTAATAGGAAATAGAAACATAAGGAAGGTGGCAAGCTACTTCTAAACTCTGGGCCTCAGTTTCCCCATCTGAAAAAAATAAATTTGGTTGAACCAGATTGTTACCAGCTATTCTAATTATATTATTTAGGTAGAATCTCTCTCTCTCTCCTTCCTCTCAAATTTCGACCTTCCTTCCTTAAATTCATCATATTAAAATACTTTACTTAGCTTTAATCACCCTGAATGGCCCATCTGCTTCTGTATTTCATCAAAAAGAAGAATATGATCATGGCTGCTAGAGAATATTTGCATTATTTATTTCATAAGCAAATGAATCTGACATTTATACCACCATGGCCTAAATTCTCCTAAATCTTGTCTTATATGTGAAATGTGTATGATACGTAGAGTCTTAGAAAGCTCTTAAGAAGGTTTCCACAGATGGACAAATCTCTTTGATCTTCTCGGGACTTGAAAGCTTCAAGAACAGAATACATGAATATTTTTGAAGTTCTCAAAATTACAGGTAATTCAAATTGAGTCTCAGGATTTTAATATGATGAATGAGTGATGTGCATATCAGGTGGTTGTCATTTAACTGTTACTGTAATGCACTGAATCTACCAAATTAATCCTGTGAATATTTAGTTATTATACAGGATTAGAAAAAGACTCTCCTTGTAGAGTCAACTGTAGAAAATATGATACAAGTAAATTTATGTTTAGACAATTCAGTGTCATTTGAAAAATGACTGTTTTTTTAATGCAGTCACTTAAATAATTCACAAAACTTCACATGATGAGTTTAATTCTATTTAGTTTATTTAATACCCTTCCCTTAGAGAATAAGAATTTACTGAGAACTAATCCTGAACAGAATCTTTTGCAAGATTCTGTATATATTTGTTAAATGTGAAGCTGGTAGAAAAGGGAAGAGATTAACAAAAAGGATTTGTTGACTCTGTCCTTCAAGTACTTAAAAGAGGTGGAGGGAACAGCCATGTGGCAAACAAATGGCAGAGAAATATTATAAAGGAATATATAAATGTGGGCAAAATAAATGTTTTTTACAGATGTAAATAAATTCACACTTATCTGTGATTTAAATTTTCAAAAAAAAAAAATAAAAGGACAGGAGAAAGAAAGGAGGGAAGAGAGGAGAATGAGAAAGGAAAGAAAGGAGGTAGGCAGATAGGAAGGAAGGATCATTTAAAGTCATTCACACCCAAGTCACCTCTGTTAAGGGGTTGATGAGGCTCCCCAGGGAAACATTTCAGAAAGAGCTCCTTGCCTATGTGTTGCCGGAAGATGAACTTGGGAAGTGAACAGCACTTTCCTTTTGATGTATTTTCTTTATTCCTTCTTCACCTCCCTTCCATCTTCATCCTTAGAGTAGATTTTAAATCCATGCTGAACTTCATAAATCTCTTCCTTTGAAATACCCTTGGATCTTGTATAGCTAAGGACTAAAAGCGTTCTTAATGTACTGAAAAATATTTGGATACAAGGCCAGTGAAGAATCTGACAGATCCTTAAAAATACGGTAAATAAATGAATATATTGGTAATTCATTTTGGAAGTTAATTTCCTATAGGAAACTATACAGTGGCAGACTCAGAATTCTGAATGTACTTCTGTAAGTTGATGCTTTTGGTCTTTAGGCTAGTGAGAGAATAAGGGCACAGACATCACTTGGTGTGCATGTGTGTATATGTGCATGCATAGAAGATCGTTAATATGAAGAGGTCCACGGTATTGGTCATAGACGAGAGGACTGGGCAATCTTGAATTGATAGCCAAATAGGAGCGAGAGGGCTCATTTTGAAAACCTGGTCGTATTACCACCATATGTATTTTCTCCTTATCTGTAGCCACTGTTGTAGATCTTTCTTGACTTCCAAGTTTTCTGTTTCTGTGACCCTTAACCAGTCCAGTAACAGGGTTTTTCACATGCTAGCAGCTTAGGACTAGAGAGTGAAAGCTGGTTGAAAAAGAATGAACCATAATTTTCTATATTAAACAGACTTCTGCAAAGAGTAAGGGGAGAGAACTAGCACTTTCAAGTTATTTTTCCTTACTTGTTATTTCTTCCATTTTTTGGGACATACAGTTGTATCTCCCAGACAGTGGGGACCACAATGGTGGTCCTTAGATCCTATATTAGGGAACATTTCCTCTGACCTTTTTAGTATTAGAGTCTTGATGTACAATCTGAGTGCCAGGATGAGAGTCAGAAGAAATAGCAGCAGACTTTGCTCAGTTTTTTGTTTTTTTGTTTTTGTTTTTAAATCTCAAGTAAGTTTCAAGTGCATCACTCTAAGCACTTGCTGGGTTGAAAGTATAAAAATGCTAAGACTCACAATAGTTATGTAATTCATGGATGGGGAGGGCAAGGCAATGGGGAGATTTGATTTCCTCTTTGTATCTCCTGAATTCTTGAGAGACACAAGAATCGTATGACAGAGCTTATGTTAGTCCAACAGGCTGGCCAGTCTTTCCATATATTTATTCCCAGCATTTATGAATTAAGACCATCTCTAAAAGCACCCAAGAAGTTGATTTTTAATATAAAAAGTAAATATTTTAATATAAAAAGTAAATATGCAAAAATTAAATCAAGCTTTCAGTTTTAGCAACACTGTGTATATGAAATATCTGAAAATGTTTTCAACAAAATACTTGGATAAGCTGTTAAATCTTTTTAATTGTTCAGAATACAAGAATGAGCTTTAATATAATAAAGGAAATTTTCACTAGCCAAAAAAAAAAAGTAAATATTTATTTACTGCTTATTTCTTGTCCTTTAAATTTTTGATTGGTTTGAATATTTTTATGTATGGAGAAGCTCTGAAAATGAATTTCTACAACCAAATAAAAATAAAGAAAATGCAGTTAAATAAATGTTTAAATAATGCTTATGGTGATCAACTCTAATACAAACACTTAAATTGTTTTGATGATAGACTGATTTTCTTCACTGTTTATAAAGATGTTCAGTTTTCTGTATGCAGCCTTCATTGACTTTAACAGCAAGATGCTACTTAAGTCTTATTTGTAGGTTTGTGGACAGGCTGCCTGGGAGAAGGGAAAATGGCAATGGGAAAAGAAGGTTGAAAAGTTTTGAAGCTAAATTTTGAAGTGTATGTTTCAGTGGAGTTTATTATTATTGACTATGGAGGTATCACTACGAAGAAAGCTAGTGGAGGTGATGGAATTCCAGTTGAGCTATTTCAAATCCTGAAAGATGATGCTGTGAAAGTGCTGCACTCAATATTCCAGCAAATTTGGAAAACTCAGCAGCGGCCACAGGACTGGAAAAGGTCAGTTTTCATTCCAATCCCAAAGAAAGGCAATGCCAAAGAATGCTCAAACTACTGCACAAATGCACTCATCTCACACGCTAGTAAAGTAATGCTCAAAATTCTCCAAGCCAGGCTTCAGCAATATGTGAACAGTGAAATTCCTGATGTTCAAGCTGGTTTTAGAAAAGGCAGAGGAACCAGAGATCAAATTGCCAACATCTGCTGGATCATCGAAAAAGCAAGAGAGTTCCAGAAAAGCATCTATTTCTGCTTTATTGACTATGCCAAAGCCTTTGACTGTGTGGATCACAATAAACTGTGGAAAATTCTGAAAGAGGTGGGAATACCAGACCACCTGATCTGCCTCTTGAGAAATTTGTATGCAGGTCAGGAAGCAACAGTTAGAACTGGACATGGAACAACAGACTGGTTCCAAATAGGAAAAGGAGTAGGTCAATGCTGTATATTGTCACCCTGTTTATTTAACTTCTATGCAGAGTACATCATGAGAAATTCTGGACTGGAAGAAGCACAAGCTGGAATCAAGATTTCTGGGAGAAATATCAATAACCTCAGATATGCAGATGACACCACCCTTATGGCAGAAAGTGAAGAGGAACTCAAAAGCCTCTTGATGAAAGTGAAAGAGGAGAGTGAAAAAGTTGGCTTAAAGCTCAACATTCAGAAAACGAATATCATGGCATCCGGTCCCATCACTTCATGGGAAATAGATGGGGAAACAGTGTCAGACTTTATTTTTCTGGGCTCC
Source organism: Bos indicus (assembly GCF_029378745.1). Lineage (NCBI taxonomy): Eukaryota > Metazoa > Chordata > Mammalia > Artiodactyla > Bovidae > Bos > Bos indicus. The sequence continues at coordinate 58,249,387 of NC_091761.1, read as the reverse complement.
AAAATCACTGCAGATGGTGACTGCAGCCATGAAATTAAAAGACACTTACTCCTTGGAAGGAAAGTTATGACCAACCTAGATAGCATATTCAAAAGCAGAGACATTACTTTGCCAACAAAGGTCCGTCTAGTCAAGGCTATGGTTTTTCCAGTGGTCATGTATGCATGTGAGAGTTGGACTGTGAAGAAGGCTGAGCACCAAAGAATTGATGCTTTTGAACTGTGGTGTTGGAGAAGACTCTTGAGAGTCCCTTGGACTGCAAGGAGATCCAACCAGTCCATTCTGAAGGAGATCAGCCCTGGGATTTCTTTGGAAGAAATGATGCTAAAGCTGAAATTCCAGTACTTTGGCCACCTCATGCAAAGAGTTGACTCATTGGAAAAGACTCTGATGCTGGGAGGGATTGAGGGCAAGAGGAGAAGGGGACGACAGAGGATGAGATGGCTGGATGGCATTACTGACTCGATGGATGTGAGTCTGAGTGAACTCTGGGAGTTGGTGATGGACAGGGAGGCCTGGCGTGCTGTGATTCATGGGGTCGCAAAGAGTCGGACACGACTGAGGGACTGATCTGATCTGATCTGATGGAGGTATACTTCATATACCTCCAATGTACTCACACACATTGATAAAGGTATAAAACACCCACAAAAACACTGGTGGTGGTGGTTTAGTCGCTAAGTCGTGTCCAATTCTTGCGGTCCCATGGACAGAGGAGCCTGGCAGGCTACAGTCCATGGGATTGTCAAGGCAAGAATACTGGAGTGGGTTGCCCTTTCCTTATCCAGGGGATCTTCTTAACCCAGGAATTGAACCCAGGTCTCCTGCATTGTAGGCAGATGCTTACATTGTAGGCAGACCGTCTGAGCCACAAGGGAAGTCTCTGCGGTCAAAATATGTCCTGTTTTGACAACCACAAAAGATTGCTTTGCCCCTTCCTAGTCAAGTTCCTTCACACTGCTATTCCTAAGCAACCACTGACGTTCCTTCTGTCATTATGGATTAGATTGTCTTTTCTAGAGTTTCAAGTAAACCTAACAGCATATGCTCTTTTGCGGAGAAGGCAATGGCACCCCACTCCAGTACTCTTGCTTGGAAAATCCCATGGACGGAAGAACCTGGTAGGTTGCAGTCTGTGGGGTCGCTAGGAGTCGGACATGACTGAGCGACTTCACTTTCACTTTTCACTTTCATGCATTAGAGAAGGAAATGGCAATCCACTCCAGTGTTCTTGCCTGGAGAATCCCAGGGAGGATGGAGCCTGGTGGGCTGCCATCTGTGGGGTCACACAGAGTCGGACATGACTGAAGCGACTTAGCAGCAGCGGCAGCAGCATATGCTCTTTTGAATCTAGTTTCTTTCACTCCACAGAGTGATTTTGAGATTTAGTCATATTGTATGTATTTGTTGTTTCATCTTTCTTGTTGCTAAGTACTATATCATTATATATACATATATTACCATTTATTTGTCTGTTTACCTGCTGATAGACATTTGGGTTATATCCAGTTTGGAGTAAGGCTGCTATGAACAGCTAGTCTCTGTATGGACATATAGTTTGATGTCTCTTAGATAAATACCCAGAAATGGAAAGATTGGATCATATAGGAGGTATATGTGCAACTGTTAAATAAACTGCCTAGCTGTTTTTCATAGTGATTCAACCATTTCACATTCATGCTAGCAAAGCTTAAGCATTCCATTTGCTTCACATCCTTGTCAACATTTGGTATGATCAATCTTTTTTAATTTTCGCTATTCTTATAGGTGTAAGAACTTATTACAGTTAAATCTTGCATTTTCCTGATGAATGGCAAGCCTCCTTTCATGTCCTTATTTGCTACTCAAATTTATTCCTTTGTGAAGTATCAGTTGGAATTTTTTTGTGCTCTTAAATAAGTCGTCTGCTAATAGAGAAGGAAGGTTTCTTCATATATGTTAGACATGAATTCTTTCTCATATATGTGCTATAAATATTTTCTCACAGTCAATGATTTCTTATTATGGTGTCTTTTGAAGAGCAAATGTTTCTAATTTTGACCAAATCCAAGGATTTTTCTAATATGCTCTGAGTTTTTTTATGCCTACCTCAAGATAATAGTATTTCCATCCAAAAATTTTATAATATTGTTACCTGTAGAGCTATGGTTAATTATTGTGTAGAATTAATATTGTGTAGAATGAAGTAAAAATTGAGGTTGTTTTTTTCTAGTTGTTCCAAATCATTTGTGGAGAAGATATTCCTTTTTCATTGGTAATTTGTGAAAAATGAATGTTTAGATATATTTTTGGATCCTAGATTTTGTTCCATTTGTCTATTTTTATATCAATGCAACATTGTCTTGGTTAGCATAGCCTTAAGTAGGACTTGAAATTAGAAACATAAGCATTTGAACTTGGTAGTTTAAAGTACAAAGGGCACTAAAGTGCAGGGAACATGTGTTTGATTGCTGCTCCTGGAAGAGTTCACACGCTGCGCGGCAATAAGCCCATGTGCCACAACTACTGAAGGCCCGTGTGCCTAGAGCATTTGCTTTTCTGAGCCTGTGCAACAAGAGAAGCCACCGTAATGAGAAGCCCAAGCACCGCCACTGGAGATTAGCCCCTACTCGCTGTAACTCGAGAAAACCCATGCACAGCAACAAAGACCCACTACTGCCAAAAATAAATAAATAAAAATTTAAAAAGCAAGCAAATTCAGGGTGTTACCTCTCATCTGAACTTTATTCTAGTAGGGGGAGGCCTTTTGAAAACTGTGATAACTCAATTCTTTCAGATGGTAAAAATCAGGCCCACTTTATACCAATTTTTTTTTTTTTTTTTGTCATTTGCATTAGCACAGAAGTATTAAGGTTTCAATTGCAAATAGGCACCACCAGTGTAAGTTTGAGAAAAATAAGAAATATTTGGTAGCAACTGAAATATTAATAATGTGTATATAAGTTATCCCAGTAAGGAAAGATTTCTTTGGTTATAAAAAGCTCGATTAAAAAGCTATGAAGCAGTGACTCAGACCAACTTTGGTAAATCAATTTATAGAACATTCCCAGCCAGAACTGGCTCCTTTTTGGGCAGGAGTGTTTTTATCTGACTTATTTGAAGTTGAAGCCAGCAGTACTCAGGATTTCAAAGGCCCCTAATGTTTCTCCACATTGGAGCAAAGCCTGGAGCTGTCCACAGATGGACCAGGTTCTGCAATAACAAAATAGTCTGCTAAGATAAGTTTGCTTTTTTTTCATGGACTGCTAGGCAAGTCTTTCCTTTCCTCACACTGTCACTTCATACAGGGTTCCTACCTTTTAAGCTTATTGTCTCTCCAAAGCTATTCCTCAGAGACTATTGATTTACATGAACTCCTTACGAATAATAGTAATTTTAATAAGGAATAGCATTTTTTGAGCATTTAAAGAGTCATAAGGTCTTTAAATGAGTTGCTTTGTTTCATCCATACAGCAATCCTTTGAATTATGTATTTTACTATTTCTTCTTCTAGGAAACTGGGACTTAGAGAGAATAAATAACTTTCCTATAGACCTCCAGCAAGTGACAGATTCAGAATTCAAATCCAGGGTTCTGGAGCACCAGAGCCTGTGCTCCTAAGTACTACACACACTATGTGCGTGGAACCAATGGGTCCTGGAGTTTCCACTTCATCTAGAATCAGGGTGGTCATATTTCCAAAGTAGTATAGTAATTTATTGGAATCATGATACATAGATATATAGATACACACATCAATACACATATATTTACAACCATACACATATATACACTATATATATATATATGTATATATATACACACACACACAGATGTCCGTAGAACTACCCATGAAGTGATACTTCCATGGCAGCCCCCTGCCTCTGTCACTTCCTGTAGCCTTCCGATGTCTTTGCATGAATCGATGTTTATATCAGGACTTTCTTTTGTTCTTTCCATGTTCAGGTAGTTCACCTCTCTACAGATTTTGGGTTCAGGTAAAGCCCTTCATAAACTTTGGTATAGATAAGGTAAACAAAGAAAGTTTGCTTTCCTCTCTCTAAGATATAGCATGTTTAAAATAAGGGTTTTGGGCCCCTATGTCCTGTCATAACAGGGCTCAGCCAAGTTGACATTCAGAGTCAACCATTGCAACTTCTAAGACAGATGAGTACACTTGTCATCTGACAGTTCTCTGAATGTTGGCCAAGCATACAACAGCCACAAAACAATGTGTTCATACGTTTTCCAAAAGGAAATTCTTTAGCCAGCTCTACTTACTCTCTGTTTCTTGGGCTCGTATGATGTCCACCCTGCACTGTGAAGGGTGATCAATCAGATTATGATTGGTTGCTCTACTCTGGGCATTGCCTTTAATGCCTTTTAATGACATCAGTCCTTCCTTTCACTTTGTTGTTCTATATCCCTGAGCCCCAGAGCAGGAGCTGCCATTCCAATTCCTATATCAGGGAAGGGATACAGATTGGGGAGATAGATAGCTGTAAGTGGAGATGGATTTACAATCCACTTGTCAAATAGCTCCTCAGACTGCAGATGTCCTCTCATGAGGCGATAAGCTGAAGGAGGTTTGGATCTAGCTTCCTGGGACCCCTCCCCTTCTCATCACTTCCTCTCCTGCTCTTACTCAGCCAGTGTTATACAGTTGACTGGAGAATGCTTACACAATCGAGGTGAAGTTGAAAGTAGAAACAGTTGTTGTTGTTTCCAAATTCTGTACATTCATGGGTGTCATTCCACCTTGGTTCCTAACTCATCTCTCTGTGCAGTCCATGGCTTTCTAGGGTCCCAATACTGTGGTACCCCCATAGGCCATGAATTTCACAGGCTCCAAACATACTCCTTACTCTGTCCCAGTTAGCCTATATCTGTGCTGTGTGTCTGTCATTCCTTGAGGGTGATATCCCCACCTGGGACATGGATAAATGTATTCAAAAGGAGGTGTTAATAGCCTATAACAGCTCTGATGGTCTTCCTAGATAGTACATGTAAGGGCTGTCTTCGACCTGGCTTCACCTATTTGCATCTCTCTCTCTCTCTTTTTTTAAATATTAGAACATATATTACTTCTGATTTTGGATGAAATCTCTACCAGTTTCCTTTTCATTCAGTATATTTTAGCACAAATCTTCTGAGTGCTGAAAGCATATCAATCATCACCATACTTAGAGCTATCTGAGCTCTGAAGATGACAACACAAAACCACGCCATCAAGAAGCTTTCACTCCAAAGGGAAGTGTAGATGTGGATACACAAATCTGTGTAATCCGAGGGAAGGTTTAATGCCATATTAGAATTACAAATGGCTCTGAGATCCCTGAGGAAGGAGTCATTAATTCCAGCTGGGATGAAAGCTCCAGTTTTACAGGTTCAGTTGAGTAGAATCTGAAGTATGAGAAAATATCTGCCAGATAAAGATATGCCTATTTCAGAGCTGCTTCTGTACCATACACTTAATATGCAACTTTTGTGCTGCATGTTGTTGAGAAGACACATCCTTCAGTCCTCAATGAATGGAAATGGTTCACACTACTTCCTGGGTAATTCAGACTAGGTTATTCAGGGCAAACTTCCTGTTTAAACAATAAAAACAAAATGTGGGATTAAAGCCACTACCACCATCAACAAAAACAAAATCCATTTCTTTAAACAACATTGACAAGTTAAAAATACAGTGGCTAGCTGCCAAGCTAGTTTTGGAAAGATAAGTTGAATCAGATATGTAAGTAGGATATCCAAGTACCAAAGTCATTTGTTTGGGAACATCTGTCCCTGCTGCACATGTACGTTTTATCAGCAGCCTTGAGGTAGAAGGGATCATCAGGACAAGTATGGATAAGAACTAAACCTATTATTAGAATTGTAAGATAGGATACAATGCATTCGGTTAAACTAATTTCAGCTAAATAATTAAATTATTTCATTATTAATTATGCTCTTTGTAATATTTGGGATATATTTGTATTTTAAAAATGGTTCATTGTTAATGTGGAATTCAAATGTAACTGTGTGCTTTACTTATGAATGCTAAATCTGTAAAATGTCATCAGTACCCGACCTTGAACCTTGAACTTCAAATAAAGCTACCCGGCTTTGAGTAGGGCAGAAGAAGAACAAAAGAAAAATCATCTTTAGGATTTTGTGGCCACAGGTACATGGCTGGAGTTGGTCAAGGAACTTCTACCCATGCATTTAGTTGAGAAGGCAACTTCTGTTAGGGGTCCAGGGTACCTTGGAAGAAGCAGGCACACTGTCTCACTGGTAGAAGACAAAGTAAATTCTGGTCCCGGAAGACCCTCACAGATAATTGTCCAGGAGAAATAATTAGCAAGCTATGAAAGATAACCAAGAATACAAGAAAACAGGCAACCTGAACAAGAACCAGCAGAAACAGGAGTGATGTCACCAGAATGGCAAAGTAGGAGACCCCAGCCTCCATCCCTCCACAAAGATCAACAATTAGAGAGCTCTGTGAGAAACTTCAGCAACATAATGAATGGCACAAAAATGAGAACAACTGTATAAAAAGGGAAGGAAGAACAGCTTCATTTTGTTTGCATCATCTCATACCCCAGACTGGCAAAGGAACTCTCCAACTATAAGGAGTTCTCTTTGCCCAGAAAAGGAGAGGAGGATGTGACCAGCTTCCCCAGATTTGGGGGCACTACATGACAGACCCGCCTTATTCCTACCCAGAAACCTGCAAAGCTGAGAGGTGTAGAGACAGCTGGGAGTGAGTAAGAAGAGCAGGGTCACCAGTAATAGCCACATTGCAGAAGCAACCACTATACTGAAGAAAACAATGCCTAACATGACCACTGTGGACTCCCTGCAGATTTCACCAGTTTTACCCTACAGGTGTTTATATTCACAGACATTAGCCACCTGAGTCCCTCCCACCTCTACCTCTTCACCTTCACCCCTGCTGGGATCTATACTGGCCACCAGCCCAGGCCTCTGCCACTGCATGAGTGCAAGAAGCCAGCTTAGACTCCTGTGGCTGACCATCTCCACTGTGTGTGGATCTGGGGCTGTGTACCTGCATGCTGCTGGCCTGACTCCTGTCACTGGCCTCTACTGCTGTGTACCTGCCAGTGTTGAGATCATGATGCCATGGGAATTTATGATGATGGCCAATGCCCCCACAAATGCCTGTGGGTCTAGATTTGGCCCCATCTCTAGTCATTGACCTGTACCATTGGGCTGATCTACAGCTAGCCCCTTCAGCTGCACATCCCTGGCCTGATTCCCTGCACTGCCTCCACTGCCATGCATGCACCAGTGAGGAGACCCTGAAGATACAGGAGTGCACACCTATAGCAGGACATCCAAGCTTCCAGTGTGCCAGAATTAGACCCTGGTCCTACCTCCTTGATCACCTGCTGGCTCACACCACTATGTAGGTGTCTGAAACTGGCCTCTGCCACTACACAGCCACCTGCAACTAGCCATAACAGCAGGTGTGTGTAAACCATCAGCTCCAGACAACACTGCTGCCTGCCCAGATCCCTCACCACTGGACCTGAAGTTGCTGTTGACTCCAACAGCCCCTGCAGCCACTGTGGATCCCCTACAGTGCTACCAAGAACCGCCCAGTTGTTGGTGCTACGGATCCCAGCAGCCTGCACCAATGAGACATCACAACCCCCAAGACCTGGAGCCATCACACCCCTCTGCCCTGGTGTCCTCCACCACTAGACCCTGGGTTACAGCATATTCCAATATGCCCTATCTTCAGGTGAAGGTTTTTTCTTACTAAAGTCAGTCCATGAAGTTGGGGGAAGGTGACAGCTTCTTCAAATGTGCAGACACCTGTGCAAGGCTATAGGGATCACAAAACAATCAGGGAAAGGTGATACCACTAAAGGAGCATGGTAAATCTGTAGTAACTGAACCCAAAGAAATGGAGACCTGAGAATTCCCAACAAAGAATTCAAAATAATTATTTTGAAGATGCTCAGAGAGCTACAAGAGACACAGATAAACAATTTAATGAAATCAAGGAAATTAAGTAAGAACAAAATGAAAAGTTCAACAAAGTAATATAAAACATAAAAAAGACCAAACCAAAATTTGGAGCTGAATACAATGGACTGAACTGAAGAATTTAATAAAGAGTTTCAACAGCAGACTCAACCAAACATAAGAAAGAATCAGTGAGCTTGAAAACAGGTTATTTGAAATTATCCAGTCAGAAGGGAAAAAAGTAATAAGAATGAAAGGAAAACAGTGTTTAGGATTTATGAGACACCATCAATAAAGCAATCTAGGCATCACTGGAGTCCAAGTAGAAGAGAGAGAACTTTTCTAAAGATAAAATTTCCAAGAACTTCCTAAATCTGGGGAGATTCCAGTTTCCTAAATCCAAATTCATGAAGCTAATAGGTCATCCCATAATTTCAATCCAGAATGAACTACTCCAATATGTATTATAATAAAACTGTTTAAAACTGAAGATAAGGAGAGAATTTTAAAAGCAGCAAGAAGAATTCTCTCATAAAAGGGAAAACCACCATAAGGCCTTCAGTGGATTTCTAGCATAAACCTTGCAGGCCAAGGTATGAGTAAGATTATACATTCAGAGAAAAAATGAAAAACCCACCAAGAATACTTTAGCCAGCAAAGTCGTTCTTCAGAAATATAGGTGGGATAAAGGCTTTTCCACATGCATATCCAAAAGAAATGAAATCGCCATGTTGAAGAGATGTTTGTACTCCCGTGTTGTACATTACAACATTATTCACAATAGTCAGGACACGAAGACAGTCTAAGTGTCCATTGATGGATGAATAGGTAAAGAAAATTTTCTTTATATATATATTGTATATATACACAATAGAATATTATTACATCATAAAAAGAAAGAAATCCTGCTATTTGTGACAACATTGATGGACAATGAGGGCATTATGCTAAGTGAAATACGTCAGAGGGAGAAAGACAGACTCTATATAATCTCACTTATAGATGGAATCTAAAAGCATCCAACTTAGAAATTGAGAATAAAAATGGTGTTTGCTAAGGACTAAAAAGTGGGAGAAATGGAGGGACGTTGGTCAAAGGGTACAAAGTTTCAGTTAAAAGATCGATTAGTTGCAGGGATCTAATATATTCCATGGTGACAACGGAGAAGGTGATGGCACCCCACTCCAGTACTCTTGCCTGGAAAATCCCATGGACGGAGGAGCCTGGTAGGCTGCAGTCCATGGGGTCATGAAGAGTTGGACACGACTGAGCAACTTCACTTTCACTTTTCACTTTCATGCATTGGAGAAGGAAATGGCAGCCCACTCCAGTGTTCTTGCCTGGAGAATCTCAGGGACGGGGGAGCCTGGTGGGCTGCCGTCTATGGGGTCGCACAGAGTCGGACACCACTGAAGTGACTTAGCAGCAGCAGCAGCATAGTTAACAATATTGTATTGTATACTTGAGAGTTGTTATGAAAGTAGAGCTCAAATGTTCTCACCATAACAACAAAAACAGATGGTAATTATGTGAATGGAAGGATGTGTTAACTAACCTTATTCTGGTAAACACTTCTCAACATATGCATGTATCAAATCATCACATTGTACATCTTAAAACTGCACAATGTTACATGTCAATCATATTTCAGTAAAGCTGGAAAATAGAGAATCTGCAGAAACAAAAGGCATTAGAAAATGCCTGATGTATAATTCAAATGCTGGAATTGTCATACACAAATTCTGAATTACTCAATTTATTGTATTTATAGAAAAATTGATGAGCTTTAACATATTTTCAAGGTGACTTAGCAAATTTGGAAAAAAGAACCAAATAGAACTTCTATAAATGAAAAGTATAACATCCAAAATTAAAAGCTGTCGGACTGCAGATTGGTCTTAGTAATAAAGATAATTAGAAAAACTGAAATCAGGTTAGAAATGATCAAATTTAGCACAAATCCCACATGTACCTGCATTTATTCATCACTGTGACTCTCAAAAAATGTGACAAATTTGAAACATAGAGGCATTCCTCCCCCAAAGAGTAACTTATACCCAATCTTAAAAAAACTGGTTCACAGTTGATTAATTTCAATGATAGAAAAAAATTCATGAAGCAAAATTTTTACAAAGTTAGAGGCTAATTATCCTTATTTTCAAGAGTCTGATCCTTGACCTAAAAAAAGAAAAAAGGGAATATACTGAAACCCACTATTAATAAATGAGACTTTAGTAAAGTATTGATGCAAGTGAACTATCAAGAGCATTCTGATATATTTAAATAACCAGTTAGAAAACCTATAATGTGTGTACTAATGTAATTAATATGGTATTTATGGGAACTATGTGTGAAAACTACTGAGCATCATGCATTTTATGTTTTGAGGTAGAAAGTATAAATAGTGTGAATATTAATTTTCTACAAATGAATCTATATCATTATTTAATCCAAATCAAAATTCCAATTTTAAGTCAGAAAAAGATTATTTATAAATGTATACCTATATATTTGTGTATATGTGTGTATAAATGTGTATGTATACATAAACATACATATATATGTATGTATATATGTTTGTAAATATGTATGTATATGTGTATAGATACATATATATAGAGAGAAGACTGCTGTAGGAGTATATGAAAGTTAGTATGTGACAACGGAGAAAGCAATGGCACCCCACTCCAGTACTTTTGCCTAGAAAATCCCATGGATGGAGGGGCCTGGAAGGCTGCAGTCCATGAGGTCGCTAGAGTCGGACACGACTGAGCGACTTCTCTTTCACTTTTCACTTTCATGCATTGGAGAAGGAAATGGCAACCCACTCCAGTGTTCTTGCCTGGAGAATCCCAGGGACGGGGAGCCTGGTGGGCTGCCGTCTGTGGGGTCGCACAGAGTCGGACATGACTGAAGTGACTTAGCAGCAGCAGCAGCAGTATGTGACAAAACAGTCCATTCATATCAGTGAAGAAAGATTGAATTTGTCATTAGATGAAGTTGGTTATGCTGACAAACAATTTTTTTTTAGAGAGAAAAATAATTTCTCTCTCTTGCACTTTTTAAACAAAAATATTTATTTGGCTGCACTGGGTCTTAGTTCTGCATGCGGGATCTAGTTTCCTAACCAGGGATCGAACCCCTGCTTTGGGAGCATGGAGTCTTAGCCACTGGACCACCAGGGAAGTTCCCCTCTTTCTTGTACTCTTACATAAATGAACAAAATATTAAAAATTTTTTAAAAAGCATTGATTTTTATTATTATTGTTTGCTAATACATGTTTTTATACAATTTTTTTTATAACCTTGGGGTTTAGGAGAACTTTCTAAGCCTGACACAAATATTAGAACAGGGAGAAACTTTTATAGATGTTACTAAATAATAAATTAAAAAATCAGAAATAAAAGATGAAAAATGGAAATTTCCATATATATAACCAAGAAAGGGTTATATCAGTTACATCATGCAAAATGCCAAGCTGGATAAATCACAAGCTGGAATCAAGATTGCCAGGAGAAATATCAACAACCTCAGATATGCAGATGATACTACTCTAATGGCAGAAAGTGAACAGGAACTAAAGAGCCTCTTGATGAGGGTGAAAGAGGAGAGTGAAAAAGCTGGCTTAAAACTCAACTTTCCAAAAACTAAGATCATGCTATCTGGTCCCATCACTTCATTGCAAATAGAAGGGGAAAAAGTGGAAGCAGTGACAGATTTTATTTTCTTGTGCTTCAAAATCACTGTGGACTGTGACTGCAGCCATGAAATTAAAAGATGCTTGGAAGGAAAACTATGACAATCCTAGACAGCATATTAAAAAGCAGAGACATTACTTTGCCAAAAAAGGTCCATCTAGTCAAAGCTATGGTTTTTCCAGTTGTCATGTATAGATGTGAGAGTTGGTCCATAGAGAAGACTGAGCCCCGAAGAATTGATGCTTTCAAATTGTGGCGCTGGAAAAGACTCTTGAGATCCCTTTGATGGCAAGGAGATCAAAGCAGTCAATCCTAAAGGAAATCAACCTTGGATATTCATTGGAAGGACTGATGTTGAAACTTAATCTCCACTGCTTTGGCCACCTAATGTGAAGAGCTGATTCATTGGAAATGATCCTGATGTTGGGAAAGATTGAAGGCAAAAGGAGAAGAGGGTGGCAGAGTATGAGATGATTAGATAGTATCCATCACAGACTCAGTGGACATGAATTTGAGCAACCTCCAGGGGATAATGATGAAGAACAGGGAAGCCTGGTGTGGGGCAGTCCATGGGGGTCACAGAGTCAGACATAACTTAGTGACTGAACAACAACAACAAAATAAAATCTTCTTCTAATTATTGAGAAAAAGATATACATATCAACAGGAATATTTTAAAGATGAAACAGAAGTAAACATAAAACTAATATTCAAGTTCACTTTTAATCAAATAAAAACATTTTACAGTTTGGCAAAATAGAAAACTATTTTAATAGTTTAAATATAAACTATTTTTATAGTTTGGCAGTGTTGGGATATGGTCATTCTCATTCTCATTAGTGTGGTGACAGAAACCATCTAGGAGTTGCTTTGATGATATGTATCAAGTTGTTAAATATACATACATTTTGCTCAAGATACCCTACTTCTAAGAATCTGCATCCTATGGGAATACCTGTGTGCAGAAGGCATGTGCAAAAAACCTCTGTGGACACACTTGATAGCCAGATCATTTACAATAGGAAAAACTAAAAACTAACCTAGAATCAATATTCTTGTTTAAATAGATTAGGAAAACATTCGAAATCTCTCTTTTTCAATGTCTATTATGTAATGTTCCACATATAAAGCAGGTCAACAAACATCATCAATATTAAACAGTACTTTTAAAATTGTATTATTCTGTGTATTAATATCCATGCATGTAAAAACGCCTGGATGATATATCTAAAGTGTTAGTAATGTACTTAGGTAATAATATTTTACCTATTTCTTCTTTTATCGTGTTATATGATTTATTTTTTCCCCCACAGTGAGCATGTCTTGCTTTTGTATAGAAGAAAATGAAGAATAAAATTATGTAGAAGAAAATTTTAAGTTAAATAATAAAGCAGAAAATGAGAATTAGGGCTTTAGGAGGCAGACCAGAGTTCTCTGGAAAATTCATATCCCAGAACTCTTGTTTGCTGACAATGGTTAAATTAACAAAGCTTTATTGAGTTTTGTGTGGATAGAACCAGCTACTGAAATAAAAAAGTAATAAGCCTGCAAGAAATATTTTCAAGTAAATATCAGGTTAACAGCTTTCCAAATATTTCTTGACTTTTTTTTTTTTTTTTTTTTAGGAGAATCACTTTAATTAAAGGCCTCCCAGAAACTTTTGCATATTTGTCTTCTCAAGTATAGGTAACTGTCTGCTTTGCATCAAAGTTTGTTGCGTATGTATCTTTCTATCCTATTGAAATGTCACCTCTTCACCTAGTAAATGAATAAATAATATAAGTATAATATGTTTCCCCACTGTAGTATATGTTAGGGGCTTCCCCTGTGGCACTAGTGGAAAGAACCTGCCTGCCATTGCAGGAGATATAAGAGACACAGGTTCTATCCCTGGGTCGGGAAGATACCGTGGAGGTATCTGGCAACTCACTCCAGCTTGCCTGGAGAATCCCATGGACAGAGGAGCCCGGCAGGCTACAGTCCATAGGGTTGCAAAGAATCAGACATGACTGAAGCAACTTAGCACTCACATTTTATGTTAAGGCATTTGCCTTGAAGCTGAAATATATTGTCCAGGGAAGTGGAAGGTAGATTCTACCCAGAACAGAACAGTCTCGTTAGTCTTTGAGTTCAAGTAGAGTTTTTAAAGTTTTAAACCATAGCTAGATAATAGTCTCAAATTCATGCTTTTGATTTTCAGTAGCCAAGTTTCATTGGGAGCTGTGGCTTCTATTATAAAAGCCAAGCCAGAGGGAACAGAACTTTGATATTTCTAGACATAGTGTAGGCAGAGAAATATTAGGTATAATTTTTTTCTTACTGCTTAATAAGGACTAAAGCAATTTCTGGGTATGAGAGAAAAAGGAAAACTAATTATACCCCAATGTCTTGGCTTCCGGAGAAGGCAATGGCACCCCACTCCAGTACTTTTGCCTAGAAAATCCCATGGATGGAGGAGCCTGGTAGGCTGCAGTCCATGGGGCGCTAGAGTTGGACATGACTGAAGCAACTTAGCAGCATCAGCAGCAGCAGTCTTGGCTTCTTTTTCTTCTTCTTCTTCTTTCAGAATTACAAATACCCGTCATGGTATTTCCTCCTCTTCCTTAAATGGGTTCTAGTTAAGCCAAGGTCCGGATTTCCTCAGCCTTTGGGAGGCTGGTTGGAGATTACAATGTCAGGAACCCTCAGATCTTTTTTCATGGGTTGTGAATATCTCATCTATATTCTTCATAAATAAGACTTTTTATATTTGTGTTTTATAAATACAACTATTTTCAATGAGTGTGAAATGAGCATGACCCAAGAAAGATGGGGAAACACTGCCCTAAAAATAAATGTGAACCAGTTTAATTATGTGGTTTGGTGTTTTGAAAGGTTATTCTCTAGGTCTAGTGTGCACTGACTAACATCTAAGGAAATAGGGAGTTTATTAAAAATTTCAAATTTTTGGTTCCATTTAGTGATGAAAGGAGCAAGGTGAGCTGAGAATTCTTTTGCTTCAAAGAATTCTCATGCAATTGGATTCCCTGTCAAGTATGCTTGACTTCATCTACCTGGAAATGAATTTCCACCTGATCCCACCCAAGAATGATATCATTCCCGTGTTTAATCTGAAAGGAACCATGTTGATGTTCAGTTGCTCAGCAGCGTCTGACTCATTGCAACCCCATGATCTGTAGCACACCAGGCATCCCTGTCCCCCTCTATCTCCCGGAGTTTTCTCATATTTATGTCCATTGAGTCAGTGATGCCATCCAACCATCCATCCTCTGTTGTCCCCTTCTCCTCTTGCCCTCAACCTTTCCCAGCATCATGGTCTTTCCCAGTGAGTTAACTCTTTCTGTCAGATGGCCAAAGTATTGGAGATTCAGTTTCAGCATTATTTCTTCAATGAATATTCAGGGTTGATTTCCTTTAGGACTGATTGGTTAGATCTCCTTGCTGTCAAAGGGACTCTCAAGAGTTTTCTCCAGTACCACACTTCAAAAGCATCAATTGTTCAGCACTCAGCCTTCTTTATGGTCCAACTCTCACATCCATACATGACTACTGGAAAAACCATGGTTTTGACTAGATGGACCTTTGTTAGCAAAGTGATGTCTCTGCTTTTAAATATTCAGAAGTATATTTTCCAGAGCCCTCGAATGAGCATTCTACTTGAAAAATGTCATTAAATCAAGTTCTTCTGCTATGTTATAGTCTTGATCAGAAGGTGGATAAAAGGTACATTCTTTTTTTTCCCCCAAATAAAACCCCTGGCTTGGAGGTCTCAGCCAGAAGTGTTGCAGGTTCACTGTGGCACTACTGATATTCACAGCTGCACATGGAGTATCACAGGTGGGTAATTATTACTCTACTTCCCCTGCATATGTTCATTTCCCTGCAGATGTGTGCTTTTCAAGACCATGAAAGCTCTTCTGAAATTTGGTTTACTGTTACTCTGTGAGTGAGTTCTTTTGTGTCATGGGAGATTAGGCATCTGTGGATTTCTAACAGCAAGATTAAAACGCTCTTTATCTTTGCAGACTTTGTAAGATGCAGGAATCTGGGTTAGAGGTATCCTTTATGGTTTTCTGTGGGTAGATACTCTTTCTTGAAATGATGAAAATGTAATCTAAAATCTGTAAAACACAAAGTTTGACTTATCTTCTATTTTGCCTAATGAACATATTGAGGGCTTAGTTCAGAACCATTCCCATGTGTGACATCTCTGAATTCTTTAGTCTGTGATGATTTTTTAATTATTCCAGGTTGGATGGATCCCTGTACAGGTTACGTGGATACCTCTAGGGGTTCTTATTACATTACATGTTTTGTACTCGTGTGTGTGTTGATTGCTTAGTCATGTCCGACTCTTTGCGGCCTTGTGGACTGTAGCCTGCCGGGCTCCTCTGTCCATGGAATTCTCCAGGTAAGAATACTGGAGTGAGTTGCCATTCTCTTCTCCAGGAGATCTTCCTGACCCAGGGATTGAACCCAGGTCTCCTGCATTGCAGGCAGATTCTTTACCATTTGAGCCAGCAGGGAAACCTGTACTTTGTATATGATTCTTGTATACTTGGGCTTCCCTGGTGGCTCAGTTGGTGAAGAATCTGCCTGCAGTACAGGAGACCACCTGTAATGTAGGAGACCCAGGATCGATCCTTGGGTCAGAAAGATCTCCTTAGAGAAATAATTGGCTGCCCACTCCAGTATGCTTTCCTGGGAAATCCCATGGACAGAGGAGCCTGGCAGGCTACAGTCCATGGGGTTGCAAAAGAGTCGGACACGACTTAGGGACTAAACCACCACCGTCACACTCTTCTACTTGTATTTTTATGTGATATATATCAGACAGCAGTAAGACGGTCCCTGTAAGAGGCACAATTTTCAAATTTACACAAAAGCAAAATACGGACTGTTTTATTCTGACTTTTTATAGTACTTGGAATGTGGATAACAGGATGCTACAATGCACTTTTTCATTTTAAATCAGGAAATTTGTAAGTTTCTTTTTCTATTGAAAGTAGAAGTTTCTTATATTAGAAGGTTACATTACACATATAATCTCTTTTCAGGCACAAATAAAAAGTAGGAATGTAATATGTTTTCAATAAAAGATCAGTAAACTGAGTCAGAGGCACATAGAGGATTCATGGTGGAAGAGACATCTGTAATGCCCAGATATTTAGACTTTCTGAGATCAAGCAAAGTGAAGAATTCTGAGGATAACATTTTTACTTTACTGTCTTTGATTTATACTTACAAAACAATTTAGATTTAATTTGTGAACTTTGAGTTTTTCTCTGGGAATTTATTAATGAAGATCATATTTTTCAAACTTTCGGCATTTACTAGCCTGATAATATATTTGTTAGGCATCGTTTTTAGCTCTACATAGAAGAAACCTATGGCAGTAGCTTAAAATAAGGATCCATTTTTCTTGTATCATAAAGACTGTGGGTAGGCACTTCATGGCTGCTCAGCTGTTTAATGAAAAGTCTTCTTTCCTGTTCCTGCTCTGTAATCTTTAGCATGTGGGTTTTGTTCCCATAATTGCAATATGGTAGTTGCAACAAAAAGTATCATTGTCATGCTGCGATCCATACAGGAAAACTAGGAAGAAAAGAAAGAAATGAGTTGGTCAGTTTTAAAAGGATATTGCCAGAATCCCCTTTCAAAATTTTTCACTTAAATTTTGTTGACCAGGACTAGGTCATATGACTAACCCTCTTGTGAGAGTCTGGAATGGTGAGGATTTTAAATTATGCATATTAGAATTCTGTTGGAAAGAAAGAGAGAAAAAAAAGGATATGCTGGAAGCGTGTTCTGCCCTGCCTGATATTACAGCTTTTATTTTTATAAATATTTATTTATTTATTTATTTTGGTGGCTTAGTCAGTAAAGAATCTGCCTGCAATGCAGGAGACTGAGGTTCAGTCCCTGGGTTGGGAAGATCCCCTGGAGAAGGGAATGGCAATCCACTCCAGTATTCTTCCCTGGAGAAGTCCATGGACAGAAGAGCCTGGTGGGCTACAATCCATGAGGTTGCAGAGTCAGACACGACTAAGCAAAGAGCACACACACACACTTAATGTTTTTTTAAGTGATCTTTTTGTCTATGTAATTATTTATGGCTGTGCTGGATCTTCCTTGCTTTGCACTGGCTTTCTCTAGTTGCGGAGAACAGAGATACTCTGTTATGGTTCATGAGCTTTCCATTGTGGTGTTTTCTCTCACTGTGGCTCCCCGGGCTCTAGAGCTAGGCTCAATAGTTGTGGTGCACGGGATTAGCTGCATCTGCTGCATGTGGACTCTTCCTGGACCAGGAACTGAACCCAAGTTCCCTGCATTGGCAAGTGAACTCTTATCCACCAGCTAAGTCCCTGGCTGGGTCTTAATTGCAGCGTGTGGAATCTCTAGTTGCAGCTTGGGAACTCAGTTGTGGCATCTGAGATCTAGTTCCCTGACCAGGGATGGAGCCTGGGCCCCTGCATTGGGAGTGATGAGTTTTTGCCCCTGGACCACCAGGGAAGTCTTTGATATTACAGCTTTTAAACATATTTTTATGGTGTAGTTTGAGTGTATCTTCCCAGCCACATTTAGATATTTGTTGCATTAGACAGCTGTCTAGAGGGAATTTGAATGACTGGGGAGTAAAGCTTGGACAAGAGAAAAAAGTGAGCCAAGTCATAGAATGAGTTTGGTGATACTACTGTATTGGGTTGGCGAGAAAAACCCAAACAAACTTTTTGGCCAACCCAATAGGTAGTAGGGCCCTTTGACAGGCCCACTCTGAGAACTCTCAGGAAACATTGTGTGTCTATCTGTAACATGCCTTCAACTACTTATTTGATGGCAATTTCCCATATTCCAACTATATTTACATGTCAAAGATTTGAAGCTGATGCACAGCTGGCCAATGGAAATCAAGACAGTAAGACTGGTTGCACTGTTTACAAGACAGGCAAAACCTTCTACTACATACGAATTTCAATCATTTTATTTTTGCATTTTATTTTATTAATACTTCATTTTCTTTATAACTTTCTGTTATGGGAAATTTCAAATAAACAGAAAAGTAAAAGGATATAGTAGCACAGTAAATGTTGGAGAAGACTCTTGAGAGTCCCTTGGACTGCAAGGAGATCCAACAAGTCCATTCTAAAGAAGATCAGTCCTGGGTGTTCTTTGGAAGGAATGATGCTAAAGCTGAAACTCTAGTACTTTGGCCACCTCATGCGAAGAGCTGACTCATTGGAAAAGACTCTGGGAGGGATTGGGGGCAGGAGGAGAAGGGGACGACTGAGGAGAGATGGCTGGATGGTATCGCCGACTCGATGGACATGAGTCTGAGTGAACTCTGGGAGCTGGTGATGGACAGGGAGGCCTGGCATGCTGCAGTTCATGGGGTTGCAAAGAGTCGGACACGACTGAGTGACTGAACTGAACTGAACTGAAACCCCCATGTGCTCATTACTCAGTATCAACAATTGTTAATTTATGGCCAATCTTGTTTCATGTATAGCAATACCCATTCTTTTCCCCAAATTATTTTGAAACAAGTTTAGAAATCTTATTATTTTCACAAATATTTTAGTATGTATCTCTAAAATTTAAGCATCTTTATACAATCTGTGGGCTTCCAAGGTGGTGCTAGTGGTAAAGAACCCCCCTGCCAGTGCAGGAGTCATAAGAGATGCAGGTTCGATCCCTGGGTCAGGAAGATCCCCTGGAGGAGGGCATGGCAACCCACTCCAGTATGCTTGCCTGGAGAATGCCATGAACAGAGAAGCCTGGTGGGCTACAGTCCATAGTGTCTCGTAGAGTCAGACACGACTGAGGTGACTTAGCATGCATGCACACATGCTTACAATCTGTATTCAGATTTCTCCACTGTCTAAATTTTGTCCAGGTGTTTGGAATGAGGATCCAAAAGGAAATGTACATTTTAATTCATTGCCATGTTTCTTAAATTTCTTTATAGAGTGTCTCCACTCTTTTCCCCTTGCAGTTTATTTGCTGAAAGATTCAAACTCAACAGCTTTCCCCATAGTTTGCATTTTGCTCCCAGCATCTCCATGCACATGTTTCTTTTCTGGCATGTTTATCTTGAAGCTGGTTGTTAGAACTGAAGGCATGATGAAATTTAGGTTCACATTTAATAATTTTTGTTTTTAAGGAATTAAAATCATTCTATAAGAATAAGTTTAACTATTAGTTTTTCTACATAAAATGTTCTTTGCCGCTTATACCAGCTTATACATTAAAGACAAATACTTTGAGGGAAAGGGTAACCATCTCAATGCTCAAGCAGTTTGAAATTTTAAGTCCATATACTGTAACTTTGTTGTTGGGTTTAATTTTATTCTTGGTCATACCCAACAGATATTTTCCAAAGAAAACAAACATTATGATGAGAAAATATTCTTTTTTCTTTTATTTTTTTAATAGAAAAAAATTAGAACAGTTTTTCTTCTTAACTTCTTATTTGTTTGTTTATGGCTGCACCGAGTCTTTATTGTGGTTCATGGGCTTCTCATTGTGGTGGCTTCTCTCGTGGCCTAGCATGGGCTCTAGAGCATGGGCTCAGTTGTTGTAGCGCATGGGCTTAGTTGCTCTGAGGCATGTGGGATCTTCCTGGACAAGGGATCAAACCTGTGTCCCCTGCACTGGCAGGAGGATTCTTAATTACTGGACCACTAGAGAAGTCCTAAAATATTGTTTTTTCCATCTCTCCATTTAGGGCTTCTTAACATACTGTGGCCACTCGTATCTGATGAAAGTGAAAGTGAAAGTCGAAAGATGGTAACGATAACCCTGTATGCAAGACAGCAAAAGAAACACAGATGTATAGAACAGTCTTTTGGACTCTGTGGGAGAGGGAGGGGGGGATGATTTGGGAGAATGGCACTGAAAGATGTATAATATCATATAAGAAACGAATCGCCAGTCCAGGTTTGATGCAGGATACAGGAAGCTTGGGGCTGGTGCACTAGAATGACCCAGAGGGATGGTATGGGGAGGGAGGTGGGAGGGGGGTTCAGGATTGGGAACACGTGTACACCCGTGGCGGACTCATGTTAATGTATGGCAAAACCAATACAATATAGTAAAGTAAAAAAAAAAAAAAAAAACTATCCTATTTTAGACATATTGAAATGTCTTTTAATTTTATAAAAACTAACTATACATATACAACTGTCTATTAACAATAAAAAAGGACTCATCTCAATTTCTTTAATAAAAATTACTTGTATGCAAAGGTAACCTGAATCTGAATCACTCTTAAATCTTCCCTCTTGACTACTCAGTTTTTTTCCTTGCTGAACTATTTTATTTTCCCCACACATAGTGAAAAGGTCAATGTGATCATGATTTAAGTCTCAATTACCATAAATTATCAGTGTATGTGTGCTCTGTTCATCCAACTAATATTTAGGTGTCTTTAAGTGACATTTGTACTTTTTTTCTAGTTATAATTTGGGTCATTTTATGTAGTAGTCTGCAAACTTTTTTGAACCATGGAATCTGTTTTAGGTAAATATTTTATAAATATAAAAAATATAATGTAATGCAAAAATATACTGTAAAATATAATATGACATAAATATAAAAGTGTAATATAAATATAAAATGTATTTGTATATAAATATAAAAATAAAATACAATATAAAAATAAATATAGGGAGAGTGAGTATACTTGAAGTAGGGGCTAGGGGCTTGGTGCCCAGTCCCTTTGGTAGCTACTGCTCCTCTGTAACTACCCAGAACATTTCATATACTTCCTGATGCTTGTTGGAGCATCTTTTGAAAATAATGCCTTGAGGTATCCTGGGCACCATGTTTCTCTGTTATTTTGGATGTGAGAATGAATGGAGAGTGTGGTTGGAGGAGACAGAGTAAGCCAGTGAGACAGCAAAGGGTCTAAGCTTTTTGAGTAAGCCAATGAGACAGCAAAGGGTCTAAGCTTTTTGTGCTGGGCTCATCTCAGGTCTGAACTTTCTACATATTTATTTCATAGGAATAAGGCCTCCTAGTGATATCTGCTTTCTAACCTCTGCTCTAGAGTTAATTATGAAATGTAAATTTGCGCTTGCCAATCTTTTGAGATATTTTATGTAAATTATAAAATTAGTTGTGATTTAGAAATTCTTGTTTAATGACTTGTTTTGAATGCTTTTGAATGAATTCATCCTGTAATACCCTAGAGAAAATCTCCATAACCTGGTTGTCACTGTGCATTGTGAGTTTAAATACCCGTTAGGACTCTTTTGGTCAGCAGGCCCAAATTAAATTAAGCAGCCATTCTAATTAAGACAGAAAGGCAGGGCACTTCATGTAATTGGTGACTTGTAACTGAAAAAAGATAATTAAATTTGAAGTCCATCTCTAAAATTGAACTGGCAAACTTCGATTCCCCACTTTTGAACTTAACACATTTTGGATTTAGGCCTTATTTATTTCCAGAGCTACTCAGCTCCCTCCTTATTTTATATTTCTTATTTGTGTTTAAGATTTTCTTCTCTAATTTATTCAGAATACCAATTTCAAAGAAACTTTACTTTTAGTTAACAGTATTTTTACATTGGATTCCTTGTAGCTCCCTATAGGTAATCAGACCAAATTTAAGCTTTCTTAAGACTGTGTCAGCTGGCTTTATACTCAGATCTTAGCTTCCCTTATCATGGGCCTACCCTTCCACTTGCCTGATATTATTATTATTTTTTTTTTTTTTGTGCTACACAGCTTGTGGGATTTTAGTTCCCCAGCCAGGGATCAAATCCCAGCCCTGGCATTGAAAGTACTAAGTCCTAACCACTGGACCACCAGGGAATGCCCTTGGCTGATAATCATATTGGTCTAGAAGTGATATTTAAAATGTTTAATAATAAGCATAGCGTGGGCACTGAGCAATCAGAACAGAAACTACTCATAAAATTAGATCATTTTTGGAGGGCCAAAGAGGCTAGAGTTGTCCAGGCAGCAGAACTGTGGCTGATTATATCAGACACAGTAAGAATCCTTCAGTATTTTAACAACTGGTGTTGTGGATGCATCTGTGAACCTTTGCAGGGATTATCTCAGTTGAAAAGAGCCATGCCTTTCTGGGATTGTTGTTATTGTTGTCACTGAACTGTCCGACTCTTTGTGATCCCAAGGACTGCAACATGCCAGGCTTCACTGTCCTTCACTATCTCCTGGAGTTAGCTCAGATGGTAAAGAATCTGCCTGGAATGTGGGAAACCCAGGTTCGATTCCTGGGTTGGGAAGATCCCCTGGAAAAGGAAATGGCAACCCACTCCAGTATTCTTGCCTGGAGAATCCCATGGACAGAAAAGCCTGGTGGACTACAGTCTTGGGGGTTGCAAAGACTTGGACACAATTGAGCAACTAACACTTTCACTTTCCGTGTCCATTGAGTTGGTGATGCCATCTAACCATCTAACCCTCTGTTGCCCCCTTCTCCTCTTGCCCTCAAACTTTACCAGCTTTAGAGTCTTTTCCAGTGAGTTGGCTCTTCGAATCAGGTGGCCAAAGTATTGGAGCTTCAGCTTCAGCATCAGTCCTTCCAATGAATATTCAGAGTTGATTTCCTTTAGGATTGACTGGTTCGATCTCCTTGCTATTTGAGGGACTCTCAAGAGTCTTCTCCAGCACCACAATTCAAAACCATCAGTTCTTCGGTGCTCAGCCTTCTTTATGGTCCAACTCTCACAGCTTTACATGACTACTGAAAAAACCATAGCTTTGACTAGATGGATTTTTGTTGGCAAAGTGATGTCTCTACTTTTTAATATACTGTCTAAGTTTGTCATAGCTTTTCTTCCAAGGAGCAAGCCTCTTTTAATTTCATGGCTGTAGTCACCATCCGCAGTGATTTGCGAGCCCAAGAAAATAAAATCTGCCACTGTTTCTGGGATTGCCCATACTCAATGACTGAAGGGTGCTGTAATTCACATGTCCAGCCTTTTTCTGTTCCTACTAGGGATAACTCTGAGTGTGGGTTCTGATTCAAGAGACTTCAGTGGTACAATTGTCAAAGTATCATTTCATCTGTATTGTTAGTTTTATTTTTCCTTCTGCCCAATCCTGCTTCTTTTCCCTTAATTCCACAAGTATGATCTCAAGGGCCTTCCCTAAGGAGTGACTTGCCTGTCGAACCCCATCTCTTGAGTCTGCTTCTCAAGGAACCTGACCTGAGATAACTGGTATGGCAAACCATGTCGACATAATATTTGGACTGAATATAATCTTGTAATGAGTAGTGAAAAACGGGGGCCCTCAATAAATATTTGTCAATCATTTACACAATTGAGTTCCTTGGAATAAATCATCTTTCCAACAAAGTGGTTCACTATTTTGTGACTTGGTGACAATTAAATTGTGTCTCTGCTGAGTACCCTGTTTGTGCTTATAGTGGAAGATCGTTTAAGATAAAAGACTGCAGTGGCATGATTAGATATGGTTATTCATGTGGCAGTATAGACACGAGAAACACTCAGACTCTTTATTCCTAAGAATCCTCCCCATTGACCTTTGGGAGAACTGGCAGTTCTGTCATCTTGGTCTACTCACATTAAGTTTTGTATTTTCTATGATCTTGGGTAAGTGCATATATTTTGGGAGATATCTTCATTGGTGTTGTCAATCTTTTTCCTCATGTGAAAAAATGGAGTTCAATCTAGCCAAGTTCTAAAGAAAAAAGTTTATACTGTTGAAATAGGGATCTTGTTTGGAGAGTCTGGCCTGTGTGAGATGTCATGAAGGAAGATTCTATCATGTAATAGCAAAGAATAGCCAGCTTCTGGAGTCAAAGAAATGAGGGCCAGAAGGAGAAGAGAGATGGAAACAGAGGGCAGTAGTTATAAATGGGCTGAGAACCAGCCAAGAGTGTGGTCATAGACTGAGAGTCTTATTGGAAGATTAAGAGGAGAAGGGTTATGGGATACAAGGCTGGAAGGATAGGTATCACCAAAGCCAACTTCATGGACATATGATCTGTGCAGTCACATGGGAACCCTGTTTGAAAGGAGCCTCAGCTTGAGAAGGGTTACATGATCAGAAGGGCCCCAGGCTTGGTTTAATGCTCTTCTCACCATCTTGCAGTTCTTAATATTTTTTAAAACAAGGAGTCCCACATTTGTATTTTGTTCTGGACCCACAAATTATATAGCGTCTTGAGTGTAATAGGTATGGCATCACTTCTGCTCCATGAGAATGAATGAGACTGTCCCTATGGACAAAGGCCACCAGAGCCATACTCACCCCCAAAACACACGCCAGCATTGAGAGTCATAGCAATTAAATGCCTAATTTACAATCCGGAATATCTCCTGCCAAGAGGCTCTGTATTACAATTTGTCCGTAATTTTTCATCAGAAAAATGAGATGGCAAATTGCAAAGAGCCTAACTTCATTTTAAGGTGCCTAAGAAAGCAAACAAAGCTTTAATTCTTGTTGTCAAAACATGGGACTTCTTTAAGCAGAAAATATCACCTTTTGGGATATGGCCAAATGCATTGCTTTTTATAGCTAAAGGCACAGTGTGTTAAGCTTACATTATTTTCAACTCCTCTTTCTCAGAGAGGGGAAAAACCCCACTCCACCTCTCAGTTGCACTGAGGTATGGGGGCAGGTTGCTTTTAGAACAGTTTTCTCTCTCTAGATGATCCCTGTCTGCCTGGGTTGTTGCACCCACCAATGGGTTTATCACATATTCGTCACCTCTCTCTAACATGTCAGGTTTACAAAATATTTTCATGCTATCTAATAAATGCTCCTTGAATTGAATTGGAACATGTTCATAAACATTTTAGAGTCTGAACTTTCAGGAGAAACTCATCTAAGTTCTGCTCAAATTACAGCCAAGGTCTATAAAGCAGCAAAGATTTCAGACTCCAGAATCACTTATGATTTGCTATCAGCCTATGAAATAGTGTTTTGATGATTTAAAGCCCATCTGTCTCCTACTCTTCAGGGCCTTTGAAGTTTTTACAAATGCCTGGAGTTTCTGAAGTATGAAGAATGACTTCAGACTTCAGTATTAAAAGGCCACTTTTCAGTTTAGACCAAATAGAGAGGGAGAGACTCTACTTCCCATTGGGTTAGGTGCCCCAACATCTTCATTTGGGTTTCTTCCCCGCTCTGGTGAAGTGATGGGAGAAAATGATCTCTTTCCATTTGCCAAAAGGATGTCTTCTTGGAGGCTGCTTGATTTTGTAATAATCAAGCAGGTAAGGTGAGAAATGTCATGCTCATTCTTTAAAGAACATGTGTCCTTTGTCATTATAGAAATTTTCAAATAAAGAAAAGTCAGAAAAAGAAAATGACTTACACCTAGCTCGATCATCTAATGATCTAAACATTGTTGATCTTTCGGTGATTTTTTCCTGACCCTTTTTTCCCTAGCATAACTTTTCATATGTATTGTATACTTGTGATTATGTTCTTTCTCTGTGATTTTATATTTGTTTTATTTGTCATTGAACCAAATATATTTCCATATTATGAATTATTTATAAATATATTTATATGATTATATAAAATCCTTTAGACTGATTTTAACAAGGTTATTATGCATATTCCACTGTTTGACAATTCAGTTATTTCAAAATTTTGCATTATAAACAGCTATGCAATAATATACTTTTTTAGAAAGATTTTTTTTCTTTCCCATGCATGTCAAGCAACTAAGGATAGATATCTCAAAATGGGAGCTGTTATACAAAGAATATTGTCACTTACACTTGTATTCTTTATAGTCATTACACTGCTGTTTTGCTGATATTATATCTTCAACTATAGAATATGGAAATATAGCCTTCATATCACGCTTTTAATTCTGAATATACTTTTTAATTTTTGCTAATTTGGTAGGTGAAAAATCAATAAGCAAAGAAAAACCAAAAGTCCCATCAAAGTTGATCAATGCATCTTTTTTCAGCACTGGCAACTCAGGCTTTTGGTTTTGAAAACTTACATTTATCTCTGAAGTAGAGAGAAAGGGAAAACAAGCATCAAAGAAGCAAAAAGTGAACCCTTGGAGGTCATTTGTATGTTTAGTGTGGGTACAAAGTAAGTTTCTTCTTGCTGTTTCCAGAAAATCTCCCAGCGCATGGGACTGCCAATCATAATAGATCACAGGAATGGATACATGATCTAGGCTTGATGAATCACTGAATCTTTTCTCCCAGGAAAGAGTGGTTGACTTAAGTGGTAGGTGTATAACCTACGCATATGAATCAGTCCTTTCCTGAAATTCATACATGAGCACAGGAACAAAAAAAGCTCTTTTCTCCTCCTCTTACTAGAGTTGCCAAAGTAAAATCAGAAAACCCTAAATTATCTAACTGTCATCAATCTTAGCTGCATGGAAGAAGCATATCTATTTTAAAAAAGAAAATATCCAACACACCAGTATTGGCATTGATAGATAAAAGAGTCATGATGATGTACTTTGTACACCTAGATCCATCTATACCTGAAGGTATCACCCTTTGACTTCCATTCTTCATAAGTTACTACATCTTTTTTCCCCCTTTTAGTTTCAATGCTGCTGCTGCTGCTAAGTCACTTCAGTCGTGTCTGACTCTGTGAGACCCCATAGACAGCAGCCCACCAGGCTCCGCCATCCCTGGGATTCTCCAGGCGAGAACACTGGAGTGGGTTGCCATTTCCTTCTCCAATGCATGAAAGTAAAAAGTGAAAGTGAAGTCGCTCAGTCGTGTCTGACCTTCGAGACCCCATGGACTGCAGCCTACCAGGCTCCTCCATCCATGGGATTTTCCAAGCAAGAGTACTGGAGTGGGGTGCCATTGAACTATTGAAACAGTTTCAGTAGTTTTTGTCATTTGCAATAAAGTTTATACTTATACACTGATGCATCTAATTATATCTAGGGGACTTACATTAAAAAAACTGATAGAGCACACACACAATGGATGATTTTTTTACATTAGTCATGTCATAGTTAACAATATTAATTAGATAAGGTTTGAACTAATTTTCTGCTATTACTACTGTAATTGCACACATTTTTCTGCCACCCGAGAAAATAAAATAGAAAAAAAAAAAGACTTTGAGAAAACTTGTGTTGTAGGAATAAACTTCCTTCTGTTCTAATTTAGAAAAAGATCATTCACAAACTAATGTATTTTATTAACAAATTCTCTAGGACACACAGATTAATTGAGCTGTCCAGACTTGTGTTGTGACCTAGAGGCTGGGGTACTCTGGCTGTGTTAGACGGTAGCCCAGGGGCTGGAGCTCACAGCAATTTTTTTTGAGGGTCTGGGCAGACAGGCATGTGGGCATTTTTCAACTTCAGACTGATGTGGCCTTGATGTAATATGGTAGGGGCAAGCTGCTCTAATGTGGGAAGTTTAATCCAGTTTGCTCTAAAATTCAGAGCTCTGCATTCTTCTCTGTGTGTGTGTTCATGTGTATATGGTAATTGATTTTTTTAAACTTAGTTTTGATTTTTATCCAAGTTATACATGAACATGATTTATTCTACAGAACATTTTTGATGGCAAACTCCCAAAACATCTTTTATATTTCCCACTCTTTAAACATTTATAGAATTTTAATCTATATCACTAATAATCTATATCTCAAATAATCAGCCTCTTAATTTTTCTGTTGTATTACCTGTTGACTTCCATTGCTAAAGGGGGTTTAACACATTTTCTCACACCCGTGACATATTATGTTTTCAGTTATGTCCAATAAATTCCCATTATAATTATAATTACACTAATATGCAGGATTGACATTATTCTGTGTAAATATGATTACTAACTGAGCTCTGTGGTAGACTATGATGACTATCGTAGTCTTCATCAACTTTTATGTCTCTAGAGTAGTAGTTTTCTTGTTTTATTTATTTTTTATTTATGAAGAGTAATTTATTCCCCTATCCTCTCTCAGATGTATAAGAGCAACCCAGTACATTGAATCATCATAAATACTCTGTCATTTTCACTTTTCCTGAACCTTCTTATCTGCTGCAATCTGCTCTGACCTTTTCTAGTGCTCTGCATGCTAAGTCGCTTCAGTCATATCCAACTTTTTGAGACCCTATGGACTGTAGCCCACCAGGCTCCTCTATCCATGGGGATTCTCCAGGCAAGAATACTGGAGAGTGTTGTAGCCCTCCTCAAGGGGATCTTCCCCACCCAGCGATGGGACTCAGGTGTCTTATGTGTCCTGCATTGGCAGGCGGGTTCTTGACCACTAGCGCCACCTCCCGGGCTTTCCCCTCAGGTCATCCTGAAGTCTCCTCTCTCCTTATTGGATGTCCTGTTGCTTGAATCCGATGTGTTCCCCTTTCTTGGGTTTTTCCTGAGGTAGTGTCCTGAAAAAGAATGCTTGGCAGGTAAATTGTGAGTGTTCTTTTAAAAATCAGTCCCACATTTAATTGTTTTGCTGACAGTTAAATTCTAAGTTAGAAATTATTTCCTCTCAAAATTTTGCAGACATTGCTCCTCCATTGTATTCTGGTTTCTAGTGTGGCTCAGTTCTTTGTATAAAATACATATATTTTTCTCTAGAAACTTGGAACATCTTTTCTTTGCTTCCAAGTTCTGAAATTCTTTAATGATGGACTGGTGTGTGTGTGTCTATTTTCGCTTATTGTGCCGAGTGCATTGTATAGTGGGTTCTTCCCTTCTGTAAGTACATGTCCTTCAGTTCCTGGAAACTGACTTCATTATTTTTTGGATAAAATTTATTCAGTTTTTTATTCTTTGTTGTTTCTGAAATTCCTATGACTCAGATATTAGGCCTTGAGGACTGATAATCTATTTTCCTTTTGTCTCCTACTCTCCCTTCCTCCTTACTTCTTTCCTTTCTTTCTCTCACCCTCCCTACCTCTCTTCCTTTCTCCCTCTAGTCCTCTGTCCCCACTCTCACTGCTCTTTTCTTTCTTTTGAACTTTTTGGAACAGTTACTCAAATATATCTCCTAAACATTCTCCTGAGTTTTTAATTACTTCACTTTATTTATTTATTTATTTATTTATTTTAATTCTTAAATCTCAATTCTGTTCTCTGAATATGGGTTATTCTGGTATTCTCTTCTCTTGTGACTGCAATGTTTTCTTATCTCTGAGGACAATAATAAGAATTGTTTTATGTGAGTCTTCTGTTTTCATTCTAAGTATCTTCTTCAGGTTTTCCCCTCTTTCTTTGTTTAGGCTCTGTCTCTAATATTTGCCTCCTCCTGAAATTCTCAGCCAATGTGTAGTCATACTTAAGAGAGAATCATAAAAAAATGCTAAGTTTTGTGTCTATGCATTGGGTGGGCTTCCCAGGTGGCTCTAGTGGTAAAGACTTACCTGCCAATGCAGGAGACGTAAGAGACACAGGTTTGGTTCCTGGGTCAGGAAGATCCCCTGGAAGAGGGCATGGCAACCCACTCCAGTATTCTTGCCTGAAGAATCCCCTGGACACAGGAGCCTGGCGGGCTTCTGTGTCCAGGGGAGTGGAGTGTCCAGGGGAGTGGAGTGACATAGAGTGTCAAAGAGTAGGACACGGTTGAAGGGACTTAGCATGAACACATACACACATGGGATATTTTGACTGTGGTCTTTGCTGTCGATTGGTGTAACCAACATCTTTCATTGTTGAATCTTCAAATCAGAATCTTTATACTTTTTATTTTTCTCGTGAGCTGACCCCTGGTGTTTCCCATCATAATGTTTCAGATTTCAGTAAAATTAATTAAATATCTGGCTTCAATATAGGATCCTTGACCTTTGTTGTCTATTTGACCCACTCCAGATAATAAACTTCTAGTATTCTGCTAGGGTTACAAAGAATAATCTCTTAAAATATATGTATTTTTTAAAGTAGATAGATAGTAGATAGTAGAAGAAACACCTTATTGTGATCTGAACACTCACACAATGGATTTACACAGTTAACATCCAAATGAATTTACTTTTGGCCAAGGCTAGGATTAGGAAGGCTTTAATGTACAATTTTAACTATTTTGAAGGATAGGTTGGAAGAAAGTCAAGAAAAGGACATCAGAGGAAGGTATGAGACCAGAAAAAGACCATAGAAACAGTCAAAATCCTTGTGGTTTGGGTAGACTGTGAGGACAACACTTAGATTAGAGTAGAAGAGTTAAAATATGACTCATTTGAGAATAAGTTCAAATAGGTGAAAAAAAAGTGAAAGTGTTATTCATTCAGTGGTGTCTGACTCTTTGCGGCCCCATGGACTGTAGCCTGCCAGGCTCCTCCGTCTTTGGAAATCTCCAGGCAAGAATATTGGAGTGGGTAGCCATTCCCTTCTCCAGGGGATCTTCCAGACCAAGGGGTTGAAACTTGAACCCAGATTTCCTGCATTTCGGGTGGATTCTTTACCATCTGAGCCTTTACCGAGAGAAGCTGTTAAGTCTAGATAGGTAGTTGTTTTCTAATGCCAGGTTAAAGATGCCACTGAATGGTTTTCAGTAGGAAATCTCATGATACAATATGTACTTTAGGCAGATTCATTTGGTAATAATAAGCAGTACAGATAGAACTGAGGAGGAGGGTGATTAAACCAATATGCGTGGTATTTCCTCACCCAGACTTAAGGTGATAAGGTTCTCCAGCCAGTTGATAACAGTGGGAAACGGAAGTTGTGAATGGAAGGATTAAAGCAAAGGCAGAATTGACAGGATTTGTTGAGTGATTTCTTAGGGGGAGACTTAACCCCTCCTGCCTCCTTGCAGAGGGAGGCAGTCATTCCGGGGAGCTGCCACACTTGAGTTATTGTGTGCTGGAAGCTGGGCAAATTCCAGCTAGAGGTTAGTTTGTCCTCCACTGGTCTGAGGCAGATTACCGCAAATTAAATTTCATGCTAACCTGCTCTAAGCCAGGGACACATCATTAACTTTCAGGGTTATCTAGTTGATCACACTAAAGAAAATCTATTTCCACTGTTCCCTTGATGACAGTTGTGAAAATATTTCAATCGCAGTATGAAATAATTTGCAATATTTCACCAAGGCAATTATGCAGCCTCTGAAATGCAATGCTGAAAGAGGCATGTGGGATGAAGCCGTTACTTCTTGGTTAGCAGAATGCTCCAATTTCTAGGAATGGCCTTGACAGGGCTGCTCAAATCCAAGTTCACCCTTTAAGTCAGGTCTGTACCAGTTAAGTGAGGTGGAGAATTGAATTACCTTGGTAGAAAATTAATACTCTCCTCCCTTTCCGTCCTCCTATGTCTATCTTGATCTTTCTACTTCCAATAAAATTTGTACTGCTCTGCAGGGTCAGTAATATTGGAGCCAGTATGAGTTCAAATGGTGACATGAGGGAGACAGAAAAGAATTGAAGCAAACGTGTGTATATGTTTACCTGGAGATAACTGAAGAATGCAATTGGCAAGCAATACTCTTGACATTTAGTCAGGGATTTAAAAGTTTACCAAGTGTGTGTCTTGATGTCCAGAATTCATTGTTAAGACTTTGCCCAAAACCTATCTGAAAGAATGCAATGAGGAAAAATTGTATGATGCTCTTGTAAAACTGTGAAGAAAAAGGCAAATGATGACTAACTTGAGGATCAAGAAATCAAAGCCAGATATTTTTTTAAAAACAGTATTTATTTATCTATTTATTTATTTGGCTGTAGCAGGTCTTCCTTACAGCATGCAGAATCTTTAGTTATGGCATGTGGGATGTAGGTCCCTGACTAGGGATTGAACCTAGGATCCCTGCATTTGAAATGTGGAGTCTTAGCCACTGGGCTACCAGGTAAGTCCCAAAGCCAGGTATTAAAAAAAAAAAGAAAGGAAATCAAAGCCAGGTGGCCAGGTGCATCAAAAGGAAAGAAGAAAATACAAATTATCTGATGAGGAAGACACCTTGAGAGGATGAAGCTTCTGTGTTTGTGTGCCCTCCTTTAGTAGGTCATAGATGAGGTGGCCCTCCTGGATAGATAGGCAAGCACGTATGACCAAGTAGTGGGCAAGTGAAGAGCTATGGAAACATCAGAAGTCATTTAACCTCTAAATGACTGTGAATAGTGATGAGAGTCAATATACCCAGATTGTATTAGACTGCTAGGAATGCCAAAATGAAATTCCACAGCCTAGGTGGCTTAAGAAATAAGAATTTATTTTCTCACAGTTCTAAAGACTGGAAGTTCAAGATCAAGGTGTTGGCAGATTGGTTGTCTCAGGACTCTCTTCTCGGCCAGGTAGCCACCTCCTTCTCCTGGCCTCTTCTCTGTGCATGCTTGTCTCTGGCGTCTCTAACTCTTATTTTGAGGACACTGGTCTGTTTGGATTAAGGCCTGACCATTATGATCTAATTAACCTTAATTGCCTTTTAAAGTCCCAATTTCCAAATACAGTTAATTCTAAGGTACTGGGGGTTAGGGCTTCAACATATGAATTGAGAGGGGGCACAATTCAGTCCATAACACCAGAATTCTTATTTATTTGTTCATTTACCTATCTACTTACTTACTGAAGTATAATTGACTCAAAACACTATGTTAGTTTCAGCAATAAAATGTAGTGATTTGGTATTTCTTTCCATTACAAAATGATCATCAGGAGAAATCTAGTTACCATCTGCCACCAAATTTCTTATAATACTATTGACTGTATGCCCCATACTGTGAATTTCATTCCTGTGACTCATTTATTTTGTAACTGGAAGTTTGTACCTCTGAATTTCTCTCTCCTATATCACTTTTTCTCCACACCCATCTCCTTTGGCAGTCACATACATATTTATTCTCTGAATCTATGTTTCTGTCTTGTTATATTTATTCACTTGTTTAGTTTTTTAGATTCTGTATGTGAGTGAAATCATATGGTATTTGTCTTTCCCTGTCTGACTTCTTTCACTTGGCATAGTAACTTCTGGGTTTATCCATGTCATCAGAAACAGCAAGATTTCTTTCTTTCTTTTTTTTGGCTGAGTAATATTCAACTGTATATATTAATACATATATACATAAAATCTTTATGCATTTGTCTATCAATGGACACTTAAGCTGCTTTCATATCTTGGCTATTATAAATAATGTTTCAAAGAACACAGTGCTGCCTTTTTTTTTTGATAAATAGTTTTGTTTTTTTCGGACAAGTACCTAGACGTGCAATTGCTGAACTGTGTGGTAGTTCTATTTTTAAATTTTTGAGCAACCTCTACTGTTTTCCATAGTGACTGTACCAGTTTCCATTCCTACCAACAGTGTATGAGATTTTCACTTCTGCTCATTCTTATAAAACTTGTTATTTGTTTTATTTTTGATAATAGCCATTCTAATAGGTGTGAGGTGGTATTTCATTGTGATTTTCATTTGTGTTTCCCTGATGGTTAGTGATGTTGAGCACCTTTTCAGGTATTTTTATCTGTATGTCTTCTTTGGAAAAATGTCTATTTAGGTCCTCTGCACATTTTAGAATCAAGATTTAAAAAAAAAAATTGGTTCTGAGTTATATGAGTTCTTTGTATATTTTGGATGTATCAATTGCAAGTATATTTTCCCATTGAATAGGCTGTCTTTTTACTTTGTTCATAGTTTCCTTTGCTGGGCAAAAGCTTTTTAGTTTGATGTAGTTCATCTTGTTTGGGACTCTCTGTGCTTCCTGGATATCTGTTTTCTTTCCCAGGTTAGTGAAGTGTTCAGCTGTATTGTTCAATCGAGTTCTTTTGCCCCTTTCTCTGTCTTCTTCTGGGACCCCTGTAGGGAGGATGGCAGTATGCTTGATATGGTCCTAGAGGTCTCTTAAACTGCCCTCATTTAAAAAAAAATTTTTTTTTTTGTTTGTTCTGCTCACATGATTTCTGCTGTTCTGTCTTCCAGTTCACTCATCTACTTCTCTGTATCATCTAACCTCCTGTTCATTCCTTCTAGGGTATTTTTAAATTTCAGCTACTGTATTCTTCAGCTCTATTGAGTCTTCTATTTTCTAACTTTATGTTCAAATTCTTGCTGTGTTCATCCACTCTTCTTCCAAGATTATTGAGCATCTTTATGATTGTTACCTTGAGCTCTTTATCAGATAGATTGCCTGTTTCCATTTTGCTTAGTTCTACTTTTGCAGTTTTATCTTGTTCCTTCATCTGTAATATATTCCTCTGTTGCCTTATTGTGCCTAATTCTCTGCTTTTGTTTTATGTGTTAGGTAGGATGGTTATATTTCCCAGTCCTGGAGAAGGGGCCTTATGTAGTTGTCCTGTGGGACTCAGCAGCACACTTCTCTCTGGTCCCCAGAGCTATATGCTCTGGGGTACCCCCACGGGGGCTTCATGGGCCTTTCTGTTGTGAGGCCAACTCCTCTGGGCATGCTGCTTGGCAGAGCTGACTTCATCCTAGCTGTCTGCCAGGCCGTGTGTTGTCCAGAGGCTTCTGGACTGCTGGTGATGGGACCCTTGGTATTGCTGGTTTTGGAGTCCAGAGGGCCCAGGGTAGGTACCAGCCTGCTGTAGGTGGGTAAGCTCTTGGTCCAAACAGGCTACAGAGAGAATTCCATAAAGGTACTTAGCTCCAGTGACCTTGTGAGCCCCCCAGAATTGCTGCCACCAATGTCTGTGTTTACATCAGGAGTCCTTTACCTCTTGCCCCTTTGAGGGCTTCAGGATCAGCATGTGGATGTGACCCTGGCTCCTTTCGATAACTGCCTCAGTGCTGGGGCATGGACTATGTGATTTTGCATGCATGCTTTAAGAGGTGAGTCTTTGTTTCCTGCAGCCCTCCAGCTGTCCTGTACACAAGCTTCGCTGTCATCAAACCAGTCATTCTGGGGGCTCATTTTCCCATGCATGACTCCTGGATGGGGAACCCAGTGTGAGCTTGGGCCTCTCACTCTTTTGGGAGAGCCTCTGCGATTGTGATTATCCTCTTGTTTGTGGGCTGCCCACCCAGAGGGCACACTCTACTGTGTTTCTGCTCTCCTACTCATCTTCCGTGGTTCCTTCTTTATATCTTTAGTTGTGGGAGATCTTTTATGCTGGTCTTCAGGTCATTCTTATTGATAGTTGCTCTGTAAATAGTTGTAATTTTGCTGTGATCATAGGAGGAGGTGAATTCAGTCTCCCTTCTCCACCATCTTAGCCACACCTTCTTAACACCAGAATTTTTTATTTTTCTTCCCCTCAAAGAGCTCCTTTCCTAAGCTGCACTATCTGAATAAATGGAATTTCATCCTTCTAGTTGCTTAGGCCAAAAACCCTAACTTCAATCCTGACTTCTTTTTTAGTCTCAGTTCCCACATCCAATAAGCAAATCCTGTTGAATTTATCTTCAGGAAACATGCAGAATATGATCCCTTTTTACCACCTTCAATGTTCTAGAGTGATCCATCTCACTGGATGATGGCCTCTTGAAGCAGTAACCTTTTTTTTTTTTTAAATAAGTTTTCAATCCATTTGTAATTTGTGGTTTTAAAAAGATGTTTATATATTTGGCTGTGCTGGGTCTTAGTTGCGGCATGCAGGATCTTTAATTGTGGTATATGGGATCTAGTTCCCTGGCCAGGGATCCAACCCTGGCCTCCTGCACTAAGAGCGCAGAGTCTTAGCCACTGGACCACCAGGGAAGCCTGGAAGTCTCTTAAATAATCTTTTGTCTCCTTCTCTTGCCCCTTTCAGTCCAATCTCCATGTGCCCTATATAAAAACCAGACACTGACAGTGTTTTATTTCACTATAGATCACTTCCTAGTACTTATTAGCACTTGAAACCTATGTGTATCTGTGCTTGTGTTTGTACATTAATATGTATGTAATTTTTATAGTCTCTCTCTCTCCACCAAAATGTGAACTCACAAGAACAAGATTTTGTTGTTTTGTTCCTTGACATGTTTCTACTGCCTTGAACAATGGCACACTAAAAAAATCATGGTCAATAAACATCACTTGGATGAGTAAAACGAACCTGTGCCTGTATCTACATACTGTGTTAGCTACATTTTGCTTCACCTCTCCCACTTCTATCTAAGTTGGTGCTTCCTGGAATAAAAGGACCATTAAGAAACACATCAAGTACCTACTATGTGCCAGAGGCTACAAGAAACAAATAAAGATGCTGGTATAGTAAGGGAAAGGAAGAAATGAAAGTAGAGGTACAAAAATACATAAATGTCAAAGAAATAGAAGAAAGATTAAATATGTGGTCTTTGAGTGAAGGCTATTATTATGGGTCAAAGAACACTTCTCAAAATAGAACCTGGACTGAAGAAAGAAGTCAGATAGGTGAAGGAAATTAAAAGTAATAAAAAAAAAGGCATGTTTTTGTGTCCTTTCCTAGGCTTCTAGACTTGAGTATTTAGAGAGAATTCCCAGGCTCAAGACTGATTTCCTGTTGCAAGAGACAAACACCACCAAGTCTATATTTTTTGTAAAAATGTCTTTGGAAACATACAATTTAGCAGGAGTAGTCACATTGTCATGTAGAGCATTACATTTCATACTGAAATATTGATTGATTTCAAAGTAAATGCAAGGAAAGGAATATTCCTTCCCACAATCCGTTTTAAGGAAAACAAAACTAATTGGAAGTAACTGGAAGTAAACTTTCACTGTAGTTAACTCAAACTTAAAAAAAAAATTAAGTTTATGGAATACATCATTCACACATACCTAAAGAGGGAGAAATTGAAGGACCTTGAATGTTGTCCGAAGAAAAAAGTATGCACAACCAGTTTTGATATGCAGATATCCTTTATTTTAAAGCTACAGATATAAAAATACCTGAATTGGTACAACTGTACAGAATTAAAAGTTTTAAATCAATGACAACAGCTTTCCATGTAGCTCAGTCGGTAAAGAATCTGCCTGCAGTGCAGGAGACCAGGGTTCAATCCCTGCATGGGGAAGATCCCCCTGGAGAAGGAAATGGCAACCCACTCCAGTATTCTTGCCTGGTGGGCCGCAGTCCATGGGGTCACAAAGAGTTGGGCATGACTGAGCGACTAACACTTACTTACTATAGTTTATAAGTGCATATTTGCATATATCTATAAATCAGCATATTGAGTTTCTCTACAAAATTTGAAGACATTGAAAGCATTAATAGAGTGAAAGAACTAGTAAAATTTTTTACTCAGAGATTAAATTATGTTGAAGGTGGTATTTTGTCTTCTTCAACTTTGTATTTCTATCAGTTAACTGTGTTGGCCTGAAGTGGGTCCTCAATTAAATATTACTGCTGCTGTTGCTGCTAAGTCGAGTCAGTCCTGTCCGACTCTGTGCGACCCCATAGACGGCAGCCCACCAGGCTCCATTGTCCCTGGGATTCTTCAGGCAAGAACACTGGAGTGGGTTGCCATTGCCTTCTCCAATGCATGAAAGTGAAAGTGAAGTTGCTCAGTCGTGTCCGACTCCTAGCGACCCCATGGACTGCAGCCTACCAGGTTCCTCTGTCCGTGGGATTTTCCAGGCAAGAGTACTGGAGTGGGGTGCCATTGCCTTCTCTCAATTAAATGTTAGTTGAAATTGAGTGACAGTAGATGTGCTTCTTCAGGTCACATTTGAAAGGGGCATTTTAGTACTTATCTAACAGGCAGCACACTGGACATATTATGAAGAGGGTACAAATACTATGAAGAGAGTGATACTATTGCTTCTGATTTATAAATAAGAAAAATGAAGCATAATGAAACAGAAAAATTCGTATAGCTCAGCAGCAAATCAACAACAATAATAACAAAATTTGGAGGGACCTTTTTCAGAATGTCAGTAATGCCTCCTCTTGATCCTATGTGATAATAAATTAACCCCATTTTACAGGTCAGAAGGATGAGATCAAAGACAATATTCATTGCCTGAGGATAAATTGATAATTAGTAGAATGAAGCGGGGCTGTGTGGAAGTAACATAGTTTTTCTGATATGAATTTTACTCCTCTTTCTATTGAAGCACATCATGTCTTTTGCAAATGACATTTCTCCCAGTATTCTATTTTTCATACATCCTAGGAATTAATATTCTGTATTTGTGAGGATGTGGGTTGCAGCCAGAGATGTATGTACTTTCTTCTTGTTAGACATAAAGTTAGCAAAAGTATTATTGTTGTTGTTGTTGTGAGATTCCATGGACAGAGGAGCCTAGTGGGCTACAGTCCATGGGGTTGCAAAGAGTTGGACACTACTTAGCAACTCAACAACACGACAAAGCAAAAGTATTATTGTAGCTCTTCTAGTACTTTCCTAAGATTAGGAGTCTTTAAAGGTATATGCCATCATAGATTTTCAACAAGAGTTCCAAGGCCATTCAATGAGAAAAGAGCCTTTTCAACTAGTGGCATTAGGCAAACTGAGTATCCACATACAAAATAATAAAATTATAGTGCCCAATCATTAACTCAAAATGTATCAAGGACCTAAGTGTAAGAGTTAAAACTATGAAATTCATAGAAAAAAAACTGGGGGTTAGCTTTATGATTTTAGGTTTGGCAGTGATTTCTTTGTGACATTAAAGCATAAGCAACAAAGAAAAATTAGTGAAATTGGACTTCATCAAAATCACAAACTTCTTTTGTCAAAGGAGGCTATCAACTGAATGAAAAGTCATGGGTGAAAATATTTACAGCTGATGAGGGATCTATATTCAGAATATTTAAAAAACTCCTAAACTTAACAACAACCAAAAAACCCAAATAATTGGATTTAAAAATGGACAGAGTACCTGAATAGACATTTCTCCAAAGAAGATTCACAGATGGCCAAAAAACACACAAAATGATAGAGAACATCACTAATCTTTAGGGAAATGCAAATCAAAACCACAATGAGATAACGCTTCACCCCCATCAGGAAGGCTACTTAAAAAAACACAGGAAATGACAACTGTTGATGAAGTTGTGGGGAAATTAGAACCTTTGTGTATTGCTGGTGGGAATATAAAGTGGTGCAACTATTGTGGAAAAGAGTTAGGTGATTCCTCAAAACAAACATGAACATAGAATTGCCATATAATTGAGAAATTCCATCTCAGTGAATTAGAAAGCGTTGAAGAACAGAAATCAGAAACTTGAATAGTTATTCATACCAATATTCATAGCATCGTTACAATAGCCAAAAGATATAAACAACCTAATTATCTAGTGAATTAGTAACCAATGTGGCCACAATGGGGCCATGCGTTGATGTATGGCAAAACCAATACAATATTGTAGGGTAAAAAAAGTAAAAAAAAAAACAAAAAAAAATTAAAAAGGAATAAAATTCGAATATGGACTATAACACAGATGCATCCTGAAGTCATGCTAAATGAAATAAGCTAGACACAAAAGGACAAGTATTGTATGATTCAACTTATATGAGATACCTAGAGAAGCCAAATTCATAGAGGCAGAAAATAGAAGGGTGGTTGCAGGGCTGGGAGAAAGGGAGAATGGGAAGTTGGTGCTTAATCAGTACAGAGTTTCAGTTTGGGAAGATGAGAACTTTGGGGAGATTCAGAGTGGTAATGATTGACAATGTGAATGTACTTAATGCCAATGAATTATATTCCTAAAAATGGTTAAAGTGGTAACTTTTACATTATGTATATTTTGCTACAATAAAAAGTTTATGCCATTATAAGGAAAACATAATTTTATATTCTAAACTCTGTTATAGAGACCAAAGGATACATTTCAATGCAGACAAAGTTTACTTTATAGTCAACCAGAAGACTATATCTGCCATATGCTATGCTATGCTAAGTCACTTCAGTCGTGTCTGACTCTGTGTGACCCCATAGACGGCAGCCACCAGGCTCCCCCGTCCCTGGGATTCTCCAGGCAAGAACACTGGAGTGGGTTGCCATTTCCTCCTCTAGTGCATGAAAGTGAAAAGTGGAATCGAAGTCACTCAGTTGTGTCTGACTCTTAGCGACCCTATGGACTGCAGCCTACCAGGCCCCTCCATCCATGGGATTTTCCAGGCAAGAGTACTAGAGTGGGGTGCCATTGCCTTCTCTGATATCTGCCATAATGGAGACTTAAAATATTATATAGATAATGGCCAATGTCTTTTAGCTATTAGTTTAAAGGCCTAGTTCCACTGTTCAGTGATCAGTGGGAGGAATTAAAATAGCCTTTCTTCTTCTGTGCATGCTCTGGAGGAAGAATGAGCTTTAGCTGCTGTTGAGCTACTGTTCACGAAGGAGAGGGGTGTTTACAGGTTACTCCTTTCTTAACTGGTTGCTTCTTGTTCTCTTTATTTCTGAATCTCAGTTCTAAGAGTTAACATGCATCATGTCCCCTTGCCTCCCTCTTCTCAAATCAGGTCTTTGACCAACGCAGCAGTCATGAAACCGCCAGGCCATCCTTCATAGTGGAGAGACCAGAAAGGATCTGGGCTCCTTTTAGGGGTAAAATCAATAGTAACCAGTATACCTAATCCACTCCTATAATTTTTTATTGAGGTATAGCCAAGTGGTATAGAATGTTCCTGCCATAGTCATTCTATGACCAGAAAAACAGTTTCTTTCAGTTTTATAACACAGCATGACTTAAAGTCACACCTTGAGCCTTCAATCTTGCAATCTGTTTTCCATATCCTCCCTCCACATTCTTTCTAAACTGCATCTTGGATTATGTAATCTTTTCCTTCTGGTAGATAGAGTCTAAATTCTTGGGCACATGCTCTAAAGCTTTCTTGATTAGGTCTCTTCCAGCCTAGCCTAATTTCTCATTGTTACCATGATGGTGTCCCCGTTCTCCAATGATGCTCAATGCAGCACAGCTCTCTAAATGTGCCTTAATTACCGTAGCTCCCACTTTGCCTCTGGAAATGCCATTCTCTCTATGCAGACTACTCAACCTCCTCCAACACCATGTCACCTCCTCTCTGAAGCCTACCTGCTCATACCAAAAAAAATCAGCTGCACTTAACCTTAGTGCTTTCTCAGCATCTTGTATATCTTTATCATAGTACTGATGACATTACTTCATTTGATGATATACCTGTGTTCCCTAGTGGAAAATAGAGACTTTTCTACCTGTCTCATCAGATACATAAACTGGCACACTTTAAGAATTTTTATTTTTAGGAATATTTTTGAGTGGATGAATGAATAAATGAATCTATTTCCCATTGTCTGATTCTTTAACCATAGCAAAATTGGAGTTTATGGGCATCTCATAGCCAAACAATAAGAGAAATAATTTTAATAATGGTAGTAAAAATTCTATAGGGGTGGCATTAGTTAAGCCATCAGCAGCTATTAACAGAGTGTCTATTATTTGTTTATTGGTTTGACAGGTCACCACTCCTGTACCAGCTATGTTTTGTATATCTACACCAAGTGGACAACTGAGAGAATACAGGATTCCACTTAAGAATGCGCCAAGATTCTTAAGATTATAATAGAAAGTCAGGTGGTTGTTACTAAAATAATTTTCTGATTTCTGAAATAGAAGCTTTGAGCAAAAGTGCTTTCCTTCTCAGTTATATGGTTTCAGTATCAAATTGGCTACTTGTGCTCCCCAGACCATCGCTCAATTATACTGACCTATTCAGTAGGCTGAAATTGACTTGCACTGGACTGGGACAAATTTCATTACCTTCTCAAACTCTCTGGTATCATTTCAGCAATTCTAGGAATATTAGCAATAGGTACTGCCCTGGTTTTGTCTTGATCCCATTGAATTTCATTCAGGGAAAAGACATTTGGATAATTTGCAGATTCATATAACATTAGCACTAGAAAGAGTCCTTTGTGATTATCTTTGCTCAGTGCTCTCATTTGAAAGATGGGGACCCTGAGTCCAAGGTGAGTCAAGTGATTGCTGAGAGTCCCAAAGCCAGTTGGTGGCAGGCATGCTTTAGAATTCTGCTTGCCTGTCTGTGAGGCCAGTGTTCTGTTCACCACCCTGTTCTGCCTCTCACAAATGATTCAAGGCTTTATGTATTCAATTCAGAGCAGTGCAAGTATATGCAGCCATGTGTACACTGAAGGCTTTCAAATTATATCTTCAAAATTGAAGTTAGTTTAAGCCCAGACTTTGAATTTATTCACAATTTAGGAGAATAGATGAATGTGATATTCTCAACTCGCTGAACTGTACTCCTTCTACAAAATACTAATGAAATACACAGTGTGATCCAGCTTCTCATTTCTCTCCTTACCCTGTGCACCCTCCTTCCATCTGCAGCCCTTTATCTGAAGGCAGTGGCATGCATGTATTCCCTTTCAGATAATCTTCATTAGAAAATGGGCAAGACAAAGACCCGTTGGCCCTGAGAGCACCAAAGAACTGTAGAATAAGATCTATCACATAGAAGAGCTGAAACAAGATGAAAACAGAAATGCATGGCAGTTTAGAAATACCCATCTAGAAAGAGAGCTGAAAGAAAACAAACCCAAGAATGTGTATAATTTTAGTTGACACATGAAATGTAAAGCCCACAACGTCTCAGTACAAAGGAGAAGATGGTAACTGAGTGTCTGAAAGATCCTTAAAGACCAGGGCTCATTGGATTTTGGAGGAGTTTGAGTTAAGGAGGTGGGAAGGGCAAACAACGGTGGATGGAGAGAGTAGATGGCTAGGAATCCCATGCTGGAACTCAGAGCTGCTATGGCTCCTTGTGTGCTGAGCAATCTAAGCCATTCGGAAGGTCGTGAGCCTTGAGTCAGGAGACCTGTGGTTGAGACAGCACTTTTGCTTTGGCTGTGAATACTCACCTGGAAAATACTGGGGCAGGATCAAAGAACTGTATAGTGGTTGCATTCTGGGCTTGTGGAGATTTTACTTCCTCTGAGTTCACATAAGGAACGTGATAAATGGAAATATGCTGCAAGCGTTGCTTTGATTAATTCCTGGTCTTGTATTGTTTACTCTATTTAGCCCTTAGGTTGATGGGTGGGAAGTGGGAATCACAGAGGAGGAGCCTAGAGTAGTTCTTCCTCTATCTACAGGACGACCTAATACAGACCTTCTTCAAATATGCCATTAAGCTTACTTCATACTTGCCTTGTCTGAAATATTGATACTCAGCAACTATGGACCTTGGACAAGAACTTTTTGGATCTTTAAGCAACTAATTCATAATTCTAAAGACTTCTGCTTTCACAGGTGACATAGTAACCAACCCAGCTAGTTAGTAAGAGCTACCAACCTTTCCTCTTAATTTAGAACTACTTTATTGCTAGTATTTACCGAGATCCAGAATTCAGGACCCTGCTCATAGCCTTGTTGCAAAGTTTCTGGGCACAGATTGCCATGCAGAAAGTGGAATGGCCTTTTAGGTATTAGTGGGGCAGCATCAGTATCATCTTGCCTCAGTGATGGGTTTCAATGCTGTTTTTGCTTTGTAATTATAAATTACCATTATAGCATCACCATTTAGTTCATGCGTAGTTAATCCTTCAGCATATCATGTGTGTCTGTACTTTTTCTAAATGAAATTCTAAACTGTATTTGCACTTCTGTTCTGCCCACATGCAAGTTTCTAAAGCAGACATACTCATGATGCCCCTATACTTGGCTTCTGTTTTGACAGTTCATTGGCAATTGGCTGACTGTGAATACTTTGCCACATACTATCAAGACAAGCCTTCTGAAATTAACAGTTAACCTTAAGTTCATAGTCATTATTCATTAATATCAATGTATATACTACTATACCTGTTTTAAATCAAGGATAGGTACACTTTTTTTTTTTTTTTCCTGTAAAGGACTTGATGTGAATATTTTAAACTTTGCAGGCCATATGTGTTAGATCACCACTACTCAGCTTTGATGTTGTTGCACAAAAACCACCCCATACAATATATAAACAAATGGATATGGCTGTGTTAAAATAAAAATCTTATTTACACAAGCAGTTGGTGAGACAATTGGGCCTACAGATCATAGTTTTCTGACTCCTGTTTTAAAAAGTAAAAGACAATCTCTTTAACAAGTGGTGCTGGGAAAACTGGTCAACCACTTGTAAAAGAATGAAACTAGAACACTTTCTAACACCATACACAAAAATAAACTCAAAACAGATTAAAGATCTAAATGTAAGACCAGAAACTATAAAACTGTTAGAGGAGAACATAGGCAAAACACTCTCCAACATAAATCACAGCAGGATCTTCTATGACCCACCTCCCAGAATATTGGAAATAAAAGCAAAAATAAACAAATGAGACCTAATTAAAATTAAAAGCTTCTGCACAACAAAGGAAACTATAAGCAAGGTGAAAAGACAGCCTTCAGAATGAAGCAACTGACAAAGAATTAATCTCAAAAATATACAAGCAACTCCTGCAGCTCAATTCCAGAAAAATAAATGACCCAATCAAAAAATGGGCCAAAGAACTAAACAAACATTTCTCCAAAGAAGACATACAGATGGCTAACAAACACATGTTGAAAAGATGCTCAACATC
Organism: Bos indicus; assembly: GCF_029378745.1. Lineage (NCBI taxonomy): Eukaryota > Metazoa > Chordata > Mammalia > Artiodactyla > Bovidae > Bos > Bos indicus. Next base: position 58,204,418 of record NC_091761.1, on the reverse strand, counting down.
ACTCATTATCAGAGAAATGCAAATCAAAACCACAATGAGGTACCATTTCACACCAGTCAGAATGGCTGTTATCCAAAAGTCTACAAGCAATAAATGCTGGAGAGGGTGTGGAGAAAGGGGAACACTTTTACACTGTTGGTGGGAATGCAAACTAGTACAGCCACTATGGAGAACGGTGTGGAGATTCCTTAAAAAACTGGAAATAGAACTGCTTTATGACCCAGCAATCCCACTGCTGGGCATACACACCGAGGAAACCAGAATTGAAAGAGACACATGTACCCCAATGTTCATCGCAGCACTGTTTATAATAGCCAGGACATGGAAGCAACCTAGATGTCCATCAGCAGATGAATGGATAAGAAAGCTGTGGTACATATACACAATGGAGTATTACTCAGCCATTAAAAAGAATACATTTGAATCAGTTCTAATAAGGTGGATGAAACTGGAGCCTATTACACAGAGTGAAGTAAGCCAGAAAGAAAAACACCAATACTGTATACTAACGCATATATATGGAATTTAGAAAGATGGTAACAATAACCCTGTATACGAGACAGCAAAAGAGACACAGACGTATAGAACAGTCTTTTGGACTCTGTGGGATAGGGAGAGGGTGGGATGATTTGGGAGAAGGGCATTGAAACATGTATAATATCATATGTGAAAGCCAGTCCAGGTTTGATGCATGATACAGGATGCTCGGGGCTGGTGCACTGGGATGACCCAGAGGGATGCTACGGGGAGGGAGGTGGAAGGGGAGTTCAGGATGGGGAACACATGTTCACCCATGGTGGATTCATGTTGATGTATGGCAAAACGAATACAATATTGTAAAGTAATTAGCCTCCAATTAAAATAAATAAATTTATATTAAAAAAGTAAATGATAAGCATGTGTGTATTGTTATTGTTCAGTGGCTAAGTAGTGTTCGACTCTTTGTGACCTCATAGACTACAGTATGCCAGGCACCTCTGTCCTCCACCATCTCCTGGAGTTTGCTCAAATTCATGTCTATTAAGTTGGTGATGCTATCTAATTTGGGTATTGAGTATCCTCTCAAATTCTTTCTCATGCTGTTCTTTTGCCACTAGAATGTAAAGATGAATTCAGTATTGGATGAGTTGATCTTTGCCCAATGTAAATCTGCTATGTTACAAGTACTCAGAACCACTAACATACACAAGGCAGGGTCCAGCTGTTAGTATTCTGCAAAAAGCTACTTTCCTTTTTAACCTGAGTATTGGAGGCTGGCATTTGTAAACCACCCCCAAACACATTTCTTTCTTTTTTTTTAAACTTTTTATTTTATATTCATGTACAACCAATTCCTTGGAAGGAAAGTTATGACCAACCTAGATAGTGTATTAAAAAGCAGAGACATTACTTTGCCAACAAAGGTCCGTCTACTCAAGGCTATGGTTTTTCATGTGGTCATGTATGGATGTGAGAGTTGGACTGTGAAGAAAGCTGAGTGCCGAAGAATTGATGCTTTTGAACTGTGGTGTTGGAGAAGACTCTTGAGAGTCCCTTGGACTGCAAGGAGATCCAACCAGTCCATTCTAAAGGAGATCAGTCCTGGGTGTTCATTGGAAGGACTGATGCTAAAGCTGAAACTCCAATACTTTGGCCACCTCATGCGAAGAGTTGACTCATTGGAAAAGACTGATGCTGGGAGGGATTGGGGGCAGGATGAGAAGGGGATGACAGAGGATGAGATGGCTGGATGGCATCACCGACTCAATGGACATGAGTTTTTGTAAACTCTGGGAGTCGGTGATGGACAGGGAGGCCTGGCATGGTGCGATTCATGGGGTCGCAAAGAGTCAGACACGACTGAGAGACTGAACTGAACTGAACAGCCAATTAACATTGTTGTGATAGTTTCAGGTTTATAGCAAAGGGACTCAGCCATACATATATTAATGCATGTATCTATTCTCCCCAAACTCCCCTCCCACCCAGGCTGCCACATAACATTGAGCAGAGTTCCCTGTACTATAGAGGAGGTCCTTGTTGGTTATCCATTTAAAACATAGTAGTGTGTACATGTCCATCCCAAACTCCCTAGCTAACTATCCCTTCTCCTCATCCTTTACCCCTGGAAACCATGAGTTTGTTCTCTAAGTTTGTGAGTATGTTTTTGTTTTAAAAGACACATTTCTTTTAAAAAAAAAATTATTTAATTTATTTATTTTTAAGCATAAATAAGAGGATTTTATTGATGGCATTTTTATTGTCTTCATAATAAAACAAAATATGAAGCTCAAAACTGGATCACTTGGCCCTTTCTCTTCTTATCACCTCCCAGCTCAAAATGCTTGCATCTCTTAATAGCCAGCATTCTCTTTGATCTACAGTTGGGCTCAACACATATTTTAATTGGAGGATAATTACTTTACAATATTGTGATTTTTTTGCTATGCATTGATATGAATCAGCCATAGGCATACATGTGTCCCCTCTATCCCTAACCCCCCTTCCACCCCACCCCTCCAGGTTGTCACAAAGCACTGGTTTTGGGTGCCCTGCGTTATACATCAAACTCCCACCGGCTATATATTTTACATATGGTAATGTATATGTTTCAGTGATATTCTCTCAAATCATCCCACCCTCTCCTTCTCCCACTGAGTCCAAAAGTCCATTCTTTATGTCTGGGTCTCCTTTGCTGCCCTGGATGTAGGATTGTCAGTGCCATCTTTCTAAATTCCATATATATGCATTAATATATGATATTTGTTTTTCTCTTTCTGACCTACTTTACTCTGTATAATAGGCTCTAGGTTCATTCACCTCCTTATAACTGACTCAAACATATTCCTTTTTGAAGAGCAATATTGCATAGGAACCCATCAAGGCAAATTGGAAGTGGTGAAACAAGAGATGGCAAGAGTGAACGTCGACATTCTAGGAATCAGCGAACTGAAATGGACTGGAATGGGTGAATTTAACTCAGATGACCATTATATCTACTACTGCAGGCAGGAATCCCTCAGAAGAAATGGAATAGCCATCATGGTCAACAAAAGAGTTCGAAATGCAGTACTTTGATGCAATCTCAAAAACGACAGAATAATCTGTTCGTTTCCAAGGCAAACCATTCAATATCACAGTAATCCAAGTCTATGCCCCAACCAGTAACACTGAAGAAGCTGAAGTTGAATGGTTCTATGAAGACCTACAAGATCTTTTAGAACTAACACCCAAAAAAGATTTTCTTTTCATGATAGGGGACTGGAATGCAAAAGTAGGAAGTCAAGAAACACCTGGAGTAACAGGCAAATTTGGCCTTGGAATATGGAATGAAGCAGGGCAAAGACTAATAGAGTTTTGCCAAGAAAATGCACTGGTCATAGCAAATACCCTTTTCCAACAACACAAGAGAAGACTCTACACATGGACATCACCAGATGGTCAAAACCAAAATCAGACTGATTGTATTCTTTAGAGCCAAAGATGGAGAAGCTCTATACAGTCAGCAAGAACAAGACCAGGAGCTGACTCTGGCTCAGATCATGAACTCCTTATTGCAAATTTCAGACTGAGATTGAAGAAAGTAGGGAAAACCACCAGAACACTCAGGTATGACCTAAATCAAATCCCTTATGATTATACAGTGGAAGTGAGAAATAGACTTAAGGGACTCGATCTGATAGATAGAGTGCCTGATGAACTATGGACTGAGCTTCGTGACATTGTACAGGAGACAGGTATCAAGACCATCCCCAGGGAAAAGAAATGCAAAAAAGCAAAATGGCTGTCTGGGGAGGCCTTGCAAATAGCTGTGAAAAAAGAGAAGTGAAAAGAAAAGGAGAAAAGGAAAGATATAAGCATCTGAATGCAGATTTCCAAAGAATAGCAAGAAGAGATAAGAAAGCCTTCTTCAGCAATCAATGCAAAGAAATAGAGGAAAACAACAGAATGAGAAAGACTAGAGATCTCTTCAAGAAAATTAGAGATACCAAAGGAACATTTCGTGCAAAGATGGGCTCGATAAAGGACAGAAATGGTATGGACCTAACAGAAGCAGAAGATATTAAGAAGAGGTGGCAATATAAGAAGAATACACAAAACTGTACAAAAAGATCTTCATGACCCAGATAATCACAATGGTGTGATCACTCACTTAGAGCCAGATATCAAGGATTGTGAAGTCAAGTGGGCCTTAGAAAGAATCACTACGAACAAAGCTAGTGGAGGTGATGGAATTCCAGTTGAGCTATTTCAAATCCTGAAAGATGACACTGTGAAAGTGCTGCACTCAATATGCCAGCAAATTTGGAAAACTCAGCAGTGGCAACAGGACTGGAAAAAGTCATTTTCATTCCAATCCGAAAGAAAGGCAATGCCAAAGAATGCTCAAACTGTTGAACAATTGCACTCATCTCACACACTAGTAAAGTAATGCTCAAAATTCTCCAAGCCAGGCTTCAGCAATACGTGAACCGTGAACTTCCTGATGTTCAAGCTGGTTTTAGAAAAGGCAGAGGAACCAGAGATCAAATTGCCAACATCTGCTGGATCATGGAAAAAGCAAGAGAGTTCCAGAAAAACATCTATTTCTGCTTTATTGACTATGCCAAAGCCTTTGAATTTGTGGATCATAATAAACTGTGGAAAATTCTGAAAGAGATGGGAATACCAGACCACCTGACCTGCCTCTTGAGAAATTTGTATGCAGGTCAGGAAGCAACAGTTAGAACTGGACATGGAACAACAAACTGGTTCCAAAAAGGAAAAGGAGTATGTCAAGGCTGTATGTTGTCACCCTGCTTATTTAGCTTCTATGCAGAGTACATCATGAGAAACGCTGGGCTGGAAGAAACACAAGCTGGAATCAAGATTGCTGGGGGAATTATCAATAACCTCAGATATGCAGATGACACCACCCTTATGGCAGAAAGTGAAGAGGAACTAAAAAGCCTCTTGATGAAAGTGAAAGAGGAGAGTGAAAAAGTTGGCTTAAAACTCAACATTCAGAAAACAAAAATCATGGCATCCGGTCCCATTACTTCGTGGGAAATAGATAGGGAAACAGTGGAAACAGTGTCAGACTTTATTTTTCTGGGCTCCAAAATCACTGCAGATGGTGACTGCAGCCATGAAATTAAAAGATGCTTACATCCTTGGAAGAAAAGTTATGACCAACCTAGATAGCATATTCAAAAGCAGAGACATTACTTTGCCAACAAAGGTCTGTCTAGTCAAGGCTATGGTTTTTCCAGTGGTCATGTGTGGATGTGAGAGTTGGACTGTGAAGAAAGCTGAGCGCTGAAGAATTAATGCTTTTGAACTGTGGTGTTGGAGAAGACTCTTGAGAGTCCGTTGGACTGCAAGGAGATCCAACCAGTCCATTCTGAAGGAGATCAGCCCTGGGATTTCTTTGGAGGGAGTGATGCTAAAGCTGAAACTCCAGTACTTTGGCCACCTGATGCGAAGAGTTGACACATTGGAAAAGACTCTGATGCTGGGAGGGATTGGGGGCAGGAGGAGAAGGGGACGACAGAGGATGAGATGGCTGGATGGCATCACTGACTCGATGGACGTGAGTCTGAGTGAACTCCGGGAGTTGGTGATGGACAGGAAGACCTGGAGTGTTGCGATTCATGGGGTCGCAAAGAGTCAGACATGACTGAGTGACTGAACTGAATATTCCATTGTGTATATGTACCACAGCTTCTTATCCATTCATCTGTTGATGGACATCTAGGTTGCCTCCATGTCCTAATTATTGTACATAGTGCTGCAGTGAACTTTGGGGTACATGTGTCTTTTTAAATTATGGTTTTCTAGGGGTATATGCCCAGTAGAGGGATTGCTGGGTTGTTTGGAAATTTTATTCCTAGTTTTTAAAGGAATCTCCATACTGTTCTCCATAGTGGTTGTATCAGTATGCATTCCCACCAGTAGTGTAAGCGGGTTCACTTTTCTCCACACCCTCTCCAGTATTCATTTTTTGTATACTTTGTTTATGGCCATTCTGACCAGTGTGAGATGATACATCATTGTGGTTTTGATTTGCATTTCTCTAATAATGAGTGATTTTGAGCATAAAAGGCACATTTCTTGAGATATGCTTGGAAAGGAGCTATGAACAGAAGTATTGGGAAGGCGGCTGACTGGCCTAAATAATACTCAAAATTTAAATATCTGTTTATCAGACTATAACAGAGCACTCAAAAATAATGATAGAATTTCTTTAAGAAACTACTTATTAAATAAAAAGAAAACTACATCAATTCTGTGGGCAAGAGATTGAATTATAAATGAATGTGCATCTTTAATCTAAGAATAAGACAGAACTATTTATTTTATTAATATAATATGATTTTCAACAGAGAACATTTGTAGTTTATAGCCCACACTTAAGCCTTAAGTATATAAAATTGTAGGGTTTCTACTACACATATGAAAACATAAATCATATGATATTACTAGTCACTTAGTTTTGCCTTAAATAGAAATAAATGCAAGCTGTTATAATGTATAATGTTAGGATCTATATTAAACAATGCATAGTATCTGATTTCTGTTAGCATAAAATTGTTTTAACCTTGAGCAACATTTATTTATAATTGATACAATAAATTAGAAAAAGACTTTGTAAAAGTTCCAACCAAGGTTAAAATGAAAAGAACACTAAGAATCATATTTCTGACTAAAATGTGAGCAAGAAGGTTAGAATAAATGAATCTGAAAATGTCCCATAAAAATTGTTTTACAGATGAGTTTATTAAAAGTCTGATATAGTTAAGCACCTTTTAAGAGTCCTTATTATCTTTGGCAATCAGGTAGAAATCTAGTTCATGGGAAAATGTAGCCCTTATGGTGATTTTGCACAGTTGCTGTTTTTAAAGCAGTGTTGCAGTTTTGCTTAGTTAGCAAACTACTCTACAAGCCTTGTACATTATCTATATACCATTGAGATTTCCAGGCTACCAATCAGTGGAAAGAACACTAGCCTAGCAAACAGATCAGTAACAGTTTGGACCCTCTACAGCTCTGGAGACCAGAGAAAAATATCCTGGTCTGGGAGCAGCCCTAACAAACCCATGCTCCAGCCAATTAATGAGCTGACATAACAAAACACCCACCAAATTCTAACCGGTGTGATGAATTCTTACAGAAAGACATTGTCTTATTTTCTGTGCTCTAGTATATGCCAATTGTCCAATCTTTGCTTAGGTCAGGTATTGTAAAGAACTGGACTTTTTTTGTCTTCAAATGAAAATTAGTGATTTAACTGTGAGGCTAAAATTTTTTGATGTCTACAAAATTTCTACAATTTGCTTGTGGTTTTTTCAGTCCTTGAATCTTTGTTTCTTATTTAGCTTGTTTATTATTTTTTTTTTTAGTGTACTGTAAATCAGTATAGTTGATTTACAATGTTGTGTTTCTGCTGTAGAGTGAAAAAAGTCAGTTATACATACACATATCTTCATTCTTTTTTGGTTCTATTCCCATATAGGCCATTTTAGAGTATTGAAAAAGTCCCCTGTGCTGTACAATAGGTTCTTATTAGTGATCTATTTTATGTATAGTTGTGTGTATATGTCAGTCCCAGTCTCCCAGTTTATCCCCACTCCCCTTACCTCTTGGTATCTACAAGTTTGTTTTCTACATGTGTGACTCAATTTCTGTTTTGTAAATAGATTCATTTTTTAAGATTCCACATATAAGCATATCATAAGGGATTTGATTTATGTCATACCTGAATGGTCTAGTGGTTTTCCCTACTTTCTTCAATTTAAGTCTGAATTTGGCAATAAAGAGTTCATGACTTGAGCCACAGTCAGCTCCCAGTCCTGTTTTTGCTGACTGTATAGAGCTTCTCCATCTTTGGCTGCAAAGAATATAATCAATCTGATTTCAGTATTGACCATCTGGTGATGTCCATGTGTAGAGTCTTCTCTTGTGTTGTTGGAAGAGGGTGTTTGCTATGAGCAGTGCATTCTCTTGACAAAACCCTTGCTAGCCCTTGCCCTGCTTCATTTTGTACTCTGCAGCAAAATTTGCCTGTTACTCCAGGTATCTCTTGACTTCCTACTTTTGCATTCCAGTCCCCTATAATGAAAAGGACATCTTTTGGGGGTATTAGCTCTAGAAGGTCTTGTAGGTCTTCATAGAACCCTTCAACTTCAGCTTCTTCAGCATTACTGGTTGGAGCATAGTCTTGGATTACTGTAATATTGAATGGTTTGCCTTGGAAACAAAGAGAGATCATTCTGTCATTTTGAAATTGTACCCAAGAACTGCATTTTGGACTCCTTTATTGACTATGATGGCTACTCCATTTCTTCTAAAGGATTCTTGCCCACAGTAGTAGATATAATGGTCATCTGAGTTAAATTCACCCATTCCAGTCCATTTTAGTTCACTGATTCCTAAAATGTCAATGTTCACTCTTGCCATCTCCTGTTTGTCCACTTCCAATTTACCTTGATTCATGGGTCTCACATTCCAGGTTCCTATGCAATTTTGTTCTTCACTGCATTGGACTTTACTTCTATTACCAGTCACCTCAACAACTGGGCATTGTTTTTTCTTTGCCTCTGTCTTGTCATTCTTTCTGGAGTTATTTCTCCACTCTTCTCCAGTAGCTTTTTGGGCACTTACCGACCTGGGGAGTTCATCTTTCACTGTCCTATCTTTCTGCCTTTTCATACTGTTCATGGGGTTCTCAAGGCAAGAATACTGAAGTGTTTTGACATTTCCTTCTCCAGTGGACCAAGTTTTGTCAGAACCCTCCACCATGACCTGTCCATCTTGGGTGGCCCTACATGGCATGGCTCATAGTTTCATCGAGTTGGACAAGGCTGTGGTCCATGTGATCAGTTTGGTTAGTTTTCTCTGATTGTGCTTTTCATTCTTTCTGCCCTTTGATGGATAAGGATAAGAGGCTTATGGTGGCTTCCTAATGGGAGAGACTGACTGTGGGGGAAACTGGGTCTTGTTCTGATGGACAATAAATCTTTTACTTTACTGATGCTCAGTAAATCTTTAATCCAATTTTCTGTTTATGGGTGGGGCTGTGTTCCTTTCCTGTTGTTTGTCCTGAGACCAAACTGTGGTGGAAGTAATGAAGATAATGGTGACCTCCCATGCATGCACTGCCTCACTCAGTGCCCCCGACCCGGCAGCAGGCCACTGCTGACCCACGCCTCTGCTGGAGACTTTTGGACACTCACAGGCAAGTCTGGGTCAGTCTCTTGTGGGGTCACTGCTCTTTTCTCCTGGGTCCTGGTGTGCACAAGGTTTTGTCTGTGCCCTCCAAGAGTCTGTTTCCGCAGTCCTGTATAAGTTCTGGCAGCTCTATGTTGGGGTTAATGGTGACCTTCTCCAAGATGGCTTCTGCCACACCCACGTCTGGTGCACCCAGAGCCCCTGCCCATGCAGCAGGCCACTGCTGACCTGTACCTCTGCAGGAGACACTCAAACACAGGTCTGGCTCAGTCTCTTTGGGGTCTCCTGGTAAGCACAAGGTTTTGTTTGAGCCCTCCGAACATCCCTGGTGGGTATGGGGTTTGATTCTTAATGCGATTTCACCCCTCCTACCTTCTTGCTGGGGCTTCTCCTTTGCTCTTGGATGTGGGGTATCTTTTTTTGGTGGGAGCCAACATTCTCCTGTCATTGGTTGTTAAGCAGCAAGTTATAATTTTGGAGTTCTCACAGGAGAAGATGAGTGCATGTCCTTCTACTCCACCATCTTGTAGCTTAAGAAAGAAAGTAGGGAAAGTTATTGAAGAAAGTAGGGAAAACCACTAGACCATTCAGGTATGACCTAAATCAAATCCCTTATGACTGTCACAAATAGATTCAAGGGATTAGATCTGATAGACATAGCACCTGAGGAACTATGGATGCAGGTTTGTGACACAGTATAGGAGGCAGTGATCAAGACCTTCCCCAAGAAAAAGAAATGCAAAAAGGCAAAATGGTTGTCTGAGGAGGCTTTACACATAGCTGAAAAAAGAAAAGAAGCTAAAGGCAAAGGAGAAAAGGAAAGACATACCAATTTGAATACAGAGTTCCGAAGAATAGCAAGGAGAGATAAGAAAACCTTCCTCAGTGATCAGGGCAAAGAAATAGAGGAAAATAATAGAATGGGAAAGACTAGAGATTTCTTCAAGAAAATTAGAGATATCAAGGGAACATTTCATGCAAAGATGGGCAAAATAAAGGACAGAAATGGTGTGGGCTTAACAAAAGCAGAAGATACTAAGAAGAGGTGGCAAGAATACACAGAAGAACTATACAAAAAAGATCTTCATGACTCAGATAACAACGATGGTGGGATCACTCACCTAGAGCCAGACATCCTGGAATGTGAAGTCAAGTGGGCCTTAGGAAGCATGACTATGAACAAAGCTAAAGGAGGTGATGGAATTCCAGTTGAGCTATTTCAAATCCTAAAAGATGATGCTGTGAAAGTGCTGCACTCAATATCCCAGCAAATTTGGAAAGCTCGTGGTGGCCACAGGACTGGAAAATGTCAGGTTTTCATTCCAATCCCAAAGAAAGGAAATGCTAAAGAATACTTAAACTACCACACAATTGCACTGCACTCATCTCACACACTAGCAAAGTAATGCTCAAAATTCTCCAAGTGAGACTTCAACAGTACATGAAACATGACCTTCCAGATTCAAGCTGGATTTAGACAAGGTAGAGGAACCAGAGATCAAATTGCCAACATCCACTGGATCATCGAAAAAGCAAGAGAATTCCAGAAAAACATCTACTTCTGCTTTATTGACTATACCAAAGCCTTTGACTGTGTGGGTCACAACAAATTGTGGAAAATTCTTCAAGAAATGGGAATACCAGACCACCTTATCTGCCTCTTGAGAAATCTATATTTAGGTCAGGAAGCAACAGTTAGAACTGGACATGGAACAACAGACTGGTTCCAAATCGGGGAAGGAGTACATCAAGGCTGTATATTATCATCCTGCTTATTTAACTTATATGCAGAGTACATCATGCGAAATGCCAGGCTGAATGAAGCACAAGCTGGAATCAAGATTGTGAGGAGAAGTATCAATAACCTCAGATATGTAGATGACACCTCCCTTATGGCAGAAAGTGAAGAAGGACTAAAGAGCCTCTTGATGAAAGTGAAAAAAGAGAGTGAAAAAGCTGGCTTAAAACTCAACATTCAGAAAACTAAGATCATGGCATCTGGTCCCATCACTTCATGGCAAATAGATGGGGGAGATAATGCAAACAGTGACAGAATTTATTTTTCTGGGCTCCCAAATCACTGCAGATGGTGACTGCAGCCATGTAATTAAAAGACACTTGCTCCTTGGAAGAAAGGCTCTGACAAACCTAGACAGCATATTAAAAAGCAGAGACATTACTTTTCCAACAAAGGTCGATATAGTCAAAGCTGTGATTTTTCCAGTAGTCATGCATGGATGTGATAGTTGGACTATAAAGAAAGCTGAGCACCAAAGAATTGATGTTTTTGAACTGTGGTGTTGGAGAAGACTCTTGAGAATCCCTTGGACTGCACGGAGATCAAACCAATCAATCCTAAAGGAAATCAACCCTGAATATTCATTGGAAGGATGGATGCTGAAGCTAAAACTCCAGTACTTTGGCCATCTGATACGAAGAACTGACTCATTGGAAAAGACCCTGATGCTGAGGAAGATTGAAGGCAGGAGGAGAAGGGGACAAGAGAGGATGAGCTGGTTGGATGGCATCACTGACTCAATGAACATGAGTTTGCACAAGCTCTGGGAGTTGGTGATAGACAGGAAAGCCTGGCGTGCTGCAGTCCATGGGATCACAAAGTGTCAGACACAACTGAGAAACTGAACTGAACTGAACATATGTAATATCATGTGATATTTATCTTTCTCTAACTTACTTCACTCAGTTGGACAGTCTCTAGGGCCATCCATGTTGTTGCAAGTAGCATTATTTCATGATTCTTTGTTTCTTTGAACATCACTTTATCTTCATTAATATTTAGAAAGGTTCAAGCCTCTGGGAAGAAATAGCGTAAACAAGGAAAATGCTTCAGAAGTGTTTGGTTGTGCGTGTCTAAGAAACAATTATAAAGTACTAAATTAAAAGTGAGAATCTAGTAATTTAGCCTTTCTTGTTTATTTAGTCTGAACATCCAGTATGTGCAGGAAGTAGTGGCTCTTTACTTCTCACATTATAAATACCCTGTTTTTTTCTGTCCTGTGTTTCCATAGACTTGAGTCTGCAGCAGACACAGTTATCCATTTGGTTTGCCAATGCTTAGTATTGTCCAGTTTTGTTTCATGAGTTTTATTTTTGTGATTTAATGATGAGCTCCTTAAAGTGAACAGTCACATCTGAGACATTTTTAGCATCTCTGAGAGCATCTAGCATAGTGCCAGCCCCACAGCCAACATTAAGGACCTGTTTGTTGATTGACAGTAATGTAAGCCTTGTCAGCATCCCTAATCTGTGACTGCTGATGTTTTACTGGACAAAGATAGATCATCAGTTCAGCAAATATCCACCATAGATCAGATTGAGTGACACAACTAGGTTGAATCTTATATTTTGCACTTGACAAGTTAAAATATCTTTACTTCTACTCATCATGATTCTTCAGGATACATTTAGATTGAAAAACATGCCTCTCCCCACCCCTCTTTTTCTCATTCCTCATTCAGAATTAAATTTAATGGTTGAGGCAAAAACATACTTTCTCAAACTTTCACTCATAAAACTTTTTAAGGAGTTGAAAACTTGGTATATCATAAGCAATTTGGGTTAGGGCTTTCCTGGTGGCTCAGATGGTGAAGAATCTGCCTGCAGTGTGAGAGCCCTGAGTTCAGTCCCTAGGTTGGGAAGATCCCCTGGAGAAGGGAATGGCTGCCCACTCCAGTATTCTTGCCTAGAGAAGTCCATGGACAGAGGAGCCTGGTGGGCTATAGGCCATGGGGTGGCAAAGAATCAGATACAACTGAGTGACTAACACACACACACACACACACACACACACACGCTATGTGGGTTAGAAGAAAGATGGCTTTAAATTTTTTACTTTAGCTTATCCTTTGCTTATTTCCCAGTTCAACTGCACATCTGATAACTTGGCATGTCTAGTATTCCTTACTCTGCTAACAAAGTCCCTCATTATTTTGGGAGGAGCTTGGCGGGCTACAGTCCATGGGGTCGCACAGAGTCAGACATGACTGAGAGAATAACAGTTTCACTTTACTCCAGAGTCAGACTCATGTCCTCAGCCTGGTTAACCAGCATCCCAGTGGTGGGTTAGGACAGGGCATTAGGTTCTTGGCCCAGTGAGCGAGACTTCTGTTTAGACCTTTGGGTAACAGGTGAATTCTTTCTGATTGGATTGCAGAGATGATAGACTAAATGCCTTGATAGATTTGTTACCATCTCTGTCAACATATGGAGGGAGGGTTTCTGAAAAATAAGTTAACACCAAAAAAAGAAGACCTGAGAGATAATGAGAAACAGGTTTTACATGACTTCATCTGAATACTTTTTCATTATAAATAATAAACTCCCCTTTTAGATGAGGCCTGTTTGATTTGTGTTTTTATTGTTTAACACTGAGAGATCTGTTTAATTCAATGAAATCAAAAGAAAATCTTACAGTTCTCATAAAAATAACCTAGTTTGTGTGTATGTGTTTTTCCTATCATGTTAAAAGTCACAGATTTATCCTCCCGACCACCACAGTGAATAGAAGCTCAGTGTTTGGAAATTTAAGTTTCGTCATATGGCAGAGTGTTAGCAAGACTGCCTGCTAGGTTTAATATTTCTACCAGTGTAATGACTTCCACACCATGTGTAACAATTACCTGATGCTCAGTTTCATTTTCAAGATACCATGAATAAATATCTTATGCCATAAAAGAATATGAAACCAGTAGATTCTTTTCTCACTGAAAGATAAGATACTTTAACTTGAGCATAATTTGCAAGTGTAACAGTGTTTCCTGAATCTGTTTACCCCTGGGTACAATGCCTGTGCAAATTCTTATTACTGTGAATGGCTACATACACTTTAAATCAATTAGCATTTCTCACCTTCTCAGTGCTACAAGAGCATATGAAAAATGTAAATTAGGAGCAGAGCATGTGTTTGAAACAGCAGTGATTATACAGAGGGTGTCATTACACCTTCAGCTTTTTGTGATTTCAGTTCACCATACTTTGCATCAATGCAATGAAGTTTAATGAAAACCGATGACACTAAGTGACTGATTTGAAGAACTTTCTAGAAGGAGATTCTATGGCATGGTGAATATTACTAATAGAAAGGCACTTAGGGAAAGGTGTTCATTATGAAGAGTAGCCAACTGTAAGGGACTGAGGTTTATGCAGTTCTAAAGAGACAAACATAACTAGGTGATAACAATAGGGCAGTGCTGTCTGGTAGAAATAAAATGTGAGCCGCATATGTCATCTCAATTTTTCTAGCAACTGTACTAAAAGCAGTACACAAAATTAATTTCAATAACACATTTTATTTTATCTAATATATCTGAAATGTCCTTCTTTCAACATGAAATCAATACAAAAATGATGGGGATATTTTACTTTTTCTTCAGCATCTTGATTGCAAACATTTGGTGTGTATTTTTCAGGTTCAGCATATCACTAGCCACACGATAAGTGCTCAACAGTCATGTGGGGCTAGAAAGCAGATTAGAGGATGGAGGAAGACAAAATCCATCCTGTGATTTAACATCCTAACCAAGTTTAAATTTCCAGCTCAAAGAGGACAGCTAGAGGGCACATGTTCACTGCTATCATCTCTCTAACTCTAATCGTAATCATAGCTCTAACCAGTCTTTACCCTGCTTCCAGCCTCACAAAGGAGAAGTAGTCAGTGCATTTTGGTGAACTGTGATGAATCAATTAAAGTGTCATCAGGAAACAGTTGGCACTCAAATTGAGTAAATTAAGGAGAATTAAATAAAGGGCTATGTACAAAGTAGTGTTGGCAGTAAAACCACAGGGGATCATGTTAGACCCCAAGAATTTAAAATTAGTGAACCATTACCACCTTAAGCCTGGAAGAGCAGGAAAAGGGGCAGTCTCCAAAATCCAGAGCAAGAGGGTGCTGTGAAGGGAGCCGTATGACAGGAGCTATGCATCACACAAGGTCAGAGGACCCTGCAGGAGAAGGCAGGGGAAGGAAACTTGAGAGCTCACTTTCCCCTCCCCTTCTAATCTCCTGGTGGTTATTCCCATTGGCCAAACAACATGCCAAAGGGCAAGACTGCCAACTGATGCAACCCACATAGTCAGTTACTGGAGCACAGAGAAGGAGGGGAAAGGTGATCTGAAGGGTAAATTAAACCCACCCAGCACAATTGCCTACTTGAGGAAATTAAGCAAAGCAAAATAGGAGATAGAATCCAAAATCAATGAAACCTTAAAAAGAGTAAAAATTGCTAAGTGTGTGTTTTCTTAATTCTGTCTGGCATTTTGATGTCTTTCATTTTGTTCCTTGACTTAAATTGTGTCTCAAAGTTGATGGCTTTGAAACTGAGGTCCACAGGTGAGTTTCAAGGAACTCAGGAACCCTGTGAAGTTATGGGAAATACGTTGTATATATGGTGTTTTTTTTTTTTTTTCCTTTTTTAAACTCTGAGAAATATCCATAGCTTTCATAAATTCTTGGTTATGGTTACTTAAGAAATCCCTGTGATGGAGGGAAGAAAATAAAGCTATCCAAATTGCTAACCAGTATATCCCAGAACCAGCAATTTTCTTAGATTGAGTTCCCTAAAGTAGACCCTGATTTGTTAAGTCAGGAAGCCCAGAAGTATCTGGGAGAGGGGTGGGTAGGGGTGTTAATAGAGGAAACAAGACAAAACACACACACACACACACACACACACACACAGGAGCCAACCAAGAGTGTGACTTCAGGCACATTCCTGAGAAAGTGACTTCAGCCTGACTTCTCAGGGGACTCTTTGGAGGGTTATTACAGTTGTCATTAGTCATTGTCCAAAGACTTCCTTGGAAGAGTGTCTGCTCTCTGTCTGAGGGGAAACCCAAAGGCAGTGCTCTGAAGAGCCAGAGGTTCTGGCACTAGGAAGAAAAAGGTTATCAAAACTAGTAGGGGCACATTGAATAGGTAGAGGGTATTTAACAGTGACACTAAATTTAATGCTAGTGATGGTAGGTACATAAAGGTGAGTAGCAGATAATTAGTTTGTTTAGACACGCTAAATGCAGCTCCTTACTGATGAGGAAAAATTTGCAAATTATGGAGTGAAACATGGACAGTTGGGCCAGGGCACCAGCTGTAACAGCATTTACCAGGTCACAGGCTCCTATCTTTTGACCCCAGTAGCCAGGTTCTAGAGCCTCTTCTGATGGAGCTCCTTGTACTCAGAGAATCTTATGGTTCTCTAAGTAATTCAAATGCAATACTGCAGTGAGTCAGAGAGTCCCCTAATCTTACCAATACAAAGTCTGCTGCTACTGCTAAGTCACTTCAGTCATGTCCGACTCTGTGCGACCCCATAGATGGCAGCCCACCAGGCTCCCCCGTCCCTGGGATTCTCCAGGCAAGAACACTGGAGTGGGTTGCTATTTCCTTCTCCAATGCACGAAAGTGAAAAGTGAAAGTGAAGTCACTCAGTCATGTCCGACCCTCAGCGACCCCGTGGACTACAGCCTTCCAGGCTCCTCCATCCATGGGATTTTCCAGGCAAGAGTACTGGAGTGGGGTGCCATTGCCTTCTCCATACAAAGTCTAGTCCTAGCCTTAGTCCATCAACTCTTACACCAAGCCTAATCAACACAAAATGTCATACATATCCTAAACGCTCATCCTTTTTTCTGATTCTCCTCCCCTGCATTGGGTCCCCCCTCTCTTAAAATAATGACCATAGTAATATTAGTAATGATGATGATGATAGAAGCCTATTGAGCACTCATTCTGTATAAGCTATGAGCTATTTTGTGGATTTAAGGACTAATTTAAGGACTTCCCAGGTGTGGCTGGTAGTAAAGAACCAGCCTGCCAATGCCGGAGACGTAAGAGATACAGGTTCGATCTCTATAATTCAGAGAGGATTATTATCTTAATTTTATAACAGTGAAAACTGAAACTTAGAGTTGATGTAGCATTCCTAAGGCCATAGCAGTGTAGTACAAATCCAGCCTTACTGATTCCAGTGCTCATACACTCTATATTCCAACTTCCCCCTCACAATATTGTGTTTCTATCTCGTATCACTCTTATTTCATGCGATTCCATGTGTGAAGACCCCGTCTTGCCTTGTTCTGTTGAGTTTTCTATTCTTATTCTGGTAGTGGAATCACTCTTCTCTTTTCCTTCACACCATGTAGTAGAGATGGAGCAGTCTCTCCCAAGTCCCTTCCCCTTTGTAGAAGGTGGTCAGGGCATGGTGACTAAGCTGGTCACTGCAAATGCTTTTCTGAGATGTTAGAACTATTTGTAAATAAGCATTTTCTCCTTGAAAGGCTGAGGATAACCTGGAACTATGGAGGGGCAATTATTGATATCTTAGGAATAAATCAAGCCTGAGAATAAAGGCAAACAGGACATTGCTAGAGTTCTGATGATACTGATTATGCACCTGTATTCCACCATCTGTGCAGAAAACAACTGCATCTAGTTTTGTTGCCAGTAAATTCTGCCCCTCTCTCAGCACACACAATTTTTTTTTTAGCTTAAATTAGTTTGGTTTTAGTTCTCTGTATTTTCACCACCACTAGATTCCAAATTTCTTGAGGACAGAGACTATGTCATTTATTTTTATACTCAATGTACTTGTTGTTCAGTTGCTCAGTTGTGTCTGACTCCAGGACCGCATGGACTGCAGCATGCCAGCCTTCGCTGTCCTTCAAGATCTCCCAGAGCTTGCTCAAACTTGTTCATCGAGTCCATGATGCCATCCAAACATCTCATCCTCTGTCATTCCCTTCTCCTCCTGCCTTCAATCTTTCCCAGCATCAGGGTCTTTTCTAGTGAGTCAGCTCTTCGTATCAGGTGGCCAAAGTATTGGAGTTTCAGCTTCAGCATCAGTCCTTCCAATGAATATTCAGGACTGATTTTTTTTTTTAGGATTGACTGGTTTGATCTCCTTGCTGTCCACAGGACTCTCAAGAGTCTTCTCCAACACCACAGTTCAAAAGCATCAATTCTTCAGCACTCGGCCTTCCTTATAGTACAGCTCTCACATCCATTAGTGACTACTGGAAAAATCATAGCTTTGACTAGACGGACATTTGTTGGCAAAGTAATGTCTCTGCTTTTGAATACGCTGTCTAGGTTTGTCCTGCTTTTCTTCCAAGGAGCAACTGTCTTTTAATTTCATGGCTGCCACCACCATCTGCAGTGTAGATTTTAACCTGCAAAAGTTACCCATGTTGTTTGCACAGAATTGAATAGTTTGGGGTCAATACATAAACAAAATTACTCAATTATGTTGTGGGCACCATTATAATATGATGTAGGAAACCTATGATAATTCACGTTAGGAGTTATAATCTCAATAGGCAGGTTCCCTTGACAGGCATGCCCAAGCGTTTTCTAAATATCTGGGCATGCTAATTGGATGGCATGTTGAACATGTGGATTTGTGGTTTGGTTTCCTGATAGGCAAGACCTCCTTTATGTCTCTGAGTGGTTTGATGAACACTTCACTGTCTTCGTAATGTGACTCATCAATGCCTCTTCCTCCCTCAGGTGGCCAGGGGAACACAGGGCATCTGAGATGAATGGGGTTGCTGTTCTCTCTGGTAGCTTGGATTTATGGACTTGGCTGGATTTCTCTGGAAGGATGGAGATCAATGGCAACCATATGGTGGAGACTATTATCCCACTATGCCTCCTCAGTGGGACCTGAAGATTGGTGGGTTCCACCCTCCTGGTTTTATGTGGGAATCTATTGTCAGCATCTTGATTCCTCAGCAAACCCAGCCTTCCAGCAATTACAGCTGAGCTGCATGTGTGTGCCTCTTCCATCTGCATCTGGGGATGCTTTGCCTCCAAATTTTCACTCAGTCATTTAAGTCAGAGGCACTTAGTTCCTCTTGAGTGCCATTTCCATGTCAGAGAGAAATAAGCATAGTATTTAAAGTCCAGGCAGCATATGGCAAAGCAAGGGTCTGGTCCAGGCTTAGGGAAGGCAGGACTCAGCCAGAGTGGGAGGTAAGAATGATCTGACTGAGAGTATTTTTCTGGCCTTACTATTCATATTACTGTCATTCTAAAATATAACTGTTAGAGCCCTGGAGTGTTGTGCATTTGTATTGAAATATGCCTGTTTATATACAACCAGTGCTGCATTTTGGTAGACTAAATGGCGATGTGGCATAGTTTATTTTAAAATGTAAAAATAGAGTCGCTGTAATCCAGTTTCATAGAAATTCTTCTGTATTAGTGCCATTTTCATCGTAGTTATTTGATTCAAAAGTAATTATTCAGTTAACTGTTTCAGGGAAGCCCAGAAGGAAGAGGATATTATTCTATTCTATTTTCAAATTGGCATTTATAGGTCCCAATGAGTGTTTTCAGAGAAAGGATTTATTGAGAGAGAAGAAGGTGTGCTTACTAAGAAAAGTGATCATTTCAATCACTTCCTTAGATCTGGTACAACACCTGGAGTATCATGTTAAATCTTGAGATCTCTGCCTTAAGAGGAACGTTTGCAAAGGTAAGTGGATCCAGAACAAGTTAACTCAGATGACTGCAGATGAAGTCTGGTAGAACAGACAATAAAACAAAATAACAAGGTCTGCAAAGGGAAATTTTTAGAAAAATATGTGTTTGTCTTCTGGTGTCAGAAGAGCAAATATAGAAGAGAAATACTCTGTGTTTTCCTCAATACCATAGAGCAGAGCTAGTGATTAGGTAGGGGCTTCCTAGGTGGCGCTCGTGATAAAGTAGCGAGTGCAGGGGACATAAGAGATGT
Organism: Bos indicus; assembly: GCF_029378745.1. Classification (NCBI taxonomy): domain Eukaryota; kingdom Metazoa; phylum Chordata; class Mammalia; order Artiodactyla; family Bovidae; genus Bos; species Bos indicus. The sequence continues at coordinate 58,184,481 of NC_091761.1, read as the reverse complement.
GGTTTTGATCCCTGGGTAGGGAAGATCCCCTGTAGGAGGGCATGGCAACCCACTCCAGTATTCTTGCCTGGAGAATCCCATGGACAGAGGAACCTGGTGGGCTATGGTCCAAAGGGTCACAAAGACTTAGGCACTACTGAAGTGACAACACACACACACACACACACACACACACACACGTACACACATAATGATTAGGTAGAAACATCATGAAGTCAGATTTCAGGTATACATGGGAAAAAGTCACTCTCCTATTAAAGTGGTAAGCTTCACATAGTGGCAGGTTTCCCTGTTACTAGAGATGATCAGCCAGAAGATGGATGGCAGTTTTGTAGAGGTAGGTATGGCAGTGACAGCTCAAGCCTTAGCCAGGATCCATTCCCTTATTATTATTATTATTATTTTTTACCAACAGGATCTGGGATTATTGTTTCAGATGAAATATTATGTTTCCCTGCTTCCCTTGCAGTTAAGAGTGATTAACGGGGTATAAAAGGTCAGTTTTCATTCCAACCCCAAAGAAAGACAATGCCAAAGAATGTTCAAACTACCACACAATTGCACTTATCTCACACACTAGCAAAGTAATGCTCAAAATTCTCAAAGCTAGATTTCAACAGTATGTGAACCAAGAACTTCCAGATGTTCTAGCTGAATTTAGAAAAGGGAGGGGAAGCAGATATCAAATGCTAACATCTGTTGAATCATAGAAAAAAAAAACAAGAGAATTCAAGAAAAAGATCATCTGCTTCAAATGCTAAAGCAGATGCTATGCTAAAGCCTTTGACTGTGTGGATCACAGCAATCTGTGGAAAATTCTTCAAGAGATGGGAATACCAGACCACCTTACCTGCCTCCTGAGAAGTCTGTATGCAGGTCAAGAAGCAACAAATAGAACAAGACATGGGACAATAGACCAGTTCAAAATTGGGAAAGGAGTATGTCAAGGCTGTGTATTGTCATCCTGCGAGTACATCATGCAAAATGCCTGGCTGGATGAAGCACAAGCCGGAATCAAGACTGCCAGGAGAAATATCAATAACCTCAGATATGCAAATGACACCACCCTTATGGCAGAAAGTGAAGAGGAACTAAAGAGTCTCTTGATGAAGGTGAAAGAGAAGAGTGAAAAAGCTGGCTTAAAGCTCAACATTCAGAAAACTAAGATCATGGCATCTGGTCCCATCACTTCATGGCAAATAGATGGGGAAATAATGGAAACAGTGACAGACTTTATTTTTTTGGGCTCCCAAGTCACCACCGATGGTGACTGCAGCCACGAAATTAAAAAAAAAAACACTTGCTCCTTGGAAGAAAAGCTCTGACAAACCTAGACAGCATATTAAAAAGCAGAGAAATCATTTTGCCGACAAAGGTCTGTATAGTCAAAGTTATGATTTTTCCAGTAGTCATGTGTGGATGTGAGAGTTGGGCCATAAAGAAAGCTGAGCACTGAAGAATTGATGCTTTTGAACTGTGGTGTTGGAGAAGACTCTTGAGAGTCCCTTGAACTACAAGGAGATCAAACTTGTCAATCTTAAAGGAAATCAACCCTGGATATTCATTGGAAGGACTGATGCTGAGGCTGAAGCTCCAATACTTTGGCCACCTGATGTGAAGAGGCAACTCATTTGAAAAGACCTTGGTGCTGGGAAAGATTGAAGGCAGGAGGAGAAGGGGACAACAGAAGATGAGATGGTTGGATGATGTCACCCACTCAATGGACATGAGTTTGAGCAAGCTCTGGGAAATGGTGAAGGACAGGGAAGGGTGGCATGCTGCAGTCTATGGGGTTGCAAAGTGTCAGACACGACTGAGGGACTGAACCACAACAAAAAATATGAGGGTGGGGTTAGTTGCCAGAGAAACCAACCACATGATTAGAATGGGAACTTTCAGCCCCACCCTCCTGACATCTGTGAGAGACAGGGGATGGAGATTGAATCAATTGCCAGTGGCCAGTGATTTAATCTATCATGGCTAGGGAATAAAGCCTTCAAACAAACCTCAAAGGAGAGGGTTTGGAAGACTTCTGGGTTGATGAACACTTGTAGAGTTGGGGAGAGTGACTTGCTCAGAAAGCAAGTAGAAACTCTGCCCCCTTTCTCCATACCTTCCCTATGCATCCCTTATCTGGCTGTTCCTGAATTATATTCTTAAATAATGAACTGATGTTCCCAGTGAATTTGAGGTTCTTGATGTCTCATTGCAGAAAGAATGTAGTGAGAGACAAAATGATAAGGAAGAGGTGGATTTATTTAGAGAGAAAAACACTCTACAGACAGAGAGTGAGCCATCTCAGAAGGCAAGAGAGCCCTGAAATATGGTGTGGTTGGTTTTAATGGGCTGGATAATTACATAGACTAATGAGTGGGAAGATTATTCCAATTATTTAAGGGAAGGGGTGGAGATTTCCAGGAATTGGGCCTCAGAACTGACATGGCACCTGTGGATGTGTCGTTTAGATGCTAATGTATACAATAAGCATGTAATGAGGCTTAAGGTCCACTGGAAGTCAGATCTTCTGCTGTCTTGGACCTGTGTGCTCAATTGCTCAGTCCTGTCTGACTTTTTGTGATCTCATAAACTGTAGCCCGCCAGTCTCCTCTGTCCATGGGATTTTTCCAGGCAAGAATACTGGAGTGGATTGCCATTTCCTTCCCCAATCTTGGACCTAGTCGGTTCTAGTCAGTTTTTATCATGTCCTATGCATATGTCAGTCTTTTAAAAGTTGTCCCGCCTCCCCAGTTTCACTGATAATCTAGTTAGTAAAGCATTTATCTAGCCAATTAATAGAACCTAAGAGGAGGGGATCATTGGGACCTCCAACCTATAGCTGGTCTTTCAGAAGCACAAAAGGACTTGTGACTGGTGTCTGAAATGGGGTCACTACGGGGGACTCAGCCCTTAACTTGTAGAATCTAAAGCTATTTCCACACAGATAGTGTCAGAAATGAGCTGAATTATAGGGCACCCTGCTGGAGTCTGAGAATTGCTTGATGGTGTGGGAAAAACCATCCACACATTGGAATTCAGTTCAATTCAGTTGCTTAGTCATGTTCGACACTTTGCGACCCCGTGCACTGCAGCACACCAGGCTTCCCATCTGCCGGAACTTGCTCAAACTCATGTCTGTCGAGTCGGTGATGCCATCCAACCATCTCATCCTCTCTCATCCCCTTCTTCTCCTGCCTTCGATCTTTCCCAGCATCATAGTCTTTTCAAATGAGTCAGTTCTTTGCAACAGGGGGCCAAAGTATTAGAGGTTCAGCTTCAGCATCAGTCCTCCCAATGAATATTCAGGGTTGATTTCCTTTAGGATTGACAGGTTTGATCTCCTTGAAGTCCAAGCGACTCTCAAGAGTCTTCTCCAACACCACAGTTCAAAAGCATTAATATTTCAGTGCTCAGCATTCCCTGGTGGCTCAGATGGTAGAGCATCTGCCTGCAATGCAGGAGACCTGGGTTCTATCCCTGAGTCAGGAAGATCCCCTGGAGAAGGAAATGGCAACCCACTCCAGTATCATTGCCTGGAAAATTCCATGGATGGAGGAGCCTGGAAGCTACAGTCCATGGGGTTGCCAAGAGTTGGACAGGACTGAGCAACTGACACTTTCACTCTCAGCCTTCTTTATGGTCCAACTCTCTCATCCATACATGACTACTGGAAAAACCATAGCTTTGACTATAAAGACCTTTGTTGGTAAAGTAATGTCTCTGCTTTATAATATGCTGTCTAGATTTGTCATAGATTTTTTTCCAAGGAGCAAGTGTCTTTTAATTTCATGGCTGCAGTCACCATCTGCAGTGATTTTGGAGCCCCAAAAAATAAAGTCTGTCACTGTTTCCATTGTTTCCCCATCTATTTGCCATGAAGTGATGGGACCAGATGCCATGATCTTGGTTTATGAATGCTGAGTTTTAAGCCAGCTTTTTCATTCTTCTCTTTCACTTTGGAATTGGTGACACCACAAAAATTGTAGTGGTGCATTGGTAAGACTCCCCTTAAATATTTCTCAGGTTCTGTTTTGCCAGATAAGCGTGAAGAACTCTGGTGGACTTGACTGTTTTTCATTTACACAATGTTCAGAGGTATTCAAGATTGGGTAGAATGCAACTTTTTTTTTTTTAATGCTTGTACAAGCATGGAAAATGTAAGTAAAGTCATAGGGGATCAGGTGTGTATGCTTGGGGACATTCGTGATTATATGTATATGTGTTGGGTGATGGCTGAGGTCAGGGATAGGGCAAGTATGGGCTTGTCTTTCAACGGAGACCTGTTTTAGCTGTCATATGCTTTTAATTGGAGGCTTTTCTGCCTAGGATGGGCAGAGGCTTTTGTTTCCGGGCTGGGTGCCTAGTCCTCTCTCAATATGACATGGCCTGCTGATGATCTGCCCTCCCCTCCATCTGTCAGATGGTCTTGGTTCACTCCCCAGCCACTTGGCTCTTTCTCTCTCCACATAGGTGCTAAGCAACAGTGAACTTACAGGAAACTGCTCACAGAACCCTACCTTTCACATCTTTTTTTATTCTTTGCAGCAAGTGCTATGGTGGGAGTTCTTCACCTCTTTAAAGTTTTTCCTTTGCTGTCATGGGCTCAGATTTTGGTTCATTAACTCAGACAACTTTCTCTAGGTTTCCTCCTCCCTTTTTCTCAGTTTTTCTCTTTTTTTCTTTTGTCTGTTTGGCAAATTGCTACTTTCTCACTGAGAATTATTTCTCCAAGTTGAACCTTTCCAACTCTTTTCTCCAAGCTCCTGAAAAGGCTAATGAGCACTGGTGCTTGGATTGTAATGCTAGACATTTGCCACAGAGCTAATGCAAAATGCATGGCATGTGTCCAATATCAGAAAGCAAAGGGTTGCAGCATGAGGGGAAAAAGGAAACACTTTCTTTACTCAGTGTGACATGATTACCTGGAGATTTGCTTTTAAAGACACAGTTAAACTTTAGGGAAAACAAGCTGTCATGAGGATGAACTTGGAATAGAATCAAGTAATGAGCGTGTGGTAAGAATGTTGGAAATCATGTGGAAATTCACCATGATCAAGGAGAAATTTTAAAATTAAGTGTACATATATTAGACATAGCTTAATTGCTTGGCAGGGAAAGAATCTGTGGTCTTACCCAATTTGTAGGTGTTAATTGGTCTTTTCTGAGAGGCAAGTAGTTTAGATCCTAGGGAAGAAGATTGTGAAGGGCATGTGAGCTGCCCTATGCTTTGTATTTGGTAACATTTCAAAGTGAACCTGTGTCAGGATATTTTTGCATGTCCCCAGTCCTCTCACCCTTCGCCATCCTGCTCTCTGATTCTACCAAGCTAATCATAAGTGATGTAATGGGCCACATCAATAGATATCGGTCATCTGTCTGATTTTCAGCTGGTTTTCACCAATGGGGAAGCCCCAAAAGGAGATTGGAGAGTGAAGTCATAATATGTCATCCCCTGGCTCTGTTCCTCAAGGTCAGAGCTGGTTGTGACCCCTGACCTCTTCTAGTGGCTCACTTTATAATTCTTTCTCCCTCCAGAAACAGCCTCCTTAGTTTCTATAGATCCAAGGGGCAATAATGATTCAGCTACTATGAAGGCACCATTTACGCACCATTCCTTGTTGTTCCCCTATGCCTTAAATTTTGTAAACAATCTCTTTGTAAATATATCCTCTGCAATTATTCTGAGTGTGCCACCTGTTTCCTGTTGGGACTCTGACTGATACATGTATTGCTCAAAAAGGTGACTCTTACAAATAGGTTACATTTACTGGAAATTTTGGTTAGCATGGTTCTAGAGAGTGTAAAATCTATGTGATAAACCATGGCTTTAGAAGGCAGGATATCATATAAGTGGTTAAGAACACAGACTTGAGATTACTTGCCTTTTTCTGACTTCCATTGGGAGTTGTCATGAAGATTTAATTAGGAAATAAATGAAAGTATCCAGCACTCAGTAAATACCATATAAATGCAAGTGTTTATTGTTATTATTACTATCACTACCATGTTGTAAAAGATGAAATTTTCTACAAAGTTAGTAAAATTTGATTGAAGGTTGTCTTATATACATAAAAGTGTATTGCCTGATTAGCATTGTTGTACTGCAGAAATCAAAACAACATTGTAAAACAATTTTCCTCCAATTAAAAAAAAAAAAGATAGCATGAAGGTACAGTGTACTGTGGTAATATGATCTCTTCTAGATTGCCAAACATTGTTGCCTGGGAAGCAAATCATTTAAAACACTTTTTATCTGAATATCATAAAGTAATTATAATTTTCTATAGACATATTTTTGGAAAGTGTATCTAGAAGATGCATCATATAGTTAACAATAGGAAGCATTGATTCAGAGTTTGCTATATGCCAGTATTGGGTTAATAAGCATTCTAGACATTCAGCAATAGTATATGCAGCCTTCCACCCTCAGGAAGCTAAGATGAATTTGATAACTAACACACAAAATGAAAAGACGTGAAAGGAGTTAGAGTTTGTTGAGAGAAGGAGAAAGAAGATCCACTAGTATTTCTTCTGTGTCTGTCTATCTGTCTATCATTTATCTATAATCTATCTACAATCTATCTATCTACTTACCCACCTATCATCTATCTCCAGATTTATTATAGGACTTTGACCTTTGGACCTGCAGGGCCTGGTTAACCAGTCATGGGGAGCTGTTTCTTCTGTGTCAGGACCCTGAGGTCTGAGAGCAGATAGTCAGAAAGGGAAGATGGACATGGAGCGAGGGAATCAAGGACAACTAGAAGCAGGGAGGATGAGAGGGGCTCCCGTGACAGACTGGGACCTGTGTGGTCTCTCATTGCCTCCAAGCCTCTATCTTCTGTGATGGGAGTGTCCTACAGGAGAAGGGCATACCCTATGTTATGAAGCTAAACACACCTTAACCATGAAGTTAGAGAAACTGAAAAAAGATTTAGAAGGAGTTGGAATTTCTCTGGGCCCTTAGGCTGCCCCACACCAATAAAGTGAGCCAAGAGATAAACATGATGTCTCTGTGCTGAAACAGTATCTCGTGTCCTACTCTGACTCCCCCCAGTATAAGAAGCTCCAGGGCCACTGTACCTCTTCCTTCAATCACTTGCAGAAGATCTCTTGAAGTGAAGTGAAGTGAAGTCGCTCAGTCATGTCTGACTCTTTGTGACCCCATGGACTGTAGCCTACCAGGCTCCTCCCTCCATGGGATTTTCCAGGCAAGAGTACTGGAGTGGTTTGCCATTTCCTTCTCCAGGGGATCTTCCCTACCCAGGGATCGAACCCGGGTCTCCCACATTCCAGGCAGACACTTTAACCTCTGAGCCACCAGGGAAGCCCTAGAAGATCTCTTAGCCCCATGCTAATCAGGAGCTGTGCCACAAAGGGAATTTGGGGAAATCAAGTGCCAGCTTAGCTAAGCTCTCACAGATCTACCAAGAGGAATCACACAGATTCATAGAATTCTAGAGATGGAAGGAATCTAATGCCCCACAGTTGGAGATGAGGAAACTGAAGCCCAAGAACATAAAGCAAAAACTGTATTCTAATGGAGTTGTCTATGTACGACTATGTCTATTTGAAGTCATAACAACCATGAGTAGTTTCCGTTTACAGAAATCATAATGTGTTTAAGTAAATGTAATTTACAGCATATAAACATATATGAGTATCAAAGTGTGACAAAAGCAGCCTAGGGTTAACATATTCAAAGCAGTTGCTTAGTGATGAAACAAAGGCCTTTACTAAGAATTTTTTTTTTTTTTAATTTGGATTAATGGCCAAAATTGTAAGGAGAGGTTTGTGCAGGTATATGACAAAGGTGTCACTGTCCTGTGTCGACTTATGATTCCACACGTGGTTCCTCCAGGACTGGATGGAGTGTCTACAAAGGGTGGCCATTTTATCCTTTTCCTACCAAGACCTTGCGAGATTGGTTGGCTGCTGAGGCAGGGGATGAGGGGCCAGGTGTGAAGGAGGATCACCTCAATACATCCCCTCCCCAAAAGGAGAAGGGGGCGACAGAGGATGGGATGGTTGGATGGCATCACTGACTCAATGGGCATGAGTTTGAGCAAGCTCCAGGAGATGGTGAAGGATGGGGAAGCCTGGCATGCTGCACTTTATGGGGTCGCAGAGTCAGACACGAGACTGAACAGCAACTCTATTATTAAGGGAGAAATTGACTGAAAACTTGGCATTCTTCTGAATAAAGAGCACTGCCTCCACTTATATTCCCAGAATCTCATTAAGGTTGGTCAGTGGATCCTGTCTTCAGAAAGGATGGCTTAGCCTGTTTTAGCCACTGACTTGCTTTGTAAATTTGAGCAATTCACTTCATCTCAAGGTGAATCTGTATTCAGCCTACTTTATTGGGTTATTATCCAGAACCCCTGCCTAGGTGGCTCTACTCCTAAATATAGAGACTATCCTCGGGCCCAAACCTGCTCCATGACTTTTGTTTCAGCGCAGCTAATTTATGACTCAGCCAGCCTGTTGCACCATCCAGCCTGCCTTTTGGGGCTTCTTATGCGCAGTATTATCTAGACACTGTGAGCTGAGATCTCTGTCTTATTCCTTTCCCAGGTTATTAACAGATAAATCCTCATCCCTGAAAGGTTTTGTTGCAAATCATTTATGGTTGTAGCTAATACTTTAGTGAACTCTTTCTCTGTGTTCCTACTGTTTTAATACCTGATTTTCACAGCAGCCCTCTGAGATTTAAGTGCAGGGTCTAAACTAGAACCCTGCACTCCATTCTACTGATGAGAAGACTGAGACTTATGATGACATCACAAAGCTTACAGCTGTAGTCCCTTGTCTTTATTTCCCAATTTTCTAGGTAAGAGATTAATATGGAAGCGCCACTAGGAGGTCTACCTTCTCCTTTTTTTCCACCCAAAGGGTAGAGATTAGCAACATAGGATGCACACTTCTAGCCTTATATTAATGAAGGCCAGTGAAGACCATATCTTTTTTTCACAATGGCATCTCTTACAATCTCAAGAATAATAATGAATGCCTAAAAGTAGTGTGCTTCTTTTTCTCACATGAGCAACTGGGTTTCCAAGGGTCTCTAATTTCAGACTTTATTTCTCAGAGAATCCTATTTTATGTATGCAACACTGAACATGGTGCTTCTGGGCATTTCTGATTTCAAAATGGCTGGAATTGGAACTAGCCATGTCATAAGCTTTAATTTAGTATCTGCTATGATTATTAATAGTGCTATTCCACAACTAGAACCCTGCACTTAATAGATATGTAGGTTAAAGAAAATATGGTAGAGGATAAGATTGCTTATTTAGCCCCTTAGTATATGTGTATGAAGGGCACATATGAAATCTGAGAGAAGTAGAATTCATGCATTTAATGCTGTTTGCTACATTTTTAAGCAAATAAATATCTAGGCATATAGATTATTTCTGAAACTATACAGCAGATTTTTACTTCTAGACAGAGAAGGACTAGGGGCTAGGTGTATAAGGCAGGAGGGATACTTTCTCTTCCCTAATAGTCTTCTTTACTATTGATTTATTTTATGATTTTAATTATATGCACATATATCTTTTTCAGTAACAATGTAAAGATAATTAAAAAAAGAATAATTTTTTTAAAAAACTAAGAAGGAAAATCCTGCTTTTATTCATGCTGACTTTCTTTTTCAATACCTTGCTTTGCCCATGTGTCTTCAATTTTGACTAAGTTTTTATTGAGCCCTCCTTCCCCCTTTAGTTGCTGAGTCATAGACTGAGCAATTCAGTTTGAACTCATAGACTGTAGCCCACCAGTCTCCTCTGTCCATGAAATTCTCTAGGCAAGAATACTGAAATGGGTTGCCATCCCCTTCTCCAGAGGGTCTTTCCAACCCAAGTATTGAACCCGAATCTCCTGCATTACAGGCAGATTGTTTACTGTCTGAGCCACCTTTCAGATCACACTTACTTACCTGAGCCGCATACACTGATGCAAATTCATTTGGCCAGGGCTGCACCATGACAATCTAGGGGGATGCTAATGTGTAGTTGCCTGAGAACCATTGTGTTATAGAAACTTACAGATTTTCAGGTCATTCACTCTATATAATGATGGCATGCCTGTGATGAGCATGACTCAATTCTAGATGCTAGGGGACTAGCAATAAGCAAAACAAATATCTTTATTATGGAGTCTGCATTTCAGAAGTGAGAGATGGTGATGAGGAAGAGTTAAGTGGGGAAGGAGCTAAGAAGATGCTAGGTGCTTAGGAGGTTTATAAAAGGGTGGTTTGAGAGTGTCCCAGTAAGACAACACTTGAACAAAAACCAGAGGAGATGAGGGATCAAATCTTGTGGCTCTCTGGAGAAAGAACATTTTATTTGGCAAGAGACAGGATTATGATTGGAATGCCTGAGAAATCCCAAGAGGACCACAGTGGTTAATAGGAAGTGAAGAGCATCATTACAGATGAGCTCCAAAGAGCAACAACTCCAAACTGAGAATAAAGGTTTTATTTTTGGGCTGCTGCTGCTGCTGCTAAGTCGCTTCAGTCGTGTCCGACTCTGTGCGACCCCATAGATGGCAGCCTACAAGGCTCCTCCATCCCTGGGATTCTCCAGGCAAGAACACTGGAGTGGGTTGCCATTTCCTTCTCCAATGTATGTGGCGAGTTAAGGCAATATTAGGAGAACTAAACCGAGGGGGCTTGTGAATGATGTTTAAATGAATGAGTAAGCTTTTGTGATGGTGATCTCCTGTAAACTGGGCTTGACATGCTGCCTCTTCTCCTCTCATGATACCAATGTGCATTGTGAAATCAAAAATCAGTTTGGCCTTCACACTTCACATCCCCAGTGAGATCCCAGAGTCTCTTCTACATGTGGGCAAATGGGTGAGGAATGGTGCCAGTTACCTATAAATCCATGTTTCAACATTCAAGTTCACATTTTCCCCCAACACTTTTGCAGCCACCTTTGTTCTAATTTTTCAGATGTTAATTTCATTCTTTGATGCTATACTTTTTCATTCAATAAATAAAGCAGCAACAAAATTATATATTTTTATTAAGGCATTTAATCCTCTATGACTTTTCCCACATTCACTAATGTCAAATCTATCGGTTAAAAATTTGTTTACATAAAGAACTGAAATACATCATTTTGTGTATTGGTTAGTATTTCTATTGTGTCTTTTAAAAATCCTCTACATGCCCACATTATCCATGTTCTATTATAAATCCATTCTAATCAGACAGTGAGACTGTGCTTGTCTAAATCTCTTTGTAGCAGAATTGGTTAGTGATGCTAGTTATCAAAAAGTTATCTCTGTGTATACAGAAAGCCATGTCATTTTTATCAGCTCAGTAGACCACAGAGCCTTCCACAAATAGCTCTGGGCCCGAAGGCCAGTCTGACTATTGGTTAATGCAAATAAGCATAGAAAATGATTCTGTTCTGCCTCGGTAACCACAATCTCATTTGAAACAGAGTTATGTATTATGGCATTGCCAGGCAGACCCCTTCAAGCAAGGCAGGATCTGCATGTGGTTGCAGAATGTTCAAATCGGTTTCTCTTTAAATAGAGGTGGGTTTGGGTTTGTTGATCAGATCTATTAAAGTGGTTTTTCCCAATTCACTCTCAGAATGGGAAACAGCCTTTTCAAAGCTGTAGAGAATTACGGGGATCTGAATTTAGATACATACATCTGGAAATCAACCTGGGGTCTGTTTGTGTAAAGAATATCTATTTGCGGTCCTCTCTTTCTCTTTCCTTCCTTCCCTGCCTCTCTAACCTTCAATCACTTTATTGAAGTGATTATTTACACACAAGAAAATGCATACACTGTTAAGAGCACAGTTGGATAAGTTTTGACAAACAAATACACCCATGTTACTGATACCCTATTCAAGATATCCAATCTTTCTATCATTCTAAAATGTCCCTTGTACACTCCTTTGTAGGCAATTCCTGTATTTTCCATCATCGTTATGAGCTGATCTGATTACTGTTACCATAACTTAGTTGCCTTACAGCTTTATAAAATTTAAGTCATATGATATGTACTCTTGTGTCAAGCTTGATTTACTCTCCGTTATGCTTTGAGATTTGGCTATTGTGTGTATCAATTTGTTATTCCTTTTATTTTTGATTAGTTTTGTTTCACCAGTCAGCAGTTGATGGGTACTTGGGTTGCTCCCAGTTTGGGGGTATTGTGAATGAAGCTGCTATGAACATTTATGAATAAGTCTGTGTGAACATGCATTTTTTTTTTTCTTTTGAGTAAATTCCTATGGTAGGATTGCTGGGTCATGTAGTAAATGTATGTTTAATTTTCTAAGAAAATTTCTAAAGTAATTAAACAAGGATGTAATTTGACTGAGATGACACTGATGCTTTGGCAGCCCATGTAGACAAACTAAAACCTAATTGTGTAAATGCCTTCAGGTTGTGAAATTAAAATGGTAAAAATGACCAATCACAAACAGCTAGCCAGGCTTTCAGCAACAGCCAATCAGTCATTTTCTTACTTTTCTCTGCCTTTTCTCTGTGAAAGTCTCTCCCTGAGCTCCTGTCCCCAGAGTACTCCTAACCACTTCTCTTTGGTGCTGCCTTATTTGAATCAATTTTTTTCTTAGATAAATTCTTAAAATTTTTCAAATGCTCCAGTTAATCTTTCAACACTGGTTTCCAAAGGGATTACCATTTCACATGCCTACCAAAACCAGAGGACAATTCTATTTATTCCACATCTGCTCCAATACTTGGTATGGTCAGTCTTTTAAATTTTATCCATTTTAGTATGTGTGGAGCATTTTCTTCTTGTTCAGATTTGCATATCTCCAATTACTAATGATTTTGGACATCTTTTAATATGTTTATTGGCCATTTGATTATTATTGGTATATTGTCTGTTCAAGTTTATGTTCATTTTTAAATGGCTTGTTTATTCCTCGTTACTGGATTCCAAGAGGCTTTAAAAATATATATTTTGGATATAAGTTCTCTGTCATATATATGTATTAAGAATGTATTATTCCAATATGTGTTTTGCCTTTTGAAGAGAAATAGTTTTAAATCTTGATGAAGTTTATTTTGTTGATGTGGTTTCTTCCTGAGAAGTTTTTGCAATTTCCGAGCAAAGATAATTTCTTGTGTTTTCGTCTAGATACTTTATGTTGTTAGTTTCCATGTTTGGGTCTTTGATTCACTTGGAATTAATTTTGATGTACAGTGTGAGGTAAGTGGTGGAGTTCATTTTTTCCAACTGTATGAATACCTGGTTGTTTTAACATTATTTGTTGAAAAGACTTTTTTCCTCAATATTATCTGGAAAGTTTTGTTGAAATCAATTGACATATGTATGTGACTCCAGAGCTATTCTGTCCCATTGATCTATTTTTCTATCCATATGCTAATGCAAAATGTCTTAATTTCTGTAGCTTTAGAGTAACTCTTGAAAACAGTGTATTTCCATCGCCTTTTTCCAGATGGTTTTTACTTTCTAAGTTCCTTTGAATTGCCATAAAAATTAAAGTCAGCTGGTCATTTTGTACAAAAAGTCCCAATAGGATTGTGCCTGGAATTGTTTTGAGTTTATAGATCAATTTGGAGAGAAATAAAATTTTAGCAATATTGAGGGTTTCAATCCAACTGTTTAGGTATTTAAAAATTTCTCTCAATATTCTTATAGTTTTAGTGTAAATCTTGCAGATTTATATTAAAATAATTCCTACTGATGTTGTAATAATGATATGATATTTTATTTTTATTTTTTGTATGCAATCGTGTTTCATTTTTTAAAATAATTTAAAATAATATTTTAATTATTAAAAAATTTCCAGTTTATTATTAATATATAAAATAGAAATAAATAGGGACTTCCCTGGTGGTTCAGTGGATAGAAATCTACTTTCCAGTGCAGGGAACACGGGCTCGATTCCCGGTCTGGGAAGATCCCACATGCCGTAGAGCAACTAAGCCCACAAACCACAACTCCTGAGCCCACATGCCTAGAACCCGTGCTGCCCGAGAGAAGCCGCTACAATGATAAGCCAGCGCACCACGAAGAGGAGGAGCCCCCGGGGAGAAATGCCAAGCACCGTGACAAAGACCCAGTGCAGCCAAAAATGAAAAATAAATAAAATTATTAAAAAAAAGAGAAATAAATATTGGAGTTTGTGACTTTTAAATTTTATGTATTAATTCTATTAATTTGTTTGGTGGTCATTTTTTGATTATGTAAAGAATCAAGTTTATGCTAATAAAGGAAGTTTTACTTCTTGCTTTTCCAATCTATTTTTTTCTTTACAAATGTTCATTATTTAAATTTTTTTTTCAAATTCTATGAGATACAGATTGTTATAGATGAATAAATAGAATCACAACAAAGAGTAAGTAAATTGCCCAAGGTAACACAGGACTTGAACTTAGGTAGCGATTTCTGTTCTTTTTTCTTGCCTTTGTTCCTCCATACAAATATGAATAGGAATGAAAAGAGCAGAAATTCTTGCTTTGCTCACAGAACCCTAGGGCGTAAGCCTTCAAAACTTTTACATTAAGTATACTTTAGCTGTAGATTCTTCCTAGGGGGTAAGCCTTCAAAGCTTTTACATTAAGTATACTTTAGCTGTAGATTCTTCGTAGATGTTCTCTAATAGATTTAAGATGTTCTACTTATGTGATGAGAGTTTTTATCATATTCATTAAATGTTGTCAAGTACTTTTTCTGCTTCAGTTGAATAACTTAGGCCTTTTCCTATTCTTTTATTAATATAAAATTCCAAATGATTTCGTTTCGAATGTTAAAACACCATTGCATCTTGGGATAATTCCCACTAGATCATTATGAATTAGCCTCTTTATAAATCACTGGATTTTATTATTTTATATTTTGTTTAAGGATTTTTGCATCATAAGTGTTGGTGGTCTATAATTTTTTCTTGTAAAACGCTTTTCATATTTTGGTAACAGAGTTATATTAGTCTTATGAAATGAATTGGGAAGTATTCCTTCTCTTCTTTTCTTACAGCATTAGTATAAGATTGGCATTATTTATTCTCCCTGGTGGCTCAGTGGTAAAGAATCCTGCCGATGCAGGAAATGAGGGTTCAACCCCTGGATCGGGAAGGTCCTCTGCAGAAGGAGATGGTAACCCACTTCAGTATTCTTGCCTGGGAAATCCCATGGGCATGGCAGCTACAGTCCATGGGGTCACAGAGAACTGGACACGCCTCAGCCACTAAACAGCAACAGCAACAAATATTTGACACAATTTATCACTGAAGTTAGCTGGACCTTGAAGGTTTTTGTCAGGTGGGTAGAGTTTACCATGATTTCTTTAACAGAAATCTGAGTTTTTTCCTTTTTGTGTCAGTTTTATGACAATGTTTTATGACAAACTTATCCATTGTGTATAAGCTTTCACATTTATTGACAAAGTTTTTTTTCATAATCTTTGCTTTTTCATATTTATATAGTATATAGCAATGTATTATTTTTATTCCTTCTGTGAATCATTTGTGTCCTTTCTTTTTTTATCTGCCTACCTAGATTTTGTCAGTTTTTAAACAATTTCAAAGTTTTTTCTTTTATTTTTTGTTATTAGTATTTTTTCTATTGTATTAATTTTTGCTCTTGCATTTGTTATTTCTTTTCTCTCTCTCTCTCTTTTTTTTTTTCTGAGTTATTTTATTGTTTTACTGGCTCCTTAAGGTGAAAGTTCTAGATTGGTAATTTTAACTTTCTCTTTTCCCTCATTTAAAGCTATAGTATTTAGTCTTGAAATTGTTTACCTGCTTCCCATACATTGTGTCTTTTGAGTTATAATTAGCTTTGCTGCTGCTGCTAAGTCGCTTCAGTCCTGTCCAACTCTGTGTGACCCCATAGACAGCAGCCCACCAGGCTCCCCCGTCCTTGGGATTCCCCAGGCAAGAATACTGGAGTGGGTTGCCATTTCCTTCTCCAATGCATGAAAGTGAAAAGTGAAAGTGAAGTCTCTTAGTCATGTTCGACTCTTCGAGACCCCATTGACTGCAGCCTACCAGGCTCCTCTGTCCATGGATTTTCCAGGCAAGAGTACTGGAGTAGGGTGCCATTGCCTTCTGTAATAATTTCTAAACTCACTTTTAGTCTTGTCTTTGGTTCATAGGTTATTTAAAAGAGGATTAGTTGTTTTCCATATTTTTTCTATATCTTAATATCATTGATCTTAATTTAATTTTATTGTATTAAGAGAATATACTGTAGATAATTTCAGATCTTTGAATTTTATTGAGACTTGGACTTCCACCAAGTAAAGAATCCACCTGCAATGCTAGAGATGGGTTCTATTCCTGGGCTGGAAAGATCCCCTGGAGAAGGAAATGGCACCTCACTCCAGTTTTCTTGCCTGGAAAATTCCATGGACAGAGGAGCCTGATGGGCTACAGTCCATGAGGTTGCAAAGAGTTGGACATAACTGAGCACACACACACTACTGTGCTGTATACAGTATATGATATATTTCAGTGAATGCTCCATGTGATTTGGAAAAAAAATGTGTATTCTGTTCTTGTTTTAGGTATCAGTTCAGTTCAGTCGCTCAGTCGTGTCTGACTCTTCGAGACCCCATGAATCGCAGCATGCCAGGCCTCCCTGTCCATCACCATCTCCCGGAGTTCACTCAGACTCACGTCCATCGAGTCAGTGATGCCATCCAGCCATCTCATCCTCTGTCGTCCCCTTCTCCTCCTGCCCCCAATCCCTCCCAGCATCAGAGGCTTTTCCAATGAGTCAGCTCTTTGCATGAGGTGGCCAAAGTACTGGAGTTTCAGCTTTAGCATCATTCCCTCCAAAGAAATCCCAGGGCTGATCTCCTTCAGAAGGGACTGGTTGGGTCTCCTTGCAGTCCAACGGACTCTTAAGAGTCTTCTCCAACACCACAGTTCAAAAGCATCAATTCTTCGGCACTCAGCCTTCTTCACAGTCCAACTCTCACATCCATACATGGCCACAGGAAAAACCATAGCCGTGACTAGACAGACCTTTGTTGGCAAAGTAATGTCTCTGCTTTTGAATATGCTATCTAGGTTGGTCATAGCTTTCCTTCCAAGGAGTAAGCATTTTTTAATTTCATGGCTGCAGTCATCATCATAGTGTTATATAAATGTCAATTGTATTAATTTGATTTAAATATTCTTACTAATTCAAATTGTGTGCATGTACTCAAGTATTGAAAGAGATATGAAAATGTCCCTTTACTGCTGTGAATTTTTGCTTCCTGTATTATATTTTACTTTAACCCCTTTTGGGGTTGCAAAGAGTCAGATACTACTGAGTGACTGAACTGAACTTAACCCTTTTATCCTTTTGAAGTGACCCACTACTTGACTTGAAGTTTAATTTGTCTGGGATTATTATAGCTTCACAAGTTTTTTTCTAGTTAGATTTTGTGTGGTTTATTTTTCCCATTTTATGTTCCTCCCCTTGCCTCCTTCCTCCATTTCCTTTCCTTTTATTTCCTTCCCTTTCCTTTTCTCCCAACGTTCTGTCAATATTTTAAGTCATTAGTAAAAATGTTTACCAGTACTAAAAGTCTTATTATTCCTTCTCATTTATCCACACTTGTTTGTCCCTCTCCCCGTACTGACATTTTTTAAAAGCATTCTTAAAGTACCTAGATTAATACTGAGGATATCATAGGTATTTTCTTAATATTGATATTAATAGCTTGAGTTCATGAACAGATATTTCTTTCTAGTTATAAAGTACTTTTGAAAACTTATAAAATAAAATATCCCTCATAATCCCATATATTATGAACTCTGTTAATATTTGGGTATTTTTAAGTACTTTTACTGGACTTTTTAAAGAATAGTTTTCTGCTTTTTTAAGAGTTTCATAATTAGTTTTTAGATAATTTCAAATAAACAGAAAAACTACAAGAACTGTCAAATGAATTTAAATATCCTTTTAACCCAGATTCCCCAATTGTTAATGTTGTATTACATTTAAGAAATTATCTCTCAGTTTTATCATGTATCCCCTGTTTTAGTGTGTCTTTTCTTTGAATTCTTTTATGACTTTATTTTGGTTTTAAGTCAGTTGACTATGAAATTCTTAGGTGTGGTTTTCTTTGTATTTATTCTATTTGAAAAAATAGAATATTCTTTGTATTTATTCTATTACTAGCCTTTCGGGATCTCTGATTTGATGTTTGTGATTAATTTGGAGAGGTTGTAGTCTTGCTTTGCCTAATATCTCTTCTGTGTCATTTTCCTCTACGTTCTTCCTGAGATGTCAAAAATGTATATTTGACTACTTAATATTGCTGTGTGTATGTACTAAGTCACTTCAGTCGTATCCAACTCCTTGTGATGCTATGGGTTATAGTCTGCCAGGATCCTCTGTCCATAGGATTCTACAGGCGAGAATAATGGAGTGAGTTTCTCTGCCCCCCTCCAGGGGTTCTTCCTGACCCAGGAATCGAACTTGTGTCCCTTATGTCTCCTGCACTGGCAGGCAGGTTCTTTACCACTGGAAG
Source organism: Bos indicus (assembly GCF_029378745.1). Classification (NCBI taxonomy): domain Eukaryota; kingdom Metazoa; phylum Chordata; class Mammalia; order Artiodactyla; family Bovidae; genus Bos; species Bos indicus. Next base: position 58,165,994 of record NC_091761.1, on the reverse strand, counting down.
GTTCTTTACCACAGTGTCATCTGGGAAGCTCACTTAATGTTGTTGTACTACAATAATTATTTTAAACATTTTTTTCTATAGTTTAGCATGAGTGATTTCTAATTTTTTATATTCAAGTTTATTGATCCTTTCTTCTGTTGTGTTCAATATGCTCTTAAACACACTCAGTGAATATTTTATTTCAGGTATTTATTTATTAGTTTCCAGGATTTTTTTTGTTTGTTTGTTTTCTTTTATATTTTTAAAATCTCTCCTGAAATTTCACATTTCTTTGCTCATTTCATTTATAGTATTCTGTAGATTGTTATACAAACTTATCAGTCTTTTTTATTTCTTATTTTGTGATTCCAGTATGTGAGCCATCTATCTTTATTAACTGATTTTTCTCTTGATTGTAGGTCACAATCATATTTTCCTGTTTCTTCACATTCTTGTTTTTAAAACATTGAAATCTAGAATTATGTACAAAGGAAAGTAAAGGCTGGAGTGGATTATGATCTTGTGAGACTGGAAGTCCTTTAGGTTTTTGGGATGGTATGGTGGTGAGAGTTCACAAGCATGAGACCTTCCACATCCTAACTAGTAGATTTAAAAATTTTTAGAAATCACAGTATTGAGGTTTATCTGGATCCAGTACAATAATCTCTGAAGTTTCTATTGAAGGACATAATATATTTGTACACAGTCACCCATAGCAGTGTCTGATGAAGAAGGAACTTGTCTTAAGGGAAGACAGTGTTACTCGCTCAGTCATGCTCACTCTCTGCAACCACATGGACTGAGGCTCACCAGGCTCCTCTGTCCAGCGAATTCTCTGGTCAAGAATACTGAAGTGAGTAGCCATTCCCTTCTCCAGGGGAATCTTCCTGACTCAGGAATCGAACTCGGGTCTCCAGCATTGCAGGCAGATTCTTTACTGTCTGAGCTATCAGAGAAGCCAGAGTTTATGTAAAAAGGCTTAGTGGGTAGCCATTCAATAGGGAACAGAGGAAAAGAAGAGAAAAGACACTAGAGTTGTCTTCTAGGTAAATCCCAGTCTGTGAAACCTGGAGGGATGGGATAGGGAAGTGATGAAATGGGAGTAATTGAAATTATGTGCAGTATAACTTGGGATCTTGCAATAAAATCAGAGCACAAGAGAATCAATTCTGTGGTTTATATAATATATTGAAACTGTGAGCCAAGAGCATGTTATCGACTTCTGTGTAGCAATTATTGAAGCATAATAAAGAAAGATAAGCTATTAAGTATTTCTGTGAGCCACAAAAGAAGAAATAGTTGATGTCATATAGCATCTAATGTATTTTACTGTAGCTGCTTAACATGCATTTAAGGCACCTGGTGAGTTTGATTTCTCAAACAAATTGTTTTTCCATATATATCCCAGTGAGAAAGGAACCAGAGATATTGGTTTGGAAAATATGAGTATGGATTTATTGTATTTTCTGGCTAGTGTGACCTGGGAGAAGAAGAAGAAACATAGACCCTAGAGGGAATGGCTAGATCATCTTCTGACCGTGGAGACACAGAAACTTTTTATAGTGATTTGCTTATTATTCTTGACTGTGTAACTCTTAGAGAGAATAATCAGAACTGTATAGAGGCATCTCTTATGTGAAGATTAAATTGTGATTTCTTGAAGGGGAGGCCAGGAAAGGAGTGGACATTGGCTGTAGTGGAGAGCCAAATTAAGGTGTCCAAAGTGGGTCACAAAGCCAATGCACAAAGTTAAATATGAAGTGAGGAAGTAAATAGAAGCCAAACAAACTTGGAACTATGAGAAGCAGGCCATGAATACCTAGAAACATGGAACAAAGAAGTTTCATCATTTACTTACAGTTACACTGGCCTTAAACTTTAATTGTGAGTTTCTGTGAGAGGTTGTTTATCCTTGGGCCACACAGAATGTGTTCAGTAATTGCCCATCATTATTTTGGGGGGAGGTGGCAAAATTAAGCGATTGACATCTGCAGATGAGTTATTTCTCTGCACTGTATCTCATGATAAAGGTATCTTCTTTACCTGCTATTTGGGGTGATTGAGACAGAGCTGAGGGTAGCAGGAAGTGATTCTCCTTTGATGACATATGTTAACTTTTCCATTATTTCCTCTGAAATAAATACAGAAGATTTACACATAAATTCAGGCAGACTGTTGGTTAAGTTCTCTAGTGATACATCTAATTTGTACTGAGATAAAATCAGTAGAAACCCATGTGCTGTGAGAACTTATGTAGTTTTCTTTTCCCATTTGCACAATTTAAGAGCACAGGCTAAATGGCTCTGACTTATCGGACATCCCCCATAGCCATTGCAGAGTTTAGAGAAGTGGACTGCTTATAATCCACTTTTTCTTCAAACATCTTTTCCTAATCCTTGACTTCCGAACTGTGGTTGACATAACCAAGATTCCTTATTGACTTGACACCAAATGGCCCCATGATTGTTTCTTTCCAATGCCTGGATTTCTTTCCCCTGCTATGAGGGATGAGTCTGGGAAGGAAGTTCAGTCCTTCCATACCTGCTAATTTCTCCCTGTGGCCTGCAGTCTCCTTTAGTACCACCTTATCCTTCTGTGGCTTCCCTGGTGGCTCAGACAGTAAAGCATCTGCCTGCAATGCAGGAGACCTGGGTTCAATCCCTGGATTGGGAAGATCCTCTGGAGAAGGAAATGGCAGCCCACTCCATTGCCTGGAAAATTCCATGGATGGAGGAGACTGGTAGGCTACAGTCCATGGGGTCACAAAGAGTCGGACACGACTGAGCGACTTCACTTCACTTATCCTTCTGTGTATTTCTCTTGGGCCCAGTCTTACCAAACTCTTGTCAATTGAGTTGCATTTGCTTATATTTTAGGCTAATCACTCCTAGAGTAGCTCTGCATGTTATGTGACCTGGCAAAAAAGACACACTCTTTGAGTTGTGTTTCTTTTACCAGTGAGGACAAACTTTAGCTTATTTTTGCATACTTTCTCACCTAGGTAACAAGGCATATATTTACAGGAAATTTATCCAAGATTTGCAGAGTAATTTTGGGTTTTGGTATAATGGTTTTTGGTCCTTTGCAAAATGAAATAATAAACTACCTTTATTGGGAATTCATTCAGCCTTTTAGTCTAGTATGATTTTTCTTGTACTCATATCTCTTAGACCAATTTTCCCGGGATTCCCCTTGTACATGCATGTTGCCTTCATTGAAAGCAGCATTGAATACTTAAAAAGCCTTGTGTATTCTGAGTACCTGAGTATATGAATACTTAGCTCCTTCTGAACTAGAAAATTAAAAATATTTATGGCGAGCTTACCTGTGTTATGCTTAGAATGGGGCCCAATAGCAAGAAAGGTTCAAGTTTGTGAATAAAGCTAAGTGCGTTTGAGATGATGTCAACTACATAGCTAGCACTGACGCTGGAAATAGAACTAAGGTTGAAATGAGAGGTGGAGCTGAAAGAATATTGAGGATTTTGTTATTACTTGCTGTAATATAACAGAAAAGACACAAATAAATTTAACCAGTATAATAATCTGCTGAGAGGATAGATTACTTTATAATTATCTCAGAAAGAAAATCATATGCTATTTTCTTTAAACTCTTTATAGCAGAAAGAGTTATACCACCTCAGCTAGAAATTTCCTATGGGTCTATGAATTCTTACATCACCCCATCAAGATCTTTTATAGAAGTTTAACATAATATGTTTTTTAAGAGGCTAAATCATGGTTTCAAAGTCACACTGCCTAGGTTCAAATCCTAGCTCTGTCACTTAGAAGCTGAGTGACTCAGCTTTTTGACTTATGTATATCTTATTTTCCTCATTTATAAAATGGATTTTAAAGGGTTGTTACAAAAGGTAAATTCATAGACATTTGTAAAGAACAGCCCCTGGTATTGGGAGCTTTTCAGTTTATTTATTTACTTTTAGTTTTTTTTTTAGTTGAAGTGTAATCGATTTACAATCTTGTATTAGTTTCTGGTGTACACCTAAGTGATTCCATTTTATATATATATACACACAGACACATATGTAAATATACACATGTGTATGTATAACACATATACATATGGGTATTTGCATACATATGTGTACATATTCTTTTTCTTATCCATTTCCATTATGATTTATAACAGGAATTCAATAGGCTATTAATAATAAATAAACTATATTCAATAGAATATAGTTTCCTGTGCTGTATAAAAGGACCTTGCTTTTTATCCATTCTGTATGTAATAGTTTGCATCTATTAATCCCAAACTCTCGATCCATCCTTCCCCCAACCCTCCTAACCTTTGGCAATCACATATCCATTTCTATATCTGTGGGTCTGTTTCTGTTTCATAGATAAGTTCATTTGTTTCATATTTTAGATTCTGCACTTTGATATCATACAGTATTTGTCTTTCTCTTTCTGTCTGTTTATTTTCTTTCTACATTTTTTCCCAGATGAAATGACTCAGTTTCAATCCCAGTTTCTCATATAAATACCACCTTAAAGTAAACACTGTCTTCTTTTAAAGGTCAAACCTTGATGAGTCTAGGAGAATGGTTTTCTAATTCTTAGACACTGCGTACCTTCCCTGGGTAGCAATTCTGTTACACTGAGCATATGCCACCTGTTTGACAGACAAGAACTGAGAGCACCTCCTCTGGAGCACAACATAAGGGCTTTGCTTAACAGTCACACAAGCAGCTCTTGAATCAAACAGAACAGGAAGAAAGGGAGAAAGTTATAATTTGAAAATAAGGAAGAAGGGTGAGACATTTGTAAAAGGGCAAAGAAAAAGACTAACCACACGTACACACATATACACTCAACAAACACTAGGCTATTAGTCTGTAAGCCACATTACTTTTTCTCTTAGAATAGTTTCCAAATTATATCACAAATTTCCAACATGGCCTGGTTCTACAGAATGTGATTATATACAGAGAAATCTGTACTTTGGCATTTGTTTTATTTGCCCAAAGTCTCAGTCTCCATGATAAGTATAGAACATATTTGTGTGGCATCTCTGTGTTACAAATCCATTCTGGCCAGTGGGTCATAATTTCCTCTCTTCCATTTGCTCCATGATTCCCTTGTGTCATTGGAAGGCAATGTTTGAAATGTATCACCTTGACGGTGCACTTCATCACTCTGCAGCAAAACTTTTCACCCACAAGCTGGATACTTAATTCATATGCTCTTTACAATCGGTTTAAAATTTCCAAAATATCAAATATTGTTTTGCATGACACAGGTGATGCTCATGAACTTATTACCTCTCTCAAAGGCCATGTCTCTTGGCAGCTGCTTCACACTGAATAAAGATAAAGCTTCTTCAAATTGAGATGAATATCAGTACAGCTGTGTCCTACTGAGTTTGAAAGAAGTGAAAATGAGATTAATTTTTCAGTGGGTGAGGTCGATCTATAGAATATGTAGGCACAATTCAAGCCAGAAACTGTTTTGGAAGGTTTCACACCTCTAGTCTAGTAACAGAGTTGCTTAATTCCTTGAATTTAATTTTGACTAAGCGTTACGGTTTAGATATTTTTGCTTTTTATTAGAATTTTGTGTTGTCCAAGCCAGGGAAATTCAGTTGATTTTTACTTCCTGCCAGTTATATATGGTCTAAGGCTGTGCATCTCACCATGGCTACACATCAGAGAGTGACTTGGGATACGGGAAGGATGTAAACAAAGTTAGGAAACATTGGCATTGTATTTATTCTTTCATGTGAATATATTTAACTGGATGCATACTTGTGCAGTGATATATTTATTGATTGAGAGTCAGATTTTTTCAGATACTGGACATTAAAAAATCTAAATTCCTTGACTTTTCAGAAGTAGGGAAATTGGTAAAGAGAATATCTATACACAGTTCTTGAATTATGTGAGAAAGAGTGTGTGCATGTGTGCTAAGTTTGCACATGTGTGCTAAGTCCATGCTAGGTCCATGCTACGTCTGACTCTTTGCAACCTTATGAACTGTAGCCCAGCAGGCTCCTCCAGGCAAGAATACTGGAGTGGGTTGCCATGCCCTTCTCCAGGGGATGTTCCCGACACAGGGCTCAAACCTGCATGTGTTAATGTCTCCTGCATTGGAAGGTGTTTTTTTTTTTTTTTTCTGTGAGTGCTGCCTGGGAAGCCTGGGAGCTGGTAGTGCAAGGGATGGAGTTGGTGCGGAGGAGGCTACTGAACTGAACCCAGCAGGATGGAAAAGAATTCACAGGCTGAAAAAGTGTAAGCGGAATTTCATGGAAAAAGACTGTGTGAGCATGGATAAAAACTCTATTTGTTATGTTAGGAAAAACAAAAGCAGTTTGGTTTTTCTAGAACATCAAGTAGGAGATGAATCAAAAGAGATGAGACTAGAGAGTAGTCAGGATCCCCGGTCTTGATGTACATTGCATGTTAGGCTACGGAGGATGGGTAGATTCGATACGTGATGGGGAGCTCCTGAGAGATTCTAGGTTTTCACTTTATTTTTATATTTTATTATTATTTTTAAAATCTTTTTTCCCTTTGGTCTTGATAAAGGGCAGGCAAGATCTGAGTTTGAGCACCCCCTGCTGTGAAAGCTTGGAGTCTCAGCCACCAGGGAAGTCCCAAGGATTTCACTTTAGACAGCTCCCTCTGGTTTCTGATAACACAGTGGAAGACCCAGAGTCCTGATCTGTGTAAAGCAGGTTGGGTGATATAAATAAATATGTATTAGATATGTTAGACCCTCCTGAAAAAATAATTATTATCACTCAGCAATGCAAATTAAATGCATAGCCACAATATAGAGCCTTATAAATCACAGAAATGGCCCAGGCAATCATTCCATAGAGATTGAGGTAAAGGGGAAATCATTTCTGGCTGAGTGTTCAGGGACAGTTAATTGGGTCCAGTGGCCCATGCTTTGTCTTGAAGTAGGGGAAAGTTTTAATAGGCAGAATTCTAGCATGAAGAAAAGAATAATGTTGAGCAACAAGACAAAATGTGAACTCCTTTTTGTTACAATTGGCAAAAAAATATGTCAGAAAAAGGGGGATTCTTAAGGGAATAGGAAGACAGAAGACTAGAAAGTTAGGTAGGAACCAGTCACGCACAGCAGGCTTTGCTGAATGTCAAACCAAATTTTTGGGCATTTCTAGAAAATGCAATCCAGGGACAATTTCTAAGCAGGAGAGAAGTATTTTCAATACAGAGTCCTATGAAGATTAAGCTAGCAATAGAATTCCTGATAGAATTTTTAAAATGTAAATCAGTACAAACAATAAGAATCTGAACCAGTGCAGAAGCAAGCAGAAACAGAAGAAATCTCTAGGAGAAGAGAGACTACACACCCAACTCTGATCTATTGATCCAGAAACTTTTTTATTAAAGCCTTTTTGTAATTGTGAACTGAATCCGGAACTGGAAGCAGTGTCTTTGTCCATATCCTCAATATCCTTAGTCCTGAGGACTGAATTTTTCACTGGGAGGTGGAGCTATCTATATCAATGTGGACTATGAAGCAATTCAGATATTTCATCAGTGTTCATCAGTGCGCCTATTAAAGTCTCCTGGAGAACTTGTTAAACACATTTCTGGATCCAGTTGAGCTTACAGAGTAGGAACTCCAGGGGTGCAGACAGTCTATGTAAGTTCCTAGTGATTTTTATTATCAGGAAACTTTGGGAAACCATGTAGTAGGGTAGATGTTACTTCAAAGCAGTGAAATAATTGATGGAATATAAGGGCTTGTGTTGGGATCATTGCTATAGCAATTTTTAAAGTATAATGATTCTGTCAGCTTTCTCAGGTCCTGAGAAATTGAAATTATAGTCCCCTCTTCCCCAATTTCACCATCTCTTTGTTTCCATCCACCATGATCTCCTTCCAGAGCTGTTGTATTTATATCCTAACTGGTCTCTTTTCTGAGATATAATCTGTTTCCCATACAGGAGATGGAACAATCTTTTAAAAACAAATATCAGATTATGCCACTCCCCACTCCTCTGCTCCACACCCTCCCCTAGTTTCCAATTATGTACTTAAAAAAAATCCCCGGACTTTCCTGGTGGTTCAGGGGTTAAGACTTCACCTTCCAATGCAGGGGGTGTGGGTTCTATCCCTGGGGATCTAAGATCTCACTTGCTTTGAGGCCAAAATCCAAAACATAAAACAGAAGCAATATTGTAACATATTCAACAAAGACTTCAAAAATTGTCGACATAAAAAAAAGAAAAATCTTCAAAAAATCCAAACATTTTCTGTGGGCTCTGTAGCCACCCTTGGGCTGGCCTTCAGTCTCATTTCAGTTCCTACCACTCTCACCTTGCTCACTGAGGCTTGTTTCTCTTCCTTGTGCATCCCAAGCTTGTCAGACTCTCTGAGCTTGATCCTCATTAATCTTGCTTCCTAGGACTAATTATTCCCTGGACTTGTTCTGTTAGTGTTGGAAGTGGTCATTGAGAGGATGTTGGTTAACCTGTGGGCTGGACCCTGGCACTTGGAGACCGTTCACTTCCTCCCTTTATCCCTGGAAAGTGTGTTCTGCCCTCCATTCTCACACTAGAAACTGTTTCAAGCCTTGAAGGAGTTGTGTGTCACTGAGACCCTCTGGATGGTATCTGTGATTGGATCCCATTTAAGCTTCTCTATGAACTTTGAAGGGCTTCCCTGGTGCCTCAGCTGGTAAAGAATCCACTGGTGGGTGAGTACAGAGATCAACTTGTACCCACCCATGAGAAACCTTGTATGTGATTTCCTTTCCTTATTAACCCTGCCACCTACAGATCTGGAGTGGTCTGCCTCTTTTGTCTTTCTTCACCCTCCATGTAAAGGGGCCAGTTTTGAATTTCAACCCCTGAGGAACTCTTGAGGTTGTGAACCCACAATTGTGTCATTGAGAAAGGTCTTTCTGAACCACTGTGGAGAGGAGCTGCTACTTAACATTGTCACCTGTTCATACTCTGCCTAACCCTTATCCTGATTCATCTTACCTCAAAAGTCTTCTCAGTCTACTCTCACAGTATGTATTCATATATATGCTTTTCACTGTCTTCCTTACTAGAATGTGTGTGCTTTAAGATTCTGGATTTTATCTTGCTTATTGCATTCCCCAGTGTTAAGAGTGGAGCCTAACACTTAGCTACTCTTCAATAAACATTTCTTGAATGGATAGATGGATGGATGAATGGATGAATGGATGGATGGATGATGTGCTCAGAATGTGAGAGGAGCTATTTATTGTATATATGTTTTGAATCAGTGCCTTTTCTATGTTATTGTCTCCATAATCCAGTCTTGAATGATCTGGACTACATATCTTTTGTAATTTTTTCTCACAATTTCATCCTTAAACACCCAATGGTCTGATTTTCTTGTGTGATAACACTGCTTATTTATACCATACGTTATTATATATATTGGGAGAAGTCACTGTTATGCATAGTTGGGTTAAGAAGAAATTTCCTGTATTCATCTCATTATACTTCTTACTTCTCAAACGACTTCCTCCTGGGTGTTCAATCATCCTACTCATGAATCTGAGTGGGGAGGACTTCCCTACATTTGTTCAGGGTTTTATCAAGGATCATATAGTCCTTGGTTCCTCTGATATTTCTCCTCTGATATTTCTCCAGCAGTTACCTCCTGGACTGATCATCGTAGACAAGCTCTTAGAAATGGCTGTTGCTTCCAGTGGTAATAGAGATCGGTCTAGTTTGGGATACTGATAGCATTTAGGGGCTGGGATTCCATTAGCTTCAGAAAAGTCTGAGAAGCCAAAGATTCCTATAAAATACACTGTGTAGTCCAAACACATTTACATTCCTGAATTTGTCTTAAAGACATGAAATTTAGAGCAGAATGGCACCCAGCAATTGATTTAATCTTCACTGTGTCTGTGTCATTGGGCATCAAGTCAGTCACAATTACCCGATCTGCTCTTTCTTGGTCTCTTTATTTGAAACTTCCAAATTTCTAAATTGGCTTCACAGAAAAACCTAACCAGTGGGCAATTCCAAATAGGGTTTACAAGACAGACTTAGGATCTCTTATAATCATTGATTCAGTTCACTTGCAGAAACTCAGGAATTGCTAAGTTGTTACTGTTGTGTCTGTTTTAAGTAATCTGCCAGCTCTATGTTTTTTTTTTCCTTCTCATATTTGATTTCTGTCTTCTCCTTAAAAATAAATTATCTTGAAATCATAGGCGGTAAACTCAAGATCAGATGATAAGAATCATTAATTGGATTGCATGTTGATGATACAACTGTGTGTGTAAATGGAATGTTCATAAACACATGCACAGATCTATCAGCTGAATTTATTCTCCACCCAACAGAAACATACACAGACTTACACCCTCTGCTTTGTCTTTTCAGAGCAAGACAGTTCAGCATGGCCTCAGAATCTAAGTTAGTACTTTATTAAAAGAAATTATTTTTCTTCCAGAATCATCAGTTCATTGAAAGGCAGAATGTTGAAAGGAGCCTTAGGGAGGGTTTCTATGGTTCCATGCCCAGTGGTTCTGCTGGCCGCATGCTGACCTGCCTTCCGGGACAAACTGAAGTAGTTTCCTGACTCGAAGCTGCAGTCCCTGTGGCTTCCAGCTGATTTTCCAGGCAGGTAAGAACTGTTGCCTGTCTGGTAGGTTTCCTCTTGTTGAGGATCTGCCTCGAGGCATATCCATCTAGTTAGCTGCCTGCCTTTTGAAGCTACACTGAACACAGATGCTTTTGCCTGCATCTCAACACCTACCTGCCGGGAAGGGACGCCGGCTGATAAGTCCTGACCAGGGGGCCCAAAGAATTATTTACCTGGAATGTGAGTCTCTCCACAGGCACCTAGAGACTCGATTTGCAAAGCCCGCTTTTCATCACTTAAGGTGATTTTTTCTGGTTCAGATGTCTAGAGCTAAAACATAGAATATATTTTTGTGGTTGCAGGAGCATCCCTTTTCACAATTTGACTGGGGCAAGGCTCTTATGAGAGGTAATTGGCATACAGACTGTTAGTACGTGATAATAATGCCATGAAAACACGGAAGCAACTGCTTCCCTTTCAAATGGCTGTACGATCGGGTAACAAAGGAAAATTTGAGGGCTCACGGATGGTGGGCAAAATGTGTGCAGCTTTGAAAAAATAAATCTAAATTAATTTTGGAAAGTTCACGTTTCTGTTATTTGTAATGAACATCTAACTCTGCTCAGACCAAAATATGCAGTAGCTGTCCAACAGCAGGGTGCCCACATAGTGCTGAGATGTTGCATTAAGTGGGATTAAAAAAAAAAGGAGACTGAACAGAAGGAATGCTTTAAAAACACTGAAGTGGCTTCCTAAATGAGTCACCCAGCTGTGGACTGCTTGGAAACAGCAGGCTTACCCAGACAAGACTGGCTTTCAGCCCGGAGGTCAAGGGATAATGCTTACAACCTCATGTGCACCCGAGTAAGCGTCATTGGCTCATCCACACAGCCAGAAGCCGTCTCAGTGGGGCCAGGAGGCCACTGGGCTTGGCTTGCCTCACCATCAACAGGGCTCACACTTAGGCTTTCAGCATTCCCCCCAAGTGAGGTGATCCACGCTATCTCAGAGATTCATGACAGGGCTGGAAAAAAATAGGTTGTAACATATGAAACATATGTCCCATTACCTATGCCACCATGCTTCTAGGACATGATGAACTAATATATTTAATCAATTAGGCAAAATATATTATTGTGAATCTGATATTGGTTCATTTATTAATTTATTGGATGTCTGTACTCTTGAGGCCTTCTCTGGTGGCTCAATGTTAAAGAGTCTGCCTGCAATGCAGGAGACCCAGGTTCAATCCCTGGGTTGGGAAAATCCCCCTGGACTTGGAAATAGCAACCACTCCAGTATTCTTGCTTGGAAAATCCCATGGACAGAGCAGCCTGACATGTTATAGTCCATGGGGTCACAAAGAGTCATGTACGACCAAGCATGTGTGCACTCTGTGACTGCTCAAGCTCTTAGATGCATACTTAAGTCAGGTGTTATCTGCAGGGACTAAGTTTATCATTCACTTCAGCCCTGCCAGTGGCCTCCCACTGCTCCTAGGAGAACATCTAGTGCCTAGAAGCTGCCCTGTCTCTTCAGGTTCATTTCCTGTTGGCCTTCTGACTCTTTCTTTTCATTCCAGCCACATTGTTTATCTTTCAGTATTTTTTGCCATGCTGTCTCTCTGTCTTAGACTTTGCATGTGCCGTTCCTCCCTGAAACCTTCTCCTTCCCCTCATAGTACACTGGATGGCTGCTGCTAAGCTGCTAAGTCACTTCAGTCATGTCCGACTCTGTGCGACCTCATAGACGGAAGCCCACTAGGCTCCCCCATCCCTGGAATTCTCCAGGCGAGAACACTGGAGTGGGTTGCCATTTCCTTCTCCAATGTATGAAAGTGAAAAGTGAAAGTAAAGTCGCTCAGTCGTTTTCGACCCTCAGCGACCCCATGGACTGCAGCCTACCAGGCTCCTCCATCCATGGGATTTTCCAGGCAAGAGTACTGGAGTGGGATGCCATTGATGGCTGAAGGCAATGGCACCCCACTCCGGTACTCTTGCCTGGAAAATCCCATGGACGGAAGAGCCTGGTAGGCTGCAGTCTATGAGGTTGCTCAGGGTCGGACACGACTGAGCGACTTCACTTTCACTTTTCATTTTCATGCATTGGAAAAGGAAATGGCAACCCACTCCAGTGTTCTCGCCTGGAGAATCCCAGGGACGGGGGAGCCTGGTAGGCTGCCATCTCAGGGGTCGCACAGAGTCGGACACAACTGAATCGACTTAGCAGCTGCAGCAGCAGTTCCTTTTAATCCCAACTGAAGGGTTATTAGGATCCCCTGAATGTTCCCAGCTCCCAGACCAGCTTCCACCCTTTGTTACCAGGTACGTGGCATATTTTATTATCACCACCCTCATGTTCCTGCAATTACTTATTCAATTATTTGTCTCCCCTGGAAGACTGTAAGTTCTGTGAGGGCAGAAACTTTTCTGTCTTGTTCAAAACTGCACTGTCACCCTTCACTTTGTTCAACTAACATTTGTTGCATGAAAACCCTGTGATCACAAGTTTTTCTTTGTTTTTTTTTTTTCTCTACTTCTTTAAATGTGCTTAGTGGTTACCTTTGAATGGGAAAGGAATTAACTGGCTGCTGCTGCTGCTAAGTCACTTCGGTCGTGTCCGACTCTGTGCGACCCCATAGACGGCAGCCCACCAGGCTCCTCAGTCCCCGGGATTCTCCAGGCAAGAACACTGGAGTGGGTTGCCATTACCTTCTCCAGTGCATGAAAGTGAAAAGTGAAAGTGAAGTTGCTCAGTCGTGTCCGACTCTTTGCAACCCCATGGACTGCAGCCTACCAGGCTCCTCTGTCATGGGATTTTCCAGGCAAGAGTACTGGAGTGGGTTGCCATTGCCTTCACCAAAAAATTGGCTAAGAGGTAGGTAATTTAGTAAATTGTGTCCTTGTGGACATGACAATCTCAACATAAGTGCTGTGGATACTTCATAGTCGTAAAATGGAACCGTGACACATAAAAATAATATTAATACTTCATAAAATAATATTAATACCTCTTCAGTGATGCAGATTAGAGTCTGTGAAGGAGCACAAGTTTTCATTGACTCTGTCTATTATAGCTTTGAACGTGTTAAAAGATTTGATTGAGAGCACCATTTAAGCCAGGGATTACTGACCGCAAGACCCACAAGGACCAGTCATTAAGGTGAATGAGTAGAGCTGGGTGGGGGCTGTGGTAAACTGGGATTCTGCCGTAGGTTACTATTTCATTGTAGAATTGTGAGCTCAGCACTGGCCGGTTTCCTGATTTTTCAAGACAGAATCAGAAAACTCACGTTTTTAATTTAATTTTTAATTTAAAGATGAAGTCTTTAATTTTTAAAAATGTTCGTAAATACTTTCAAATTTTTAAAGATGCCTTGCTTACTGGATGAAACATTTCTACTGGGACAGAATGCTTCATAAACTATGAATTTAAAACTTAATCGTTAGGTTGAAATCAGAATTATTGAGACAAATGGTTTGTTTGCCAATGCATAAATAAGTGATGCATGGAAATTTAATCAAAGGATCACTGATACATAAGTAGTAATCAAAGAGTTTTAGAATGAGAAGGGAGATTAAAATCATTTAATGAACACCTTCTTTCCTATTATAGATATGAATCTCACATTTGTGAAAATTACAAAGCTAGGGCTTGAGCTTAGATGCACAGAATTAAGTAACATGGACTTGAATCCAAGTGTCTTTTAAAAAATATATTTTTTATTCTTTATTTTTGGCTGTGCTGGGTCTTCGTGACTGTGCATGGGCTTTCTCTGGTTGTGCGAGTGGGGGCTACTCTCTAGTTCTGGTGCATGGGCTTCAGGAGTTGCAGCCCATGGGCTCTAGAGCTTAGAGGTTCAGTAGTTGTGACACATGCCCCAGGGCATGAGTTGCCCCAGGGCATGAGGAACCTTCCCAGAGCAGGGATTGAACCCATGTCCCCTGCACTGACAGCTGGATTCTTAACCACTGGACCACCAGGAAAGTCCTTGAATCCAGGGTCTTGATGCTTGGCTTTTCTCACAATGCTGAGCAACCTTGTGCATGCATGTGAATGCTATAATTAAGTGGAATGAAATATTGTGGCCTGTGCCAGTGCTTCTCAAATTTTACTGTGCATGTGAATCAACTGGAGAACCTCATAAAAATGCAAATTCTGATTCAGCTGGTCTGGGATGGGGCCCAAGTTTCTGCATTTCTGAAAGCTCTCAGGTAATGCCAATATAGAACCAAACTCCGTGTAGAAAGACCTACCCTCCACCACTGCTCTGGTTGCCTGGGCTGCCTTAAGACTTCCCAGAATAGAATGTGTGCTTTGTTCTATTCTTTGCCAGCCACCTCTGGTGCTAACATTGCTTCTCTTTCATTCTCAATTTTTGGCAAGTAAAATATACTAAATTAAATGCTAAATCCATCAACAAAAACAGTAGATAAGTAAACTACTGGAAACAAGGGATGGTGAGGGAAATCAACAAACAATATGAATCAATCTGTGTGATGTAAAATGCATGAATTTTCTCATGTCTTATTTTTTAGATAGATATTAGTTATGGTTAATTTCTGGGAAACTCTTGGGTCATTTTGTAACTAGTAGTCATGGAAAACGACATTCCAGAAAATAAAGGGAAATGCTATCTCAGAATATAAGAGCAAACAATCCACAAGATGGCAGTAAATTCCTATGCTTTACATTTTTCTTAACTTGAACCTTTTACTAAGTATACATTTATCAGTGGAAATTTTTCTGAGAAATACATTATATATATATGTTTGGAGGAGGAAATGGCAACCCACTCCAGTATTCTTGCCTGGAGAATTCCATGGACAGAGAAGTCTGCAGGCTACAGTCCATGGGGTAGCAAAAAGCTGGACATGACTGAGCACATCCACATGTATATTTGTTAATGAAAGAACTAAACTGAAGAGAAGCTATGTATTTTTCTTAGACCAAGGACTAATGCTTATATTTTGTCATACTTTCTTCTTCGTATTGGTATGACATACTAATGTCATTGCTTTAGCTTGTATTTACTCTATCTGGTTCCCATTTAAAGCTTTCTAAATACAATACTATTTCGTGAATATTAAAGTGCATGAAACAATAGATTAGTGATTATATTTAAAGTTTTAAACACATTGTCCAACTCTTAACTCTGGTCATTTCTTTATTTTCATCTAAAGAATCTCTTTAAGATTCAACCCACTGATTAAGACAGAACCATAAAAGTGAATTCCTCATAGTTTTATCAAATTAAGACTAATGGTAATTATATTTTAATAAACATTGCATTATATGACTATAAACATTAAAGAAATCACATTTCTAAGACTTGTTTATAAGCTCTGTATTCTCTCTAATTGGAGAAGGCAATGGCACCCCACTCCAGTACTCTTGCCTGGAAAAATCCCCTGGATGGAGGAGCCTGGTGGGCTGCAATTCATGGGGTCGCTAAAAGTCAGACACGACTTCACTTTCACTTTCATGCATTGGAGAAGGAAATGGCAACCCACTCCAGTGTTCTTGCCTGGAGAATCCCAGGGACGGGGGAGCCTGGTGGGCTGCCGTCTATGGGGTCGCACAGAGTCAGACACGACTGAAGCGACTTAGCAGCAGCAGCAGCATTCTCTCTAATACAGTCTCAGGAGATGAAAGAGGCATGAATTAGGAAAAAGAAAATACAAAATGCAGTAACAGGTTTTTTTTGTTGTTGTCCTATGAACAAGAAAAAATGGATAGTTTATTGACCCACAGATATTTATTGTGCATAGATACTATGTTGACTCCTGCGGCAATGCTGGCCAAATTATGTGTTATCCTGTTTTCATTACCAAATTTGTATATGACCTGGGCCAACCCATTTAATGGTTGTGGGGTTCAGTTTCATCTGATATGCTCTCTTGCGCTTGCTCGGTCTGACTTGCAACCCCATGGACTGTAGCCCACCAGCGTCCTCTGTCCTTGGAATTTCCCAGGCAAGAGTACTGGAGTGGGTTGCTATTTCCTCCTTCAGGAGATCTTCTTGACCCAAGGATTGAACCTGTGTCTCTTGAGCCTCCTGCATTGCAGGCAGATTCTTACCACTGTACCACCTGGGAAGCCCTGGTGTTAAATAAGGCATATAGATTAGTTGATTTCCTTTTCCAACTCCTTTAACGATCTATGCTTCTCAGGAAAAAATAAAATTAAGATGAGCATAAACTTTGAAGAAAGACCATGGTGACTGCAGGTTTCAGTGGTCTTTAGCATACCCTGCCTGTTATGTTTTTCCTTTATGTATTCTAGATTGCTCACAGAATTCCTGAGCTCTATTTATTAGAAAATGATTTAGAAAGAGGCTGGCAGGGCAGAGTGCTGGATCAACATTGAGAGGGGAGTGTATGTGGCTGTTATCTATGTTCCTGAAATAACTTTATTATGGATCCCTTTTCTTCCCCCATAATTTTCATTTCATTAGGCACTTAAAATAATAAAGGGAAGAGTTGACAACTAGAAAAATGATTTGCACTTAGCAGATAGTTCAGGGATATTAGAGGGAACTTGGAACACAGAAACAGCTGAGTAAGTTGTGAAACTGTGATGCCAATTGATGACTTTGCCCCCTCCCTTGGCAGTACTGGCTTCCTCCTTTGCCTGCCTTCCTCTCCTGCTTGTCCCCTTTCACCTATTCTCTCTGTGCTTTCTGTTCTCTTTTCTTCCTCAGCTTTCTGGTCTCCAAGCCCAAGTTTCCCAGGTCCATCCCATTTCAAACACAGCCCCTTTGACCGTTGGCCACATGTAGACCTGGTCACACAGAGCATCTCATTGTATGCAACTCCTTTTGGACAAGGTGGTGCTTTATTTTACACATATCACTCCATTTATTTCTTTTTAAATTAATTTTTATTGGATTATAGTTGCTTTACAATGCTGTGATAGTTTCTACTGTACAGCAAAGTGAATCAGCTGTATGTTTATATATGCATGAGTGATAAGCCGCTTCAGTCGTGTCTGATTCTTTGAGATGCTATGGACTGTAGCCTGCCAGGCTCCTCTGTCCATGGGATTCTCCAGGCAAGAATACTGGAGTTGGTTGCCATGCCCTCCTCCAGGAGATCTTCCTAATCCAGGGATTGAATCCGTATCTCCTGCGGCTCCTGCCAGCGGATTCTTTATCACTGAGCCATGGAGGAAACCCATATGTTTATATATATATCCTCTGTTTTTTGGATTTCCTTCCCATTTAGGTCAACACAGAGCACTCAGTAGAGTTACCTGTGCTATACAGTAAGTTCTCATTAGTTTGCTATTTTATACAAAGTATCAATAGTGTATATATGTCAGTCCCAATCTCCCAGTCCATCCCACCCTCCCCTTCCCCCCACCTTGGTATTCATACTACTTCTGTGTCTGAGGATAAACTATTTTACTGTTTTCTCCCTAATCAAGCAGAGATTCCTTCCTTTCTTCCAAATGATTTTCTGTTAGGCATTGACTAAAAGCACCATTGCTTTAGATGAAGCCACTTAAACTCACTATGTTTATAAGCATTTGCCACTTGGTAGGAAGTATACAGGGCTTCCCTTGTGGCTCAGCTGGTAAAGAATCAGCCTGCAGTGCGGGAGCCCTGGGTTCGATCCTTGGGTTGGGAAGATCCCCTGGAGAATGGAACAGTTACCCACTCCAGTATTCTGGATTGGAGAATTTCATGGACTATCCATGGGGTCACAAAGAGTTGGACACGACTGAGAGACTCTCACTTCACTAGGCTTCCCTGGTGGCTCAGACGGTAAAACATCTGCCTGCAATGTGGGAGACCAGGGTTCGATTCCTGGGTCAGGAAGATCCCCTGGAGAAGGAAATGGCAATCCACCCCAGCATTCTTGCCTGGAAAATCCCATGGATGGAGGAGCCTGATAGGCTACAGTCCATGGGGTCCCAAAGAGTTGGGACATGATTGAGTGACTTCACTTTCACTTTCAGGAAGCATACATGCTAAATGCTTGCTGACCCAATTCCAATGCTAACATTTTTTTCATAAGCCTTCCATATATACACTCACATTTATGACTCCAGGTTGTTTATACATATGAAGGCTAAACTATGGGAGAAACAAACACAGTTTTCTCTCAGGATCTTAATTTTTAGACTGGCAGACACTTCCAAATGTGTGCCCAGGGATCTATGATGTAATTCAACCTTGGGTTTTTATTATTATTATTTTAATTTTCACTTTTTGGCCATGCAGTGTAGCATGTGGTATCTTCGTTCCCTGACTAGAGATCAAACCTGCACCCCCTGAATCATTTAGAATTGGCTTAACATCTAGGCCTAAAAAGGTTACAAGGTTAAATTAGGCAGATTATAATTGATTTGGCCTTTACTTTCCAATTTAATTCTCAACCAATTGTATCCATACCTTGTCTCTCTTTTGAATAGTAAAAATTAAATTCAACTCAATGAGTCAAACTGGAAAAATGTAAAACAGGAAAAGATTGTTTTCAGGATTCCCTCAGTTCTCCCCCTCAGAGTTTCCATATCTAGTTTCTGTACCCAGTTCCCATCTTCCTGTGCTACCACGGTGGCCTGGTTTCTCTAGGATCCTACCAGCAATTTAAACAGGATGATGGACGCTGAATTATTTGTCCTAGCTTGATAGTGATTTTTTCACTCCTCTGAATTCTTGTCAAGTTTAAGTAATGGGGCCTGGGAGCTGAGCCCAGAGCATGAGATAAGAGAGAGGCATGCTGACTGTGATCAAGTGGACCATTCTGTCTTTACTGCACATTGGGGTGAATCCTGGCAATTTAGTTACTCTTAGGATAATCTCCCTGCAATGGACTGGAAATATTTTCAGTTTAGTAACCAGTCCGTTCAGATTGGGGATAATTAGATGAACTCATCAGGACTTCCTAGGTGGTTCAGGGGTAAAAGAATCTGCCTGACAATGCTGGAGATGCAGGAGACACAAGTTCAATCCCTGAATCAGGAAGATCCTTTGGAGAAGGAAGTGGCAACCCACTCCAGTATTCTTGCCTGGAGAATCCTATGGCCAGAGGAGCCTGGTGGGAGTCAGACAGGACTGAACAACTGAGCATGCACACATGCAAGATGAACTCATCATCAATCATACAGTTGCCTTCTTCTCAAACAATCACATTTATCGCTAATTGCTTAAGGGATATCTATACAAAGATGGCCTGCCTTTCAGAAGCTGATGGAGTATGAGAGGCACTGATTTTACCAGTGGTACAAATAGCAGCCACAGAACATGATAGTGTTTAAAATAAGTAGCAATAGAGGTGGAGCTGCCACATGGCCCAGTGGTCCCCGTCCTGGGCCTAGACCCAGAGAAAACCATGATTTGGGGGGATGTGTGCACCTCAGTGTTTGTTGCAGCACTATTTGCAATGGCCAGAATGTGGAAGTGGCCTGGATGTCTGTTGGTAGAAGAATGAATGGGGAGGATGTAATGCGTATATGCAGTGGAGTATTGCTCATAGAGGGAAACAAGACTGTGCCATTTGTAGAGATGGTGAACCTGGAGTCAGTCGTGTGGAATGGCGTGGGTCAGATAGAGAATGAGAGACAGATATCATGTATTAATGCATATATGTGGAATCTGGAAAAATGATGAACAATTTGCAGAGAAAAGTTAGGACCAATTTAGACAGCATATTAAAAAGCAGAGACATTACTTTGCCAACAAAGGTCCATCTAGTCAAAGCTATGGTTTTTCCAGCAGTCACGCATGGATGTGATAGTTGGACTATAAAGAAAGCCAAGCACTGAAGAATTGATGCTTTTGAGCTGTGGTGTTGGACAAGACTCTTGAGAGTCCCTTGGACTGCAAGGAGACCCAACCAGTATATCCTAAAGGAAATCAATCCTGAATATTCATTGGAAAGACTGATGCTGAAGCTGAAACTCCAATACTTTGGCCACCTCATGAGAAGAACAGACTCATTTGAAAAGACTCTGATGCTGGGAAAGATTGAAGGCGGGAGAAGACTGGGATGACAGAGGATGAGATGGTTGGATGGCATCACCGACTCAATGGACATGAGTTTGAGTAAACTCTGGGAGTTGGTGATGGATAAGGAGGCTGGCGTGCTGCAGTTCATGGGTCACAAAGAGTTGGACATGACTGAGCGACTGAACTGAACTGAACTGAACTGAGTTTCAGAGCAGGAGTAGAGACACAGACATAAAGAAAAAACTTATATCCACAAGTTATTAATATATCCATATCAAGGAGGGGGGGAAAGGTAGTGGGATGAATTGGGAGATTGGGATTGACATATTTACACTACTGTGTATAAAATAGATAGTTAATGAGAACAGGCTTTATAGCACAGGCCACTCTACTCAGTGCTCTGCAGTGACATAAATGGGGAAGAAATCCAAGGAAGATGGGATTTATGTACATGTGTGGCTGATTCTGGAGAAGGCAATGGCATCCCACTCCAGTATTCTGCCTAGAAAATCCCATGGACGGAGGATCCTGGTAGGCTGCACTCCATGGAGTCGCTAGAGTCAGACACGACTGAGCGACTTCACTTTCACTTTTCACTTTCATGCATTGGAGAAGGAAATGGCAACCCACTCCAGTGTTCTTGCCTGGAGAATCCCAGGGACGGGGGAGTCTGGTAGGCTGCCATCTATGGGGTCGCACAGAGTCAGACACGACTGAAGCGACACAGCAGCAGCAGCAGCAGTGGCTGATTCACTTTGGTGTACAGTAGAAGCTAACACAACAGGTAAACCAACTGTATTCCAATAAAGATTAATAAAAAAAATCCAAATTATTTTGTACTAATAAAAAAATTTAAAAAACTGGCAAGAAGAAGTTCAGGATTGAATGGAATTTGGGAAGAGTAGTTATATTTCATTTATATTCAGACAAACCTATAAGATATGTCATGGTGAGTGTAAGTAGTTAATCTGATTGCTATTTATTTAATTATTAATTATGAAGTGACACCCCATGTTATGGAATCTTGCACTTATTCATTCATTCAGAAATAACTTTATTCATTGAATAGATACATATTGTGAATTTGATATTTATGAGGCATGATGCCTTGATTAGACTTAAGGCATATTGTGAATTTGATATTTATGAGGCATGATGCCTTGATTAGATTTAAGGATGAATTAAAACATCTGAGGTATGTAACTGTTGGAACAAGAAAAGTTAAAATCATGTTTGTTTGGTTTTTTCCTAAATGGAACAAATATAAAAGATCTTATGCAATATACAGTGGATTTAGTCCAACTCCTTTATTTTACAAGTTCAAGATCTGGGGGTTAAATTCTATTCCCAAAGACGTACAGACATTCAGACTTAATTTTGCAACTGAAACCTGCATGACTCTGTTTCTTTTCCAGTTTACTTTGCACTATTTCACACTGACATTATTTTCATTGATCCTGGTTTTAAACCTTGGGCTTTTGGCTCCAACTTGGGCTCATTTTATAAGGCCACCCTGAGTGCCAACCTGTGCTTCAACTCCTTTCCTTAGAAGTAGCCTGTTTATACATCTCCAGTCTTCTGTCATGGCATATACACTAACACACAGGTAACTAAAACCCCACTGTTTTCCTTCCTGAGGAAATCAGGAGAATCATACTGTGTAGATCTGAGGAAGAGTTAGGAGCTTGTGCTCAAAATTCAGTTCTGTCCCAGGTGACCTTGCTTGACCAAGTCATGGCAACTTACTTAGTTGACTTTTCATTGGTTTCATCTACCATTTTCATGTTAGGAAGCCACAGTCTAATAGATACTTGGGAACTGACCACTGAACTGCTTCCTAGCTCAGAAGTTTTCTGAGGGCATTTGAAGAAGTGGTATATTTTCTGCCAATTATTCTACTTTAATAAACTCTACTATTCAGTTCAGTTCAGTCACTCAGTCGTGTCCGACTCCTTGAGACCCCATGAATCGCAGCATGCCAGGCTTCCCTGTCCATCACCAACTCCCAGAGTTCACTCAGACTCACATCCATCGAGTCAGTGATGCCATCCAGCCATCTCATCCTCTGTCGTCCCCTTCTCCTCCTGCCCCCAATCCCTTCCAGCATCAGAGTCTTTTCCAATGAGAGAACTCTTCGCAGGAGGTGGCCAAAGTATTGGAACTTCAGCTTCAACATCAGTCCTTCCAATGAACACCCAGGACTGATCTCCTTTAGGATGGACTGGTTGGATCTCCTTGCAGTCCAAGGGACTCTCAACAGTCTTCTCCAACACCACAGTTCAAAAGCATCAATTCTTCTGTGCTCAGCTTTCTTCACAGTCCAACTCTCACATCCATACATGACCACAGGAAAAACCATAGCCTTGAGTAGACGGACCTTTGCTGGCAAAGTAATATCTCTCCTTTTGAATATGCTGTCTAGGTTGATCATAACTTTCCTTCCAAGGAGTAAGCATCTTTTAAATTCATGGCTGCAGTCACCAACTGCAGTGATTTTGGAGCCCCCCAAAATAAAGTCTGACACTGTTTCCACTGTTTCCCCATCTATTTCCCATGAAGTGATGGGACCAGATGACATGATCTTCATTTTCTGAATGTTGAGCTTTAAGCCAACTTTTTCACTCTCTTCTTTCACTTTCATCAAGAGGCTTTTGAGTTCCTCTTCACTTTCTGCCATAAGGGTGGTATCATCTGCATATCTGAGGTTACTGATATTTCTCCCAACAATCTTGATTCCAGCTTGTGCTTCTTCCAGCCCAGGGTTTCTCATGACATACTCTGCATATAAGTTAAATAAGCAGGGTGACAATATACAGCCTTGATGTACTCCTTTTTTAATTTGGAACCAGTCTGTTGTTCCATGTCCAGTTCTAACTGTTTCTTTCTGACTGGCATATAGGTTTCTCAAGAGGCAGGTCAGGTGGTCTGGTATTCTCATCTCTTTCAGAATTTTCCACAGTTTATTGTGATCCACACAGTCAAAGGCTTTGGCATAGTCAATAAAGCAGAAATAGATGTTTTTCTGGCACTCTCTTGCTTTTTCCATGATCCAGCGGATGTTGGCAATTTGATCTCTGGTTCCTCTGCCTTTTCTAAAACCAGCTTGAACATTTGGAAGTTCATGGTTCACGTATTGCTTAAGCCTGGCTTGGAGAATTTTGAGCATGTGAGATGAGAGCAATTGTGCGGTAGTTTGAGCATTCTTTGGCATTGCCTTTCTTTGGGATTGGAATGAAAACTGACCCTTTCCAGCCCTGTGGCCCCTGCTGAGTGCTCCAAATTTGCTGGCATATTGAGTGCAGCACTTTCACAGCATCATCTTTCAGGGTTTGAAATAGCTCAACTGGAATTCCATCACCTCCACTAGCTTTGTTCATAGTGATGCTTTCTAAGGCCCACTTGACTTCACATTCCAGGATGTCTGGCTCTAGGTGAGTGATCACACTCTACTCTACTATTACTTTGGCATAAACTGTCAACTCAAACAAGTAGCTTTACCACTTGGCTGAATCCAGATAAATGGTCAATTGCAATTCTTATTGAAATTTACAGACTCTTATATGAGATGGAAAATGTACCTTTCATGCATATGCTTGTTTTTTTTTAATCATAGCAGAGGGTATTTAATTCTCATAAAAGTCTCAGAATCACTGCATTTGGTGTTTCTCAATACATTTATCTTTTGATGGAAAAAGTCATTGTCAAAATTCAAATTTATAATAAGATTCTGCACAAAACACTCTACAGTTCTGAGAATAACAGGAGAAAGAAAGTAGTATTCAGTAATGCAATGCAAAGCACTAATTGCAATATTTCAAAGAAAACCTTTCTTTTTTTCAAACCTGTAAGTCTATTAATCCTAGAATTATGATTCATTCCAAGGATATTTTAGCACAAGCTAAAAAATATAATATAATATTCTCAATATAATTAGTAATCCAATAAAATATTTTGCTCTAAATTACTTAATAAATGTACTATGTGAGTAATATTATTCCGAAAATGAATTCCAGGACAATTCTTCAGTTTCTTCTTTCAGGATAATTGCATAAAAGTCTAAGAAATATATTGGAGATCAAAATACTGCAGCCTTTATTTTTTTGAATTAGACAGCACACAGGCTAGTGATAGTCCATAATGAAACTGCTAGATGTTGAGGCAGAAAATGATGAAGGACTCTACTAAAAGCTTCCAGAAATTCAGCTGAGTGAAAATTCTCACATTGTGCTGTTTAGCCTCTGTTTTACCACAACTAATAGAGAAGCAATAGAATTTGATTTCTTTTTCCTCCCATTACTATCAAGCTGCCAGTCCAATCCATCATTAAATAGATAAACATGTTTCTAAGCTTAAAAGGCAAAGTCCCATCAAAAATTGATACCCTATTCAGTAATAGGAATCTATTAGTGTTTCTAAGAAGCCTTTATTTTTCCAGTGATTTATTTTGTCTGTTTATCCTCTGAGCTCAATATGGGAGAGATGTAAGCTTTCCTATCTGAAAATCCTCAAAGAGGGGGGGAAACAAAGCTCCATGTCATTATGATGAGAGGCAGTGGGTGTCCTCCTACATGATAGAGAATGTAGGCACATTCATTTTCTTTCACTTCATAGCTCCAGAGAATTATCTGCTTTGTTTCATGAGACACCACTAGTTATGTATTATAAAAAAGGGATGCGGTTTGAGGAATTTAGCATAAATACTGGTCAGCTTTTTTCTGGTGACATTTTAGTGCTCATCTTTTAGACATTCCTTTTAATGCTGTCAATATTTACAATGGAACATCACAAGCATAATTTCACCACTGAAAGTCAATTTCATGTAAATGCCATTCTCTCCAAGTGCTGGTGATGAAAGACCCTCCTCCAGAGTCTCTCTCCTTGCCTATTACACTGTTTCCTTCTGCACTTTATTATCTGTGCCTTCAGCCACACAGACACTTGAGAGAATGAGACGATGATCTGGTGTGCCAATTAGCTTCAGACAACCCTTTCTTTAACATTGCTTATTGATGTTGGAAATGATCATGTTTAAGAGATTCCTAACACAGATTGAGTTTTTCACTGCAATTCTCATATGGTCATGCAAAATGCAATGTTGTTCAAGCTCATGTGATCCTATGCTCCTATCTAGTCAACATTTTCCTCTTATTCTACATCATACATGTCCTGTTCCTAGCTGACCACTCCCCTGACTCTGGGACACGCAATGCTGACCCCATGTTTTTCCTCCTTTCTTTGCTCTTTCTATTCCTCTCAAGTAAATTTCCCTTCTTTGACAACCAGCTGTGATGAACATAACCATTGGCCAGCTCTGCTTTATTCTCCTTTGTGAAACCCTCCCAGATCACCCTGAAAGACTGTCTTGCATTTAACTCTAATGCAAACTCAATGCATAGGTGGCCTTCTGTAAAAGTAAAATAGATTCCAGAGCTCTTACTACCTGTAAGGCAGGATCTGATTATCAGTGATTTCATTATGACTATGCTGACTATGAATATCAGCCTACAATTTTAAGATATGGGAAAAGTACAACTTTCTTCATTACTTATAACTAGTGAATTTCCCTTTTGACCATCTCACTGGGCTGGTCAACACACAATCTCAGCGAGGAGTTATACTACAGAACATGATGCTAAAGCCTTGGGAAAATATTTTTGGTTGAGCCAGAGTATGTTCTCCATCCTATGCTCTTGCATCATGAGAAGGGAAGAAATCCTGGCGAAACTGTGGAAGGTCTGTCTGCCTATGCATCATAGCTGGAGGCCATTCATCACCATGTCTTTATCTGGGAAGGAGTCTGGTGTCTTTAACTGAGAAGTGAGTTATAAGTCTTTTGCTCCCTGATTCCATAAACCTTACTAATATTCTGCTATTTTTCTTGCATGACATAGGATCCTTTTCTTTGGGATGCATCAATATTTATGCCCTTGACAGTCCCCTTCAGTCACTTTCTCCTTGTCCTAGTCCTGGGAGTCTATTCTAATCTGAACAGGTGAGAGTTGGGAGCAGTTCAGGTTTACTCTTGACTCTCATGTTTTTGCAAAATCTTTTGTCTGTGTAGGAATCTTTTGAAAAAACAAACAAACAAAAAAACTGGGAAGAGGGACTCTCTGGTGGGACAGTGGAAAGAATCCTTCTGCCAATGCAGTGGATAGGGGTTCCATCCCTGATCCAGAAACATTCCATATGCTTCGGAGCAACCAAGCCTGTGTGCCACAACTGCTGAGCCCGTGCTCTGGAGCCCACACCCTGCAAGTGCTGAGCTCATGTGCTGCAACTACTGAAGCCGTTGGGCCTAGAGACTGTGCTCCACAACAAAAGAAGCCACCACAATGAGAAGCCCTTGCAACACAACGAAAAGCAGCCCCCGCTTGCTGGAACTAGAGAAAGTTCTTGCATGCCAATAGAGACCCAGTGCAAACAAAAAATAAAAATACATAAATGGATAAATTATTTTTTAAAAAGACTAAACCGAGCGACTTCACTTTCACTTTTCACTTTCATGCACTGGAGAAGGAAATGGCAACCCACTCCAGTGTTCTTGCCTGGAGAATCCCAGGGATGGGGGAGCCTGGTGGGCTGCCGTCTCTGGGATTGCACAGAGTCAGACACGACTGAAGCGACTTAGCAGCAGCAGCAACAGCAGCAGGAAGAAATGTATTTTTTCATCTTAATGCTGGCATAAATAATCTTATATGTTAAATGAAAAATCATAAACACATATGTCTTGTTAAATATTCAAATAGTGAAGGCAAGGTTGGGAAGAAAAGAGAAATGGTGGAAAATATGTATAAAAACACTCCCCAAATACATTAAAAACCTCTCTGACTTAGTGTGCCAAAATATCCTGATACATTACCTTTTACTCTCATAATAGCTTGAAGACAAGGGGCAGTTGGATGCCCTGTAAAGCCTAAGATCATGGTACATTTATGTAAGCAATTTGTTAAAAATTCTTGCTGAATGATTGATGGTTAGACACTTGTGATTCAATCAATACAGCTAATGGATAAATTACTAGAATAATGTACACTTTGTAATAGGACTTACTTATCTTCTGTTATTGTTGTTTAGTCTTTCAGTCATGTCTGACTCTTTTGCATCCCCAGGGATAGTAGCTCACCAGGCTCCTCTGTCCATGAGATTTCCTAGGCAAAAATACTGGGAAAGGAAGGGAAGTCGCTCAGTCGTGTCCGACTCTTTGCGACCCCATGGCCTGTAGCCTACCAGGCTTCTAGGTCAATGGGATTTTCCAGGTAAGAATACTGGAGTGGGTTACCATTGCCTTCTCCAGGAGATCTTCCCAACCTAAGGATTGAACCCGGGTCTCCCAAATTGTAGGCAGACACTTTACCGATTGAGCCACCAGGGAAGTCCAGGAATACTGGAGTGGGCTGTATTTCCTCCTCCACGGGATCTTCCTGACCCAAGGATAGAACCCAGGGCTTCTGCACTGACAGGCAGATTTTTTTTTTTTTTTTTTACAGTTGAACCACCAGGGAAATCCAGTATTTTTTAGCATCACAAAAGGTTATGCAGAGGTAAACAGCAAGCCAAGTTCACTGAATTTGTTTGCTATTTGGGAAAATATATAAGCTTCTGAAATACGTATTCTGCTTGCCATGTGCAGTGAAATTGAGCTTAAGAAATTTACATGCAAGAAGCCATTTCTTTAACCAAGAAAACGGAGGGATCTGAAAGGAAGTGAAAGATTAAAAAATTGAGTAATCTTGGTTGTGATAAAGCAGCAAGATATGCTCAGGACTTAGGCGCAAATTTTGCATAAGTGAACTCCCAACATTTTGAATACAGATGCTAAACACCTTTTCCTTAGATTTGGGGAACTTCCTTCACAGTTATCAAAAGAAATTTGTTGCATAGAATCATCATGGAGATTATGTTCTCCCCAATCCTGAAATCAGACATATTCACACCTCAGATAATTAGGCAAGATGAAAATAAATTTTTTATGCCTTCAGCAATTTTGAATATCACTTTTTTTTTTTTGGCAATCATGATGTAGTGATTAGGCAGGCTTTAATGAGAGGAATGCCTCTGACATTAGCTGAAAATCACCCCTAATGTTAGTCCCTGTTTAATTACTTGACAGCATGATGGCCTCTGCTGTGAGTAGCTATTTAATAAAGATGCTGGATTTTAATACACTAACATACTTTTCATAGAATTCTTTGATTATATTGGCTGCTTATTTTAGTTATGTCAATTTCACTACCAAGGTAGGACTCAAATGAGGGTTTGATCTCTGCCTTGACCACTTAGGTAAACTTTGTTCCATAGCCATAGGGCATGCCATTTAGCACAGGTAACCAGCTCAATAGTATAAAGATGGAGAACACAGGCAGCTCCAGGGTATCCATGTTCCTACCACTGGAAAAAAATCCTAGATGCATGTGTGGGTGTGGTAGGCTTCTAGAACCTTCAGACAGGAAAGATAAATCTATGTTTATATTAAATGATTGTAAGGCACTGGTGTGTGCATGCAGTAGCTCTAAGTCACTAATACAGGACACTCAGAAATGCTCCGCATTTGCACCAAACCATCAATTTCCAAAAGTGGCTGCTGAGAGTCTTTATGCTGCAGAGATGATCCTATATAAGAGGTGTTCATATTTATGCTATTCCCTTGTGACATAACTCATTGTGTTCTGCATTTTGTACATTCTGTTGTTTTACTCCCTATGGCTTGGGCAAATTTAGCATTCTCTGTGTTTATCCTCCACAAGGAGGTCTACAATTTGAAAGTGTAATGATGCTGCCTAACATATATCTGGACTATCAAAGGAAAAATATAAACGCCTTTTCATAAGCAGCTATGCATTTAAGAAGACAAACATGAATAAGCACAGGAATACAAACATGATTCCATTGAATCCCCAGTCCTGGGCTAGGAGTTCAGAGGAGTTCAGGGAGCACAGTGTCTTCCTGTGTTTTCAGAGAATCCGAGAAGAGTTTATGAGTAAGGTGTCTCAAAAAGAAGAATGTTTGGTGCTACATATGTAATAACAATATTGGCCTTTTGGTCTTGCCCTTTAGATTAAATAAGATGATACACATGAAGGGTGGAGTTTGTGTTCTACCCTTACAAGGTACCCTCCAAATACTAGTGTTTTGTCTTCCTTTCCCTTTTCTTCTCATTCTTTGGGACAGCTCTCTTTTCTCTCTAGTTTGCCTACCTGTGTTTCCTGCCTTTGTCATCCTGGTTTGGATTACTTTACTTCTTTCCCCAGAAATCACTGTCTTTTTTCTCGGTTCCTATCAAAGGTGATGGATTAGTCCAAATGGAAGGAGGTCTAACCTCACAGTGCTGCAGAACACTCCCACCTACCCTCTTCTTAGAATGACTTGACCTCTGAGTGTTTGTTACCCTTTGGGCCACTAAAAAATGGTATAGCTCTTTCACAATTTATTCAATTAGAGGACATAAACCAAAAATGAATGGTTCTTTGTTCTTGGCTACACTGGTAACTCTCCTCTTCTTCTCTTCCTGATTTTCTTAGAATAGAGAATAGAGTCACTGATTCTCCTTTAACTTAGTACTTAGTGCAGTGGTTCTCACACTGGTTTTAAGACCTCTTTCAACTCTTAAATGTTATTGAGGACTACAAAGAGATTTTTAAAAAATGTGATTATACTTATGGACATTTACCATGTTAGACGTTAAAGCTAAAATAAATTCTAAAGCATTTCTTTATTACTCTATTTAAAAATAACAAGCCTATTATGTATTAGTTGGAGAAGGAAATGGCAATCCACTCCAGTATTCTTGCCTGGGAAATCCTGTGGACAGAGCCTGAGAGGCTATAGTTCATGGGGTCACAAAAGAGTCAGACATGACTTGGTGCCTAAACAATACCAAATTATGTATTAGTATAACATTTTTAGGAAAAATTAACTATATTGTTAAAAACAAAAAATAGTGAGAAAAATGACATATTTTGCATATTTTTTGCATATTACAAATTTCTACATTCAACCCCTTGACATCTGTTATTTGGATAAAGAACATAAAGAAAATTTGGTCTTATCCATCTGTATATTTGAAAAGGAGAAATATTTTATATTCTTTCAGATAATTATAGATATTCTTCTTTCATATGGCACTGAAACTCCACAAGTGGTAATTTCTTGTAGGGTAATTGAAATGTGGATTTCAAAAGGCTAAAATTGGACTTTTTCATTCTCTGTTGTATCATGATTCACTATTCTGTTTTGCACTACAAGTGGATCATGTATTTACCATGCATTACTTCATAGCATTATTTCTTACAAATACTTACACACTTCATTACATGATGTCCAAAAATATATTTGTTAATACTATCTCTGATCTTATCAGAAAATTCTTCAAGTATTGGGAAGCTGTCAAGCTCACAGTGTAGATATACAGTTTCCAAAATTCTAATATTCACTTGAAAATTTTTTCATCAGAAGTTGTTTTTCCTTGAAAGTCTTAACTTCATTCATTTTCATTGCCAAATGCCCAAATATGAATAACCATACTGGTCTGTCAATTGTTCTTTCGAGGAGAAAGTTTTACATGCAACAATCGACTGGAACAGCCCACAATTTAATCATTCTAGGGCTTTTATTTGAGATAAATGTTGTACTTTGGTAGGCAGCCTAAGTGTTTTATGTGAACTTCTCATTTCATTATACAAAATATCAAAAAATATTTATTTAAAAGTTCAAGTGTCAGAATTTAAGGAAATTAATTGTTACTTCTTGATGAAGAACATTCTTAGGTGAAGCTAATATATATTAATATAAATATCATGTTTATATATGGTGCTGGTGGTTTAGTTGCTATGCTATGCTAAGTCACTTCAGTTGTGTCCGACTCTGTGTGACTCCATAGACGGCAGCCCACCAGGCTTTCCCATCCCTGGGATTCTCTAGGCAAGAACACTGGAGTGGGTTGCCATTTCCTTCTCCAATGCATGAAAGTTGTGTCCAATTTTGTGACCCCATAGACTATAGCCTACCAGGCTCCCTCTGTCCATGGGATTTCCCGGGCAAAAATACTGGAGTGGGTTGCCATTTCTTTCTCCAGGGGATCTTCCCGACCCACGGACTGAAACTGTGTCTCCTGCATTGCAGGTGATCTCCTGCTTTGTAAATGAATTCTTTACCACTAATCCACCAGGGAGCCCATATTTATGTATAGTGGGAAGGAATACCATTACTACTAGTACAGCTTGGTACCACTTCAGACTTCGTCCTTAGAGGATCTGCAGCAATTTTACCCACTCTTGCTTTTTTCCATCAATGCACAGTCACACAATGAAAAGGCAAATAACTTCTTAGTATTATTATTACAATAGTCTTCGTCTCATGAATTCATCCCAGAAGGATCTTGGGAACTCCTAGGAGTCCATAGACCAGACTTTGACTCCTTGCTTTAGAGTATTTTGGCTTCCCAGATTCTTTCATTAATTGCTAGGTGTCTGCATCCTAATGTAAAAATTATTTGAAATATTGAACTATTCAACACTAATTCTCTTAAAATGTAGAGGGATGGAAGACAATTGCAGTCTCAGTCTGACTGAAAAAAAAGTGCATATATGAATTTGACCTTCAATAATTTCAGTATTTGACTTGTGTCAAGAGCTGTGGGCACCTTTATTAGTCTGACTCTTCCCATATCATGGTGTTTTCTGTTTATTATTCAAGATCCCTGGAAAAGGCAATTCTAGCAGTGGCTTCAAGTAGTGTCCTTCTGGGTAGGATTTATGCTCCTGTGTGCAGTGGAGGTCATGGAAACCATGGTTCAGAGGTGGGGAGGAAAGACTCTGAGCCTCCCATTTAATCTGCAGAAGGGGCTTCCCAGCGGGTTCTGGGTTTCCCAGGTGGCTCAGTGGTAAAGTATCCAGCAGCCAATGCAGGAGATGTGGGTTCAGTCCCTGGGTCGGGAAGATCCCTTGGAGGAGGAAATGGTAACCCACTCCAATATTCTTGCTGGGAAAATTCCATGAACAGAGGAGCCTGGAGGGCTTACAGTCCATGGGGTCACAAAGAGTCAGACACACAGTCAGACACAGTCACACACAGACACAGCGACTGAGCACCCATGCAGCAGGGTCTGGCCCTTTCTCATTTTCTCTGTCTTCCTGTCAGTATCACTCCCAGAATCAGTTTTATTGTTCACTTTTTACTTAGGCTGAAGACCTATTTATTTGGAAAGTTTCCTTTTCGTGTTTTACATTTTTGCTGGCATGGTTTAACACGTCCCCTTTTTAGAGACTTGTCACCTTGTCTCCTACAGACAGTGACACATGATGACAGGAGCTCGGCTCAGTGAGAAACTGCTCTGACAGGGACAGACAGTGCTCAGCATGTCACACTGCCCCTGCTGCCCTCCCTGCTCTCTGGGATCCTGGCTTATCTTTTATGTTCTCATCTATAGATTTGAAAACTTGTGCAGGGAGTACAGACCTACATTAACTGCTGTGTTGGTTACAGAAAGCTGAATCAGATACACAGCTAAACATTTACTGACACCAGCTCTAAGAAGGCATAAGTCAGAAATATTATCCACAGCAACTTCCAGAAAGAAGGAACTCAGCTTTTTTTCTCTCTCCCAGTTCAATGATCAGTGATTTGGGAAAACACCAGTCTGGAACACTGTTAGTGAATGATCTGGGGACAAGCATTCTCCATAACTTCTGGAGTCAAAATGGATTTTGCAGTTCTTGTCCCCATAATCAATCCATCAATCTAAATAAAAATGTATCAAATCCAATTTTCTGTATCATCTAATGTGTATGAAGTAATGAGCTGAGACTAGCTTGTGTCTGGTTTAAAACCTATATTTGAAGCTATGAACATTTTCCTATATAGTCCTCCCTTGATATCTGTGGGGGTTTGGTTCTAGGACCCCCTGAAGATATTAAAATCCCTGGATGCTCAAGTCCCTTATGTAAATTATGTATTTGCTTACACATATCTTCCCATGTACTTTAAATCATCTCTAGTTTACTTAGAATATCTAAGGTGACATAAATTATAAATGTATCAGTGTAAACATAATGTAATTCAAGTTTTGTTTTTTGGAACTTTTGAAAAAATTTTCATAAGTATTTTTGGTTTGTAGTTGATTGACTCCACAGATGTGGAACCCACTGATATGGAGGGCTGGCTTGATTTCTCTCCTGCTCCAAGAAATCATAATTGTAATTAATTAGTCAAAACTTATTAGAGTATTTTCTTAGAAAATAAGCTCTAAGAGATGATGTCTATGTAGTTCATTAATAGAGAACAGCTTAAAAACTGAATTTAGTATCTGCTCTAACCCTGAATATTCATTGAAAGGACTAAGGCTGATGCGAAGAGCTGACTCATTGGAAGAGACCCTGATTCTGGGAAAGATTGAAGGCAAAAGAAGAAGGGGGCAGCAGAGAATGAGATGACATCACCGACTCAGTGGACATGAGTTTGAGCAAACTCTGGGTGATAGTGAAGGACAAGGAAATGTGGCATGCTGCAGTACATAGGGTTGCAAAGAGTTGGATATGACTTAACAACTGAATAGCAACAATGAAGAGTGTCTGCTAGGAGGCAACAGAATCCATTTTGATAGACTTGTTTTATCCATACCTCACTTCAACTAGATTCTGTGCTCAGATCTACATACCTGAAGCTGTAGACTGGCCTCTGCTTCAGACCCTGGAGACATGGGGCAAGCTTGCAGGGTGACGTGAGCAGAAGATGTTGCTTGGCTTCTGTGCTCTCCAGGCAGCCGCATCTCCTTGATAGGAAGCTTTAACATTCCACAGGAGCCTAACCCTTATTA
This sequence comes from Bos indicus, assembly GCF_029378745.1. Classification (NCBI taxonomy): domain Eukaryota; kingdom Metazoa; phylum Chordata; class Mammalia; order Artiodactyla; family Bovidae; genus Bos; species Bos indicus. The sequence continues at coordinate 58,131,683 of NC_091761.1, read as the reverse complement.
TTCCTCTTGTAGATATGAGAAACATGAAATCCAAAATATTTTTAAGGGGAAAACAGCCTCAGTTTTCAGATTTGCATTGTCTATAGCTGTTGTTGTGTTAGCAGCTCAGTCATGTCCAACTCTTTGCAACCCCATCGACTGTAGCCCGCTAGGCCCCTCTGTCCATGAAATTCTCCAGGCAAGAATACTGGAGTGGATTGTCTTCCCTTTCTCCAGAGGATCTTCCCAACCCAGGGACCAAATCCGGGTCTCTTGCATTGCAGGCAGGTTCTTTAATGTCTGAGCCACCAGAGAAGCCTACAGAGCTTGTCTATAGAGCTAGAGTCATAACTCTTCAATTTTATTCTAAAAGCAAAGAAGGAAACAGTTTCAGCAAAATCAATGACACAACTCTTGACCAGACAAATGGCAACTTCCTTAATGAAGATCCTGACTTTATTTTCACTAGTTTCAGGGCTAAGTAGTTTTGTTATTTTGTAATTATTTATAAAAGATTGCATTTAAGTTGCTTGAGGGCATCTGGACATGATGTCTTTTTCTTGGAATCCCCCAATATCTCCTTGGTAATGAATACCTGTAAGTTTGATATCCCTGGGTCATAATGTCAGTTATTACAGGTACTTGCTTTCCTCTGGTTAACATAGATAGTTTAATAAAAATTCAGATTTTTAGGAACTATTACAGGGATTCTAACTGAGATGGCTTAGAAGTGGGGCCCAAGAATCTGGGTTTTAATCCATCAGCTGTGATGGCGCATGTATGTGTTCCATGGACTGCAACTAGAGAAGTGCTGCCCTAATAAATAAGACTGCGCTCTGCCTGGAAGGCTGGGGAATAAAAAGCCACTCCTACCTGTTAAAAGACACTTATTTCTTGGAAGGAAAGTTATGACCAACCTAGATAGCATATTGAAAAGCAGAGACATTACTTTGCCAACAAAGGTCCATCTAGTCAAGGCTATGGTTTTTCCAGTGGTCATGTATGGATATGAGAGTTGGACTGTGAAGAAAGCTGAGTGCTGAAGAATTGATGCTTTTGAACTGTGGTGTTGGAGAAGACTCTTGAGAGTCCTTTGGACTGGAAGGTGATCCAACCAGTCCATCCTAAAGGAGACCAGTCCTGGGTGTACATTGGAAGGACCGATGCTGAGGCTGAAACTCCAATACTTTGGCCACCTAATGCGAAGAGTTCATTCATTGGAAAAGACCCTGATGCTGGGAGGGATTGGGGGCAGGAGGAGAAGGGGACAACAGAGGATGAGATGGCTTGATGGCATCACTGACTCGATGGACATGAGTTTGAGTGAACTCTGGGAGTTGGTGATGGACAGAGGCCTGGCGTGCTGCGATTCATGGGGTTGCAGAGAGTTGGACATGACTGAGCGACTGAACTGAACTGAATTGAACCTGTTATAAGTTTGGGAAAAGGAATTTTGTCTTTTTGTTTTTAAACTTTTTATTTCATATTGGAGTATATTCAGTTAACAATGTTATAGTTTCAGATGGACAGCACAGGGACTCAGCCATACATATATATGTATTCATTCTCCTGTAAACTCTCCTTCTCATCCAGGCTGCCACATAACATTGAGCAGAGTTCCCTGTGTTATACAGTGGGAGATTTTCATACTATGTGAAGTAAGTCAGACAGAGAGGGAGAAATTTTGTATGATATCCCTTATATGGGAACACTAAAGACAAATGATACAAATGAACTTATTTACAAAACAGAAAGAGACTCACAGACTTAAAGAATAAACTTATGGCTGCCAGGGGGAAAGGCCAGGGGAAAGGAATAGTTAGGGAGCTTGGGATCAACTTGTATACACCACTATATTTAAAATGGATAACCAACAAGGGATAAGGAATTTTTGAAATCTGGTCTGCAGAAAGCCAACTGAATATTAAGAATGGTTATCTGAACTTGATCACCGTTATGGTACACACCATCTTAGATATTGTTCTTGACTGCAGATCTACGATTCAGGTTTTATGTTTCTTCTGTCCTAGAGTCGGATGTTTCTTTTGCTGTTTGGATGAGATTTACGACTTTGATGGCAAAACTCAGGCTCTTTCAGTTGTTTCCTATAATCCTGGTGCCCATGACAGAGCTCTTCTCACAGTAGCTATCACTAAATGAGTCAAGATAGCAAAACGAATGACAGTGATCTCAATTTAGTGAATTATTCTTTTGATCAAAAATCTTGCCAAGTTCCTGACTGTCAGAAACCACTTGACCTGCCAGGCAGTTAGAGGAGGAACATGTGGAAGTGTCATCATTCAGCTGGAATTTGAGGTGAAAGCTCAAGAGAAACTGCTTTAGTGAAAAATCTGGCAATGGAGCTCCATCCAAGTACATTAGAAGGCATCAAAAGGAAAATGTTTTCTCTTGTGATTTTTCCTTTTACTATTAACTGAACACTTGTAAAACTGATGATGATGAATCTTACCAGTCACCTAGAATTCTCTGTACCACGGGAGAAAACAAAATTACTTTAATATTTTTGAAGGCTTCTTTACTTTTTAAGATGTATCTGGGGAACTTATTAAGTTCATTAGAAAACTGGAAGAAATTTAAAATAGTTCTAAGGGCCTTCTTCTCCTTTTCTCAAATTACTTTTCCAGTTTTAGATGGGAGCATGAATAGATAAAAGGAGAGCTTAGCTAAAATAAATAAAAGTTAATATGCATTTTTGAGGTGCATATGAGGGGAAATGAATCTGTTAATTTTTCTATAGCTGGGCCTGTCCTTCCCTAGTGCCAATAATCAATCCTGATTGGAGCAGGAGATTCTTTAGGAAAAAACTGTCACTTATATTGAGATGCAGTCTATTTCCCTAAATTGTTAATGATCCTTATTATCAGTGTTATGTCAGTGATAATGGTACCTTATTATGCGTGACGACAGTTGAGAACTTTTATTGTGTCATATACTGGGCAAGGAACACAGGCATTTGCTCATCGAATTCTTACAACATCCTTATGGAGTTAGCACTAATGACATCCTACATTGTTATTGTCAAGAATATTAAGAAAGAATACCTTCCCAAGACATTCAGGTAGTCAGGGTGGAAGCATTCTGGAAGTCTAAAAAGGGAGTACTTTTTTCTCTGCCCTGCATATGGACTTGGAGGTTTTGAGAGAGGTAACGTTGATTATCTGGGGTTCTAGTAAGTTCTAGAAACTTTCCCCTATTAAACTGGGGTAGAGATGGGATTGGGAGAGGTTAAAAAAAAAAAAAAAAGGAAGTTTTTTGTTTCTCTGTTTCCTATTGTTATATAAGGGAATATATAAGGCTATATTCAGTATCAAAGCTCAATGCTTTGTGATGACCTAGAGGGATGGAATGGAGAGTGTGGTAGGGAGGTCCAAGAGGAAGGGGATATATGTATACCTATAGCTGATTCATTTGTTGTACAGCAGAAACTAACACAACATTGTAAAGCAATTATCTGCTCAGCTGCTTCAGTCATGTCCAACTCTTTACAACCCGATGGACTATAATTCTCCAGGCTCTTCTATCCATGAGATTCTCTAGGCAAGAATTCTGGAGTGGGTTGCCAGAGTATCTTCCCAACCCAGGGATCAAACCCACATCTTCTGCACTGCAGATGGATTCTTTACCACTGAGCTACCTGGGAAGTCCCAGTAAAGCAATTATACTCCAATTAAAAAAAAAAAAAAAGCAGAAGCTGTGTGAAGGCCATGTCCTCACTGAGTCTACCATGACCACATGACACTGTGTCCATTTCTTCAGCACCTGTCTGTCCTCACTTGGCAGTCTAATGCCCGTTTTTTTACTTTTCCTGATTATTTCTTAAATACTAAGAAGTGAGAGATTTTCTGGCTGAAAACCAAAATATATTCTTCTGGTGATAAAAGGAAACCACAGACTTGGTTATATGGCTGGATCTCTGAAATCAAATTCCTCTATGAGATTTCTGGTGGGCTTCAAATTTGGTTCCAATTTTAGAACTTGTGTACTGAGGTGGAAAGGTAAGAAGCGTGTGCTCTGCTGGCAAGATACTGCAATTGTTTTTGGCAGCAGAGGAGGATGTAGAAATCAATAGGGAGATGACATAAGTGTCACTTGCTCTTCAGACGCACCTTATACTTGACCTGGAGGAGACGGTTCTTGCAGTTGAAGTTTAAATGACTATGCAGGCATTTTGAAGGGCTTTCTTCCTTGAGGTTACTTCCAGAGAATCAAAATCTTGTTAAAATTATTCTGGGCACTGATTCAAAGTGTGAAAGGCTAAAATATTGCCAACATGGTAATTTACACAATATAATAGCAGGAGAAAATAAATTATCCACAACTTACAGCAATGCCCTGTGAGCAGTAAGCCTCTTGGAGCACACAAAAATTATATCTACAATATATCAGCAACATAAAGGCCAGGATTATAAGAATCAGATTCAAGTTCTTGAAAAATTAGTAGAAATTCAATTTTGCCATCACTTTAGAAATTGAAAAGTAATAATAAATGGGAACAGCCAATACTGGGGTATGATTGATTGAATTACATATTCTGTTCTGGACTTATGTCCTCAGAAGGCTTTGCCCTCATGCTTTGAGTCAAGTATGAAAACTTGATAGCATTCTCGTTTTATATGCAAGGAAATTGGAGCACTGGAAAGTGAGTTTCTTTCAAAATCACCTCATTGATATGAGATGAAGCTGTAATGAACTAGGGAGCTGTCAAATCCTTGTGTTCTGGGGCTGACCAGGGCTGTGGTTTAAGCCAGGTTTTCAGAGCTGTGGGAGATCAAAGAATAAAGGCAGTTGTAGGTGCTGATGAGTCATACCTCTAAAGAACTTTTAATTGAAATCACTAGCTTTCTTGTGATGGAGAAGGAAGTGGCAACCCACTCCAGTACTCTTGCCTGGAGAATCCCAGGGACAGAGGAGCCTGGTGGGCTGCCGTCTTATGGGGTCGCAGAGAGTCGGACACGACTGAAGCGACTTAGCAGCAGCCTTCTTATGAATCTATTGCTTTCTGGGTTTTGAATAAGATTTTCCTTTGCTGTGCAGCTTCTTGGCCATCACTGTTGGGGGCATGATGTTTCCTTGCTGTGATCAATATTATGTGACTGTTATTTCCTAAGAAGATTTTACCTCAAAACATAGCTTAGCATTATTAAACAGCATGATCCCCACCTGAATAGTATGTGAAAAGGGCAATTGCATGAGATTTTTATGTAGGATACAGAAAACTACAAGGAGAGAGTTAACAGAAAATAAAACAAAAGAGGAAGAGAAAATTGTGTATTTTTAGATACAGAGACAGTGGACAAGGAGAAATAGTTTGGTGCAGGGAAGATGTCAAAACTACCAGTTAGATATGGAATTCAAATATGTTCATCTGTACTATTTTTCTAGATTCCACATATGCATTAATACACAACACTCATTTTACTCTTTCTGATTTACTTCACTTTGTATGACAGACTCTATATCCATCCACATCTCTGTAAATGATCCAATTTTGTTTCTTTTTATGGCTGAGTAATATTCTATCGTGTATTTGTACCACATCTTCTTGCAGGGCAGGAATAGAAACGTAGACATAGAGAATGGTTTTGTTGACACGGTGTGGGGAAGGGAGGAGTGGAACAAATTGGGAGAGTGGGATTAACATATATACACAACCATATGTAAAATAGCTAGCTAGTGGGAACCTTCTATATAACACAGGCAGCTCAGCTTTTTGCTCTGTGATAACCTTGAGGGTGGGATGGAGGGGTGGTGGCGGGTAGGCTCAAGAGGGTGGGGATATATGTCTGATAAGTGTTAGTTGCTCAGTCGTGTCTGACTCTTTGGGACCCCATGGACTGTAGCCTGTCAGGAATTCTATAGCATTCTCTAGGCAAGAATACTGGAGTGGGTTGCTATTCCCTTCTCCAGTGGATCTTCCCAACTCAGGGATTGAACCCCAGATGTATGTATACATATAGCTGATACATGTTGTTGTATAGCAGAAACTAACACAATATGGTAAAGCAACTATACCCCAATAATTTTGTTTTAAGGGAGAAAAGAGATGGAATTTGTTTTAGTTTCTCTCATTCCATGTTGCCCACGTCCAGCCATGGAATCAAACATCCCCACCCATTCCTATCTTTCTGTAACTTCTGCTAGATGAAAATAACACATAGCATCTGTGCTACAGGTATCAGAGAGGGCTTGACCAGAGAACCGAATAACTTTCTCTTTCCCTTTCCACCTAACTTGCTGTAGCAGCCTCCTAAATTCCTCTCTATTGGTGGTCTCTCCCCAGCCCCCTTCTACTATATTCCACTACTGGATTAATTGTTTTAACTGACCATATTACTGCCTAGCTGAAAACCTTTGATCACCCTTCTTGGCCTTTATTTTACCCTCAATCTAAAGTCAGCTGATTAAAGCTCAAATTCCCACAATCCTTCACTATTTGCTACCAACTTATCTTTCTTATGTTAAACCTTCCCTAGCCTGTTTCACAGTCTCTGTTTGAAATTAGCTGTTCTCTGAGCAGATCTCTAAATTTTTATATTACTTCACTATTTATTCTCTTTCTCCCATGGAGAAGGTCATCCACTTCCTGATCCAGTTCTGCACCTGCCAACCTCCTACTTGGCCTTCAGGACTCACTTTAGTGTCACCTCTTGACTGTGTGTCTATTTCTGTAGTTATTAAAAATCACTTGCATTATGGTTATTTGTCTGCCCCATCTTCCCTGCTGGATTGAAAGGTCATTAAGACTAGGGACTGTGTCTTCATTAGTTTTATGTGTTTCTCTTCCTGTCATCTACACCCAGTTCCTGGCATGATGCTGTATTTATAGGAATAGCCAAATAAATGGGTAATAAATTGAGTGAATGTAAAAAAAAAAAAAAATGAATGACATATGAATTCTAGAGAAATAAAGAAATTAAAAATCAGCTCTCTGTACTTCAAAAAGATAAAATTTACAAGAGATGTAAAACCCATATTTTAAAAATGGAAACAGTTATGTTTGTGTAACATAAGTTAAACGTTATGTGAATTTTCTAGCACAAATATACTACAAAGTGCAGCTGGAAAAGGAGATCAAACTGAGATCAGTGACTTTTTTGAGAAGCTGAAACTTAAGCTGAGTCAGATATATGCATGGAACTAAAGTAACTTCAGAGGAAATCGTGTTTATTCTATTCTAATGAGTTTTTTTTTTGTAATTGATTATATATATGCATGTGTTTGCAACTGGATTGTTGAATCTGATGAAAAGAATCTTTTTTTTTTTTATTGCTATGTGCATGCCCTAGTACCTACTGTGTACCTGGCATATAGTACATGCTCAGTAAAAGTTTGACAAATGAGAATATTCAGCTTTTTATGAGGTGAGCAAAGAAGCAGGGATTGGAGTTCATATGGAATGTTTAGAAAACTGAGGAGAGTGACTGGAAAGAAAGGAGCTGCATTATAAGAATGAGTTCTATTTTTTTCCTAAGAGTTGATTCTTTAACGGTAACCATAGAAGGGCTTTAAAATGAGAAGCAACCATCGAATGAATGTGTTGGAGAAGTTCTCTGGTAGCTGTGTATGTGAGATGAGGACTGTGACATATATTTGGTTGTGAAATACTTCCCTAAAACCCCTGCCCTGCTATTTTGTTACAGGATTATTTAACAACTCCTTGATTTCAAGGGAGTTAGACCCAAACTCAAGTTTAGGAATAGGCATATAACCTAGATGTACCCAAGAAGGTGCTAATTGGAAGCTTCGGGGGCGATTCCAGAGAAACGCTTCTCTCCTACCTCTCCTTACTGCTACTGCATCTTGGGATCGCTACTGGGTGGCCAAGGTCATTGTGGAGATGTTGACTCAGGCTCTCAACAACCTTAAGGCACCAAGATACTAATAATTTCCTCTCACCACTATGGGGGGAAAAAGGAACAAATATAATTTTACATATTGCTATTCCAGCTTTCTGTTTTTCGTTATTAAAAAAAATTCCTATTTCTCTTTCTTGAAGTCTCTCTCTCTCTTGCTTACATGAACACATATAAATTCACATAGAGTTGGTGGTTGAAGAGAGTATATATATTGGAGGAGGAGAAAATAAGAATCACTTGCCTGGAAAAATTCCTACTCCATTGTCTGCTTCTGAGAGTTTTAAATTTTGAACCAAAGAGTACAAGTTTCAAAATTTAAACTCTAAAAAAAAAAAAGGGGGGGAGGGGGCTTCAGTTTGAGAATATTTTGTGAATGGAGTAACTCATTTCTCTGTGTCTTTATTTTCTGATCTGTAAAATATAATAGAATTATAGTAAGAGTTAGCTCATAGATTTATTATAAAATTAGAAGTGAATGTATATAAAATGTAGAGGATAAGATGGTCAGAGAGCATCACCAAGTCAGTGGACATGAATTTGAACAAACTTCAGGAGATAGTGGAGGACGGGGAAGCCTGGCATGCTGCAGTCCATGGGGTTGAAAAGAGCTGCATACAACTTAGTGACTGAACAACAACAATAATGTAAAATGCACATCATAGTGCCTGGCACAGACTAAGTACTCAGTGAAGGTTAACTCTCACTAAGTTCTGTTCTTACTTTGGACCTTGGAACACTGACCCTGAATCACCACAGGTCACATCTACTCAGTCCTAGTCTAGTTACCAGAAGCCTTAGGGGTGAAATATGTCAGTAACTGAAAGGAAAACATGACATCACTTTCAAGTATAGAACTTTTTGACTTTGTTATTGGAGATGTGGGGAGATAAGAGTCTACAAAGCTCAGGTGATAGATAAGAGCAGTAACAAGGATAAAATAAAAAACGAATAAATACTATTCTATTTGAGAGACTAGTATTTTTTCAAGACCAATTAGATAAGAATCATAATTTTAGATGCAACATGATGAGATCTTAGATGAAAATTGTTAGCAAGTGAGATGGAAAGAGTTTCGAGAGGTATGGCCATGAAAACAGCCTGGACCTGTCAACAGACTTAGGTACATCAAGTCCTCAGACACAAACATTTTCCAAGATGTGAATGTGTGTTTGTGTCAAATCATATAAATTTGTTCATGTGCATGCATCCTCTGTAAGTCTCCTACTGCTGATGACTCTTCAGCTCTACCATCTCCCACCTTCTCTCTCTCCTGCAGTCAGTAACTCTTCTTGCCTGTTCACTCAATGCCAGCCCCTGTATGCCAGCTGTTGTACTGTGCTACTATACTTTTTAAGGTACCATATGGTAGGATTAAAATGTTTATTTTTTGTGTTTGTTTATTTTTTATGTATTATTTGTGTGAAAAATATTATAAGCCTATTACAGTACAATACTATATAGCTGACTGTGTTGGTTGGGTACCTAGGGTGACTTTTGAACAAATTGGACTTAACAAACATGCTCCTGGAATGGAACTCGTTTGTGTGTAGGGAACTTATTGTACTGTGGGTGGTAGCTGCTGCTACTGCTAAGTTGCTTCAGTTGCGTCCGACTCTACCCATAGACAGTAGCCTACCAGGCTCCGTCATCCCTGGTACTCTCCAGGCAAGAACACTGGAGTGGGTTGCCATTTCCTTCTCCAATGCATGAAAGTGAAAAGTGAAAGTGAAGTCGCTCAGTCGTGTCCGACTCGTAACGACCCCATGGACTGCAGCCTACCAGGCTCCTCCGTCCATGAGATTTCCCAGGTGAGAGTACTGGAGTGGGGTGCCATTGCCTTCTCCAGTGGATGGTAGAAGGGGCAAGAAAATAATAACAGGTTGTTATGTGTGCTTGCGAGCTCAGTCATGTCCAACTCTTTGCAACCCCCTGGACTAGAGCCTACCAGGCTCCTCTGTCCATGAGATTTTCCAGGCAAGAATACTGGAGTGGGTTGCCGTTTCCTTCTCCAGGGGATCTTCCCCACCCAGGGATGGAGCCTGAGTCTTCTGTGTCTCCTGCATTGGCAGGCGAATTCTTTTACCACTGAGCCAACTGGGGAGCATAAGCAAGCACGCACGGGAGATACTATCTATCTGGTATGTGCCTAGGGGGCATGATTCCAATCATGGTTGTAACTGAACACAGGGTGAGTGTTACTGTTCTTTTAATATGAGAAGAAGGCTGAACATTTCACAGCATTTAAAACCAAAATGAATTAGCCTCATTATGGTGGACCATTTCTGGAAAACTCTTGGTATTCAGTTAAGTTTTCCCAGTGATCTTTATGATGGAGGTTAAACAAATTGAGTGGAGTTTTAACATTTCCATCAAGACATTAAATGTGAGGGCAATAAACTAGCTTCTGCGGGGCCTGGGGAGGATCTGCATGTCTGCCCTCTATTTGTTTCAGCAGCTCTGGATTCCTCTTTCATCCACAATTTACAGCACTGATGTTTTTCAAACCTAGAGCAATTTGAATGGAGAACTCAGTTGAATTTACTGTATGATTTCCGTTCAAAGCCACTGCTGAGCGGATCCTCACCAGAAACTATTATGATGAGGATTTCTTTTTGTGATGCTGAAAGTGATCCACTTAAAACCCACTGAGATCCCAAACTTATGCACACAGATCCTTCTTCTGAATTGCAAGGCCTCTTCTTTAGAGCTAAAAGATAACCTGGAAGATCTTAGCAAGTAATAGGATATAGAATCTGATTCTCAGCCTAAATTTCAAGCAACTCCTCTATTAGTTTGCTGGAACATGGCATTAGTTTGACACGACATTAGTTTGCTGCCATGACAAAATACTACAGGCTGGGTGGCTTCAACAACAGAAATTTTTTTTCTCACAGTTTTGGAGGCCAGAAGTCCAAGATCAAGGTGTCAGCAGGTTTCATTGCTTCTGAGACCTCTCTCCATGACTTTCAGATGGCTGCCTTCTCTCTGTGTTTTCATATGGCCTTTTTTCTATGTGGGAACTCCTGATGGCCCTCTGAATACGTTGCTAGATGCAATCATATTCTGAAGTACTGAGGAGCAGGGCTTCAGCATATGAGTTTTGGGTGGGTATAAATTAGCCCATAACACTCCATTCTCTGGACCTTCAAAGTTTATTGTTCTCACATGCAAAATATATTCATCCCCATCCCAGCAGCCCCCCAAAATATTAATCCATTCCACCAGCAACTCTAGGTCTACAATGTTATCTGTATATCATCTAAATCAGATACAGGTGAGATTCAAGGTAGGTATCCTGAGGCAAAATTCCTCTCTTCCTTTGAACCTTTGAAGTCAGACAAGTTATTTGCTTCTAAAATAGAATTTCAGGGACAGGTACAAGATAGACATTTCAATTTTAAATGAGGGAAATTGGAAAGACGAAAGGGGTCATAGGGTTAAAACAGGCCCAAAACAGAATAGTACTCTTGCCTGGAAAATCCCATGGATGGAGGAGCCTGGTGGGCTACAGTCCATGGGGTTGCACAGAGTTGGACACGACTGAGCAAATTCACTTTCACTTTTCACTTTCATGCACTGGAGAAGGAAATGGCAACCCACTCCAGTGTTCTTGCCTGGAGAATCCCAGGGATGGGGGAGCCTGGTGGGCTTTCATCTATGGGGTCGCACAGAGTCGGACACGACTGAAGTGACTTAGCAGCAGCGGCAGCAGCAGCATTATATTTACCCCTGATAGCTCAGTTGGTAAAGAATCCGCCTACAAAACAGGAGACCCTGCTGAAACCAAGGTGGTACCTCCTCTGTCCCTACCCCTAACCCTGAAACTGAGAAAAAGATGATTTTGCCCCAAGTACCTGTTCCCTCTGGGCTCAGAGTGTCAATGACAACCCTGCTGATCTCTGAATCACCTTTGGGTCAGTGTTCCCTTTTCTTGTTGACAGCCAATAGCTCTATGTCCTGTCCTATAGAATCTCAGAAATATGACAGCCTTCCTTCATTTTGTCCTTTCTCTGTCCCCTTCAAAACAAGCTGGCAGAGTTTCTGCTGAGATAATTGATTGGATTCATCTATGAGTCACACTCTTACTAATCTTTTTATCTAATGGATGTTCAGCCACACCCTTGGTGTTGTCTCCAGAGTGTACTTCATTTTTTTTTTTTTTTTTGCAATATGAATAGGTTGATAATATTCTACAGCTTCGAGTTTTGTTTTTGTTTTTTTTTGCATAAAAATGTTTTTTTCCATTTACCTTTCTCCTCTCATATTCTACTATAAGCAGCAAAAAGAAACCCAGCTACACCTTCGATAGTTTGCTTAGAAATCTCCTCTGCTTTCTAGGTGGCGCTAGTGATAAAGAACGTGCTTGCCAATGCTGGAGACAAGAGGCACAAGTTCGATCCCTGGGTTGGAAAGATCCCCTGGAGGACAGCATAGCAACCCACTCCAGTGTTCTTGCCTGGAGAATCCCATGGACAGAAGAGCCTGGTAGGCTATGGTCTATAGGGTCACAAAGAGACTGACATGACTTAGCATGCCTGCAAATACCCAAGATGATCACTCACAAGTTCTACTGTCCACAAAACATGAGAACATAATTCAGCCAAATTCTTTGCCAATTTAAGGATTACTTTTCCTCCGTTTTCCAGTACCCTGCTTCTCATTTATATCTGAGGTCTCACCAGTAGTACCTTTAATGTATTTAAACATCTTGCATATTTCATTTAAGCATATTAGCATTTACCTATCAACAGTTTCTTCAAGGGAATTTAGTTAATTTTGTTTCTTTGTTTTTACATTTACCTCAAACCTCTTCCAGCTTCCAATCATTATCCGGTTGCAGTGCCACATCCACATTTTGAGATGTTTGCTACAGGGGCATCCACTTCATGGGACCAAACTCTGTATTAGCTTACTAGGGTTGTCACAACAGAGTACCACAAACTGGGTAAGTGAGCTAAACAACAGAAGTGTACTTGTCACAGTTCTGGCGGATATAAGTCTGACTGAAAGGTGTCAGCAAGGTTGGTTACTTCTGGAGGCTCTGAAGGAGAATCTTTCCTCGACGCTCCCCAGCTTTTGTTGGTAATTATCAACTCTTGGCTATTCTTGACCGGCTGCTGTATCACTCCAGTCTCTGCCTCTGTCAACACGTGGTAGCCCTTCTGTGTGTCCCCATGTGTGTCTTCTGTGTGTCTTCTGTCTGGCTTTCTTACAGTTGTCATTGGGTTTGGAGCCCACTCTAATCCAGTATGGTCTCATCTTAACTTCATTACATCTTTAATATCTTATTTCCAAGTAAGGTCATTGTCACAGGCACTGGTGACTAGAACTTCAACATATCTTTTCACGCTCCCAGCACAAAGCAGTGTTATTTCTGTCCTTTCTCTTCTGTGATTGAAGGTCACCAGAGTTGGACTCAAAATTTTACTCTTCTGTCAAGCTTTTCCATTTTTTATGCAAGAGACCCTATCTTGAATTGACAGGACACGGTGACTAATTTGAAAAAGGTGGAGATAAAAATATAAAGAGTCATATAACTTCACTCTAAAAGCCTTATCAGTCCCTGAGATAAGCTTGAAGAAGTCATTATATGCAGAGTACGTAGGTAAGATGCTCTCTTTAGCAACCCTTCTATTCAAGCAAGGCATTATCTTAGGACTATGTGGTCTTTGCTTCCAAGTGTAAAATTCTAATTACTATGGCCTACAGCTCCCTAAATGAGTTACCCATATCTACTTCTCCATGCTCAATTCCTGCCTCTTTTACTGTTACAAACTTTCTTGTCGTTGTTCAGTTGCTCAGTCATGTCCAACTCTTTGTGACCCCATGGACTGAAGCATCCCTGTCCTTCACCATCTCCCAGAACTTGCTCAAACTCATGTCCATTAAGTCAGTGATGTCATCCAACCATTTCATCCTCTGTCGTCCCCTTCTCCTCCTGAACTTGTTTGTCATAAAACTGTATATTTCCTTTTTCTTCTTGAGTTAAGAAAAAGAAACAAGTTTTTGAGCTTCATGCTGGGAAATCTTCCCAGCCTCTTTTGCAGTTCGACTATCCATCTGACTCTTCTTCTGGTCAATGAATGAATGTGAATGAAAGTATTGTGTTGGCTTTCAGGGAACATCCTTAGAAGAAGAGGTTTTTTTTTCATCCTTTTCATCTGCCCATAGCTGGAATTCAGTTATGAGGGCTGAGCTCTCGTAACCATTTTAGATCATGAGGCAGATGATGAAGCCATAGTATAAAAAGAACCTGGGCCTCTGATGGTTTTTTGAACCTGCCTTTCTAATTCTAGATTAATGATTTCTACTTCAGCTACACCTACTTTAGAATTTTTGTTATTTGATACTGACTCTAATCCTAACTGATACATCTTCACACTGATTATGCCTCAGTCACACTGTACTGCTTGGTTTTTGAAAGCACCAAGTACAATTTGAATTTAAAAAATTACATTTACAATTACCTCTGCCTGAAGTATCTTTTTCTGATTTTTGTGGCTGTGTGACTGCCTTCTGGTCCCTTTTCCAGCTATGGCTTATATGTCACTTCTTGATAGAGTCCTTGGCTTAAGTTACTGACTCCATCTTCATTTTGATTCCAGTTTCTCTCCACCTTCTTACCTCTTCTTTGCTTGGAGCAACTCTTGTTACTTTCCGAAGATACTTTTTTTTTTACTTGCTTATTTTCATTCTCTCCATAGAGCATAATCTCCAGCATCTTGTGTATCTTTTCATCATTGTATCTACAATGCCTAGACAATATTGTGACAGTAAGCACTCAATAAATATGTATAGAATAAGTGAAGTCTTCTTCTGCATCCTCTCTTACTCTTAGAAGGGTACAAGATTGTATTACCTTTTGTTAAAAAAAAATCAATAGACAGAAGCCTCAATTAAATAGTCTGGAGATCAGAAAGGGGTGCTCCCATGCCCTGTAATGTTAGTAGAGCCCAACAATAGGAAGAAGAAAGACTCATTTCCTGACAAGAACTCAGCCAATGAAGAGTCATGGACTTTGTTTACAATAGCCTTTCCAAATTCCTTTTCTTCTCTATAAAAACTTTGTTCTTCTCTTGCTGTCTGAGGACTTGCCCTTGGCCATACTTGCCATGATTGCAGACCCCAAATTGCAATTCTCTGCTGATCCTGAATAAATTCACCTTTGCTGGAAAAATAGCTGGGACTCAATTTGCTTTAGGTGAGCATTTTTCTTCTGTCTTTGTTTCTTTCATTTATGTGACCAATAACTAAAAAAAGAATCTTGGAATTGTTACTGAGATTTGGGCTTTGTGTTCTTCCTTCTTGAACTTGCTTTGTATGAGCCAATGACTCACAAAATTGTTTTTACCGTCTAAACAGGAACAATACATAAATCAGCCTAGTAAATGGCACATTTATTCAGGAGAATGATCTGGCTTTAGAGCATAATTAGTTCTGTGTATTTTTAAATAATTGTCTCTTAGATTTCATTTAAAATATTTGAAGATGTTTGTGTGTCAATACTTGGACCCTGAGTGTGTGTTTAGTTAGACTCCCAGTTAGAAAATTGAAAATTTCTATTCATAAAACTATTCTGAGTGTGGATATAATCAGTGTGATGGAGTAGAAAGAGCACATACTTTGAGTCAGACATTTGAATTCTGTTACTGGACTTCCGAGGTGGTGCTAGTGGGAAGAGGAGCCTGGCAGGCTACAGTCCATAGGATCTCACAGAGTTGGACATGACTGAAGCAACTTAGCACACGTGCACTGGGTCTATGGACACTGGTTTTGTGGCCTTGGGCAAATTCCTGGATGTCTCTGAACTGCTTTCTCTATCTCCCCAACAGGAAAGGTGATAACTCCCTTACTGGGTTCTTATTAATAAAATTGGAAGAGATTATGCATATAAAGGACTCAGTAAGAACCCAGTAATTGTCAATCTCTTTCCCTTTGTTTAAGTAAAATTGCATAACAACAAACAAACACAAAAACAAGCAGAAAATATTTCTTTTTAAGTCCTTCTGTTGTGAAATAGAAAACATATATAGGTAAGTGAATACAACATAACCATATAGCTTAATGGATTATATACTGATCATCAAGTTAATATATTGAATACTGAGTCCAGAAATTAAACATCACTGGTGCCTCCAAACCTTGACACGAGCAGACCTCTTCCCTCCTCTTCCTCAAAATGATAATCACTATTTTGACTTCCATAGTTATCTTACCCTTCCTCTTCTGAGGATTTAAAACCTAAGAACACAAGTCTCAGCACTGTATCGCTCACTGTTAAACACCAAGGGACTTTAGCGGCATTGACCATAACATAATTGGCCCTCCATACACAAGGTTCCTCTGTATCTATGGTTCTGTATCTGGACATTCAGCCAACTAAGCAATCACAAATCATGTAGTAAATAGTGTTTACTGTTGAAGAAAATCCACATATAAGTAGACCCCTGCAGTTCAAACCTGTGTTGTTAAAGGGTCAACTATTGTTTACTTTTGAACGTTTTTGAAATGTGTAAATGAAATCAGGTGGTATATATTATTTATTTATTGGAGTATAATTGCTTTAAAATGTTGTGTTAGTCTTTCAGTTGTGTCCAACTTTTGCAACCCCATGGACTATAGCCCGCCAGGCTCCTCTGTCAATGGAAATCTCCAGGCAAGAATACTGGAGTAGGTAGTCATTTCTTTCTCCAGGGGATATGTATACATATATCCCCTCCCTCTTAAACCTCCCTCCCACCCCCATCATCTCATCCATCAGATGGTATATATTCTTTACTGTTCAGCTTCTCTTATTCAAAACTGTATATTTAGGAATTTATCTGCAATGTGCATATGTCTGCAGTATTCCTTTTAGGTTGAATCTAGCACTCCAAATTATGAAAATAATCACATTTTATCTATTCTATTCCTTATGGACATCCTCCCCCCTCCCCCACTATGGGGATATTATAAATAAAACTACTATCTTTATTATTTTTGTCTCTTAGAATACGTCTATCAGTAATTTTTTAGGGTATAAGAAGTTGGAGTGAATATGCATATCATAACTTTACTAGATGATCTAAAAGTGTTTCCAAAATGGTTTTAACACTTGGTTCTCCCAGCAGCAGTATAGGAGACTTTCTCCTGTTCCTTGTCCTCGCTTCGATTTTCTTTTCCACAGTAAAATTTGTGAACAGCAAATTGACTTTCTTCATAGTGAAAGCAAAACAAAAAAGGAGAGACTAGGAAAATAATAGTCACTTAAGGAAAACCAAAACAGTGCCATTTCATTGAAGTGAATTGAAGGAATGAGACATAATAGCTGTTAGTATTATAGAAAGATAATCACGCTTGCCCCTTTCCTCTCCCCCAGGAAACCCCGTAGATCTGATTGCCTTCAATACCCTAGGGCGGTAATTATGTCCTGCACCAACAATGAGACACCCAGAGTGTTGTTATCAAATTCCTCTTAGCACTGTAGCTAAACACATTAAATGAGGACTTTGTCAACTCTGAGGTCTGTGGGGATTAATCTGCCCTTTCTCAGTATGTAACTGACAGTTGAAATGTTTTTGGAAACTGTTTTGCATTTTTTTTTCCCTCAAGGGTCCAGGAGGAATTTCTTATTTCAGAAAGACCAAAAGTAGAGAATACAGGATTTCATTAACTGAAAAATGAAACTGAAATCCATAAACATGTCTCCAGAAGGATGGATAGAGAAGGTTAAAGAAAAAAGGATATTAAGAATTCCTATTATGTTTACATTCATAGAATTTAAATGCTTCTTCAAATAAATGCAAAGACCTTTATTAATGATTTTTTTCTTAACAAGGCTGGTTGAGGAATGACTTGAAGGCAGAGAGCTTAATATATATTCAAATATTTCTGTTTATGTCTCTCTTACAATTACAGTATGGGGTCTTATATTTATTTTGTGCTTTCCAATTAACAAGCTACTTTTCTTTTTGCCTTCTAATTTTCTTCCTCTGAGAAAATTTTCGTTTATACAGTTTATATTTTTTCCTTAGTTTATTGTATATGTAAATTTATTTATGAAACTATTAATAGCAACCACCATTTATTGAGTCTTACATAATCAGTGATATTTTGCAAAATGTTTGGCATAGATTACCTTAAGGAATAGACTATCTTAATTTTTCACATCAATCCTAGGAGACGGATTATATTATATTCACGGTGGAAATCAAGAGACAAAGCTCAGAGAAGTTCAAGTAGCCTGGTCTAGGTCACAGTTGGATGCATGGTGTAGCTTGTCTGAATTCTAACACAATACTTATTCCAGAGCACTCACTGGTGTTTCTCATAAGAGTTGAGAATTGGCCTTTGGGTGTCTGATCCTTGCTTATTTGACAGTGTATTGCAAGGTGTCTAGTACTAGCACTCCTACATGCCTCTGGTCCTTGCAGGGGTGGCAGTGGTGGTGGCCATGTTACCCACCATGGTTCATTCTAGACCAGCAGGTGCTGCACTCAGTTACTGTGTCGTGTCTGACTCTTTGTGACCCCATGGACTGTAGCCCGCCAGGCTCCTCTGTCCAAGCAATTTTCCAGGCAAGAATACTGGAGTGGGTGCCATTTCTTTCTCCAGAGGACCTTTCCGACCCAGGGACCATACCCACATCTCTTGTGTTGGCAGGTAGATTCTTTATCACTGCACTACCAAGTCTAGTAGGACCAAGGACCTACTGTCTGTGGGCCTGTCTGTTATTTCCACAGGCCTGTGAGATGCTCAGAGAAAGTGACCATGTATAATGCATTTTGTCCCTTTAAAAAAAGTCTTGTAGACAAAAAAGACACGTCATCAACATTTCTTTAATGGTTATTGAATATTAATATTAAAAAAAAATGACAATGTCAAGACAAGAGACTTCCTTAAAGTTATACAACAAGTGCTGAGCTCAGGCTCTACTCAATGACCTTTAGAGAAAGAAAACACTGTGGAGGTAACTGTTTGAGAAGACTGACCTACATGAGGTGTTATTTTGGTACAAAAGAATGAGGTTTGCGTTGATATGATTCTGGCCACAGTGTTAGGATCTAAATTCTCTCTCTCTCTGGTTTTGGTTTTATTTTTAATCTTATTTGTTGAACACTTTCAATATGCCAGGTGTTGTTGGAACTGTGAACTGTGTTATATATATTATTTAGCAATTTAGTGAGGTTATTATCCACTGAATTCTGTTTTTAATAGTTAAAGCTATTAATACTTAAGAGATGAGTAAACTTGCCTGTAGCTCAGCTGGTTAAGAATCTGCCTGCAATGCAGGAGAACCCCGTTTGATTCCTGGATCAGGAAGTTCCCTTGGAGAAGTGATAGGTTACCCACTCCAGTATTCTTGGACTTCCCTGGTGGCTCAGCCGGTAAGGAATCCGCCTGCAATGTGGGAGACCTGGGTTCGATCACTGGCTTGGGAAGATCCCCTGGAGGAGGGCATGGCAACCCACTCCAGTATTCTTGCCTGGAGAATTCCATGGACAGAGGCGCCTGGCCGGCTATAGTCCATGGGGTTGAAAAGAGATGGACACGACTGAGTGACTAAGCACAAGTACAGCACATAGTCATACAACTGTGGTAAGTGTCAGAGCCAGGATTTGAATCCAAGTCTGCCTGACATTACAACTCATGTTTTTAGAAACTGAATTATAGTTTCAGGATCGTTTGGGTCCTAGAAAAACTGAAGCATCCCGAGTAACTGGGATATATTTTATCACTGCTCTTGCTTCAGATGGGTGACCTCCAGCTAATTGTTAAATTCTGTTTAGTTCTCCTAAAACAGGTGCTGGTGGAATTTCCTTTCAAATCACTAGCCCTCTGCCATGTTCAGAGGACCCAGCTCACAGAGAATTGTCCACATGGAGTAGGTTGGTTGCAAACCAGTCAGGATTTCAAGGCACAAACAGCTTGATAGCCTGTCTGATTGATGAACAGTGATGATGTCAAAGGCAGATTCTCCCTAAAGCCAACAACAGTAAAGCCCCCATAACTCTTTGGTGTGGATGACATACTCCATTCTTACCAAGAGTTTAGGCAGCCTATAAGTGCTCTCACCACCCGTGTGCCTCTTGGCATGGGGACTCAGTGGTCTATAGCTTCTGAATTTGTTCTTCTGTAAAGTCAGCTCAGATCTTATTCCCCCCTTATTTTACCCACCAACTCATTTCTTACTTTCCCATAATCCATTCAACTGTGCAGTGCAGTACAGTGCATGCATGCTCAGTCATGTCCGAATCTTTGTGACCCCATGGACTGGAGCCCACCAGGTTCCTCTGTTCATGGAATTCTCCAGGCAAGAAAAGTGGGGTGGGTTGCCATTCCCTACTCCAGGGAATCTTCCCAACCCAGGGGTTGAACCTGCATCTTTTCCATCTCCTGCATTGCCAGGCAGGTTCTTTACCACAGTCGCCACCTGGGAAGCCACAGACTTAGGAACTAAATGATTTATTTGTTGTTGCATGATGATGATGATGTTGATGAGTTTAGTTGCTTAGTCATGTCCAAGTCTTTGCAACCCAATGGACTGTAGCCCACCAGGCTCCTCTGTCCATGGAATTCTCCAGGCAAAAATACTGAAGTGAGCAGCCTTTTCACTTCTGCAGGGGATCTTCCCAGCCCAGGGATCAAACTCTGATCTCCTGTATTTTAGGCAGATTCTTTATCAACTGAGCCACTAGGGAAGCCCCTTATTGTGCATGCCACTGATATTTTGTCGTTGTTACTCAACATAACATTATAAATAGATAATAGATACACCCGCTTCATAATTTCTGAACACTCCATTTGTGATTGCTTTTAGTTGAGTCATATGGACAAGAGGGGCATTCAGAAAGACGGCCAGGTGAACCCTTGCTCAGATTGTGAATAATTGTGGTGCTCAGATGGCAGGTATAATGAGTTCAGAGATGGCTTCTAATTGATAATTATATTGGATCAGAAGTCAAATAGACGCAAGACCCACAGCAGGCTAGGAATATGGTCAGACTGTTGCCAACCAAATGATGAGAAATCCTAGTCAAAGGCAGCAGGATAAATAAAACAGAAACATTATTCCTATAATAAATGTGAGCAACTGCTGGTAATAACAGGTTGCAACTATGAAAAGCTAGAGAAAAAACTCATTTTTGTCAGATAAATTCAGGACAGGGTTGCCAGGTAAAATAAAGAATACCATTTTTTTTTCATGGAAAGGTATTTTATTATAAATATAAAAAGGTGTATATGTCAATCTCAAATTCCCAATCTATCCCTCCCCTACACCAATCTATCCCTTCCCCACTGGTGACCATAAGTTCATTCTCTAAGTCTATGAATCTGTTTAATAAATAAGTTCTTTTGTATTTGTTTTTAGATTCCACATATAAGTGATATCATATGGTATTTGTCTTTGTCTGACTTACTTCACTTAGAATGATAATCTCTAGGTCCAAGGGATGCTAAATTTAGTTTGACTTTCAGATAAACAGCAATAAGCAACATAAGTCCCAAACATTGCAGGGTATATACTTAAACCAACTATTTTCTTGTTTACCTGAAATTCAAATTTAACTAGCAACTTATTTTTTCTTTGCTAAATCTAGCAACCATTACCTGAGGTCCTCCTGAATAATGCTCACCTTGAAGCTTACTAGATCTCAAATGACCACATGTCATAATTGTATTTCTTCTAAAACACTAGCAGAGGCAGAATTCTTCTCTGCCATCAGTCAGTGGATAATCTAATATATTCCACATGAGGGCATCAAATCCCACATCTAGGTGTGTGCCAAAATACTATCATTGTAGTAGTGATCTGTGTGTTTGTTTCCAGATTCTTCCCTTCTATTCCTATGTCCCTTTCTCCACTCAGTATCTTGGGCATTCTTGTATCAGTGAGGTGATGACAGCAGAAATGATGAAGGAAAACACACAAAGGGATGGAATGACTTAGTGTACAAAAACAAAAGATTAAAGGGGAGTGATTAGGAAGAGAAAAGTTTTCTGCTGCCAAGAAAACAAAGAAAAAGATCCCTTGTGTTTGAGATAAGGGGACACCTGTATCTTACCAGCCCCAGACCTTTCTGAATGCCCCTCTGTCCACATGACTCAACTAAAATCAATCACAAATGGAGTGTTCAGAAGTTATGACGTGGGTGTACCTATTATCTATTTACACTGTTACATTGAGTAATAACCACAAAATACAGGTGGCAAGCAACAATAAGGGGCTTCCCTTATTGGTTCAGATGGTAAAGAATCTGCTTGCAATACAGGAGATCAGAGTTTGATCCTTGAGTCAGGAAGATCCCCTGGAGAAGTGAATGACTGCTTACTCCAGTATTTTTGCCTGGAGAATCCCGTGGACAGAGGGGCCTGGTGGGCTACAGTCCATGAGGTCGCAAAGAGTTGGACATGACTGAGCAACTAACATCATCATCATTATGCAACAATAAATAAATCATTTAGTTTGTTCAGTTCAGTTCAGTTCAGTCGCTCAGTCATGTCCGACTCTTTGTGACCCCATGGACCGAAGCACGCCAGGCCTCCCTGTCGATTTAGTTTGTGAGTCTCTGCAATTCATCTGCTCTGGTCTGCTCTCTGGGAGCTGATCTGTGCTTGCTTGTGCATCTGTGGCTGCTTTGCCTCAGCAAGGCAGAGTTGTTAAGATTGGCTAGACTTGTTCACATGTCAGCTGGCTGTGGGCTGAACAAAGATGGTTTCTTCTGTGAAAACTGAAATGGATCTTTCCTCTTACAGGCTGGCCTGGGCATGTTCTCATGGCACTAGCAGAGGGCTAAATGGAGCAGAAATGCATGAGAACTTTTTTTAAGCCTGGGCTTGAGTCACATCTATTAATAAATATCCCTTTGGCCAAAAGAAGTCTCTGATGTCAATCCAGATTCAAGGAGTAGGGAAACATACTGCTGCTTTAGTATGAGGGTCTGCAAAGTAACATCACAAAGGGTGTAGATGGAGGATGAGGTGAAGAATTATATTATCAATGCAGTCAGATTACTGCTGTTGCTTAGTTGCTAAGTTATGTCTGACTCTTCTGTGACCTGATGAACGGTAGCTCACCAGGCTCGTCTGTCCATGGGATTTTCCCAGACAAGAATACTGGAGTGGGTTGCCATTTCCTCCTCCACAGGATTTTCCTGACCTAGGGATCGAACCTGCATCTCCTGCACTGGCAGGTGGATTCTTTACCACAGACCTACTAGGGAAGCCCAATCAGATTACTAAACACACATAATTTCCTAAACTCTTGTAATTTAGAAAATTAAAAAAAAAGACATATCACCAAAGACAGGTTGCATAGAGAGTGGCCCAAAGACAGGTGACAAGAACAAAGTATGGGGTTAGGAGGAGGCCAGGGTGGTCGAAGTGAGATTAAGGGTGAGGAGCGAGTATACATGGCCAGAGATGAGGCTAGACAGGTAAGAAGGGGCCAGACAGCCAGGTCTTGCTGGTCTTTTTTTAAAAAAATTCATTTAATGAATTGTTCTCATTTTACAGTCATTTTACTAAACTTATGATGATTTTGTCACATATTATTTTCTCCACTCTATAATGAGAGATTATATTAAATCAAAAGTTAATTTTGGGAATAATCTAGCTAGCAAACATGGATTTTGGGGGACAAGAATAGCATTAATTAAATTTTGTGATGCTTTATGAGAATTCTGTTCTTCAGGTTTCCACAGAATATTCTATCCTTTATAACTTGCTGTTTCACACATTTATATTTTCTACCTTGCTCCTAGGGTGTTTGAGTTTGGAAGTCCTGAGTTAGGCAATTTTTCAGTTCTTTTTCAGTTTTATATTTCTCATTATCAGAGAGGCCTGGGTATAAATTTGAGATGGCACTAATTAGAGAGATAAAGCAAAGTTAAGTGAAAAATAGTTTTATATAATCCCTTTTAAAATATCAGTGGATCTAGAACTATCTCAGGCTGGCAATGGAACAACTAAAATAAGTTGGTTAATTAAGCGAACCAACATTGTTGGGTTGAAGATAACAAAGTATTCTTGTCTATTTATTTGCCACAGCAGAACATGATAAATGAAACCATAAGCTAATAAGTTATGTAGAAATTACAAGCACTAGAGACTGAGGATCAGAGAATGTTCTTTATCTGAATATCTTTCTTTTAATTTAAATTGAACTCCAGATTTCTTAAAAGTTCTGTATTGTAACACTTTTGAAATAAATGCCGTCATGCCATTGAAAAAGGAATGATACGCAGAGAGGAAGTGAAGCATCCTTGCCATCTCAAATTACGCTCTCCATAAGTGAGAACATATGTTTTATGTATAACAGATTTCAGAGAATTATCTTAGGCATAGTATGCTACAGGCCCATTGGACTGAAATTCACAAAGGATGCAGACTTGCATGTCCACATGTCTGCTAGACAAGGAAATGTCTCACCAAACCTTGGCTTCACAGCAGAATCTCCTGCCATAGTCTTCATACACATCTGTCATATGGAACCAACAGGAAAATCAGGAAAATGTTTCAATCTGGAGGATTTTAGCTTACAGTGCAGTTAAAATCATATTATTTAAGGTGAAAGCTAGAAAACATGTTTATATTTGCTTGTTTTTAAAGGTGTTAGGTCCACTGAATTTGTCTTGGCAACACAGGAAGCCAGCCACTGAGACAGATTTGGGACGAGGGAGACCAGGGTGGGCCTCTCATTTTGAAAACCAGGCAGAAGTACTGGAAAGCTGATCCTTTCTTCACATATAAAGGTTAATCGTAGTCACTGACAAATCAACAGGGAAGGGAGGATGGGATGGAGGTTCAAGAGGGAGGGGATGGATGTATACTCATAGCTAATTCACATTGCTGTACAGAAACCAACACAAACAACAAACCAACACAACACTGTAAAGCAATTACACTCCAATAAGAAAGTTAGAGAAAAAACTGAGTTAATAAAATTTTTTAAAAAGCCAATAATTCCAAATTGGTAACTAGAGCAAGTAAACAGTTCTTATGAAAAATTTATCAAAGGTAGGACCATTCAAAGGTAGGAAGGAGTAAGACTCCTGACAGAGGCACATGGGACAAATTCACCAAACAACTTGCTAAGATGGAGTTATGATTCATGGATGGAATAGCTCAAATCCAGGAAAGCTACTCTTTTTTTTTTCCTCTGCAAAATTCACTTTTATTCACTTATTTTAACATTAACAAAGAAATTATCTGAAAATCTGTGTGATTGGTGGATAATAGACAAACAATATCTACTTTTGAATGAATGAATAAAAAAATATTCAGTTCAGTTCAGTTCAGTCGCTCAGTTGTGTCCGACTATTTGCGACCCCTTGAATCGCAACATGCCAGGCCTCCCTGTCTATCACCAACTCCTGGAGTTCACTCAGACTCAAGAAAATACAGAGAAGTCAGAAGAAAAAAGCAAAAAAAGAAAAAACAAAAGCTTCACTGTTAGTATTTTGGTTTAAAAATGGATCATATTATATGCAATGTTAGCAAATTTTTCATACCATGAATCTGTTACCATGCCACCAAGTGTGCTTGCAAAAACTAATTTTTATCCAATGAACAGCAATTTCATTGTTTCTAGAAAAATATTTATAGATTGCTTATACAAGACTCTATTCACCTATTTTACACTCTTTATATTTTAACTTAGTGTTTTCAAAATTCTTTTAGTGTATTGTAATTATGTAAAGAGTATATATTCACTGAAAAAGACTTATTAGATATACACAATAAAAATGTAACATTTTCTCTATTATTAGATAATATTTGTTGATAGTTACACTAATATTTACTAACATTTTTTAAGAAAAAATATTTCATTATATATGCCTGTCCATTGTAAAATACAATCTAATATGAGATTGAGTGGAAAAATATGTCTCAGAATCAAAGATATACAATGTCAGTAATAATCACAGTGAGTATCTATGGAGGATGGTGGATGTACCAACTTGGGCAAGTCATCACCACAGGCTTCTGAGGAAGGTGTGGTGCTGTTATCATGTCATATTTTAAAGAGAAGAAAATCCATACTTTGAGGTTACTAAATAACTTATTCAAGATTATGTGGAAGGTGGTATAGGAAAGTCCAAACCAAGAGCAATTTGAAGCAACAAATAGCTTTATTATGATAAAAATGTATGTACTATATATAATATACATATATATATAACATGGTTATTATATACATAATATATTACTTATATATCACATATTTACTTGATAAATATAGTATTATAATATATGATAAAGTATTTAAAATAAAGTATATAAAGTATAATTGTATAACAAATATATGTAATATAATACATATTATATATAATATATGTAAGCAGTAAGCACTGTAAGCAGTTTTAAATTTACAATTGATGGTGTTAATTATATTCACAATGCTGTGCAAGCATCACACCATATATTTTTGAAACTTTCTCATCATCCCAAGCAGAAACTGTAACCATTAAGCAATAACTCCCCCTTTTTCTCCCCTCGCAACACTTAGTAAGCACTATTTTCAGTTTTTATGAATTTGCCTGTTATAGATATTTCATATAAGTATGTATGTGTGTGCTCAGTTACTTGGTCGTATCCAACTCTTTGCAACCTTATGGACTGTAGCCCACCAGGCTCCTCTGTCCTTGGGATTCTCCAGGCAAGAATACTGGAGTGGGTTGCCATTTCCTTCTCCAGGGGATCTTCCCGATAGGGATCAAACCTGTGTCTCATACATTGTGGGCAGATTCCTTACCATCTGAACCACCAGGGAAGTCCACATATAAGTATAAACATCCAATATTTGTTCTTTTGTGCTTGTTTTATATCACTTAGCATAATGTTTTAAAGACTCATCCACATTGTAGTATGTAACAGAACCTCATCTCTTTTTATGGCTGAATAGTATTCCACTGTGTGTGTGTGTGTGTGTGCGCGCGCATAGTGTTTTATTTGTCTGTTCATCTCTAGACAGATGTTTGGATTATTTCTGTATTTTAACTATTTTGAATAATGCTGCTATGAACATAACTATAAATGTTTAATTGTGTACCTGCTTTTAATTATTTGGGTATACACCTAGGCATGGAATTGCTGGGTCATATAATAATTATATATTTAATTTTTCAAAGAAACAATGTTTCCTCAATGGCTACATCATTTTATTTTCCCACCAGAAATACAGAGGATTTCAGTTTCTCCGTGCTCTTACATAGACTTGTTATTTCTATTTCTAGTATCATAGCCGTCCTAGTAGTTGTGAAACAGTGATTTGTGGTTTTGATTTGTGGTTTTCTAATGACCAGTGATGTTGAGCATCTTTTGATGTGCTTATCAGCTATTGATATATTTTCTTTGGAGAAATGTCTATTTAAGCATTCTGCCCATTTTTTATCTAGTTGTTTATATTCTTGTTGAATTGTAGGAGTATGTTATATATTTTGTATAGTAAACAATTCTTAAAAGATACATGATTTGCAGATATTCTATTCTATTCTGAAAAGCGTCATTGGAGTTTAGATAGTCATTTCAGTGAATTTCTAAGTCACTTTGGGTAGTATTAATATCTTAACATTATTAGATCATCCAATCCATGAACCTGGGATGTCCTTCCATTTATTCAGGTCTTCTTTAATTCTTTTTAGCAATGTTTTATAGTTTTCAGTGTACAAAGTCTTACCTCCTTAACTGAAGAGCCAGTTCATAGAAAGTATTGATAAAATAAAATTCTTTCAGGTATAAGTAATTGCAATCCTAAATGAAATGAACAGTTTTCTAAAAAATATACGTAATATATATAATATTTTTATATATTTATATTATATAATCTATTCATATTATGTGTATAATTAAAAAGAAATGTGGTTAAGGGAATGAATAATGAATAAATGAATGAAAAGAAAGGAATTAGGAAGATATCTGTCAAATTATCAACAATTATCCCCTCTGAGCGATAAGCTTAGGGTTGAATTTTATTTTCTTGAAAAGTAATAGTAATAAATTAATAAAAAACTCAAAAGCCTTGAAATTAAAAAGCAAGAAATAAATTATCTTTATTCACAGATGATAAAATTCTACATTAGAAAATCCCAAAGAATACAAGATAGATATTAAAGTTAATAAATGAATTCAGTAAGTTTTAGGGTACAAGATCAACTCATAAAATCTATTTCTGTGTACCAGCAATGAACAATTAAAAAAATTAGGTAATCCATATGCACTATCTTCTAAAGTAATAAAATACCTAAGAACTTTCAAATAAATGCCATTTTGCCATTGAAAAAAGAACAGTAAGAGCATTTTCAAGAGACTATAAAAGGATCTATAGGCGGGTGATATTTTTGAACTTGAAGATACTCTGGGGAGCTTTTTAAGTGCACATCTCAGACTCTGAGAGCAATTTGCAGGGTCTGTTTACTTGGTACACTCAGGAATATCCAAATGGCACAAAATTACCAAAGCAGGTTTAGCAAATGCCCCTGACACTCAGTGCTAATGACATATCTCATAAAAATAATTTCATATCATTTCAGGGAAAATGGCTAAGGAGAAGAATATAACTAATGTATGATAAAATTAGAATATTAAAATAACATCTTCTTAGACATAAGAAACTCACATGCTTAAGTATATGAACTTTGACCAGGTTAAACATAAGAAATCCTTTTCCATAAAATAGAAAAACTAGAGATTGATTTGTTCTAGAAGATTAATTTAAGCATTAGCTAAAGGTTTTTTTAAATCACTTTTTAAAAGTTAACATCAGTGTCAGTATTCAAATATGAGATATTTTCAGAAAGTTTCTCTGTCCATAGATTTCTTAGAAAAGATCTGTGAGAGATTATGTTTTTCAAAAACAGGAGTGGTGTTATTTCTCATCCCTCCACCCCCTCTTACAATAGGATATTAATACTCTTCTCATAAGGAAGTTGGTATCTATGATTTTTCCCCTTTTAACTAGGGCAGACTTGTAACAATGGCAGTAATGATACTAAGTGACATCTGAGACTGGATATACAAGGCAATACAGTTCCCACCTGGTTCCCTTGACTTCTTAACTCTACAGACTCAGCTGCTATGCTGCAAGGAAGTCAATCAGCCATATGGAGAGGAGACATGTATGTGTTCTAGCCAACAACTTCAGCTGTATCCACCAGTACCAATTACCAGGTAGGCTGTGGGAGAGCTTCCCAGTCCTTGAGCTGCCCAAGGTGATGCCATAGGAAGCAGGGGCAAGCTGTGTCCCTTGAACTCTGCCTCCAGTATTTCAGACTGCATATCAAAACCAAAGATTAATGTTGGTTATGTTGCTAAATTTCAGAGGAATTTGCAACAGTAAAGGGTATAAGATGTTACATAATGAGTGTTATAACCTTAATATGTCATTATGGGTATTTCCAATTTATATGTCAAATCTAGAAAAATATTTTTAAAACATCTAAAAGCATGGTCAATCCTTATTAAATGCTGAGAGACTATTGTGTTAATTAGCTTGTATGAACCAAAGTGTATGTGGAGAAACTTGAAAATAAGCCTTAGATCTTAAGAGGAAATAAAACATAATAAAACCACTTCTTCCAAGAGGGTATTAAAGAACGAAGTGGTAAGGTCTCTGTTTCTGCCAATGTTGTGCTACACCAACTTGTTTAGAATAACTAGAAAATCCAGAGAATGTAGAAAAACATATAATTGAAAGTGTCAGTAAGCAATCAAGAAAATTAATGCTTGAGGAGTCATGGTCTTTAAGGAATAGGAAGTCTGAAGAGGTGATGCAATATTTGGCACTTCTTTTTCCTTCTAGGAATTAATAGATTTAAAAGCTGGAGATGAAAGCCTGAAAAGTTGAATGAAAAAAGATACATGGGAAGCTGAGATATTGAGCAAAACTTTCAAAATCCTATGAAGGTAGAGACACCCTTGTGTTTAGAGTTTGTGATAGAAGAAGAGTCCTGGGGAATATACAAGCTTTTAGTTAGGACTCCTGAGGTGCTACAGTTAGAAATATGAATCAACATATCATCAAGCCAGAAACATGCCAGACTTCACAAAGACTAAAGCCTAAGTTTGTTTCTTTTTTGATTACTAAAATAAGTTGTGAACATCCATCATCTCATATAGAGACAAAATCAAAGAATAGAAAAAATGTATTTTTCCTTGTGATGAGAACATTTAGAATTTACTTTCAACAACTTTCATATATAACATACAGCAGCTGTTAATATATTTATCATGTTGTAAATTACACCCTTAGTACTTATTTTATAACTGGGTAATTGTGTCCTTGGACTTCCTTCTTCCACTTCTCCCTCTCCCTACTCCGTGCCTCTGGTAATCACAAATCTGACTTTTCCCCAATGAGTTTGTCTGTTTTTGAAGTATCATTGACTTTTAACACTATCTTAGTTCCTTTTACACAACATAGTGATTCAGTATTTCTGTACATTTCAAAATGATCACAGGAAGTTTAGATACCAACTGTCACCATACAAAGATAGTGCACAGTTATTGACTATATTCTCCACACTGTATATGTCATACTCATGACTCATCAACTTGAAGCTTGTACCTGTTAATGTTCCCTATCTGCTTCTCTCCTTCCCCTCCCCCTCCCCCGGCAACAGCCTTTGTCCTATATATCTATGACTCTGTTTAAATGTTTGTTCTTTTGTTTTATTTCTTATAGTCCACCTATAAGTGAAATCATAGAGTATTTGTCTTTCTCTGACTTATTTCACGTATAGCATAACGCTCTGTAGGTCCATCTATATCATTGAAGATGGCAAGATTTCATTCTTTTTTTATGGCTGAGTGATATTCCATTGCATTTATATGCATCTTCTTTATCCATCCATCTATTGATGGGTACTTAAGTTGTTTCCATATCTTGACTATTATAAATAATAATTACTACTGTAAATAATTTAGTGAACATAGGGATGCATATATCTTTTCTAATTTGTGTTTTTGTTTTCTTTGTATAAATACCCAGGAGTGAAATTGCTGGATAAAGCTCAAATTTGAATCAGTTCATTTCTTGATTGAACTAGGTGATCTATCCTTTTTCAAATTGGCTCGGAAACAAAAGCAAATACTTTTTGGAAGAAAATAACATCACTCAATGCCTTAAATTACCTATATATTTTCTCCTACCTTATGCATTTAGTGGGAGATATCCAGGTTTATAAAAAGGCAAAAATTGACAAACAAAAGAATAAAAGAATGTGTTCTAGAAATTATAGATCCCATGCTTTAAAAGTATGTGAATAGCATGTTCAATTGTGTTTAAGCAGAATGATTTAAGCAGAATACTGAAATTATTATAAACTAACATCACAATGATGGGACAGAAAAATATGTTAAATAAAATTTATAATTTGTTCAACAGCTAACAGAACAAGGAATAGAAGAGAATTAGTGAATTGGAGAATAGGTCAGAAGAAAATATATATACCGACATGCAATAAATGGTGTGATAGAAAAACACAGAAAAGAGAATGAGCCATGTAGAATAAATAAAAGTTTAAAAAGTCTATGCTACAAATAAGTCTATGCTATAAAAAATTCCTATCTTTATGTTCCAAAAAAGATAGGAATGGGAGGGTGGAATAGATGTAATATTTGAAGAAATAATGGATGAAAAGTAAAAGTGATTAAAGAGATCAAGGTGCAGATGTAAAAGCCAGTATAGATCCAAATAAAATACATATAAAGGAAAATCACATCTTATAACATCAGTGTAAAACTTGAAAACCAAAAAGAAAGAGAACATATTAAAAGAAGTCAGAAATAAAAGGCTTATTTTAAAACTAACAATGATGAGACAGCTGGCTTTTCACAGAATCAGTTAAAGGTGGAAGACTATGGAATAATGGTTTTAAAATGCTGAAAGAATATAACTGCAAATACAGAATTATTTTCCGAGAAGATTTTGAAAAAAGTAAAACTAAAGACACATTTAAACAAATAAACAAAAAACAGAGATTCATTACTGGCTGATCTTGGAAGGGTATTGAAAGGAATTCTTAAAAGGAAAAAAAAAAATCATTCCAGATAGAAGCTTGACGATAAATTACTGAATGATGAAAAGCTAAATATGTAGGAAATACAAAAACATTTGACTGTACAAAAAAAAACAGCTTTTTATGAAGTTTAAAGAATTAAATGCACAAAAATTACCAGTAAAGTTAAAGCTATCTGAGGTCTTTGTATTTACTGCAAGAGATTAAGCATAATAGTCCCTATTACATTTGATAAGGGTAAGAAATTGACTATAAATGTACCAGGCACCTCAATTGTAAGACAGTGGTTATCAGTTGAAATAATAGAAAACAGTACTCATAAAGATAAGCATAAAAATAAAAAGATAAAAGTTAAAGCATGAAACAAGTTGCAAAACATGTAGCTTTTTAAAAATATACAAATAGATTCTTGCCTAAAAAATCCCATGAACAGAGGAGCCTGGCAGGCTACAGTGCATGGGGTCACAAAAAGTCAGACACTCCTAAATGACTAAGCATGCAAATCAACATTAGTAGAGATAAGAAAGATATTTTATAGTTGCAAAAGATCCAATTCATCTAGAAGATATAAGTACTATACTTTTGTATGCATTTTATATAGCTTCTAGATACTCAGAGCCAAGCTTGACAGAATTACAGAGTACAACATACAAATCCACAGTCATTGTGGGATGTTTTAGGACATCTGTCTCAGAGGTATCTGTCAGTACAAGCAGAAAAAAGAGAAAATAGTAAATATAAATGTGAATAAAACAATGAATAAACCAGACTAAATTAACATCTATAGAATACTATGCCTGAGGGCTGTAGAATATGGATTTTTTTCATGGGCACATGGGCATTAACTGCATTTAACTGAGTACTGGATCACTGACTATAATTTTAAATCTTCCTACAAAGAAGCTTTAGTCCCACATGGCTTACTCAGTGAGTTTTTTTCAACTACTTAAGGTAGAAAGAATGCCAAATTTATACAAACTCTTTCAGAGAATAAATAAGAGAAAATTTTCAGCTTGTTTTATAATGCTAGGATAACCTTGGCATCAAAATTGGGCAAGGACTTTACAAGAAAGAAAAGAGTTATTTCAGTCTCTCCAAAAATCAGATACAAGAATTCTACATAAAATATTAATCACTGGAATCCATGATGGATAATATACCGCAAAGTTGTTTTTCTTCTAAAAAATTGAGACCAATTTAGCCTTTGAAGGAGCTAGGGAAGCCTGTTAGGCTTCCCTGGTAGCTCAGACGGTAAAGCGTCTGCCTGCAATGTGGGAGACTCAGGTTGAATCCCTGGGTTGGGAACATCCCCTGGGGAAGGAAATGGCAACCCACTTCAGTACTCTTGCCTGGAAAATTCCATGGACGGAGGAGCCTGGTAGGCTACAGTCCATGGGATTGCAAAGAGTCAGACACGACTGAGTGACTTCACTTTGTACTTCACTTTAACCTTTGAAAGTTAGTTTATATAATTAACTATGTTAATATAAAAACGCAAAAATCATATAAAAATCTCAATAGATTAAAAACAAACCTTTAAATAAATTCATAAGCTAATAATGGAGGAAAAATTATAAACCAGAAAGAAAAAGGAACTCCTTAAATTTATGTTCAACATTACAATAGGTTCTGAGTGTAATGGCTCTTGGTGGATATAATGTTTTGAAATGCTTCCCACTAAATCTTTTATGTTGGAATTCTAAACTCAAGTAGCTCAGAATATGCCCTTGTTTGAAAATAAGATTGTTATGGATGCAATTAGTTAAGACAAAGTCATATTGGCATAGAATGTTCTTACAAAAAAGAATGCTATGTGGAGAGAAAGACACGCATACCTGGAGAAGACCATATGAAGATTGGAGTTAGACTGCCACTCCAATCTGGTTGGTGAAGAACTACCAAAAGAGAGACCTGACTAAATCCTTCTCTAGAAGCTGCAGGTAGAACACGGTCTTCCTGACACCTGACACGGGGTCAATACATTTATGTTGCTTAAGCCACTCAGTTTGTGATACTTTGTTATAGCAGCCATAGCCACACTAATACAGTGGACTTGTGGGTCACACTCTGTTAGTTTTACATTGACTAGAGATGTGTGACTCATAGATGTGGCTTGTATGAGAGCATGATACTTCTGAGCCCTATTCCCAATAGGGCATGCATTTTGATTTGATTTTGAGATATAGGAATGGGTATGCACTCATGTCTATGCATTTATTCATTTGACAAATATTTGTGTCTTTACTGAGTGTAGTTCCATAAGATAAAAAGTTAATCTAAACAAATATGGCACCTGGCTTCAAGAAGCTTTCTATCTAGTGGAGGATATAGACATTAAAGACATTATCAAAAACATACATATACACATATGTATGTGAGTTTATTATTCTTATTATTACTTCACTGGGATAAATATTACGAAGTGACAGCACAGAATGCTCTGGCAGAGGTAACAGAAAGATCTAAGTTAGGCTCAGACAACACAGTCTCAAACGTCTGAGTAGGTGATATTTGACCTGAGATCAGAATGGTATTAACAAATTTATAATGAGGCTGAAGAAGATCATTCCAGGTAAAAGAAACAGCATGTGTAAAGACACTAGAAATTAAAGACTAAGAATAAGCATGAGGAGGAGTTGGGAGCTGATGAAGAGGTATACAGGGCATTTGGGGGATTTAAGGTGATGTCACTCCAGTACACTTGCCTGGAAAATTCCATGGATAGAGGAGCCTAGTGAGCTGCAGTCCATGGGGTCACAAAGAGTCAGGGATGACTGGCTAACACTTCACTTCAGTTCAGGTGATGTCAACCGCATTGGCTGTTATCCTAAATATCAGGAAGCCATTAAAGTTTTTAAATCAGGGCAAAGTCATTTTATATTATGTTTTAAATCATTTTATCTTTAACATTTGTATGTATTTTAATATATAAACAATATTTTATCTTTTTTGAGCTTTTTTTTTAATTTAATTTAATTTAATTTTTAAATTTTACAATATTGTATTGGTTTTGCCATATATCAAAATGAATCTGCCACAGGTATACATGTGTTCCCCATCCTGAACCCTCCTCCCACCTCCCTCCCCATACCATCCCTCTGGGTCGTCCCAGTGCACCAGCCCCAAGCATCCAGTATCATGTATCGAACCTGGACTGGTGACTCGTTTCATATATGATATTATACATGTTTCAATGCCATTCTCCCAAATCATCCCACCCTCTCCCTCTCCCACAGAGTCCAAAAGACTGTTCTATACATCACTGTCTCTTTTGCTGTATCGTATACAGGGTTATTGTTACCATCTTTCTAAATTCCATATATATGTGTTAGTATACTGTATTGGTGTTTTGCTTTCTGGCTTACTTCACTCTGTATAATAGGCTCCAGTTTCATCCACCTCATTAGAACTGAACACTTTCTAACACCATTACACAAAAATAAACTCAAAATAGATTAAAGATCTAAACGTAAGACCAGAAACTATAAAACTCCTAGAGGAGAACATAGGCAAAACACTCTCTGACATATATCACAGCAGGATCCTCTATGACCCACCTCCCAGAATATTGGAAATAAAAGCAAAAATAAACAAATGGGACCTAATTAAACTTAAAAGCTTCTGCACAACAAAGGAAACTATAAGCAAGGTGAAAAGACAGCCTTCAGAATGGGAGAAAATAATAGCAAATGAAGCAACTGACAAACAACTAATCTTAAAAATATACAAACAACTCTTACAGCTCAATTCCAGAAAAATAAATGACCCAATCAAAAAATGGGCCAAAGAACTAAATAGACATTTCTCCAAAGAAGACATACAGATGGCTAACAAACACATGAAAAGATGCTCAACATCACTCATTATCAGAGAAATGCAAATCAAAACCACTATGAGGTACCATTTCATGCCAGTCAGAATGGCTGCAATCCAAAAGTCTACAAGCAATAAATGCTGGAGAGGGTGTGGAGAAAAGGGAACCCTCTTACACTGTTGGTGGGAATGCAAACTAGTACAGCCACTATGGAAAACAGTGTGGAGATTCCTTAAAAAAACTGGAAATAGAACTGCTTTATGACCCAGCAATCCCACTGCTGGGCATACACACTGAGGAAACCAGAATTGAAAGAGACACGTGTACCCCAATGTTCATCGCAGCACTGTTTATAATAGCCAGGACATGGAAGCAACCTAGATGTCCATCAGTAGATGAATGGATAAGAAAGCTGTGGTACATAAACAATATTTTAAATGACTTAAAACTTTACTTCTAAATTCTTTAAATAAGTATGTGCATGCTTGCATGCTCAGCTGCTTCAGTCATGTCCAAGTCTTTGCCATTCTATAGACTGTAACTCACCAGGCTCCTCTGTCCATGGGATTCTCTAGGCAAGAATACTGGAGTGGGTTGCCTTGCCCACCTGCAAGGGATCTTCCCAAACTAGGGATTGAACCTCCATCTCCTGTGTCTCCTGCATTGCAGGTGGATTCTTTACCCACTCAGCCACCTGGGAAGCCCTCTTAAATAAGTGTAGTTCCCTAGAAAGATTCATCATATTTATCACTGGGCTTCATGCACTGTTTGTTTACTATCAAGTCTCACTTGTCCGTAATTGAGAAATGAAGACCTGCCCTTCCCGTCCAGGCTGATTTCCCCTTTTTTCTCTTGCTTCGACCACCATATGGATGAAATGGGGAGCTACATGTGAAGTTGTCTGAATACTGCAGAGCTCTGTATTCTAAGTGAAAATATAAATATAAAAATTAATTTTAGAAACTTATTTTAGCCTCCTACAGAGTCTTCAATCATCTCCTCTATAACATTACTAACCTGTTACCTATATTAACCTATTACCATTTTGATTAAGGTTTGTTTTGTGGAAGTTCCCAGACAATATTAAAATGCTGATATTCTGCATGATAAGGGCAATTTATTATCATGGGTCGTATTATTGATTATTTATAGAACAAATATGGGATTAATGGATTTTCAAAAATATCAAGATAGAGAATTTACCTATCTGGACTAGACCACTTTTCCCCAGCATAACTCTTAATTCTCATTGTGTTCTATCAGTAGTCTTCAGGAATAAGGAAGATAAACAGAGATGAGTTGAAGATACAGAGAACAAACAGATGGTTGCCAGAAGGAAGAGGAGTGGTGAGAGGAAAGAAATAGATGAGGAAGGTTAAGAGGTACAGACTTCCATTTGTAAAATAAATGAGGCATGGGTATAAAATGTGTAGTGTGGAGAATATAGTCAACAACTATGTAATATCTTTGTATGGTGACAGCTGTTACCTAGACTTACCATGGTGATTATTTTTGAAATGTATAGAAATATCAAATCACTATGTTGTGTAACAGCAACTAAGTTTCGTAAGTCAATTGTACTTCAAAAAAATGAATATCAAACAGAATCATGGGAAAGGAGATAAAATTTGTGGTTAGCAGTGGTGGGTTCCGGAGAAGGTAATGGCACCCCACTCCAGTACTGTTTGCCTGGAAAATCCCATGGATGGAGGAGCCTGGTAGGCTGCAGTCCATGGGGTCGCTAAGAGTCAGACACGACTGAGCGACTTCACTTTCACTTTCCACTTTCATGCATTGGAGAAGGAAATGGCAACCCACTCCAGTGTTCTTGCCTGGAGAATCCCATGGACGGAGAAGCCTGGTGGGCTGCAGTCCATGGGGTCGCACAGAGTCGGACACGACTGAAGCGATTTAGCAGTAGCAGCATCAGCAGTGGTGGGGACCTAGGTGAGGGGAGAATTGGATGAAAGTGGTCAAAAGGCACAAACTTCCAGTTACAAGTTAGATAAGTACTAGGGTAGTAATGTTGCTGCTACTGCCAAGTTGCTTCAGTCGTGTCCGACTCTGTGTGACCCCATAGATGGCAGCCCACCAGGCTTCCGTCCCTGGGATTCTCCAGGCAAGAACACTGGAGTGGGTTGCCATTTCCTTCTCCAATGCATGAAAGTGAAAAGTGAAAGTGAAGTCGCTCAGTTGTGTCCGACTTTGGCGACCCCATGGACTGCAGCCTACCAGGCTCCTCCGTCCATGGGATTTTCTAGTCAAAAGTACTGGAGTGGGGTGCCATTGCCTTCTCCAAGGCAGTAGCATACAACCTGCTTAATATAAATAACACTGCTGTATGTTATATATGAAATTTAAGAGAATAAATCCTGAGTTCTCATCACAAGGAAAATACATATTTTTCTATTTCTTCAATTTTATATAAATATGATAGTTTTGCTAAACTTGTGATAATCATTTCATGATGTATGTAAGTCAAATCATTATGCTGAACACCTTAAACTTACGCAGTATTGTAATGTCAATTATATCTTAATAAAACTGGAAGAGAAAAAATAGATTAGCTGAAAGATTTAAATCGAATGCATATATACTAAAGAATACATTTTATGCTTGCCTTGACAGTTCATAATGGTTGGGTATTGTTGGAGATGACAATTAGGTCTCATCCACCCCAGAGAGACTTTAAAAGTCCTGGAAATGACAGTGCATCCCTTGTAGAATCTGGGGATTTATGAGCTGGAGAATGAAGCACTAGAAAGAGGAGTAGATAAGACTGAGCCAGTGTTTTCCATATCTAATTCTGAGCATGGCCCTGCTCTCATACCCTTGCTAACAGTGAGCCAATTTGTGCTTTGGGAAGATGAATTACTTTGTTATATTTGGGGAAGAATAACTGGGAAGAAAACATTGTAAAAAACAAGCAAGAAATCATCAAACAGAAATCTGCCTGTGTCTGTGTATATTGTTAATACATGCCAGAGCCAAGAAGAAATGCTTAGGGGATTATCCCCCATGATGCTGTTTCTCTCCAATAAAGCAGGTAATTGAGAGCTAACCATATTGGCTTTGGATGCAGTTCTAGACAGCTTCACTAATTAATGTACTTGATTTGATATTTCATACTTGGAATTAGGGGCTTATCAGCACATTATGCAGATATATGGAAAATTGGACACAAATGAATACTTGGAGCAAATAGTCCTGATGATTTTTAACACACGAGTGTAATATTTTAGCAGTGTTTTGGATTGATAATTTTTATCCTCACAAATCAGAGCATGTCTAGGTGCCCTTGTCCACCCTATTTCATTCCTTTTAATTTGTAGGAATTGGATCAATTTTGTTCTACTTCTGCCAGACTTATCTCCAGAATTAAACATCCCTCTTTAGCCCAATTCTCTTTATTTTTATGACTCCAGACTGTTGAGGTTTTGAAAAGGGAAGACACCCGTTTATGAAAAAAAAGAGTGGAGTTCGTTCATGATCAGGAAGAAAAAAAATTAAACTCTTCTTTCCATTGGGATATTGCCAGGATGCACTTGACATCTGATTTTAAAAAGAGATAAATGTTAAATATTTCAAGTTTGGTAATATTAACAAAGTCTCCCTGACAGTTGTAAATGGTAGTAAGGTTAAAAAATAAACGTTTCTGAAATATTATAAATTGAAGGTGTGGAGACAAAGGGAAAGAATCTGAATTGAGAGTGGAGGAGCTGAATTCTATTTGTAGGTCAAACATGTGTTCTTGCTTAAAGGGACAGGAGTAATTGTAAGGACAGTTGAGGGTGAAGGAGGCTTGAGACACTGGCTGTCTTTGACATAAAATTATATTGCCTCTCTTTAACCTGTCTGTCACATGTATCCATCTTTCCTTTTCTTTTTCCCCCTGGGCATCCTGGGAGCTCCAGTTGGCCTGATAACTCTCTGGCTCTTATCAGTCTGATAACCTCGATTTCCAAGTGAATGATGGGTCTTCTGTTAGAGACAAATGGACATTCAGATTGTGATTCACTGGGGGCACCTTGCTCAGGGTTTTGAAATTCATTCTTGCCTTGATTATTCCTTTCACTCAGCCAAGAGAGCAAGCATTGGAAAGAGGCTACAGAATGGGAAATTTTTCTTTTGCTGTTTTCTCCACCTCATTTGTCAATCAGTGACACTGCACTTTTGGCTTTCAATTCTGCTTTCATTTATTTCCATTATCCATCTTTTCTGTGGATAATTTTTCTTCCTCTAGTTGTAATCTCCCCTCACTTTTTACTTGGTCTGGATCTCATTATACCCAAGGGTATATAAAGTAGAGGCAATTGCAAAAAGGGGTAAAAAAAGAGATTGCTCTAGCAGAAGTTCACAAGTTTTCCTGATGGATTTCATTTTCCTACCAGAACTCAGTGAGAAGCATGCTCGTAGGAGGTGAACCAACTATGGTAACTGCAAGCTTGGGTCAAGGAACTCAATGACTACCAAACCACAGACTTCAGGGAAGGAGACTGGGGTAAGTACCTTGACCTCCTTCTTTTCTTCACCTTCTTTTTTTTTTTGTACATGATCTTATTTTATTTTATTTTATTATTTCTATTATTATTATTATTTTTTTAAATTTAATTTAATTTTATTTTTCTTCATCTTCTGATCTCTTCCAGGACCTTCCATTGGCTGAATTCAACCATAAGCCGCAAGCTTGAGAGCCTGGTTTGTAGTGTCCATTGGGGTCTGTCTTTTCTGCTAAAGAGCACATTGAAGAAGGGTTCAGTTCAGTTCAGTTCATTCAGTCAATCAGTCATGCCCAACTCTTTGTGACCCCATGAACAGCAGCACTCGGGGCCTCCCTGCCATCATCAACTCCCAGAGTTTACTCAAACTCATGTCCAGTGAGTCGGTGATGTCTTCCAAACATCTCATCCTCTGTCGTCCCCTCTCCTCCCACCCTCAATCTTTCCCAGCATCAGGGTCCTTTCAAATTAGTCAGCAGTTCGCATCAGGTGGCCAAGGACTGGAGTTTCAGCTTCAACCTCAGTCCTTTCAATGAACACCCAGGACTGATCTCCTTTAGATGGACTTGTTGGATCTCCTTGCAGTCCAAGAGTCTTCTCCAACACCACAGTTGGAGCTCAAGAGTCTTCTCCAACACCACAGTTCAAAAGCATCAATTCCTCTGTGCTCAGCTTTCTTTATAGTCCAATTCTCACATCCATACATGACTACTGGAAAAACCATAGCCTTGACGAGATGGACCTTTGTTGACAAATTAATGCCTCTGCTTTTTAATATGCTGTCTAGGTTGATCATAACTTTCTTTTCAAGGAGTAACCATCTTTTAATTTCATGGCTGCAGTCACCATCTGCAGTGATTTTGGAGCCCCCAAAAATAAAGTCTGACACTGTTTCCACTGTTTCCCCATCTATTTGCCCTAAAGTGATGGGACCAGATGCCATGATCTTCGTTTTCTGAATGTTGAGCTTTAAGCCAACTTGTTCACTCTCCTCTTTCACTTTCATCAAGAGGCTCTTTAGTTCTTCACTTTCTGCCATAAGGGTGGTGTCATCTGCATATCTGACGTTATTGATATTTCTCCCGGCAATCTTGATTCCAGCTTGTGCTTCTTCCAGCCCAGTGTTTCTCATGATGTACTCTACATATAAGTTAAATAAGCAGGGTGACAATATACAGCCTTGACGTACTCCTTTTCCTATTTGGAACCAGTCTATTCCACATCCAGTTCTAACTGTTGCTTCCTGACCTGCATACATGTTTCTTAAGAGGCAGGTCAGGTGGTCTGGTATTCTCTTCTCTTTCAGAATTTTCCACAGTTTATTGTGATCCACACAGTCAGAGGCTTTGACATAGTCAATAAAGCAGAAATAGATGTTTTTCTGGAACTCTCTTGCTTTTTTGATGATGTTGGCAATTTGATCTCTGGTTTCTCTGCCTTTTCTAAAACCAGCTTGAACATCAGGAAGTTCACGGTTCACATATTGCTGAAGCCTGGCTTGGAGAATTTTGAGCATTACTTTACTAGTGTGTGAGATGACTGCAATCGTGTGATAGTTTGAGCATTCTTTGGCATTGCCTTTCTTTGGCGTTGGAATGAAAATTGACCTTTTCCAGTCCTGTGGCCACTGCTGAGTTTTCCAAATTTGGTGGCATATTGAGTGCAGCACTTTCATAGCATCATCTCTTAGGATTTGAAATAGCTCAACTGGAATTCCATCACCTCCACTAGCTTTGTTTGTAGTGATGTTTTCTAAAGTCCACTTGACTTCACATTCCAAGATGTCTAGCTCTAGGTGAGTGATCACACCATCGTGATTATCTTGGTTGTGAAGCTC
This sequence comes from Bos indicus, assembly GCF_029378745.1. Taxonomy (NCBI): domain Eukaryota; kingdom Metazoa; phylum Chordata; class Mammalia; order Artiodactyla; family Bovidae; genus Bos; species Bos indicus. The sequence continues at coordinate 58,089,678 of NC_091761.1, read as the reverse complement.
TTTGTTGTACAGTTCTTCTGTGTATTCTTGCCACCTCTTTTTAATATCTTCTGCTTCTGTTAGGTCCCTACCATTTCTGTCCTTTATTGAGCCCACGTTTGCATGAAATGTTCCCTTGATATCTCTGATGTTCTTGAAGAGATCTCTAGTCTTTCCCATTCTATGGTTTTCCTCTATTTCTTTGCATTGATCCCTGAGGAAGGCTTTCGTATCTCTCCTTGCTATTCTTTGGAACTCTGCTTTCAAATGGCTATATCTTTCCTTTTCTCCTTTGCTTTTCACAGCTATTTGTAAGGCCTCCTCAGACAGCCATTTTGCTTTTTTTGCATTTCTTTTTCTTGGGGATAGTCTTGATTTCTCTCTCCTGTAAAATGTCACGAACCTCTGTCCGTAGTTCATCAGGCGCTCTATCTATCAGATCTAGTCCCTTAAATCTATTCTCACTTCCACTGTATAATCTTAAGGGATTTGATTTAGGTCATACCTATATGGTCTAGTGGTTTTCCCCACTATCTTCAATTTAAGTCTGAATTTGGAAATAAGAAGAAGAGTAGGGAATTAATATAGGAGAGAAAGCAGGAAATACACAGCTGAGGGGTTAAGAAGAGAAAAAGATATTTTTGGGCATTTGGCATTTTAGCTGGAGTCCAAATAGTCTTTGCAAATAGATTTCACTGTTCCCTTTCTTTCAGAGAAGGCATTGGCACCTCATTCTAGTACTCTTGCCTGGAAAATCCCATGGACGGCGGAGCCTGGTGGGCTGCAGTCCATGGGGTCGTGAAGAGTCAGACACGACTGAGAGACTTCACTTTCACTTTTCACTTTCATGCATTGGAGAAGGAGGGTTTACTAGCTTTATGGTATGAATGCATTTTTCAGTTAAGCAGAGGTTTGTGCACATTACTCTCTGTAATTTTTGTACACATTCTCCTCTCTATGTTTCCCTTTTACACATTCTTCAGACTCAGTGCATGCCCAATTTCTTCCACTGTCCAGCTGCATTTTGGCTTATTTTCTGTAGTATTCATTTCCTTTACTGTTCTTTTGACCCATCACTATATTTTTCTTGTACTTAAATCTAATGTGTTTATTTATTTTGTCCAACTGTAGACCATATCTTTGTGTTCCCAGTGCCTTTAAAACTTAAAGATTTTAATCAATGCAGATCAGTGTTTCTCTCTATTTCTGTGGGAAATAGAAACCAGGAAAAATCCACTGAAACCACAGACTCAAAAATAAGATTTAGAAAATTTCTGAGAAATTAAAACAATATTGCTAGCCTTAGATAGTCTTGCTATCAGGTTCTTTAGCATCACTGAATCTTACTTGATGTTACCAGGCAGACTCTTGGTTCTGCACTGTTGTAGCTGCCATGACCTGAACAACTGGCTGTCTTCAAATAAGAAGGAACAATTCTTATTAGCCCAAGAACAAGAAGAACCAAAGGAAGAAACTCATGATTCTGAGTTTCTTCAATTAAAATTATAAACAATGATATCAACCTCATAAAACTTTCATAAAGAGACCTGACTCATTGGAAAAGACCCTGATTCTGGGAAAGATTGAAGGTGGGAAGAGAAGGGGACAACAGAAGATGAGATGGTTGGATGGCATCACCAACTTGATCGACATGAATAAGCTCCAGGAGTTGGTGATGGGCAGGGATGCCTGGCGTGCTTCTGTCTATGGGGTCGCAAAGCATCAGACACGACTGAGCGACTGAACTGAACATAAAACTTTTTATTGCAAAAATTTAATGTGATACACTAAGTAAAGCATGTTCATCCATGATTGTTTTCTCACACACTCAAAACTGCTTTGGAATAGTATAAATGAAAACAGGATGCTACCTTCTTTGTATGCATCCTAGTCAAATTGAAATTCAAATAATGGTCTAGAAACCATAAAGAGTAATTTACTTCTTCACTATATTTTTTTAATTGACTTATCTAAAGTTATGCTTTTCTGCATTAATTCTTACAATATTTAAGGTCTCACAGATTTTTTTTTTTTTTTTTTGGCCATACAGTGGAGATCAAACTCATACCTCCTGCTGTAGAACCTTGGACTGTTAACCAGTGGACCACCAGGGAAGTCCCTGAAAGTCTCACAGATTTTTTCCAGTAAAGGCAATTCTGAAAATCTGTCTCTCCCTTTGATCCACATGTTCTTCGATTCTCTCAGTAACAGACTAGCCTCTCTGGTCACTGCCTCCCTCCCATTTCCCCTCTCCTTCCTTGGGTTGCATCACTCTTTCTCCTGTCTTGAAGTTAGGTTGTTCCATATAAATTTCACTCTTGTGAAAGGGGTCAAAGATATAATTCAGTTAAGGGGAATGTTAGTGAAACCATTATTTTAAGTATTAGACATAACACCTGAGTCCACAGAGCTTCCTTGCTATCTCCTCAGGCTGGAAATCTCAGGACTGCATTTTTTTAAAGTACTTTTAGTGCAAGAGGAGTATCACAAAATAGGATCTTTAAAAACAAAATACCTGGCTTCCGAACTCAAGCTTATTTGGGAATTTTCTGTCTTAAAGATTCACCATATATATTAGCACAGTAAAGACACGAAGAAGTGTACAGTAAAAAAAAATAAATAAATTATCTTAAACATTTTTATTATTGCCTGAACTGAATTAACCATAAGTAAGTTTGCTGTTTATCAATAACCTCAGATATGCAGATGAGACCACCCTTATGGCACAAAGTGAAGAGGAACTAAAAAGCCTCTTGATGAAAGTGAAAGAAGAGAGTGAAAAAGTTGGCTTAAAGCTCAACATTCAGAAAACGAAGATCATGGCATCTGGTCCCATCATTTCATGGGAAATAGATGGGGAAACAGCAGAAACAATGTCAGACTTTATTTTCTGGGGCTCCAAAATCACTGCAGATGGTGACTGCAGCCATGAAATTAAAAGATGCTTACTCCTTGGAAGGAAAGTTATGACCAACCTAGATAGCATATTCAAAAGCAGAGACATTACTTTGCCAGCAAAGGTCCATCTAGTCAAGGCTATGGTTTTTCCTGTGGTTATGTATGGATGTGAGAGTTGGACATTGAAGAAAGCTGAGTGCCAAAGAATTGATGCTTTTGAACTGTGGTGTTGGAGAAGACTCCTGAGAGTCCCTTGGACTGCAAGGAGATCCAATCAGTCCATCCTGAAGGAGAACAGCCCTGGGATTTCTTTGGGAGGAATGATGCCAAAGTTGAAACTCCAGTACTTTGGCCACCTTATACGAAGAGTTGACTCATTGGAAAAGAGTCTGATGCGGGAAGGGATTGGGGGCAGGAGGAGAAGGGGACGACAGAGGATGAGATGGCTGGATGGCATCACTGACTAGATGGACGTGAGTCTGAGTGAACTCCGGGAGTTGGTGATGGACAGGGAGGCCTGGCATGCTGCGATTCATGGGGTCACAAACAGTCGGACAGGACTGAGTGACTGAACTGAACTGAACTAGCACTGAAGTTCAGATTTCTTTCCCACCCCAGAGAGTGCCTGTCTATGTAAAAGCAGCCTGTATTCAGTGGTGAGATGGTAAAAGTTCAACAGTGGACTCTCTGAGGAAACAGGCAAAATGCTCTGATTGTTTACAATTTGCCATTTTGGGGGTATAGGTGTGCCCTTCTACTGTGGTCAGTTTCAAACTACCAACATTGGAAAGACTTGCATGGTAGCACATCAATATATAACATTGATTCCACACAGACACAATAGGTGTAAATAGCCTTAAGATTAAAAATAATAGTAGAAAAAATAATAAAATAGTAGAAAAAATAAAAATAATAGAAATAAAATAAAATGTAATAAAATAAATAATAAATAAATAAAATAGTAGAAAATAATAAAAATAATTCAGTAAGTCTGAATTTTGAGTATTTATTAATTTTTTTTTAGTTATACAATTGCCAGTTTATGTCATTTGCTCTTATTTACTTTTAATAATGGCTGTCAATAGGAACAGGCTAACCATATTCCTGAAAGTTTAAATGTTGGGTCCTGTATATTGGTATAAGCTGTCTGTAGCACACTACTACCTTTATTCATAAAAGATGATTTGAGAATTACTAAAGTAAGAAAGTTTGAGGTTTTCCTACTTCAAATTATCTTCCAATTTGTCTCCTGAACTAGAATTAATAATGCTTTTGGTTCTTGGCCTTAAAGGCTTGGATGTCTATGATAGAATGTGAATGTGCTGTCCTGGTGAAGTAATGATAGTTACTGAATAAGCTTCCAGGTAAATGGAATGAATGCACACTTGATGGCATGAAGAAGTTGAGAGAGTGTGTGGCCCATACATTGGTGCAAGGCATATATTGATAGAGAACCAAAATTAGGAAGATCCAACATGCAGGCTGGAGAGAAGGCACACTCAAAATTCTGACATTAGAGACCATTTTTATTCTGAATTCTGACTTGAACTAATCACGCTTCAGTCAGTCAATTCAATCGCTGCGACCCCATGAATCGCAGCATGCCAGGCCTTCCTGTCCATCACCAACTCCCGGAGTTTACTCAAACTAATGTCCATTGAGTTGGTGATGCCATCCAGCCATCTCATCTTCTGTCATCCCCTTCTCTTCCTGCCCCCAATCCCTCCCAGCATCAGGGTCTTTTCCAATGAGTCAACTCTTTGTATGAGGTGACCAAAGTATTGGAGTTTCAGCTTTAGCATCAGTCCTTCCAATGAACACACAGGAATGATCTCCTTTAGGATGGACTGGTTGGATCTCCTTGCAGTCCAAGGGACTCTCAAGAGTCTTCTCCAACACCACAGTTCAAAAGCATCAATTCTTCGGTGCTCAGCTTTCTTCACAGTCCAACTCTCACATCCATACATGACCACTGGAAAAACCAAAGCCTTGACTTGACAGACCTTTGTTGGCAAAGTAATGTCTCTGCTTTTGAATATGCTATCTAGGTTGGTCATAACTTTCCTTCCAAGGAGCAAGTGTCTTTTAATTTCATGGCTGCAGTCACCATCTGCAGTGATTTTGAAGCCCCCCAAAATAAAGTCTGACACTGTTTCCACTGTTTCCCCATCTATTTCCCATGAAGTGATGGGACCAGATGCCATGATCTCAGTTTTCTGAATGTTGAGCTTTATGTCAACTTTTTCACTCTCATCTTTCACTTTCATCAAGAGGCTCTTTAGTTCCTCTTCACTTTCTGCCATAAGGGTGGTGTCATGTGCATATCTGAGGTTATTGATATTTCTCCTGGCAATCTTGATTCCAGCTTGTGCTTCTTGCAGCCCAGCGTTTCTCATGATGTACTCTGCATATAAGTTAAATAAGCAGGGTGACAATATACAGACTTGACGTACTCCTTGATTAGAGTAAAACAGACAAAACTCTTCTTCACATACTTCTATTAAAGCAAATCAACATTAATTCTACACAGTTACTTTTGCTTCACAAATCATGTGACAGAACCAGATTATGACTATAAGAATTAACACAGAGGGACTTCCCTGGCTGTCCAGTTTTTAAGACCTCACCTTCCAATGCAGGGGATGTGAGTTTGATCCTTGTTTGGGAAACTAAGATCCCACATGCCTCATAGCCAAAGAAACCAAAACATAAAACAGAAGCCATTTGTAGAAAATTCAATAAAGACTTTTAAAATGGTCCACATGAAAAGGAATTAACTCAGAAATAAGTTCTCCCAATAGAAACCAATGGAATTTTCCAGGCAAGAGTACTGGAAGGGGTTGCCATTTCCTCCTTCAGGGGATCTTCCTGACCCATAAATTGAACCTGCATCTCTTGCTTCGGCAGCCACCTGGGAAGCCCTAGTGCTTTTGGAGAGGCAAAATAGGAGAGATCTATAATAATTTCCAGACTCTAAGTTCTCAGATATGTTTTTCTGTTTTCTTTGGAGATTTCTGAGGTCAGAAACTAAAGTTTATGCAGAACAAAAAAATATACCATTACAGAGTTTCCTTGAATACATCACAGTATATTTAAAAGGGAGCTTATAATTTCTGATTTTTACCACAGGATCTTTAAATGTAAAATCCAGCTGTAACAATATTACTTCATTCTTTCTGCTACTGCTAAGTTGCTTCAGTTGTGTCCAACTCTGTGCGACCCCAGAGATGGCAGCCCACCAGGCTACCCCGTCCCTGGGATTCTCCAGGCAAGCACACTGGAGTGGGTTGCCATTTCCTTCTCCAGTGCATGAAAGTGAAAAGTGAAAGTGAAGTCACTCAGGCGTGTCCAACTCTTAGCGACCCCATGGACTGCAGCCTACCAGGCTCCTCCACCCATGGGATTTTCCAGGCAAGAGTACTGGAGTGGGGTGCCATTGCATTCTTTCTAGTGAAAGTATAACAGATGAAAGCATGATTGGTATCAACATCATCTAGTTATCAATCTCTCTCTTCAGATATCTTAAGCTCTGTGGAAGCAGAAACTCTTTATCTTGTTTAAAATGGTATTTCTCCAGTGTCCAGTGTGGTGACACAAAATGTTCTGTGTAGAACATGGAAGCTGTTTGAGAGTATTTGCTGGGTGAATGACTATGTGTATCTTTTCTCTGACATAATGGAATTGGGCTAACTTTACCTGGGTTAGATTTTTAGCTCCTGTGTGACTATTGACAAGATGCATAACATCTCTGCGTCTAAATTACTATGCCTATAAAATGAGAAAAACAATAGTATTACCTCATAGGGTTGTGTTGAGGTGTAAGTGAGGCAAGTCCTCAATATAGTCTGAGTTATGACAAAGTTGCAATTGATGTTAGCTATTATTGTTCTTTTTTTTTTTTTTTTTTAGTTTTTGGCTGCACTGTGCAGCATGTGGGATCTTAGTTCTGTGACCAGGAATTGAACTTGTGCCCCCTACAGTGGAAGCGTGGAGTCTTAACCAATGGGCCACCAGGGAACTCCTATTCTTCCTTTTGATGAAGAAAAATTGATTATATTCCTTGTATACTGTGGATGATATCATGATAAGTACAATCATATTCAAGATATTTTATCATGTTAATATACATCTCTGTTAGGCAATACGTCCAAATCCTGATATTAACAAATATGCTAGGAAAAATCACCAAGTTTTCTAAAATTTTACTGGCATGAACTCAGAATTACTGAGATTTTGTTAAAATTGCTTTCATATCTTCTAAAAGCTTAGCAAATAGCATAATAATATGGATGCTTGATAAATGTGAAATGAAAACATTTTATATTAACCATCTATGAGAAATAAACTCACAGGTTAGTACCTATGAAATGTTAAGCTTGGCTTGTTAACTCAAATGTGGTGCTATTAAAATAAGAAGTAAAATTGGATTTCTTCATGATAATTTCGTCAGTTCTTATTTAAATATGCTTTTAAAATTCAGATCATCAACACATTAGTGCCTGACATAATACATTTGGTTGACTTTTATCTACAGCAATAATGGTGGCTGAAAATGTCACTACCATTATGCAACAAATTGTGTGTTCTTGTGATAGGCCCTTCAGCAGCTTGTATGCTAACTAGAACACCAAGTTATTGGACCTAGGTGGTCTTCTTTCAGTAGCTTGGTATTTGTATGTTTTTAATGGTCATAGCAATTATAGAGCTGTCTGCTGGGGCAGCCACTGTCATAAAGTGAAAAAATAAAAAATAAAGTTATTCTTTCTATTTAAATTTCTGGAAGACATGTGTCCTCTTGGGAGACAAGATCTAGGCTGTGTCATAGAGATCCAAATTTAGAGCTAAAATATTTTCAAACACTTTCATGCAGACTTTAGAGTCTTTCATTGGTGGAAAAGAATTTTATTTTTCAGAATTCTGGGGTTAATATTATTTGGTTGAAATTATAAATGGAATTGGATGGTAAAGTGAGGAAAAGATTGTGGTGGAAGTGGAGAAGCCATGATTAATCTAGTATTGTGGAGAGAACCATGCATGTGTGGGTTGTCATAGAGCAGACTTGCATGAATTTTGTGTATGTCAGTACAATCTGTCAGTCACATTCTCCAAAGTTTCCTGTATACTTTCTCTGATCTCTCACAGTTCATGTCTTTTAACAGGCTTTGAAAATGGCAGGGATGTGAATTTGGTACCTGATAGCATGAGTGACTATGACTGTATATGGATGTTTAGACCCTCTGCCATTTTTTTTCAGCTTTAAATGATAGGATGTCTCATCTTGTAATTTTTATTGAACTTGCAGCACAGTATCCTTTGCTTTTCTCAAGTCTACTCTAATGTGATGCCTCTTTGCCAAAGTTCCCTGCAGGTCAGGCATCAAGGTACCATCTTAGCAGTGTCTTCATGAAAAGGTGATAAATACGAAACAGTCTAAGTAAAGTCTCACAAAATGATTAAGGCCCTAATTGATGGTACCTTTGATACAGTGTTCAATGTTTTGTGAAAAAATATTAGCCAGCAGTTTAACTGAATGACAGAAGAAATGTAGATGTCACAATTGAATGGGCCACAATTTGTCTCAGTGGCAAAATGCTTGGCACATTTAATTTAATCTAATGTGGCTCAGATGGTAAAGAACCCTGGTGACTCGGTAAAAAATCCACCTGCAATTGACCTGGGTTCAATCCCTGGGTTGGGAAGACATCTTGAAGGAGGGAATGTCTACCCACTCCAGTATTCTTGCTTGGAGAAATCCATGGACAGAGGAAACTGGCAGGCTGCAGTCCACTGGATCACAAAGAGTTGGACAACACTGAGTGCCTTTCACTTAATCTAATGTGCATGAGCACAGCAACCCACCAATGCTGTCAACTTCAGGTCCTGAGAAAGTCTGATCTTCCTTTCTATCAGTGAAAGGTCTCATTACCCAATACTAACCCTTTGATAAAGAAGAGTTGGTCAGTCCCTGCTGCTGCTGCTGCTGCTAAGTCGCTTCAGTCATGTCCGACTCTGTGTGACCCCACAGACGACAGCCCGCCAGGCTCCGCCGTCCCTGGGATTCTCCAGGCAAGAACACTGGAGTGAGTTGCCATTTCCTTCTCCAATGCATGAAAGTGAAAAGTGAAAGTGAAGTTGCTCAGTCGTGTCTGACTCTTTGCGACCCCATGGACTGAAGCCTACCAGGCTCCTCCGTCCATGGGATTTTCCAGGCAAGAGTACTGGAGTGGGTTGCCATTGCCTTCTCCAGTCAGTCCCTAGTTTTCCTTTTTATATCTAAGTTTAGTAAAAGAGGGCTTTCCTGGTGGCTCAGTTGGTAAAGAATCTGCCTGCAATGTAGGAGATCTGGGTTTGATCCCTGGGTCGGGAATATCCCCTGGAGAAGGAAAAGGCAGCCCACTCCAGTATTCTTGCCTGGAGAACCCCATGAACAGAGGAGCCTGGTGGGCTTCAGGCCATGGGATCGCAAAGAATCAGACACAACTAGCAACTGAACAAGAACAAGAACAAATGTGAACAGGAGTTGATTGAGAGGAATATGTTCATGACCAAGTAACACCTACAGCATCCAGCTGTGGTGCCTCTATTCTGTATGTGTTGGAAATATCAACTGAAAGCTTGAAACACCCACTCATCTATTTCTAGCTGTCATTACTTAGCTCAGATTCCTTTTCCACTATAAGCTCTAGATAAATAGCATTGCTTTTCTTTTCTCTGATGTAGAGAAAATAAATCAGTTTTTTGTAAGAAATAACCAGTTTACTCAAGTCAAACTGTTGATTAGTTAAGAAAAAGTATGGGCAGAGATTTTTCTCTTAACTGATACATTTTGTATGGCTTTGGAAAAAATATTCAACCTTCTGAGTTTCAGTTTCCTTATATATTAAATAAAATCGCTGAATAAGATAGTCTCTAAGAAACCTTACAGCTTTGAAAATGATTCCATAAACAGAAAAAGAATGCATCTGAGTTAGACCATATGAAAGTAGCAATGTGCCCCTAAATATCAATATAATAGAGGTTTTATTAAAGTGTTTATATGAGTCAAATAGGAGCCATTCAACAAATTAATATGGAAACTGAGGATTAGAGTTTAGTGGCTTGCCAAAGGCAGAGATATTTTCTAGAGAAAATGATTTTACCAGAATATACAGACCTAGGACGATGAGTGAAATAGGTATATAAGTTGTTTCTTTATGTTACAAATAAGAGGTAAAAATTCAATATTGATTAAATAAAAGAAATTCATCTATTCAGCTAACTGGAAGGTTCATAAGTTGGTTTGAAGGCAAAATTTTGACAAAAATTAGCTTAAGGCAAAACTTGATCTTACAGCTTTAAAGATTTCAGAAATTATCTAGTTTCTCCTGTCTTTTTTCTTGGCCTTGAGTGGCCCTGGCAGCTCTAGACATTCTGTTTGATGCTAATACAATAAATTTTGAATTGTAAATTTCACATTTCACACCGAGAGAGCCAGGAAGGAGTGTACCATAATAAAAGTGAATAATCCCAGAATTTCTTGATAAATATCTCTTCACATTTTATTCTCTTTGTTTCTTTATGTGTTGCTCTGTGAATCAGTCCCTGCTTTCAGGGAAACAAGATCCTTGACCCTTGAATTCTGGGGTCAAGGATGTTGGCTCAGAGTTTGGGAGAGATGATTGCTTAAAGGAAAGTAGGAAAACTTTTCCATAAAAGGGGAGAAATAGGTACACGAGAGCCAGAACACAGATAAACACTAAGAAAGTCAGTTTTTCATTAATTTTTATCATCAAAATATTTAAGGAGTCTGTACTATGTAATCGGAGAAGGCAATGGCAACCCACTCCAGTACTCTTGCCTGGAAAATCCCTTGGACGGAGGAGCCTGGTGGGCTGCAGTCCATGGGATCACTAGGAGTCAGACACTTACTGAGCAACTTCACTTTCACTTTTCACTTTCATGCATTGGAGAAGGAAATGGCAACCCACTCCAGTGTTCTTGCCTGGAGAATCCCAGGGACGGCGGAGCCTGGTAGGCTGCCGTCTATGAGGTCCCACAGAGTTGGACACGACTGAAGCGACTTAGCAGCAGCAGCAGCAGTACTATATAATGGGTTTCCCAGATGGTGCTAGTGGAAAAGAACTCACCTGCCAATGCAGGAGACATGAGACTTAGGTTTGATCCCTGGATAGGGAAGATCCCCTGGAGGAGGGCATGGCAACCCACTCCTGAATAATCCCATGGACAGAGGAGCCTGGCTGGCTACAGTCCATAGTCTGGCAAAGAGTCATACATGTGTCTGAAGGGACTGAGCATGCAGTACGTAATGAGTGCTGTTAGCAATGAGGAGCTCAGGCTGCACACAAGGCTAGCAATACAACCTTTAATAAAAGGCAATGCATTCAGTGTGCGATGTGCTCACAGGCCTCTTTGCTACTGAGAACTGATCAGGAGCTGAGCTATCTTGTACTTAAATGTTAAACAGGTTGAATTACCTTCAAGGTCACACTATTAACATGAGTGCAGTCATGCAATCATACTACACAGCCATTGCTGGTTGCCTGTCTTAAGCAAAGGTAAATTTATTGCATGGGGACTAGGTAGCTCATATATTTAAGAAAGAGATGAACAACCGGGATTCTACCAGGATAGCAACTAAACCACTTTTGAAGATCTCAGTAGCAGAGATTCATGGGAAGAGTTTTTGTAAATTCTGTCAGAATGACTATAGCCAGTTCTAAAGACTAGAAAATGATGTGGGAGCTCTGAGGAGGGTGAGTATCAGAAAATATTTCTGTGAGCTTTGAACTGAGTCTTGAAGGAGATACATCAATGGAGAAGGGGTAAAAGCAGTCCATGAGAAGGAAGACATGTGGGAGAGCAACCTATGTTTGCTGCTACTGCTAAATCACTTCAGTCGTGTCCGACTCTATGCGACCCCATAGACGGCAGCCCACCAGGCTCCCCCATCCCTGGGATTCTGCAGGCAAGAACACTGGAGTGGGTTGCCATTTCCTTCTCCAATGCATGAAAGTGAAAAGTGAAAGGGAAGTCACTCAGTCGTGTCCGACTCTTTTCGACCCCGTGGACTGCAGCCCACCAGACCTCTCCATCCATGGGATTTTCCAGGCAAGAGTACTGGAGTGGGGTGCCATCGCCTTCTCCAAACCTATGTTTATGAGCCTTCAAATAGTTTCCTGTAGTTAAATTTTTGGGTGTGCGTGGGAGCGAATGGATATTTACTTAGCAAAGTGAGAAGGTGCTTGATTCTCAAGGGTCCTTTATGTCATTGCAAGGTGTTTGGACTTCATCCTTCCAATAAAGTGAGACACTGAAATATTTGGTATAGGTGCATGTTTCAAATTACGTGATTGTATTAAGAAGATAATTAACTGGAGAAGAAATAGAAACAAAAGATAGTGGAAAATCAATCAGTATCAATGGACAAGTAAGTGAATGTGAAGAAAAATGGAGAATTCTTAATGATGCTCATATTTCTTTCTTGAGAGAGTGTGTGCTAATGCTGTCCCACCCTCATCCATAAAAAATAAAAGGAATATGGAAGAAAAGCAAGATCAGGTTTGAATAGGAAAGGAAGCTTTGAGTATAGCCTTCAAATGTCTTCAAGTGATGATATCTAGTCAAAAGTTGAGGTATGAATTAGAGAAAACTTTATGGAGTTAACAGCCTACAAAAATATAGGTGTAATCCAGAAAGTTATATGAAGAGGCAAGAGCAGAAGGCTAAGGATGAAAAGGAATATCAACATTTAAGATTCAGTACAAGGAAGAAAATATAGCAAGACAAATGGGAGGAAAATCAGAATAGTGTTATCTTGAACAAGACTATCAAGAAAAATGGTCTCAAATGCCACCAAGATTTTTTTTTGTATTTGCCACACACATATTTTTATTTAAACCTTTATAAAGCCACATGATGGAGATGTGACTATCTCCATTACACTTTTGAAGATATTTTACACTCAGAGATATATAAACAATTGTTTATAAACGATTTGCAAGATGAAGGATATGTGACTACGTACTTTATACTCTTAATGGTTATGTGTTATCATATGTTTTGGAAATTTTTAATAGGTTCTGTCCAACACAAAGTTTCTTTGCCTTGTACTATTCATTTATTGGAGTATAGTTGCTTTACTATCAAGATTTTTTTAAATGTCAGAAAAATAATCATTGAATTTGATCAGTTCATAGATTTTTAGCTAAATTACAGGAGCAGTTTTGTAGCTTGGTGATAGCTGAAGTCAGAGGTGAGGAGAGAAGGTGAGGAAAATGAAGACTTGGAGTGTTGACTGGTCTTTCCAAAGTTTGTCAAGAAAAGAGAACAGGAAGAGGGTGGTAAAACAAAGGAGGAGGAGATGAAAATTTTTAATGGCAAGTATTTTAATAATAATCAGGTACTATGTTTTTCAAAAATGAAATGGCGAGCCTGTTGATAAGAAGGAGAAGAAGATAATTGGTGAAGAGAAGTCCAGGAGATGGAGAACAGGACTGGAGTCACTGACAGGATTGCCTCGGACAGAAGGAAGGGTCATATTTCAGCCCACAGGCCAGTCATCTGACTCTGTCATGATCTCACACTTGAATTTCTAAGGAAGACATTTTTGAGCATTTAAACAGAATTGTGAAAACTCATAATAGAGGTTTTTATGGGTTATAATACTCATTGTTGGAAGATGTTAATGTCATATTAGCCAGAGTGAAACATTTTATAACTTCATTTAGGTCTTGTTTCTGAAGTAGTGTATTGGCATAAAGGGAATTTTCACTCTTAATGTTTCTAATATACCAAGGAACAGCCTGGCCTGGTCCTCTCCAGATGCTGTTTTCTTGTTTATCTAATGATATACAGATGCATCTTGAAAAAAACCAGGTATGCTAATTATAATATTTAGGTGTCCATTATAATGAAAATTATTTACATCTAGCATTCACCAAAATAAATACAATTTAAGGATTTAAAAAAAATTTTTTTAAAGGATTCCTTTTGTTCTGCTGCTGCACCTGTGTTTTTAAAACTGTGAAGTTGCATAAGAAAAAAAAAACTTTGTAATTTTATTGAGTTAGAAATATGTGTTTTAAGAAAATAGTTCATCTGCAGTGTGGTTGGAAAACCCTAGCTTTGTTTCAGAGAGCACCTGAGACCTCTATTGTGTCCCCTCCTGAAGCTGATATTTAGCAATAAGTTTGAATGTCTTGTTTTGTTGTTGGAATGAAAGGAGGTGTGATAGAGAATTAAATGAAACTATGAGAGTTCTTGTCTCAGATTTAAGTCAGAGCAGTTTAACTTCTTCATGGCTGCCTTCTAATGACAATGATTTTTAATTATTCTCTTTCTTACTAAAATGTCTTTTGGTTATTTCCCTGTGAAAATGTAGATGCTCTTGTTTTTCTTAGTATTGTCATTGTCTATATTTGTAAAGGCTTGCAGACAGGTTATTTTTATTTTTTAAATATTTTTGTCATGCTGCGTGGCTTGCGGGATCTCAGTTCCCCAACCAGGGCCTGAAGCAGGCCCCCTGGCAGTGAAAGCTTAGAGTCCTAACCACTGGACCACCAGGGAATTGCCAAAGTGGTTCTTTTTAGACTACACCTCTTGGCTACTTTTGTGCCTGATTTTACAGCTTTCTTGCAGGACTTTCTCTCCCGAAACTTTAACTTAAGCTTTTCCATTCAAATGCTCCAGCTAGTAATCCACATTCTTCCAGGTCTTCTCAGTATCACAATAAGTTATGTTTGCACAGCACTTGATAGTTTATAAATTTTTTCAATATACATTATCTTCTTTTGTACCTCAGACAAGACTTTGGTATAGGAAAGTGATGGCCATAATTTTGTGGAAATTATGGGAAATGGTACTGGAATGAACTATCCTCTTGGGTTAAATCCTACATTTCTGTCTGGGCTCTAATCTTAAATTCTGTGCTGTCGGAAGGGTACCTACTACCAATTTTCTCCAAATTCCACCAATACTCTTTGTCCAAAATAGAACTGATAATCTTGCATACTCTCCATAACAACCCTTGAACAATGCAGGTTTGATCTGCAGGGGTCCTCTTATATGCTGATTTTTAAAATAAATACTGCAGTACTACATGGTCCATGGTTGTTTGAATCTGCGGTTGTGGAATCATGGATGCTGACTGTAAAGTCATCCCCCCACTTCTCAACTCTGGAGGAGTGGACCTCCTAATTCCCATTCCCACCCCCATTGTTTAAGGGCCAACTGTACTTGCCTCCTCCTCTGACTTCCTTATTCCTTTAAAAGGCACTTCATCTGCTCAGTCACCTGAGCTGGAAACCACAGCTTCATCTCTGGTTCTGCCCTCTCCCTTTCCCTGCATATCCAGTCAGTAAGTTCAGAATGTTCTGTCTTAAACAAAATCTCCTGAAATGTTCTCTCCATTCCCATTCATGCTCCTGTGTTATTGCTACATTCTCCCACCTGATCTCCTTGTTTCTAACCATTTTTGCTGCTCCTTAATTTTATCTTTCCAAAGTATTGATTTTATGTCTTACTACTACTTGTTTCTGGAGAAGGAAATGGCAATCTGTGGGAGTATGCTTGCCTGGAGAATTCCATGGACAGAAGAGCCTTGTGGGCTACAGTATGTGGGGTCACAAAGAGTTGGACACGACTGACTAACACTTCAGTGGAATGAAAGACAAGAGCTCTGGGTTATATTCCAAGGTGTGTTGTTAACTTTGAGTCTTTTTTCTTTTAACAGTAAAATGAAGTATTGTGTTGAAATCAATCATTATTTAAATCTTTAAAGTTGTATAGCTATGGTTTAATAGTAAAAGTTACATGTAGTCACTAGACATTGGAATTATCTGACGGTCACTAGAAAGGAAGGCTGATTGTAGAGCATATCTTTCTCATTTCCCTATCACTCTCTATGAGCCCCTGGAACCCTCTGGATACTTCTACCTGCTCCTCTGGTTTCCTTTTTTCTCTAATTTTATTTAATCAAACTAATAAAGTCTTAGAAGCAGAAACAGCAAAGGTGTGACTTTTGGGCCAGATCCAGCCTATAGGTGTGTTTTGACATGTACGATATTTTTTAACGTGTTGAATGAGTTGCTAAAATTAACACATAAGAGGATTTCACACAAAAGCTGGATGTTTAGCCACGTTAGCAATATCATCAATTTCAATTTGTTTTCGTTTATATTTTTTTTACATAGAATTAATAAAAGCAATTAGTTAAAGAAAAACAGAAAAGAAATAACATAAAATTTTACATGCTAGATAGACTATGGTGAGCATAAGCTGGAGCTGAGTAGAAAATGTTATTTTTAGATACCACATGGAGTCCCCAGTTGGCTTGATCCTGGTTTCTTGGTCAGTGTAGTCTTTTTACTTTTAAGTCCATGGCTTCAGTTCAGTTCAGTTCAGTCGCTCAGTCGTGTCCGACTCTTTGCAACCCAATCACAGCACGCCAGGCCTCCCTGTCCATCACCAACTCCTGGAGTTCACTCAGACTCACATCCATCCAGTCAGTGATGCCATCCAGCCATCTCATCCTCTGTCATCCCCTTCTCCTCCTGCCTCTAATCCCTCCCAGCATCAGAGTCTTTTCCAGTGAGTCAACTCTTCACAGCAGGTGGCCAAAGTACTGGAGTTTCAGCTTCAGCATCATTCCCTCCAAAGAAATCCCAGGGCTGATCTCCTTCAGAATGGACTGGTTGGATCTCCTTGCAGTCCAAGGGACTCTCAGGAGTCTTCTCCAACACCACAGTTCAAAAGCATCAATTCTTCGGTGCTCAGCCTCCTTCACAGTCCAACTCTCACATCCATACATGACCACAGGAAAAACCATAGCCTTGACTAGATGGACCTTTGTTGGCAAAGTAATGCCTTTGCTTTTGAATATGCTATCTAGGTTGGTCATAACTTTTCTTCCAAGGAGTAAGCATCTTTTAATTTCATGGCTGCAGTCACCATCTGCAGTGATTTTGGAGCCCAAAAAAAGAAAGTCAGCCACTGTTTCCACTGTTTCCCCATCTATTTCCCATGAAGTGATGGGACTGGATGCCATGATCTTCGTTTTCTGAATGTTGAGCTTTAAGCCAACTTTTTCACTTTCCACTTTCACTTTCATCAAGAGGCTTTTTAGTTCCTCTTCTCTTTCTGCCATAAGGGTGGTGTCATCTGCATATCTGAGGTTATTGGTATTTCTCCCGGCAATCTTGATTCCAGCTTGTGTTTCTTTCAGTCCAGCATTTCTCATGATGTACTCTGCATATAAGTTAAATAAGCAGGGTGACAATATTGATGTACTTGAGTACGTACAACCTTGACGTACTCCTTTTCCTATTTGGAACCAGTCTGTTGTTCCATGTCCAGTTCTAACTGTTCCATCCTGACCTGCATACAGATTTCTCAAGAGGCAGATCAGGTGGTCTGGTATTCCCATCTCTTTCAGAATTTCCCACAGTTTATTGTGATCCACACAGTCAAAGGCTTTGGCATAGTCAATAAAGCAGAAATAGATGTTTTTCTGGAACTCTCTTGCTTTTTCCATAGTCCAACGGATGTTGGCAATTTGATCTCACAGGAGGACACCTTTGCCAGAATTAGAACCCCGACTTTCTGTTTTCCAGGAATTTTCTTTCATGACTTAGTGTCCATAATTTGACACCAGAAGTTATGCTCATTTGGTCCTGTCACACAAAAAGTCTATGAAGCTGGAAATTCTGTTCATGTCTCAATTCATTAATTTTTTACCTTATAATATTAATTTGGAAAAAAAGATAAAAATAACCACCTGCGTCCCTCCACAGTGGGGCTTTTCATGTCTCAATTCATTAATTTTTTATCTTATAATATTAATTTGGAAAATAAGATAAAAATAACTTCCTGCATCCCTCCACATTGGAGCCTTTCAGTAGGACCTCCAGGACACCAAAACTGCTGCCAGTGTAGTTTTAGTTTATCATTTTCTCACGTCAATAGACTAATGAATACAGAGGTCCCTGAGTCTCTTGGGTCTCAAAGAACTCTTTGTCACATTTGGATGCACAATTCAGAACAATGGTGCATTTTCTGATCAGCAACATAATTTTAAATAAGGCCAACGTGATACCCTTTAACATGAAGTCACTTAAGGATGTAGTTTGGTGTGTTGTGCACATGATTCTGTAACTTCCTGGGGACCCTCCCTTGTGGAGATAGGACAGTGACTTTCAACATGCTTCAACAGACAGCTTTATTTTGCTTTCTCGTGCTTGTGGAAAGTATACCTTCCGGAGTATTTTAAATATATTTTCCTTACTCTTGAGGAAAGCAAGCTTTGTTTTTTCTTTTG
This sequence comes from Bos indicus, assembly GCF_029378745.1. Taxonomy (NCBI): domain Eukaryota; kingdom Metazoa; phylum Chordata; class Mammalia; order Artiodactyla; family Bovidae; genus Bos; species Bos indicus. Next base: position 58,071,488 of record NC_091761.1, on the reverse strand, counting down.
CTGGAGGGGGCAGACTGCTAGTGATTCAGACTTTCGGTTTTATAAATCCATCAGGATCTATTGTGAAAGGAAAAGAAGGAAAAATGGTTTTATAAAGAAATTTTATGTGGTGGGATAATAGCCAGTGAAAGGATAGGAAAGCAAGGAAGATTTTGGTGTGTCTGCATGTGTGTAAAATGTGTATGCTTATGTGTTACTGTGTAGAAGCAAGCCTTATGGTGACCGACCATCCTACTTTGGCTGAAACTGTCTTTCCTAGTGTATAGGACATTCTGTGCTAAAACCAGAAATACCCAAGACAAACTGGTACAAGTTGATTCCCCTGACTCCCTTATAACCGTGATTCTTCCTTTAAAGCAGCAAGATTCACCCCTTAGAAAACTCCTTTTCACATTGCCACGGTCTGGTGGAAATTGAATAAAAGCTCCTAACACATTCCCCAATAGAAAATCAAATGTCCCACTTATGTAACTAAGAAGGAAAACAAAGACTCTTGGTAGTTGGAGTTCCGTTTCTTCTTTCTGGTGAATGTGTATCCAGGAGACTTGTAATTCCTGATTCCGGGAAATTCTCAAACTCCCTTGGACTCTTCTGATCTTGGAATTTACTTTTGATAGAGTATAGAAGGTTGCTGTATTTGGTGCCCAAATCATAATTTATTTTGGAGCATTTATTGAAGAGAGGAGAGGGGATGCTGTCCAGAATGGTCTAGAAGAGTAGATCTAGTGTTAGAGTTATTTTATTTTACATTTTACATTTATTTTTTATTGTTTTAATTGGAGGATAGTTGCCTTACAATGTTATGTTAGTTTCTGCTGTAAAACCGTGTGACTCAGCTATAAGTATACCTGTGTCCCCTCCCTCTTGAGCCCCCTCCCACTCCTCCCATCCCTCCTCTAGGACATCACAGAGCGCTGAGCTGAGTGGAGCTATTTAAAATGCCCAGTAGGTGGCTGTGTGGCTAAGTGCTCACCCCTGACTCATCAGAGTTCACAAGAAAAATAGTAGTTCATCATTTCCACTGAGGCACTCATGCCAATCAATTCTACTAATTTTACTAATTGCTAATCAATTCTCTGTACTGAGGTGGTGAAAGATCATTGTCCGATCCATGCCTACACTTCACCATTAGTGGCCAGGAAGGTGTGCCCGTCCATTTCTGTCTTTAGACTTTCCTCTAATTAGTTTGAGTAGACTCCTCACTCAATGTACCAACATACCACCCCACCCCCCTGCATCCACACAAATGTAGAGCCTACTTAGTGGGGTGGTAAAAGGCTTCCCCTGCTCTTTTATTTTGAGGAAGAATATCTGAATCTACAGCCTCAGAGCTGGGATGTAATTGTTAAAGATCCTTTAATATTGTTCTTTGTAATACCAGTATTCACAGGCTTTCAATCCTGTCCTAAATTATTCATTCTAGACTTTTTAATACTCATGACATTCTCTTAGAATTCAAAGTGTTTTAAGCTTTATAAACTTGAAAAGCAAGGAGACTAGTTTTTATTATGCAGTAAATAGAATTGGTGCCTGTTTGATGGAAATATAGGTAGTACATACTTGAAAAGTCATTAAAAGAATTTCTGAGTGCCCCTACTTCCTGGGAGTCATGGCATCCTTTCTGGCTCACCCTTAGAAACAGTCCACAGTCAATACCTGTTGTTACTGCTTTGCACTTGGTTTTCTTCTTTTTTAGCTTTGTTTTTCTTATTATAAAGTATTAATAAAAATGTTGTAATGCTAAAAAAAAAATAAAGTATTAATAATCATTCCAAAGAATGACTCTTCTCAGATACAGTGGCTTAAAGCATTGCATCACTGTAGACATGGTGAGGCAGTGCAGGATAGTGCTTGGAGCCTTGATTTAGAGCTAGATGCCTGCATTTATGTGCCACGTTACCACCAGGCAGATGGGCAAACGATGTAAGCCTCAGTGCTTTAATTGTAAAATGGTGATAACAACACAGCGACATTGCAATGCTATATGGGTTAAAGGAGGTAATGTATATAGATCACTTGAAATAATGCCTGGTGAGATTATATATATATATATATATATACACACACATACACATATATATAAATCACTTGAAATTGTGCATTCAGGTGTGACAGAGATCCATTAAACTCAGAATCCTCTACTTTCATTCTCAACTAAACATACCTGGCAGCAGTTCTGGTGTCTTGGGGGGTCTAGCCAGAAACCTCCAGTGTGGAGGGCTGTGGAAAATAATTTTATAGTATCTTTTATATTTTATCTTATCCAGTAGGTTCTATATACATTGTTTATTCTTACTGCAATATGAAAACTAGTGATTTTGGCTTATCCTTCTGGACTCATTTCCACAGAACTTGGATTTTTCTTATGCTTTATTTTTACTATAACTTTTTTTGTGTGTGTGAATCTGTGTGTGTGTGTGTGTGTGTGTGAGAGAGAGAGAGAGAGAAAGAGAGATGAAATGAAAGAGAGAGAGTCTTCCCTATTTTTTTTAAATGTCTTTGTAAAAAGTTCCCTGTCTTATTTTTTTTTTAAAGAATAATCTAAGTTAAGTCATTCTGTATTCAGTAGTAGGGACACAGTTCCCTTCCATGGGAAAAACCCGTAGTTGCAACGAGATAACATAAACTAATGTGTAAGTGTCAAGACTAAAGAATCTTGAGATGTGATATCAGCAAAAATAGATTTACATCTGCCGACTCCAACCAAAGTAAATGGCACTTTCTTGTTTAGAAAGTAACCATTACATAGATTGAAAAAACTTCTGTGAAGAATAAAGCCTGTCCTTTTAACTGGAAAGAATTTATAACATGGGACAGAAAAAGAAAGTATGCTTTTCCTGTAGATAAGGTCTAGAGCTACTGAGATAAGTTTGAAGAGAAAGAAAACAATTTCTTTTGGAATTTTCCCATTATAATTAGGTAGAGAACTTTCACTTTTTACTTTCATGCATTGGAGAAGGAAATGGCCATCCACTCCAGTGTTCTTGCCTGGAGAATCCCAGGGACGGCAGAGCCTGGTGGGCTGCCATCTATGGGGTCACACAGAGTTGGACACGACTGAAGTGACTTAGCAGCAGCAGCAGCAGCAGAGAACTTTAAAAAATGCCTAATCATGTGTGATACTGTGCTACATGTGTTAAAAATAAAGCCTTAAACAACTTTTTAAGTACTTGTCATTTGGTATCTTTTAATTGGGCTTTGAGATACTATAGATGAAGGCATTTAAAAGCCCATAATTAAATGTAACAATCACGGTAAGTGTTCCTAACTTAACTACTAATTCATTCATTATATTCTTATTGAGTGTGTTCTCTGCAATAGGCACTGTATAATGCACCTAGAGTTCAGCATTGTGAACTAGACTATTGGTTATCTACCCAGATGGAGTTGTTCCTATTTTTTTCATTAACAAAAAAAACAAACTGTATGTGTTTAGGGTAATGTGCTTAGATCAAAACAGAACAAAACTTGATCTCTTAGAATTTCTAGCAACTTGGGTTGGTTGTGTGATATAGTATTGGCCAATAACATAGAAGTGTTTGTAGGAAGGATTATCTGTTTAAAGACTTACATTCGGCTGGTCCATGACTTTGACACTTGTCCTTTCCCCATTTTCCTGCCTAGAAATTATCTCATCCCTTGGACTGCAAGGAAATACAACTAGTCTATCCTAAAGGAAATCGGTCCTGAATATTTATTGGAAGGACTGATGCTGAAGCTGAAACTCCAATAAATTTGGCTACCTGATGTGAAGAACTGACTCATTGGAAAAGACCCTGATGCTGGGAAAGATTGAAGGCAGGAGAGGGGCTGACAGAGGATGAGATGGTTGGATGGCATCACCAACTCAATGGACATGAGTTTCAGTAAACTCTGGGAGTTGGTGATGGACAGGGAGGCTGGTGTGCTGCAGTCTATGGGGTCGCAAAGAGTCAGACACGACTGAGCCACTGAACTGAACTGATGATATATGATAAATAGATCAACTCTACTGGAGCAGAGATCCCGGAAATCAGGATTACTAGATTCACAGAGCAAGATAAAGAACATATATTTGGGTGGGACACAGATATACCTGGGGATTTCCAGTGTTCACAAGAAAGGGTTTGAATTCTCTAAATAGACTATAAAGAGATAATTTCTCTTCCTTTCTTGTTGCATTTCAAAAAAAATAATAGATTCTTTGGAATTTGCTTGTTTATGTCCTTCTGATTTGGTTAAAGTGAGGCACAGTGTTAGTGAAGAATCAAATGACACATATTTTAAATTGGCAATTTAATTGGAAGTTCAATCATTTTAGTGCAAAATTCTGCATACATATTTATCTCTCCAACGATCCCCAAATACAAAAATAAACATGACAAAACCATTTTTTTTTTCTCTTTCCCTCCGTCTCTTTCTTTCTATTTTACTCTTAGGGCTTCCTTTTTTTATTTTTAAGCAGAAGGTTTCTTGTACATCAAATGGCTCTTTGAAAACAACATGCACTTAAGTGAAAGCAGGTCAGCCCTAAAGGAAAAGGCACACTTATTAGAGAACACACAACTGTGAATAAAGAGAGGGAAGCCTTTCCTCCTATGAAAAAAAAGTTTCCTAAAAGGGCAAAGGATGCTTTTGAATCCAGCGACAAGACTATCTTTTAAATCCCCAAAAGGTCATATAATAATTGAGATTCAGTGGCTTTTTTTTTCTTTCTTTCCTTTTTTTTTTTTAAAGCAGTAACTTCTACCAAGTGAACCAGTAAAAGTTAAGCACTTAAATTAACCAAGCAGAGCACAGACCTAAACATCCCTAAGGCAGAAAATGACTTTTGCTTTGACTTTCCAAACTTTCGTATCCCCGGTGACTGTGAACACATGCCCCAAAGTCATTGCAGCTTAAACACAAAACACATGAGAAATTACAAGCAATTTCAAACTTTGGTTTCCTCATTTCTAGAGCTGACACTTTGGAGCAACTTTAGAGTTTTACGTTACCAAATTCCCCAAAGCCTAAACATTCTAATCCCACTACCCATGCTGACTTTAACTCTTCCCTGGGATCCATTTCTTGCAATCAGCATCTGGTTTTTTTGGCTTTGACAACTTTAGTTATACTTTTTCCTTTACCTGGTTGAAATTTTTACCTGTTAAAATACTAACTTCTTTCAATATCTAGTTCAAAGGTAATGACCCTTATTGAAGCTTCATGATATTATCTGATTCTCTGTTCCTTGATGAAAAGATCTTATGTCTTGTTTAGTTTTGTGTTCGTTAGAGCTTCAGTAATAGAATTTTGAATACTGTGATTTTCTTACTAAAATTATGAGTGCAACATGTAGCATCACCATACTCACAGTTTATCAAATTCTACCAAATTCTACCTCCACCCATGACAAACATATTTAATGAGCACCTATTATTTTAAGTGAAAAATAAATGTGTGTATATATATGCAAATATGCACATAAATATAAATGTTATTATTTCATCCCTTTTTCTGAGGCTTGTTTCTACACTTTTCATGGTACAAGATAAGGATACTGCATGCTAAGTCGCTTCAGTCATGTCTGACTCTTTGTGACCCTATGAACTGTAGCCCACCAGGCTTTTCTTTGGGATTCTCCAGCCAAGAATACTGGAGTGGGTTGTCATTTCCTCCTCCAGGGAATCTTTCTGACCCAAGGATTGAACCCTGATCTCCTGAGTCTCCTGCATCAGCAGAGAGATTCTTTTACCACTAGTGCCACCTGGAAAGCCCACAAGATAAGGATAAGAAAAGGAAATGTGTTGGGCTTTCAGAAGATATTCAGAAACCTGTAAATTGCTACAAAATACAAAAAAGCATTCTGTTTATAGCATCATGTTTTGAATCATAAGTGTTTAAAGGAAAATGAATTATAAAGAATAGATCAACTAAAACAGAGATAAGTAACATTTGATCTACACTATGACTCATTAGTAGAAATAATGGTTTGGGCTCCTCTTTGAATCACTAGAGGGTAATATATATATATATATATATATATACTGCATATTTATATACATGTAATATAGGACTGTATATGTACACACATATTTCTAGTTTTATATGACATATAGATAAGAGGTGGTTTGCAAGTATATGCAGTTCAACAGAGAAACAGAAAGTTCCATCTTTCATAAATAATGCCTTTTGGAAAATGAGTTTGAAACTAAATGTGACCAAATTATTCTAAAATATACTTCAGTTCAGTTCAGTCACTCAGTCGTGTCTGACTCTTTGTGACCCCATGAACTGTAGCACACCAGGCCTCCCTGTCCATCACCAACTCCCTGAGTTTACCCAAACTCATGTCCATTGAGTTGGTGATGCCATCCAACCATCTCAGTCTCTGTATTCCCCTTCTCCTCCTGCCTTCAATCTTTCCCAACATCAGGGTCTTTTCAAATGAGTCAGGGCTTCACATCAGGTGGCCAAAGTATTGTAGTTTCAGCTTCAAAATCAGTCCTTTCAATGAACACCCCGGACCGATTTCCTTTAAGATGGACTGGTCAGATCTCCTTGAAGTCCAAGGGACTCTCAAGAGTCTTCTCCAACACCACAGTTCAAAAGCATCAATTCTTCTGCCCTCAGCTTTCTTTAGAGTCCAACTCTCACATCCATACATGACTACTGGAAAAACCATAGCCTTGACTAGATGGACCTTTGTTGACAAAGTAATGTCTCTGCTTTTTAATATGCTGTCTAGGCTGCTCATAACTTTCCTTCCAAGGAGTAAGTGTCTTTTAATTTCGTGGCTGCAATCACCATCTGCAGTGATTTTGGAGTCCAAAATAAATAAATAAATAAAGTCAGCCACTGTTTCCCCATCTATTTGCCATGAAGAGATGGGACCAGATGCCAAAATATACTTACACATTATAAATGAGAGTCCTAAAAATACTACATCTCTAATTATGAATCTTATTTTGGGTTATTGACTATGAAGCCATAGTAGATCAGGTTAAATTTGCTTAGCATCCCGCTGAAGAAAAGTCACTTCTTTCAGCATATCTAATGTTTTCTCATAGCCTCTGGGTAATTCCAAGGCTCACATGTCTTTCTTCTTTGGTTATATCTCTCTGTTTTGCCTCCAGACTTTCAGGATTAAGATGAGACATTCTGCCCATAAAGAGGGTGGATTGAGGTCTAGCTCACTAATTAAGGCATAGTTTTTTAGAGGTTAAGTTTTCAAAGCAGATTAAAGTTTAGCACAATTAGTTGGATTCAATTCAGTTTAGTTGCTCAGTTGTGTTCTCTTTGCAACCCCATGGACTGAAGCACGCCAGGCCTCCTCATCCACCACCAACTCCTGGAGTTTACTCAAACTCATGTCTGTTGAGTAGGTGATGCCATCCAACCATCTCATCCTCTGTCAGCCCCTTCTCCTCCTGCCTTCAATCTTTCCCAGCATCAGGGTCTTTTCCAATGAGTCAGTTCTTCGCATCAGGTAGCCAAAGTATTGAAGTTTCAAAGTCAGCATCAGTCCTTTCAATGAATATTCAGGACTGATTTCCTTTAGGATTTACTGGTTTGATCTCTTTGCAGTCCAAGGGACTCTCAAGAGTCTTCTCCAACACCACAGTTTAAAAGCATCAATTCTTTGGCACTCAGCTTTCTTTATAGTCAAACTCTCACATCCATACGTGACTGCTGGAAAAACCATAGCTTTGCCTAGACAGACCTTTGTTGGCAAAGTAATGTCTCTGCTTTTAAATATGCTTAGTTGGATTGGATTAGATTTTTTTCTTATGTCACCATGTTTTTCTGTCTCATATTTCTGTCTCAGGAGAATCATTTCTGGTCTTAGAAAGACCCATGTTCCTATTTACCTTATTGATACTCTTGGATCTGGACTCTTTAATTTGCAAGTGACAGGAACTCAGTTCAAGCTAGTATAAATCAAAAAGGAAAGAGAGGTCAGCTGGATCCATGACCTCAACCAAATTCTCTCTCTGACTTTTGGCTCTGTTTTACTATTTATCGTTGTTGTTTAGTTGCTAAGTCCTGTCTGACTCTTTTACCATCCCATGGACTGTAGCCCACCAGGTTCCTCTGTCAATGGGACTTACCAGGCAAAAATACTGGAGTGGGTTGTTATTTCTTTCTCCAGAGGATTTTCCAACCCAGGGATCAAACCCAAGTCTTCTGCTTTGAAGGTGAATTCTTTACCACTTGCTATGCTGTGTGCTCAGTCGCTCAGTTGTGTCTTTACTACTTACGTTGGGTTTATTTAAAGACAAGTTTTTCTCTAAGGTGGTAATGATTTTTTTAAACTTTTTATTTTATATTAGGGTATAGTTGATGAAGGCTTCCCAGGTGGAGCTAGTGGTAAAGAATCTGTCTGCCAGTGCAAGAGACATGAGAGATGCAGATTTGATCCCTGGATTGGGAAGATCCCCTGGAGCTGGGCATGGCAACCCACTCCAGTATTCTTGCCTGGAGAATCCCATGAACAAAGAAGCCTGGTAAGCTAGAGTCCATAGGGTCACAAAGACTCAGACATAACTGAGGCAACTTAGCATGCACACATAGCTGATTAACAATGTTGTGATAGTTCCTGTGGACAATAAAGGAACTCAGCCAAATATATACATGTATCCATTCTCCCTCAAACTCCCCTCCCATCCAGGCTGAAGGTGGCAATGATTAACAACAGTATCAGGCTTAGAAAGACAGTGAATGGCTCTTTTTAAAAAATTTTGATAAAAGTTCTGAAAGAAGGAAAGGATGCTCTAGAATGGGGTCATTGGCTGTTTTTGTTACACTTCATGGTATGTGTTCCCACTTGGAGCCACATCTTTTGTGCAGCGTTCTTTGCTGGCCTGTGTCACATACCCACTTCTGTGGTTGGTGTCAGGCTGACATCTTCTGGATCTGAAGGACTGAGAAGAGCTGAGAGGTAGTCATTTAAGGAAAATTAAGGTGGCACTCTCAGAAGAAGAGGGGATGAGTCCTCTAAAGGCAAAAATAGCATATGTCTACCTCAAAAGACAAACACAGTTTAGAAGTTGCCTCTGGCTTCTTTCCTCTGGTGATGATGATGTGTGGTTTTTGTTTTTTAATTGACATAATTTAATTCTTAAATTATGGCCATGTTCCAAGTCCTGAGACAGGACTTGGAACATGGCCATATAGATAGAAACTAGAATTTGTGAAGAGTCTTCAGTGACCTCCAAGTTGGTTAATCTAACCACAAATCTTTCATGTGTCCCTCATTCAAAATTTTATAAAACCAGAAGGATGCAGACAAATCAGTGCAGACATCTACATTCACAAAACATAAAAAAAATAGTGATTCTTTGGAGTTAGCTCTAATCCTACAAAGATTTTCTTATAAATAAGCAACTCATGGATTTGCCATTTGTAAGCAGAGAATGCAAATAGAAGAAATATTTCATTAAGAATAAATACCTTCTTCTGGAGAAAGTAAGTTGTGTCTAACTCTTTGCAAGTCTTTGCTGGGCTGCAGCACACCAGGCTCCTCTATTCTCAACTATCTCCTGGAGTTTGCTTAGATTCATGTCCATTGAGTTGGTGATACCATTTAACCAGGCTTCCTCTGCCACCCCCTTCTCCTTTTGTCTTCAATCTTTCCCAACACCAGAGTCTTTTCCAGTGAATCAGCTCTTCACATCAGATGGCCAAAGTATTGGAGCTTCAGCTTCAGCATCAGTCCTTTCAATTCAGGATTGATTTCCTTGAATTGAGTGGGTTGATTAGATGCATAAAAGCAAGGTAGATCTAGGGTTTCTCGGTCCTAAAGTGATAAAATTTATATTCTCTTTATTGATATTTCCATTTTTGTTCATGTTATTTTCTTGATGTACTTTAGTTTTTGTCCATGTTTTCCTTAAACTCTTTGAGTATATTTAAGATAGTAATTTAAAGTTGTTTTAAGGTTTTTTTCTAGTAAGGCCAATGGGTTTCCTCAGAGCTGCTGCTGCTGCTAAGTCACTTCAGTCATGTCTGACTCTGTGTGACCCCATAGAGGGAAGCCCTCCAGGCTCCTCCGTTGCTGGGATTCTCCAGGCAAGAACACTGGAGTGGGTTGCCATTTCCTTCTCCAATGCAGGAAAGTGAAAAGTGAAGGTGAAGTTGCTCAGTTGTGTCCGACTCTTTTTGACCCCATGGACTGCAGCCTACCACGCTCCTCTGTCCATGGGATTTTCCAGGCAAGAGTACTGGAGTGGGGTGCCATTGCCTTCTATAGTAGAAACAATTTTGGAGTTCCCTACTCTTATTTTCAGTGACATCACCCCACAAAAGATAACTTTTATATGATTAATAAGAAAGAAGAAAACAAGATAGAAGTATTAAGAAGAAAAGAGAATAAGGACATTTTGATGGATGTACCAATTAGCATGATTTTTGAAATTGTCAGTTTCTGGAGTGACATATGCCATCCCAGATAAGAAGTCTATGTGAGTGGTATTGAGAACTAGGTACTTAGATACTGAAGACTTCTTATTATGTTCAGAAATAAGATAGAGCATTGTAGAGATTAATAAAAATTATTAAAGACACACATTTCTACAATCAGCATGTAATTTAAGCTCTGAGTAATAAAAGTGATTTGTTCTTTCTATTTTTTTAATTATCTTGACAAGACCAAATTAATGTAAATTCAATTCTACCAAAATATTTTCTTTTCCCTCAAATCTTCTTACAAGCAAAATGAGCGTATACCCATGCTTTCTTCTCTGTCTCCCTTTCTCAGATGTGAAGTTCTGTTTTCTAAATTAGATTAGAGCCTATATGAGCAAACAAACTGAATCTCTATTGAACTTTGGTTAATTTTAGTTCTCCTTGTGAGGTTATCTAAACTTTTTATTTGTTCTAAACAGTCTTTGTGTCCAACTGAGCTCATCTGCAGTAGTTAACAAACAGTGCTTGGATGGAATTTTTTTTTCACTTATTTTGGAGAAAAATGAATTTAATATAAAAGCACTTATTAGGTAATAAGCATTTATTATTACTTGCCAAATAATTCTATGGAACATAGCCTGCCAGGCTTCTCTGTCCATGGGATTCCCCAGCAAGAATACTGGAGTGGGTTGTCATTTCCTTCTTCAGGGGATCTTCCTGACCCAGGGATTGAACTCATGTCTCTGTGTCTCCTGCATTGCAGGCAGATTCTTTACCTCTTGATCCATTCAGTTCAGTTCAGTTCAGTCGCTCAGTTGTGTCCAACTCTTTGCAACCCCACGAATCACAGCATGCCAGGCCTCCCTGCCCATCACCAACTCCCGGAGTTCACCCAAATTCATGTCCATCAAGTCGGTGATGCGATCCAGCCATCTCATCCTCTGTCATCCCCTTCTCCTCCTGCTCCCAATCCCTCCCAGCATCAGGGTCTTTTCCAATGAGTCAACTCTTCCTATGAAGTGGCCAAAGTATTGGAGTTTCAGCCTCAACATCAGTCCTTCCAATGAATACCCAGGACTGGTCTCCTTTAGGATGGACTGATTGGATCTCCTTGCAGTCCAACAGACTCGCAAGAGTCTTCTCCAACACCACAGTTCAAAAGCATCAATTCTTCAGCACTCAGCTTTCTTCACAGTCCAACTTTCACATCCATACATGACCACTGGAAAAACCATAGCCTTGACTAGATGGACCTTTGGTGGCAAAGTAATACCTTTGTATTTTAATATGCTATCTAGATTGGTCATAACTTTCCTTCCAAGGAGTAAGCGTCTTTTAATTTTATGGCTGCAATCACCATCTGCAGTGATTTTGGAGCCCAGAAAAATAAAGTCTGACACTGTTTCCACTGTTTCCCCATCTATTTCCCATGAAGTGATGGGACCAGATGCCATGATCTTAGTTTTCTGAATGTTGAGGTTTAAGCCAACTTTTTCTCTCTCCTCTTTCACTTTCAAGAGACTTTTGAGTTCCTCTTGACTTTCTGCCATAAGGGTGGTGTCATCTGCATATCTGAGGTTATTGATATTTCTCCTGGCAATCTTGATTCCAGCTTGTGCTTCTTCCAGTCCAGTGTTTCTCATGATGTACTCTGCATATAAGTTAAATAAGCAGGGTGACAATATATTGACCCATTAGGGCTTCCTAAAGGATGACCATGTTTAAAATTTTCTGACTGAATTGCTTTCCTCGTTATTAAATTACACCTTTCCCATATAACACTGTTACATAGCTATTCCAACTAGAAGCTGTTGAGTAAAGAAGTGTCACTGGGTAGTTTTTTGCTTTAGAGGTTCTTTTGATTCAGGGTTAGCAATAGCATAGATTACTCACAGCCTCTTCTTTGGATGTAGAAAGGTAGGACAGTTCAAACATTTTTGAAGTCTTTTTTTTTTAATCTACACCCTGAAAAGGAAATGTTACTGGGGTAAAGAGAGACATTTCATGAACCCTATGTCGACACAGGAGTATGTTATTTTAGACAGCATAACATTTAAGAGGTTTTTGTTGTTGTTGTTGTTGTAAGATGAAGCTGCATTGAGTGTTTTTTTTTTTTTTTTTTTTACTACCATAAAAAAACAGATGAAGAGAAGATGCTTCTCTTAATTCCAATATTTTTCCTCTTCCTATGGTGCTTCCCAGGAGTCAGGTTTAGAGCTTTGCCTCCTGCTACATTGCCTTGTTATTAATGATTCTACTTTCTCAGTGGCCCAGATAGAGCTATAATCATTTTCTTCCTGTTGGTCTTCACTTCAGTGAGATGAGTGAAAGAGATATATCTGTCCTCAAATGGGCAACAATGCCTCACCTTCATCTTGTGCCCCAATTTCTCTCTGTCAAAAGGAAGTATTTTTGTTTTCATTTCAGCTGCAAAGGAAAGAAAAGACATTTTCTCCTTGTTGAATATGTTGAATATGTTTCATTGAATATGAAAGCCAATCACCCTGCCTTATTAAAAGGCTAGGGATAGAGAGCAATATTTAAACACTCACCAAGTGATGAAATACTTCCTAAGAACAGGAGGCAAGAACATCCAGGGCGTGTATTAAATGATTTTCTTTTATGTTCAGAATTTGAGAGGATATACATTCCCAGAGTTCTGGACACACAATGGCTTCCAAGTCTCTCTGCTTTTGAAATATCAATACTATGATAACTAGTGAGATCCATGTTCTACAAAACTTATGAAAGCAGGATATGGACTATTATAAAACTACAACTAGTGGGTCTAATTGATATTTAATGTTCATAAAATCACCAAAGGCATCATGATTATCAAAAACATAAAATTGTGTTAAATCAAGGGACGACTTTGAAGGAATGCTTTGAGTTTTTTGACAGGAAAGATTTTACCTATCAGGAGAAGGTAAAAATGCCAAAATGTCTTCTTGTTTGTTTGTTTGCTTTTGGTCAGTGTACCGATTAAGACCATTATTGCAGTAATAATATCTGTAAGAATTGTAGTGTAAGATGGAGTATTTTGATATCCTTGAATATGTACAGAAACAAAATAATAAAGTCAAGTTCTTTAACTTTAAGCTCAAGTAACAGTCTTAAAAGCCAGAGTTTATATACAACTTCAGACTGTCATAAAGGCCACACTAGCACTTGGATCCCCTGATTCAGAAGATTCAATGGTATTTGAAATGTTTAGGCAAGTGGAGATGCTGTATTAAATCTCTGCATGTGTGGGTGCATCCTAAGTCACTTCAATCGTGTCTGACTCTTTGTGACCTTGTGGACTGTAGCCTGCTAGGCTCCTCTGTCCATGAGATTCTCCAGGCTAGAATACTGGAGTGGGTTGCCATTCCCTCCTCCAGGGGATCTTCCTGATTCAGGGATTGAACCACCATCTCTTACATCTCCTGTATTGGCAAGCAGGTTCTTTACCACTAGCCACCTGGGAAACCCATATGGAAACTCTAAGATGCACTAATAGAAGAATCATAGCTCAGAGTTCTAGGATTTTGGAGAAAATCTATGCTGTCTCTTAAACCTACTTTTAGAAAGAGCCACTGATTACTATGGGCCTTGATTACAGTTGAATTCTTAACCATGGGACATCCATCCATGTGGCCTGAGCTTTCCAGCATAAGCTGGGTGTTGTCTGACACATTTGGCCATAAATTTGGGCATGCTCATCAGTAACACACCATAAAATGAAAATCATCTATAGGAGTTTGAACTCAGACAGATCTGAAAGTATGAGTGAATTGCATATGCTGGTACCACTCAAAAGTGGGCAACTAGAGTGCAGACCTACCTTGGAGATGCAAGTTCAGTTCCATATCACCACCACAAAGTGAACATTACAATAAAGCTAGTCACACAAATTTTTGTTTCTCAGTGTATATAAAAGTTATGTTTATACTACATTGTAATATATTACATCTGTAATAACATTATTGCTAAAAAGGTACATACTATAATTAAAAAATACTTTATTGCTAAGAAATGCTCACTATCATCTGAGCCTTCATATGATATGACTCATATCATCTGAGTCATAATATTTTTGCAAGAGTAACATCAACAATCACTGATCACTGTTCCCTGTAACAAATATAATAATAAGTTTGACATATGTTGCAAGAATTATGAAGATGTGACACGGAGACTGGAAGTGAGCACATGTTGTTGGGGGAAAGGCACTGACAGACTTGCTCAAGGCAGTGCTGCTACAAACCTTCAATTTGTAAAAAAAAAAAAAAAAATGCAGTAAAGTGAAGTGCAATAAAATGATTTTTGCCTGTACTACACTCCCTCTCAGGGGTGTTCTCTGAATGACAATAGTGAGCAATCCTTCCCAGTGGAGAAAATTTCAAGCAATACATTTGGTTTTCCACTATGCCTAGAATGAAGTGTAGCTAGAGGTAAAATTTTCATTAACTTATGCATAATTGCTAATGGTTTGTCTGGATGGTCAGGGACTTGAAAGAGAATTTGATAGTTGACAACAGGTAAGTCTGGGGAAGAGGTGGATGAACGTCTTAGGATGAGCACAGATTGTGAAGATATTTGTGATCCATTTGAATGATGATTGAAATTCATCTACCCCACAGGGGGTTCTTAATTATCAGGTAGACAGAATGATCCATTCTATGGATAATCTTTTTCACCACTAATACCCACGTAATTAATTAGTCTTTCTCCAGGCAATGGCACCCCACTCCAGTACTCTTGCCTGGAAAATCCATGGACAGAGGAGCCTGGTGAGCTGCAGTCCATGGGGTCACTAAGAGTCAGACACGACTGAGCAACTTCACTTTCACTTTTCACTTTCCTGCATTGGAGAAGGAAATGGCAACCCACTCCAGTGTTCTTGCCTGGAGAATCCCAGGGACGGGGGAGCCTGTGGGCTGCCGTTATGGGGTCGCACAGAATCGGACACGACTGAAGCGACTTAGCAGCAGCAGCAGCAGCAGCATAATATATCAGCCAGAAGTTACAGGGTTTTATGGAATGGCTTACTGAAGATTCTCCAGTAACTTTCAGTGCCAGTTGGGAGAGAACACCATGAGAAGATGAGGTTCTGATATACAGGATGAGTGTACACTTGGAAGCAGAGACCATTATATGATGCTATCTCTGCCATAGTGAAAAGACACAGAATTGGGAATCAAGAGATAGATACGAAAGTGGATTTTCTCCAATATAGTTATATAACTATTATTATACCCAACAAACCTCTTGAAGAATATTGGCTTCCAGTCCCAACAACCTTGAAAAGCGCTGGTTTGGAAATCTTAGTCTCTAAACCAGGCCTGCTTCAGTTATGTGACATAAGATGGATCCATTGAATTGGAAGATGTGACTACTACCTGGCTCATTTGAGTTCTTTATGTCTCTGAAGCAATGGATAGAAACAGATGTTATTGTACTTGGAATGGCTTATCCCAATTACCAAAAGGGAATTGGGCTGTTGCTCCTCAATGGTGATATAAGGGACTAAATCTGAAACACAAAGGATCTTCCATGGTGTTTCCTAATACTTCCATATTCAATGATAAAGGCTAATAAGAAACTACAGTGGCAAAAAACAAAAATATGGAAGCTTAATTGAGGGCTCATCTTTCCAGAAAGATCTGGCTCACTCCAGCAGATAAAGAATCTTGACCAGAAGAAGTTCTAGCCAAGGACAGGGGACACCAAATGGGTGGCTGAAGAATGAAGAAATATTTATCAATTATATCCTCATGATCAGTTACAAAGATGAGTATATAATCATCTTTGTATATAAATCTTTGATTGCTATATATGTGTTTATTGGTATATACTAACAATTTCCTTCTTTTCTCACCTCCTTCTTACTTTTTATTTTTAATAGAAGTTGTTGGAAGTTAGCTTTAAAATTCAGTCTTTAGTGAACAGAATATTCCCTGGAACCATGATAGTATTTAAGAAGTGTTTATTAAAACCAGTAACAGAAGAAATGACTGTTGGTGCTGTGTTTCTCCTCATTTAGGGCAGCAGGTAGGAACTTCTTCACTTTTAAAAAGAATAACTTTCTCATGTTAGGTGAAAATATAGAGCTGTTTTGTTATTGTAAAGAAGTAAAAGTATGGGTAGAAAAGTGGATGTGGAAGCTGAGGAGTCAAATTGTGAAATGCACCGGTTACCAATTATTATCTGCCAGTTCCCAAGTCACCCTTGTTACTCACTGTGTGAGAACAGAGATGAGCCCTGTAGGTAATTTTCTTTTTGCAGCTGTCATGAGGCCAGTCTATAGAGGACTAGAGGGACCCTGGGGCAGAAGGAGGTTCAGATGTGCTTCTCTTGACAGACTCCTGAAATGTACACTGCTTTTTTATTGCCAGGCTCTTGAACTGTGGGTGGATTCCAGAGCATTAGGCTCCTACAGCGCAGGTAGCTTCTCCCCTGAGTTCTGTTGTACCCTATGATCGATGCCAATAGCAAGCAGTTTCCCCCATCATCCCTTTGGACAACGTTGCAGCAAGCTCCCAGGTGCAATCTTTCTCCTTGGAGGACTTTCTCTGGTAATTCAAGTTCTGAGCATGGGGCAGCTTAGTAAACATTACTACCTGCATCTCAAGCCCTCATGGTGTTGGTGGCGGGGTATGTGTGTCTCTTCGTTGCATATTCTCATCATGTATGCTATTCTTTGAGCCAGACAAGGCTGTGGTCCATGTGATCAATTTGGTTAGTTTACTGTGATTGTGGTTTTCATTCTGTCTGCCCTCTGATGGATAAGGATAAGAGGCTTCTGGAAGCATCCTGATGGGAGAGACTGGCTGAGGGGGAAACTGGGTCATGTTCTGATGGGCGGGGCCATGTTCAGTAAATCTTTAATCCACTTTTCTGTTGATGGGTGGGGCTGTGTTCCCTCCCTGTTACTTGACCTGAGGCCAAACT
Source organism: Bos indicus (assembly GCF_029378745.1). Classification (NCBI taxonomy): domain Eukaryota; kingdom Metazoa; phylum Chordata; class Mammalia; order Artiodactyla; family Bovidae; genus Bos; species Bos indicus. The sequence goes on along the minus strand of NC_091761.1, from coordinate 58,054,187 downwards.
ATGCTGAAGGTAATAAAGATAATGGCGACCTCCTTCAAAATGGCCCATATGTGCACCACTGCACTCAGTGCCCCTGACTCTGCAGCAGGCCACCTCCGACCCACACCTCTGCCGGAGACTCCTGGACACTCATGGGCATGTCTGGGTCAGTTTTTTGTGAGGTCACTGCTCTTTTCTCCTGGGTCCTGGTGTGCACAAGGTTTTGTTTGTGCCCTCCAAGAATCTGTCTCCCCAGTCCAGTGTAAATTCTGGTGGTTCTATGGTGGGGTTAATGGCGACCTCCTCCAAGAGGGCTTATGCCATACCCAGGTCTGCTGCATCCAGAGCCCCTGCCCCTGTGGCAGGCCACTGCTGACACGTACCTCCACAGGAGATACTCAGACATAGTTCTGGCTCAGTCTCTGTGGGTTGGGCATGTGTTTTATGCCCTTCCCAGGTCTGAGTAGCTCAGGTGACTAGGTTCTTGACAAGCACACTGTCCAAGGTGGGCTGTGCATCTTAATCACCCCCTGGATGCCGGCCACTCAGTTTTCTGGGTGCACCACAAGTACTGTATGTCTCCTCTGGAGAGCTGATCACAGGCTGTGACCCTCCTGGTGGATGTCAACCATCCAGGATCTCAAAAAGACTTGGTTAGCACCTGGGAGCTTGCTCACAATTTGGTGGAAGATGACATCTCTTGGGCTGAGATTGCAGATTACTAGACCACCTGACCTGTCTCCTGAGAAATCTGTATACAGGTCAAGAAGCAACAGTTAGAACTGGACATGGAACAACAGACTGGTTCCAAATTGGGAAAGGAATATGTCAAGGCTGTATATATGTCACCCTGCTTATTTAACTTATATGCTGAGTACATCATGTGAAATGCAGGGCTGGATGAAGCACAAGCTGGAATCAGGTTTGCCAGGAGAAATATCAATAACCGCAGATATACAGATGACACCACCCTTATGGCAGAAAGTGAAAAACTAAAGAATTTTTTGGTGAAAGTGAAAGAAGAGAGTGAAAAAGTTGGCTTAAAACTCATCATTCAGAAAACTAAGTCATGGCATCCAGTCCCATCACTTCATGGACAATAGATGGGGAAACAATGGAAACAGTGTCAGACTTTTGGAATCAAGACTGCCAGGAGAAATATCAATAACCTCAGATATGCAGATGACACCACCATTATGGTAGAAAGTGAAGAGGTACTAAAAAGCCTCTTGCTGAAAGTGAAAGTGGAGAGTGAAAAAGTTGGCTTAAAGCTCAACATTCAGAAAACGAAGATCATGGCATCCGGTCCCATCACTTCATGGGAAATAGATGGGAAAACAGTGGAAACAGTGTCAGACTTTATTTTTCTGGGCTCCAAAATCACTGCAGATGGTGACTGCAGCCATTAAATTAAAAGATGCTTACTCGTTGGAAGGAAAGTTATGACCAACCTAGATAGCATATTCAAAAGCAGAGACATTACTTTGCCAACAAAAGTCCATCTAGTCAAGGCTATGGTTTTTCCTGTGGTCATGTATGGATGTGAGAGTTGAACTGTGAAGAAGGCTGAGCACCGAAGAATTGATGCTTTTGAACTGTGGTGTTGGAGAAGACTCTTGAGAGTCCCTTGGACTGCAAGGAGATCCAACCAGTCCATTCTGAAGGAGATCAGCCCTGGGATTTCTTTGGAGGGAATGATGCTAAAGCTGAAACTCCAGTACTTTGGCCACCTGATGCGAAGAGTTGACTCATTGGAAAAGACTCTGATGCCTGGAGGGGTTGGGGGCAGGAGGAGAAGGGGATGACAGAGGATGAGATGGCTGGATGGCATCACTGACTAGATGGATGTGAGTCTGGGTGTACTCCGGGAGTTGGTGATGGACACGGAGGTCTGGCGTGCTGCAATTCATGGGGTCGCAAAGAGTTGGACATGACTGAGCGACTGAACTGTGACTGAAAATCACTGCAGATGGTGACTGCAGCCATGAAATTAAAAGACACTTGCTCCTTGGAAGAAAAGCTATGACCAACCTAGACAGCATATTAAAAAGCAGAGACATTACTTTACCAACAAAGGTCCATCTAGTCAAAGCTATGGTTTTTCCATAGTCATGTATGGATGTGAGAGCTGGATTATAAAGAAAGCTGAGTGCCAAAAAATTGATACTTTTGAATTGTGGTGTTGGAGAAGACCCTTGAGAGTCCCTTGGACGGCAAGGAGATCCAACCAGTCAATCCTAAAGGAAATCAGTCCTGAATATTCATTGGAAGGACTGATATTGAAGCTGAAACTCCAATACTTTGGCCACCTGATGTGAAGAACTGACTCATTTGAGAAGACCTTGATGATGGGAAAGATTGAAGGCAGGAGGAGAAAGGGATGACAGAGGATGAGATGGTTGGATGGCATCACCGATGCAATGGACATGAGTTTGAGTAAGTTCTGGGAGTTGGTGATGGACAGGGAAGCCTGACGTGCTGCAGTCCATGGGGTTACAAAGAGTTGGATTCAACTGAGCAACTGAACAGAACTGATGTTATTCTTGCCTTCTGGTGGCTCAGTGGTAAAGAATCTGCCTGCAATGCAGAGGCCTGAGTTTGATCCCTGTGTGGGGATGATTCCCTAGAGAAGGAAATGGCAACCAACTCTAATATTCTTGCCTGGGAAGTCCCATGGATAGAGGAGCCTGGCGGGCTACAGAGAATGGGATCCCAAAAGAGTCTAAAACAACTGAGTGACTAAATAACAGCAAATGCTAGTCTTACATTTTAGGGTGTTCCCCATTTATAATTGAAAGAATCCTTTGGTATGTCATTCTCTATTGCTGGTGTTGTTCAGTCACTGTCATTCTGACTCCTTCAACCCCATGGACTGCGTTATTAATGTTTATATTAAACTTTCCCTGATTAAATTACCATGTGGTTTCTGTCTCCTAATTAGTTCCTGACTGATGCAGCTGACTAAGTGGCCTCCTGTTTGGATTAAAATATCGCATTGCAGAAAGACCCTTGCCTGTGAAATATTTCCCATTACCTGCTGTAAATGTCTGGCATTTTATATCTGTAGATCCATTTAATTTCATAGATTTTTATGATTATCTAGATGCTGGATTTGTACTATGTGCTGGGAGGTAAAATAGAAAATTGTGTTCTTTCATCCTGGCCTGCAGGGCAGAAATTTACAAGCAAAGTCTTCTAAATTATGTATTTCCAGAGAGATAATAGATTGATCCACATATAAGCAATCATATAAACTAGCTCATATGTTCTATTTTTTTTTTTTTTTTCCTTTACTGAGATGTTAACTAAGATTAGTGAAGTCAGGGTGTAGGGGCTTTGTTTGTTTTAGGCCAGGCACAAAAGAAGAGAAAGTAGAAATAGAATAATTACCTTTCAGAAAATTTTCTAATTCCAAACTAATTAGTAGGAAACTTGGAAAGTATAAAAATTTATAAAAATCTTATTTTTATACAGCTTTTTCCATGCTGTGAATTAAACTAGTTTCTTTTAGATATTTTAGTTCGCAAATGCTCTAAAAATGACAGATTACATATATATGCACCTTTTAAACTGAAGATGACATTGATATTCAGAAATATTCAGCAACTTATGCAAAGTACCAGAACTGGGATTCAAAGCCCATAGATCCGTCCCCCAGGTTCATGCTTTCTCACTCTCTAAGTATAGCCTTTCTGTATCGGTCAATCAGTCTTATTTCTAACTCAGTAATAAACACTGTAAATATTTTGACTAACTTCTTTCTAATATTTCATTATATGTAGAACAGATATCTGTATTTGACATAGGTATTTGACTTATAGTATCTATTTCTAATAATCTGTATATTATTGACTATGCCAAAGCCTTTGACTGTGTGGATCACAATAAACTGTGGGAAATTCTGAAAGAGATGGGAATACCAGACCACCTGACTTGCCTCTTGAGAAATTTGTATGCAGGTCAGGAAGCAACAGTTAGAACTGGACATGGAACAACAGACTGGTTCCAAATAGGAAAAGGAGTATGTCAAGGCTGTATATTGTCACCCTGTTTATTTAATTTATATGCAGAGTACATCATGAGAAACGCTGGACTGAAAGAAACACAAGCTGGAATCAAGATTGCCAGGAGAAATATCAATAACCTCAGATATGCAGATGACACCACCCTCATGGAAGAAAGTGAAGAGGAACTGAAAAGCCTCTTGATGAGGGTGAATGTGGAGAGTGAGAAGGTTGGCTTGAAGCTCAACATTCAGAAAACGAAGATCATGGCATCCGGTCCCATCACTTCATGGGAAATAGATGGGGAAACAGTGGAAACAGTGTCAGACTTTATTTTTCTGGGCTCCAAAATCACTGCAGATGGTGACTGCAGCCATTAAATTAAAAGATGCTTACTCGTTGGAAGGAAAGTTATGACCAACCTAGATAGCATATTCAAAAGCAGAGACATTACTTTGCCAACAAAGGTTCGTCTAGTCAAGGCTATGGTTTTTCCTCTGGTCATGTATGGATGTGAGAGTTGGACTGTGAAGAAGGCTGAGCACCGAAGAATTGTTGCTTTTGAACTGTGGTGTTGGAGAAGACTCTTGAGAGTCCCTTGGACTGCAAGGAGATCCAACCAGTCCATTCTGAAGGAGATCAACCCTGGGATTTCTTTGGAAGGAATGATGCTAAAGCTGAAGCTCCAGTACTTTGGCCACCTCATGCGAAGAGCTGACTCACTGGAAAAGACTCTGATGCTGGGAGGGATTGGGGGCAGGAGGAGAAGGGGACGACAGAGGATGAGATGGCTGGATGGCATCACCGACTTGTTGGATGTGAGTCTGAGTGAACTCCAGGAGTTTGTGATGGACAGGGAGGCCTGGTGTGCTGTGACATGGGGTTGCAAAGAGTCGGACATGACTGAGTGACTGATCTGATCTGATCTGATGCCTTGAGTGGGGCTTCCCTGGTAACCCAAAAGGTAAAGAATCTGCCCGCAATGGGGGGGATCCAAGTTCAGTCCCTGGGTTGGGAAGATCCTCTGGAGAAGGTCACAACAACACACTCCAGTATTCTTCCCTAGAGAATCCCATGGACAGAGGAGTGTGGCCGGCTGCAGTCCATGGGGTCAGAAAAAGTCTGACATGACTGAGCCACTAACACACACACACACACACACACACACACACAGAGGCACTGAGTATGGCAGCCTTTTTATTTTCTGAATGTTATGTCATGCTATGCTATGCTATGCTAAGTCACTTCAGTCGTGTCCGACTGTGTGACCCCATAGACAGTACCCCATCAGGCTCCCCCGTCCCTGGGATTCTCCAGGCAAGAACACTGGAGTGGGCTGCCATTTCCTTCTCCAATGCATGAAAGTGAAACGTAAAAGTGAAGTCACTCAGTCATGTCCGACTCTTAGCGACCCCATGGATTGCAGCCTAACAGGCTCCTCCGTCCATGGGTTTTTCCAAGCAAGAGTACTGGAGTAGGGTGCCATTGCCATACTTCCTCATATCTTTCGTAATGGCTTTATAATATTATTTTCCCATTCCACCAGTGGTTGAAATTTATGCTCTATTGACTGTTTTTACTGTTATAAATAATACCACATGAGAGGTTTTTTGTGAATCTTGTTGACCTTAAGATTAATTTTTTTTAGGATAAATTCCTAAAGGTGAAATGATATAATCACATATATCAGCTCTTTGTAATGATCTTGACTCAGATTTTGCCCAGTTTTTATCAGAAGGATTACAGCAAAATACTGACAGTGAATGAGGGCACACTGTGTGTTTTCATTTTAATATTGGTTTATGGGCTAATTTAATTGTGAACATATGGTATGTAATTTGTTTAATATTAAAAAGTATTGAGAATTTGGGGAAGAGTGAATTATATTGTCTTTTGTCTCAGAATCTTTAAATGGTTCTTCATGTTTTATAATAGATATACAGTACCATTTAGAAAGCTAGTATATTACACCTGTGTTTGTCATCTTTATTAAAAAATTTTAGGTGTAATGTTTGCTTTTAATTTCATTTTTGGCATTAATGAAAATAGTTTTCACTTTCCGCAAAGACTATTAGTTTTCTTTTACTAATCTGATTTAGTTAACTTTAAAAAATGTTTATGATCTAGAGTTCATATTGAGATTGTCTATACTTTTCTCTGTTTTTATTAAGATATTTATGTTTAACCTTTGATCTCCCTGTAATATATTTTCTTTTATAATTTGAAGTAGGCATAGGATCTAGATCTTTATATTTCTCTATAAAACAGGATTTAATAATAACTCTAATAATAGAAGGGTATTTTATTTGCTTATTTATGATTAATTTTCTTTACTTACATAGCAGGGACTGTGCAACTACCAGACAGCTCTCTTAGTGAATTTTACTCTGACGAAAGGACATTTGATGACTTCTCCATCAGTTTGACTACTTATCTCTGCTATGGACCTGCTCACGTGTCATTTTGTTCTACTTTAATTGTCCAAAAAGAACTGTGAGGCACAGACATTCTAGGAAGGTGAATTGGTTATGGCTGAGAACGCTGGGCAGAACTTCATGAAAGAAGTGAGACTTAAGCCGAACAGACTTATCCCAATTAGCCCTAGGTTAATGGGAGACGAGGAACAGATGATGGGGTGCTTTATGAGATGGGCATGCATTTATGTTATATGCCATGGGACAAATGGTCTAATCTGAGAAAAAGACATGTGGGCAAGAGGAAAGAAATAGTGAAATATGGATAAGTCTGATGGCCAGGATGCAAAGTTGGGTTTAAAAGTGATTTGATCAACACTATATAAGATAAAAATTGAGTTGACATGAATGTATTCCTTCCTGATATTATTTCTTTAATTTGCAATATAACTGCTTCATGATGTGTTAATTTTTGCTGTACAACAAAGTGAATCAGCTACTATTGTTGCTGTCATTCAGTCACCAAGTCATAACTGACTCTTCAGGATCCCATGGACTTCAGCATACCAGGTGTCCCTGTCGCTCCCCATCTCCTGAAGTTTGTCCAAGTTCTTGTCCATTGCATCAATGATGCCATCAAACCATCTCATCCTGTTGGCCTCTTCTCTTTCTGAACAAACAATAAGTTCTAGAACAAAAATCAGTTTCTAGAGCAATCAGTTCAGTTCAGTTCAGTTTCTCAGTCCTGTCTGACTTTTTGCGACCCCATGGACCACAGCAAACCAGGCATCCCTGTCTATCACCAACTCCCAGAGCTTACTCAAACTCATGCCCATCGAGTCGGTGACACCATCCCACCATCTCAGCCTCTGTTGTCCCCTTCTCCTCCTGCCTTCAATCTTTCCCAGCATCAGGGTCTTTTCCAGTGAGTCACCTGTTCGCATCAGGTGGCCAAAGTATTGGAACTTCAACTTCAGCATCAGTCCTTCCAATGAGTATACATATACATATATCCCCTCCCTCTTGGACCTCCCACCCCCCATCCCACCCCTCTAGGTTACCACAAAGCACTGAGATGAGCTCCCTGTGTTGTACAGCAGCTTTCCATTAACTATCTATTTTATACATGGTAGTGCATATACATTAATCCAAGCTCCCCATATATCCCACCCACATCCTGTTTACACATCCTCTATTCCTACCCTGCAAATAGGTTCATCTGTACCATTTTTCTCGATTCTACATACCTGTGTTAATATGTGTTTTTCTGACTTCATTCTCTATGACAGTCTCTACAAATGATTCAATTTCATTCCTTTTTATGGCTGAGTAATCTTCCATTGTATAGATGTACCACACCTTCTTCATCCATTCATCTTCCCTAAATTCTTTTCTCTTCTTCATTATGTATCTTCAACAACTAGCTCTTCACTCCAAAGATATCTACTGAGCATTTAATACATGTTAAGCAGTGGGCCTCCCTGGTAGCTTAGAGATTAAAGCATCTGCCTTCAATGCAGGAGACCTGAGTTTGATCCCTGGGTTGGGAAGATCCCCTGGAGAAGGATATGGCAACCCACTCCAGTATTCTTGCCTGGAGAATCCCATGGATGGAGGAGCCTGGTAGGCTACAGTCCACAGGGTTGCAAAGAGTCGGACACGACTGAGTCACTTCACTTTCACCTCACTTTCACTTTCAAGCAGTGGCCAGACACTGGTGTGGAGTGAGGCATGAAAGACACCCAAAAACACTGCACTCAGAGACCTTCCCATGTAGCTACTTGCTACTCAGTGCATCAACATCAGGCATCATCTGAGAGTTTGCAAGAAACAGTCTTGGGTTCTGCCTAGATCTACTGAGTCAGAATCTGCATTTAAACAACATACCTAGGCAATGCATATGGATGTTAACCTTTGTAAAATACTAGTCAATCCAGCTTTTAACATTTTGCCCTATTCTTCTCATTCACTGAAATTATCATTGCCTGTGAAAGATAGTCTGAATTAGAAGATAAATTCATTTCCTGGGATGGGCAAAGAAAATAGGAACATATGAAAATGTGAAGGAAATGAAATCCTTCACTAAGGGTCTTCTGGTGCTTGATTCAACCTCTCTAGTAATGGGAGGACACTCATTTTCTTCTTCATTCTTTCATCTTATCTTCAGCTTCTCACTCAGGGCCAAGCATTTTGGTGTTGACCAATGAGAATTGATTGATTGCAAATGGTGGAGAAACTTAAAAATTAAATAAAAATATGAATTATGTTGAATATTTACCAATATGCATTAATATTTTTCTTTTACTTAAATGCTAGAAATGTATTTTTCACATTTCTGGAAGCTAGAATAATAGGAGAATATATTAAAATGATGGCATAGCTCCTTATGTTAGACCTGAGTGGGGTTTCACATCTGAGAAATTTAGACTTAAAAAAAGGTCAGTATAGGACATTGGGTTACATTAGAGATGAGAGAAGTGGTAAATAATGTCCCAGTTCAGTTCAGTTCAGTCGCTTAGTTGTGTCCGACTCTTTGCGACCCCATGGACTGCAGCATGCCACACCTCCCTGTCCATCACCAACTTCCGGAGTCCACACAAACCCATGTCCATTGAGTTGGTGATGCCATCCAACCAACTCATCCTTTGTCATCCCCTTCTCCTCTCGCCTCCAATCTTTCCCAGCATCAGGGTCTTTTCAAATGAGTCACCTATTCACATCAGGTTGCCAAAGTATCAGAGTTTTAGCTTCAACATCAGTCCTTCCAATGAACACCCAGGACTGATCTCCTTTAGGATGGACTGGTTGGATCTCCTTGCAATCCAAGGGACTCTCAAGAGTCTTCTCCAACACCACAGTTCAAAAGCATCAATTCTTTGGCGTTCAGCTTTCTTTAGAGTCCAACTCTCACATCCATACATGACCACTGGAAAAACCATAGCCTTGACTACATGGACCATTTTTGGTAAAGTAATGTTTCTGCTTTTTAATATGCTGTCTAGGTTGGTCATAACTTTGCTTCCAAGGAGTAAGGATCTTTCAATTTCATGGCTGCAGTCACCATCTGCAGTGATTTTGGAGCCCCCCAAAACAAAGTCTACCACTGCTTCCCCATCTATTTGCCATGAAGTGATGGAACTCGATGCCATGATTTACTTTTCTGAATGTTGAACTTTAAGCTAACTTTTTCACTCTCCTCTTTCACTTTCATCAAGTGGCTCTTTAGTTCTTCTCCACTCTCTGCCATAAGGGTGATGTCATCTGTATATCTGAGGTTATTGATATTTCTCCTGCCAATCTTGATTCCAGCTTGTGCTTCTTCCAGTCCAGCATTTCTCATGATGTACTCTGCATATAAGCTAAATAAGCAGGGTGATGATATACAGCCTTGACGTACTCCTTTTCCTACTTGGAACCAGTCTGTTTTTCCACGTCCAGTTGTAACTGTTGTTTCTTGACCTGCATACAGATTTCTCAAAGATAGATCAGGTGTTCTGGTATTCCCATCTCTTTCAGAATTCTCAAGTTTATTGTGATCCACACAGTCAAAGGCTTTGGCACAGGCAATAAAGCAGAAGTAGAAGTTTTTCTATAACTTTCTTGCTTTTTCGATGATCCAATGGATGTTGGCAATTTGATCTCTGGTTCCTCTGCCTTTTGTAAAATCAGCTTGAACATCTGGAAGCTTATGGTTCACATATTGTTGAAACCTGGCTTGGAGAATTTTGAGCATTAGTTTGCTAGCATGTGAGATGAGTACAATTGTGTGGTAGTTTGAGCATTCTTTGGCATTGCCTTTCTTAGGGATTGAAATAAAAACTGACCTTTTCCAGTCGTGTGGTGACTGCTGAGTTTTCCAGATTTGCTGGCATATTAAGTGCAGCACTTTTACAGCATCATCTTATAGTATTTGAATATCTCAGCTGGAATTCCATCACCTCTACCAGCTTTGTTCATAGTGATGCTTCCTAAGGCCCACTTGACTTCACATTCCAGGATGTCTGGCTATAGGAGAGTGATCACACCATCATGGTTATCTAGGTTATGCAGATCTTTTTTGTACAGTTCTTCTATGTATTCTTGTCACCTCTTCTTAATATCTTCTGCTTCTGTTAGGTCCATACCATTTCTGTCCTTTATTGAGCCCATCTTTGCATGAAATGTTCCCTTGGTATCTCTGACGTTCTTGGAGAGATCTCTAGTCTTTCACATTCTACTGTTTTCCTCTATTTCTTTGCACTGATCACTGAAGAAAGCTTTCTTATCTCTCCTTGCTGTTCTTTGGAAGTCTGCATTCAAATGAGTGTATCTTTCCTTTTCTCCTTTGCCTTTTGCTTCTCTTCTTTTCACAGCTATTTGTAAGGTCTCCTCAGACAGCCATTTTGCTTTTTTGTATTTCTTTTTCTTGAGAATGGTCTTGATCCCTGTTTCCTATACAATGTCACGAACCTCTGTCCATAGTTCTTCAGGCACTCTATCTATCAGTTCTAGTCCCTTAAATTTATTTCTCTCTTCCACTGTATAATCATAAGGGATTTGATTTAGGTCATACCTGAATGGTCTAGTGGTTTTCCCTACTTTCTTCAATTTAAGTCTGAATTTTGCAATAAGGAGTTCATGACCTGAACCACAGTTAGCTTCCAATCTTGCTGACTGTATAGAGCTTCTCCATCTTTGGCTGCAAAGAATATAATCAATCTGATTTCAGTGTTGACCATATGTTCATGTCCATGTGTTGAGTCTTCTCTTGTGTTGTTGGAAGAGGGTGTTTGCTATGACCAGTGCATTCTCTTGGCAGAACTCTATTAGCCTTTGCCCTGCTTTATTCTGTACTCCAAGGCCAAATTTGCCTGGTACTCCAGGTAGCTCTTGACTTCCTACGTTTTCATTCCATTTCCCTTTAATGAAAAGGACATCTTTTTCAGGTGTTAGTTCCAGGAGGTCTTGTAGGTCTTCATAGAACCATTCAACTTCAGCTTCTTCAACATTAGTGGTTGGGACATAGACTTGGATTACCGTGATATTGAATGGCTTGCCTGGAAAAGAAGAGATCATTCTGTCATTTTAGAGATTGCATCCAAGTACTGCAATTCAGACTCTTCTGTTGACTATGGTGGCTACTCCATTTCTTCTAAGGGATACTTACCCACAGTAGTAGATATGATGGTCATCTGAGTTAAATTCACCTGTTCCAGCCCATTTTAATTTGCTGATTCCTAAAATGTCGATGTTCACTCTTGCCATCTCCTGTTTGACAACTTCCAATTTGCCTTGATTCATGGACATTACATTCCAGGTTCCTATGCAATATTGTTCTTTACAGCATCGGATAATTTCCCACTACCCTTAAATAAGTGTGTACTATGCATCCAGCAGTTGGCTAATTGTTATTCATGTGTTGTTTATTCTAATAAAATCCCATTAACTGTATTTTATTATTTTGTTTTAGGGATGTCCATAGACATTAGTAAATCAGTAGTTTAGTGTATTCATTCAAGGTCAGTAAGTTAGAAGTTGTCAAAATGAGTATACAGAAAGCATATACTTTTAATTGAGAAAATTTTCTTATTGTACTTTTAGTACTATGGGATTAAACTTTTCATTTCAAACACTTATCTTCTATAGAACTCTATAAAGTGAAATATTTAAATGTGCTTCTGTTTTCTTACATTTTTTACATAAACAGAACATTATCATTCTTTCAGTAAATATTTATAGACCTCAGACCATATTCCAAGCACTCTTTTAGAATAGCTTTGTTCTTGTACAAAACAAAACTTGTTTTGAGGACTTTTGTGTATTGCATATCACTGTTTCTATTTTTATCTATCAGTGTCTCTAACTCCATCTCTGTCTCCATCTCCATGTCTCTTCCTATCTGTGCATATTTTATTCTGTTTAATAGCTTCATAATATTTCATAAATATATGTGCTCTAATGTATTTAATTATTGATGAAAGTTTAATTTGATTCCCAGATACATTTTTTAAACATCTCTGTGTAAATTTCTTTTTCACACACATGAGAATTTTGTAAGATGAATTCAGAAGACTGAAAGCATGGAATCAAATGGTTTGAATGTAAAATGTATGAAAAATATCAAATTGCCTTCCCAAAATATTTCACCAATTGACATTCCTATCAACACTTTGGTAGAGTTCTCATTTCCCTTCATCCTTACAAAAATGTGTTTTATCAGTCTTTAAAAGTTTGCCAATCTGAAGTGAGAAAAAAGATGTCAGTACATTAATTTACATTTTCTCAATTCCTTATGTATCCTCATCTTTTCAAACATAAAAGTTTATTGAATGAGTTGTAGTTTAGGTGATGCAATGCAGAAACTGATTATATATATATATATATATTTCCCCCTCCAACCCTTCCTAACTACTGCTTGGAATAATTCTTTTCTGCTCCTGTATGAAATCTGGGGTAGGTGTCATAGCTTTTCTTAGTCATTTCAGTCATCAGAATATTCTTATCTTATAGTCTGAAAAATTCTATACAGTATTAGATCAAAACTAATTCTGGTGATCCAGTTTAAAATTCCTCCTCTCTCCCAGCTGGAAAACTTTCCAGTGGCAAAGAGGTACTATTGGGTTGGCCAAAGTATTCACTCAGGTTTTCCATAACATCATACAGAAAATCCCAAATAAACTTTTTGGCCAACCCAATATTTTGTAACTCACTTTTTCACTCTCTATCTACTTTTCTAATCCTTCACAGTTTGGGCTTAGTGAGAAAAAATGTTAGGAAAAAGGACACAATTCTATGGTCTTGGTAGAGTTATAATTTCTAGCTTGTGCCCTCTTGGTAATAGGTATAAAGTTGTTTTTTTCTCTGTGATCGGCTTTTTTCATATCCTTGATGTTACCCTGTAAGGGAAACCTGCTCCAACTTCTAGAATCCCAGTGACACCTTTCCTCCAGGTTTTGGGTTTCCAGTGGTTCATATCGCTATTGGAGCCCTTTTGTATCCAAATAGTTTTAGACAAGTAGGATCCCTTGATCCTTCCTTTATATAAAATTTTATTATAACTTTTCAGGCATATAGGAAAGTACATACTTAAATGTACAATGTCAGCAGTTTCCCCAAAGTTAATGATACATGTATTCATTCCTCAGATCAAGAAACAGAACCTTTACAGCTGTACAAGAAGACAGCTTAGTAATAACTAATCTATCCTAACTGAAAACATACAGGTTTCCTTTCTAGGATAATCCCACTCTGATTTCTCTTCCTGTTGATCTACTTGTATTGAACTTTGGAAGCCCCATGGAGCTTCCTTGGTGGCTCAAACAGTGAAGAATCTGCCTACAATGCCAGAGACCTGGGTTCCATCCCTGGGTCAGGAAGATGCCCTGGAGAAGGGAATTACTACCCACTCCTGTATTCTTGCCTGGAGAATTCCATGGACAGAAGAGCCTGGTGGGCTATAGTTCATGGGATCACAAAAAGTCAGACATGACTTAGTGACTGACACTTTTACTTTTCACTGGAAGTCCCTCACCTTATTTGAGGTAAAGATAAGGCACCCTCTCCAGATAAATCTCCCCTAAGACCTCTTCAGACTCATGTCTCATACAGACTGGAGATGGATGCTTGGCTACTGTGGCAGAACACGTTTTTGGCTGGCACTTTTGCAAATCACTCCACAGCAGTTCTGTTTAAGATGAGGGATACTGGACACTTATTGTTTTGTTTTAGTTTAATGAGTTTCTCTGAAAACTTTGAGAAAACAAAGTTATATTTACCATTTTGTTGTGTATTTGTTGGTTAGTCTACATTCTTCTCTTTGAATTACTCAGTTGTAACCTCTAACCCTTTTATTCTGCTGGCTTTTCTATTTTTAAAATTAGTTTTGGTATGTTTTTATTTAATCTGAAATACTTTCCAAGAATGTATTTGAAGTTTTCCAATTATTTTTAACTTTAGAAGATATTTTTGTGTGAAGTAGAGATCTAGGTTTGTTATTTTTCAAAATGTATCCCACTTGTACAAAGCCACATAGTAGTTTACCTTTTCACAGATGGATTAAGTCTCTCCTTTATCTTAAACTATATTCAATTTATTTCTTAGATTTTCAAAGATGTCAGTAGCATCTCAAACAGTGAAATCCTTGTCTTTTTTAAATATAACTTTTTTCAATATTTATATTTCCCATTTTATTATTTTACTTTATTTACCACACTAGACACAGAATGGAAATGTTAAAGTGCAATAGTACTTAATATATATTCTTATATTTTTCTTCTTTTTAATCATAATGGTCTTGTATTATTCCTTTTTAAATGTTACATCTATAATATGCTAAAGTTGTTGCTGCTGCTAAGTCCCTTCAGTCATGTTCGACTCTGTGCGACCCCATAGACGACTGCCCACCAGGCTCCTACATCCCTGGGATTCTCCAGGCAAGAATAATGGAGTGGGTTGCCATTTCCTTCTCCAATGCATGTATGAATGCTAAGTTGCTTCAGTTGTGTCTGACTCTGTGCGACCCCATAGACTGCAGCCCACCAGGCTCCCCCATCCATAGGATTTTCTAGGCAAGAATACTGGAGTGGGTTGCCATTTCCTTTTCCAATGCTAAAGTTAAGTTTGATATTTACCATAGTTTTGGGGGGATATTTGTTATATAAGGATGTTTCCATTTATTTCTATCTTTGATTATTTAGTTAGGAACAGATATCCTGCATCTATTAAGATAATGGATTTTTCTTTTAATATTTAAGTGCAATGGCTTAATTTATTAAGTCTTTTTATATTAAATAAGTCTTGAAATTCTTGGGAATTTAATAGGTATGATTTTCAATATTTTATTTGTTTTTATATTTGTGTTTAGGACTAAGATCAGTATACATAATATTTGTAACATATATATTTATATATATATTTCTGTTTGTGAACATAATAAAATGTTTGTGAACATATTAAAATGTTTGTGAACATAATAAAATGTTCAGAGTTGTGTTGAAATGCTTTCCATATTTTTACTTCTTATTCTGTTTGTATAACAAAAGAATAATCTTTTTGTTGGAAAAAACAAATTAAGCTCAGCTTAATGCCTATATTAGGGATGGATTTTTATCTGTATCTCCATTTTCTCTAAGAATATTGTATTTATTCTTATTTTATTTTTCTTCCTTATGCTGTTTTTGGTAATTTTTACTCTTCTAGGCAAATGAACCCCACTCCAGTACTCTTGCCTGGAAAATCCCATGGACAGAGGAGCCTGGTAAGCTGCAGTCCATGGGGTTGCTAAGAGTCGGACACGACTGAGTGACTTCACTTTCACTTTTCACTTACATGCATTGGAGAAGGAAATGGCAACCCACTCCAGTGTTCTTGCCTGGAGAATCCCAGGGATGGGGCAGCCTGGTGGGCTGCTGTCTATGGGGTCGCACAGAGTCGGACACGACTGAAGCGACTTAGCAGCAGCAGCAGTAGCAGCAGAAGCAGGAGGAAATTACACACTTGATCTGGATGTGTAAATGTTTGAGGACCTGCAGCAATTCCACAAGGTCAGATGATTGAAAGCACTCATGAAACTCCACAGGGTTTTCTACACATTTATTTTTCTTTTTATCTCATCTCCCTTTACTACTTGTTTGGTCACATGGAGTTTTATTTCTCAGTTATTACTTTTTCACATTATTGATCAACAATTATTCAAACATAAATTTATTAGATCACTCATTTTCCACTAATAATTCTTATACTTTTATCTACCTTGAATCTATAATTTATGTTTGTGTATATGCTCAAGCAATATCTTCATATATAGTCTTTGCATCCTGTAAACTGTTCTTATTTTTTTCCTCCTATTTGTGTGTTAACTTGAGTGTAGGATTGTTTTGTGAAATCATTTCTTTTTTTTTTTTTTTTGGTTAGCATTTTGATGATACTGCTCTCCATTGTATTCTAGCACTCAGTGATGAGAATAAAAATTTTAATGCCAATTTTATTTTCTTTGTTCAGTCTCTGAAAATGTTTTGTGCTTTCTTTCTAACCTTCATGATTTGAAATTTCACCATTTTTCTTTGAGGAATAAATATTTTGTTTGTTAAGCTTGATCCTTCTATTTCTAAATGATAATTTTGGAATCCTTGTTATCTGTCCATCTGTTTTGATTTCCAGATCCTAGTAGGTTTAACTGTACTGTTTCCAGCAATATGATTCTGCCAGCTGTCAATGTCAGATCAATAGCTCATGAAAGGAGAGTGGGGACTCACCAAACTTCCTATGGTTAGATGTTGCCATAGATATGACCCTGCCTCTCCATCTTAATTCTCACTAGTCCAGCCTTAGGGCAAAGGCTGGTGCTGCCTGCTGCACAGCACAAGTAGAAGGGGCAAGGCTGCCTGGCCTAGCTGCTTCAAACCCAGGCCCCAAATTAATCATCCTGATAGATTTCTCAGCAACATTTTCTCTTCTTGTATTCGTTTTATATACTCAGAGATTAGAAGTCCCTGAGCCTCCCCTATTTTCATAAAATACTCTTAGACATTTTAATCACGGTTTTCTAAAGTGTTTGTTTTTTCGTGGGTTATATCTTTCAACAATTCTTCAAGAGATTTCTGTTCTGTTGATGGCTCTCTTTGTTGTTAACCCTCCTCTTATTGATTTTCTTCCTTTTTTTTTTTTTTTTATAATTCAGTATGTTTTTTCACGGTATTTGTAAGTACAGGTTGGCTTTGAAATCAGTGTTTAAAAGGTGAAAGTTTTGTTAAATGCCAGAACATGACCAAGGGGAGCAGCAGAGAAATAAAATAAGGAACCTGTGTGATTATATTTCTTCTATGTCAAAAATTTAAGGGGTAGCTAAGCCTGTCCACTATTAATTTTGCCTTTCCATTATCTTAACTTTATTTTTAGCTGTTTTAGCAAAGATCCTTGTTTGATTCCATCCATATTGCAACATTTAATAATAGCACACTCTGTGGAGGGAAAATATTATGATTATAAGATTACTGGTGAAAAACACTTTTTTTGAGGTGCTTTTACTTACTCTGACATATCACTATGATTTTATCGTCTCTAAAAAATTACTGAATTCACAATACTGAAAGTCTACTGAGGCGTTTGCTGTATCAATAAACTACAAACAGTATAAAGCAATCTGTCCAAGGCGCTTCCTCACCAAGGAACTACATGGTGGCCTTTTTTTGTGTGTGTGTATTTAAGTCTAATAATTTTTTTTTTAATGTCTGATTTTAAAAAGTAGTAACCTCTTTGGTTTTTATTTTTGTTTGTTTGTGGCACAATTAGCATGTTGTGAAAAATCAAACAGTATTATCTCTCATAGTATTTAAGTTGCTCTCCATCTGGTTGTCAAAAATAACAACAGTGACCTGTATCACCAGGCAAGATAACACTAGAGACCATGAAGAATTTGTTTTAGGTAAATGGTTCTTGAGCTCTGAAAGTAATAGTTACCTTTCTAGCTGAAACGTGAAAATATGTGTACTATACAACTGCATGTGTACATGCTCAGTCACTTCAGTCATGTTCAATTATTTGCAATCCTTTGGATGATAGACCACCAGGCTCCTCTGTCCGTGAGATCTCACAGGCAACAATACTGGAGTGGGTTAGTGTCCTCGTCCAGAGGCTCTTCCTAACCCAGGGATCGAAACCATGTCTTCTGCGTCTCCTGCATTGCAGGCAGATTCTTTATGGCAGAGTCAATGGGGAAGCCTATGATACAACTGAGTATCTCCTAAATACTCTGAGATACTCAGTTTTACTCCTCTGAGATTTAGAGTAGGCATACTCTTCTTGGAAAATGGTCGTGGGTATTTAGTTTCATTCAGGATAGGCCTTTTATGGAGAGTGGTTTTCTCTCATACAGCCTTAACCTTTACATTTTGATTAGTATCAATTTTAATAGAACCCTGTGAAGCCTGGAGGAAGTGTGTGATCATAAGGAGACAGTGGAGATGTGCTCTCAGTACTGCTATAGGCAAAGCCTAGGGCTAGACTTCAGCAAAAATGTCAAGGTAATAACATGTTTGTCTTTGGTGATAAACATCCAAATTGAATTGTGTCTTCATTTCAAATCATTTTGAGAAGCATATGAGTATTTTTACCACTGGGGTTTGATGATAACCAGCAATACCATAATGTGATTCTAGCAGTGGTAGGTTACAGGAGTAGGAGAGTGTTATGGTGAAGAGTGTTTCAGGCAACAGACCTTTTAGCACCTGAGATAGTGTACCTTAGAGTGACTGCTGCTGGCGAATTAGAACATATAATCTGCTAGAATACTCCCTAAGTAAATTGTTTTGTGTAAATCCACAAAGAACATTGTCCCAAAGTGATGTTTATTTTTTTCTAGCTGTTTGAGATAACTTTAGTTGCTTTGGACTCCACGCAAATATGAGACATGACAATAACTTTCAGATTTATTTCCAAGAAACTCCTGTGGTGGGAAAGAAGCTGTTCCTAGTGTAGTCTCTACTAATTACTCACTAACTATTTTTTGAAGTGAGAAAAAACTCCACTTAAATCACCTTTAACACAAATGAGAGAAAAGAACCATAGGGCAATGAGACTCATCATGAGGATGCTCCTATTAGAAGTGAAAATTTCTTTAGTTTATAAAGAATATCTTTAGTTACTTAGTTAGTTTAGTCACTCAGTCATGTCCGACTTTTTGTGACCCCATGAATCGCAGCATGCCAGGCCTCCCTGTCCATCACCAACTCCCAGAGCTCACTCAAACTCATGTCCATCGAGTTGGTGATGCCATCCAGCCATCTCATCCTCTGTCATCCCCTTCTCCTCCTGCCCCCAATCCCTCCCAGCATCAGAGTCTTTTCCAATGAGTCAACTCTTCACATGAGGTGGCCAAAGTACTGGAGTTTCAGCCTCAGCATCATTCCTTCAAAAGAAATCTCAGGGCTGATCTCCTATAGAATGGACTGGTTGGATTTCCTTGCAGTCCAAGGGACTCTCCAGAGTCTTCTCCAACACCACAGTTCAAAAGCATCAATTCTTTGGTGCTCAGCTTTCTTTACAGTCCAACTCTCACATCCATACTTAGTTTATACAAAAATGGATGGAGTGAGAATTCAGGGCTCGTAGACATTGTTGAGGATAGATAAGTGCTTGAAAGGATGAAAAAAAAATTAATGAAAAATTTAAATTATAGTTTTGAAAAAAATTAAGATATTCTAAAAATAATCTGACTTAGTTTATCTCTAAAATCTAAGTTGTGGTTTACAAAATTTAGTGTAAGAAAGAATCACCTGAGGAATTAGGTAAAAATGACTATTTCTTGGATTCTGATATAGTCTTATCTCTTCTGAGACGATGAGTCGAAGTTTGGCCAAACAGCTATATTTTTAACAAGCACCCATGGTAGTTCTGGGGCAAGTTGTCTGCTGCCTGTTTTAAGACTGAGAGATGATTGCCTATGTATAGGAGTTAAGAAGAAAAAATTAGACATTTATGTATTGAAATTGTTGATTTTATGTACTCTTAAGAAAAGATGTATAGGAAAGAGAAGTTGGCAAAACATAAAATACCACTTCAAGAGAGAATTTTGAAATAAACTTTCATCTATGTTATGGCCTGAATGTTTGTTTGCCCAAAATTCATATGGTGAAGCTTTCTACTTCTAGTATCTCAATGCAGATTATATCATCCAAGTGGCTGAGGGTCATATATTTGACCTCTGGAAAAACAATGGTGATTTTTTTACTCAAGTCAAACACTTGGCACATCGATTTTCTGAGTATGTGACAAGGACCTAGTCCTTGGACATCTAGTCCAAGGTTTCTTCATTCATCTCAGAGTTACACAAATGCTTAATATGATTAAAGTTAAAAATCACAGTATACTCAGATATGAACAAAGTTTTCAACATTGTAAACTGTCCCAGAACAAAATAGTGGGATCTATGGTCACTGTTAACCTGAACATTGTAGAATTTGAGTCAAATTTTCATGATTTAAAAAAAAAAAATTAAATGGGGGTCAAATTTTCAGGTATTTCTAAAAATCAAGCTAAGAACTCCTAAATCATTTGTGGAGCTTATCTTGCATATTAGGAATAAGGAATTTGGGATAAAATGTGCTAATTATTTGACATTTTGTGAACTATATTACTTGTGTGGAAAATAGTACATTTTGTCTTTGGTTGCAATTCAATTTTTAAAAGGTTTATTAAGTAGTTATTATGCGAAAAGTAACTGTGTTTGCAGCTCTAGGAAATGTAAAGAGACAATTTCAAACTATCTCATGGAATAGCTATACTCCAATACCCATGAACTATGATACAAATCAGACTGGGAAGTGAACTCTAATTATATGAGTAAAAACAGCAAGTTAAGAGATTCAAGGAGTATTCTTAAATTGAAGTGATTCTCTTAAGTGAGGAAATGATAAATAATTTTGGAGAAAATAATGTGCTATATTCTTGAAATCTTTATCCTTTAAGCATGTCATTATTCACTTCAGCATTGTTAGAGAATAAGGATTTGTCCATAGATAAATTTTACAGACAATTCTTGTTTATTTCTTCAAGCACCAATTCTACTCTCAGGCATGATTTTCAAAATGTCCTTTAAAAGTAAAATAGAATAGTATAACATATGAAAACAAAGTTGTTAAAATCTCACTACTGGGACTTCTAGCTTTAGCCTTTTTTATATTTGCTTAATTTACTTTTTTGTTTGCACGGGGTCTTTGCTACCCGTGGACTTTCTCTAGCTGCGGAGAGCAGGGGCTGCTCCTTGTTGCAGTGTGCAGGCTTCTTACTGCTGTGGCTTCTCTTGTTGGGGAGTGCAGGCTCTAGGTGCATGGGCTTCAGTAGTTGCAGCACACAGGCTCAGTAGGTGCTTTTTGCTGGCTCCTGGGCTTGTGGGCTCAGTCGTTGCAGCACGAGGGCTCATTAGCTGTGGCTTTCCTGGTGGCTCAGATGGTAAAGCATCTGTCTACAATGTGGGAGACCTGGGTTCGATCCCTGGGTCGGGAAGATTCCGTGGAGAAGGAAATGGCAACCCACTCCAGTACTCTTGCCTAGAAAATCCTTTGGACAGAGGAGCCTGGTGCAGGTGCCTCTGTCCATGGGGTCGCAGAGTCAGACACAACTGAGCAACTTCACTTTCACTTTCGTGGGCCCTAGAGTGTGCAGACTTCAGTAGTTGTAGCACATGGGCAAAGCAGTTGGCCGTTTGTGAGTTCTAGAGCATGGGCTCAATAGTTGTGGCTCACAGGCCTAGTTGCTCTATGCCTTGTGGGATTTTCATGGACCAGGGATGGAACCCATGTCCCCTGAATTATCAGGCAGATTCTTATGTACTGTGTGACCAGGGAAGTCCTAACTTTAGCTTTGACATAAAGAGCTTGAGAGTTGTTGTCTTACTTTTCCAACAAGAAAAAGGCCAGATAGACTGAAAAATCAAGACTCGTGTGAGAACTGAGGTCACAGGGCAATCTGCTACCCTGAAATCTGGAGAAATGGATACGTTCAGAGAGGTAGGGATAGAAAGAGAGGGGTGGAGAGAGAGAGGGATAAACATTTACTTACCTGCATTGGAATTTGCTGGAGCCATAAGCTGATGGGAACATGCAAATGATAATTTCAGTGAATTTACTAGAGGCTGAGTGTGGGCAAATGTGATATTGATTCAGAGATTCAGCTCTTATGAGCTGAGGTCTTAAGAAGGTCAGTTTTTTTTTTTTTTTATGAGTTTTTCTTCCAGGAGCCCTATCAGGTTCTTTCTATGAGAAAGATGCTTCTATGAGCATCTGAGGAAAAGACCCTCATTGCTCTGGCAGGGTAAAGAGAAGAGTAACAGACTTCTCATCCAGTTAAAAAGACATCCACAAAACTCAGTTCTGACACCTTATCTCAGCTGAAGACAGGCAATTCCTCCTCACTCCAGCCCACTCGGACTTTCCTATATCCACTTAGGGGGAAAATAGTTAACAAGGGACAATGCTTCATGGAAGTAGGTTGGTAAATCTGCAGTCCAAAAAGTGGGTAGGAGGCAGGGGGAAATACTATATCACCAGAGAAACATTTGTGATAGTCCCGAAACTGAGACTCACACTCGCCAGAAGACTGGAATTTAATCAGAAGATGATAGCAAGTATCACACTACCACGCCTGCAGGGCTCCAGTGTAAGAACAGTGAATTGCAGCTTAAAGAGCTTCAGGGCACAGACTCTATTTAAGAAGCAGTTCTTAGGTAATTCCAAAGACAGTAAGAGAGACAAAATGAGGACACTAGAAGAACTTGAAACCTTTGGTATCTATAGCTGAAAAAAATTAAAACAGTCTTCCCTCTCAGCAAGATTAATGTAAGTCCTCACACTCAAGGAATATTTAATTCAGTTCCAACTACCTGATACAACATGTCCAGTTTTCAAAAAAACAAAAAACAAAAAAAACTATAAGATGTGTTAAAAAGCAAAAGAAATCTCTCTAAAGAGACAAAAATTTCATCAGAACCAGACTTAGATGTTGATTGGGATTATCAAGCAGGGAATTTAAAACAGCTATACTTAATATGTTAAGTGATGTACTGGAAAAGTATACAAGATGCAAGGATGGGCAATGTAAATAAGAGATGGAAGCTCCTCTTGGGAAGATACCTACTTACCGAGTAACTATTTTTCCTACCCCCAGGGCTCATCTTATCTGTTCTATGTAGAAGATGTGTCTGAATAAGAGTTTTTCTCTGCCTTTAGTCTGAGAGCTAAAAAAAAGGGTTTAGACGCTTTTACAATTAGTCTAACTACTCTTTGGTAATCAACTACTCTACAATGGCTTTGTGGGGCCCACCCTGTTTCCAAAACCTGTTCTATGACCACAGTCTTTTCTTCTGCTTTTCAGTGGTCTACTCTCACAGGTGTGGAGCTTCTGTGTTTGCATACGAACTTATTCTTTATCTTCCAAACATTTCTCAGTGTTTCTGCTCCACTGATGCTTCTGAAAACTGCTGCAGTTATCCAGTGCTTTGGGAGATGTGCTTTTCTTCTGGATATGTCTTTTGTGATTTTTAAGTGAGTCTACAGAAAAAGCAAAAACATAAATATGTGTACCTGGTCAATCATCTGGAACAAGAACTAAAAGTATCTTTGCAGTGCTTTTTAGCAAGAATCTCAGCATTGTTAGCCAAAAAAAGAAAGAAGAAAATTAAAAATATCTCTGTACAAAAATGATCAGAAGGTGTGAATAACAAGACCTGTAAAGTAAATTCATTAGGGTTTTCAGATAAGAACAAGGAGGACTGAATACCAGAGGAAAAGTTTACATTGTGTTATAAGTTGAGGATAGGGAATTCCCTGGCGGTCTAATGAATAAGACTCCGCTTTTTCACTGCAGGGGGCACAGTTTTGATCTTTAGTCAGGGAGCTAAGATCCCATAAGCCCAGCAGTATAGCCAAAAAAAAAAAAAATAATAAAATGCCAATTTATTAAAAAAAATAAGATGAGAATAGAAGATGATAGTGAGATTGCATGATGAAACAAAGAGACTCACCATGAAAATGGCATTTAAAATCATCCTTGGAGGTAGGTTAACAATGCAAAGAGTTGACTCATTGGAAAAGACTCTGATGCTGGGAGGAATTGGGGGCAGGAGGAGAAGGGGACGACAGAGGATGAGATGGCTGAATGGCATCACTGACTCGATGGATGTGAATCTGGGTGAACTCCGGGAGTTGGTGATGGACAGGGAGGCCTGGCGTGCTGAGATTCATGGGGTCGCAAAGAGTCGGACACGACTGAGCGACTGATCCGATCCGATCTGAATCTGGGCCTCTCTTCATTTTAGCACTGAAACTCCCACATTCTAGAAACACTGTCACTCCAAGGCATACCTGGAAAGGTTTGTCATTCTACCAGGGAATGCATTTTTGAGACCCAAAATACACATGACAAGGAAGGAAAGCTTAGGTCTTATTGTGCATAGAGACTAAGGAATGTGCTAGAAAAGTAGTTTGGGATCAGAGAATGGGAGTTGTTAAGTATTAGGTTCTTAGTTTGGAATTTATTCTAGGCTAAAAATATTAATGGGCTTCTCTAATGGCTTAGTGGTAAAGAATCCGCCAGCCAATGCAGGAGATGTGTGTTCGATCACTGGGTTAGAAGATCCCCTGGAGAAGGAAATGATAATCTACTCCAGTATTCTAGCATGGAAAATCCCATGGACAGTGGTGCCTGGCAGGCTACAGTCCATGGGGTTGCAAAAGAGTCAGGCACAATTTAGCTACTAAAAAACAACAGAAAATATTAACGTAGAAAATGTTTGCATTTGATTTTATGTTACTTATAGGCATAATATCTTTAAGAACATCATCAAAACATACAGTGTTATGAAGTCCCTTAGGAGATAAACTGGGCCTTGTTATATTCTCAGGGGAGAATGATCTTTGAAATGTGGTTGTGATTTTACCTGAGGATGATCTTGTCCTTAGGGGAACAAAAGCTCTGTCTTAGATTGGGCTGTTATAATAACAAAAATAGCATAGACTGGGTGGCTCAAACAACAAAACATCTGATTCTCAGTTCTGGAGGCTGGGAAGTCCAAGATCAAGTCCACGATCAAGGTATATCTGGTGTTTGATGAGGATCCTCTTCCTAGTTCACAGACAGTCATCTCACTATATCTTCTCATGTCCACATAGCAGAGAGAGAGGACAAACTATCCTGATTATAAAGACACTAATCCCATGTATGAAGGCCCCACCCTCACAATCTTATCTTAACCTAATTTTTTCCCAAGGTCTCATTTCCCAATACCCTCACCCTGAAGGTTAGAATTTCAACATATGAATTTGACGGGCATACAGACATTCAGTCTATAATAGGTTCTTAATGACTTAATGTGAAAATGATGGTCATTGGAAAAAAGAATTATTAATTGTGATTAGGTTACTGGCTCAGATGGTAAAGAATCTGCCTGCAATATTGCTTTAGGATAGCTCTGGGATTTCCAGGTGGCTCAAGTGGTAAGGAATATGCTGTGGATTCAATCCCTGGGTTGGGAAGATCCCCTGGAGAAGGGAATGTCTACCCACTCCAGTATTCCTGTCTGGAGAATTCCATGAAGAGAGGAGCCTGGAAGTCTACAATCCAGAAGCTCATCCTTCTTAGGGAGTAGGTCCCTTTGGTAAATCAAATAACACATCAGAAAATTGCTTGCTTAATAGACACTTATTCTTTAATAAAATTTTTTTAAAATACCACAGTTATTGGGGAAATAATCATATATACTTGGGGGAAGACTGAAAATATTTTTTACATGTTTGGACCTGATAACTTATTTCTCTTCACTACCTGGATACTACTAGCCATAGCACATAATTTTATCTTCTAAAATCAAGCTTATCTTTTAGTTATTAACCAGCTCACAGTATTCATTTATTAAACTGTTGACTTCAGCCTCTGATTTCCATATTTCTACCACACAGTGACAGCTGCATGACACTTCTGCAGTATTCAATAGCTTAACAGTCAATTCTCCC
The DNA here is from genome assembly GCF_029378745.1 of Bos indicus. NCBI lineage: Eukaryota > Metazoa > Chordata > Mammalia > Artiodactyla > Bovidae > Bos > Bos indicus. The sequence continues at coordinate 58,028,309 of NC_091761.1, read as the reverse complement.
CCATCTTGTGTTTGCCTCTGAGAATGCTTCTGGATTTTAAATTTCATGTATAGTGTATGGATTTCTGTCACATGTTCTAAAGGTGTTCTCTTTCTAACCCTGCTGGTTATACATTTTTCCTGTGTTTGTGTGTGCTCTCAATTGTGTCTGACTCTTTGCAACGCCATGGACCATAGCCTGCCAGGCTCTTCTGTCCATGAGATTTTCCAGGCAAGAAAACTGGAGTGGGTTGCCATTTCCTCCTCCAGAGAGTCTTCCCAACCCATAATTGAACCCACGTCTCTTGTGTCTCCTGCATTGGCAGGCAGATTCTTTACCATTGCACCTGAGAAGCCCCTTGGTGTCTGCTACTACTGCTGCTAAGTTGTTTTAGTCATGTCTGACTCTGTGTGACCCTATGGGCTGCAGCCTGAAATGTTCCTCTGTCCATGGGATTCTCCAGGAAGAATACTAGTGTGGGTTGCCATGTCCTCTTCCAGAGGATCTTCCCAACCCAGAAAGTAAACCCATGTCTCTTAAGTCTCCTGCATTGAGAGGTGGGTTCTTTACCACTAGAGCCACCTGGAAGCCCCCTAGTAGTCTATGATATCTATTTTACTTTAAAGGCAAGACTGTTCACTTTCCACAAGTATCCTAAATATCACCATTTTGAAGCTCAAAGTAAATTTGAAAAGATATGATGTTCATTCAATAACATGTTTGAGTTACCTCTTGCATTGAAGCAACAAATAACTTGATAAAATTAAACTATGTATGCTTGAGTAGATATTCAAAATAGTCCCTCTAGATTCGTGGGTAAAGACAGCCTAAAACAAGAAAATTAATATTGTCTTGAATTTCCAATATTTTTATTGTCTCTAATTCTTATAACAAACTATGGTACATACACTTTAAGTGGTCTCACTCTAACTTTCTAGCTATGAAACAAGGCAATATGGTTTTGTGGATTTCAGTTGAAAGGGAAATAAAGTAAAAGGTACTGTAGGGAAGACAAATCTGGTGAATTGGAGCCTAAGTCTCTCTTTTCAAGTATTTATGTGGGGCTGCCTATGAGAAAAGTGCTTTTCAATAAAAGTTGAAGGTCAAAAATTAAACTGGGTTTCACTGTTGGGTTGGGTTCAACTATTTATGTACAAAGAAAAAATTCAAATGTTTGGTTTAAAATATTTCTCCACCTCAGTTTTATAACTAAATAACTTTAATAACTCACATAATTTTCTTACCACCACGCATGTTGGGAGTATGTACAACTGTCACATTCTCTTCTGCATTGAGTGTGTGGGCACCATGCAACTTGAATTAATCATTACTGCCTTCCATTTTTCTTTTTTTACACTTCTATGCTTTCATGTTCCTTGAATCTGAAGTTGTAGGTGGATAGGGAGGTATTTGCACATTCCTTCATTCATCAAACAGATACTAAGTGCCTTCCATGTCCAGACACTATGCAGATGTGGTAGGTTTACTGGGGAGGAGAGGTGTGGAAGGTTATTTGAGTTCATTTCTTTCTGCACAGTTTAAGCCTAGACAGATGATGGCTGAAAAGTTTAGGTAAGATATTAGAAACGACTCAGACTAATTTATTTTTATGATGATTTGATCATTTGATGAGAGAATGAAGATGAAAGAATAGTATTTATGTAATGTCTACAGTAAGAGTGTACTATCCTAAGCCAATATAATGGAGAGGGGTCCCATTCCATCTTGAGCCCAAGTTGCATCTATTGCTGAGATTCATGCAAACACTGGAAAATTTAATGAGCTAATAATATTTAGCATTTTTATTTTTAAATACACAATGTATTTCCCTTTGCCAACATAACATTTGTTTGCCTATTAGTTGGGATAAGGTGGAAAGAGAGCAAATAAGGTCAAAATGTCTTCAGACTAGGTGTAGGTGCAGGGCTATGGGGTAAATAGGGCTACAACTGCCAAAATGCTTGAGATCATGATTTGGAATGAGCAACATTTTGTGTATAAGGAGAATGTACAGTTGCCATGAGTTAAAAGGATAAAATTAAGGCCAAAATTTTGTGTTTCAGATCAAGGTTTTAAGTTCAAATAGTAAAGAGTAAAGAGAAAGTCAGTGTAGGTGGATCAGGGTCATGCTTTCCTTGAACTAATGATTATTTAGAATATATTCAAGATATTGTGGTGGCATTGGGGATGCAGCAGTTTCTCGCTGATAGCTTACTGATTTTTCTTGTGATGCTCCCTCTTTCTGTCCCCAAATTCTTTCATGACCCTGTATTTCCTGCCCTACTATTTTCACTCTTGTTGAATATAAATCTTGTTCCAAGCTTCTTTCCTTATTTTCCTTCTCTTTTTATTTATATTCTCTCCTTCGGCCTCATACTCACCCTTATATTTCAGTATTCAGCCTCCATCAGTCTCATTTCTATATTCTAGTTTCTATCAACACCCCAGATCAGGGATTCCAAATCCATGCTAGAAGAACCAATGACATTTTTCAAGCAATGCAGAATTTGGAGTCACAGTCTTCATACAATTTGTACAACTTTCTAACTTTATTCTTGCTTTATTTCATCAAATATGTTTTCTCTCTTTGTAAGATGGAGTCAGTAACCTCCTTTAAGTGATTTTTTTGAGAGAAAATATATACTTAAGTGTAAAATGATTACATCTTTTAAAATGCAAAGCTATTGCTGTATACCACATAAAGATAACCTCTAAGAAGATTTTCTTCATTGCCTTAACTAGAGATGAACCCACATTCTTTTAAAATCAGTTATGTTCTGTCTTGTATCTTAGTAATATTTGCATTTGCTTTGTTGCTGTTGTTGTTTAATCAGTAAATTGTGTCTGACTCTGCAACCCCAGGGACTGCAGCATGCCAGGCTTCCCTGTCCTTCACTGTCTCCCGGAGTTTGCTCAAATTCATGTCCATTGAGTCAATGATAACATCCAACCATCTCATCCTCTGTCACCCACTTCTTCTCCTGCCCTCAATCTTCCCCAGCATTGAGATCTTTTCCAATGAGTAGGCTCTTTGCATCAGGCGGCCAAAATATTGGAGTTTCAGCATCAGTCCTTCCAATGAATATCCAGGGTTGATTTCCCTTTAGGATTGGCTGGTTTGATCTTCTTGCAGTCCAATGGACTCTCAAGAGTCTTCTCCAGCACCACAATTTAAAAGCATCAATTTTTCAGTACTCAGCCTTCTTTATGGTCCAGCTCTCACATCTGTATGTGACTACTGGAAAAACCATAACTTCCAACTACACAGACCCTTGTTGGCAAAGTGTTGTCTCTGCTTTTGAATATGCTGTCTAGGTTTGTCATGGCTTTTTTCCAAGGAGCAAGCATCTTTTAATTTCATGGCTACAGTCACTGTCTGGAGTGATTTTGGAGCCCAAGAAAATAAAATCTGACACTGTTTCCACTTTTTCCCATCTATTTGCCATGAAGTGATGGCAAATGGTTCTGTCTTATATCTTAGTAATGTTTACACTGCTTTAACTCCGTCCTAACCCAGTCCCTGACTAAAAGTTCTAGGAAGGCAGGAACTCAATAATATATCCTTTTAGCGCTTGAAACAATGCCTAGCATCAGAAACACATCCAAATAGTTGTTGAATTTAAATTGACAACTGGCTTTCATATTTGAGGAGGAAAAACCTCCACAGATTCTATCAAACGCATCATGTGTTAACAAAACGAGATGCATTCACGTTTTTCAGAGAAACTGTGTTTCTGATGATGGATGAGAATTAAATCTGTGCTTGGCTTGACGATCTGCAGGTGGGTTGTACCTGCCCTGGCTGTCAGTGCTCAAATTCGTAATGCCAGAGGAGGTGTTGCTCCTCATTGTCAAGCATTGGGTAAGCAAACCTCCACTTTCTATCGATCATACATGGCATGCACTGTGTGTGCCTGCTGCCTCTTGAAGCTCTATTAAAAGAATATAACACCCAACAGGAACCATCAAAGATTTAATCTACTTGCGTTTGCCTCTTTCTGCATCCCAGTTGGTTCATAGACTGATGAGAGATACTGGCATGCTGACAACACATGAGAGGGGAAAAACCTGTAGGTATCACTCATTAATTGTATTTTATTTCTGTTTTGAAAGATCTGAGTTCCACATTTTGAATTTTCATCCTAGCTCTATACTATGTATGCAAATTTGTGTTAGGAAAAGGAAGATGTAAATATTTTAATATTCAAATGCTAGCAGTGAGGTGTTATTTTTTGTTAACAGTTTGACTTTGTTTACTGACACTATGTGTTTGGTTGTCAATTGGTTTATTCTCTTTTTAACAGAGAAGAGTGATGACAAAGGCATATCTGCACAATGTCCACCAGCTCTTCAGCTATTATGTCTGATCTTAATTATTAATGATCTAAGACAATTTTAGTGTGAAAATTTAAAAAATAAACCAGGAAATGAAAACTAAACGAATCTCTCTTGGTCAAATTCTCTTATTTAAAGATTCTCTTTCTTGTCTTGTGACTCTGGGTTCTTCACGTGAATCTTTAAATAAGAGATTTTGACCAAGGACGCTTCCCAGGTGGCTAAATGGTAAAGAATTTGCCTGTCAATGCAGGAGACAGAGGATACGCAGGTTCAATCCCTGGGTAGGGAAGATCCCTTGGAGGAGGAAGTGGCAACCCACTCCAATATTCTTTTCTGGAAAATATCATGGAGCCTGTTGGGCTACAGTCCATGAGATGGCAAAGAGTTGGACTTGACTGAGTGACTAAGCACACACACATGACCAATTTAGAGAATAAAAGATTCAAATATCAGTTTTCAAAAGGTGTAGAGAGTCTAGGTTGATCTTTTATATTATTGTTATATTGTAAAAACTGGCAATTTGTCATTAAACTTTATTTTATTGAAGTCAAAATTCCTTTCAGTGAGGTTTAGAGACACCGCTTTATTTAGAGTTGACACAGTACAAACAGAAATGAAAATACTACGGGATAATAGATCCTAAAATCCACCCCATCCAAATGTCCTGAGTAAGATTTTGGTGAATGTTGGATTATAAATTCATAGTAAACATTCTTATAACTCTTCAATTGCCAATATTTTACACAGTTCACTTAAGAAAGATAAGAATGGTTTAGCTTTTTTGAAATGTCAGAGGTGTCATGGACATTTTGTTTTAAAAGTATAAATTATTTACGAGTATTTTTTTCATGTGGAATTAAAATGCACTCTCTTGTGACTGTGAGTCACAGGGGGACCCAAGTCTTAAGACTGAGCATTATGATTTGGAAGATTTTATAGATGCTGTTAATGAACTATCAGCTGTTTTTTTTTAAACCTTAGCATTTCTTCTGTACAGTGTCTTATTCTTAATTCCCTCTTTGAAATCATATTTTATTTTAACAGAAACTGTTAGTACTAAGAATCAAAGGACATTCAGATGCATGAAGTACTTGTGACACTGTGATAGTTAATTTTATGTGCCAACTTGAGTGGATCTTGAGATGCTTAAATATCTGGTTAAGCATTATTTCTAGGGGTATTTCTAAGGACGTTTCCAGAGAAGATTAACAATTCAGTTGATAGGCTGAGTAAAGTGCGTTACCCGCTGCACTGTGAACGGGCATCATTCAATCTGTTGAGAATTTTAAGAGAACAAAAAGGTGAGGAATGGGAAGATTTGCTCTCTCTCTGCCTGAGTGCTTGAACTGAGATTTAATCTTCCCTCTGTACTTCTGATTCTCAGGCCTTCAGACTCATACTGGAATCTACCCCATCAGCTCTCTGGCTTTCAGACTACATCACTGGCCTTCCTTGGGTCTCCAACTTCTGGATGACCTACTATGGGACTTCTCAGTCTCTAGAATTTGTAACTATCCAAAACCATGGTGCCTTTTTTTTTTAATCTTTTGGCTGTACTGCACAGCATATAGGATCTTAGTTCCCCAACCAGGGATTGAACCCACATCCCCTGCAGTGGAAGCACAGTTTTAACCACTGGATTGCTAGGGAAGTCCTCGTGGTGCATTTAAAAACAATTTTTTTTAATTGTCATAAAAGTCACAAAATATAAGATATACTATTTTAAACATAATATTTAACTACAGCTCAGTGGCACGAAGTACATTCACAATATTGTGCACCTCTCACCATTATCCATCCCCCAAATTTTTCTCCTTGCTAAACTGAAACTCTGTCTCCGCTAAACACTAAGACCCCATTCCCCTTTCCCCACCTTCTGACTCTCTGAATCTGACTGTTCTAGCTACCTCCTAGGTAGGTACCAAGATCCTAAGAGGAATCAAACAATATTTGTCTGTGCCAAAGAATTGATGCTTTTGAGCTGTGGTGTTGGAGAAGACTCTTGAGAGTCCCTTGGACTGCAAGGAGATCCAACCAGTCCATTCTGAAAGAAATCAGTCCTGGGTGTTCTTTGGAAGGACTGATGCTAAAGCTGAAACTCCAATACTGAAACTCATTGGAAAAGACTCTGATGCTGGGAAAGATTGAGGGCAGGAGGAGAAGGGGACAACAGAGGATGAGATGGCTGGATGGCATTACCAACTCGATGGACAATGGTTTGGGTGAACTCCAGGAGTTGGTGATGGACAGGGAGGCCTGGCCTGGCGTGGAAAAAGTTGGACATGACTGAGCGACTGAACTGACCTGAACTGAATGTATATTGGAATGCATTTCCATGGTGCATTTTTAAAAAGTTTTTTCTAGATAAAGATTCAGAAATTATTAATTAGTGTCTGCTGTCTTTCCTTCGGGGGAGAACATTTTTCACTTGCTTTATAGATTTTCACTGTGAGCCCACATTCAGCAGAGACTCTCCTCTGTGGGAGTGTTGTGTGCTCCACATTCTCCAACCTTTCCTGTTTAACTCTTGCTTCTGCTCTGAAACCCAGGGGTTCTTTGTTTCAGGACGTGCATGCTTGCATTCATGCTAGGTCACTTCAGTTGTGTCCAACTCTTTGTGACCCTATGGAATGTAGCCCTCCAGGCTCCTCTGTCCATGGGATTCTCCAGGTAAGAATACTGGAGTGGGTTGCTATGCCCTTCTCCAGGAAATCTTTCCAACCCATGGATCGAACCCATGTCTCTTACATCTCTTTCATTGGCAGGAGGGTTCTTTAACCACTATTGCAGAGTTTACATTGATTTCATAGCTTGGAATTCCCTCCTCATGTTGATAGTAAGTATTTGATTCATAACCATCAATTGTATGAATTTAAGATAACAATTTCCTGCCACTTTCCTGAGCAAGACAGCCAAAATCTTGAAGTCCGACATTTAAGAAGAGGCCTGATTTTCCAGGTTCCTTCACTTCTGGCATGAGGAGATTTCATTTTTCTTTTTGTTTATTTCACAATAGAACTTGTATCAATAATTTTATTACTGTTTTGACTATTTTTTCTAGGTTTCATCCTCTTTCAGAAAGCGGAAGAAGGGTCCTGGTTACTTCAGAACTGGAAGCATTAAGATATAATGAGTTTCAAGGATATAATGTATACTCTATTTTAAATCAGATCATTATAAGCATTCTTTCAAAATGGTGAAAAATTCTTTATCTGCTTTTAGGTCATGAGGTAACACATACATATCCAGAAACACTATTTATGTCTATAGCTTATATCTGTAATATGCAAAACTTGAGAAGGAGGCATTATTTTCCATATTTCACAAGTAAGGTGATTAAAATTCAGAAAAGCTAAGAAACTTGCCTACAGTTACTCAGCTATTGACTGACAAGTGAACTTTGAATCCTGAAACTGTTTGATTCCAGATGTTTTGAGCTTTACACTAGGTCTTGCTGCTGCCAATAAAATCTATTCAACTACTGAGATTTCTGTGATGAGACAATTAGTCATAACGATCTTTTCTATATTACATATGATGTAAGGGACTCCAGTAACATCCTTGACTTATGACAATACAAATTTCAGAATAAATTCTGCATATTTGCTCACAGAGAGCAGGTGAAGAGAACTAACTCTTGAATCATATATCAAGATACAATCGTATATCTTGAATCATGTATCATAAACCTAGCTCAGTGTGACCATGATTAAGTTATTTAACCTCTCTGAGCCTCAGTTTGCTTATCTACAGGATGAAGATCAAGCAATATTTCCTTGATTAGCTTGGAAAATACAAATAAAGCCCTGAGAATAATATCTGACACTAGCAAGAAGCTTAATACATACATGCTAGCTAGTATTATACAAATGATCCATATGGAAATATCTTGCATCAGTTAGTCTGTAATTGACAAAATATTTAGTATGCATCAAATATGGCAACAAAAGTCTCAAATTTGTGAAATGCAAAGTGTTTACCTTTTTCTAAGTAGATCTGTTAATTAAAGTCCTTTCTAATTAGCAGCTGTGCTTTTTTATAGCAAAACATTTTTTATACCTTCAATGTGTGAAAAGCAAAGAAGTACATGACAGTTTTAATGAGGTTCCTGTCTACTTAAATGAAATACAAAATTTTTACTGTTTTTCTAAAATTAAAGTTCCCATTAGTTTAGTGCCTGTGTTTTACTGTTTTCCAATCCGTTACTGACATCAGCACTGAATCTCTTACTGAGGACTTAAATTTATATAGGAATGCCATGAACACATAAATATATAACCTAATAACAATACTATATAAAATATACTCTGAAATTCAAAGCCATAGAAGTTAGTAACTATGAAGAACATGTAAATACTCACTTAGGATTAAGTTCGTTAAAAGTAATCTCTGGTAATATTTTAGTGACCTGTAACCTTAACATTTCTTTTCAATTTAACCAAAAGACACTTCCTTGTGGGGATGGTATTAATTAATCCCAGTAAGATGATAATGGCATTTCTGTTTTTATTTTATTTTTTCCATAGCCAGTGCCATTTATGATTTGTGTATTGAAGACTTTACTTTAAAGTGAACATAGACTCAGTAATTTCAACTTTCATTTATGGATCTTGTGTTCTTCTCTATTCAAAGTGCTATATGTACCTATTGTAAAGGGAGAGGAGGAAACAAGAGCTGAGAGTGAGGGGTAAGTGGAGGATTCTGGAATCTCAAACATTTGGAAAAGATTTAGAATATAGTAAGTTGCCTACATACGAACCTTCAAGCTGCAAACTTTCAAAGATGTGAATGTACATTTGCATGCCCAATTACATAATTAGTTCATCTAGCGTACATTGTCACATGCATGCATACTCTACAAGTGGTTATGCTCTATGTGCCTTACTGTACAGAGTACAGTAATACAGTATCTTTATTTCAAGCCCAGGATGTCTGGAAACAAGCATAAAAGCAGTGGTAATGTAACTGATAGTATTGTCCTTTTCAAGGTACTGTACTGTAAGATTTAAAATGTTTTTTTTTTCTTTTAATTTTTTGTGCTTGTTTGTTTTTTATGTATTATTTGTCTGAAAAGTATTATAAACCTATTACAATGCAGTACTATATAGTCGATTGTGTTGGTTGGGTACCTAGGCTAATTATGTTGGATTTATGAACCACTGGACTTATGAACTTGCTACTGAAACTGAACATGTTCATATGCAGGGGACTTAAGGGGCTAACTAGGGGGTCAACAAGGTATGGATAAAAGGGCATATTAGCATTTAAGACAGATTTTCAATATCATTTAATAGTTTTCTTCAATAAGACTCAGCTGCCACCTAATGTTGACTTAATCAGTTCAGTTCAGTCGTTCAGCCGTGTCCGACTCTTTGCGACCCCATGAATTGCAGCATGCCAGGCCTCCCTGTCCATCACCAACTCCCGGAGTTCATCCAAACTCATGTCCATCGAGTCAGTGATGCCATCCAGCCATCTCATCCTGTCATCACCTTTTCCTCCTGTCCCTACTCCCTCCCAGCATCTGAGTCTTTTCCAATGAGTCAACTCTTCGCATCAGGTGGCCAAAGTACTGGAGTTTCAGCTTTAGTAGCAGTCCTTCCAAAGAACACCCAGGACTTACCTCCTTTAGAATGGACTGGTTGGATCTCCTTGAAGTCCAAGGGACTCTCAAGAGTCTTCTCCAACACCACAGTTCAAAAGCATCAATTCTTTGGTGCTCAGCCTTCTTCACAGTCCAACTCTCACATCCATACATGACCACTGGAAAAACCATAGACTTGACTAGACGAACCTTTGTTGGCAAAATAATGTCTCTGCTTTTGAATATGCTATCTAGGTTGGTCATAACTTTCCTTCCAAGGAGTAAGCGTCTTTGAATTTCATGGCTGCAGTCACCATCTGCAGTGATTTTGGAGCCCAGAAAAATAAAGTCTGACACCGTTTCCCCATTTATTTCCCATGAAGTGATGGGACCAGATGCCATGATCTTAGTTTTCTGAATGTTGAGCCTTAAGCTAACTTTTTCACTCTCCTCTTTCACTTTCATCAAGAGGCTTTTGAGTTCCTCTTCACTAATCATTAGGGAAATGCAAATCAAAACCACAATGAGATATCACCTCATTAGAGGAGGCTGGCATCAAAAAGACAACATATAAAAATGCCAGTGAGAAAGTAGAGAAAAGGGAATCCTTGTGCACTGTTGGTGAGACTGTAAATTGCTACAGCCACTACAGAAAACAGTATGGGTGGGGGGTTCCTCAAAATATTAAAAATAAAACTACTGTATGATTCAGCAATTCCCCTTCTGGGAATATATCCAAAGGAAACAAAAACATTAACATGGGAAGATATTTGAACTCTTGTGCATATATCAGAATTATATATTACAGCCAAGACATGGGAATAACCCGAGTAACCATCAATGGATGAATGAATAAAGAAGTTATATACATATATAAGAAGGAAAGTCTGCTATTTGAAGAAACACGGATGAACTTGATGGCATTATGCTAAGTGAAACAAGTCAGGCAGAGAAAGATACACAAAATATGATAAACAGTATGATCTCACTGATAGGTGGAAACTAAAAAAGAAAAAAGGAAACTCATAGGGAAAAAGGGGCTTCCCTTGTGACTTAGTGGTGAAAGAATCCACCTACAAGGCAGGAGACGTGGTTCGATTCCTGAGTTGGGAAGATCTCCTGGAGAAGGAAATAGCTACCCACTCTAGTATTCTCACCTGTGAAATCCCATGGACAGAGGAGCCTGGCAGGCTACAGTCCATGGGGTCAGAAACAGCTGGACACGTCTTAGTGACTGAGAACACATAGGAAAAGATGTGTGTTCATCAGAGATGAGGAATGTGGGTAGGGAGAATTAATTGGATGAAGACAGAGAAAGGTAAAAACTTTCAATTATAAGATATGTAAGTACTGGGTATGTAATACATTGAACACAATAGGATAACTATAGCTAAAACTTCTGTATGATATATTTGAAAGATGTTAAGAGAGTAAATACTGTGAGTTCTCATCACAAGGATTTTTTTATTAATGTGAGATAATGGCTATTAACTAAGATTATTATGGTAATCACTTCACAATATATGTAACTGAAGTCACTATGCTATACACCTTAAACTTACACAGTGTTGTATATGAATTATATCTCATAAAACTGAAAAAATTAACATAAATATATAGATAGAAGAAGTGGATCCAGGTTTGTGGTGCCTAAAGCACATGCAATTTTGTCCTTAAGTAAAGAATATAAAAATACAATGAATCATACATTGCAGTAAGAGCTTTGGAAGGGACCCATGCAATTTAGAGGACCTGAAACTTAATCTGAATTAATTTTTCAGTAAATTCACTCCATATTCTAGGTGCTATTCTAGAAACAGTAAACATCAGCAGAGTGAGACTCAATGCCTCACATAAAAGCAGGCCTGAAGCACATACTTCCATAAACCAAATATCTACCATGTTATTTGGAGTGAGAGAAATCCTTTTGTTTCCAGTGACAATAATTTATTGAGGGTATTGAGGCTCTAGGGATCTGTAGCCCACACACGAGCATTTGCGCAATATCTCTTGAGGTTACAGTCTTCATTACTAAAGAATATAAATGTTTTGGATCTCAGGAAATCATGTTATTTTTGTAATACTGCATTTGAAATCTCTTGATGGCCCAATGTCTTTATTGTATTCAATACTTTCCTTCTGTTATCCTCCAAAGAACAATCAACTCAAGCTTTCCTTCCATCTTTTCTTTCCCTGTCCACCCCCAAAATGAAAGGAATCAGAAGTAAGGAGGAAAAAATGAAAGATAAATAAATTTATCTTTTTTGTACACTAGAAACAGTATGGCATTAAATAAATGTATTTGTGACATTATCAATGTAACCTATTTACCACTATTGTTGAAAAATAAAATTGTCTCAGATGTAATCTTACTTTAATCCAGAAATCTCTCCATATCATGTAATATTTTATTAATGTAGTAACAGCAATACCATTCATAATAGCCGAATAATATTTTGCTGTTACAGAGTATATCTCTTCAAGATAAGTGGGCTAACAATAGCCCTGATTTCATTACTTATTAAAACAGTTAAAGTAATAGTTTCTGATTTGCATAAGCTGCAGATTAATGGTGTTTACTGAGCAGTGGGACTTGTACTTACATTCAGAATGCCAATGACAGGAGACGTATGCAAGTCGGAGGCATCCTGTCGTCCTATAAACCAGTCACATGTTTATTTCTGGCAAAATGATAAAAGCATATTAGTGTAAACAGTTCAGTCAAGCTTAATGCATAAATAACTAATTGAAAATCCTGGAGGTTCATGTAAGAATACAATGAGTACTTTGTTTATTTAATTAAAGCCAAAGTAACTTTTTAATGACCCATTGAAAACCAAAGACACTTAAAAAACTGGGCAGGAAGTTTATAGCCTTATTAAAAATTATGAAGTTGCTTTGAATATATAAATAAAAGTAACAGAAAATGATAATGTCCTTATAAGCTTCCATAGAAGAAATACTGACATTTTCATTTTGCCATCCTTCCTCCCTTTCTTCCTATGTCTCTCTATATGTCTATCTATCTATCTAGCCATTCATCTTCATCATCTGTCTAATCTATATTCTATAATAAAAGACAGTATTTATTCTTTAATGCAGACAGTCATAGAAAATCTACTTTCTGTCCTTGGATGCACCATGGGGGATAGATACACAGAATATCTGTAGTCACAACAGCCTGAACTTCTTTCTAAGGATGTCCCCCGACCCCCAACCTGGCCCCAGACCAATCTCAGGTCCTTCAGACATAATGAATGAGCTTAGAGACTTGCATGAGATTCAGTATTATTTGTATTTTATCCTAAAGGAAGAACTGAACACTTTGACAGAGATTGCACAAAAATGAATACTTTCTATAATGAAGTATTGAAGGTGCCTGATGTCAGTAACTGATACAAACAGAGTTTTCTAAGGCTAGAAGGATTGGTACCTAGTTATTTTTGTTCTGTCTTGAATTTTGCAACGGTGAACCAGGTCCTGTAGCTTTTGAAAGAAGGGTTTAAATGAATAGCTTTTTGAAGGACTTAGTTTAATGTTTTATTCAAGATAGCTTTTTACCCTCATGAAAAGATAAAGAATGATTGTTGTTGATATAGTAATATGTATGTGGGGCTGGATTTTGTGATCTACATGCTAAGCTGCAAAGTATACATATAAGTACTCATTGTACAAAAGAATGATATCAATTTTGAAGAATTCTAATACATCCCAAGTCTTAGCAGATTTTAAGATAAATTCGTCACAGAATATGACTTATCATCCTTACCTTCACATAGTTCCATCTCTCTGTGAACACTCTACCTTCTTCCCTTGACAAATATAAGTCATTCCTCAGGCTATTTCTTTCTATTCCCAAGATGTTCAATGATTCAACTCATGACTAGGCTGTCTTGAACACCAAAATTTCTGTTTTGTTTTATTCTAGTTATATTTTTGGAAAATTAAAGCTGGGTTGGATTTTGTGGGGAACGTCAGAGTGGAGAGTTTTATAGGGTCTAAAATGTAAACTCTACTGAGACCAGGTCAGTTTTTTGTCACTGCATATATGGTGCCTGGCTCGTTTTCCAGTTCATAACTATTCATAAATATTGAGTAAGTGAATGAATAAAAAATGATAAAGAATTTTTATTTTGTTTTGAAGGTATCTCAGAGAAGTATTACATTTAGATTTATGCTTTAAAAATATTTATCTTGTAACAGTATAGAATTTGGATTAAGAAGAGCTACATGGGTGGTAGAGGGACCAACTTGGAGGCTATTGAAGTAGCTTAGGAGCCAACTGATGAGTAAATATAAAGCAAAGAAGTGAGGATAGAGATTTAGAGAAAGGATTCAAGATACAGTTTAGGTACGAGAATCCACAGAAACTGTTGACTCATTCTTCATAGAAATAGTGTAAATTCAAAGTAAAAGAAAATCCCAAATTTCTAACTGGACATCAAGCAAAATAGGGGGAAAAAAGTAGACAATGTTAGTTTTCAGTTTGAATACTCTAACAGTGAAAATGTACACCTGGAACTCAGGAGATAGCTCCTAGATAGAGCCATAGTTTGGGAAATCCTAATCACATATGGTACAAAAGTTTTGCTTATGGTGAAGATAAAAAGTATGGAGGACAAAGATCAGGGTAACATTAGCGTCTAAGAAGTACTGGAGCTTGAGACTTGAAAGGAACTTGAGAAGGAGTGAAGAGAGAATTAGAAAGAGAACAGATTGTCCTTGATGTTGCTAAATGAGTGGTGGATAGTGTCAAATGCAATAAAGCATGTAACAGACAAATTGAAATGTGTTCAGTGAATTGATTATCTTTGTCAAAACTGTTACAGTGGTGTGGTGGGGATCAAAGTATAGTTTTAGGGATTGATGTACAAATGACTGGATGCAAGGGAAGGTAAATAAAACAGTCCGACCTTTGAAGGCACAGTTGAAGAAAAGGTTAGTAAGAGGCCAATGTCTAGCACATTACAGATTTTCAATAAATCTTTGTTGAAAAAACAAATGAGTACCTAGGTTTAGAGCAAGATAAAGGCAACATTGTTATTAAGAGATGAAATAGGCATACATAGATACGTTGAAGGATATGGGGCCAATGGGTAAGGAAAAAGAGATGTAAAGTCATGTCATAGAAAGTGAAAAATGAAAGGTCTTAGTACATAGACAAAGCAATTCACTTTGCATAGAAAATATCAGAGGTAAAGTTGCAGAGACATATTCAAATGCTAGCATATTAGTAAGTGAATGGCAAGAAGTTGAGAGCATTATGTGACAGTTCCTATTCTGTTTGTAAATCAGGGAGCATCATGCTAAGAGTGAGATTGGCAGGCAAGGTACTTAAAGATGAGATGAATGATTAGAGTGACATTCAGGATACTGAAAAATGGAGCCAGTCATGGACAACTTGGACTGGCCAATAGAGGGCACCCAGATGGCTTTAGATCCTAAAAGTCTCGATGGGATGAATCACCCAGTTTCTGTGCTTTCCTCCAGATATGCACAGCAGTATCAGTATAGGTTCAGGAGAGTGAGTGGGTTTCCTAGGTTTTTAGGTATGGATAAACGGAAGGAGAAAAGTAGGAGGAAATGGAAGGTGCTGACAAGACAGGGGTTTATAAGTAGGAGCCTCACTTAAGAGAGAAGAAAACAAAAAAAGTTTCTTGAAATATTTAGCAGCAATGAAATACAGAAATGAGCTGCATAGTTTCCTGATGAATTATATGCATTCCAGTTATGCTATGATACTAAAAATTTGGAGTTAAGACTCCTAAGATGGAAAAGTCCAATGCCTGGAAATGTCCAAGGAGTCACTGAAATGAAGTGGAGATAGTTATTGGAATTAGACACACCAAGGGGCCAAGAGCCTGGTATAGGATGTAGAAAGTGAAAGTGTTAGTCACTTAGCTATGTGACCCCATGGACTGTAACCCACCAGGCTCCTCTGTCCATGGAATTCTCCAGGCAAGAATACTGAAGTGGTAACCATTCCCTTTTCCAAGGGATCTGATCTTCCCAACTCTGGGATCAAACCCAGGTCTCCTTCATTGTAGGCAGATTCTTTACAGTCTGAGCCACCATGGAAGCCCAAAGGGTATAGAATACCTGTGAAATGACTTGGGATTTTGAAAGACCATAGACTAATCAGAAAATCAATCACTTTCACATTTAGAAAAGGGAATTCCCTGGTGGTCAGGTGATTAAGACTTGGTGCTTTCACTGCTGTGGCCCTGATTCAGTCCCTCCTTGGGGAACTAAGATCTCGCGAGCCACAAGGCATGGCCAAAAAGACAAAGTGAAGTGAAGTGAAAGTCGCTCAGTTGTGTCTGACTCTTTGCGACCCTATGGACTGCATGGACTATACAGTCCATGGGATTCTCTAGGGTAGAATACTGGAGTGGGTAGCCTTTTCCTTCTCCAGGGGATCTTCCCAACCCAGGGCTTGAACCCAGGTCTCCCACATTGCAAGTGGATTCTTTACCAACTGAGCTATCAAGGAAGTCTATAAAAAAAGACAAAACCCCAAGACAAAAGAACATTAGAATTGTTCAGCAATAGTAGTGGTTGTTTACAATGTATATGTACATAAATATTTATTGTTCTGTTCATGTATATGCATAACATAATATATATATAAATAATATACACATCAATTAATTATGGTCTAGTATTCGAAGTTTTATTTTGAATAGGAACTTCAGATGAATAAACACTTTCATACATATATACATATATAATTTAGCTTCATAAATTATTAAAAGCCTCTATGCTTCTCTAGAGGAGAAGGCAATGGCACCCCACTCCAGTACTCTTGCCTGGAAAATCCCATGGATGGAGGAGCCTGGTAGGCTGCAGTCCATGGGGTCACTAAGAGTCGGACACGACTGAGCGACTTCACTTTCATGCGTTGGAGAAGGAAATGGCAACCCATTCCAGTGTTCTTGCCTGGAGAATCCCAGGGACGGGGGAGCCTGGTGAGCTGCCATCTATGGGGTCGCACAGAGTCGGACACGACTGAAGCGACTTAGCAGCAGCAGCAGCAGCATACTTCTCTAGATACAGTGAGTCTATGGTAGTGGTAATTTTTACTTATTATGTGATTAATATCTCTTGTTTTAGAAAAACTTTAACGTATAGCTGCAGTGTGGAGAATCCTGAAGGAAATGTTAAAGTGAGGAGGTTTAGTTTTGACATCGGCAACATTTTCAAGAGACTTTCACTCAGAATGTTGCTGTCTGTGGGCTGACAGTTTTCTTTGACTCACTCTTAGCCCGGCTTTGCACTGAAAATCTGACCAGCTCTTTCTACCTGCAAATCTACAATATCCTGAAATAATATTTGTTCACATAACATCACTCTATTCTCTATAAAATACCCCAGCCTTCCTCAAAAGAAATAGTGTTATTGCAAGTTTGACTATTGAAAAAGTAATATTGCCTCCAAGGGGGTATGCCATCTTAATAAGACATATCTTCAAGACACGAAGAAATGTACTTTTCAAATCCTACATGCCTTATAAACCACCACTTATGAAACCTTTGTTCTAAAGTGTTGCCAGTTTTACCTGAGACAGATATTTTACTGCATTTAAAAGGTCTCTGAGGATCTTAGGGAATCTTAGGTGAACCTGGAGGCCTGGTGGATATAATGAAAACCAAAGTTTTTGTTTCATGAAGTTTTCTCAAGGCTTTTCTCCTGGGCATTTAAATGTAACTTCCATTTTGCTAGTCTAACTTCACCATGTAGTGCTAGTAGAAATTTTAGGAAGAGAAATAGCTGGTGTGTATAATAAACTGAAAAACAGGACTCTCTTCTCACTCACCTACTATTCCACTGAAGGAAGTGGTGGTAGAAAATATTGTTAGTCTAATTAAAATTAGATGCAGCCATCCATAAAAATGAGAGACCAATGGTATTTTTAGAATCTTTTACAACTGGAACTTATTTGGCTAGTTAGCTCTAGAAAAAAAGTTACCAAGCAAATATCCACCAAAATCAGTTTTATTTTCCCCTCTGCTTTCAAGGTTCTTTCCTTTCCTGTTCAGTGAATCCAATGTTTTACCCAAATCGATTGAGTAAACCAATTCATACTGGGTGCTATTGCCTTTTACTGTATTGCTCTTTTCAGAGACATTTTTCTGTTTATCTTGATTTATATATGTAAATCATTTTATCCTCTTTGTCCACTGATACATGTTTTTTTAAACAAATATTATATGTCTGCTACTGTTCTAGGCCCTTGAAATACAGAAGCAGACAAGATCTTACAGATCCTTGCAGCTGTGAGGCTCACATTTTAGTGGTGGACAGACAAACAACACACAAAGAGATTTCATAACACACATTCACGTGACTAAACAGTGCAGGCTACAAAGAAATTGAAACAGGATAAAGACCTGAAAAGTGGCTGGATAAGCTTTATACATCTTATCCCAAGCACAAACTATAGCCTAGATTGACTATTAAAAAAAAACTTAAATATCAAGTTAATGTTAAAAAGATCCATTTAATATCAGTGAAAGTTGCCGCAAAAAGAATAATAACAGGAACATTTGCCTTTGGGGAGAATGTGACAATAGTGTGCTAGCACAGATGTTCTAATGTTAAGTGTGGTCCCTCTTTGGGGCTAAATTTTTAATGGAGAAACTAATGAAACATCCTTAATGAGAAAAAGAGGAGTGGTGAGGACAAAATGCTATCCACCTCTGGACCTCTGTGGTCCAATGTAGTTATCACTGGCTGGCGTGGACCCTAAATATGTTAAATGTGGCTAGCCTACATTGAAATGTGCTCTAAGAGTGAAATACACTGCTACTGCTAAGTCACTTCAGTCGTGTCCGACTCTGTGTGAACCCATAGACGGCAGCCTACCAGGCTCCCCCGTCCCTGGGATTCTCCAGGCAAGAACACTGGAGTGGGTTGCCATTTCCTTCTCCAATGCATGAAAGTGAAAAGTGAAAGTGAAGTCGCTCAGTTGTATCAGACTCTTAGCGACCCCATGGACTGCAGCCTACCAGGCTCCTCCATCCATGGGATTTTCCAGGCAAGAGTACTGGACTGGGGTGCCATTGCCCCAAGTGAAATATGCACTAGATAGCAAAGATTTATTATGAAAAAAATTATAAAATGTCTTATTGTTTTTTATGTTGATTGCATGTTGGAATTGCATTGTTATGGTGATTGCATTTTGGAGCCATCAGATCAAATTAAATATATTATTAAAATTAATCTCAGCTTTTCATCATTGAGTATGATGTTAGCTGTGGGTTTGTCATATATATGGCCTCAATAATGTTGAGATATGTTCCTTTTATGTCCACTTTCTGGAGAGGGTTTTTTTTTTTTATCATAAATAGATGTTGAATTTTGTGAAAAGCTTTCTCTGCATCTATTGTGATGGTCATATATGGTTTTTATTATTCAATTTGTTGATGTAATACATCAGTCACATTGATTGATTTGTAGATATTAAAAAATCCTTGAATCTCTGGGATAAAATCCACTTGGTCATGGTGTATGATCTGTTTAATGTATCATTAGATTGAATTTTCTAATATTTTGTTGAAGATTTTTACATCTATGCTCATCAGTGTTATTGGCCTGTACTTTTCTTTCTTGTGGCTTCTTTGGTTTTGGTATCAGGATGATACTGGCCTCATAGCATGAGTTTGAAAATGTTCCTTCCTCTGCAGTTTCTTGAAATAGTTTGAGAAGGATAGGTTAACGCTTCTCCAAATATTTGGCAGAAATCACCTGTGAAGCCATCAGGTCTTGGACTTTTGGGTTTTGGGAGTTTTTAAATTACTAATTCAATTTCAGTGCTTGTGATTGGTCTGTTGATGTTTTCTATTTCTTCCTGGTTCCATTTTGGGAGGTTGTCCTTTCTAAGAATTTGTCCATTTCTTCTAGGTTGTTCATTTTCTTGTCATCTAGTTGTTCATAGCAGTCTCTTATAGTCCTTATGTATTTCTGTGGTGTTGATTGAACTCCTTCTTAACTCCTAATTTTATTGATTTGGAAACTCTCTCTTTTTTTCTCACCAACTTAATAGACATGAATTTTAGCAAACATTGGGAGATAGTGGAGGACAGAAGAGCCTGGGGTTCTGCAGTCCGTGGAGTCACAGAGAGTCGGACACGACTTAGTGACCGAACAACAACAACAGCAACAACAACCTTTTTTTCTTGATGAATCTGGCTAATGGTTTACCAATTTTATCTTTTCAAAGAGCCAGGTTTTAGTTTCATTGTACTTTTCTATTGTCATCTATTTCTTTTTACCTTTAAAATATATCTTCTGGAAAGTCTTACATTACATGTGTGATTTGCTAAATATTCCTAATGGCAGCCTTGTGAAAAGCTCTTGGGAGCTAAATCTTGGGAGTCTAAATTGGGAGTTGGCAAGCTTTTCCTATAAAGAGCTAGATAGTAAACATTTTAGACTGCGTGGATCAAGAGAAAAGAAATGCAGATATTATGCATGTGGTCATTTAACCATTTAAAGTACAAGTATGTAAAGATGTAAAAATCATCTTTACATTGCAGGTCATACAAAAATAGATGGTGGGCCAGATTTGGCTCATACCTGATGCCTGTCTTAAATTATAGTGGAAAGATGAAGGGATTCAGAACTCTGTGGTCAAATGTTGACTCTGCCACTTAGCCCAAAGGACCTTTGGCCAGACAGCTTCTAGGTTTCTTTCTCTTTATTTGTGAAAATGAGAATATTAACATCTATACCTTTAGGATGTTATAGAATTTAGTAAGATTTTATAGTATTGATTTGTAACCCACTAGACAAAATGTTGGTTCTTTATTTCTTGCAAAATGTGAGATTGTCAATAAAATATTGTCATTAAATATTGGGGTTGTGGGAGGAAAATATAATACACATGTTCCCTTGCACATACAAATTCTTTAAAAAACATGAAAATAGGTCATATAATAACAGCCTAAATTGTTCAGAAACAAAATCTTACATCATGCTGCCTATATTTTGACCATGTAAAGGAAGTGTGCAGCCTCTTAAATACAATTGCTCTCAAAATGTTGGGTTTGTTTAAAACAACTAGAAAGTCTGAGGGTGAAATTTCAAAACACCTGGGTTGGGGACTATCTTTGAACAAAGGTTCTATCTGAAAGTTTCTCAAAACAAATTGTGTAGAAAATAGCTTTAATATCAAGTACTTTTGAATCTGGCTTCTTAGTCTTTTTAAAAGTGAGAATGTTGTCAGATCTCCACATGATACTAGGATCCATGGATGGATTTTTAAAAAATAGAATGAAAAATAACTTCCCCAAACTCTCTAAATATTTTACTTTTTTGTTTTATTAATCATACCTGCATGCAAATGTATACGGTAAGTATTTGTAACAATGTGTATGATACATATAATATATTCAGGATACAGATAATTTTTGATGAATACATGGACTATAGATTTCTTGCAGTATCTCTATGAGCCTTAGGGCTCAACAACCCATTTGTGCCACCTTGGAGAATAGTACTTATCCTGTGAGGTGAATTCATGAGAAATTTAGAGTTAATTTCATTTATGAAGCATTGCTGATTTACACTAAAGCTGCCACATT
This sequence comes from Bos indicus, assembly GCF_029378745.1. NCBI lineage: Eukaryota > Metazoa > Chordata > Mammalia > Artiodactyla > Bovidae > Bos > Bos indicus. The sequence continues at coordinate 58,006,823 of NC_091761.1, read as the reverse complement.
TTACACTAAAGCCCCTACTTGCTGCCACTGTGTACCCTGTAATAATGTCACTAACTTCTATAATCCTCCTTCAATTTCTAAGTTTGTCCTCATTATTCATGTTATATCACAGTCTCACTAGCCTTTGGCTAGCTGGCATAATTAAGCATCGATCCTGAGTGTCTCTTTCCCTAGTCTCAGAGGCCACCACAGAAAATAGAACTATTCACTGGGGCTGCTGTCTCAGTTGCTCATGGCTCAAGTTTGTACTTGAAAGGTGGTGATTGAGTCTAAATGGTTGCTCTTTTGAGAATTTTCAGCTCAATTTGACCACCATTGTATAGGATGTACTATAACTACCATGCAAAATTATTCCATACAGTTTCAAAGTTTCTATGTAATTTAGTCAAAATATTAAAACTCTGAAGCTGAAATCAGTCCAAGGTATAAGCCTCTTTATTGACATGTTCATTCATCAGCATTTACTTAATACCTAGGACAGGGCACAACTCTAGGGGCTTTGTCACTCAAAGTGACATTTATATGGAAGGTCAGTTGTTTAAGCTAGAACTTACCCACTCGTCTCCATAAAGCTTAGTAATTATTTTAGGCTTGACATTATTATTTATTAGTTTGGTTTTATGCTTGTGTGAGAAGTATATGATGTTTTCCTACAGAGAAGATAAAGCCAGATTACTTGGATTCAAATTCTGGAGTTTCCACACATGTTGTGGGGTCATAACAAATTATTCAGTTTCTCTGGCCACAGTTTCATCTCTAAGATGGATACATTAATAGCATTTACTTCATTGAACAATTATAAGGTTTAAATCAGTTAATATTTATAAAGTATCTGGCATGGTGAAAGCCCATATTAAACCACTGTTCATTATATTTGGGAAGGGGGACAGACCTTAATGGACTAAGACCTAATCAGCATGATGCTATACCTTTCTATTTTGAAAGCTTTGTAAGAACTCCTATGGTTTAAATAGAAAGTTTTTGTTGTAAATATCCCTTTGAAGATTTTTAAAATTTTAAACTAAAAGATACCTTAGAAAAATTTTAAATCCAACTTTCCTGCTTTACTAATGAGGAAACTGAAACTTAGAGAAATACAAGAATTTTGTTGAAGAATGAAAAACCAGTTAGTCAGAGAACTTGGACTAAAACCTAAGTATTTTGGTCCTTAACCTAGTGTTTCTTTTGGTGCGTGGTACTGGCACAGTTACATTTCTACAACAAAATGTGTCTATGGTTCCAATAGTTTTTTAAAAAAACATTATTGGAGTACAGTTGCTTTACAATGTTGTATTAGTTTCTTCTGTATAGCAAAGTGAATCAACTATACATATATCCCCTCTTCTTGGATTTCCTTCCCATTTAGGTTACCACAAGAGCATTGAGTAGAGTTCCCTGCGCTATACAGTGGGTTCTCATGAGTTATCTATTTTATACATTGTAGTGTTTATATGACAATCCCCATCTCCCAATACATCCCACCACCTCCTCCATTCTCCCCTCTTGATGCCAAATGCTTTTTCCAACCTACTTCAGGATCCAAAAGCTTAATGAGAAAGAGGGAATGGAAGACATAGTGTAACTACAGCCCGGGAATGCACATTCTTCCAGTTAATAGTTACCAAATGTAATACAGGACACCAGTTGTGTTTCTATCTCAGATGAACAACATATTTGTTAAAATATTACATGAGGATATGCTTACCTGAAAAAAAGTTCCTTGTTTATCTGAAATTAAAATGTTACTAAGGATCTTCCATTTTAATTTGCTAAATCTGGCAACCCTATCCACTCATAAAGATGATTTAATCAGTGAATGATTATAACTGGATTAGCAATTCTCAAGTGGACAGGTAGGAGAGAAGACATAATCTAAATCTAATTTGTGACTTTTTTTTGGTGAAGAAGGGATAGAAGCAAAAATGTTAGTTGCTTAGTCATGTCCAACTCTTTGCGACCCCATGGACTGTAGCCCACCAGGCTCCTCTGGCCATGGAATTCTCTAGGCAAGAATACTGGAGTGGGTTCCCGTGCCCTCCCTCAGGAGATCTTTCTGACGCAGGGATCAAACCCTGGTCTCCTGCTTTGCAGGCAGATTCTTTACTGTCTGAGCTATAAGGGAACCCATCACGTTTGTAAGAGGCAGACATTCTCATCATCACCCCCACATCTTTGACTTAGATATTTTTGTGATATTCATACAATCATATCTCATTTTATTGCATTTCTCTGTATTTCACTTCATGGATATTGTGTTTTTTTTACAAACTGAAGGCTTGTGGCAGCCTTGTGTTAAACAAGCCTATCGTCTCCACTGTTCCAACAACATTTGCTCACTTCATATCTGTGTCAGATCTTGGGAATTCTTGCAATATTTCAGACTTTTATTAGTATTATAATTGTTACAATGATCTGTGATCAATGATCTTTGATGTAACTGTTGCAAAAAGATTATATCTCGCTGAATGCTCAGATGATGGTTAATAGTTTTTAGCAATATTTCAAAATTAAAGTATGTACTTTTAAGACATAATTCTATTGCATATTTAATAGAAGGCAATATAGTACAAATATAACATATATACACTGGGACACCATGAAATTTGTGTGATTCACTTTGTTGTGATAATTACTTTCTTGAGGTGGTCTGGAACTGTACCTCTGAGGTATGCCCATAATAACAATGGCTAATATTGAATGCTTTCCGTGTGCCAGACACTTTGTAATTTCTCTATGGGTATTTTCTCATTTAGCACTCACACAGCCTAGCTTATTAAGTACTATCATTATCCTCATTATGTGAGATGGATAAATCAGTCTGGGCTTTTACCCACAGAGGTTTATTTTTGTCTCATACCGTGTCTATTGGAGTGAGCAGCAGTCTTGCTCCATGAAACCTGGTAAAGGGATCAGTTTCCATCCAGACATCCCGATTTTGTGGTTCGGATAAGAAAGATCATGGTGGAATTATGTCATGGCTCTTAATGCTACTGCTCTAAGGTAGCAAGTGCCACTTTATGTCACATGTGTGTGCTACATGCTAAGTCACTTCAGTCATGTCTGACTCTTTATGACTCTACAGACTGGGTCCATCAGGCTCCTCTGTCCATGGGATTCTCCAGGCAAGAGTACTGGAGTGGGTTGCCACGCCCTCCTCCAGGAGATTTTCCAGACCCAGAGATTGAACCCATGTCTCTTACATCTCCTGTATTGGTAGGCAGTTTCTTTACCACTAGTGCCACCTGAGAAGCCCACTGCTGGTACCCAAGTCCAGATCCCCGACCCCCAACCTGCAACCCCCACCATGCCTTCCGACTCTCCCCATCTGTACCAGCCACAAGTGGCACCAGAACCACCTCCCTCCAGCCCCACCAACCTCGCAACCTCACTGTGCCCTTGAAGAACTGCAGCTTTGGAGTCAAGAGCTGCAGGGGCCAGCCAGACTCACTGCTATCTGACTCTGTGCCACTGGACTGTTTCTTAACTTCTGCAGACCACAGAACACTCCTTCCAGTGTGATGCTCCAGATACAATAAGCAAGGCCTGCACCCTCGGCCCTGGGTGTGACCTACTGTGAGTGTTCAATCGAGAGCTGTCATTACCATCACTGTGGTTGTTGTAGTGGTTGTATGTCACAACCTGGCTCATGAACCTTCCCTGACTGCCTGGCCGTGGGACAGAGTTCACACTGCTTACCCTGGAGGTCAATACCATACACTGTCTACCTTTCTATTTTATCTCCCTTCTGTCCACATCATTGGCCAAAGCAAGACACACACGCAAATCTGAAGACAATGATGCAAGAGAGTATAATTCTCCCTTAGGATGAAGCAGCAAATAATTTGAGCGATAATGTTGGGTTGGCCAAAATGTTTGTTTGGGTTTTTTTCCATACTGTCTTATGGAAAAACCCAAACAGCTTTTTGGTCAACTCAATATCATGTACCTGATGAGGAAGCTGAGGGATAGACAAGGGATTTGCCCATGGTTGCAAAGTAAGATTTTGCTTTGGGCTTTCTGAGTCCACAACCTGCAGACTGTCTTCCTGTTATATAAGTACAACAGCCAGCAACATTCACCTACATCTGTTAGGATGAATACTGAGCTTTCGGTTGTGAAAAAGAGAAGACAGTGGCATTTGCGTCCTGTTTCCGGCTGCCTCCCCTGCAATGCCAGCTTCAGAACCATCAGTAGGTCGCGTTGAGGACCTTGCTTTCTGCACTGTGTGCAATATTGTAATTTTGAAATTGAAATAGAATGTCCTTTTAGTTGTGTAGTATAGGATTTTAAAAAATGTATAAGTAGTGTCCTGTACTTTAAATAAGATCCATTAGCAAAGCCCTGACGCTGTGAGCCAGTGAAATGACTTTCGGGCCCCAGATGTTTGTACACGTTTTTTCCCGTAATTCTCATGATTGCCACTGAGTGGTTACACCTCCTTTACCAAGCTGAATAATACATCACACTTAAACTGACACTTCACCAGAGACGGAGTGCTTCTGCAAGGCCTCAGAGAGCTCAAGCTGTTGAAAATGAATGGATATTAAAGTGAAATATTAGGCCACATAGTAGAACATAGCTGGTTACATAAGAATGTTAAAATGATGTTATTGGCAAGTTGGAGAATACAGTAAGGAGAAAATGATTATAACAGCTAGTAAAAAATGATGACTTATGAAAAATTCATTTATTACCTTAAAGGGCTTGTTCATAATTGTAACCATTTTCCCATAGTGGTAAGAAAACATAAATCTTTTTTTCTTTTCATGCTCAGGTAGGTAATGTTTTTCTTTTTTAACATGCTTTCAAAACTTAGATCTATTTTCATTTCTCTAATTTATTTCTAAGATGATAGAAATAAATTTTACTCAAATCAGCATCAAGTGAAACAAAAATTTGCATATGATATTTCTGAGAGGAGATTCTGAGAATTCTTGCTTGGTTGTGTAATTTTACAAATACATTTTATGGCTCATAATTTAGCCATCAACAGCTACTTTCTAAACATGTAAGTGATCCAGAGCAAAGCTTTATTGAAGGAGCATTTGGAAAAATCCCTATAGGTCTGAACTTTAAAACTTCTCCTTCTGGAAATGCATATAAACCTTAAATATTAGGCTGACCTTGAGCTCCAAGTAATATTATATATTCTTCTCCCAATCAAGGGCTTCCCTTGTGCCTCAGCTGGTAAAGAATCTGCATGCAATGTGGGAGACCTGGGTTTGAACCCTGGGTTGGGAAGATCCCTTGGAGAAGGGAAAGGCTACCTACTCCAGTATTCTGGCCTGGAGAATTCACAAAGAGTCACAAAGAGTCGGACACGACTGAGTGCCTCTCACTTTCTTTTCTCCCAGTCAAGACATTTTTTATTTGTGAGTCAATATATTAGGGATGGGACTACCCTGGTGGCTCAGAGGGTAAAGAATCTGCTTGCAATGTAAGAGATGGGATTCAATCCTTAAGTAGGGAAAATCCCCTGGAGAAGGGCATGGCAACCCTCCATTGGTGGGCAGGGTTCATGGGGTCATAAAGATCAGACATGACTTAGTGACTAAATAACAACAACAATGTTAGAGGATAACTTGGCTCCTCTTTTGAAAAATGAGCCTAACAGACCTCCCAAGTGGCACTAGTGGTAAAGAACCCACCTGCCAATGTTGGAGATACTAGAGACATGGGTTCATCCCTGGGTAGGGAAGATGCCCTAGAAGAGGGCATGGCAACCCACTCCACTATTTTTGTCTGGAGAATTCCATGGAGAGAGGAGCCTGATGGGCTACAGTCCATAGGGTTTCGAAGAGTCAAGTGTGACTAAAGCAACTTAGCATGCACACAGACAACAATGCCAAGAAGTCTAAAGTTATGTGGTTTAATACATCCACTCTCTTTTGCTAAAAAAAAATGCTCATTAAAAAAATTGTTTCCAGCATATTTTAGATTTACCAGGCCTAAAGTGCCATCCCAGAGCCAACAAGCACTCAATGGATGATGGTTAAGAATATGAAAATGAGCAAGGACCGACTATAAAATAAATAAATAAATAAAGTTCTACTGGCAAACAGCCAAAAAAGAGAGAGAGAGAGAGAGAATGTGAAGACAAGGGTGGAATAGAGTAATTGTTCTTAACATTATAGAGATTTATAAATTTTTGCTGCTAGTTTTAAATTTCTAGGGTTTCTGATTTCACTGATTTGAAGAGCAGCCTGAGCACCAGGATTTTAAGCCTTCCAGGCCATTTTAATGTACGGCTAAGGTTGTGAATCCCTGGAATCAGAATTGAAGGAGAAGAGCACATTGATCAAGAGTGGGACCGACGGGGGTCCTGTGGAGACATTAATGGCCTCCTCCTTTTCTGGTAGGATTGCCAGAGACCTGTCCTCTTCCTCTCCCCCTCCTGCTGATGTCTTCCTCTTCCTTTCACTCTCTCTTATGTATGGAGTCCTTATGCTGTGCCAGATAATGCACCCTACTTGGATTCATTCACGAATCCTTAACACAAACAAATGCTTCAGAGAAACACTTTCACCCCAGTTTTGCAGAAGAGGAAATGGATGATCAGGCAGATCTAGTAAGAGGCTAGATGCCTCCATGATGCCTTTGTACTTGGCTTCCTGTTTTAAAGGAATGAGCCCAGAAATAGATCTGTTCTTCCTTGTCTCAGCTGCAGGAGTGCCCAACTCACAAGTTGTATTTGAATCTGTGAAGTGGAAATACTTTTGAAAGTTCAGAGACACTCCTTTCCCCCAGTGCTCCTTCTCTAGTTTCTTTCTTTGGCAGCACTAGGTCTTTGTTTCAGCATACAGGCCTTTTCCAGTTGTGGTGTTGCTTAATTGCCCTGTGGCATGTGGGATTTTAGTTCCCTGTTGTTCTTCAGTCGCTCAATCATGTCTGACTCTTTGTGACCCCATTGGCTGTAGACCGCCAGACTCCTCTGTCCATGGAATTTTCTAGGCAAGGATACTGAGATGGATTGCCATTTCCTTCTCCAAGACCTCTTTCTGACTCAGTGATCGAACCTGTGTCTTTTGCACCTCCTGTGTTTACATGCAGATTCTTTACCACTGAGTCACCTGGGAAGCTCCTCAGTCCATGGAATTCTCCAGGTAAGAATCCTGGAGTGGGTAGCCATTCCCTTCTCCAGGGGATTTTCTTGACCCAGGAATCAAACCTGGGTCTCCTGCATTGTGGGCAGATTCTTTACTGTCTGAGCCACCGGGAAAGCCCTTTAGTTCCCTGACCAGGTATCAAATCCTTATCCCCTGCATTGGAAGATGGATTCATTCTTAACCACTGGACCACCAAGGAAGTTCCCTTAGCTTCTTATTGTTGTGTAAAGTTCAGTCATTAAGCACCTAGTAGGCTGGGTTATGTAAGATTTTTTTATTTGTATACAAATATCCCTAAGTGGGAAGATGAGTTTGGTAACAGATTTAGGTATTACATCAGTAACCAAAGCTTTCCAAATTCTCACACAGACCTTCAATCTTCACGTGGACACCAGGAAATGAAGATGGAGAAAAGGAAAAGGAAGTTCTAGTTGTCTAAAGATTCCTCTGCAGTCAGACAAGAACAACTTTGCAAAGGATCCATCTCCTGTTAAGACTAAACTTGCCCTCTGAAGTTCTCTGTACTTTGTCTCAAGCTCTTACGCATGTGTTTTGCACCACAATTTTGTGGCCATTTATATTATTTTTCAGTAACATTCTTGTTCTAATACACTTCTATATACTTTATACAACAAAACTCTTTTATAGCATGTACATGAATATAAGTAACTAATAAGTAGTTGGGGAGGGAAAAACTCCATGGAAGGAGGAAACAAGTCTGGAGATATTTTATGATATTAATAAAGTAGAACACTAGTGTGGGTGGATTATGAGGGCATCTGTCTATCTATCATCTATTAAAGGCTTCCCTGGTGGCTCAGTGGTGAAGAATCTGCCTGCAATGCAGGAGACACGGGTTCAGTCCCTGGGTCTGGAAGATCCCATGGAGAAGGAAATGGCAACACACTCCAGTATTGTTGCTTTGGAAATTCCATGGACAGAGGAGCCCGGTGGGCTACAGTCCATGGTATTGCAAGAGTTGGACAGTGACTAAATGATCTACATCATCTATTATGTATCATATTCCATTTATCTATCAATCTATTCATCTATCATCTATCTATCTATCTTCTATCTATTTATGCATCTAGCTCTTTATCTTGCAGGGTAGACTTATCTCCCTAAAATTTGCTTTGTATGTATTTAGGAAAATTTGGTGTCTCAATATTGTGATTTTATACAAGCATAACATCAAAATTAGTTTATTTTAGTTTTGTGTTCCCCAATTGATGCTATTAGACAGTCAATGACTACTTTCATTCAGAGCATAACCGTGTTTACTGCCTAAGAGAAAGCCACAAAACAATTCCCTGATACTTAGTGAGAGTCTAGAAGAAGTGTCTTTAACGAGTGAATGAATGTTAAGTATATACATTATGAGATCATAAGATCTATATTTTATAACAAACCATCATCTTGCTCATTGCCTTTGAAAGTTACCTCAGAAGTCAATTAAGTCCCATGGAGCATCTGCTGTTATAAATATTTTGAAATGCCTGTATTGAATATATTTTTCAAAATTATTGAAATAAAATTTTTTCTACTTTTATAACTGTGTGCTTGAAGATGTTGCAATCTTTGTTGTGTTGTTGGCCTGAATATGCTCAGTGATAAAAGTAAGATGTTTTGCCAGATTTGAACAATACAGTCCTATATGATGGAGTTCTCTTTCTGAAAAGTGATTCTCTTTCTAAATAATTCAGACCAAGTTTGCACCCATAGAGGAAAACCTGTCTAGTTCGGGATAACAACTTTCTCAGGAAAAGACATCAAAGAAGCAGCTGTGTGTTTTGGAATTGATGAGTGCACCCTGTGTGTTGTAACAGCAAACAGCGGAGGCCTTGAGTTCCTCACTGTAATTTAAACTTTCAGTCTCCAGCTCTGTGTGGGATAAGCATTTGCTGCATTCATGGGCATTCTGAGGCGCACTCTCCGAGAGAGTTTGTGTTGGACTCTTCACTGACAAGGTCACAATAGGTCTGGGAGAGATCAAAGGGAGTTCCTCCGAGTTTTCATTTTCTAAATGACAAGTCAGGACAGGTGCTTCCATTAGTACTGTCTTTAATACAAAAATAAGTGTTGCTTGAATCTTTCTTGCATTTCAGACCCTTACATGGCAACAGACACATTTAGATCCAGTTGATATATGGTCACTTGTCTTTCTCGCTGTGTCCTCTAAGTCCTTAATTTTTCCTGCCTCCTGTTTAGGAGAGGAGCAGATGTATAGTAAAGACAACTTTACATATAATCAAGGAGGCCAAATTATTTTAATAAGTGAAAGTGAATTTGATTGTAGGAATCTTCCAAGAACTTTGAGACTCATTCTTATAAAATGGAAGATCAAATTGGGAAACAGGTGATTGAAAATCTAGATGTGATTCAAGTATAATGGAGTTGCTTTTCTTGCATGGAATGTAAAGTGATTTTGGAGGTAAAGCTATAAAGAGAATTAGGAAGGTATTTTGAACAATGAAAATTATGCTGGAATAAGAATACAGCTTTACAAGGTAATTCTTTGAAAGGCTGCAGTCTGGTATATACCTAAGCTATACAATTTTTCATAAAAAGATATATTAGTTCACAGTCCTTTCATAACTCATCATACATTTGATTGATTTATTTACTAAGATGACATTTCTCATTCTAGGTATTCTAGGTTCAGTCATGTCCGACTCTTTGTGACCCCATGGACTGCAGCACGCGAGGCCTCCTTGTCCGTTACCAACACCTGGAGTTTACTCAGATTCATGTCCATTGAGTTAATGATGCCATCCAACCACCTTATCCTCTGTCGTCCCCTTCTCCTCCTGCCCTCAATCTTTCCCAGCATCAGGGTCTTTTCAAATGTGTCAGTTCTTCACATCAGGTGGCCAAAGTATTGGAATTTCAGCTTCAGCATCAGTCCTTCCAATGAATATTCAGGACTGTTTTCCTTTAGGATTGACCGATTGGATCTCCTTGCAGTCCAGGGACTCTCAAGAGTCTTCTCACCACAATTCAAAAGTGTCAATTCTTTGGTGCTCAGCTTTCTTTATAGTCCAACTCTCACATCCATACCTGACTACTGGAAAAACCATAGCTTTGACTAGACAGACCTTTGTTGGCAAAGTAATATCTCTGCTTTTTAATATGATGTCTAGGTTGGTCATAACTTTTCTTCCAAGGAGCAAGTGGTTTTTAAATTCATGGCTGCAGTCACCATTTGCAGTGACTTTGGAGGACCCCAAAATAAAGTCTGTCACTGTTTCCACTGTTTCCCCATCTATTTGTCACGAAGTGATGGGACCAGATGCCATGATCTTTGTTTTCGGAATGTTGAGTTTTGAGCCAACTTTTTCACTCTCCTCTTTCACTCTCATCAAAAAGCTGTTTAGTTCTTTGCTTTCTGCCATAAGGGTGATGTTATTTGCATATCTAAGGTTATTGATATTTCTCCTGGCAATCTTGATTCCAGCTTGTGCTTCATCCAGCCCAGCATTTCTCATAATGTACTCTGCATATGAGTTAAATAAGCACGGTGACAATATATAGCCTTGACATATTCCTTTTCCTATTTGGAACCAGTCTGTTGTTCCATGTCCAGTTCTAACTGTTGCTTCCTGACCTGCATATAGGTTTCTCAAGAGGTAGGTCAGGTGGTCTGATATTCCCATATCTTTCAAAATTTTCCACAGTTTATTGTGATCCACACAGTCAAAGGCTTTGGCATAGTCAATAAAGCAGAAATAGATGTTTTTCTGGAACTCTCTTGCTTTTTCAATGATCCAGCGGATGTTGGCAATTTGCTCTCTGGTTCCTCTGCCTTTTCTAAATCCAGCTTGAACATCTGAAAGTTCACCGTTCACATACTGTTGAAGGCATGCTTGGAGAATTTTGAGCATCACTTTGCTAGCATGTGAGATGAGTGTAAATGTGCAGTAGTTTGAGCATTCTTTGGCATTGCCTGTCTTTGTATTGTCTCTGACAATACAAAGTGATTTAGTTTTATCAGAAAAGTTTTGTTTAATATTTATTTATAAATGTAACTAAAGTGAGTTAAGCTGAATAAATAAATAGTGATGGTAGTCATAATATTGGGACAGTATGGTATTTCCAATGCTCTATCTGAAGATTTCATATTACTAACGCTATACAGAATAAACCAAGTAGGAGCCCAGGGAGCAACATGGGGCTCCCTATGGGTACCAGTGACCCTTATATTTCTTTGTCTTAATAGCCAACAATTTAGTACCAAGGCTCTGGGTTGATAGTAACACACTTTTATATTGTTGGAAGTTCAATTTAAAAGTGTCACCTCTGAGGAGCGACATCAACCAGAGGTGTGAATATGACATCTTATAGCTTGTATTCCACCACCGTCACCATCCTCCATCAACAACATCTTGACATTCATCCACAGACAGAAGTGCCTTTGTGGCAGCTGCCGGATTTGGGTAGGAGACTGTGAACCCTCAGGGCAGTCCAAGGAGGATGCAATGGAGAGAGTCATTTTGAAAAGAAAGATCCGCATCAAGGCAGTTGACTTTCTGACCATTGTCCCAACTGGAAACCTAGAAACAGCTCTGTACCCTAAGGGATCAATGACAGCCTTATTTGGCCGTGATTCCGTCACCGGCACCAAACACAGGAACCAGGAGGAGTCAGGTTCACCCCTACGGTGGGTAACAGGCATGCACACATAATTTGTCAGGAGTTGGGAGGTGGAGGAAATGGGAAAATGTTGGTCAAAAGGTACATACTTCCAGTTATAAGAGGACTACATTCTGAAGATCTAATGTATACCATGGTGTTTATAGTCAACCACACTCTATTATATACTTGAAAGATGCTAAAGAGTATATTCTTAAATTTTCTCACTATAAAAAAAGGTAATTAGATAGGGTGATGGAGGTGTCAATTAATCGTTTAGTGGTCATCCTTTTGCAAAACATATATGTAACAAATCATCATTATACAACTTGAAATTATGCAAAAATAATAAAGTGAGTCTTTTGTAGAGAGTAAAAAAATTATTTATATTATAGATTTATAATTTTCTTTTAAAATGACTCTTAATAATACCACTGGAGAAGAAAATGGAAACCCATTCCAGTATTCTTGCCTGGGAAATCCCATGGACAGAGGAGCCTGGCAGGCTACAGTCCATGGAGTCACAAAGAATCACACATGATTTTGCAACCGAGCACAATAATACCATATGGGCTAAACTTTTATAGTTAATTTGTTGACTTTCTCATGAAAAAATAATTTAAAAGAATTTAAGCTAGGCATTAAAATTCAATAGGATCTCCAAAGGTCAAAATGAAAATTGTGGTAGTGGACAAGGCAGAGTCCAAAATTTAGGTGAAATGGTGAAAGTCAAGAAATAGAAGAAAAATATAAAAATCCTTTTAGGTAAGAATTAGGCCATCTGTTGTATCACTAAATTAAAAATTATTGTATTAAATTTTTTCCTACATTCCTAGCAATGAAATATTTTGAGGATTTGAGTAATGAGTCAAATTTAATTTAATTATAATATGAATGTTTAAAATATGCTAACATTATATAATGCTAAAGTCCCTGGAAATAAAATAACAAACACTAGTGAATTTTAATTACAGAACTTATCACGTGGAAGAATACTTAGCTCATGTTAGTATTAACATGCTAGCTAATCAGTTTTCAGCTATTAATTGTTAATTTAAGATGTTCCTAGTCAGTTAGCATTTTAAAAATATGTATGGTTGCTATTTCTTTTTAGCTAGTTTTTTGTATTACATTTTAGAGGGAAAATTATCTATTTCATGTTTTAAATGTATCATTTTCAGGTTGGTGAAAAGAGTGATTTCTGTATAAGCTGGCCAATTAAAAGAAACTGTAAGTGTTCCAGGGTTTGCAAACACTATAAAATCCTTAAACCATACAGATTCTCTTGCCCCCGGCAATTGGCTTTGGCAGTTGTAAAATTGATTCGGAGGTGGGGGGTGGTCCTGAATCTGATCCATCATTCCAGCTAATTGGAAAACCATACTTGTGATATAGCATGTATTTAAAATGGTTAGGATAGCAGATGGTCTTTAAAAAAAAAAAAAGAAAGAAAAGCTAACAAGCCTAAAGTGACAGCAGCACTTAAAATGCAAAGTGAAAATGGACAAAGTTCTATTACTCTAACAATGGTGGTGTATTACACATAACTGTTTCCATTTTGAGGGAATCCTGAGGCATACGCCTTTCAGCTAATAGTCTTTCATTAAAGCAAAGTCTCCTCCCTCTCATACCTTGATTATGTCTCATGTACATATTTTGTACAGGGTTTATATATGCAGTTTTTCAATTTGAAAGTGTTTTTATGATCTTACAGTGCACTTAGGTCATAATGATCATTTTTTGCCCACTCCAAGAAAAACAATAATTTTCCTGCATCTCTTCTCCTCCAGTTACTTCTACAGTCTAAGGGACTTGTTGTTTAGTCGATGAGTCATGTCTGTTTTGTGACCCAGGGACTGTAGCCTGCTAGAGTCCTCAGTCCATGGGATATTCCAGGCAAAGACACTGAAGTGAGTTTCCATTTCCTTCTCCAGGGCATCTTCCTGAGCCAGGGATCAAATACACCTCTCCCTCTTAGCAGGTAGGTTCTTTACCACTGAGCCACCAGGGAAGCCCCGTGTTTATAAGGAAATAGGGTATCATTAAATGGTGGTAAGAAGGCTCTCACACCTGTGACTTGGTCTCACTGCTCTAGATAGATAAATCTAATCACACAGACATGGCAACAGGAGTCTGAGCTTTGTTACTTGTGTCAGAACAGATCAGATCAGATCATTCACTCAGTCATGTCCGACTCTTTGCAACCCCATGAATCGCAGCACTCCAGGCCTCCCTGTCCATCACCAACTCCCGGAGTTCACTCAGACTCATGTCCATCGAGTCAGTGATGCCATCCAGCCATCTCATCCTCTCTTGTCCCCTTCTCTCCTGCCCCCAATCCCTCCCAGCAACAGAGTCTTTTCCAAAGAGTCAACTCTTCACATGAGGTGGCCAAAGTACTGGAGTTTCAGCTTTAGCATCATTCCTTCCAAAGAAATCCCAGGGCTGATCTCCTTCAGAATGGACTGGTTGGATCTCCTTGCAGTCCAAGGGACTCTCAAGAGTCTTCTCCAACACCACAGTTCAAAAGCATCAATTCTTTGGCGCTCAGCCTTCTTCACAGTCCAACTCTCACATCCATACATGACCACTGGAAAAACCATAGCCTTGACTAGACAGACCTTTGTTGGCAAAGTAATGTCTCTGCTTTTGAATATGCTATCTAGATTGGTCATAACTTTCCTTCCAAGGAGCAAGCGTCTTTTAATTTCATGGCTGCAGTCACCATCTGCAGTGATTTTGCAGCCCAGAAAAATAAAGTCTGACACTGTTTCCACTGTTTCCCCATCTATTTCCCATGAAGTGATGAGACCGGATGCTATGATCTTCGTTTTCTGAATGTTGAGCTTTAAGCCAACTTTTTCACTCTCCTCTTTCACTTTCATCAAGAGGCTTTTTAGATCCTCTTCACTTTCTGCCATAAGGGTGGTGTCATCTGCATATCTGAGGTTATTGATATTTCTCCCGGCAATCTTGATTCCAGCTTGTGTTTCTTCCAGTCCAGCGTTTCTCATGATGAACTCTGCATATAAGTTAAATAAACAGGGTGACAATATACAGCCTTGACGTACTCCTTTTCCTATTTGGAACCAGTCTGTTGTTCCATGTCCAGTTCTAACTGTTGCTTCCTGACCTGCATACAGATTTCTCAAGAGGCAGATCAGGTGGTCTGGTATTCCCATCTCTTTCAGAATTTTCCACAGTTTATTGTGATCCACACAGAAAGGCTTTGGCATAGTCAATAAAGCAGAAATAGATGTTTTTCTGGAACTCTCTTGCTTTTTCCATGATCCAGCGGATGTTGGCAATTTGATCTCTGGTTCCTCTGCCTTTTCTAAAATGAGCTTGACTATCAGGAAGTTCACAGTTCACATATTGCTGAAGCCTGGCTTGGAGAATTCTGAGCATTACTTTACTAGCATATGAGGTGAGTGCAATTGTGTGGTAGTTTGAGAATTCTTTGGCATTGCCTTTCTTTGGGATTGGAATGAAAACTGACCTTTTCCAGTCCTGTGGCCACTGCTGAGTTTTCCAAATTTGCTGGCATATTGAGTGCATCACTTTCACAGCATCATCTTTCAGGATTTGAAATAGCTCAACTGGAATTCTATCACCTCTACTAGCTTTGTTCGTAGTGATGCTTTCTAAGGCCCACTTGACTTCACATTCCAGGATGTCTGGCTCTAGGTCAGTGATCACACCATCGTGATTATCTGGGTCATGAAGATCTTTTTTGTACAGTTCTTCTGTGTATTCTTGCCATCTCTTCTTAATATCTTCTGCTTCTGTTAGGTCCATACCATTTCTGTCCTTTATCGAGGCCATCTTTGCATGAAATGTTCCATTTGTATCTCTGATTTTCTTGCAGAGATCTCTAGTCTTTCCCATTCTGTTGTTTTCCTCTATTTCTTTGCATTGATCACTGAAGGAGGCTTTCTTATCTCTTCTTGCTATTCTTTGGAACTCTGCATTCAGATGCTTATGTCTTTCCTTTTCTCCTTTGCTTTTCACTTCTCTTCTTTTCACAGCTATTTGTAAGGCCTCCCCAGACAGCCATTTTGCTTTTTTGCATTTCTTTTCTATGGGGATGTTCTTGATCCCTGTCTCCTGTACAATGTCACAAACCTCATTCCATAGTTCATCAGCCACTCTATCTATCAGATCTGGTCCCTTAAATCTATTTCTCACTTCCACTGTACAATCATAAGGGATTTGATTTAGGTCATACCTGAATGGTCTAGTGATTTTCCCTACTTTCTTCAATTTAAGTCTGAATTTGGCAAGAAGGAGTTCATGGTCTGAGCCACAGTCAGCTCCCGGTCTTGTTTTTGCTGACTGTATAGAGCTTCTCCATCTTTGGCTGCAAAGAATATAATCAATCTGATTTTGGTGTTGACCATCTGGTGATGTCCATGTATAGAGTCTTCTCTTGTGTTGTTGGAAGAGGGTGTTTGTTATGACCAGTGCATTTTCTTGGCAAAACTCTTATTAGTCTTTGCCCTGCTTCATTCCATATTCCAAGGCCAAATTTGCCTGTTACTCCAGGTGTTTCTTGACTTCTTACTTTTGCATTCCAGTCCCCTATAATGAAAAGGACATCTTTTTTGGGTATTAGTTCTAAAAGGACTTGTAGGTCTTCATAGAACCATTCAACTTCAGCTTCTTCAGAGTTACTGGCTGGGGCATAGTCTTGGATTACTGTGATATTGAATGGTTTACCTTGGAAATGAACAGAGATCATTCTGTCGTTTTTGAGATTGCATCCAAGTACTGCATTTCAGCCTCTTTTGTTGACCATGATGGCTACTCCATTTCTTCGGAGGGATTCCTGCCCGCAGTAGTAGATATAATGGTCATCTGAGTTAAATTCACCCATTCCAGTCCATTTCAGTTCGCTGATTCCTAGAATGTCGACATTCACTCTTGCCATCTCTTGTTTGACCACTTTCAATTTGCCTTGGTTCATGGACCTGACATTCCAGGTTCCTATGCAATATTGCTCTTTACAGCATCGGACCTTGCTTCTATCACCAGTCACATCCACAGCTGGGTATTGTTTTTGCTTTGGCTCCATCCCTTCATTCTTTCTGGAGTTATTTCTCCACTGATCTCCAGTAGTATATTGGGCACCTACTGACCTGGGGAGTTTCTCTTTCAGTATCCTATCATTTTGCCTTTTCATAGTGTTCATGGGGTTCTCAAAGCAAGAATACCAATGTGGCTTGCCATTCCCTTCTCCAGTGGACCACATTCTGTCAGATCTCTCCACCATGACCCACCCATCTTGGTTTGCCCCACGGGCATGGCTTAGTTTCATTGAGTTAGACAAGGCTGTGGTCCTAGTGTGATTAGATTGACTAGTTTTCTGTGAGTATGGTTTCAGTGTGTTTGCCCCCTGATACCCTCTTGCAACACCTACTGTCTTACTTGGGTTTCTCTTACCTTGGATGTGGGGTATCGCTTCATGGCTGCTCCAGCAAAGCGCAGCCATTGCTCCTTACCTTGGACGAGAGGTATATCCTCACTGCCGCCCTTCCTGACCTTCAACGTGGGATAGCTCCTCTAGGCCCTCCTGCGCCCCTGCAGCCAAGGCTTCTTGGATATGGGTTTGGTCCTCCCAGCCACCGCCCCTGGCCTCGGGCGTGGGGTTGCTCCTACGGCTGCCACCCCTGGCCTTGGGCTTAGGGGCATGGGGTATCTCTTCCCGGCTGCCACCCCTGACCTCGGACGTGGGGTAACTCCTCTTGTTGCTGCCCCTGACCTCCACACTGGGTATCTCCTCTCGGCGGCCCCCGCCCCGCGACCTCTGATGCGGGGTAGCTCCTCTCTGCCGTTCCTGCACCATCGCAGTCTGGTACTCGGCTGCTGCCCCTAACCTCAGACGTGGGGTAACTCCTCTTGGCCGCCGCCCTTCAGGCATGGGGGTCCTGCCGGCTTCTTCCCCTGACCTCGGACGTGCGGTGGCTCCTCTTGGCCACAGTTGGCGCGCCGGTCACAGCCGCCTGCACTTAGCGCATGTCAGGAGGCACCAAGAGCTGTTTCCCTTCATTTGCTTACTCAGCATCTGGATGAGACATGATAGGCAGCTGGTGGTTCAGAATTATCTTCCCCTCAAGCAGGCATAGTGGCCCTTTCATTGGGAAAGATGGTTCCGTTAACCTACCAAAGCAATTTTTGACAAGGTCATGAGAGTTCTTTGTGGCTATTTTGTGGGGAAATAATACTAGTAATATAGTTTTGATTTGCATTTCTCTAATAATGACTTTATTTTTGAGGGCTCCAAAATCACTGCAGATGGTGACTGCAGCCATGAAATTCAAAGACGCTTACTCCTTGGAAGGAAAGTTATGACCAACCTAGATAGCATATTCAAAAGCAGAGACATTACTTTGCCAACAAAGGTCTGTCTAGTTAAGGCTATGGTTTTTCCAGTGGTCATGTATGGATGTGAGAGTTGGACTGTGAAGAAAGCTGAGCACCGAAGAATTGATACTTTTGAACTGTGGTGTTGGAGAAGACTCTTGGACTGCAAGGAGATCCAACCAGTCCATTCTGAAGGAGATCAGCCCTGGGATTTCTTTGGAAGGAATGATGCTAAAGCTGAAACTTCAGTACTTTGGCCACCTCATGTGAAGAGTTGACTCATTGGAAAAGACTCTGATGCTGGGAGGGGTTGGGGGCAGGAGGAGAAGGGGACGACAGAGGATGAGATGGCTGGATGGCATCACTGGCTTGATGGACGTGAGTCTGAGTGAACTCTGGGAGTTGGTGATGGACAGGGAGGCCTGGAGTGCTGCGATTCATGGGGTCGCAAAGAGTGGGACACGACTGAGTGACTAAACTGAACTGAACTGAACTGAATAATGAGTGATGATGAGCATCTTTTCTTCTGTTTGTTGGCCATCTATATGTCTTCTTTGGAGAAATGTTTAGGTATTCCACCCATTTTTTGATTGGATCCTTGTGTTTTGGGGCTTCATGAGCTACTTGTATATGGGAAGCTCTTGTGTAGCATGGGGAGCTCAGATCAGTGCTCTGTGATGACCTCCAGAGGTGGGATGGGCGGGGGGGTGTGGGGTTGGATGAGACAGGCTCAAGAGGGAGGGCACATATGTGTACGTATAGCTGATTCATATTATTGTACAACAGAAACTAACACAACTTTGCAGAGCAATTACTCTCCAATTTAAAAAAAAATAGGTTAAAAAAAGTACAGTTAAAGTTCAGTTTTAGCTGATCACCAAACAATTTCCTGCCTTGGCCTGAATAAGGAGCTACCTAGATCTGTTTCTCTCCTTTGTCACAGTATTTATTTTACTTTGATGACATGGCAGTAACCACAATTATTAGTTCTTTAGGTTTTTCTTTAGTATCATAGGAAACATGCTAGACATTTCTTTGTCTTCTGGAACTTATATATTTTGTTAGCAAGAATTAATATTATATTCATTTGATATTTCATATCATATACTAGGTGTGTAGTAGACACTTGGAAAATATTGATTGACCAACTGGTTGTTTGACAGACCCAAGACATTGTTTGTTTTATTAGATGATCAGGAGTGTTGCATTGTTATGACTGATCCTGTGTGTGAAATATTTTGGAATGTTTTTGGTGATTCATTTGATTTTTACATATTCTTCAGTGCACTTCCACCCTCCAAATAGCTGCAAATTTGAATATTTTCCAATAGTTTTATTCAGAGATCAAATGTCATTTAAGGGAAGGCTAGATGATATTTAGAAGTTTTCATTACTCAACTGGATAAATTTTATTGCTATGAAGATCCAACTTCTTTTGGGGAGTCTATCAGTTCAAGGAGACAGCATTTTAATTCAATAAAGATTTCCACTGTTTTACTCAAAGCCTAGGAGAGAAATGCTTACCAACAGCCGTGTGGACAGAAATCCTGATTTGTCAAGAAAGACTTAAGAACAAAGAAATGCCCACCCACTTTCATCTGTTGTAGAATGCATGCACTTCTTTGCAATTCAGCAGCTTGATTTGATGTAACTTGTATGTGCATTAAAATGAACAAACAGGGGCTTCCTCCTTAGTACACATTCTTGCTTTTTTGTCCTTTCCATTCCTTGAGTAAATACCAATCATAATATCTTTCATAGTTTGTAGTTTGTATTAACATGTAGGAACATGGTATCTGTGAGTTTTACAGTTGAAGAAACCGACACTTCAATTGTTAATTTGTTTGGCCAATGTTATTTACCCGGTGAAGCAGAGAAGTGAACCACTTTTCTAGTAAATTCTGATTTTTATGATACTCTCTAAAGTTTACCTAGCTTTACTTCTTGGGGAATTAGCTCTTGGGTGTTGGATTTTTTAATGTTTTTGGAATTTCTTTGAGACATGAATGAAGTTGTCATCTGACTCTTGATGAAAGAGATGTGGCTGTAATGCTCTTCTCAGACGTCATGGCCCACCCAATTGGGTCTTATATGTATGGGTCACTGTGCAGTGCTAGTTAGTGCTGATGCAGGCTAGGGCTTATTATTGAGAGGTGCTGATGGAATTATTTTAATAACCTTTTACTCAACTATGGATGGCATGTTTCAGAGGCAGCCTCCATGGAAAAAACTCTGAGAGTTGGTTGCTTTTACTCACCTGCTTCGTGCTTTGTACAGTTTGGCAATGGGGAAATGCACACAAGATGAAAATTCAATAACTCGAGAGAGGGAAGGAGAGTCTTAAGGAGAAATATGTTTCCCTTCCTCCCTCCCACGTGCTATTGATCTCTTTTAAATCAAGATGTTGAGACGCGTGTTTGATCTCAAAACTAAGGGTGAGAGCATTGTCTCTGACAAGTCAGACTTCTGCCCCTGGGCTGACTATCAATCTGAATTGTGTTGCCAGGCCTTTAACCTCTCCATCTCTGCTGCAGCAAAACATGGGATGTAGCAAAGACATAACGGTGAGGAAAAATGTGAAAAGACTCCTCATTTCCTGGCACTGGAATCTTGTGGAATCTTGGCTTGTAAGGGAACATTGTAAAGTTTGCTAAGCAATTCTCCACTTTTAATTTCTAATACAGACTATTCTAATTAGCTGAGAATATATTCTATTTTCAGTTCACTCCCACTTGACTTGCTGCTGCTGCTAAGTCGAATCAGTAGTGTCCTACTCTGTGAGACCCCACAGACGGCAGCCCACCAGGCTCTCCCGTCCCCGGGATTCTCCAGACAAGAACACTGGAGTGGGTTGCCATTTCCTTCTCCAATGCATGAAAGTGAAAAGTGAAAGTGAAGTCGCTCAGTCATGTCCGACTCCTAGAGACTCCATGGACTGCAGCTTACCAGGCTCCTCCATCCATGGGATTTCCCAGGTAAGCGTACTGGAGTGGGGTGCCATTGCCTTCTTTGACTTGACTTAGAGGAGGCTAAAAGTCTGAGCTCTTCTTCAAAACTGGTCAATCCTTGGATTGTTCTGGGATGTACAACTTCAGGGAATTACATGGTTGTATATGCCTTTTAATATAAACCTTCTTCACTAATTATTATACTTTTTAGTTATTTATTTTTATTGAAATATAATTGACTGACAGCACTATGTTAGTTTCAGATACACAGCATAGTGATTCAATAGTTATATACATTATAAAATGTTCACCACAAAATGTCTAGTTATCATTTGTCATCATTCAATTCTCTTACAATATCACTGACTGTTTTCCTTATGCTGTATATTTCATCCCCACGACTAATTTATTTTGTAACTGGAAGTTTGTACCTCCTAATCTTCTTTTTCTATTTCAGGCACCCCCCCCCCCACCCTCTTCCCTCTGGCAACCCCTTATTTATTCTCTTTATCTAGGAGTCTGTTTCTGTTTTATTATTGTTTATTCATTTGTTTTTTAGATTCCACATATAAGTGAATCATATGATTTTTTTTTCAGGCTCTGTTTGACTGTTTAACTTAGCATGATATCCTCTTTGTCCATCCATATTGTTGCAAATGGCAAGAAAGTGTGCTACAGAATGATGCTTACCTTTGTGTGTGTGTGCTAGTTGTGTCCGACTCTTTGTGACCCTGTGGACTGTAATCCACCAGGCTCCTCTGTCCATAGGATTCTCCAGGCAAGAATACTAGAGTGGGTGGCCTATTTATTCCTCCAGGGGATCTTCCCAAACCAGGGATCAAACCCATGTCTCCTACATCTCCTGTATTGGCAGGTGGATTCTTTACCTCTGTATTACCTGGGAAGCCCAGTGCTAATCATTACCAATGTCCTTGGTAGAATGAGCAGCCTAAAATGGCTGCTGCCAGAATCTCTATCCTTAGACAGAATTCCAGTTGCCTCCTGCCTCTCTGCAGGGCTTTCCAAGATCAGCAAATAGTTCTGATCCAGGTTTCTTTCTAATTACTGCCTTTTCATTGGGTCCTGGAGCATGTGAAAATTTCATGTGCCCTTTAAGATTGGAGTCCCTGTTTCCTAGAGCTACCCTACTCTCTCATGTGCAAGCTCTGTTGGCCTTTAAAGTCAGACATTCTGGAGTTCAATCTTCCTTGTTTAGAAGTCTGATGTGGAGCTTGAACCCCTGACTTCTTGGGGAGAACCTCTGTAAATTGTGATTATTCTCCTATTCAACTACTTGGGGGTGTGGATCTTTATTGTATCTAGTCTTTGCCCCTTCCACCCATCTTGCTATGGTTCCTTCTTTGTATCTTTAGTAGCAAATGTTTTTTGCTTGTCTTCAGATTGTTCTTTTCAATAGTTTCTTCGTAAATAATTGTCTGTGGGAGGGGGTAAGCTCAGGGTCTTCCTTCTCATCCATCTTGCCTGTGTTAATTATTTTACAAACACAATCCCATTTGATTTGTACAACCTGTTTATGAGGTAGATGTTTCTACAGAAAAGGAAGTTACAGAGAAACTAAGTTTTATCTGTGTTGATGATCACATTTAATTAGTTGTAGATCTTTGATTCTTAGTTCACTTCAGTTCAGTTCAGTCGCTCAGTTGTGTCCAACTCTTTGTGACCCCATGAATTGCAGCACGCCAGGCCTCCCTGTCCATCACCAACTCCCGGAGTTCACTCAAACTCACGTCCATCGAGTCGGTGATGCCATCCAGCCATCTCATCCTCTGTTGTCCCCTTCTCCT
Organism: Bos indicus; assembly: GCF_029378745.1. NCBI lineage: Eukaryota > Metazoa > Chordata > Mammalia > Artiodactyla > Bovidae > Bos > Bos indicus. Next base: position 57,983,972 of record NC_091761.1, on the reverse strand, counting down.
CCTGCCTCCAATCCCTCCCAGCATCAGAGTCTTTTCCAATGAGTCAACTCTTTGCATGAGGTGCCAAAGTACTGGAGTTTCAGCTTTAGCATCATTCCTTCCAAAGAAATCCCAGGGCTGATCTCCTTCAGAATGGACTGGTTGGATCGGTTTATCTCATGGTTAAGATCATGTCACCCTGCTTATTTAACTTATATGCAGAGTACATCATGAGAAACGCTGGGCTGGAAGAAGCACAAGCTGGAATCAAGATTGCCGGGAGAAATATCAATAACCTCAGATATGCAGATGACACCACCCTTATGGCAGAAAGTGAAGAGGAACTAAAAAGCCTTTTGATGAAAGTGAAAGAGGGAGAGTGAAAAAGTTGGCTTAAAGCTCAACATTCAGAAAACAAAGATCATGGCATCTGGTCCCATCACTTCATGGGAAATAGATGGGGAAACAGTGTCAGACTTTATTTTTTGAGGCTTCAAAATCACTGCAAATGGTGACTGCGGCCATGAAATTAAAAGATGCTTACTCCTTGGAAGGAAAGTTATGACCAACCTAGATAGTATATTGAAAAGCAGAGATATTACTTTTCCAACAAAGTTCTGTCTAGTCAAGGCTATGGTTTTCCCTGTGGTTATGTATGGATGTGAGAGTTGGACTGTGAAGGAAGCTGAGCACCGAAGAATTGATGCTTTTGAACTGTGGTGTTGGAGAAGATTCTTGAGAGTCCCTTGGACTGCAAGGAGATCCAACCAATCCATCCTAAAGGAGATCAGTCCTGGGTGTTCATTGGAACGACTGATGTTGAAGCTGAAACTCCAATACTTTGGCTACCTCATGCAAAGAGTTGACTCATTGGAAAAGACCCTGATGCTGGGAGGGATTGGGAGCAGGAGGAGAAGGGGACGACAGAGGATGAGATGGCTGGATGGCATCACTGACTCGATGGACGTGAGTTTGAGTGAACTCCAGGAGTTGATGATGGACAGGGAGACCTGGCGTGCTGCGATTCATGGAGCTGCAAAGAGTCGGACATGACTGAGTGATTGAACTGAACTGAAGACCATGTTTGGGTTTCCCAGGTGGCACTAGTGGTAAAGAACCTGCCAGCCAATGTGGGTGACAGAAGAGATATGGGTTTGGCCTGTGGGTCAGGAAGATGCCCTGGAAGAGAGTATGGCAACCCTCTCCAGTATTTGTGCCTGTAGAACCCCATGGACAGAGGAGCCTGGTGGGCTAATGTCCATAGGGTTGCAAAAGAGTTGGACATGACTGCATGACTTAGCATGCATGTGTTGGGGTCCTTTAATGGACCGGAACCTGGCAGTCCAGAGTTGACAATAAGAAAGTGAAAGAGAGAGAGAGAGAGAGAAAGAAAGACACAGGGATCCAAGCATTGATGGAGCAAGGGTGCTTTATTAGCAGAAATGCAGGCTTATATATCTTTAGTAAGATGAATACTCAGCTATTACACAGGATGAAATTTTATCAATAGCCACAATATGGATAGTCTAAAACATACAAGATCGCTGACACTGAAGAGTCACTGCATGTCTCATCTTATGACCTCAGTCCTGAGAACTGCATGCAGCTCTACTCGTTCTCAGAAGAGGAACTGATAAGGAACAGAGAATCCTTGAGAAATAGAAAACAGCATGCAGGAATCCTCCTGTTCAATGTTCCCTGACAATTCCCCCTTATTTATTATATTTGTAAAAAGGGCCTTGACTAATTGAGTTTGTTTAGTTTTAATAATTTTTGTATAAAGGCAATGGTAAACAACAAATATAATTGTAACAAAAGGAAGGGGAACACAAGCTTGTATGAAATATGTATTGTATTTCATACAAGCTTGTATGAAATATGATTGATTATAATGAAAGTAATAGTTACTATGACTATGACTGGTTTCTGTCAAATGTCTGGTCTAAGTCCCGAGTTTTTTGGTGTTTATAGCAAGTTTTCCTATTTTCTTTTTCAGGCATTTGGGAACGCAGTCTCAGGGGAGAAGGGGTGATGACTGCTCTGGTTTCTTCAGGCTGTACAGGGGTGTCGTGAGGTTCTGGGCTTCTTTTACATGTTTTCGGTCAGGGTGTATTAACAGAGGGAAATGAGAGTCCATGGAATGATAAGGTGAGTTGTTTCAGCATTGTCTAGGTGTTGGTCAGGGAATATTTTTGTCATACTATTATTTGGAGATTTGTTGTATTTTGGAAGAAACAAACTTAAGAAAGTTAAAGGTGCATGGCCCAAAGATTACTAGTAGAAAAGCTGTTCAGGGGCTACCAGGAGAACTAAGACAGACATTGGTTCATGACATTAGTGTTTTTTAGGTATGAGAAGATGTAAGAATTTGGGCTCATAAAATCTTTACCTGAAAATATCTGACTGTCTGAAGGCTGGTTTTTCTGGGTTTTTTTTCAGAGCATAGAGTGCTTTATTTTTGATTTCCACCCTGAACTCCTTTCAGAGGGTGTTGAAGGTCAGCATCTTGTAGTGGTCATGATGTAATCTTTGTAGAGGCAGCTGGCAAGTACCAACTTTCAGTCAGCAGGGTCCCTTCATAGTTACATATTTGACCATGGTTGGGGGGCGTTTTATGGCCATTGTGTTCCATGGTGTTGGGAAGGCTCATTTTCAGGTCTAGGGAAGATTTCACTGACAGGCCACTCAGTGTGCTGTTATTGGACCAGGCGTTGTAAACGGCAAAAGTCTCTGGACCATTATCTTACTAGCCTCTTGGTCCAGGAAGATATTTTCTCTTGTTTTTTCTTCATATCTAGAGTTACATTATTACAATCATTGATCTCATGTGGAACTGCATATCAGCATTATATCATAGGCTCAGTCACACATTTGTTAATGTAAGAAATTCTTTCAAAACAAGTGACATAGAAAATAATATAGCTATAGTTAGCAGTTATTAGTAAAGTCTTAAGTCTTAAGAAACTTGTATCATATATAAAATTCTTTTTTACTTGTCACAAACCTTTTTTACATTTTCTGTATTTATCTGTAAGTCATATTTTTTTTTTTAAATAAAATGTACCACATATAGAACTTTTTTCTTGGGTTTCACTTATCATAAACCTTTTTTACACTTTCTGTATTTATCACTTTATTTGTCTATTCATAGAATAGACATCTATAAGCCATATTTACTTTTTATTTCTCTTAATAAAATGCAATTTCATTTTTTATAACCTTTTTACTGAAAATATGTATCTTACTTTTTTTCAGAAACCATGAACTGTTGTTTAGCTCTTTTATAAATTAACCTCAGCAATATTATCTAGAGACAAAGACATACATTGAGACGTACATATATATCCGGACAGACAGAGATCTCATAGTTTTCTGTTTTAAGATTTAAAAGGTCTGTTTGTCCCCCCACCCCCTGCCATTTTTTTTTTTTTTGGCTTGATGTCTAACGCTGACATCTCAGGCAAAAGGGGTTGTCTATTTCAATAACATGATAAGAGTTAATTGTAGGCTTTTACCTAGGCATGTTTTTGTTATATCAAGGTTGGAGCTGTTGGGTCAGGAAGTCTCGTGGGAGAATGAAGAGAGGGGAGTACAAATAATTTTAGAGGTAAATCTAGTCTGATGTGAGTAAAAAACTGTTTTTGTAATTTATTTTGTACTAAATAGAGTTTTTCTTGTGTCTCTTGAGAAAGTGAATGAGGGCTATTTAATTAGGATCTCTTTTCATTAACTTTTTTAAGGTCTGTTAAGAGATGTCATTTGTTAGATTTCTTTTTTATAACAAAAATAAGAGAATTTCAAGGAAAGCGAGCAAGTCTAGCAAGGGAGAGACTTTTGGATTTGTGCCCACTGGCAGAGGAGGAGCATTTGGAGCAGCTGGGGTAGGATTAGTAGGAAAGTTCTGAAATAATTTATGTTGTTCTAACTGGGTCTTTTGTAAAGTTTTATCATTTAATTTTTTTAAAATATAAATTTATTTATTTTAATTGGAGGCTAATTACTTTACAATATTGTATTGGTTTTGCCATACATCAACACGAATATGTCACGGATGTACATGTGTTCATGTAACAAGTGATCTCTCTGTTGTCGAATATTGTGAGGGCTATAATTACCTTGAAATGGCAGAATTACAGCTTTAATGAGAGTTCATAGGGGCCAGATATCAATTGGAATTTTTTTTTTTTTTCCGTCTGGTGGCTTGTTTAACTTCTTTTTTTTGACCCGGTGCCAAATTTCTAAATCAAAATTGCCTTTATCAGGGAACCAAGGATTACACTCAACCACTGTTTGAAGACAAGCCTCTATTCATTGGCACAAAATCAAAAGTCCTCGAGCTTTAAACAAATGGTGAAGTAAAGCAGAGAAATGATGGGGCTTTCTAGCCATTTGACCCATGTCTTAGTACTTACCGACCTCAATAGGCCCTGAGTCATTTTTCCCGAAATGTCACGTGTACCAGGTCCCTGTTTGGGCACCACTTGTTGGGGCCCTTTCAGTTCAGTCAGTTCAGTCGCTCAGTCATGTCCGACTCTTTGCGACCCCATGAATCACAGCACGCCAGGCCTCCCTGTTCATCACCAACTCCTGGAGTTCACTGAGACTCACATCCATCGAGTCAGTGATGCCATCCAGCCATCTTATCCTCTGTTGTCCCCTTCTCTCCTGCCCCCAATCCCTCCCAGCATCAGAGTCTTTTCCAATGAGTCAACTCTTCACATGAGGTGGCCAAAGTACTGGAGTTTCAGCTTTAGCATCATTCCTTCCAAAGAAATCCCAGGGCTGATCTCCTTCAGAATGGACTGGTTGGATCTCCTTGCAGTCCAAGGGACTCTCAAGAGTCTTCTCCAACACCACAATTCAAAAGCATTAATTCTTCGGTGCTCAGCCTTCTTCACAGTCCAACTCTCACATCCATACATGACCACTGGAAAAACCGCAGCCTTGACTAGACGGACCTTTGTTGGCAAAGTAATGTCTCTGCTTTTCAATATGTTATCTAGGTTGGTCATAATTTTTCTTCCAAGAAGTAAGCGTCTTTTAAATTCATGGCAGCAGTCACCATCTGCAGTGATTTTGCTGCTGCTGCTGCTAAGTCGCTTCAGTCGTGTCCAACTCTGTGCAACCCCATAGACGGAAGCCCACCAGGCTCCCCCGACCCTGGGATTCTCCAAGCAAGAACACTGGAGTGGGTTGCCATTTCCTTCTCCAATGCATGAAAGTGAAAAGTGAAAGGGAAGTCGCTCAGTTGTGTCTGACTCTTAGCGACCCCATGGACTATAGCCTACCAGGCTCCTCCATCCATGGGATTTTCCAGACAAGAGTACTGGAGTGGGGTGCCATTGCCTTCTCCGGCAGTGATTTTGGAGACCCAAAAAATAAAGTCTGACACTGTTTCCACTGGGGTCTTTTAATGGACCACAACCTGGCAGTCTGGAGTTGACAATAAAAAAGTGAAAGAGAGAAAGAGAGAGAAAGAAAGCAAAAGAAAGACACAGGGACCCAAGCTCTGATGGAACAAGGGTGCTTTATTAGCAGAAATGCAGGCTTATATATCTTTAGTAAGATGATTACTCAGCTATTTCATAGGATGAAATTTTCTCAATAGCCACAATATGGATAGTCTAAAACATACAAGGTCGTTGACACTGAAAAGAGTCACTGAATGCCTCATCTTCTGACCTCAGTCCTGAGAACTGCGTGCAGCTCTACTCCTTCTTGGAATAGGTACTGATAAGGAACAGAGAATCCTTGAGAAATAGAAAACAGCATGCAGAAATCCTATTGTTAAATGTTCCCTGACATGCATGCATGCATGCAAAACCAAGTTCTTTCTATCACACTATAGTACTTGAATATATTTACTTTCCAGAAAAAAATTTTTCCTATGAAAATTTTCTTTTTTTCCCAATTGAAGCAATATGTAACTGTTTGCTACTGACAGTTTACTAACAAAGGCCATATTTTATATGTTCGTTGACTTTTTGGAGTCTAAGTGGATATTTGCATGCAGTGCCTCAGTCTCACATTCTTTCTGAGCTTAAGCTAATTTATTACCTCCAATACTACTGGTTTTTACAGTAGTCATGTACAAGTGTGAGAGCTGAACCATAAAGAAGGTTGAGTGCCAAAGAATTGATGCTTTTGAACTGCGGTCCTAGAGAAGACTCTTGAGAGTCCCTTGGACAGCAAGGAGAAAAAGCAGTAAATGCTAAAGGCCCTGAATATTCATTGGAAGGACTGATGCTGAAGCTGAAGTTCCAGTACTTTGGCCACCTGATGCAAAGAGTTGACTCATTGGAAAATAAGTCTGGATGATGCTGGGAAAGATTGAGGGCAGAAGGAGAACAGGGGAACAGAGGATGAGATGATTGGATGGCATTACCAGCTCAATGGACATGAGTTTGAGCAAGGTTTAGGAGATAGTGAAGGACAGGGAAGCCTGGCATGCTGCAGTCCATGGGGTCACAAAGAGTCCGGCACAACATAGGAACTGAACAACAACAATAACAATACTTCCAAATCAAACCCATAAACCCAGAAAAACCAAGAGCCTGTGTATATTATTGCTCTTAATTTTATGTCCTAGTTGAGTCCTTTTACCAGATGGAGAAGGCAATGGCACCCCACTCCAGTACTTTTGCCTAGAAAATCGCATGGATGGAGGAGCCTGGTGGGCTGCAGTCCATGGGGTCACTAAGAGTCGGACACAACTGAGCAACTTCACTTTTACTTTTCACTTTCATGCATTGGAGAAGGAAATGGCAACCTACTCCAGCGTTCTTGCCTGGAGAATCCCAGGGGCGGGGGAGCCTGGTGGGCTACTGTCTATGGGGTCGCACAGAGTTGGACACGACTGAAGTGACTTAGCAGCAGTAGCAGCAGCAGGTTTCTTGAAGTACTATAATGCAGGGTGACTTTCACGGATAGAATCAGTCTACTTGACTCTTCTTACTACTCACCTACAAATGCTACTATGTGTAGTCTGAAGAGAAAGAAGAAATCTATCCTGAATATTTCTGAAACTCTTTTTAAGCCTTGTTTACTAAAATTTTGAACGGTCTTGAACTTTGCAGCTGACAAATTAATAGGACTCATTAAAACTAGGACATGTTTAACATGTTAAAACTACGACATATTAAACCTGCACCAGCACACATATGTCTAGCCCTAATCTCATCTGTATTCCCTGGGGACATCAGGTGATCAGTTCCAGGGCTTAGTCCATCAGTTTTCTACCTCTGAAAGGATCTTCCTCTGGTTCATTCAGAAGAATATTTATTCCTTCTTCACAGTTCCACATGGGGATTACTTTCATGATCCCTCTTCTACTTTCTTTGTCTTACCTCTGTTTTCTATATAACTGCATCTGACTGTGAATCTGTGTATTTCTGAGTGTATGCATTCATAAATCCATATAAGAAATAATTAGGTTGACATATTTTGGCAAAAGCAGAAACCTCTTCTTCTTCCTCTTGGAATTCAAAATCCTAGCACAGTGCCAACGCATAGTAGTCACATATAGGTTTACCAATTAAAACTAAACACTCTAAATTTCAGATGTACATTATGGAATACTTAGTTTAACAGATTCTGCTGGGTTTCACTAAAGAGAAAGATGTGCTGCTCAAGTAAGTAGATTACTGGACAGCTGTGTTTTATTGAGATAGCTCAAATAGCCATTCTTTATTACGGCAAAATCTAATTTTGCTGCCTGTCACTTACCAAAAAATTGTGTAACTTATTATTTTAGGAACTTAAAAGGAAAGAATAAGATAGTATAAAGGTTATAAAATCATTATGATTGAATTGCAGTGTCCCTTGGTATAAAAATATTCTTATCCAGACAATTAACAAAATATTCTCACTAGCAAAACAAAAAGAGATATGTTTTGTTGTTTCACATATGCATGTCTTTGGATTTTAATGTGATGAAAAAAATATCTTCTGTAAGTACTCTCACAGAAGAAATATTGCTGTGTGTGTGTGTGTGTGTGTGTGTGTGCGTGTGTGCACGTGCATGCATGCATGCAAAACAGCTTTAATGGTTTTCAGGGAGACACATTGTTGTAGGATGTTAGACCAGGGTTTGGCAAGCTACAATGGGTAAACCGGAAAGGATAACCGCAGATGGCAAGAGTGAACATCGACATTCTAGGAATCAACGAACTAAAATGGACTGAAATGGGTGAATTTAACTCAGATGACCATTATATCTACTACTGCGGGCAGGAATCCCTCCGAAGAAATGGAGTAGCCATCATGATGAACAAAAGAGTCCAAAATGCAGTACTTGGATGCAATGATACTTGTCTCAAAAATGACAGAATGATCTCTGTTCATTTCCAAGGCAAACCATTCAATATCACAGTAATTCAAGTCTATGCTCCAACCAGTAACGCTGAAGAAGCTGAAGTTGAATGGTTCCATGAAGACCTACAAGACCTTTTAGAACTAACACTCAAAAAAGGTGTCCTTTTCATTATAGGGGACTGGAATGCAAAAGTAGGAAGTCAAGAAACACCTGGAGTAACAGGCAAATTTGGCCTTGGGGTACAGAATGAAGCAGGGCAGAGGCTAATAGATTTTTGCCAAGAGAACGCACTGGTCATAGCAAATACCCTCTTCCAACAACACAAGAGAAGACTCTACACATGGACATTACCAGATGGTCAACACCAAAATCAGATTGATTATATTCTTTGCAGCCAAAGAGGGAGAAGCTCTATACAGTCAGCAAAAACAAGACCAGGAGCTGACTGTGGCTCAGATCATGAACTCCTTATTGCCAAATTCAGACTTAAATTGAAGAAAGTAGGGAAAACCACTAGAACATTCATGTATGACCTAAATCAAATTACTTATAAGTATACAGTGGAAGTGAGAAATACATTTAAGGGACCAGATCTGATAGATAGAGTGCCTGATTAACTATGGACAGAGGATAGTGACATTGTACAGGAGACAGGGATCAAGACCATCCCCATAGAAAAGAAAAGCAAAAAAGCAAAATGGCTGCCTGGGGAGGCCTTACAAATAGTTGTGAACAGAAGAGAAGCAAAAAGCAAAGGAGAAAAGGAAAGATATAAGCATCTGAAAGCACAGTTCCAAAGAATAGCAGGAAGAGACAAGAAAGCCTTCTTCAGTGATCAATGCAAAGAAATAGAGGAAAACAACAGAATGGGAAAGACTAGAGATCTCTTCAAGAAAATTAGAGACATCAAGGGAATATTTCATGCAAAGATGGGCTCGATAAACGACAGAAATGGTATGGACCTAATAGAAGCAGAAGATATTAAGAGAGGTGGAAAGAATACACAGAAGAATTGTACAAAAAAGATCTTTATGACCCAGATAATTGCGATGGTGTGATCACTCACCTAGAGCTGGACATCCTGGAATGTGAAGTCAAGTGGCCTTAGAAAGCATCACTATGAACAAAGCTAGTGGAGGTGATGGAATTCCAGTGGAGCTATTTCAAATCCTGAAAGATGACGCTGTGATAGTGCTGCACTCAATATGCCAGCAAATTTGGAAAACTCAGCAGTGGCCACAGGACTGGAAAAGGTCAGTTTTCATTCCAATCCTAAAGATAGGCAATGCCAAAGAATGTTCAAACTACTGCATAATCTCACACGCTAGTAAAGTAATGCTCAAAACTCTCCAAGCCAGGCTTCAGCAATATGTGAACCATGAACTTCCAGATGTTCAAGCTGGTTTTAGAAAAGGCAGAGGAACTAGAGATCAAATTGCCAACATCTGCTGGATCACTGAAAAAGCAAGAAAGTTCCAGAAAAACATCTATTTCTGCTTTATTGACTATGCCAAAGCCTTTGACTGTGTGGATCACAACAAACTGTGGAAAATTCTGAAAGAGATGGGAATACCAGACCACCTGACATTTCTCTTGAGAAACCTATGTGCAGGTCAGGAAGCAACAGTTAGAACTGGACATGGAACAACAGACTGGTTCCAAATAGGAAAAGGAGTACATCAAGGCTGTGTACTGTCACCCTGCTTATTTAACTTATATGCAGAGTACATCATGAGAAAAGCTGGGCTGGAGGAAGCACAAGCTGGAATCAAGATTGCCGGGAGAAATATCAATAACCTCAGATATGTAGATGACACCACCTTTATGGCAGAAAGTGAAGAGGAACTAAAAAGCCTCTTGATGAAAGTGAAAGAGGAGAGTGAAAAATTTGGCTTAAAGCTCAACATTCAGAAAACGAAGATCATGGCACCTGGTCCCATCACTTCCTGGCAAAAAGATGGGTAACAGTGGAAACAGTATCAGACTTTGTTTTGGGGGCTCCAAAATCATTGCAGATGGTGACTGCAGCCATGAAATTAAAAGACGCTTACTCCTTGGAAGTAAAGTTGTGACCAACCTAGAAAGCATATTCAAAAGCAGAGACATTACTTTGCCAAAAAATGTCCGTCTTGTCAAGGCTATGGTTTTTTCAGTAGTCATGCATGGATGTGAGAGTTGGAATGTGAAGAAAGCTGAGCGCCAAAGAATTGATGCTTTTGAATTGTGGTGTTGGAGAAGACTCTTGAGAGTCCCTTGGACTGCAAGGAGATCCAACCAGTCCATTCTAAAGATCAGTTCTGTGTGTTCTTTGGAAGGAATGATGCTAAAGCTGAAACTCCAGTACTTTGGCAACCTCATTCGAAGAGTTGACTCATTGGAAAAGTTTCTGATGCTGGGAGGGATTGGGGGCAGGAGGAAAAGGGTACAACACAGGATGAGATGGCTGGATGGCATCATTGACTCGATGGACGTGAGTTTGAGTGAATTCTGGGAGTTGGTGATGGACAGGGAGGCCTGGCGTGCAGCAATTCATGGGGTCACAAAAAGTCAGAGATGACTGAGCAACTGAACTGAACTGGCAAGCTATGGCTCATAGGTCTAATCAAACTCACCACCTGGTTTTGTACATGCAAGGAGTTAAGGGTGATTTTGAAAAATTTAAGTGATTGAAAAATCAAAAGAAGAATACTATTTCTTGTTTTGTGGAAATTATATAAAATTCAAATTTCAGTACCTAATGAAGTTATATAGAAACATAACCATGGCCATCCATTTCTATGTGGTTTCTATTGTGTTGTAGTGGCTGAGCTGAGTAGTTTTCACAGAAACAGTAGAGCCCCTGACTTTAAAATATTTACCATCAGAGCCCTTACAGTAAATTTGCCAATCTTTCCTCTAGAAAGCATGCTTCTTCCATTGTCAATTTGTCTTGGGAGCCATACACCATCAGTCAGCACTTACATGCTACGCTGGTCAGTCTGTGCTCACTATCTTGCATGGTTGTATGAGAAATCAATATGATTTACTCCTGGAGTTTCTGATTAGTCTACCTTGTGTCACAAAACTAAACAAAGTTTAAATGTAGTCTCCATTCTTGTTTGTCTTGCACATTTCAGTTAATAAGGTTGAATGGAAAATGTTCCTGCCAGACCCATTAGTTTGTCACAGAGATAATAGGAATTTATTAAATGAAAGTATTTTCATTTTCAGTAATCCACTAATTATTCCTAGTTGTCATCCTGCTCTGTATCCATTAAAATAAAAACTTTTATGATTCCTGGAAAAGGATGGCTACAGATTGGAATAATAAATTCACTATTTGGCTTTATCTTTCAAAATAGTCATCTTAAATTTAAGCGTATTTTCAGTCTGAAGTTTTCTGTTTGCAAAATGAGGTTTTCTGAGAGAAAAATTTCAGAAACAATCTCATATCTGAGCTTTATCAAGGTAAAAATAAAGAATCAAGCCTCATTTGGAGCCTTCCTGTGGTCAGCCATTCATGAAGAAGTGTATATATTCCTATTAGAAAAGGAAGGAGAACAAGGAAGACTCTACCAAAAGCTCCTCCCATGAACTGCAAGGTCACAGACAGATTACACAAATAATACATACACATTTCTGTATCCTAACAATAAGCATGAAGAGACCAAACTTAAAAACCCATAAAAATCTGTAGTTTCTCCACAGAATGGTGTGCTTAATTATACACTTAACATGTACAGAATCTGGTTTTTGAAAATTACAAGGTACTGATTAAAAAAAAAATCACATAAGACCTGCATAAATGGAGAGATGTTCTTATTTAATTGATTGAGCCACTGAACATAGTAAAGATGTCCATTTTCACCAAAGTCATTTATGTGCTTAGACGGCCAGTCATGTCCAACTCTTTGTGACCCTGTGGACTATTGCCTACCAGGCTCCTCTGTCCGTGGTGATTCTCCAGGCAAGAATACTGGCATGAGTTTCCATGCCCTCCTCCAGGAGATCTTCCCAACCCACTGATTGAACCCAGGTCTTCTGCATTGCAGGCAGATTCTTTACCATGTTAACCACCAGGGAAGCCTATCAAGGTTCCTGCAAGTTATTTTTCTAGAGACATAGACAAGTTTATTCTAAAATGCTCATAAAAAGGCGTAGGTATGTATAGGATAGTTAGAGCAAACATCCTGGCAAAGAATAAAATAGGACAACTGATAATGCATTGTTAATTAAACCTTCATGTATATCTGTAACAATCAAAACAGTAGAGCATGTCAGGATACAGACACAGATCAATGGAACAGAAGAGAGAACCTAGAAATTGACCACTCAGCTATGCGTAACTGATGTTGATAAATTGAAAAAGCAATGAAGTGCCAAAAGGATTAACTTTTCAACCAATAGTATTGGAGCAATTGAACACCTATGGTCCAGCAAAAGTCAAAACCTTATACTGTACACAAAAATTATCTGACAATGAAATAGAGATTTAAAATGTAGAGTGTAGGAGCTTCCATGGTAGCTCAGTGGTAAACTGCTCGCCAGTGCAGGAGACACAAGTTTGATGCCTGATCCGGGCAGATCCCACATTCCACAGAGCAACTGAACCTGTGTACCACAACTATTGAGCCTGTGCTCTAGAGCCCAGGAACTGCAATTACTGAGCCCATGAACTGAAACTACTGAAGCCCACATGCCCTAGAGCGTGTGCTCTGCAACAAAAAAAGCCACAGCAATGAGAAGCCTGTGCACTGTAACTAGAAAGGAGACCCCATTTGCCGCAGCTAAAGAGAAAAAAAGCCTGCACAGAAGTGAAGATCCAGCACATCCAAAAAGAAATAAAATTTAAAAAAATGTAAGCCTATAAAGATTTAGAAAAACTTTGGACATAACACCAAAACAATGAGTCATAAATGGAAAGTTAGTTAAATTCCATCCTAACAAAATTGACAACCCTGCTAAGTGAAAGCCCATGTGAAGAGAATGAATGACAGCTCTAGAATGGGAGAGCCTCATCTCTGACAAAGGACTAGTATATAGAATATAAAAAACTTTTAAAATTCTAGAATATAAAAACTTTCAAAACTCAACAGTAAAAATCAAGCAATCCAACTATAAATGGAAAAATCACATGAACATATTTCACTGAAGATGATACACAGATGGAAAATAAGCACATGGAAAGATGTTCATTATCATTAAACATTAGGCAAATGTAAGTTAAAACCACACTGAGCCATTCTACATATCTTCCAAATGGCTAAAATATAAAACAGCTACAACTCCAAATGCTGGTGAGGATATGGGGAAATTGAATTATACACTGCTGTTAGGAATACAAAACAGTATGGTCACTTTTGAAAATACTTAAGACATTTTCTTAAAATAAACTAAACATGAAAATACATTAACAGCCAGAAATTTTACTCCTTGTCATTAATCCCAGGAAAAATGAACACTTATGTTTACACAAATACTTTGCATAAATGTTAATAATAATAATTAAAACTGCAATTAGCCCAGATGTCCTGGTGTGACTGGCTAAACAAAAGATTGTATATACCTACAATGGCATGCTGTTGTTTTAGTTGTTAAGTCATGTCCAACTTTTTGTGACCCCTTGGACTGTAGCCTGTCAGGCTCCTCTGTCCATGAAATTCTCCAGGCAAGAATACTGGAGTGGGTAGCCATTTCCTTCTCCAGGGAATCTTCCTGACCCAGGAATAAAATCCATGTCTTTTGCATTGGCAGGAAGATTCTTTACTGCTGAGCCACCAGGGAAGTCCCTATGATAGCATACTAGTCAGTAATGAAAAAGAATGAATGTTGGTACATGGGACAATTTGAATTGCTCTCCAGAAGATGATGCTGAACCAAAAGAGCAAAGGAACAAAAACAAAAAACACCCACATGCTACATAAATTATGTTTTTATCTTTATAACGTTTCTGGAATAATAACTTTTAGAAAGAGAGGACAGATTAGAGGTTTGCACAGGGATTGAGGTAGAGACATGGGGGTGAGAGGGATATGAGTGTGGTATATAAAAGGACAAAATAAGGGATTCTTATGATTTTGGAACTGTTAAGCATCCTAGCTGTGGGGGTTGATACATGAACCTACACAGATGATAAAACTGTATAGAACATCATATGTATACACATATTAATACAAGTGAAACTAGGAAACTGAATAAGGTTGGTGGATTGTATCATATCAATATACTGGTTATCATACTATAGTTTTGCAAAAGCATTATTACTGAGGAAAACTTGGAAAAATGTGCAAATGATCCCTGTGAATTCTTTCTTACAAGTGTATGTGAGTCCTTGGTTATTTCTTCAGAATTTCAATTAACAATATTCTAAGACATTAACAGTTATTGGTGACAAACTATTTCCGCAAAGATGTAAATTAAAAAAAAAGCCTTCAGAGTCTAGGGACCTGCCAAGACTGTAGACTTTGGCAGTCTCCTCCATCATCAGTAGTGTATCGTTCAGTCACTAAGTCTTGTCTGACTCTGTGACCCCATGCAATGCAGCACACCAGGCTCCCATGTCCTTTACTATATCCCATTAGTTAGTACAATAACCCAGAGTGCACACAGGATTAGTTTTTGACTCAGCAGGTGCCAGAACAGAGCATTCAGTAAACAGGCCCAGATCAGTCAGGAAGAGACACTTCAATGAGACCAGGAAGAACCTGATATATGCCCCTTCCATGAAAGGTGGGCAAACCCATTCTTTGCACTGATCCTAAACTCAGATCTTTGCCAGAACGATGGGCCAAGCTAGGAAGAAAGAGAAGAAACTCTGAGACACTGTTCTCCAAGTGACTCAATGGCCACACGGACACTCTCTGAAACAACACTACCTGAGTATGGCTAAAGTATAGCTAGGTGGGACTGGGTTGACAGGAATGCAATAGAAGTTAACCATTTTAGATGGATGGAAATTTGAGAGCAAAGTTTTATTCAGTTTTTAAAAGTAAAGGTATACTTTGTGCATAGCTGATTCATAATTTGCAAGTTTTAACTTTGTTGTTGTTGTTGTTTAGTCGTTAAGTTATGTCGACACTTTCGTGAACTCATGGACTGTAGCCTGCCTGGCTCCTCTGTGCATGGGATTTCCCAAGCAAGGAGTGGGTTGCCATTTCCTTCTCCAGGGGATCTTCCTGACCCATAGATCAAACTCATGTCTCCTGCATTAGCAAGTAGATTTATTACCACTGAGCCATCAGGGAAGCCCTCAATTTGCTATCCTAGGCAGCATGTTGAAAAGCAGAGATTTCACTTTGCCAACAAAGGTTCATAGAGTCAAACTATGGTTTTTCAGTAAGGATGTGAGAGCCGGACCATAAAAAGGCTGAGCATTGAAGAATTGATGCTTTTGAACTGTGATGCTGGAAAAGACTCTTATCAGTCCCTTGGACAGTAAGGAAATTGAGCCAGTCAATCCTAAAGGATATGAATATTCACTGGAAGGACTGTTGCTGAAGCTGAAGCTCCAATACTTTGGTCACCTGATCTGAAGAGCAGACTCATTGGAAAAGATCTTGATGATGGCAAAGATTGAAGACAGGAGGAGAAAGAGGGTGACAGAGAAAGAGATGATAGGATGGCATCACTGACTCGATGAACATCAGTTTGAGCAAACTCCAGGAGATGGTGAAGGACAGGGAAGCCTGTCATGCTGCAGTCCATGGGGTCACAAAGAGTTGGACATGACTGAGCGACTGAATAACAACAACAACAATAATTTCATTATATTGGATGTATTTGCATATGGAGCTATCCGAGTGGCCAGGGACTTGGTAAATTTTGATGGGTCACGTGTCCTTAGGTATCTGATTCAGAGCATCCTTGACAATCTGCTCCTTTCCTTTCTAATGACCAGGTCCTTGAAGACAAGGAAACATATGGTTAAAGTCCAGAAAATCTCCTGTCCACAAATTACTTTAGTTCAACTGAGGTAAATGCCTCCCATTAGTCATAAATTAGAGTGACAGTCTGTGTATTGCAAGTAACTGGTGTGGAACTACTAGCCGCAGAACTGTGGCTGGATAAGCCAAGTTGAATTTGGAGCTATCCTGTGACCTCTAACCTAAATACAAGGGGCATTTTCTGAATCTGTGTGATGTAATCTTTGACAACGTTTTCTCCTTCACCATCTCAAGGGAACCAGAAGCCTGTATCAACTTCTGATAAATAATTCAATGAGTTTTACTCTTTTTCAGATTTTTATGTTTTTAATTTAATTTAATTTTTTCAAATTTTTAATATAAGACTGAATTTTTAGCTATTAGAGTGTCTGGTCCAATGGTTCCTAATCTTTCCCCTTTCAGCTTTTCCCATTTTGAGCTCATATATTAAACTGTTTTGGGCTTCCAAGGTGGTGCTAGCGTTAAAGAACCTGCCTGCCAATGCAGGAGACATAAGAGATGTGGGTTTGATCCCTGGATCAGGAAGATCCCCGGGAGGAGGGCACGGCAATCTACTCCAATATTCTCACCTGGAGAATCTCATGGACAGAGGAACCTGGCAGGCTATGATCCATAGGGTTGCCAAGAGTTGGACATGACTGAAGTGACTTAGCACATACACATTAAGCTATTTAATTCTCTGTATATACATTTCAGGGCCACATGCTACTGAACATGCAATAAGAGTATTGAATAGTAATTGTCCAGTTTTCATTAGGTCTTTAAAAGTTTTGGAGGGCCTGGGATTTGGAGCTCTATTACTACACGCTTTTGGATCCCTTGTATCCTAGAAATTACAGTATTAGAACCACTGTGGCACAGGATGCTTTTTTTCCCCTAACAATTCCTGAGTCACCCTTATTTGCGTGCCTAAAATAACATGAGGGCCACATTCTACCATTGTAGGAATTTTTCATAGAAGACACCCTTTATGAATGCACGTGTGCTAAGTTCCTTCAGTGGTTTCTGACTCTGCGACCCCATGGACTGTAGCTCACCAGGCTCCTCTTTCTATGGGATTCTCTAGGCAAGTATACTGGAGTGCATTGTCATTCCATTCTCTAAAGGATCTTCTCAACCCAGGGATCCAACCTGCATCTCCTGTCTCCTGTATTGGCAAGTTGGTTCTTTATCACTAGCGCCACCATTCACTTATGCATGACTTAAGCTTTTCAGGAAGTTTTCCTCCCAGCCATACCTGCTTTACCCAGAGTGAGACAGGATCTCTGTATGCTGACTACTTTGTGCTTTAGCCAGCTGACCTGCAGAGGCATCAACAGAGGTCTTCTTGAAGTTGTACAGTGACCTGTAACTCAGATTTCTTTGTTCATTATCGCTCTGCTAGGCCATTAGGGAAATGTGCGTCGGTAAGCCCCTGCTCTTGCAAGACATGACAAATAACTTTAAGAGGGTGTCTGGGACAACTGAATTTAGCAATTACTTTTAAAATCTCAACTATGTATAAGGCATTATAATAAGCACTTCAGGGGATTGGAAGATGACACAGGTAGATTCTCTTCTCTCTGATTGCCTACAATCTAACATATCATTTTTAGAATTAGATATTTTCATTTGTTTATTTTGATGTTTATTTTGTCTTTTGTCACAAAGTGATCCTATGAGATTGTCAGTGAATGGTAATGCTTCTGTTTATAGATGAGAAAACTGAGGCTGAAGAGCAGTGACTGTGTTGAAATAACATAACTGGCAAATTGAATGATGCTTAGTCCTGAAGCCCTGTTCTTCTGACAGCTACCCAGTCCATTGCTTGCTCTCCAAACCCATCTCTCTGTTAACGTTGTTCAACACCTTGTCTGAATTCTTGTTGTTATTGTTTAGTTACTTAGTGGTGTCTGACTCTTTGCGACCCCATGGATTGTAGCACACCAGGCTCCTCTGTCCATGGAATTCACCCAGGCTAGAATACTGGAGTAGAATTCTTAAATTAAGATATTATAGTCATTTTGGTTTTCTTTTGTTTTAGTATGTTGTCTTTTATCAAGTAACACATGCTTGATGTGAACAATATCTGAAAAATTCTGATGCCAAAATTATACATTCATATCAAAGACCTCCGGTTGTTAGAGCATTCTGTGCTTAAAGTGTTCTGCCTGTTTTATCTTTAAAAGAGTTAGTAGATTTGAGTCCAGGTGCTATCGATGTTTCTCATATTTAATTGAATACTGATAGCCTGCTAGAGTAATAAGCATTCTATTGAATCATCAAAAAAGGATAAAATATTCATTATTTTAGTATGGAAGGATATTCTTGATCTTCTTTTTCCTATCATAGTCTCTCTCATTTTCTTCTCAAAATGTTTATCAGCTATCATACAGAAATATGTTCTTACTGCCAAATGTTTCCATGAAAAAAATTAAGATATTCTGCATGTACGTTCAACAGCTATATGATTTAAATTTTCACTTTGAAAAAATAGACTTTGGTGTAGTCTTACCTTTCTCTTCTGTTTTTATTTATGTAGGAAGAGTGTCCTTAAATAATGAAAATGCTATAGCACTTATCTGCCACCTATCTACATTTCATGGATGAAATGAAACTTTCATAGTTTTCCAGAGATAATGCTATGCTTTATGTTATTTTAAAGGTATTTTTATATTTGTTTATTGCAAATAGATACTGTTTTTTCCCTAAAAAGCAAGGTGAATTTGCTATTCAATAGAACTGCTTTATTTTACTGAAAATAAATAGAAAATATTTTTGGTTGATGACAAATATGTTTGAACTATTATCTTGAGATTACTCTTATAAAGATTTATATCTCAAAATTACTGAATAAGATAAACTAACAAACAGAAGATCTTCCTCTCCTTAACATGGGGGAAAAAGCAGATCCTGTCTGGGCCCAGGTCTCACGCTGGATATCATTTCCTGGGTGACCCTGAGCACATTAACCTGAGTAATTTTTACTTATGAATCAAAAACCTGATACCACCAAGTTCATAGGTATTTGAAGTTTGACCTTATTGTCTAATTTACTTTTAAATTGAAGCTTAGTGGTTGCTGTCTGCTTTGTAGATTTAGAATTTAGGATAGGACATGTTGGCTCATGATGCCATTTATTAATTCCCAAATATCTTTCAGATTCCATTATATAGTGTCCTACTTTTGCTGCTAATAAAATACTCTGCTTTCACAATTGTTTTTAATACTTATTTTGGTCTTTTTAAAGTCATTGCAGGCATTATGTGCTGCATCTTTTAAAATGGCTTGGACTTATGATATTTTTGTTGGATTTTGCATTTTGTCCCCATTCCATAAGAGTTTTTTTTCTCAATGTTAACACCACATCTTTTAAAAATTCTAATTTATGTTGAATTTTGTCATGTGAATATTTTTAATATGTTCTTATCTATATGGGATTGTGACAACTAAATTTCATTGGCTTGCAAAATGGTCCCTGCATACACAGGGCAAGGAAAAACTAAAGAAAAATGGTTGTTTTGTTGTATGTGTGTGCTCAGTCATGTGCAACTCTTTGTGACCCCATGGACTGTAGTCTGCCAGGTTCCTCTTTCCATGGCATTCTCCAGGCAAGAATATTGGAGTGGGTAGCCATTCTCTTCTCCAGGGGATCGTCCCAATCCAGAGATCAAACATATCTCCTGCATCTCCTGCATTGGCAGGTGGATTCTTTACCACCGAGCCACCAAGGGCTTTCACATTGGTAGGTGACAAGTTTAGTAAGGGAGGAAACTTACATGGAGGTTTATCTTGGGCAGTTGCAAGACAAGTCAGTCTCTGCATCCACCTGCCAGATTCTTGAAAGTTGATATAGAGGCCTTACTTGTATTCAGCCACTTATACTGTCCAGTGACACATTGTGCTCTCGGCTGTGTCTTTGGAACAGCTCTCAGCTCTTGTCATAGGAAGGGGGTGCAGAACTTACATTCTAAGAACAAGGAGAGGGGTGAGGAACTCAGATTGCTCTCGTCTAGATCAAAGGTCAATCAGTGGGCATATCTTCTGAATTACCTGCTTTAACAAATTTAGAAGTCATTTTAAATAGTTTACTCATGGAGAATGCCACGTGTAAAGTCTCAGCTTCTTTTGCTTTTTTGTTTTATTTGGTAGGAGGAAATTTTAAATAATTTTGCAGTGCACATTTAAATACATTGAATAATGTTGCAATTTTATCTTTTATGTCTAGTTTATCTCTAAGTAGAAGATAGTCCTCCATAAATAGTACTTTAACCATTAAAGAGACAAAATTTAAAATGTTTTGTGATTAACCCACTAATTTTTTCAGAAATAAATAATTATATGCTTTTACTACTTTTAAATTACCTCCTTATTGCCTCTCTCACCTAACACTGTCTATGATGAATCTGCTAATTTTACACCTCAATAATTTTTAAAGTTTTCACTTATTTAGTCCTTTTCCATTTTTAAAAAATGAAAATATATTTCTGAGATTTTATGGTAATTGGAAATACAATATTATTTTCTTAAATATTTAATAAGAGTAATAATGGCTATAGCCCACCAGTCTCCTCTGTCCATGGAATTCTCCAGGCAAACATACTGGAGTACATACATTCCCTTCTCCAGGGAATCTTCCTGACCCAGGGATCAAACCCAGATCTCCTGCATTGCAGCCAGACTCTACTGTCTGAGCCACTGGCTAAGCCACATCAGAGAAGCTGATGAATAATAAAGGAGTCAAAGTACAAGTTCTTTCTAGATCTTTTGTTCTCAGCATTTCAACAATTTTATTTTTCCCTTTGATATACAACAATGTAAATCACCTGTTGTTTGTGGAAAGTGTTCCCTGTAAAACTGTTTTGATCTTTCAGTGTGTTTGTATTTGTACACAATGGCTGTTTCTTCTCTAGTATTTGTCTGTGACAGTTCAGAGACAGTTTTTGCCATAGATCTTGGACTATCTACTTCTCACACCATTTTTAATACAAAGCGCTTCTGAACAATTCATAGGTACTATTTTAAAGCCTCTTCCCCGACATAGAGAACAGCTACTTCCTCTATGCCTTTAGTAAATTTGCCACATCTTTTCTGATCTTCGTAAATTGCTTATAAATTCCTCTCCTCTTATAACTAAAATGTTGCATTCTTAATACTCAAAATATCGCTGTTAAAAAGGCATGAATTCAGTACATCACATTATCTTATTAATTTTTCTCATGGGATGAAGGACACACAAGAAGCTTTCAATCACTCAGGGAACAATAAGTCTGTGCAAACATTTTAATTTTTGTATAAACATAATTAGAAGAGCAAATCATATTCCTATGAATACCATCTTTTGTTAATTTGACTTCTTTACTTTGTATCATACTTAGGAAATGCTAATTGCTCACCAGTATAAATTTCTCCTCCCCTTACTTATTCTGATTTTATTAATATTCAGGACAATAATATGCTCACCTAAAACATATTTCCCATATCCTTTTGGCTACGTGAGTCTGTGTTTCCAGCTTATCAAATGAAATGAAACTGAATATAATTGATAGGTAGGGCTTTGGAAAGCATTTATAAAGAAGCTAACTGAAGTCCTTGTGCTTCTGGGAATTCATACAAGACGGCTGGAATTCTGGCAGTTATCTTGGACCATGAGGACCTTGAGGATTGATAAATCTACAATAGATATGAA
Organism: Bos indicus; assembly: GCF_029378745.1. Classification (NCBI taxonomy): domain Eukaryota; kingdom Metazoa; phylum Chordata; class Mammalia; order Artiodactyla; family Bovidae; genus Bos; species Bos indicus. The sequence goes on along the minus strand of NC_091761.1, from coordinate 57,962,089 downwards.
GTCACAATACCATTCTGAGCTGTCTACTCCCAGATTTCTTTTATGTGAGAGATAAATATTTGAATAATGTTTAAGATGGATTCTAACTGATAAACTGTCAAAAGAAAGGGAAATTGTGATTAGATTATTTGACTTTCCACTTTTGAGTTAAGATTTATAGCATGATTTTGTAATTGGCATTGTTAGGTTTTCATTTTACATATACAGCTACTCATGCATTCATGTGCATGCTAATTTGCTTCAGTCATGTCCAGCTCTTCTGTGACCCTATGGCCTATAGCCCACCAGGCTCCTCTGTCTATGGGATTCTCCAGGCAAGGACACTGGAGTGAGTTGCCATGCCCTCCTCCAGGGGATCTTCTCAACCCAGGGATTGAACCCAAGTCTCTTATGTCTCCTGTGTAGGCAGGCAGATTCTTTACCACTAGCACCATCTGGGAAGCCCTATCTTCATAAGAATACATATTTTGATTCTTATGAAAAAATTTTTAAGACATAATGATGATAGTAGCTAACATTTGTATAGTGCCTCACATTTCATAAGGTGTATAGGGGTATAGTAGCTAATGGTAACAGCTTAGAGCTAACCTTTCTAAATGGCACATTATATACAGTCATTATTTAGCAAAGGTATTTCAGTTGAAATACCTTCAAACAGACCTGTGATATTTATTAGCTGTGTGGCCCTGAACAAGTTACTTAATATTTTTAAACATCAAATAAAGCTAAAAAAAAAATCTTTCTATTGTAATATTAAATAATATCCTTTTCTAAAGTATTTTGAATGATACCTCTAAATAAGTATTATTAGCATATAATTGTCTTTCAATAAATGATTATTATAATTATCACTGATGATTGTTTTACACACATTTCTGCTCCTTTAATTATTTTTCCACTCTCAATCTCAGCCTAAAATAGCTAATTGTCCCAAGGAGTAATATTGAATGACATACTGAATGTCAGTTGAATTTCTTATATTTTTATTAATTTAATTTTAATGTTTAGCTCATATTATTATTTAAATATTCACTTGTGTATCTTCTATCATTCATCTCTGTTTTGTTTCTTGAGGACCATCAGTAAGTATTATGCTTTTTTAATAGCTCTCCTAGCAACTAACCAATGCTGTCCACAGAATGGACCTCTAAAATATGTTTGTACGTAAATGAATAGATGACTTGTGTCTATCAGTGTGCTTACTTATGGCACAATTTCCTCAGCTTAAATCTTGAACATTAGCTTTTTGTTGTTGCTTTTATAAACTTGAGGTTCCCTATTACCCAAAAACTGAAGTTAAGATTTTTATCTTTTTCCCACAAGATTTTTTATCTTAGTGTGTTTTCATTGTTTCATTCATGGTAATTTAACTGCCAGCATTTCTAACTTTCTCTGTTTCATCTTCTATCATACAATTCTGTCCTGCTTATAGACTGGAGAGTCTTGACTACAGCATAACTGAAAGTATGCTCACCAACTTATGCTTATACACAAAGTCTTTGTTACTTGCTGCTCTATGATGAGCTGATGACAGAAACTGAGATAAAGAATTTAGAATCTTTTCTAACAATTTGGTGTTGCCTGGATATTCAAATGTATGATATTCATACTTGTTGCATTGATCTGGGTGCCAATTAGTTTGAGTATCATAGAGTGAGTTACAGCCATTCAAACTATGAACAAGTCATGGGCAGTTGATCAACATATAGGTCCACGTTGGACTAAGGATGAAACACACACACATATATACATACACACAGAAAAAAAAGATTTTTCACAATAGATAGTTTGGGATTTATTACATGAATGAACTGTGAAATATGTAGGGTCTTACATGTGGTTATGTTCTGCCCTTGCTGTAATTAAACGTGTGCATGCTAAGTTGCCTCAGTAGTGTCCCATTGTGACCTGATGTCCTGTAGCCCACCAGGCTCCTCTGTCCATGGGATTCTTAGGTAAGAATACTGGAGTGGGTTGCCATGCCCTCCTCCAGGGGATCTTCCCCACCCAGGGATAGAACCCACATCTCTTCAGTCTCCTTCATTTTCAGAATGGGTTCTTTACCACTAGCGCCACCTGGGAAGCCTAAAATTAAACATGGGTGGGTATTTACGTCTTTAGAAAAACAACTTTGTTTTTGTTTTCACCAGAGAGAGTTATAGCATAGCATAAGTACTCCTCACCACCTTTCCTTCCAAGTGAACTATACAAACTGTGAGTTACCGATCGTTTTTAGGTTGCAAAGTCTGGATATTCAAGGGCTTTTGGTTCATTAGTATTGACTCTCATCAACATTTTGACAAAGAGTAATGGGAATCTTATATTACTGACTCTAACCTGAAAGAAGACACAATTACCACCGTCTATTTCATCTTTCAGAGCTTGCCTGGCATCCATGGCCATCCTCAGCTCTAATGCTTTTTCTTTTCCCTTTGACTACCAAAGTGACATGGATGGTTTCTAGTTAGCAGTTTCTAGTTAGCAGTAACCAACGGATGGCTGCTCACCTTTTTTCCCCTCATACTTCCATCAGTATGGCCACTGACATTTAGTAGAGCGTCATCAGAACCAGACTCTTTTGATTACTTAAAGATGTTTTTAGATCCCTTTCATTTTCTAGTATAAGCTAATTTTATTAAGTCCAAATAGGGGTAGCTGTTTAAGAAGGTAACCAAGTCAGAATACATGGAAAACATACCATATGCTTAATATGGTGCTGTCACCAATTACGATATTCAAAATGTTTCCTCTCTGATTCTTAACTTTAGATTCATGTTCTGGTTAAGGGACTAAACAGAAAATATGTACTGAATATCTACTTACAAGGCACCATGCTAAATGGTGCAAAAGATATAGCAAAAGCATTTATCTTCTTGAGGACAAAATACTCTAGGACATGTGGGACAAAGGACAAGACAAAATAATCCCCTTGGTGTCAAATCCCTATCTGGATATTTCAATGTTTTCAGATCAATGAATCTTTGCTTTTTAATCTTTGCCTGTTAAAAGTTCAATTTAATCAATAAATTCATTTATTTTCCATGTGTACTCATGATCATAATATTTTAATTAACATTGATTGAATGCTTACAATCTGCCAGTCAATGATCTAAATGCTTCTAACTAGTATGAGCTCATTTAATATTTAGAATTACAGAATCTTCTATGAAGTGGTGCTATCATTATCTTCCTTTTATAATATGTTTACTCATAGTTAATCTGAATAAAAATATTTAGCATCTTATAAAGTGGGAAACCAAGGCTCTGAGAATTTAAATGACAACCAAAATTTCATAATTATAAAGTAATGAGAACAGACACTTAAGGGGTTGTTTTACATAATTTTGATTTATCAGAGAATATGTAATCCATTTATTTTAGCAGAGAATATAGCCCATCAGGCTCCTCGGTCCATGGGATTGTCCAGACAAGAATAATGGAGTAGGATGCCATTTCCTACCCCAGGGGAATCTTCCAGACCCAGGGATTGAACCTGCATCTCTTATTTCTTCTGCATTAGCAGGCAAATTCTTTACCACTAGCACCACCTGGGAAACCCCATGTAATCCAGTCGTTAGAGCAAAGATAGTCGGTCTCCCAATTCAACAACAGGAATGCCCTGGTATTTGGAAATCTTTATTAACCACAGGACAATCCGTGAAGGCTGGTGTAGTTTTCAGATTAAGTAATTTATTTAATAATTGTTTGGGTGTCTGCTAAGTGACAAGAACCATTCAAAGTATCAGCATACAGAGATAAATGAGATGGACACAAATCTTGTCCTTAGGTCATATGAGCTATAAAGGAGGGCCTGGGTAACACCATCTGTACTAATAGTTTCCTAAATGGGAACCATCTCCACTGGTTATGCTAATAAAGTAGTCAGGTCAAATAATGATCTTTCTTCCACCTTCTGAGTAATAGAGAATCTTAAATATTATCTCTGACCATTTGCTCTTAGTCTCTCCAACGTTCGTCCTTCATGTTTTGTGATTGGTCAGTCATAAGACTCAACCTATCAGTGTAAAAATCAATTAAACTATAATGCAGTAAGTTCCAAGGGGCATTTGAAAAACAGAACAAATGACAGATTCTGTGTTTAGTTACATGTCTGCCTTGTTTTATTAATACATGTCAATCTGTCTCTATCTCTTCCAATCTATTTCCCACTCAAGCTGATTGCCTTGCAAGTTTTTCCTGTTAGGAAGCAGGTGAAGCCTCAGCTGACATTTGAACCTGAGGCTGTGAGGCTCGGGATGTCATTTTGCAGGATGTCAGAAGACTTAGATTCTGCCACTTTCGTACTAGATTAGCTAGGAAAGTGTTTTACTGAGTCTCAATTTATCTACAAAATGTGGGGGAATATAATAATAAAACATCTTAAAATTGAGACAAATAATGGAATACTTGGACAAATGAAAGCAGTGTACCAATGCAAGGCAATGAAATAGGCTGAAGAAAATAGGGCTTTTGAGCACTGGCCCATAGAATCCAGTGGGTTAGCACAGAGGCTTCTAACTTAGACTGTGTGGATTTAAATACTGGCTAACCGCTTACTGTGGTCCAGTCTTGGGCTAGGTGCATGATCTCTCTAACTCTCTCTTTTTTCATCTTTAAAATGCTAATGATAATTGCACCTGCCTTGAAGTGTTATTGTAATTTTTAAATAAGAAAAATAAATGCCCTCAATATATCTTAAAATGCTTGTATTTTATTACTTATTTAGTAAATACTAGATAGTGTTCTGTATTCATCAGTACTGCCTTGTTTTGCATTTAGTATAATCAATACAAAAGGTCCTGTTAATAGATACATTTCATAGGTGAGCATGCCAAACCATAAAGAGTTAAGTTGCCCAGATTCATAGAGATAACAAATATTGGAACAAAAATTGAGAGACCTGTATTGTCAGTTCAGAGTTCATGCTCTTAATACTTTGCTTTACTGCCTACAGTGATGAGGGAGCGGGAGAAAGAAGGAGGGAAATCTATTACCCCAAATTCCAATTTACTACCTATGTGACCTTAAGGAACTTTAAACATTCTGGGTCTCAGTTTCCTCACTCAGGGATGAAAAAGGTTATTGTAGGCATTGAGTGTAAAAACATATGGAAAAAACAGCACATTGCTCACATATACACATGCTGCTAAGTCGCTTCAGTCATGTCTGACTCTGTGCGACCCCAGAGACGGCAGCCCACCAGGCTTCCCCGTCCCTGGGATTCTCCAGGCAAGAACACTGGAGTGGGTTGCCATTTCCTTCTCCAATGCATGAAAGTGAAAAGTGAAAGTGAAGTCGCTCAGTCATGTCCAACTCTTCGCGACCCCATGGACTGCAGCCTACCAGGCTCCTCCTCCACCCATGGGATTTTCCAGGCAAGAGTACTGGAGTGGGGTGCCATTGCCTTCTCCAACATATACACATAAAGAAGGCTAATTGTGTGATAATTATTAATCAATTGATGACTATTAATTTTCCTCGCTGAAGGCTTATTTCTTAACCATCATAACTAAGAAAAGAAATGTCCTCTGGGCAGGATCTTCTTTTTCCATTCTCACAATGAGTTGGTCACAACTGTCTAAACTGATCCAGCAGCTTCTTGTACCTAACTTTTGTCCAGATGTATGTTCCAAAAGTGTAATATATGATGCTCAGTGATGCTATGCATCCAGACTGAGACCTCCATATCGGTGTTATTTTGTTGGTGTGCTGTTGAGTTCTGTAGTCACAGGAAATGCTATTAAGGAAAAAAAGTCAAACCAATGAAGAACCCTAAAACCTCCTTTAGAGGTAAAGGTGAAATCAGTTTTTCATTCATTCTAAGCCAGGGTACTTCCCATGTTATCTATCAAACCTTTCTCCCTAGATTCACCTCCAACAAAGATATTTCATGTGCTACTGCTGAAAACCAATGTTCATTCTCAACATCAATGGAGTATGGTTTTTAATTCCTTAATATTTTTTAAAAAGTATTTAATTAAAATATTGATTAGACCCAATGTTGATGAGGATATGTTAATAAGCCCTCTTACCCACAGCTGGTACTGTGCTCTTAAACCATCTGACAGCAATGAAAGATGGAAGTCTGTAAAATAAAACAGCAGAGCTACTGAAGATAAATTAGCACCTCTCAGAGTCTGAAACACAAAGTAAAATTTTTTGAACTCTACATATTATTTTCAAGATTTTCTGTATTTCTTCTGATAATATAAGTAAGCATAACACACACGCATTATGCAGCATTTGGAAAGTACAAGTATATGAAATTAAAAAAAAAAATCAGTATTCCATGCAGGAGTGATTACTGGGTTGCCAAAATAGTATACAATTAAGGAATTTAAAGGCCTCCTTCCTTTGTGGCTCAGACAGGAAAAAATCTGCCTGACATGTGGGAGACGTGGGTTTGATCCCTGGGTTGAGAAGATTCCCTGGAGAAGGGAATGGCTACCTACTCCAGTATTCTTGCCTGGAGAATTCCATGGACAGAGGAGCCTGGTGAGCTACAGTCTAAGGGGTCACAAAGAGTCGGACACGACTGAGTGACTACAATTTACCTCTCAAGGAATTTAAGATGTTTTCCTTTTTAAAAAATTTCTCCCCCCCTCTTTTTTTTCTTTTCAGCACATAAATACAAAGGAGAAAACTTTATTGTGCAACACACACATTCCCATCTTCTTTAGAAACACCTGCCAGTTCAGAGAACTCGCCGTCTGCCCTGTTTGTTCTGAGTTATTGTGGCTGCCTAGCTTCTTGAAAGGGCTCCAAAATCTTCTTCCTTCTATTGTTATATACTTCTGTGTAATACCCTCCCTTGTGCCCAGTTGTACCCATTGACTTAATTCTGATGAATAAAATGCAAGAAAAGTGAAGGGATGTCCCTTCTGACATCTTGGAAGCACAAGGCAAAGCCTTTTCCAGAATGGGGCCAGCCCCCTACCCCTGCAAAACAACAAATGAAAAGAAAAACAAAAATAAAGTCCAGAACACACAGAAGGAGAAACAGTATCAAATATATTGTTTGAAAAAAAATTGAAACCAAATCAAGCTCCTTAAAGCTAGCTCTATTTTTTGCTTTAAGCCTTCTCTTTTGCCAGAGTTTTCTGTCATCTTCAATCAAGAGTCCCAAATGATATATTAATGCAAGTTTTTAAACTCATCAACCAAACATCACACCTCAAAATGTCTTCATCCATTAATAAACAAGTATTCATTAGGTGACTATAATGTACGTGCACAGCATACGTTTAAATCCCAGCTGGCTAAACTTCTATTTGCTTTAGGAAAGCAGGATACACCAAATGAAATATTACCAGTTCAATGTTTACATGCCATTTAAGGTGAGGCAGATTCCCTAGAACATGATTTTCTATGGTATAGTTTTCAAAATAGTCTCTCCCAAAGTAAGTTAAATAGTTGCAATTTAGTCTTTGTGATGTATTTCAGTCACTTAAAACCATTATTGGGTTAGGATTTTATCCCCCTTTTTTTCGGTGTTAGAGGAAAATTATAAAAGGACATTGGCAACCCTTTATCCATTTTGAAGTCAGACAGTCATAGTAACCAAGCTGCATTCTAGAATATCATAAGAGATTTAGAAAAGGCTTTTACTGAGAAATGAGACATTTATCAAACATAGATGTGAATTTGCTTTAGGTTGTGCTTAATACAACTAAAGTCCTTAGCTCCTGGCTGTGTTAATATAATTTAAAGGTGACCATAAAATTTTGTTCTCTGGAGCTAACCCTTTGAAAGCTAGTTGCTTTTTAAATTAATATGAATAATACATGAAATGTAGATGGAAATTTTTCTGGGCTCATGCTATTGCATCGTTATGAAGATATAGCAAATAACTGCCAAAGAAAGAAGTTCAAAAATAAAATAGAATCTGTTATGCATTCATATTATTGCTGCACATCAATATTTTCTACTAACTTTTGCAGTATATGACTACCAAAAAATCATTGAAAATGTTAATTGTAAAATACACACCATGCTTTTGAAAACTGATCAAAAACCTTAGCTATACAACCTGGTTTAAAAACGGAATACTCATTCATTCTGTGTGAAATTTTCACATATAACTTGCCATGTCTAGTAATTAAAATAGTTAAAATATAAAAATGTTTTAAAATATACTCTTTTAAGCACAATCAAATCTTTGGTAACTTAGCAGACATTTTCAATATCTCATTGTCTTCATCCTAAGTATTCACTGTAATCTATAAAATTCAGATGAAATTAATTCAACATGCTTTCTTTTCTACATTTTATTTTATTTTGGCTATGCCATGTGGCACATGGGAATCTTAGTTTCCTGACCAGCGATTGAATCAGCATCCCCTACATTGGGAGTGCAGAGTCCTAATCACTGGAGTGCAATGGAAGTCCCAATTCAAGGTTTTTAAATGTTTTGATAGCAATGACTTACTATGGTTGCATGCTAAGTCACTTCAGTCATATCTGACTCTTTGTCATCCTATGGACTGTAACTTGCCAGGCACCTCTGGTCATGGAATTCTCCAGGCAAGCATACTGGACTGGGTTGCCGTGTCCTCCTCCAGGGAATCTTCCCCACCCAGGGATTACACTCAGGTCTCCTGTGTCTCCTGCATTGCAGGTGGATTCTCTACCTCTGGGCCGGCCACTTGGGAAGCACTACAATGGTTGAGTTGTGTTAATAACAGCTGGAGTAGAATCAAAGAGCTTAACATTTTTTACCTTTAAAAATATGTGTCATCTTTAGATGACAATTTGATATAGGTAGACATCTAGAGGATTCTTAGAAAAGATTGAAGAAAAGATTAGACTTCCTCTAGTCAGGCTGGATAAAGAATCTGGCCATGTTTGATGATTTTAAAGGAGTAATCCACTTATGAGAAGATGCTAGAGACACTTGAGTTTCCCAGATTACATTTTAGGCATAAATGAATAGGTTTGTTCACCATTATCTTAAACAAGGAAACGCCTAGCTAGCACTCTTTGAATCGCAGAAGACACATGTCCATTTCCCAATTCATACATTGGTCATACTAATTTCGTAAAGAGAGTTAATTTACATGTGTATATTTGTATAGATACATGTGTGAACACATACATATACCTATTCTTGGATTAATGGGCCCAGAAATACTCCAGGTCATGCTTTTTTAAACTAAAATTGTTTTTTTTTTTAATGTTACAACTGTAAATTGTTCCATTAAAACTCTACTTCCCAGAGATAGCATTTCCAGGAGAAAATAACATTTAGTTCACATGGACCCCAGAAAGTTTCACTGGGAAATTCTACTAAACTTTCCATTTCAGATAATCCCAATGGTACTTATGTTATACCAGAAATCTGGAGAAAAGAAAAACTCAAAAACAGCAGAAACAACAATGAAATCAGAATTTCTGTTTAATGGAGAAGCACAAGAGACATTCCCATGGAGTCAGGAAAAATATAAGGATGTTTTCACTACAGTTTAATACTGTGTTAGAGCAGAGTTTCTTAACTTTACAAGAATAACATTTTGGGCTAGGTATCCCCTTGTCCAAGTTTTCCTCTGCATTTAGTATTTTAATGGCATCCCTAGCTACTACCCAGAGACGCCAGTGGTACTAACATGCACCTGCAGTTGTAACAACCAAAAATGTCTCCAGATATTTCCAAATATTCCTTGGGATACAAAATTACATTCAGTTGAGAACCACTGTATTAGTGGTGTCAAACAGAGAAATCAGACAAGATGAAATTGTTAAAAATATGAGAACTGGAAGAAAAGATAAACTTTTTATTTGGGGTGATATGTTTGTATATGTCAAGATTCTAAGATAACTTATAATTAAAAAAAGAAATCAATATGATACAGTGTTACAATTAATTCATAAAATCTATAGTCTTTTTATATACAAATAATATATAATAGGTAAAGCAATTTATAATAGCAAAAATTAACATAAGCAAAATCTATATGAGGAACATGTTAACATGATTTGAACAGATATAAAGAGACATCTTTTTCTTGAACAGTTTCAATCCTTCCCTTCCAAGTTAATATAGAAATAGAAGATATCAATAAATTGCCAATAACTTTTTATTGAACTGGACAAGTCAATTCTAAAGTTTATATGGGGTATAAGCATCAAGAAAAGCTAGGAAAATATTGAAAAATAAGAGCAGTGATGTGGTGGGAGATGATAGCTCCTTCTAGAAGGTGATTGCAAGGATAGTCTCTTATCAGCACAGCAACCAGTGGAATAGGATGGGTAATTTAGAAATGAACCCTAGTATATATGGAAATTTAACATATGATAGCTTGTTTCTTATTTATTTAACCATAGATTAGTGTTGCCTATTCTAGATCTTCACATGAATGGGATCGTGGATATAAGTTCTCTTATGTTTGTCTTATCAAAGTTTATTCATTTTTACTTAGTAGTATTTCATTATATTATAGGAAAATTTAATCATTCTGTTTGGCAGGCACTAAGCTTTGCTTCCTCTGGCCAGAATAATTCTGCTATCTATATTAGGAAAGTGCCCTTGGGCAGAAAGCTCGCTTCAGGTTTTTTCCTTGTCTTGTGGAATCACAAATGGATGTAGTTTGTTGTCCAAATTCTAAAAGCAGTTATATCATATATTTTGTTCAGTTTTACAGTTGTTTAAGGTAAATATTCGGAGAAGGCAATGGCACCCCACTCCAGTACTCTTGTCTAGAAAATCCCATGGATGGAGGAGCCTGGTAGGCTGCAGTCCATGGGGTCCCTGAGGGTCGGACACGACTGAGCGACTTCACTTTCACTTATCACTTTCATGCATTGGAGAAGGAAATGGCAACCCACTCCAGTGTTCTTGCCTGGAGAATCCCAGGGACGGGGGAGCCTGGTGGGCTGCTGTCTCTGGGGTCGCACAGAGTCAGACACGACTGAAGCGACTTAGCAGCAGCAAAGGTAAAGATTAAGTTCAAAACCATCTACTTCAGGATGCCTGGAAATGGAACTCAGTCAGGACTTTAAAAATATTTTTATAGGTTGGTCCATAGAAAGGACCCTAAAGTAATGATGTTCCAGCAGCAATGGGTCAATTTAGTGCCCCTGTTTGGTTTCATCAACTCAATGGACATAGATTTGAGTAAACTCCAAGAAAAGACAGGAAGCCTGGCATGCTGTCGTCCATGGGGATTGCAAAGAGTCAGACACAGCTCAGCAACTGAATAACAGCAATTTGATCTCTAAAGTACTTTTTCTAGTAAAAAAGCCAGAGATTCATGGAGCAATCGCTGATCTCAGATATGGTATGTGGAAGGTAAAAGGTGAGTTTGAAACACTTTTTTGTGCCTAAGGCAAAGAATTACTCAAAGACTGCTGGGGCATTCAAAAGTCTTCAGATTCTTCCCTCTTGAAAGAAAATAGGCCCAAAGGACATTCTCTCACAATTAGGTAAATTTTTCTGAATTATATATTATATCATATGGAATCGGTATTGAATGTTTTGGGTCAGATAAATATATATTTTGTGTTTATTTTCTGTTATAATAATCATTATAGTCATCATGACATTCAGGCAATTTTATGAGTTTTTTACTTACATTAAGTAACATCATCAAACAATCCTTTTAGATATATATAATTAATCTCAATTACACAGACATCTATATTGTTTTCAACCTTTTCTCTTGTTGTATAGAGCAAAATCTTCCTATAACATCACAAGTTTTTCAAAATCAGTTATAAATAACTTGTTACTCATAATAAAGTTCTGAGGTACATTGAATGAAAAGAACACTATCATCAAATATATCAGGAATTTTAAATTATTTATCTATTAAAATTGTATATTTAATTACATATTTACATATGACAAATTTAAAATTGTCTTTATCATATAGTAGATAATATTATTATAGTTATATTAGATAGTAGGTATGCTGCTGCTGCTGCTAAGTCGCTTCAGTCGTGTCCGACTCTGCGACCCCATAGACGGAAGCCCACCAGGCTCCCCTGTCCCTGGGACTCTCCAGGCAAGAACACTGGAGTGGGTTGCCATTTCCTTCTCCAATGCATGAAAGTGAAAAGTGAAAGGGAAGTCTCTCAGTCGTGTCCGACTCTTAGCGACCCCATGGACTACAGCCTACCAGGCTCCTCCATCCATGGGATTTATATAATATATATTAGATGTGATATATGTATATTATGCATAAATATGTTAAATATATAATACAAAACTATACAAATAGTTATATATTACATATAATTATGATTTCCCTGGTGGCTCAGATGGTAAAGAGTCTGCCTACAATGTAGGAGACCTGGGTTCAATCCCTGGGTTGGGAAGATCTCCTGGAGAAGGAAATGGCAACCCACTGCAGTATTCTTGCCTGGAAAATCCCAAGGATGGAAGAGCCTGGTAGGCTATAGTCCATGGGTTCACAAAGAATCGGACACGAGACTGAGCAACTTCACTTTCACTTTCACATATAATTATATTACATCAATCAGTTCAGTCATTCAGTTGTGTCTGGCTGTTTATAACCCTATGGACTGCAGCACACTAGGCTTCCCTGTCCATCACCAACTCCCAGAACTTACTCAAACTCCTGTCCTTCAAGCCATCCAACCATCTCATCCTTTGTTGTCCACTTCTCCTCCCACCTTCAGTCTTTCTCGGCATCAGGGTCTTTTCCAAAGAGTCATTTCTTTGCATCAGGTGGCCAAAATATTGGGGTCTCAGCTTCAGCATCAGTCCTTCTAGTGAATATTCAGGACGGATCTCCTTTAGGATGGACTGGTTGGATCTCCTTGCAGTCCAAGGGATTCTCAAAAGTCTTATCCAACACCATAGTTCAAAAGCATCAATTCTCTGGTGCTCAGCTTTCTTTATAGTCCAACTCTCATATCCATACATGACTACTGAAAAAACATAGCTTTGACTAGATGGACTTTTGTTGGTAAAGTAATGTCTCTGCTTTTTAATATGCTGTCTAGGATGGTCATAGTTTTCTTCCAAGGAGCAAGTGTCTTTTAATTTCATGGCTGCAGTCACTATCTGCAGTGGTTTTGGAGTGCCCCAAAATAAAGTCTCTCACTGTTTCCATTATTTCCCCATCCATTTGCTATGAACTGATGGGACCATATGCCATGATCTTAGTTTTCTGAATATTGAGTTTTAAGCCAACTTTTTCACTCTCCTCTTTCACTTTCATCAAGAGGCCCTTTAGTTCTTCTTTGTTTTCTTGCGTAAGGGTGGTGTCATCTGCATATCTGAGGTTATCGATATTTCTCCAGGCAATCTTGATTCCAGCTTGTGCTTCATCCAGCCCGGTGTTTTGCATGATGTACTCTGCATATAAGTTAAATAAGCAGGGTGACAATATACAGCCTTGACATACTCCTTTCCCAATTTGAGACCAGTCTGTTGTTCCATGGCCAGTTCTAATTGTCGCTTCTTGACCTGAATACAGATTTCTCAGGAGGCAGGTCAGACTTCTAGGCTCCAGAGCTGTAAGACTATAAATTTCTGTTACTTTAGCCTACCAGTTTATAATACTATGTTAGAGCATAATATTGCATATTATTACATGTTGTTACATAATATTACATATATTTTTCTATAATGTAGTATTATAAACTAGTTGGCTGAAGTAACAGAAATTTATAGTCTCCCAGGTCTGGAGCCTAGAAATCTGAGATCAGGGAGCCGTAGAGGTGATTCCTGAGTGCTGTGAGAAAGAATATGTTTCATGGCTCTCCCCTAGCTTCTGGTTGTTTGCTGCAATCTTTGGCATCCTAGGATTGTAGGTGCATCACCCTAATTTCTGCTTTTATGTTCACAGTACTTTCCCCTGTAGGTGTGTCTGTTTCCAAATTTTCTCTTTTTGTAAAGATACTAGTCATGTTGGTTTAGAGACCCACCTTACTCATCTTAACTGATTACAACTGCACTGACCCTCCAAATTAGGTTACATTCTGAAGTACCAGAGGTTATGACTTTGACATAGAAACTTTGGGGAAATGCAATTCAACCCATAACAATGCAAATGTACATTGTCCTAAAATTATGGTTTAGTTTTGGTTTCTATTATCAAATGGCAAACATTTTTGGTGACTTGATTCTTTACTCAATATTATGTTCTTGAAATTCATCTTTGTTGACATGTATCACATTTATTCTGTTGTATAAATATACTATAACTTTTTTGTTCCTTCTACTACCAACTGATATATGCATCAGTTTAGCTTTTATATTTCTACTACAACAAATGCTGCCATGACCATTCTAAACGTACAAGTCTCTAGATGCAAATTGTAAGGTGCTCTTTAGGGCAGTAATCTCACCTAGTAATTGGGTTATAGATGTCAAGGGTTATTGGTTCCTTCAGTCCTGGGGCTGCAGATAGCCTTGTACTGTCTGCAAGGAAAAAAATATTATCTTCTTCTATGGACTTGAAAAATGCTAGAAGCACTGCTTTACCATGACATTGTTAGAATATCGGTGTGTTCACATTTACTAGATACCACCAAATTGTTTGAAAAAATGGTAGCACTATCATCAGTGTGTGGGAGTTCTCACTTCTCTAACCCTTGACAACACTTGGAATTGTCAGAATTAAATTTTTATGAATCTGGTGGTTCTGAAATAATACTGAATTTTACTTTTGATTTACTTTTGATCACTAAAGACAAATAATCATCCTATTTATCGGAAATTCATGTTTTCTTTTCTGCAAACCCTCTGTTCCTTGTTTTGGGTATGTTTCCATTGGTTTTTTGGACTTAACGTTTTATTGATTAAAGGAGTTTTTTATATATTTGAAATGCTAATTGTTGCTTACATGAATACAAATATATTCTTGTAGTTTGCCTTTTAATTGACTGACAGTACTTTCTGAGGAGCAGATTTTCATTTCAGTTAATTGGATTTAATAATCTTTGCTTAGATCTTTTTTGAGTCTTGTTTTAAAAATCCTCTCATGCCCAGAGGTATGAATATATTCTCTTACATTTTCTTATAAAGTTTAAGATCCTGCCTTTAAAATAACTAAATTTTTTGTTCTGAAGCTCTGTAATATGCTTTTATATAATGTAAATTTGTGATCTAGTATTATTTTTTTTCTTGTATGAATAGTAAATTGGCTTAGTGCCATTTTTCTTTTTAAATAATCCACCCTTTCTCTAATGTTTGACACTGGCAATATTTTCATGTTCCCAAGTATATATAGGTCCATTGCTGGGCTCTTTATTCTCTTTTCTTGTTTTATTTGTCCAACATGATACCAATACCACAGTGTCCTAATCACTACAGCTTTGTAGTAAGTCATGTTTCCTGCCTGAGCAAGGCTGTTAGTTCTGCTTCAGAATTATTCTTAAATCTTTGCCCTTTCCTATACATCTTATTGGAGAAGGAAATGGCAACCCTCTCCAGTATTCTTGCCTGGAGAATCCCAGGGACAGAGGAGCCTGCGGGGCTGCAGTCCGTGGGGTCTCAAAGAGTCGGACACGACTGAGTGACTAAACAACAACAATACATCTTATTTCCTTTAATTTTTAGAATTACCTTATCAAGTTTCACAAAATACCTTGGTGGTATAAAAAATAAACTTGTTGTGTTTCTGTATATTAAAAGAAATGGACATTTTAAAATTATATTCAGTATTCCTATCTATGAAAATGTTACTTCTTTCTAGTTTATTGAAATCTTTTAAGTGTCTTTGAAATAAATTCTATAATTTTCTCTGGAAAGGTTTATTTCTATATATCTTACTTTTTGTTGTTATAAATCATATTCTTTCTAAAATTCTATGTCCTGATTTATCTTCAAGCTAACACGTAGAAATATTTAACTTGATGTACTGATTTTACATCTGACACCCTTGATACTCATTATTGTTATTGATAAATAGTCATTATTTTAATAATATGATTGTGTTAATTAGTTATTTATACATACTGTTTCATAAGTTAGTTGCATGTGGTTAGAAAATATATTTATGCATAATAATAGATAGGTATTACATATATGTCAGAGAAGGCAATGGCACCCCACTCCAGTACTCTTGTCTAGAAAATCCCATGGATGGAGGAGCCTGGTAGGCTGCAGTCCATGGGGTTGTTAAGAGTCAGATACGACTGAGTGACTTCACTTTCACTTTTCACTTTCATGCATTGGAGGAGGAAATGGCAACCCACTCCACTGTTCTTGCCTGGAGAATCCCAGGGATGGCGGGGCCTGGTGGGCTGCTGTCTATGGGGTCGCACAGAGTCAGACACGACTGAAGCGACTTAGCAGCATTATATATATGTACATATCAATCATAAAATTCATTAGCATGCATTAATATCACATATTTAGATACTTTTTGAAATATTTCATGTGAGGTTAAAAAAATGAGATTTTATTTTATTGGGTTCAGTGTCTTGTATATCCATAAAAGCAAGTTTATTAATTCTGCTTTAAATATATTTGATCTCTCAATTATGGAGAGAGGTATTTTAATGTCTGATATTGATTGAGGATATGCCTGCTACTTCCATGTTAATTTTTCTTTATGTAGTTATTTGAAAGCTATGAGGTAATACAACTTTAAAATTTATGTGTCTTCATGGTAAATTGAATCTTTGTTAATGTGGTGATCCTTTCTAATTCAGTCATGCTTCTTATCTTCAAATCTATGTGTCTGCCACAATAGCAGTATTTGGCATAAGATTTTCCTGGTATAATTTTCTCCAATTTTTTCCAGTCTCATTTCTGTGGCTTTTAGTTTTAGAGATATCTCTTGTCAACAGTATATAGTTATATTTTATTTCTTTAACTATTCTAAAAACTGAGGAATTTAGCATAATTATTTTGATTATTCATGTATTTGGATTCAATTCTGCTAATTTTGTGCTTTCTATTTGTCATATTTTGTCTGTATTATTTTGGATGATTTTTCTCTCTACTTTTCTTCATCCCATTTGATCTCTTCAGTAATTTGGAGGTTGTACATTCTAATATTTTGTTCTGTAACCTGGAAATTGCATTGTTATCTTTTTATAACTCAAATTAGCCATTTGTTACTTTTATGCAATGTTTTGTTTATTTACTAATTCATTCATTCATTTACTTTTAGGTCCAAAAACATATTTATGATTTTTTTTTTTTGCTTATTATTTCTTCTCACATCTCAGAATTCCCTTCTGAGATCATTCTTTTCTTTAATGTTCATTGGAAATATTATCTAAACTGTCTTTAGTTCATCCTCGCTCATGAATTTAGGGTTTCCCTGGTGGCTCAGATGGTAAAGAATCTGCCTACAATGCTGGAGACCTGGGTCCAACCCTGGGTTGGGAAGATCCCCTGGAGAAGGGAACAGCTGCCCACTGAGCAACTGTCACTTTCACTTTTTCATGAATGTAAATCGATGAAAGTGAAAGTTGCTCAGCACTGTCTGACTCTTTGCGACCCCAGGGACTAAGTTTATGGGGCATACAATCCTGGATTCACCACTATTTACCCTCAGTCACTGACACTGATTTGTTAATACTGCATAGGTTTTTGTCCCTTTGTTTATGCTTGTTTCACGTCCATGACCTCTTTAAATATTGTCTCTTTTCATATTTGAGAGCCTCTTTTTTGGGCAATTGGATTAGGCAAACGTTAAGCCTATTAGTATTAGTCAATTTGGGCTTCTTTTGTAGAGTACCACAGACCTTTAGCTAGAACAGCAGACATTTATTTCTCATAGTTCTGATTTGGGAAGTCCAAGGTCAAGGTGCCGGGAAATTTTGTGTTTGGTAAGGCCCTCTTTGTGGCATGTAGACAGTGGCCTTCTTTCCCTTACATGATGGAGAAAACGTATTGAGAGAGCTGACTTGCTGGTCTTTTAAAAGTACACTAATCCCTTCATGAGGACTCCAGGCATAACCTCATCTAAACCCAATCACCTCCCGAAGGTCCCACCTTCAAGTACCATCACTTGCAGGAGTTAGGGTTTCAACATGAATTCTGGAGAGACACAAACATGCAGGCTGTAACACTGTCTGTGTCCTCTGTATCTTAACTTCTCTTTTATCCTTTCAAACTTATTTATTTGTCTGGAATTCTGTTAATTTTTTGAGAAATATGTCAAATGTGTAAAGGCCACTGATGATGGCTCTAATAGATCATTAACACATTAGCACAATTCTTACTGTGGAGGCATTACACAGTCTTTTCTCTGACTTAGGTGATGTTTAGCTTTTGAAAGTAAATGTTACACGAATATAGTCTCCTAGAAGACTTTAGAAATAAGAAGACTAGAGAAAATTCTTCACTTGCTTTGTGAGCTTGGGAAATCCTTGGAAATTCTCTGTTTTTAAAATATGTCATAGTAACATGTTTCCTTGGTGACTCAGCAGTAAAGAATTCACCTGCCAATGCAGGAGATGCAGCTTTGATCCCCAAGTCAAAAAGAGCCTCTTGAGGGGGAAATGACAAGTCACTCCAGTATTCTTGCTGGGAAATACCATGGACTGAGGAGACCAGTAGGCTACATTCTATAGGGTTGCAGAGTTGGACATGACTAAGTGACTGAGCAAGGTGAGGCAAGAAATAGTAACATAAATCTCTAAAAGTTAGCTAATAATTGTGGCAAAAATTTAGATGACATTTGTAACAATTCTTTGAGTTTCCAATAAAGTCATCAAAACTATATGATAGGATTATCAAAATAATAATAGTAGTGCTATTATCCATCTTAACGTTTTAATTTGGCTGGCTGTGCTTTGATTCATCTTAGAGAAACAGTCATTTGGAGCTTTTTCCACTTAGGAAAATATATTTGAAATTTCAGGAAGTATGAATTCTACTTTTTCAGTCACAGTAATTCTATATATCTGTATTTGTATCTATATCTACATCTATAACTTTATAGTATATATTTAGCAATATAAATTGATTGATGAATAGTTATTTAAGCAGAAAATATTGTCATGATTTCATGCTTGAGCTTTCAACTAAAGTTGAAAGTTTAAAGACAGCATACACCCTGGATTGTATGCTAGGGGAGAGACAGAAAAAATCTTATATCAAGTTTTCTGAATTCTCACTAAAAACAAAAGGAAACAAACTTTATTTTGGAAGAATTCTTTTCTCTTAAAGCATATTTTAATCTCAGGAACTGATGATATCACATTATGGTTATGCTTTGCTAATATTACAGGAAAATCATGTGAGTTCCTATAGAATTACACCCAAAATATTTGTAAAGTTTGCTGTGAGCTCAGGAAGCATTTCTCATTTGTATGGCCAGAGAAAAGCAAAATTAATCAACTCTCCTAACCACATCCTGTTTATACCTGAATAGAAAGAGACATATTCCTCTGTGAAAAAACTAACCCTGTGTCATTCTATAGACATAGCTGCAGAAAAAATTAGTCTAATTCCTTTTGAAAATATAAATTAAATGCTTTCAAAATATTCTTTATGTGAACACATAGTTATTTCTTGTAGTAATAAGAAAACCTAATATTGCTTTTTAATTTTTAGTTTATTTCCTATATAAAAATTCAGTGTTTCTTCAAAGTTTTGCAAGTTCACTGAAATATTGATAGCATTTATTGTTATATTGATCACAATAAAATAAGATATGAGCACTTATACTATGTCTAGCACAGTCCTAGCACATCACATAAATTATCACATAATTCCATCACCAGGACACAAAAGATGTACTATTCTTATGCTTGCTTTGTACAATGGTGAAAACAAGGCATGATTCAATATCTCACAAGAATCCACATCTAGTAAGTATTAAAGCAGTTATTTAAAGTTAATAAAATTGCTTTAAGTCACAGAATGAGTCAAGGTGAGAGTCAATATCTAAGTCTGGTAACTTCTGTTTTTTTTTTTTTTTTTTTTTGGCTGAATGATTTCTTTGTTTTGTCTCATCGTTTTCCTAAGATTCCTTTAGTTAGTGAGAATAAAGATGCTGTCCAGGTTTAATTAATGAGCTTGCCTTAATATGACATAATGCTAGGTCACTGGGTACCACAGTGGATAGCAGGTGCATATACAAAATCATCTGGCAACTTCTACAAAGTATGAAATGTTTTGGCTCCTCAGAACCTGCTACTGAGATAAGTACCATTTGAGCAGCAACTACTAATCAATTTCCCCTTAATATAATAAAATGACGTTGAAGAACAGGTTTGACCCTGTTAATACAGCCAGTTTATAAAATGACAAAAGGGGCATTTGTGAAGAAATTTGTATTTTCAATAAGTACTTAATGATTTATTATGGTTAGTTTGTTTTCACAGTTCTAAGAGTAATGCTGACGTGTATAAAATTAGATAAAAAATAAAAACTAGGACAAAAGTTTGAAAACAAATTACCTCACTCGTAGACAAACTACAGTTAGATTTTTATTTATGTAAGTCTGTAGAATTTTGTGGGTTGTATCATACTTATTTAATTGTTTCTTTAATATTATATATATAAACACATATAAAGACAATGACCAAACAATTGCTTACTGGAAACAAAGACAGAGCTTTTCATCTTTATCTGAATAAGTTGTCTTCTCCAGATAATTTTGTATTGATGGTAGAGCACTTTCATGATCCTTTATTTATTCATCTATTACTCATTTATTGAGCACTTAAAATGGAACAAGTTCTATCCTAGGGGTACGTGTGTTTTAAAAAAAGAGATTGTAATTCCTACTATTGAGAGGCTTATATTCCAATGAGGTTAGATAAACAATAACAATAAATATAATAGATATATGCATGTTAAACCATCAGAGGAATATTATGGAGGGAAAAGGGGAAAATTAAACAGAGTAAGAAAGTGTGGTAGACAGGAATCTAAAATGATCCTTCTAATGGCCTTGCATCTAAATAACCTTCTCTCCTGGAGTGTGAAGGGCTTTTGAATATAATGATATCGCTCCCACTATGCAGTAAGAATTTTTACAGGGTAATAAGGTCCCAATCAGTTGACTGGGTAATAATCATGGGGGAGATTGTCCTGGGTGAGCCTGGTTTAATCACATGAGGTTTTAAAAAGGATGGTGAAGCATCAGAGAGATGTTTTCCTTCTGGCTATGAGAAGATGCCAACTACCATGTTGTGAGAGGAGGAAACTATATCAAGGAATTGAAGGAGGTCTTTATGAGTTAATAGCATCCAGTTGTTTACAGCCAATAAGAAAATGGAGGAAGGAGTTAGCCCTCCCATCACAAAGAAATTACTTCTACTAAGAACTATGAGCTTGGAGAAGAACCTTGGCTGCAGCCAGCACCTTGATTCCAGCCTTGTGAGAACCTGAGCAGAGGACCCAGTTAGGTGGTGCCTGGCCTCCAATCCCCGGAAACTGGAAGATAATAAATGTGTATTGTTTTAAGCTCCTAAGTTTGTGGTAATTTGTTCTGTAGCAATAGAAGGCTAACATGAGTGCTGCATGCTAAGTTGCTTCGGTCATGTTTGACTCTTTGTGACCCTGTGGATTGTAGCCTGCCAGTACCCCATGTGTCCATGGGGTTCTCCAGACAAGAATACTAGACTGGGTTGCCATGCCCTCCTCCAGGGGATCTTCCTGACCCAGGGATTGAAGCCATCTCCTGTGGTTCCTACACTGCAGATGGATTATTTACTGTTGAGCCACCAGGGAAGTCCAGAACACTAAAATAGGGGATTGAACCCCAAGGGGCTGTTTTGCAAAGATTAGATGGCAAGAGGTGGAGAAGAGTGAACCAGGCACCATTTTAGGTTTTTGATCATTTGAATCATGTACTGAAGTATCAAAATTTTTGGTTTTCTTTTTTTTTTAATTAATTTATTTTTTGGAGGCTAATTACTTTACAATATTGTATTGGTCTTGCCATACATGAATCCTCCATGGGTGTACATGTGTTCCCCGTCCTGAACCCCCCATCCCCCTCTGCCACTTCCCTCACCATCCCATCCCTCTGGGTCATCCCAGTGTACCAGCCCCAAGCACCCTGTCTCATGCATCGAACCTAGTTTTCTTTATAGAATTTTAGAAACAATTAAAGAAAACTCTTTCATGATCAACAAATATGAAGGATTATTTGAGCAAATAAATCATTCCCTCCTCAGAAACTCAAAGTAATTATTATTCTCAGAGATAGTATTTTAAATGATAGGAACCTTAGGAGGAGAGTCTCTTAGGGGGATCAAAATCAAGGATCTAGAGATGTACAGCAATAGCTGCCAGGAGGGAATCAACATGGAGGAGATGGAATATCAGTAGGCATTTTTCGTTTATTTATGTGATGAATATTTAAAGGAAGCATGAGCACAAAAGCAGCTATCTAGCAATTAATCAATCAGTCCTTTCACCGATCAATAAGGAATTAGAGTTCTTACTGTATGTGCAGTGAGCATTCACCAGTATAAACAGAGAACACCATAGATGTAATGACACTGCTGCTAAGTCACTTCAGTCGTGTCCGACTCTGTGTGACCCAATGGATGGCAGCCCACCAGGCTCCCCTGTCCCTGGGATTCTCCAGGCAAGAACACTGGAGTGGGTTGCCATTTCCTTCTCCAATGCATGAACGTAAAAAGTGAAACTGAAGTCCATCAGTCATGTCCGACTCCTAGTGACCCCATAGACTGCAGCCTTCCAGGCTCCTCCGTCCATGGGATTTTCCAGGCAAGATTACTAGGGTGGGGTGCCATTGCCACTAGCTCTTCCTAAAAAGTTAAACACAATTGGATAAGAAAATATGGAGTAGCTATTTACAAGACTACAAGTAGTTTGTCTATATAGTGCTTTTTCTGAAGTATTATTGTAAAAACTGTGTTCTTTATCATACATAGTCACTTAGTTTTATTTTTTTTTCCTATTCGTTCATGTGCATGTGTGCTAAGTTGCTTCAGTTGTGTCTAACTCTTTGTGACCCTATGAACTGTAGCCCTCCAGGCTCCTCTGTTCATGAGGATTCTCCAGGAAAGAGTACTGGAGTGAGTTGCCATATTGGAGTGGGTTGCCATGCTGGAGACCCAAAGATTGAACCTGGGTCTCTAGCACCGCAAGCGAGTTCTTGACTGTCTGAGCCACAGGGAAGCCACCCAAATTCCTTGAAGGAGTAGCTGCTCCAAGTTCCTTGAAGGAGGAGCTATTAATATGTTTTAAGCTAGTATTGTCAGCACCCAGAACAGGGCTGTCATTTTGCTAAATAGATTGCTAAATGAATGATGAATGAATGAATGGTAATCTGGTAACTTTAATCATGTATATATTTCATCAGATGATGGAATTTATGGGTGCATTCCCCACTCTCTTCATTTTCAAATCCTGCAAGCCTCACACTAATTTCCTCACCCCTGCCCTTCCTCTTTCAAAATACAGTACAAATACATTCAAACACCAGCCATGTTCCAAAGGAAATTCCACCATTTAGAGTCATAGCACAGGAAATCAATTTATGCATCATATTCTGACTGAGAATTGGCAAACATCAAAATTGGCAGACAGATGAAATTCCTCAGAGAAGGTACAGATGGACTAATAAGCCCAGAAAAGAATTTTTAAATGTTTGTTTGGAAAAGAAAATGTTTCATTTCAATACAACTTTCATTGTTGTTATTGTTGCAGTTGATACTTTAAACCATAAAAATATCTTTAAGAGATTGAGACTTATTACAAATTCCTCCTTATCTTGTTTCACTTGCTCTTGATCAGACTGGAGAAGAGGATTTTTTTTTTCCTTAAAGGAAGCAATGCCTTGAAAAGTTATCTGTATCCTACTAGTATTATTATGTCTTAATTTAAAATTAAATACATATTCCTAATATAATAATTACTAAAGGGCTTCTCAGATGAAACAGTTAGAAAAGAATCTGCCTGATAATGCTGGAGACTCAAAGGACACAGTTTCGATCCCTGGCTCAGGAAGATCCCCTGGAGGAGGGCATGGCAACCTACTCCAGTATTCTTGCCTGGAAAATTCCATGGACAGAGGAGCCTGGTGGGCTGCAGTCCATGGGGTCACAAAGAGTCAGACATGACTGAGCATACACAACAACAACAATAGTCACTGAACAATTTTGTTATACCATAAGATAATTTTTCTAAATAGATTTTTTTCGAGTTAGACAATGACAAATATTTAAGTTTCAGAGAGGGAGAATAATTAAAAATTATTCCAGAATTAGGAACACAATATTGGACTCTGATTATTTTCAGAACTATATAGTGTGCAATCAAAGGTACTGATTATAGAAAAACTCTTCATTGTATGAACATAAAATGCCTCACAGATAAAATCAGTTGTTTAAGGATAACCTGGTCCAAATGGCACATTTTATTTTAAATTTATGGGTCTTGTAACCTGGAGCTATTTGCTATCACAGGTGTTAATTGTTTTGAATTGTCTTTAGCACTGCCCTGGGAAGCATCAGAATCTAACTCTGTTTTGTAGAGTTAGCCCTTGTTAGTGCTCAATAAATATTTAATAGTACAATGTGCTACATATACTAAGTGCTGAATATTTTAATTTTCTGCATTCTGTGTGACATAGTCATATTGCATATTAAATAAAGTTTTTGTGTGTGTGCTGGGTGAACATACTAAAGTTCAGAAGCTAAGTTGACACTGCCGACCAAATGGCCCTCTCTTTCTTGGAATAAATAACTTGTGTGAATGGGCTGATCATTGCTCAATGGAATAAGTTTGCTCATGTGATGATATTGACATTGAAATTCCCTGTTTTTAGAGAAAAGACCCTGAAGGGAAGATCTTCTTTTAGAACTCACACAACAAGTAAAAAGGTGATTCAGCTGCCATTGTAAGAGTTCTTAGTGTAGATTTATTTTTCAAAAACATCTGCTTGTTTTAAGTCAAACCTACTTACTTCACCAGATCTAGCTATAAAGTACTGCTTATTGTAGCTGCTTCAACCTCAGTGTTTTTCAGACTTTAATATACATCCAGTCACTGGAGAGCTTGTGAAAAGACACGTTCTGATTCAGTAGATCAGGACTAGAGTCTGAGATTCTGAAATTCTAACAAATTTTCAGATAATGCATCACTTCTGTGCAGGATCACACTTTTAGTGGTAAGAGTCTATAATATTGGTTTTCCGTCCTGGATATGCATCAGAGGGCCTTCCCTGATAGCTCAGTTGGTAAAGTGTCTGCCTGCAATAAAGGAGACCCTGGTTCAATTCCTGGGTTGGGAAGATCCCCTGGAGAAGGGAAAGGCTATCCACTCTAGTATTCATGGGCTTCCCTTGTGGCTCAGCTGGTAAAGAATCCAGCTGCAATGTGGGAGACCTGGGTTCAATCCCTGGGTTGGGAAGATCCCTGAAGGGAAAGGCTACACACTCCAGTTGTCTGACCTGGAGAATTCCATGGACTGTATGGTCCATAGGGTCACAAAGATTCGGACACAACTGAGTGACTTTCACTTTCTTTCACTAAGCATCAGAGGCTTCCCAGGTGGTGCAGTGGTGAAGAATCTGGCTGCCAACATAGGAGACTTAGGTTTGACCCCTGGGTCAGCAAGATCCCCTGGAGAAGGAAATGGCAAACTAGTAGTCTTGCCTGGAGAATCCCAAAGACAGAGGAGTCTGGCAGGCTACAGTCGATGGGGTCCCAGAGAATTAGACATGACTGAGCATGCTCACTAGGCAATGGCCACAGGACTGGAAAAGGTCCGTTTTCATTCCAATCCCAAAGAAAGGCAATGCCAAAGAATGTTCAAACTACTGCACAATTGCACTAATCTTACAAGCTAGCAAAGTGAAAGTGAAGTCACTCATTTGGTCTGACTCTTTGCAACCCCTTGGACTGTAGCCTACCAGGCTCCTATGTCCATGGGATTCTCCAGGCAAGAATACTGGAGTGGGTTGCCATTTCCTTCTCCAAAGTAATGCTTAAAATTCTCTAAGCCAGGCTTCAACAGTCCGTGAACCATGAACTTCCAGATGTTCAAGCTGGATTTAGAAAAGGCAGAGGAACCAGAGATCAAATTGCCAACATCCATTGGATCCTCAAAAAAGCAAAGACAGTTCCAGAAAAACATTTACTTCTGCTTTACTGACTACGCCAAATCCTTTGATTGTGTGGAATACCAGACAACCTGACCTGCCTCCTGAGAAATTTGTATGCAGGTCAGGAAGCAACAATTAGAACTGGACATGGAACAACAGACTGCTTCCAAATTGGGAAAGGAGTATGTCAAGGCTGTATATTGTCACCCTGCTTATTTAACTTGTATGATGACTACATCATGAGAAATGCCAGACTGGATGAAGCACAAGCTGGAATTAAGATTACCAGGAGAAATATCAATAACCTCAGATATGCAGATGATACCACCCTTATGGCAGAAAGTGAAGGACTAAAGAGCCTCCTGATGAAAGTGAATGAAGAGAGTGAAAAAGCTGGCTTAAAACTCAACATTCAGAGAACTAAGATCATGGCATCTGGTCCCATCAGTTCATGGCAAATAGATGAAATAATGGAAACCATGAGTGACATTATTTTTTTGAGCTCCCAAATCACTGCAGATGGTGACTGCAGCCATGAAATTAAAAGACACTTGCTCCTTGGAAGAAAAATTATGATCAACATTGATGGCATATTAAAAAGTAGATACATTGTTTGCCAACAAAGGTCCATCTAGTCAAAGCTATGGGTTTTCCAGTAGTCATGTATGGGTATGAGAGTTGGACTATAAAGAAAGCTGAGAGCCAAAAAAATTGATGCTTTTGAACTGTGGTGTTGGATAAGACTCTTGGGAGTCCCTTGGACTGTAAGGAGATCCAAACAGTCCATCCTAAAGGAAATCAGTCCTGAATACTCATTGGAAGGACTGATGCTGAAGCTGAAGCTCCAGTACTTTGGCTACCTGATGGAAGGAATTGACTCATTGGAAAAGCCCCTGATGCTGGGAAAGTTTGAAGGTAGGGGATGAAGGTGATGACAGAAGATGAGATGGTTGGATGGCCTCATAGACTCGATGGACATGAGTTTGAGCAAGCTCTAGGTGTTGGTGATGGACAGGGAAGCTTGGCATGCTGCAGTCCATGGGGTTGCAAAGAGTTGGACATGACTGAGTGATGGAAATGAACTGAACTGAACTGAACTGAGCATGCTCACACACATATGCCTCAGAATTGTATGCATGAAGTTTTAAAAATTACATATTTGATTCACTAAGCCTTAGGGCACTTTTTCACATTTGTAAACCTCTCTCAGTTCAGTTCAGTTCAGTCGCTCAGTCGTGTCCGACTCTTTGCAACCCCATGAATTGCAGCACGCCAGGCCTCCCTGTCCATCACCAACTCCCGGAGTTCACTCAGACTCACGTCCATCGAGTCAGAGATGCCATCCAGCCATCTCATCCTCTGTCGTCCCCTTCTCCTCCTGCCCCCAATCCCTCCCAGCATCAGAGTCTTTTCCAATGAGTCAACTCTTCGCATGAGGTGGCCAAAGTACTGGAGTTTCAGCTTTAGCATCATTCCTTCCAGAGAAATCCCAGGGCTGATCTCCTTCAGAATGAGAATGAGGAATTCCATTAGGAATGAGGTATGAGGAATCCCACTGGGAGAGATGTTTTCACCATTTCAATCTAAAAGTATATCAGTTTCTATTCACCATTTTAGAATTAGAGTCTCACGGGTACACATATGAAGTCTGGGCCAGGTAAAAGCTGATCTCTCACCACCTAATAATAATACAAATATTTATTGATTTGTCCCCTTGGCAACTCAGCAGTTTACACCTCCATTCAAACTAGTTTATTCTTCATCAAAATGATTAGGAACAGGGCAGCAGAGGGGGTCCTATGAAATGTATTCTGATCAGTTCAGTTACAGTGTATGTGGTGGGGGTGCTGACCTGGATAGATGGGAGAGAGAATTTAAAAACTGTAAGCAAGGGAGAACAGTTCCTTTTCTGAATTTGCCCAGAGGCATAACTTGAGGTAGAATAAATTATTCAAAGCTTGAAAAAAAGGGCAAATTTCTGTGCTTAGGATGTGTTCAGGTGCACAGATTTGTGTGTATGTGTATTTTGTGTATGTGTACAGTGTGTATTGTGTGTATTCAATACACACACACACATGTATATGCTGTTCTATACCTAGTCACTCAGTCATGTCGGACTCTTTGAGACCCAATGGACTATAGCTCCCTAGGCTCCTCTGTCCATAAGGATTCTTCAGGCAAGAATCAAGAATACTGGAGTGGGTTTCCATGCCCTCCTCCAGAGTATGTGTTTATATATATATATATATATATATATATATATAGAGAGAGAGAGAGAGAGAGAGAGAGAGAGAGAGAGAGAGACAGAGTGCTTATTTGAACTTATGCAAATGACTGGCTATCTTAGATTTTAAAGTGCAAACAAGAAGAGATGAATCTGACAAGAAGCAGAATGGAAAAACATACATCTGTGGAATCACCTGCATAGATCTGCCTCCTCCCCACCTCCATGTCTTAATTCCAGGACAGAATCTTTTTAGTCATTGTGTTAGTTTAAGTTATAAAATAGGTGGTGAGTGCAGGTGGAAATAATGTGGAGCATTTGTTATAAGTGTGTTAGTAGCTTAGTCACGTTCAGCTCTTTGCGACCTCATAGACTGTAGCCCACCAGTCTCCTCGGGCCATGGAACCCTCCAGGCAAGAATACTGGAGTGGGTTGCCATTTCTTTCTCCATTGTTATAAGTGACTTTTAAGTGACTAGGTCTCATCTATCTCTTAGGACCCCCTCCTGAACTTCCAAGATTACTCTCCATGTCATGAACTTAATCTTTATCTTTTCTAATGTGGTCAGAGGCAAGGATGAACAGTTGCAGTGAGTTTAAAAAAAAGGTAAATCCAACCTGAATGGAGCACAGCCTATCTAGACCTGGAAATCTGTCCCGCTGGAAAATTGCTGGACAATACTGAACTTTATAGACATTTATTTCTACAATTATACCAGCTGGTTTATTACTTCAGGATGACATTTTTGGACCTTTCAAGTATATAATAAATGTAAAATAAGAATGTATCCTTAATGGAATCAGGACGGTATTCAACTGCAAATAATTATATGATAGCCTTTCAAAGCAATTCTCATAGAATTCAACTATGGATATATTTTCTTTGCCTAAAATTAGATGGATTCTGCACATTTCCCCATAAATATAAAGAATACTAGTTATTAATTTACAGCATGCAAATCAAGCTGGCTTTATTTCTGAAATTCTGGCAAAAAGAGCTACTTAGAATGCACCATTGGATGTGATTTTTTTAATACTTTTTCTAATGGAGAGAGAAGGGCAATTAGATTGGCAATTAGTTTTAAATAAAAATCAATCTTGGGCTTTCCTGGTGTCTCAGTGGTAAGGAATCCACCTGTAATGCAGGAGACATGGGTTTGATTCCTGGGTCAGGAAGATCCCCTGGAGAAGGAAATAGCAATCCATTCCAGTATTCTCACCTAAGAAATTCCATGGACAGAGACTGGCTGGCTGTAGTCCATGACATCACAAAAGAGTTGGACATGACTTAGTGAACAAACAACAACAACAAATTCAGTCATTTAACTTGTTATTCTGGGGAAGAAGTGACACAGACTTTTTGAAGTTCAAACAGAGGGGGGAAAAAAGTAAAACCATGAAATTCTGTTAAGTAAGGAAAAGTCTAGTAGCATATATTCTTATAGCATTTGGAAATCAAACTTGCTCTTAATTTGCCTGTGGTGAAAGGACAAGTTATAAAATCTTTATTTCCTACCCAAATTATGTGATGGTTTATACTTATATAAAAGAATATCATCTGACTCCTGGAAATTTGTGATAACCCAAGAATTTTGTAAAACTTTTTTTTATGATTAATTGTTACTTGTTTGACTAAGTTATACTTAAATGAAACTGAATTTAGTTACTTTAGCTGTAAATGAAAGAACAAGACTTTTGTTACGTAACTCATTACTGTATATTCTGTCTATGCTGTGTGGTTTATCTTGCTAGTCAGAAATCATCAGAAAGATATGATATAATATTTTCTTTTGTCTGCTTTTAATAAAGAGTATCTCTGATCCAAACAGAATGGAAAACTTTGATGTGACTTAGCATGTTGTAATTTTCAAATGTAGTTATTTGGCATGTAGGATCCAGTCTCTTAGCTAATCTATGTGCTTATATGAAAATTGTTGAGTTCTGTAGTAAAGGGAAGATTAAGAAAAATTATTTAGATCATTGCCAGAGAATGGAAGTTTGGAATATACTTTTTGTTTTGGGAGAGTTCACAACACCTCTAGGAAAAGAAAGAAATAAAAGGAATAATAAAAATATTTTAGCAAGTATTGTAAAAAAATTTCTCAATAAGGGAAAAATGTTTACTGAAACTTAAAAAGTGGTGAACTTGAAGAATGATACATACCCAGAACAAAATCATGTGTTGCTATGGAGATGTGATTCAGGATAAAAACAGAAGTGTAGACATACTGTCCTGTAATTGTTAATTGAGAGTTCAAGCAGTCATGTCATTCCTCAAAATTGCCATAGTTTTCATTTGTAGAATTCTAATGAATATTGATATTCTCTCCTTCCTCACCAATTTTTTTAAACCTTAATTCCCACCACTAAACAAAGTGACATCTATAACTCACCAACTTCATTTGGTTAAATGCTTGTACATTTTAGGCTGAATTGAATCTGGGTATATTTGATACATTCAACTTTTCTATGGTAGAAACTATGTTCTTAAGTTTTTCTTTACCTTATTTAGCCAAATTCAGACTTATTTATTCAGACTCTTTTATTGCCAAATTCAGACTTAAATTGAAGAAAGTAGGGAAAACCACTAGATCATTCAGGTATGACCTAAATCAAATCCCTTATAAGTATACAGTGGAAGTGAAAATAGATTCAAGGGATTAGATCTGATAGAGTGCCTGAAGAACTATGGATGGAGGTCCCTGACAGTGTACAGGAGGCACTGATCAAGACTATCCCCCAGAAAAAGAAATGCAAAAAGGCAAAATGGTTGTCTGAGGAGGGCTTACAAGGAGCTGAGAAAAGAAGAGAAGCTAAAGGTAAAAGAGAAAATGAAAGATATTTGAATGCAGAGTTCCAAAGAATAGCAAGGAGAGAT
This sequence comes from Bos indicus, assembly GCF_029378745.1. NCBI lineage: Eukaryota > Metazoa > Chordata > Mammalia > Artiodactyla > Bovidae > Bos > Bos indicus. Next base: position 57,931,027 of record NC_091761.1, on the reverse strand, counting down.
AAGAAAGTCTTCCTCAGTGAACAATGCAGAGAAATAGAGGAAAACAACAGAACGGGAAAGACTAGAGATCTCTTCAAGAAAATTAGATATACCAAGGGAACATTTCATGCAAAGATGGGCACAATAAAGGACAGAAATGGTATTAACCTAAAAGAAGCAGAAGATATTAAAAAGAGGTGGCAAGAGTACACAGAAGACCTATACAAAAAAGATGTTTATGACCCAGAGAACCACGATGGTGTGATCACTCGCCTGGAGCCAGACATCCTGGCATGTGAAGTCAAGTGGGCCTCAGAAAGCATCACTGTGAACAAAGCTAGTGGAGGTGATGGAACTTCAGTTGACATATTTCAAATCCTAAAAGATGATAGTGTTAAAGTGCGGCACTCAATATGTGAGCAAATTTGGAAAACTCAGCAGTGGCCACAGGACTGGAAAAGGTCAGTTTTCATTCCAATCCCAAAGAAAGGCAATGCCAAAGAATGCTCAAACTACCGCACAATTGCATTCATCTCACACGCTAACAAAGTAATTCTCAAAATTCTCCAAGCCAGGCTTCAACAGTCCGTGAACCGTGAACTTCCAGATGTTCAAGCTGGATTTAGAAAAGGCAGAAGAACCAGAGATCATTAATTAATCATTACCAACATCTGTTGGATCATCAAAAAAGCAAGAGAGAGTTCCAGAAAAACATTTACTTCTGCATTATTGACTACGCCAAAGCCTTTGACTGTATGGATCACAATAAACTGTGGAAAATCCTGAAAGAGATGGAAATACCAGACCACTACATTTCTACTCACTGATATTTTAAAGATAATATTTGTTGGCACCATAGATATGGCACAATCACAACCATGTCTTTTCAAACCAATTAATTTTTCTTGTTAATCATCTTGAACTTACATTGATTTTCCTACCATGTACTATCCTATGTGATCCCTTTCCTCAAGTTTCTTAAAACCAAAATATTTATGTTTGTCTTTTAAAATTTTTGTTATTTTTTCCTTTAAATTTTTTATGTTGAAAATTATAGATCTGTAGGAATTTCCAATTCATGGGAAATCCCCATGACTTGTTGGTTATATTTTCTACAATTACAGTGCAATATTAAAACCAGGAACTTGACACTGGGACAATATCTGTGAATAGCACTATGTCATTTTATTACATATGTATATTCAGCTAACCATGACTTCAATCAAAATATACTACTACTCTGTTACTGTAAACCTGTCTCTCATGCTATGCCTTTACAGTCACACCCACTTTTTCTTCTCCCAGCCATCCTTAACCACTGGTAACCATTATGTTGCTCTTCCTGTCTATAATTTTGTCATTTCAAGAATGACATATAAATGGAACCATAAAGTTTGTTACTTTATACCTTTTCAGATTGGCTTTTCTCTTTTAAACTAATGCCCATGTATAGTTTCTGTTGTGTTTTTAATCCACTCTACCAATTTCTACTTTTTAATTGATGTTGTAATTAATCATATATTGGAGTTTTAGTCTGCTATTTCTTTTTTTTTCTGTCTGTTCCCTCCATTTTTCAATTCTTTGCCTTTCCTGTGGGTTACTTGAACTTAAAAAGAAAATCTCATTTTAATTTGTCTATAGTGACTTTGTGTATACCACTGCCTGTAACTTCTCTAGGTGTTACACAGTTCATATATATTTGGACGTAGTTCCTCACAATATGCTGTTGTTAATGCTGTGCCAGATTCAGTAAAGCATAGGAGTTCCTTTATATCCCATTGCCTTTCCTCATGTATAATATACTTTTCTCAAGTATTCTATGTTCATTGAGGAACCACATCTGATAAGGTTATAACTTTTGCTTCAACCTTCAAATATGTTTTAGGAAATCAAAAAGGAAAGCCTATTTATTTAACTATATTTTTGCTATTTTCATTGTTCTTTTTTCCTTCCTTATGTTGTATGATTTATGTTTTTTATCATTTTCTTTTGGTTTCAAAACATAATTTAGTCATGCTTTTAGTTTGTTGATTACAAGTTCCCTTAGTCTACATTCAAATCAGTATTGTTCATAGACTAGCTGTTGAAATGAAAGCCAGCTGCAAGAACTTAGGCCAGCAAATTTATTGCATTATGATAAAACTAGATGCTAAAAGTGGAATCCTGGACAACTATAGTGAGACTTTCCTAATCAGTAAGAAGAAGTGATACTATTTACATCTAGGATGATGGTCTAATTCCAAAACGCACATTTTCCGCCAAATTCTCTGTGTTGCATTTCATGATAGAAATTATTTTATAGGCATTCAATGTCCAGAAAATAAAGCAAAATTTTGTTTCAATGTTCTCTTATAACAACCTTTTAGTTGTTCAGATGTATGACTCCTTTCATAAATTATGCTTGGAGAAACTAATATTGAAATATCAGATAATGATGTCAATAAATATGCAGTTTATTCCAGATTCTGCCACTTTTTCATTCTCTGTGTCATCCAACAAGTTCTTCAGCCTTTATAAGGCTCATCTCTCATATAGTTCATATAGTTTGGTGAGAGATTTCTACATAAGGACCTTGAAATATAGTGACTGTGAATCTCATTTATGTGCATTTATAATGTGGCCACCTTCTCTTCTTCCTCCTCCTTGTCCCTTCTTTCCTTCGTCTTCTTCTTCCTCTTCTCGTCCTTCTCCTCTTGCTTCCTCTTCTTCTTTTTTTCTTCCTTTTATTCTTATTCTTAATATATGATTATAAAATATTCTTTCCAATATTTTAGGAGTTAATGTTACTGTGTCTCTTAGTGAATCATTACACTTGACGCTTGACATTTATGTTTTTAAATCAACAGTTTTCTGATTGTGAATTAGCCAGTTTCTCATTCTAATTAGCAGTTGTGCACTGACAACATTGATTTGGCATTGGAAAACAGCGAACAACCAATTCATAAGACACTAATCCAAGAGGAACATGCATGTCAGGTTATTATTTTAATTAGCTCTCATGAGCTGAACTTTCTGAATAGCTTATTGCCAAAACATTTCTCATCTTCCCACAAGTGATTAAGAGGCAGGCAGATGACTTCTATACAAGATTTGATGGAGCAGAAGCAACTTTTATAAAATGTTTTCAAAGAGCTGTTAGGCTTGGACAGAGACTATCTGCAGAACCTGCCCTCAAGTCAAATGAACAGTCAAGTGGAAAATAACTATGAACTTGCATAGGAGATATAAACAGACACAGTATGGAAATATACGTTGTTACCAAAATAAGAAAAATTAGAGCATTGTCTAATTATGAAATAAATAGTCTAAAAGGAATAAAAGGAACACAATTTTATTAACAAGAGCAAGTAAAAATTTCTTTTAGATTTCCTAAAGTATTGAAGCTAAGAAAAAAATGAAATTTTAATTCATTAGGAAATGAAAAAATATGGAAACTGGATATGATTAATTTGTACATATTAGCATTGTCTAAGAGGATTTTATAACAAGTAGAGACATACATGGTAAATGTGCTAATTTTTTCGTAATGTGAATATCAATTGTATATCTGAGTGCAGTTCATATTTCAGCGCTAGTTTTTTTTAATTCATAGATTTATACAGCATCAGAAAGCATTCTTTCTAATTAATTGTTTGCTTGTGACTTGTCACCCTGCTTATTTAACTTATATGCAGAGTACATCATGAGAAACGCTGGACTGGAGGAAGCACAAGCTGGAATCAAGAGTGCCGGGAGAAATATCAATAACCTCAGATATGCAAATGACACCACCCTTATGGCAGAACGTGAAGAGGAACTAAAAAACCTCTTGATGAAAGTGAAAGAGGTAAGTGAAAAAGCTGGCTTAAAGCTCAACATTCAGAAAACGAAGATCATGGCATCCAGTACCATCACTTCATGGGAAATAGATGGGAAACAGTAGAAACAGTGTCAGACTTTATTTTTTTGGGCTCCAAAATCACTGCAGATGGTGACTGCAGCCATGAAATTCAAAGACGCTTACTCCTTGGAAGGAAAGTTATGACCAACCTAGATAGCATATTCAAAAGCAGAGACATTACTTTGCCAACAAAGGTCTGTCTAGTCAAGGCTATGGTTTTTCCTGTGGTCATGTATGGATGTGAGAATTGGACTGTGAAGAAGGCTGAGTGCCAAAGAATTGATGCTTTTGAACTGTGGTGTTGGAGAAGACTCTTGAGAGTCCCTTGGACTGCAAGGGGATCCAGCCAGTCCATTCTGAAGGAGATCAGCCCTGGGATTTCTTTGGAAGGAATGATGCTGAAGTTGAAACTCCAGTACTTTGGCCACCTCATGTGAACTGTTGACTCATTGGAAAAGACTCTGATGCTGGGAGGGATTGGGGGCAGGAGGAGAAGGGGATGACAAAGGATGAGATGGCTGGATGGCATCACTGACTCGATGGACGTGAGTCTGAGTGAACTCCGGGAGTTGGTGATGGACAGGGAGGCCTGGCGTGCTGCAATCCATGGGGTGGCAAAGAGTCGGACACAGCTGAGTAACTAAACTGAACTGAACTGTGACTACAGAGGTTTAGAGAATTTTATAACTATATTCTCTCACATGTTACAGGTTCTTCCATATTAGTGTGTAATTTTTTTCACTTCTATTTTCCATTTCTTTGCAACCTTGTTATTCAAAAAGCAATGTGCATTATAGTGGAAGTTTAAACACAGATAAACAAGTCAGATAAGCTTTACTTGCTATAGTTTAAGATGGCATTTGGTCTGCTTTGACTAGAATTCTGCTTTCATATGATTTTAAAAATATCACTTTATCATGCTATAGTTTTTATTCTCTTTTAGAATTTAGCATTTTATAGTCTCTTATATATAGATAAGAAATTAAGCTGAATTCTTGAGATGTATTATGCTTTTTATTTTATAAGTATTTAATTGATTCAAATATCATCAATTTGTGAACCAAACTCAGATTTATCTCAGCCTGAAGCCTATGAAAGGAAAGGCAAGATTGCCTATGACACCACTTTAGGACAGAAGTTTCCAATTTGGGGGTGAAGACAAGTGTAGCCGCCTTGCCTTTCTTTGAATGAGCTTGCTGCTTATCACTGCTGATGGAACAGAGCTGTGGACGGGGATGAAGATGGTTGAGGGGAAAGGACTATGCGCAGGTTGTAGCATAGAGGAGACGCTTCTCTGAATACGTTATTAATGTGCACACAGCACTCTACTCATGGAGATGCGAGTTAATATTTCTATTTAATAATCTAATCTAGCCAAATTTTGCTCATGTTCTCTCCTAAACTGTTTCCATCACCTACTGTCACACTGCTGGCTGGCATCCTGAGAAAATTATCATTTACCAAGATTCTGAAATTTGCATGAATATCTGACTTTGCGTAAGTCCCCCAGTGACTAAGAAAGCCACAGCTACTGATAAGAAGAAAAGGGTTATGTGTGGATGAGGGGGTAGAATAATCTTTTATTTGTTGACTTTCTGCAAGAACTAATAGATTCTTTATTTAAACTTTTTGTTTTGTATTGGAGGATAGCCAATTAAAAATGTTGTGATGGCTTCAGGTGGACAGCAAAGATATACATGTATCCATTATCCCTCAGTGAATGTATCCATTCTCCTCAAGTCTTCCCTGATAGCTCAGCTGGTAAAGAATCCACCTGCAATGCAGGAGACCCCAGTTCAATTCCTGGGTTGGGAAGAGCAGCTGGAGAAGGGATAGGTTATCCACTCCAGTTTTTTGGCCTGGAGAAATCCATGGAGTTTCAAAGAGTCATACACAACTGACTTTCACTTTCATTCTCCCTCAAACTTTCCTCCCATCCAGGCTGCCAGATAACATCGAGCAGAGTGCCATGTGCTGTACAGTATTACAAGGACTTGCTGTACAGCACTGTCCATTTTAAATATAACAACGTATACATGTCTATCCCAAACTTCCTATCCATCCCTTCTCTTCATCCTTTCCCCTGGCAATCATAAGTTTGAAGTACAACTACTTGATTCTGTATCAACAGAGAATATAATTATTCAAAAGTATTTTATCAAAGGTAGTTAGTTTTTCCAGAATTGTTTAAGATCCTGGAGTTACAAAAGTATATATGTTAGAGAGGTTAGCCTCAAAGAGATCACAATCAATGGAAGATAATGCAATAAATTTAGAATAGCAAAATGAAGATTTAGGAAAGCACAGAAGAGGGTAATGGAGAGGTGGTAGACAGGAAAAAAAAAAATTCTTACTTGAGCTGATTTCTGTGCTAGATGTTAAAGGGTGAGTTGGATGATCCAGGAGATGATAATGAGAAGATAAAAGCTTTGTTGTTCAATCACTGAGTCATGTCTGACTCTTTGCAAACCCATGATCTGCAGCACGCCAGGTTTCTCTGTCCTTCACTATCTCCCTGAGTTTGCTCAAACTCATGTCCTTTGAGTTAGTGATGCCATCCAACCATCTCATCCTCTGTTGCCCCCTTCTCCTCTTGCCCTCAATCTTTCCCAGCATCAGGGTCTTTTCCAATGAGTCAGCTCTTCGCATCAGGTAGCCAGACCATTGGAGCCAAAGTTTGAAGATAAAAGCATTCTAGGCAGAAAATACTAGTACGGATGTACAAGTACAGAAATAGGAAAAAGCATGACACATTTCATGAGATAGAATGAGACAGTGGGTCCTGGGTCTCTTAGCCTGAGTGTTAACCGGCTGCCTCTCCTCTAAGCCCCCAGCCCTACTGAATCAGAATATCCATTTTGTCACAATCCCCAAGAGATTTGTATTCACATTAAATTTGTAAACAAATTACACTTATTTAGCAAGATCACCTCATAGGCATTGTGTAATTTAGTCAGGAGGTGTGTCCTTTCTGGTTATTTTTAGAAACTACTGATTCCATGAATTTGTTAGATTTAAATACAGACAATAACTATTCCCATTTATTACGTTAAGAATAAGTTGGGTCTCTAGCATTCCCACCATATTTAGTATTATTACATATATATAACATCCCAGGTGGTGCTAGTGGAAGAGAACCCTGCATGCAGGAGACGTAAGAAATGCAAGTTGGATCCCTGGTCGGGAAGATCCTCTGGAGAAGGAAATGGCAACCCACTCCAGTGGGTCTGGAGAATCCCATGGATGGAGAAGCCTGGCAGGCTACAGTCTCTAGGGTTGTAAAGAGTCAGACACAACTGAAGCGACTTAACACACACACACACACACACACACACACACACACACACACATATATATATATAGGTAAATATTTTATGTATTTTGATCCATTGCCCTTGTTTCTTTATTGATGCTCAATTTGAAATATGTTTGATAAAGGGAGCATCTTCAAGATGGTTTCTGAATCCTTCTGACGTGAAGAGAGTGGTCTTTTTGAATATCCTTGCTTTCTCTTATGTCAAGATATGTTGTATATTTCATACTATATACTTCCTGCCTAGATATGCAATCAACCATTTCTCTAAAGGACTTTGGTCCTTTTTGAAAGCAAATTGGATCCTTTTATTTTTTTCCCTAACTCGGAGCAGGGTTCCAGACAAGTCTTATTTAAACATTTTATTTGTTAGGTTACTTCATTATACAAATTCTTTCCATGATTTTTTTCCTTAATGCATAGGACAGTCCAACTCCTTAGCTTAACATCCACAGTATTATTGTTATCTGCATTTAATTTACATTTCCATTTTTTCCTGGTTAACATATTCAGAAAACATGCTCTAGCTAAACAAATCTGTTAGTTATTCTTTGAATCTTCCTAGCTCATCACTATTTCAAAGCTTATTTTTTAATAGTCATCTGGGATAAAAAGAACACATTCCTCTTTATTTATTTAAATTTTGTTGGATTAGTTAGGGGTTTAATGCAAATCCGATCAGCTCTTAAAAGTTTTTACTGTCCAACCGTATCACAATATTTTCTTCCTCCTCTTCTAACAATATTGCAAGCCTCCTTAAGGTGAGGGGCCTTGCTGTATTTTTTTTTTTTTTCTCTTTTATTGAATCCTTTGTCCAATGTATGTGTGTTAGTTGCTCAGCCATGTCTGACTCTGTGATCCCAGGGACTGTAGCCCACCAGGCTACTCTGTCCTTGGAGTTTTCCAGACAAGAATGCTGGAGTGGGTTGCTATTTCCTTCTCCATTGACCCATACATAGAATGAACTTTACAACAGTTGCAAATTTACTATTTTATTCTCAAAATATTTTTTCCTAAAAAAATTGTAAACCCTATTTTTATTCTCTTTACACATTACTAATTATTATACATGTCAATCAATATTTGAGTGGTAAGAACAACCTGTTTTGAGTGGAAATTCTGAAATAATTTATTTTCAAGTTCTGGATGATGTAGAATTTTAAAGAGGAATAACAATAAAAATAATTAGACCAAACAGCATAAATGAATGGAATGTTGAGTCATGGATACCAGATTCTTAAAAGCACTCCATATAAGTACTATTTCTGAATTTTTCATTTTAAAACTATACTACCACATTTTAATCTTTGGTCCTGATCTGTTTGCAAACTTGAAAATGGTAGAAGATTGAAGTGAATTTCTGCAAATGCAAAGAAGATGATATTAATTATAAGAGGATGGTATGAAAGAAAAGAATGGGAAAATGAGAAATAAAGAGTGTAAACATAGAGGAAAAAGCTAAATTTAGAAAGATTTTGTAAACAAAATATTGAAGCAGTTAGTTTCCTCATTTGCAAAATGGGGAATAACAAACTCATAATGTTGTACACAGAATACTAAGAGAGAGTTTGTAAAATCCCAAGTTTAATGTCTGGAAATTGCTAGTATTCAATAAATGATAATTATTGTTGATATCACAGATGGATATAGAATTTTAATATACCACAGTATATTAATACATTGCAAATACTGCACATTCTTATAAATATGTGTATGAGTATGTGCACACAGATGTATTTACATACACACATCTATTGTTCAGATGCTAAGTCATGTCCCACTCTTTTTGACCCCATGGGCCTTTCTCCCTTGTCAATACATGCACACATATGTCCAGTCTGTATATCTCCATAAATGTGTGGCCATGTATGTGCATATATAATACACACACACACACACACACACACACACACACACACATGATTTTCCCACCAAGGGAAAAGTTCCTAAACTTCTGGAACTATAGAAGTTAGATGTTATTATGCACTGATTTGCTAACTAGTATATTTATTAAGCTGAGATTCTTTGAGATTACTCTCAAATAGTTATTCCCAAAGAACTTTTATTTTCCTTAAGTGTGAAAGGAGCATAAATGTCCTTTTCTAAAACATTTGTGGTAGTGGTATCTGAAAATCACTGGTGCTCAATCGTGTCTGACTCCATGTGACCCCATGGATTGTAGCTCGCCAGGCTCCTCTGTCCATGAGATTTTCCAGGCAAGACTACTGGAGTGGTTGCCACTTCCTAATCCAGGTGATATTCCTGACTCTGGGATTGAACCCACATCTCTCGTGTCTCCTGCATTGGCAGGCAGATTCTTTACCACTAGCACCATCTGGGAAGCCCTGGAATCGAGCCTAAATCCAGCAGCTGAAGTGAAAGAACCTGATCAGGAAATCACAAGGCTATTCATTTTAGTTTAACAATCGCAAAGAAAGAGACCAAATAGCTCTCGGGTCTCCAGGACCCTAGCCATGTTAACTATGAGTTACCCTCGTGCCTATTACAAATCCAGATTACTCAGGACCAGTCTGCCTTTGTTGTTGTTGTTAGTGATGCTCTTTTTTGGCTTTGATGGCTCTCTTTAGGTAGACACCCATCCTTAGTGGCAAAGATAAAGGGAAGAAAGGAAATGAGAGATGAGGAGCTTTCTGGAATCAAACTCACAGTTAGAAAGCAAACTCATTGAAACCACCAGAGCAGATAAATACCATGAAGGTAATTAATAATGTTAACCCACTGAACTTGGTGAAAGCCTGTGTCACAAAACAGAGTACTACACAGAGGAGGTAATTAGTCAAACATACAATTGGCTGAGTGACATTGATGACATATATGATCTGGGTACCTCAATATATGGAAACTTAAATCAACCTGGAGACACTTGAGGATAGAAGATCATTTTTGATGTCATTTTAACTTTTCCTTCATAATTGTCTTTGTTGAGCACTTACTATATAACAATGGCCCTAGACACTATGTGGGATAAGTTTATGGGTAAATCTTTTAGGCAGATGCCATATCTTTGTATCTTTTTATTGAAAACATCCAGCATATGGTATAGCTCATAATTCATTCTCAAAAACTGTTTGTTATATTCACATAAAATGTAAACTAGAGTTACTGCCTACTGAGCAGGCAATCAGATGGCAGAACAAAACATGTGTAAGAAGTAGTAAACAAAGTAATATTTATAAAAGGTGAAGACAATAAATGCTAGTGTTGGGATACTCATCTGAACTTGAAGGTAAGAGAGATTATAAAGGTAACCAGATTGAGGAGGGAGGAAGAACAGATGTTCAAAGGAAAGAGCGTGTGATTTGTGTTTAACAGATAGTTCAAGAGATTAGCTGGGGGCTTCCCTGGTGACTCAGTGGTAAAGAATCTGCCTGCCAATGAGGGAGACATGGGTTCAATTACTGGTCCAGGAAGATCCTACTTGCTGTGGAGCAGCTAAGTCTGTGCACCACAACTGTTGAACCTGTGTTTTAGAGCCCAGAAGCCACAACTGCTGAGTCCATATGATGCAACTACTGAAGCCTGAGATCCCTAGAATCCATGCTCTGCAACAAAAGAAGCTACCACAATGGAAAGCCTGTGCACTGCTATTAGAAATTAACCCCTCTTCTCCTTAACTAGAGAAAAATCCACACAGCAACAAAGACCCAGCATAGCCAAAAATAAATAAATAAATATATATGTATATATTTTAAGAGCGATCACGTGGGTGTGAGATGGTAGTAGCAAGACATGGAAGATAAAATTAATTAGCTGCATTGGGACTGATTTGGAATTTTGGATTTTATTTTTGGGAACCAGGAACATTTAAATTTGGAAAGAGAAAAAGGTTGAAATATAATATTAGTGGCAAATAGGTTCTTCAGCAATTTTGCAATCCGTAACAATTAGGGCTACTTGATGTGATATCTATGAAACAGGAGGGGAGTGGGCAGGTCATAACCACTAAAAGACTGACACAGCCATTGAGAATAGGATATATACTGGTTGACCAACAAGGCCCAAGATGGTGGAAGATTCCACATCCAGAAGACCTCAAACCTCATTACATGCGCATTGGAATACGTTAGCTAAATGACATACCCATAGGCACCATGACAGTTCTGAGGCCACCATAGAAGACAAAAATGTGGGTTGTAGCCCAATTCCTAGAAATCCCCACCTCTTCCCCAAAATAGTTGTAATACTCCCTCCACTTGTTAGCCAAAGAAATTACCTAAACCGTGAAAAGTAACAACCTCTTACCCTGGGGCCTCTCACCTCCTGATGGCCCACACTCTGTCTCTGGAGTGTGTATCTCCCTAAATAAATCTGCTTCCACTTTACTGTGGCTCTGTCTGGAATTCTTTCCTGTGTAAAACACTTCTGTTGAGTTTAATGATGAAGAAATCTGCTCATACAACAAAATACCTTCTTCCTTCAGCCCTGTAAAGCAGATAAAGTGGGTGATTTCTTCCGGCTGTTTAATGTTGCTGCTGCTAAGTCACTTCAGTCGTGTCTGACTCTGTGCGACCCCGTAGACGGCAGCCCACCAGGCTCCCCTGTCCCTGGGATTCTCCAGGCAAGAACACTGGAGTGGGTTGCCATTTCCTTCTCCAATGCATAAAAGTGAAAACTGAAAGTGAAGTCGCTCAGTCGTGTCCAACTCTTTGCAACCCCACGGACTGCAGCCTACCAGGCTCCTCCATCCATGGGATTTTCCAAGCAAGAGTACTAGAGTAGGTTATCATTGCCTTCTCCATCAGGCTACTTAATAGGCTTCTATAAATTCTCAGTGGAACTGAAGAGTCAAGTTCAAGGTGTACTTGACTATGATTCCAACAGGGTCATAACAAGGCTGAGATTCATACCACTCCAAGCCTGCTCCTATCTTAGGACTTTTTTCACTTTGTTCTCTTCTATTTTCCAGGAATCTGTCTTCCAGGAATTTCCCATCATTTGGCTGCATGTTGGATTCATGACCAAACATGGGGGACAAGGTGCTATCAGAACATTTGCTCCAGCTTGAGTTCCACTGTACATCTAAATTTGGCTGAAAATTTGTCATATTGGCCTCAGCTGTGAGGTCCGCTCTAAGCTCAGGGATCTCAACAAATGCTTTGGAATCATCAACTTTGTTCACAGTTTAAAACTTATCTAAAACATGAATTTTCCATAAATTCTTGTTGCCTTTTCTAATGCTCCATTACCTCTCATCATAAAATTGTGAATTAGGACAATCAGAAGAATTTCTTTAGAAGAATCATCACTATGTTTCCTTCAAAACATATACAACTTAATAGAGTTAAAGTGAAACTTTGCTTTAAAATATTAACTGATTCATCATGTAATTCACTATTTAATAGGCAAAAGTAACAGACATAGAAATCTTTATTATAGGCATAATATTGCCAAGTTTTGTACTCAAGAAAATTGAGAAATTTCACGCCACATATTGGCAGTATTTCAAAATGTTCGAGAATGAAGTTTCTGGAATCAAATCTAGCACTGCCATTTATGAACTGTGTGGTCTTGGACAACTTTTCTAAAGTCTGTGAGTCCTCTCCCTTATCTATAAAATATGCATAATTGTAGAACCTACCTCATTGGATATTTGTGATTTTTAAGTGAATTAATGCGAGTAAAGACCTTAAAAGTGTCTGTTCTAAGGCAGTTATTGAGTATACCCTTAATAAATGCTAATTATTCTTGTTTCTGCACTGTTTCTTTCTATAGCTTTGTTTCTAGAATCTAGCTCTCTTATATTTTCTTATTTAACATCACCACTTGCCCTATCCAAATTTCCTGCCTCCTCCTATGGAATACCCTCTATCTGAGCTCCTATTTTTTTCATTTTTTAAAATTAATTTTTATTGGGGTATAATTGCTTTACAATATTATGTTAGTTTCTGCTGTACAGCAAAGTGAATCAGATTTATGTGTGTGTATATATATATATATATATATAGGCGAAGGCAATGGCATCCCCCTCCAGTACTCTTGCCTGGAAAATCCCATGGATGAAGGAGCCTGGAAGGCTGCAGTCCATGGGGTCGCTGAGGGTTGGACACGACTCAGCGACTTCACTTTCAGTTTTCACTTTTATGCATTGGAAAAGGAAATGGCAACCCACTCCAGTGTTCTTGCCTGGAGAATCCCAGGGATGGAGGAGCCTGGTGGGCTGCTGTCTATGGGGTCGCATAGAGTTGGACATGACTGAAGCGACTTAGCATAGTGTATATGTGTGTATATATATATATATATTCATGTCACCACATGCATTAAGTAGAGTTCCTTGACCTATAGTATCTTCTCATTGTTTAACCTATTTTATATATAGTATCAATCGTGTATGTATGTCAATATCAATTCTATTTGCAAAGCAGAAATTGAGACACAGATATAGAGAACAAATGTATGGATACCAAGGGGGAAAGATAAGGTGAGGGGTTGGTGGGAGAAATTGGAAGATAGTTCTGAACTTACATGTCTTATCTATTGCTTATATTTCCAAGAAATTCTTTCCCCTGGAGACTAGCCTCAGGGTAGAATTTACCACATCTGTTTCTACCCAAATAGCAAGCTACATTAAAGAATTATTAATCAAAGAGGTTGCTGGCATCTGGGGTTCCTACCTGCAGTAATGGCTGACCCAACAGTTAGAAAGGATGTACTTGTGAGTATCTAAGATGAACATTCATCATTCTCAGCTGGAAGTCAATGGCAGGAAAGTCTGAAAACAGTAGGCAAGATGGCCTCAGGTAATGCACTGAGGCTCAGCATCAGGACTTCAGGTTCTGCCTGGGGAGAAATCCACAGGAATAAACCATTCTCTTCATTTGGAAAGATTAATGGGAACTGGAATGCAATCAGTTGTAGAACCAAGGAAGCTTGCCTTTCATAAAACTAGCTATGAGGCAGAAACAGAGAGAGGCTGAATTCTCATTTACTGAAAGGTGATTCATGAGGTTGTCCTGATTTAGTGAGAAATCTACCATCTACATAGGCGTCTAGGTTTGGTAGGAATAAGACAGAAGAATTGGATTGCTTGTAAAACCCAGAAGGAGAGGCTGAGTAAGGGAGGTATAGGCTGCCTGAGGATGGATCAATGTGCCTGGCTAAAAAGGCTTCAGTTCAATTCAGTTGGTCGCTGAGTCATGGCCGACTCTTTGCAATCCCATGAATCCCAGAACACAGGCCTCCCAGTCCATCACCAAATCCCTGAGTTCACACAAACTCATGTCCATTGAGCCTGTGATGCCATCCAGGCATTTTATGCTCTGTCATGCCCTTCTCCTCCTGCCCCCAATCCCTTCTAGCATCAGGGTCTTTTCCAGTGAGTCAACTCTTCACATCAGGTGGCCAAAGAATTGGAGTTTCCGCTTTAGCATCAGTCCTTCCAATGAACACCCAAAACTGATCTCCTTCAGAATGGACTGGTTGGATCTCCTTGCAGTCCAAGGGACTCTCAAGAATCTTCTCCAACACCACAGTTCAAAAGCATCAATTTTTTGGTACTCAGCCTTCTTCACAGTCCAACTCTCACATCCATACATGACCACAGGAAAAACCATAGCCTTGACTAGTTGGACCTTTGTTGACAAAGTAATGTCTCTGCTTTTGAATATGCTATCTAGGTTGGTCATAACTTTTATTCCAAGGAGTAAGCGTCTTTTAATTTCATGGCTGCAGTCACCATCTGCAGTGATTTTGGAGCCCCCCCCCAAAATAAAGTCTGACACTGTTTTCACTGTTTCCCCATCTATTTCCCATGAAGTGATGGGACCAGATGCCATGATCTTCGTTTTCTAAATGTTGAGCTTTAAGCCAACATTTTCACTCTCCTCTTTCACCTTCATCAAGAGGCTTTTTAGTTCCTCTTCACTTTCTGCCATAAGGGTGGTGTCATCTGCATATCTGAGGTTATTGATATTTCTCCTGAAAATCTTGATTCCAGCTTGTGCTTCTTCCAGTCCAGAGTTTCTCATGATGTACTCTGCGTATAAGTTAAATAAACAGGGTGACAATATGCAGCCTTGACATACTCCTTTTCCTATTTGGAACCAGTCTGTTGTTCCACATCCAGTTCTAACTGTTGCTTCCTGACCTGCATACAGATTCTCAAGAGGCCAGTCAGGTGGTCTGATATTCCTGTATCTTACAAAATTTTCCACAGTTTATTGCGATCCACACAGTCAAAGGCTTTGGTATAGTCAATAAAGCAGAAACAGATGTTTTTCTGGAACTCTCTTGCTTTTTCGATGATCCAGCAGATGTTGCCAATTTGATCTCTGGTTCCTCTGCCTTTTCTAAAACCAGCTTGAACATCTGGAAGTTCATGGTTCACGTATTGCTGAAGCCCGGCTTGGAGAATTTTGAGCACTACTTTACTAGCGTGTGAGATGAGTGGAATTATGTGGTAGTTTAAGAATTCTTTGGCATTGCATATCTTTGGGATTGGAATGAAAACTGACCTTTTCCAGTCCTGTGGCCACTGCTGAGTTTTCCAGGTTTGCTGGCGTATTGAGTGCAGCACTTTCACAGCATCATCTCTTAGGATTTTAAATAGCTCAACTGAAATTCCATCACCTCCACTAGCTTTGTTCATAGTGATGCTTTCTAGGGCCCACTGACTTCACATTCCAGGATGTCTGGTTCTAGGTGAGTGATCACATCATGGTGATTAGGCAATGATAAATTTAGGGTCTGAATTTGAAGAGCATTAAGGGGGCAGTTAAGGGCTTAATGTTTCCTTTATTGGGAGGAAGAAAGCCATTAAAAACTTGAGCAGAGGGCAGGCAAGAGTTTAGGAATGTTAACTGCTTGAGTATGTAACATATGTTAAAGGTACAAAGGATGTGATATCAATTAAGAAATAATTATTTTAAAATGAGAAAAAATTCTGTTTTGGGTAGTTGATGTGAAAATGAACTGTGCTGAAGATGCACTTAGATTTTAGCTTATATTCAGGATTTATTTACATACAAACTTGCCTCTACTAGTTTTTATCAATAAAGAAGTCCTTGAAGTGAAGTGAAGTGAAGTTGCTCAGTCATGTCTGACTCTTTGCGACCTCATGGACTGTAGCCTACTATGCTCCTCCATCCATGGATTTTCCAGGCAAGAGTACTTCTCCAGAGGATCTTCCTGACCCAGGGACTGAACCCAGGTCTCCCGCACTATAGGCAGACACTTTACCATCTGAGCCACCAGAAGTCCTTTAGAAGTATATAAATTCCATTCTTCTGAGATTTTTTAAGTTCTCAAATAACTCATTGTAAAATATATAGCATGAATGGACCTGGAGATTATCATTATAAGTGAAGCAAGTCAGAGACAGATATCATATGATATCACTTATATGTGGAATCTAAAAATGATACAAATGAACTTATTTACAAAACAGAAACAGATTGACAGACTTAGAAAAGGAACTGTTGGTTATCAGCAGGAAAGGTCACGGGGGAGGGTAGTTAGGGAGTTCCGGATGGACATGAACACACACTATATTTAAAATAGATAACCAACAAGGACCTATTGTATAGCACAGAGAACTCTGCTGAATACTCCATAATAAATGGGAAAAGAATTTGAAAACAAATAGATACATATTTATAGGACTGTAGCACTCTGCTGTACACTTGAAACTATCACAATATTGTTAATCAACTATACTCCAGTATAAAATAAAAATTAAAAAAATAACAAAACATAAAACTTTGTGTAATGATGAAACAGGCAATAAGGGTAAACAGAAAATGGAAAAGTTAAGATATGCTAAATTACAATTACTATGATATACTATGAGGCATTAAAAAAACTAAGACAATGGGAGTGAGCTATCTTTTGCATCTGTTAGTGACCCACAAATGAATGGTTAATGGATAATGTGACTATCCATTCCTATAACTCCAGCCTGACAAATAAAGGAATCTTGATTTTTGTAACTGTTCTATTCTCTGTGCTCTAAACCCTGTAAAATGAGATTTTCCCCTTCATTTTGGTATTTGTCAAAAGTAAACCTGATAATCTCAAATACCTTGGAAAATATTTATTACTTTCAGCAGAAACTTTTAAAATACAATATAATAATAAGACACTGGATCTTCCCTGGTGGCTCAGATGGTAAAGTGTCTGCCTACAATGCGGGAGACCTGGGTTTAATCCCTGGGTCAGGAAGATCTCCTGGAGACAGGAATGGCAACCCACTCCAGTATTCTTGCCTGAAAATCCCGTGGACAGAGGAACCTGGTTAGGCTACAGTCCATGGGGTCGCAAAGAGTCAGACACGACTTCATTCACTCACTCATGTATTGGATGGGCTTCTCTAGCGGCTCAGTTGGTAAAGAATCCATGTGCAACGCAGGAGGCCTGGGTTCGATCCCTGGGTTGGGAAGATTTCCTGGAGGAGGGCAGTGCAACCCACTCCAGTATTCATGCCTGGAGAATGCCCATGGACAGAAGAGCCTGGCGGGCTACAGTGCATGGGGTTGTAGAGTCAGACAGGACAGAGCGACTAAGCACAACACGTGTGTTAGATAAGAGTGGGTCTCCATTTTACAGAATGTCAGGTTCTCTCTCAACATTCCCTTTGAGAAAACTATTCTTGGCCTTCAGGGAAAGCAAAATATTGAGAAATCAGGTACAGGCTTTAAGAAGTAAGTGATCCGTTTGCCTTTAGGCAGTTGGGCAAGTTTTAGATTGGCCACTGTCATTACCATGATAATGAGCTTCAGCAGCACACATGGAGGAAACCAGTATTTCCATTCTGAAATCATGCAATAATGGAAGAGGCCAGGACACTGTTTTGCAAAATGGACATACTGATGACCTCAGAGAGTTTCTTAAAATGGATTAGACCCTCTGGGGTTGGCATCTGCATTTTAATAAGATCCCCAAATGATTTGAATCTGTGCTTAAATTTGGAAACTATTAGCATATTGTTTTCTTACATATATCTCCCTTTTCTCCTAGGACTCATTAACAGTGATGTTTTCTTCCCCAACTATAAATAATGAGTGGAAGCTCCATCTGAGACATTCATAATGATAGATGTCAAATTATTAATATATGTTTGTGTGCAGATGTGTGCACATTATGTGTATGGAACAGACCTTGCTAAATATTACACTGTGCCTTGCTAAAAACTGTTGAGCTGTATTGTGCCACTCTTTAGGTAATGTTTTAAGTGTTCATAAATGTATAAGACAAATAGGGACTACATTTCCCAGCCTGTCTTGCAGGAAACTGAGACCGTGCAAGTAGGTTCTGAGCCAGTGGAACAGAGCGGGTGTTAATGTGCACCATGTCTAACACTGGTTCATGAAATAGCTTTAGAACTTTGCCTCTGGCTTTCAGAAACTGTCAGTAGAGGGCGCCAATACAGAGGATCTTCACAATCTGTTTCATTTTCTTAGGTTCGTGAAATTGACTTAAATTTAAAAAGAAATTTTATCATTATTTTTGTAGGAGTAGAGTTCATGTACAATATTACATAAATTATAGATGTATCATGTAATGATTCACCTTTTTCAAATGTTACACTGCTTTTATAATTATTATAAAATATTGGCTATATTTCCTGTTGTACATTATATCCATGTAGCTTATTTTATATCTAACAGTTTGTACTTCTTAATGCCCTATCCTTGTCTTGTCCTTCCCCCTCTTCCCTCTCCTCTCTTGTAACCATTAGTTTGTTTTCTATATCTATGAATCTGCTTTTCTTTCTTTCAACATCACTTTTTTTTCAAGTCTTTGAAGTTCTTAGGTATTCCTAGAATACAAAGAAACTTAACTTTTCCATATAAAACATTATTCTCTGACTCTTTCCATCAATGCCACCTTCCTTGTTCAGAGTGTAATTAACATGGTTAAATTTGTCCCTGTCTTTCTTTATCAAGGTAAAGGCTAACTAGTCTGATAAGCCTAATGGGCAACCAGAGGTAATGGCTTAATTATCTCTCATTATTTAATTAATATGTCAATTAATTAAATAATAAGTGGATTTAAACTTAACTCTATAACCCGGTTCTCTTTGGTTTCCTCTTTAGCCCTATCTCCCATTAATGCTCTAGGCACACCTTTTATTCCAACCAAATGAATGCGTCCTCTCTGTCCATCTTACCCACATTGTCTGTTAACCTCACTAGGATTTCTTCTTGCTGGCTTGATTGCTCACTAAAACTGTTCCCCAAATATAATTACTTCTCAGAATTCATGGTCCACCTCCATTCTTTGAATATTCCTTGGTCATCCCTGATCAGTTATTTCTCTCTCTTGCTACATGGTGGCTCTAGTAATCTTTATTCAACAAATATAATCTGTATGTATAAAATGTGACAGATAACAGGGATACAAAAATAATTTAATTGAATCCCCATCTTCCAGAAATAAGGTGTCATGACATTGGTATAAATAAATGACTATAATGAAAAAGAAGATAGTAATTATGAGAGTTCAGTGAAGTACAATCTCTACTAATCAATGAACATGTAAGATATATGACTTTGTTATGCCAATATCTGTTATGCATGATTATTTTGTTTAGAGTGGCTATGTGTAAAGACTATAGGTTGCACATTATTAGATATGCCTAGAAATCTGTTATGAAGCTGATGAGAACCAGGAAAGAAAATAGGAAATGTCTCAAGACCAAAGAATATTAAGAATAAGGATTAGGAAAGAAGGAGCTACTGTGGGGAAGAGATATTGTGCCAGCTATGAGCTTAGAATTCAAGGGACTTTGTCCATTTCCATCAACCCTTTAGGAAGTGCCTCCATCATGTGAACAAGCCCAAACTAGCCTGCTGGATAATGATATAGGGGGCTCAGTAATCACTGTCATCCCGCATGAGAGCCTGTCTTCAGATCCTCTGTCAGCTAATAGAGGATACAAGAGCAATCCCAGCTTAAATCAGGGAAGCCTGGGCATATAGCCACAGAACTACCCAGCTGACACATGGGCTTATAAATAATAGCAAATCATTTTTGATTTAAGCCATTAAGTATTGAAGTGTTATATTATTTAGCAAACAGCAAATACTAACATAGTATACACTTGATTAGTATTTAAAAGGGCTTAAAGTGGCAAGGGATAGTGTAACAATTATTACTATTATTTATTTATTCATGTATTTATTTTTGCCACACTGCACGACTTGTGAGATCTTAGTTCCTCAACCAGGGATTGAACCCAGGCCCTTGTCTGTAAGAGCACGGAATCTTAACCACTGGACAGCTGAGGATTTCACTGTAATAATTATTAACAATAGCTCATATCTGATAGCTCAGTTGGTAAATAATCCGTCTGCAATGCAGGAGACCTGGGTTCGATCCTTGGGTTGGGAAGATCCCCTGGAGAAGGGAAAGGCTACCCACTCCAGTATTCTGGCCTGGAGAATTCCATGGACTGGCTAGTCCATGGGATCACAAAGAGTTGGACATGACTTTCACTTTCACATTTCACTGAGAACTTACTATGTTTGAGTTACTGTAGATATATGTACTGAATGGGCTTCCCAGGTGGCACTAGTGGTAAAGAAGAAGCCTGCCAGTGCAGGAGACATAAGAGACATGGGTTTGATCTCTGGGTCGAGAAGATCCCTTGGAGAAGGGCATGGAAACCCACTCTCGTATTCTTGCCTGGAGAATCCCATGGACAGAGTAGCCTGGCAGGCTACAGTCCTTAGAGTCAGACATGACTGAAGTAACTTATCAGGCAGGCATGTGCTGAATGCTACCATGTATGTGTGTGTGTCCTCTAAAAATCACCCTGAATTATAAATATTTTTATCCTTTTTACAGATGAGAAAATTGAGACCTGAAGCAGTTAAGGAATCTGACTAACATGGCAGAGCTCTAAGGGACAGGGTCAGCACTCCTTAATTATGTCTGTATCACTTCTAACTTATATTGCTTTTCAGTGAGAGGAACATATCAGAACCAGGACAGATATGTATTAGAATGTTCCTTTAATGTGCATCTTATGGAATGTCTCATTAATTCTTATGGCTTCCTAATGAGGCTTGTTAGCCATGATATCATTCATCAAAATTCCCATCCCAGTTTCTTGTTCTAGTATCTTAATCCAAAAGAGAGATACTGATAAAGGTCTCATGCCCAGTGCCCAACCATGGGAGAAGAGTTTGACCAGGTTGGACTTGATGCTCTTGAATACATGGTCATACAGGTGAACAATTTTGCCTCTGCCCAGGTAGCCCTTTGTGTCCATTACAGTAGTTCTGGACTTCTGAGACAGCCAAGTAATAAGTGACATTTCTCACAAGTAGAAACTAGTATATCATATGGGTCAGGCAGATCCCTTAGAGAAAGGAATGGCAACTCACTTCAGTATTCTTGCCTGGAGAATTCCATGGACAGAGGAGCCTGGCAGGCTACAGTCCATGGGGTTGCAAAGAGCTGGACACAACTGAGCAACTAACACACACACACACACACACGGGTCATCCCAACTCTCAAAAATTAATGTTCCATTTACTTTTCAATGAGTAACCATTTTACTGGGCTGACAGTTGATATCTGTTCAAAGGAGTTTTCCATGGGCATCCTTTGATTATATTAGTCTGTTTTTTTTGTTTTTTTTTTTTCTGAAATGTGACCTTTCTGAGGCACAATTTTATATAGATGTATAGTTCCACATATTTGATACATGTTTATAGTTGTAAAACCACCAGCACAATATAAGATACAGAATATTTTTATCAGCTCTAAATTTCCTAAATGTGTTTTTGTAGCCTAGACCCTACCCTAATCCCGGCCACTGGCCACCATTGATCTGATTTCTGTCCCTATAGTCCCATAAACAGAATCATACAGTAGTTGCTTCCCTGTCTGCCTTTTTTTTTTTCACTTAGCACAGTGATTCTGAAATACACTCACGTTATTAGATAAATCAATAGTATGCTGTTTTCATCACTGATTAGTATTTTATTTTATGGTGGTATCACAAATAGTTCATCTCTTTCCCAGCTGGAAAAATTTTGGGTTGTTCTCATTATAAAACTGCTATAAACACTTGTGTAAATCTATGTAGGGACATAAATTTTCTTTTCTTTGCACATACGTTTTGTCATGAGATTGTTGTGTTGCGTAGTATTATGAATTGAATGTTTGTATTCTCTTAAAATTTATATTAAAAACCCTAATCCCCAGTGTGATGGTATTATGAGTTGAGCCTTTTGGAGGTGAATTAAGTTTGAATGACGGTTAAATATGTATAATAAAATCACTGCTCTTATTGGAAGGAGAAAAGACATCAGAGCCTTTTCTCTCTTCCTTGTGAGGATACAACCAGAGGCTGGCCATTTGAAAGTTACGAAGAAGACCCTCACCAAGAATTGAATCTGTCAGCAGCTTGATCTAGAACTTTCCAGCCTCTAAAACTGTCAGAAATGGATGTCTGTTATTTAAGTCACCCAGTCTATGGTATTTTGTTATAGCATCCTAAGCTGACTAAGACATATATCAACATATATCAACACATATCAAATATGTATTTCATTTAGATTTTTGACATATTTACCTTTCAATGTATATTCATTGGAAGGAGTGATGTTGAAGCTGAAACTCCAATGCTTTGGACACCTCTTGCAAAGAGCCAATTAATTGGAAAAGACCCTGATGTTGGGAAAGATTGAAGGTAGGAGGAGAAGGGAGCAGCTGAGGGTGAGATGGTTATATAGCATTACCAACTCAATGGACATGAATTTGAGCAAACTCCAGGAGATAGTGGAGGACAGAGGAGCCTGGCATGCTGACATCCATAGGGTTGCAGAGTCAGATACGACTTAGCGACTCAATGACAACAACATTTCAGTGTTTCTGTGGAACTCTAATTCTTTTATTTTTGTCAGTTATGTTTTATTCGTACCTTAAATTTTAAATCTTTTGAAAATTAAGCTAACTGTACTTTTGATATATTTTAATTTCCTTCCTTGCTTTGTTAATGCTCAAAACAATTCCTTTAAACTTAAATATCTGTTCTTCCCCATAGAAATATGTGACAGATTCTGTTTTTCAAGAAACAATAATAAAATGCTTTATTTTCCCTCAAATATTTAATTTATAAATGGAAACACATGTTTTATGCCCTGAAACCAAAGTAAACATCTTATGAAAGAGAGTGGCAGACAGAATTAGTGGATGAAGAAACTTAAATAAATTGAAAATTCATTCAGCTCGTCCTCATGAGGGCCTAATTTGATCAATGCACCTGCACTTGATTGCTACCTTTTACTGTGTATATCATCCATCACATAGAGAGGGTCGAGGAGGCACTCACTGTTGCATTTTGAAATAGGAATAACGAGATAAAAATAAGAAAGAAAAAAAAAAGGAAGGGGTTAGAAGTTGGGTTACAGCATTTTGCAGGAAGCTTGCCAGACAGGCTTTAAATATATTTTAGATCTATTGAATTAAACCATGAATGAGTCATTGTCTGGGAAATAATTTATATTAAAGTATCAATCTGTACCTTGTTGGCATGAGAATCAACTATATAATGCATCTATGCACCAAGCTGGCTTTCCTGGTGGCTCAGCAGTAACAGTAAAGAATGAAAAAGTAATGGGAAAAAAAAAAAAAGTAAAGCAGACACAGTAAAGAATCCACCTGTCAATGCAGGAGATGCAGGAGACAAAGGTTCAATCCCTGGGTCACTAAGATGCCCTTAAGTAGGAAATGGCAACTTACTCTGGTATTCTTGCCTGGGAAATCCCATAGGACTGGCCAGCTTCAGTCCATGGGTCACAAAGAGTCAGACACAACTGAATGACTGAGCACACACACACACAGATAGCACTAAGAACAGAAAATTTTTGGAAGACATTTATATTCTGTAAAGGGATGTAGGGAGCATTTTTGAAGGGAAGAATAATGGATGGATATCATTGGAATACCTTTCACAGATTTAAAACTGCTTTAAACAATACTAGTAAATGTATCAGCTAAGAGACAGTCGATAATTAATTTGCCCTGAAATAAGAGGAAACCCAAATTGATCAACTGAAATCATATTTAAAATACACATTATATGTGTGTGTGTGTGTGTGTGTGTGTTGGTGGTGCTGTGCTGTTAGCTCAGAAGAACTGCCTAAGAACATTGTCATATTGTGTTGTCTTGTTTAGCTTTGGGGACCACAGGAGATATTGAACCTCTGCATCCCTCCATCCCAGGCAGGACGGAGAGCCAGGATGATGGCTGGCATTGTTATAGCCAGGGCCCCGAGTCCCTGACTTATTTCTAAAGTGATGTCTGCTGACGCTAGATCTATATAGCTAACTTCTAAATGCTGGTCTCAGTAGGTTCCCATGAACATCTTTACAAGATAATTAGGCATATTCTAGACAGTGACATTAGTTTTTCCTTGACATAAACTTGCTCTCCTAGCTGTGTGAATGCAATCAGAGACTCCATATTAAATTTTATGACACTAGTAACAAAAACCACTAGCGTCTTCTTCTCACTACCTTTTTTGAGCAAACGCTTTTGTTCCTCATGTGTGTCAGACTCTCTGTTGAACAGTACCCATATATTATCTTCCATTGTCACAACCATATCAAGAGGAAGGAATTGTAATTCCTTTCTTTTGCAGAGTTCTAGGAGTTTAAAATTTGCCATAGGTCAGTCAAATTATTAGTACATGGCTTGTTTGAATTGTGTATTCAGGTCTGTCTTGATTTCTGGTGGACTTTGTTGATTCTACAGTAGGGATAATTTTCCCCTTCTTTCTCAATAACAGATATTATTTAAGAGTTCATTTTTCCTCAACTGATAGTAATCCAGAAAGAGAGTCCTATAACTTTAAAGCATTTGGATAGTGATATTCCTCTGGCTATTTGTATTGGATAGGAAATTGACTAAGGTAGGCTCAATCAGAACAAAGAAAAATATTAATATCCAATAGTTATAGTTCAGTTGCTCAGTCATGTCCGACTCTGCAACCCCATGAACCACATCACACTAGGCCTCCCTGTCCATCTGCAACTCCTGGAGTCTACCCAAACCCATGTCCATTGAGTCAATGATGCCATCCAACCATCTCATCCTCTGTTGTCCCCTTCTCCTCCTGCCCTCAATCTTTCCCAGCATCAGGGTCTTTTCCAATGAATCAGCTCTTCGCATCAGTTGGCCAAAGTATTGGAGTTTCAGCTTCAACATCAGTCCTTCCAATGAACACCCAGGACTAATCTCCAATGCTGAGGTCTTTTTTAGTGATTATAAAAAAGGCAGTTTCACTTCAATTGCTCTGGGGCAGATATCTTGTGACAATAAAGAAAACTAGTTTGAGGACGGTGCCAACAAGTTCCAAGAATGATGGAGAAAAAAAAAATGGAAAGAAACATGATCCTGGATATCACCATTTGGCCACTACTTCAATGAGCCCTAGGATATGCCCTTCCCTGGGCTTTTTGTTATATGATATAATAGATTTATTAGTATTGAAAGTCTTTTTGTCTAGTTGCTTGAATTTAAAGTGTGCCAACTTATGTTCAGGGGTTTCCCAGGTGGCTTAGTGCTAAAGAATCTGCCTGCCAATGCCGGAGATACAGGAGAAGTGGGCTTGATCCCTGGGTTCGGAAGAGCCCCTGGAGAAAGAAATGGTAACTGGTATTCTTGCCTAGGAAATCCATGGACAGAGGAACCTGGTGTGCTACAGTCCATATAGTCGCAAAAGAGCTAGACACAATTAGCCACTAAACAACTTATGTACACCACAGCATCTTCCCCTTGATAACTAATTCATACCTGTCTCCATTTCCTGCATAGAAACATGTTAACTCTCAGTAATGTTTCTGTGTATCTCTATGAAAAAGAGCTAAAAATCTAGATGTAGCATGTGGCCTCTCTCAATAGCAAAGCAGCTCAAATAATGATTGCCTGCACAGGATTCTCATTTTATGACACAAGCTAAAGCTATATACACATGTTTAGGGCCATAGCCATACATTACACTTTATTCCTGCACAGAGATGTGTGTAATTTGAAAGCAGTAGCAGAGAAATGATGCAGATTGCTCTCCTGGAGCATAACTGCAAGGAAGATATCCAGTTTCTAAGCCTCAGTCACCAGTGGGCCACCTAAGGTGAAAACCTTATAAATTAATTCATTTTGTAGGAGAGGGTGCCATTCCTTGCCTCTAAATATATTCAGTTTATCTGTCATCATCTGTGGGAATGGATCACTGGGCAACAAGCTATCCTGAGAAACATTTTCAGATAAGATGATGATTTTTCTCTAAAAATTGTATTTTTATGTAAACCACAGCCCAAAGATAGTTGAATTGCAGTCAGAGAACACATTCATCTCCAAATTATGCATCAAGATGCATCTGATAACCTTGAAAGTATATCTCTCTGGAAGGGTTTAGTGCCTCTCCTAAATAGGTCTATATTTTTAAATATATTCTGTTTCTATGTAAAATATAACAAAATATGTGTGGCTATTAAAAACATAAAATCAATGCTTCAAGTTTAATACCATAAAAAATGAATTTCCATAAAATATGCATAATAGAGATATGGATGCTGAAGTTAGAAAAGCAGATAGTTTTTTTTTTTTTTTGTAAAATCTAAAATGCTTATCATTCTGAGGTTTTTTTTTTTGGTATATTAAACCTTTTTTTCTCTTAAAGCTACTGAGGCAGCAGCATATTTTTGTTACTGTTTCTTACTTTTGAAAGGATTCACAATGTTGTAGACAGTCTTGGCAAATAAACTGAGCTCATCTTCTATTTATCATAAGTAGATGAATTAATTTTTTTTTTCCCAACTCAAAAAAGCTATGGGTTTTAACCCTCATCATAGCCATGTATATGCGGGTTGAAAATGTCATCAACAATTAAATTCACATAAACAGCAGGTAGTTTTAAAGTGGCATTAAATAGTACATTGACTGCTGCCATTTTCTTTGGAAAGGTTTTCGGAAGCAGCTTGAAAATCGAGTTAGTCTTATGAATTAAGCACTTGCTATAAACACTAGGGAAATTAAACTCTAATATATTTTTTCTTTCATTTGTTAGGAGAAGAAAATTAACTGGATTATATTTTTAAATCCCTGGATTGTGAAGATGTCTCTAAATCCTTTGAGAGTATGTTGAGTTCAGCCCTTCAAGAACATTTTTAAGGACCATTCAGTAAAAGCATTTTCTCTAGAGAACTAAAGGAGACATTTTTTCCAATTACTCTCACAGATGCGGACAAAAAAGCTTTGGAGACAGCTCAGAGTGGACCAACCCCATGAATTACCATTTATCGCCAAATGCCCATTAAAGAACTTATTCTGTAATTAGAAAACACAACTCCGTATATGGGACTGGTGTACAAAGAACCTGAGAATAGATGTTGGCCATAACATTTTAGAAAAGTTTATTTATTTTACATTACCAATCAAACATTCCCAGGGTGGTGATATTAATAGTTTCATTTTTTTCTTTTTTTTTTTGGAAATAGAAATATTCCACTGAGCAGACCAAACATCTGTTCTGTCTGATTCTGAACAATTTTAATGTGGAATTTATTTTTGTTCTTAGTGAGTGCTCTACATGTTTCAGTAGATCTTTTTCCACTTCAGAACTGTGAAATTTTATGATCTTTGCCCTGAACTCTTTATCCACATCAACCATTTATTCATGTCCACCCTTTATTCACATTCAATCTTAGCATGGTTTGTCTGCTATTAACAGGCAACTCACTGGAACCAAGCAAAGGAAAGAAAAGGAGACATTCTGTTTTAGAATTGGGAAAATTTCTCCTGAAGGAATCCTATGGCTTTAGGGATTTCTGTAACGCTTGAGAAGGGTTTGCTCTGTGCTGTACTCTGCTGTTAGCATTTTGAATATAGTAACTCAGTTAAGTGTTTGATGAGTTAGAGTTCATTGGTTTACTTCTACCATTTATTATAGCCCATGGTGCAGGTAAACACGGAGAAGGCAATGGCACCCCACTCCAGTACTCTTGCCTGGAAAATCCTGTGGATGGAGGAGCCTGGTAGGCTGCAGTCCGTGGGGTCGAGAAGAGTCGGACACGACTGAGCAACTTCACTTTCACTTTTCACTTTCCTGCATTGGAGAAAGAAATGGCAACCCACTCCAGTGTTCTTGCCTGGAGAATCCCAGGGATGGGGGAGCCTGGTGGCTGCCGTCTATGGGGTCACACAGAGTCGGACATGACTGAAGTGACTTAACAGCAGCAGCAGGTAAACAAATTGAGCATGGAGACCTCAAGCAAATTGCTAACCACAAAATCAGGATTCATATTTCAACAGGTCACTTCTCAAGTCTATGGATTTAATTAAAGGACAGAAATGGTATGGACCTAACAGAAGCAGAAGATATTAAGAAGAGGTGGCAGGAATACACAGAAGAACTGTACAAAAAAGATCTTCATGACCAAGATAATCACAATGGTATGGTCACTTACCTAGAGCCAGACATCCTGGAATGTGAAGTCAAGTGGGCCTTAGAAAGCATCACTACGAACAAAGCTAGTAGAAGTGATGGAATTCCAGTGGAGCTATTTCAAATCCTGAAAGATGATGCTGTGAAAGTGCTGCACTCAATATGCCAGCAAATTTGGAAAACTCAGCAGTGGCCACAGGACTGGAAAAGGTCAGTTTTCATTCCAATCCCAAAGAAAGGCAATGCCAAAGAATGTTCAAACTACCACACAATTGCACTCACCTCATATGCTAGTAAAGTAATGCTCAAAATTCTCCAAGCCAGGCTTCAGGAATATGTGAACTGTGAACTTCCTGATAGTCAAGCTCATTTTAGAAAAGGCAGAGGAACCAGAGATCAAATTGCCAACATCTGCTGGATCATGGAAAAAGCAAGAGAGTTCCAGAAAAACATCTATTTCTGCTTTATTGACTATGCCAAAGCCTTTCTGTGTGGATCACAATAAACTGTGGAAAATTCTTCAAGAGATGGGAATACCAGACCACCTGACTGGCCTCTTGAGAAATCTGTATGCAGGTCAGGAAGCAACAGTTAGAACTGGACATGGGACAACAGACTGGTTCCAAATAGAAAAAGGAGTACATCAAGGCTGTATATTGTCACCCTGCTTATTTAACTTCTATGCAGAGTACATCATGAGAAACGCTGGGCTGGAAGAAGCACAAGCTGGAATCAAGATTTCCGGGAGAAATATCAATAACTTCAGATATGCAGATGACACCACCCTTATGGCAGAAAGTGAAGAGGAACTAAAAAGCCTCTTGATGAAGGTGAAAGAGGAAAGTGAAAAAGTTGGCATAAAGCTCAACATTCAGAAAACGAAGATCATGGCATCTGGTCCCATCACTTCATGGGAAATAGATGGGGAAACAGTGGAAACAGTGTCAGACTTTATTTTTGGGGGCTCCAAAATCACTGCAGATGGTCACTGCAGCCATGAAAATAAAAGACGCTTACTCCTTGGAATAAAAGTTATGACCAACCTAGATAGCATCTTGAAAAGCAGAGACATTACTTTGCCAACAAAGGTCTGTCTAGTCAAGGCTATGGTTTTTCCAGTGGTCATGTATGGATATAAGAGTTGGACTGTGAAGAAAGCTGAGTGCCGAAGAATGGATGCTTTTGAAGTGTGGTGTTGGAGAAGACTCTTGAGAGTCCCTTGGACTGCAAGGAGATCCAACCAGTCCATTCTGAAGGAGATCAGCCCTGGGATTTCTTTGGCAAGAATGATGCCAAAGCTGAAACTCCAGTACTTTGGCCACCTCATGTGAAGAGTTGACTCATTGGAAAAGACTCTGATGCTGGGAGGGATTGGGGGCAGGCGGAGAAAGGGATGACAGAGGATGAGATGGCTGGATGGCATCACTGACTCAATGGACTTGAGTCTGAGGGAACTCCAGGATTTGGTGATGGACAGGGAGGCCTGGTGTGCTGTGATTCATGGGGTTGCAAAGAGTTGGACACGAATGAGCGACTGAACTGAATTGAACTGAATCTGATTACTCAAATTGCCCTCCACAAGTCTTCCTCTACAAGTAACACTTGGCTTATTATGTAAATAAAACTAGAAAAATTATATTTGTCCTTTTAATTCTTTCTCAGTCTGGGTTCATTTTTTTTTTTAACTTTGCTTGCTATAATTTTAGAGTTGTTAGATACATCCCATGAGTTGAAGATTCTATTGCCTCATTCTTGTTAGATGACATGGAAACACTCTTCTCAGAATTTCGTTTTGAGGTTAAAGAAAATGGATTAAATACACAAACTCTTCTACCAGGTCAATGAACAATACACAGGAGGCAGAGGGACATTTAGTGAGGAGTTTAAATCATACTGACTACCAAATGCAATGTAAATCTTTGTCATAGGTATCATTTTTTGGCTACCATTTTAAATTTATGATTAAAAACCAAAGCTAATCCTATTATCACTTCAAAATTCTGATCCATTTAACTGAAAATTTGTTGTGAACAAATTATACGACATTACATTTATGGAAGCAAAGAATGCTGCCAATAAATGAGCCATGGCTGTTGCCCATGTGGATCTTATAGCTCAGTTAAAGATGGAAATATTCCACACCTGCAGAAATGAGAGCATATGTAGCATGAATTTATTCATCTCTAGATGTTAAAAGCTGGTCCAGGAAGAAAATGAATGTGAATTAAGGTTGGGAAGCGGAGAGTGGGCATCAGTAGGAGCATGTTGATATCAAAGGGGATAAAACTTCAAGAAGAGAGACTAAAGTCAGTAAATGTAGTTTTAGAAATAGCACATTTTTTGTTGGTGTTAAAAAGCATGAAGAAGGTTATGGAAATGAAAAAGAGAGCTATGGAAATAAGTATGCTTGGGGCATGTTTCTGGAAGTAGAGGATGTAAGACTAGGTAGAGAACTGTGCAGCTAGAGTGAAGCAAGTCAATGGATGATCTTTAGCTCAGGACTTTGGTGGGACTAACAATTTTATTACCAACAATTTAGCCTTCCCTGAACACACCAAATACACAAAAATACCTCTGCACCTTTGATCAAACTATTCATTCAGACTGCAATTATCTTTTCTCCATTCCTAGCTTATTAAAAGTTATATACCTTTCAAGTTCCCTCAAACTTTTCTCTATGAGTCATTTGCTAATAGTCTCCCAATTAAACTAATTATCCCATCACCTGCACTCTACAGTATGAGGAAGTTGCTATAGTTAGGATGCTCTGTTATGTTGAATGGGATTAGCAGTTTGCATGATGCCTCTCCTGGAAAGCAGAGTTGGGGGTTCTGCATCACCCCTTGGCAGAGGCACGTCCTTTGGGATAGATTTTTCTTCATAATGTATGCTGGACTGAGAGGAAACAGTTTCAAAAAGAGCCCTGGGGTAGGGTACAAAGCTCCTGAAGGTAAAATTTATCCAGAAAGAAAGTGAAAGGAAGATATTTCATCTAGGGTCAGCCCATTGGTACACATGTAAAGATAGAGACATCATGGGCCTGGGGCCACAGATTTGATCCTTGTGTGATCTGTTAGCTTGGCCCTGCTCCACAGTGACAGACAAGACCTTCTCCTTTGCAACCGATTCTTTCATGTGTGTGTTTTCAATGGAGGAGTGGCTGTACATTTCCACAGATGAAAACAAAAACATAAAACTAAAAATGAGCGTCCATCTCCTGCACATAAATGCAGGAGAACATAAATGTCTGTTATATTTACAAAAGGCTATTAATCACTGGGGGCTTCCCAGGTGGCGCTACTGGTAAAGAACTGCCTGCCAATGCAGGAGATGTAAGAGACATGGGTTGGATCCCTAGGTTGGGAAGATCACCTGCTGGAGGGCATGGCAACCCACTCTAGTATTCTTGATGGAGAATCCCATGGACAGAGGAGCCTGGAGGGCTATAGTTTCCAGGGTCACAAAGAGTCCCACGTGACTGAAGCAACCTAGCACAGCATAGCACATCATTAAAATTTATTTTTGCTTTTAACTTTGAATTCCTTTAAATGTTACTTGATTTAAAATATTTATATATAAGAGAGAGACTATGAAAGAACTTTCATTAAATATACACTTATTTATTTAAGTATATATTAAGTCACATTTGCTGCTGCTGCTGCTAAGTCGCTTCAGTCGTGTCCAACTCTGTGCGACCCCATAGACGGCAGCCCACCAGGCTCCCCCAATCCCTGGGATTCTCCAGGCAAGAGTACTGTAATGGGGTGCCATTGCCTTCTCCTAAGTCACATTTAGCCTACTCTATAAACAGATCAGAAGGTGATTAAGGATAGATACTTTCTGTCTTTAGTTCAGGCACTGGAAAACTAACACTGAAAGATACCGAAGGGAGTCTTTAGTCCTAATAAACTACAAATTCTTCTTGAGCCCAACACAAGCCACAGTCCCCCTCATCTGTGACATATTTGATAGGAATGCAATGCAATATAAACTTATCCCCACTTTTTGTATATTTAATAAGATATACAGAAGAAATTATATTACTTAAAATCATTTCCTTTTTTCCCCACACAGCTACACTCCAAGTCTGATTCTCTTGCAATTAAATGAGGTCTTGTGATTGAGTTTCAACTAATGGGATGTGAGTGGATAATTTATGCTCCAGTTTCAGGTTAAGCTGGCTTCTCAGTGGCTCACTGGGTAAAGAATCCACTGCAATGCAGGGGCCACAGGAGACAAGGGTTCCATCCCTGGGTCAGGAAGATCCCTTGGAGGAGGAAATGACAACCCATCCCAGTATTCTTGCTTGGGCAATCCCAGAGGCAGAGGGGGCTGGGGACTACAAAGAGCCAGACAGGAGTGAGCACAGCTTCAGGCCAAGCTGGTGGAAATCTCCCGCACATGGTCCTTCTAAGTCTTTTTGCATCTGCTGGCTGTGTATCAAGTCAGGGTAACCTTATAGTTGGCAGAGGTACCAGAAACCTGGGTCACTGAGTGAGAGAAGCCCCACACCTCATTCCTTCCCAAGCCAGACTCACATGAAACTGTCTTAAAACAAGAAATAATCCACCCCACTGGAATTGTGGGTTTTGTTTGGTTTTAAAACAGTACTTAGCCTGCCTTAAATATCAGAACATCAAAAACACTTTGCTGTTATGACAGTGACTCTCAACCAGACAGTTTTATTCCCCGAGGCACATTTGGCAAGGTGAGGAGACATTTTTGATTGCATGTCTAAGTATACAGTGCACAGGGTATCCCCTCCCGCACCTTCCCAGCAAAGAATGATCTGGCCCAAAAATGCAAATGCAAATGGTGCCCAGGTTAAGAAGCTTTGCGTTATGGGGATAAGCAGTTAAAGAAATCATCAGTCTCATTATTAACTGTTCACTGTTGAAAAAAACAGTATCTTTAACATGACTTCTATTGCAAATATGCTATATTAGTAATTAAGGATCCTGACCTATAGAATTTGAAAATTTAGAGCATTCTTTATGGTATTAGTCCCTATTACACCATAATGATTGCTAAGTCAAACCAAATAATTTTGAATTTGTCATCAGAGCACTTCCCACCCCACCCCTGTTGTTTTTCTGCATTTCAGTCCTTCTTTTCATAGCATCATGCATGCCTGTGTGTAAGCACACAAGAAATGCTTGGGGTCTTACTGTCTTTATGTTGACTCCTGACAGTCTGTGGCATCTCCATGAGGAGTCATAATTGAGAAAATGTTCAGGTAATTTATCTACATTTTCTATCATCCAGTCTGTCACTCCTTATACACCTGATTATCCATGCCTTATTCTCGCAAGGCCTTGTACTCTAATAAGTTGATAACAAAATAAACAAAATATAATACATATTAATGACTTCATATTGTTTTTCTGCTCTGAGAATACACTAACTTTTTAACAGTCTCTATTATTCCAGGGGGGCAATACTGAGTTATGAAAACAACCATGAATTGAGAAGCTCTGACCTGTATCTTAGCTAGACAATGAATTAACTACCAAGCTAAAAGTTAGTTACTGACTTTTCCATACATCATTTTTATGGCTTGTCATATGTGGAAATTGAACTGCATCATTTCTAAGCTTCCTTTTAATCCATTTCTTTGAGCATATATTCATTCCAGTAATACTTATTGGGTACTGTTTCCTATAGGAATTGAGCTGGTGCTGGAAGCTAGATGATGAGAAAGGGAAATGTGGCACTTTCCAGATGGAACTTGAGGTCCTCACTTCCTGTGTGCAGAGCCCAGTTCAAGGAACTCTGAAGGCTCACAGTGTGTTAGACAAGGTGCTTTTTCTCCAGGATTGGAAGTTCCCTGGGGAAGATGATAAGCACATGATTATAGTATGTGTTGCTGTGGTAGTTATTTCACTAGAGTTAGATATATTGCCATTGGTGGCCAGAAGAAGGACGATCTTTAAGTTTAGGAGTCTAGTATATCTTCCAGAAAAAAGAACATTTGAGCTAAGTATTAAAGATAACAAGTCTAGGGATAAGGCAAGATAATTTTTTTATTTACTTATTTATTTGACTGCACTGGATTTTAGTTGCATCATGCAGACCTTTCTGTGCAGTACACAGACTCTCTAGTAGTGGCGTGTGGGCTCTGAAGCATGCAGGCTCTGTGGTTGTTGTATGTGGGCTTAGTTGCCCCATGGCTTGTGGGATCTTAGCTCTCCGACCAGGAATCGAAACCAGGTCCCCTCCATTGCAAGGCAGATTCTTAGCCACTGGGCCACCAGGGAAGTCCTAAGGCAAGGCATTAAATATCAAAAAGAATGTGCAAAATGTTGAGTGATAAATGTTGGAATGATGGTTCTGTAAGTGGAGAATAGTATATTCTTTTGTTTGACTAATTTTAAAATGTGTGTCTTAGTTTGCTCAGGCTGCCATAAGAAAACACTGAAGACCGGGTGTCTCAAACAACAGAAATCTATTTTCTCTCAGTTCTAGAGGCCAAAAGGCCAAGATCAGGGTGTCAGCAAGTGCTGTTTCTCCTCAGGCTTCCTTGGCTTGCTAGATGCCTGCCTTCTTTCTGTGTCCTCACAGCCTTTCCTCTGTGGGAGCATGTGTTTGTGGTCAAATTTCCCCTTCGTATAAGGACGCAAGTCAATTGGGTTAGGACCCACTCTGTTGACCTAATTATAACATAATCACCTTTTCATAGGTTTTATCTTGAAATACGATCACATCCTGAGTACTAGGAATGTGAATTTGGAGAGGGGGCACCTTGATCCAGCCTATAATAGTATGTGAGGGCTATATTGATAGATAGGCTTGAAAATTGGTGAGATAGGAGTTTAATAACATTTCACAGTGGACTTTCTTTGTGGGTCCCATTCAAGGGATTTAGAGCAGATGATAGGAGAACTATCATTGAGTTCTACCTTAGAAAGCTAAATCAGATGAAGGGAAGAAGGATTAATCATCCCAAAATGTGCGTCTTTGGCATAAGGATTATTTTAGGCTGATAATTTTTAAAAAACAGCAGACACAGGAAAAGCTCTGAAAATTGAATAGAAGTAACTCTTCTATGACAGCAAAGAGATCAAACCAGTCAATCCTAAAAGAAATCAACTCTGAATATTCATTGGAAGGACTGGTTCTGAAGCTGAAACTCCAGTACTTTGGCCACCTGATGCAAACAGCCAACTCATTAGAGAAGACCCTAATGCTGGGAAATACCCTAGTGCAAGAGGAGAAGGGAGCGACCGAGAATGAATGGTTGGATGGCATTACTAACTCAATGGACAAGAGTCTGAGCCAACTCCAGGAGATCGTGAAGGACAGGGAAGCTGCAGTCCATGGGGTGGAAAAGAGTCAGACATGACTTAGCGATGGAACAACAACGCTTTTGTAAGAGACATACATGTATAAGAGAAATCTGCATTTTTTTAAGGGTATACCAGGAAGAGGGGGATGACCAAATCTCCAGAAACTCTTATAAGTGGAGAAGGTACCCA
Source organism: Bos indicus (assembly GCF_029378745.1). Classification (NCBI taxonomy): domain Eukaryota; kingdom Metazoa; phylum Chordata; class Mammalia; order Artiodactyla; family Bovidae; genus Bos; species Bos indicus. The sequence continues at coordinate 57,894,964 of NC_091761.1, read as the reverse complement.
CAAATCTGCAAACCAAACCCTTGTTTTCTGTACTTTTCTAGTAACCTTGCATAAGTGGCTCCCCATTGTACCACATGTCACCCCCTAACATCTTTCTTTTGTCTTTAGCTGATGACAGTATGTAAGGTGATGGCTCAGGCCATTTAAGGGAGTTACTTTTCCTGGGTATCTCCCATGTATGCAGGAGGTATTCATATCATTAAACTTCTATTCTTCTCCTATTGATCTGTTTATTACAGAAGCATCTCAGCCAAAAATCTAGAAGGGTAGGCGAAATTATTTTCCCTTTACCACACAGGCAATGGGAGAATAGTGGAGATAAGAATGGAATAATTTTCTTTAATGGTAAAACTGGAAGACTTTGAAAACTTAATAGATATGATTTATAGAAGAGAACGATATTGCACATTTTCCTGAGTCTGTCAACAGCAAATGGGAGGTCAGAAGGTGATTGATTTTGTGTAGCATGTGATACCTTGGGTTTTAGGTGCATTGAGATGGAGGTTGTCAAGAAAGGTGACCAGAGACACTTGGCACATGCATTGGAGCCATGGGTAGGAAAGGTGGACCATCAATTTAGAGGTGATAAAAACAACATCTGGATGAGTCACGTTGCCGATAGTTTCAGAGCATATGAAGAAAAATAAATCTGGATGGGGGCATAAAATGATGGTGTGAAAGTTCTGACACTATCATAGTGTCATAGTGTTTTACAGAAGAAGATGATGTTTTGAGTCCTTCAAACTCCCTATGTAGGCAACTGCCATCTCTGCTCATAAGGTAGAGAGTGGACTTGCTAAGACTCCATCTGCATTGCAGTGGAGCCCTGCAGTATGATAAGTCCCAAGAAATCTAACATTTGGCAGAAAAAAATGGCCCATCCCAGTGTCTATTTGGAGGTTTTGTTTTAATCAAGCATTTCATTTCGGATTCCTATCTGGTAGCCTTGAAGGCAAGCAGTCACCCTTCTGAACTCTGTTTCCTGACTTCCATCAGGGTAGGTCACATTTTCAAGGAAAGTTCTTCTACCTGACCCCATTAACGTTATCCTAGTAGGTCTGGCATCAATAAATCATTGTTTTAGTCTGCTAAAGGATACATAATGTAGTCCATTTAAATTCTGAAAGGTTTAGACTTTGGCCTTAGTCCCTGAAACTCTATTATATTAATTGTCTCACTCACTCTGCCCTACTTGTTACCGTGTACACAATGGAAAGCCAATGTTGTAATTCAAAGGAATGTGACATTATCTCTCCATCTTCTCACTAAGCATCCAGTGTCTCTTTCCCCTTTCCCTTTCCTGCTTTGGAATGCAATTTATTCTAAGTACCCTGAAGAGAGGCTTCAACATTTGTTGATACCAACTAGTTCTGATCTTCTCTGTCCCTCTCCACATGCTCAGTGGAAAAATTCCAATCGCAAAATAGCAAATAAAAACATTACCAAATCTCTCAGGGAGGCTAAATAAAGGATCAGATGCTCAGGCAGCAAACTAAAATACCAGAATCCTCTCAGGCATATGTCTGACTTTGACAACCTTCCTATTTCTCTGATTCTCCTATTGAACTGACCTTTGAACACCAAGTCAAATTTGTGTCTTTTCATGTAAATCAGTATACGTCATTATCACCGGATGTCCCAGACTTGGATTACCAGAAAACCCGAAAAACAGTGTTCAACACTCAACTACAGTGTAAGTGCCATGCAGACACCCTCAGGATTTAAGATCATCAACTGTGCCGAAATAAGCATGACAATGGCTTCATTGCTGTATTTGCATTTATTGCTTTGGAGTACTGAGTTATATGATAAAATCATCCAGCAGGTAAATAGATGGGAACTACTGAAATGGAACAAAGGGAAAGGATTATGTATAGAAGGATGTGACTCTCTTTGCAAACACGCAAAAAGCCGTGTTTACTGACAGAACTGAGGTGAACATTTCACAGGTTGATGAAGATTTGGAGGGCATCAGGAAACAGTTCATTCATGACAATTCAAGTTAAAATTTTAAAACCCAGCAAATAGAAGAAAAGCATCCTAACAGGACCAAGGCATATAAGTAGCCAACATGTTTTCCCTTAATAGAAATAAATTGACAAGCCAGGACAGAGCATTTCTGCTCTTTTTTTAAATGGGACCGTATGTTCCTAAACACTTTACAAAAATAATATTCCCCACCCCTCAACACTAGAGCAGAGAAAACCGTGTTGGCTTGCTATCTAAATGAACTGACCTCAGGAAATGGAAAAGCTATTCAAATCTAACAAATTTGAATTTGCAGAAACAAATTCCTGCATGGGAAAACTTTGGAAGCAGGATGAATGGAAATGTTTCCATGATCTTTTACCTCACTGGGGTTGAATCTTTTCCATCTTTTACTTTTAATTGGCTGTAAGAATCTGGACTATTGGTCAGCCACAGTAAATTGCTTGGTTAAAAGCAAACAAACAGAACACTAAACAGAAACTTGGAGCAAATCCAAGTTCTCTGTAGGGAGGAAAAAGGGTTGTGGAACATGAAATTCTAAATAAAAATCCCTTTAATTTGTCTTGGATGTTGAAGTGGGGGGAGCTCATCAAGTGGAGTTCATGTGCTTTGCAAGCGGTTTCTGAAAATGACAATGCCTAGCCTATTTAACTAATAATTACCTGTCACCATGTGCTTCCAGGGACTGGCAGGGGAAAAGGGAGTGGCATGCCTCACAGTGCAGTGCTGACGGAGAGATAAAAATTGGGGATGTGCCTGCAGCTTGCTCATCCTGACTGTACTGAGTGGGGAGTTATACCTGCTAACATAGTCCCCCGATAGATAAAGCAGTTAAGTGGCCCCAAGCAATAGCACCTATGCTCCAAGGTCAAAAGAAAGTGTCAGGCAAGCTAGACTGAACTGCCAAGACCAGAAATCAGAGCCACTTCTATTTTTAGGTTCATTCAATTCTTTTTTAATATATGAATCTCATACATTGACTCAGTTGATTTATTAATTTGTGTTGATTGTCTTTTTATTGTAATGGTCAGTTCTACTTTAGATTTTGGGACTCTCATGCCATCCTACCTTTACTCCTTGATTGCCAGCCCAGTTTTCTCATGCAAACAAATATGAATGATTTCTTGGATGCCATATCTCACTCCTTAGATATATTGGGCCATTTTCATGGCTTAATGTTAGGTTCAATTTTTGGTCTTGAGCACATCTGCTTTTATTTATTTATAATTTTTTAAACATTTTATTTTATGTTAGAGTGTAGTCAACTAACAATATTGTGATAGTTCAGGTGAATAGCGAAGGGACTCAGCCATACATATGCATGTATTCATTCTCCCCCAAACTCCCCTCCCATCCAGGCTGCACATACCATTGAGCAGAGGTCCCAGTGATATACAGTATGTCTTTGTAGTTATCCATACTAAATATAGCAGTGTGTATACATCTACTGTTAACGATATCATTCTTTCAAATGGAAGGGGATCTAGGGCAATCCAGGGCTGTCCAAGCCCAGCAAATTTGTCCTTTAGCTCTTTGACAATAGTATAAATTAGGTGAAAGGCAGTAAGAATCAGAAGAATTGATTTTTGTATATATTTTACATGTTAATAGGATGAGTTTAGAAAAAAAAAAAGTTCTCTCAGTTTATTTGTAAAACATGAAGGGTAATATAATGCCTCTCTGTTTCTGAAATTGGCTGTCAAGCATAAATGAGATACCATAAGTGAAATCATATTTTGATCTCTAAAGAGCTATGCAAGATATATTGTAACAATAATGGCAGGGATACACAAACCGATTCACAGCAAACAGAAAGAACCAGGATAACAGGAAGGTTTGCATCGTTTTTATTGTTTGCTGGCTTGTCTTTGTCTATGTTCTTTCATTCAAAATTAAAAGTTATGTGTATGTGTTTAGTCACTAAGTCATGTCCAGATCTTTACGACCCCATGGACTATAGCCCACCAGGCTCCTCTGTCCATAGGATTTCCCTGGCAAGAACACTAATCCAGGGATTGAACCCATGTCTCCTGTGGCTCCTGCGCTGGCAGGCAGATTCTTTACCAGTGAGCTACCTGGGAAGCCAAAAATTAAAAGTTAAGGTGGATTATTTCTGTGTTTGGGAAATAGTTAATGTAGTATATAACTGGCTAAGATTATTCATGTGTGTTCATTCATGCACGTATTTGTTCATTTATTTATTTGTTCTCTAATGGATTTTTAGTCTTCCAGGAACCTCAAATCCCTCACTCAAGTCTCTTTCACACCACCAGGGCTTTGTTGAAGATTAAATGAAAATTTAGCTTCTGAACAAAGACACTAGCTACATTTACAGGAGGATAGATAAGACATCTGTTTGTTGTACTGAATGATAGCCACTTTGAAGAAGGGATTTACACTAAGGTACAAGGAAATGGGATTTACAGAGGATAGCTTTGGATTTGTATATTTAAAAAAGAACAAATAAGAGAAGGCATGTCAACACATAGGTTAAGTGTGACCTTAGTACAGAGAAGAAAAGCCCAAGTCTCATGTTCCTGCCACAAGTATTGACTGGTAAAACTGTAAACTAATGGGTTCACAAGAACAGAATATTTTCAGCAGGACGGAATATAGATAGGGCTGCCAATGCAAATGAAACTGTGAGCCAAATTAATTACTGTCTATGAAGTATTGATGTGGCTGAAACTTGACAAGTATATACAACTTGATCAGAATTCATATTGGTTTCTTGAAGAGTTGTATGCATTTTTATTGTACAGTAGAGATACAATAAAACCATAACCCAGAAATTACTAAATATAACCAGTTAAGTGGCCTGAAAAGAATATAATGACCACAGCAGGCATCTATTCTGTAAGATGGAAGGAAAAAAGAAACATTCCTTTATTCTACACTAGATTTTTATGTCAGTGACCTGCCTCTTGAGAAACCTATATGCAGGTCAGGAAGCGACAGTTAGAACTGGACATGGAACAACAGACTGGTTCCAAATAGGAAAAGGAGTACGTCAAGGCTGTATATTGTCACCCGGCTTATTTAACTTATATGCAGAGTATATCATGAAAAACGCTGGGCTGGAAGAAGTACAGCTGGAATCAAGATTGCTGGGAGAAATATCAATAACCTCAGATATGCAGATGACACCACGCTTATGGCAGAAAGTGAAGAGCAACTAAAAAGCCTCTTGATGAAAGTGAAAGAGGAGAGTGAAAAAGTGGGCTTAAAGCTCAACATTCAGAAAACTAAGATCATGTCATCTGGTCCCATCACTTCATGGGAAATAGATGGGGAAACAGTGGAAACAGTGACTGATTTTGTTTTTCTGGGCTCCAAAATTACTGCAGATGGTGATTGCAGCCATGGAATTAAAAGACACTTACTCCTTGGTGGGAAAGTTATGGCCACCCTAGACAGCATATTCAAAAGCAGAGACATTACTATGCCAACAAAGGTCCATTTGGCCAAGGCTATGGTTTTTCCAGTGGTCATGTATGGATATGAGAGTTGGACTGTGAAGAAAGCTGAGCACCGAAGAATTGATGCTTTTGAAGTGTGGTGTTGGAGAAGACTCTTGAGAGTCCCTTGGACTGCAAGGAGATCCAACCAGTCCATCCTAAAGGAGATCAGTCTTGGTGTTCATTGGAAGGACTGATGCTGAAGCTGAAACTCCAATACTTTGGCCACCTCATGTGAAGAGCTGACTCATTTGAAAAGACCCTGATACTGGGAAAGATTGAGGGCAGGAGGAGAAGGGGACGACAGAGGATGAGATGGCTGGATGGCATCACTGACTCAATGGGCATGGGTTTGGAGTTGGTGATGGACAGGGAGGCCTGGTGTGCTGCAATTCATGAGGTCGCAAAGAGTTGGACATGACTGAGCAACTGAACTGAACTGAAGATGAAATGATTAACAACTGGAATTAGAAGGACCAGGTTAAATCCAAATGATGCTCCTCTTGAAATGGGATGTATGCATCAACACGGTGTGTGGTAGCATTCTACAGAAATCACAGCCAAACTCTAATTCTTCAGATTTTGACATTAATGATGATGCCATAGTTCAGTTTCATTTAAGAGGATTTGTTGAGGCTGTGATGCTTAGACAGAGATGGAGGGAATTGGGAGGAGCCATTCTGGATAAAGAGCTTCCCTAGTGGCTCAGACAGTAAAAGTGTCTGCCTGCAATGCAGAGACCTGGGTACAATCCCTGGGTTGGGAAGATCCCCTGGAGAAGGAAATGGCAATCCACTCCAGTACTCTTGCCTGGAAAATCCTATGGACAGAGGAGCCTGGCAGGCTACAGTCCGTGGGGTTGCAAAGAGTCAGACATGACTGAGCGACTTCACTTTCACTTTCATTCTGGATAAAAGATACCACAAGGTTATGAATAATAAGAATTATTTTTAATCTGCCATGTTAATAATAATCATAGATTTTTTAATGCCAGAAAATATTTTCTTTTTATAGAGAAATTAGCTTAAGCATAATTCTTTCTCTGTCTCTATCTCTCTCTTTCCCTCTCTGTAAGAAAATGTGGATGTGACTACACCATGTCTGACATTAAGGACCAAACCTGCCACACTGTAGTATTAGTAAACTCTGTCTTTGTTCTCATTCACATTCCAGTTTGTATTCTGTAATCTGCAGTATCTATTAGTATTGACCAGAATTTGTAGCCAAGTGATATGGATTACTAAATCTACCCAACTCTCCAAGTACTGATCGCAGTCCTACTGAACATATATTGACTTTCTAGCAATTGGTATGGTAGTAGTCATTCAGTATGTATTCCAAAAATCAATATTTCACCTTGATCTACCTTTGTACATTAGATTTTAAATTTTATTTCTTTGCATTAGAAGACTAATGATAAAACTTTTTTTTTTTTTTTTGTCCACTACTGCATGGATGCATTCAAAATTCAGGATTTCAAATACAGGAGTTTTATGGTCCCAAGTCATATTCTTGAATTGCTTCTAATGCCCCAACTGGGTATTTTCACTTCTTTTTCGCTATATCAGATTCTAGGCAGCACAGAACATATCGGCCATTTCACTTTGCTTCAGAGTGATAATAATGTGTAAAAGGCCCTCTGCCTATAAACACCTGTAAATGATGGATGCAATTGTAGAAGAAAAATTGATTGTTGTCATTTTCTAGGCTGAGAGTTAACTGGACCATGTCTCTATTGCCCCCCATTAAATGATCTCTCAGCTGCTGCCGCTGGGGTTAAAACCTGTTCCTTTGCAAACAAACTCCTTTCTCAGGGTATTGCTGTTTATCTATTTTGTATGCTTTACATGTTGATGATAATAGAAAAATTTCAGTGTCAAATGATCCTGGGCATGAGAAACAGACCTTCTTTTCTTTATACAGCATCTCTCTCTCTCTACTTTATATCAGCACCTCTTGTTCATTTTGCAAAAGATTTCTATTCTCCTGCCAAGTTATATTCTTCTGTGATTCTTCTGTTTATTGGTGTTGCTTATTTTCAGTTTGTCACAAATGCAAAGTCATCATGCTGATGAGTAGGTATTATTTGATCATGAATAGGGTTACTGTGTGAGAATGACAGAGTAAAAGAGAATGAGGCAACAGGAAGGAAAAATACTGTCTGTGGGTGTTTACGTTTTCCTCTGCTGATTACTTTCAAAGCTTTGGAGTTCACATTATGACCTTTGATATAGGCATGTTTTTGTGGCTCTGCATTGACTGAGACACTGCCTGATAGGGTTGACTTTTCTTCTAGCTGAGAAGGTAAGGTACAGCCAGACAATAGAATAGAATTGGAATTAGGCAGCATGCAAATTGTGTAAGTCAGGTCCATGGCCAGACAATAGCCCTTCACTCTGGCTATAGTTGATAACCTCCTGAAGGAAAGCTGTCCCTTGATTGGATTAAACCTGCTATTGCACATGCACAAAAGGCCAAAATTAAACAGAATTGTCTATGAAACAAAAGGAGAGTCTTTGAAAATAGCTAGAGAAAAAGCACATTTTCCTCCAAAACCTTCTGCAAGGAAGAACATGGCTCTTAAAAGAGCTTGCAGGGTCACTGGAATGTATAATTGACAATGGGTTTGTTCTTTGACCAGCAATAAATTGATGAGGTGAACTTTGATCAAACAATGGGGAAAAATATCCCATAAGGAAAACAAAACACTATTCTATAAGGGAAAGGAGCTTGATGGCTTAGTAACATGACAAACTGAAATAGCATAAGAAGCTCTGCAGAGCCACTTTTCCCCAAAGATATTTCAAAATTCACCTTGGTAGAGCCTTTCCTGGTGGCTTAGACAGTAAAGAATCCACCTGCAATGCAGGAGACCCCAGGTTCGATCCTCCCTGGGCTGGGAAGGTCCCCTGGAGAAGGGAATGGCTACCCACTCCAGTATTCTTGCCTGGAGAATTCCATTCCATGGACTGAGGAGCCTGGCAGGCTACAGCCCATGGCGTCACAAAGGGCCATTCATGAATGAGTGACTGACACTTTTACTTTCACAGAGCCCTTTGACTTGAGCTTGATTCATATATACTCTTGTAACTTAGATACTTTCTGAGGCCCTTTAAAACAGGGCTAGACTTATGGGAAAAGAAATAGATTACCATAGAAGGGTAAATTGAAGAATGGTTGAGTAGAAAAGAAAGTTAATAGCCAGCAATAAATAATACTAAGATGATCTATAACCCAAATCAATTCAATTTTGTTTTAATTAGTAATGCTTTAAATATTTGGCATTATGACAAATATTTCGCATATGTTATTATATCTGGCCCTTAAAATATAATCATGTAGTTATTTTTCTTTCCATTTTACAAATTAGGAATCTGATTAGAGCTATATTAAAGCTTGGTTCAGTGATGTCTACTTATTCATATATATGTGTGTGTGTGTGTGTGTACACATGTGTGCTAAGTCGCTTCAGTCATGTTGGACTCTTTGTGACACTATGGATTGTAGCCCACCAGGCTCTTCTATACATGGGATTCTTCAGGCAAGAATACTGCAGTGGGTTGCTGTGCCCTCCTACAGGGGATCTTCCCTACTGAGGGAAGGAACCTGCATCTTGTATGTGGGTTCTTTGCCACCAGTGCCACCTGGGAAACCCATTCATGTGTGTGTGTGTGTATGTGTGTGTAGGATTCCACAGCCAGTAAATGGCAGAGATGAAAGTCTAAAACAGCCCATACTTGAAAGTCCATACTCTTGACAATTGCACTGGCATTTCCCAAAATGAAGTCTGCAATACTAGGTCTTTAGAAGCAGTCTGCAGAAATATCTCTAATAAATTAGAGAAAAACTATAAGCTATAATCCATACTCTCCCTTACACTCCACCTCTGTGAGCCTCATAAGATATTCATCTTATTAAGGCACTGAAAGTTCGGAAGTTTAAGCACCTAATATATCTTTTAAATATAACACTTCACCAATATAATTGATAATAACACACGGTTCTCTATAATACCAAACTGAAGCACCCTCATCTTGCTGTGCTGTTCGTCAATGACTCCCAGTTTAAAGAAATAAGAATCAAGACCTACTGAGTTAAAGTCACTATGTTAGGCTTTGCTCACAAATACAGCCTCTGCCCTTAAAGAGTGTACAATCAAGTGAAGGGTTAAGAGTGCATAGTGTGAGTGCATGGAAACATGTAAAGATGACTGTAATTGGTAGAGAGAGACTAATAGCAATGGGGGAAATGATGAAAAGGTATTTCAGTGATTTTGAGTTGTTTTCAACTGATAGTGGGTGACAATTTATGCATACATGTCAATGCAGTATCTATGCCATAAGTGTATTTTAATCACCAATGGCTTTGATATCTTCTAATAAAGAGGAAAATTTTTAATTTTGTTCAATCGAATGGTTTATGACTGGTAATGGAGCATGATAATTATATGGTATCCAATCAGAGATTAATGTTAGGAACATGATTTGCTGCTATTAATACGTTAGATTCAGATCATGAGATGTACACTGACTATGTCAGTGCTTTCTTCTGAGTTTAATAAAGAAAATCATACCCAGGCCAGACATTATGTGCACTCTGTCTCTACACACACACACACACACACACACACACACACGCATGAGCGCGCGCACACACACACACACAGATTTTTAAGTGGAATGCAGTTTCCATGGGATTGGTAGAATAAAATTGCTCAGAATCATTATTTGCCATATGTAGGTATGTGTGTGTGTGTGTGTGTGTGGGTGTGTGTGTTGATCTAAAGGGGTACTTGAATACATGCTTGAATTACACTAGACAATGTGATAATTATAAAGCTCTCTTATTAAAATATTTTTTAAAATGTGATTAAAATAGATGGCTTTCTCAAGAATTAGGGCAAATAGATTTGAGAATTGAAAACCAAAGCTCTAAATGAGTGAACTAAGTCAGATGTCATATAAAGTGTAACTCCAAAAGGAAAACTTAAGTTGTGAATGGAGGAGAGAATTGAGTGGGTCAGACGTTATGTCACAGAGCAGAATTTGTCATCCAAACTTAAACATTCACATCCTAATAATCAGTTTTTGGCAAAATCTGTGAATAATTTGCAGTGTCAGTCACAGTGAGCTCCAGGATTCTGCAGTGTTCTCCACACACATAGTATGGATTCATGGCAACAGAAGTGCTGGAGCTTTTATTAATTTTTTTTTTTTGGACACTAGATTTCCTGTCACTAAGAACACACTTTTTCCAGTCTTTAGAGCTGTATATCTTTCTGCTAAAGGTAATTGCTGAGAATTCAGGTTTCACCTGAGGAAATTCTGCGATGCTCAATGAATGGCATACATCCTGTTGACCTTTGAACCGCTAGCCAATAGAACAACTACCTGATAATTTTGGGCTTCAATTTAGCATATACAAAAAGATCAAGTAAACCTTACTGTGTTCTTTCTAGAACTCAGGCTTGTTAAAGAACTTTCAGTATTTGGCTCCTAAACAGGAAGTCAGTATTTATACTTGTCTTTTACTATAGGTTCCTTGTGGAAGGAAGTCAATTCCAAGTAGGGTTGGAATTATTTTAATATCTTCCCATTCCTTATCCAAATTGGACTTTCTAATCACACGTCCATTGCCAACAGAAATGACCACAGTAAACAAGTTGGGGACTCTTTGAAAAGGATTTACAAAGATCAGTCTGAAACTATCAAGGAAACTCTATTGCTCCAACCAGCACAACCTATTCTAAAATAGATACTATAATGAGGATCTGAAGAGATCTTACAGCAATATCTCCCTAAGAGTGGTCCGAACTTTTGACCATTCAATAGAAATTGAAGAAAAGATATACGTGTTCTTATTCAGTGCCATTCCATTCCATATGGAAATGAGGACTTGGAGCTAGCATATTTGTATTGGGATGGACTGACTTAGACTTAGGAAGGAATGGTACATTTACCACAGTCCTTCTCAAGCCATCTGCTTAGATGGATGAAATTAAAGTCTCTTAACACTGAGGCTTAGAAGTAGGGGTTTACTTATTAGGGCTAAAATTCAAAAATAGAAAGTAGTGGCACTGTAAAATTGAGAAGTTTTATGATTAGAAATCCTAGAAACATAACTCAAACTGACTTCAGATTAAGAATGATATTTACTTGCCAACATATTCAGAAAATCTAAGGGATGGTCATATTCTCTATTAGAATTCAGGGCTGAAATAAAGATGTTTGGATCCTGTCTATCCAATTTTTCTGTTTCTGTCTTTGTTAGCTTTGCTTATATCCATTTCTTTTTGTTGTTAATCTCATTTTAGCCCTGCCACAATCAGGCTTGTGTCACAGATTAAGAATAATAGCCATGAAGTATTTCCAAACCAAGTTTAGCATCAGATAACCCCAAGAGAGGAAAATATTTTCTTTTCCAGAAACAATGATCAAATTATGTCCAAGGACCCTAATTATCTCCCCTTGGGGTTCTATTTAACTTTAGGACCAATCACTTTAGCAGAGGGTTAAGAAGTATCATGATTAGTAGGGTTAGGTCCTGTGCCTGTCCATCTGGCCAGGGGATTTGTGTAAACTTAAGAATTCTGTTTTTCAAGAAATAATAGGAAAGGAACAGGTATAAAAAGTGTATAAGAAAGGAATTGGGGAGAAAAACACAACAGATGCTTACTTTTGGTGCCAGTTTATGATTTTTCCCATTTCTGTGACCATTGGATGTAAGGTAATATATTCTCACAATAATGAATTTAGCTGCTAAAGTATATATTGATAAATATAACTTTTGAATCTTGCTCTGGCTATTGCTAAGATGCCTTCCAACTTGGCTGCTTGTTTAAGAGAAAGCTGAGAAGTCAAACAGGGTCTCAAGCATCACTGAAAAAAACAAAGACATATATAGCATCAGCCCCAGCCTGTGATCAAGTTTCAGTCCTGCCGAGAAGTTTTCCTTCAGATCCATTCTTCAGGGGTGGCTCCTTGTTCCTTTATCTCCCCTAAAACTGCTGCATTGAATCAAAGTTTTATTTCACATTGATCTGATTCTTCTGTCTTTCTTAGGATAGTTAAATTTAGCAGCTAGGGAAACTAACACATTTTTTTTTCCTGGTAGGCAGCAAAGATTACAAGATAGTTACAGCTGCTTTCTGATTATGAAATTTGCAGTTCTAGAAACTACCCAATGCTCATGCTCCTTTATCTGCCAAGGTAAGATGGAGAAACAGTGGAAACAGTGTCAGACTTTATTTTTCTGGGCTCCAAAATCACTGCAGATGGTGACTGCAGCCATGAAATTCAAAGACGCTTACTCCTTGGAAGGAAAGTTATGACCAACCTAGATAGCATATTCAAAAGCAGAGACATTACTTTGCCAACAAAGGTTTGTCTAGTCAAGGCTATGGTTTTTCCTGTGGTCATGTATGGATGTAAGTGTTGGACTGTGAAGAAGGCTGAGCACCAAAGAATTGATGCTTTTGAACTGTGGTGTTGGAGAAGACTCTTGAGAGTCCCTTGGACTGCAAGGAGATCCAGCCAGTCCATTCTGATGGAGATCAGCCCTGGGATTTCTTTGGAAGGAATGATGCTAAAGCCGAAACTCCAGTACTTTGGCCACCTCATGCAAAGAGTTGACTCATTGGAAAAGACTCTGATGCTGGGAGGGATTGGGGGCAAGAGGAGAAGGGGACGACAGAGGATGAGCTGGCTGGATGGCATCACTAACTCGATGGACATGAGTCTGAGTGAACTCCAGGAGCTGGTGATGGACAGGGAGGCCTGGCGTGCTGAGATTCATGGGGTCGCAAAGAGTCGGACACGACTGAGTGACTGATCTGATCTGATCTGAAGATATCACAGGTAGAATACTGACCAATTTTGAACACACATGCTCTTTGCCAATAGATTTCATATCTTCTTCCTCTACTGTCTATGATACAGAAATTGTGTGATGTATTTTGATTTTATGTAAAGTTAACCCAAATAGTTAAAAAATAAGCTTGAATTTATACTGAAATATCAAGACTACTTTGATTGTTGATGTGCATTTACAGATCTGTTAATTAACTGTGGATATCTCCAACTTTTTGACTTGATGTACAAAATATCCCTCAGTTCTCTGTATGCTCTTTGAGTGTTTATTCTTTGATATTTTCCTTGTCAATTCTACATGAATTTCATTGGAAAGTAAACTAGAGCTAAAGCACAAGAAGCAGGACAATTGGAATAAATGTCCCCCTTGTCCCCTAATGTCTGTTACAGCATTTTTAAAAGTGTCCTTGACTACAATGAGAGACATAACTAATTGTTTTCTTTTTACTTCTACAATTAAATTTGTAAAGGGTTGGGAGAAAGTATGTAATGCAGTTAGATGAGAAGGCAGTCTTATTTAACTGAATGCTATTTGCAAACAATTCTAAATACAATGACTTTCCCACAGCCTTAATTCTTCTTCACTGGACCAGAACTTTAGAACTTCTTTGCATCAGAATAAGAAACAAGAACATTCTAGGATAACATATCTGGGAAGAAGCTCAGAGGATTTGTTTAATAACAAATAAATATCCAAGACATCTTAGATGATATCTTTGATATTCTTTTTTTTCCTTTAATCAGCAATAAGAACATTTTGGAGATTTATGATAAATTTTTTAAATATAAATTTATTTATTTTAATTGGAGGCTAATTACTTTACAATATTGTATTGGTTTTGCCATACATCAACATGAATCCGTGTATACATGTGTTCCCCATCCTGAACCCCCCCCCCACCTCTCTCCCTGTACCATCCCTCTGGGTCATCTCAGCGCACCAGCCCTAAGCATCCAGCGATTCATTTCATATATGATATTATACATGTTTCAATGCCATTCTCCCAAATCATCCCACCCTCGCCCTCTCCCACAGAGTCCAAAAGACTGTTCTATACATCTGTGTCTCTTTTGCTGTCTCACATACAGAGTTATCGTTACCATTTTTCTTAATTCCATATATATGCGTTAGTATACTGTATTGGTGTTTTTCTTTCTGGCTTACTTCACTCTGTATAATAGGGTCCAGTTTCATCCACCTCAATAGAACTGATTCAAATGTATTCTTTTTAATAACTGAGTAATACTCCATCGTGTGTATCTACCACAGCTTTCTTATCCATTCATCCGCTGATGGACATCTAGGTTGCTTCCATGTCCTGGCTATTATAAACAGTGCTGCTATGAACAATGGGGTACATGTGTCTCTTTCAATTCTGGTTTCCTCGATGTGTATGCCCAGAAGTGGGATTACTGGGTCATAAGGCAGTTCTATTTCCAGTTTTTTAAGGAATCTCCACACTGTTATCCATAGTGGCTGCACTAGTTTGCATTCCCACCAACAGTGTAAGAGTGTTCCCTTTTCTCCACACCCTCTCCAGCATTTATTGCTTGTAGACTTTTGGATCACAGCCATTTTGACGGACATGAAATGGTAACTTATTGTGGTTTTGATTTGCATTTCTCTGATAATGAGTGATGTTGAGCATCTTTTCATGTGTTTGTTAGCCATCTGTATGTCTTCTTTGGACAAATGTCTGTTTAGTTCTTTGGCCCACTTTTTGATTGGGTTGTTTATTTTTCTGGAATTGAGTTGCAGGAGTTGCTTGTATATTTTTGAGATTAGTTGTTTGGAAGTTTTTGCCACAGCAATCAGAGCAGAAAAAGAAATAAAAGGAATCCAAATTGGAAAAGAAGAAGTAAAACTCTGTGTTTGCAGATGACATGATCCTCTACATAGAAAATCCTAAAGACTCTACCAGCAAATTATTAGAGCTAATCAATAAATATGGTAAAGTTGCAGGATATAAAATCAACACACAGAAATCCCTTGCATTCCTATACACTAATAATGAGAAAATAGAAAGAGAAATTAAGCAAACAATTCCATTCACCATTGCAATGAAAAGAATAAAATACTTAGGAATATATCTACCTAAAGAAATTAAAGACCTATATATAGAAAACTATAAAACACTGATGAAAGTAATCAAAGAAGACACTAATAGATGGAGAAATATACCATGTTCATGGATCAGAAGAATCAACATAGTGAAAATGAGTATACTACCCAAAGCAATCTATAGATTCAATGCAATCCCTATCAAGCTACCAATGGTATTTTTCATAGAGCTAGAACAAATAATTTCATAATTTTTATGGAAATACAAAAAAACCTCAAATAGCCAAAGCAATCTTGAGAAAGAAGAATGGAACTGGAGGAATCAACCTGCCTGACTTCAGGCTCTATTACAAAGCCACAGTCATCAAGACAGTATAGTACTGGCACAAAGACAGAAATATAGATCAATGGAATAAAATAGAAAGCCCAGAGATAAATCCACGCACATATGGACACCTTATCTTTGACAAAGGAGGCAAGAGTATGCAATGGATTAAAGACAGTCTCTTTAACAAGTGGTGCTGGGAAAACTGGTCAACCACTTGTAAAAGAATGAAACTAGAACACTTTCTAACACCATACACAAAAATAAACTCAAAATGGATTAAAGATCTAAATGTAAGACCAGAAACTATAAAACTCCTAGAGGAGAACATAGGCAAAACACTCTCCGACATAAATCAGAGCAGGATCCTCAATGACCCACCTCCCAGAATATTGGAAATAAAAGCAAAAATAAACAAATGGGACCTAATTAAACTTAAAAGCTTCTGCACAACAAAGGAAACTATAAGTAAGGTGAAAAGACAGCCTTCAGAATGGGAGAAAATAATAGCAAATGAAGCAACTGACAAACAACAAATCTCAAAAAATTTTTTTAAAGACCGAAGTTAAACACACAGTACTCTGTACTTGGCATTTTGAAAACCGCAGTTTGCATAGCCAGCTGAGTTGTATGATGAGTAATTAGTACTGGGCAGTCTGTGTGCACTAAATTTAAAATTTTGTCTCTTTTTACCATGGGCATTATCAGAATGACTCTTTTCTCTTCTACTTCTGGGTGACATCTGTGTCATAGATCTGTAATGAACTTCACTTGTCTCCTACTCCAAATACCAGATCTCAGGGTTTCCTAAACAGTTATCACAATAGATTCTATTTCATTTTGTTATATATTGTATAACAGTCAGCATATATCAGGATCTCAGTAAATATTATTGACAAAATATGTTGACTGTATAAACCACAATTTTCAAAATACCAGCTACCTGTAGTCTTGTATTGGAGCATTTTGGGGTCTGATTCCAGGGTCCAGTATTTACTTTCTTCTCGTAAATCCCTCAAAGTTAGCTTGCTATCCAATTTTGTAATGATGTCTCCCTCAGTGGTACCACTTTACAGTTAATATTAATTCTTACCCTTCTGATAATGGGACCTAGAACTACCTAGTGTGAAATGAAGGAATGAACATTTTCTTTGGAAAACTGTGAAACTTGTTTGTGAATCCAACATAGCACCTCTCAATGGAAGTTCCTGGTGTGGTTTAAGATCATGATTTTAAATTAGTTTCTCTCCAAGAGGCAGTGTTGTGACAGTTGCAAGCCAGTGTTCACACATTATGCTTACTATAATGTTACAATAAATAGTTTTCTTTTTTTAATATTGCTATTCACTGCATCTTTGTTGTTATTGTTCATGCACCTGGAGGCTACTTGGCAATGGGTGCACACATACAAAACAAGAAACCAGCAAACTCCAGTGCATAATCACCATCTAGGAAAGGCAGGCACTGTGACATAAATGGCCCTGCTGTATGACTTGACTTTCCTCTGAAATGTATATGCTCACATTCACAAATCAAGCTGTTAGGACAAACGCAGCCCTCTGCTGTCTCAAAGGGAAAACAGTAAAAAAAACCTAAGACTGTGTCCGACTCTGCGATTCCATGGACTGTGTGGCCCACCAGGCTCCTCTGTCCATGGAATTCTCCAGGCAACAATACTGGTGTGAGTTGCCTTGCCCTCCTCCAGAGGATCTTCTTGACTTACGAATCGAACCCACATCTCCTGTGGCTCCTGAATTGCAGGCGGATTCTTTACTGCTGAGCCACCAGGGAAGCATGTGCATGCAATAAATATGCTCAAGTCATTCTGCTGCAATCAAGGGGAATTTTAACTGTACTCCAGCCGTGTAGCATACTAACTCACTTCTTCAACCTATGGCAGAGTGTGTTTGTATGTGTGTGCAGGCTTGTGCCTATGTGTGCATCTACAACTGCTGGAAAATACATAAAATCACACTTTAAAGGCAGACCTGAAATTCTCCTAGCTCACCTTAGAAGAGTTACTGGAAAAAACTAATGATTAATCATTGCACTTTCTTTTCTTCCCAGTTCCATGATCAACTAAGCACTTCATTTCTTTTATATTCTCATTTTGCTCATTGATTGATAGTATCTGGCTCCATATTCAAACTCTATAATACAATGCACAGACTGGGTTTTTGTTGGTGTTTTTTCAGACAGTTTTGGCATCTTCCTGACCTGAAGAGGAAAATGAAGCCAATGTATGCCACGGTTTTCTTAAGAGATGTTAGAGATAAGCAAAGCGTAAAATTTTGTACTCTGTATGATGAAATCAAAGCTTGAAACATAATTATTAATAGTATGCAAAGAGTTTATCAAGAAGAACAAAACAAACCAATTTCTGGGAGAATTTATCATTGATATTTTTGTTTACTTTTTCTGATTATATGAATTGAACTTAACTTCTACCATGAATTCTCATAGGATAAACACTAAAAGGAGTATGTCAAGGCTGTATATTGTCACCCTGTTTATTTAACTTATATGCAGAGTACATCATGAGAAACGCTGGACTGGAAGAAACACAAGCTGGAATCAAGATTGCTGGGAGAAATATCAATAACCTCAGATATGCAGATGACACCACCCTTATAGCAGAAAGTGAAGAGGAACTAAAAAGCCTCTTGATGAAAGTGAAGGTGGAGAGTGAAAAAGTGGGCTTAAAGCTCAACATTCAAAAAACGAAGATCATGGCATCCGGTCCTTTCACTTCATGGGAAATAGATGGGGAAACAGTGGAAACAGTGTCAGACTTTATTTTTCTGGGCTCCAAAATCACTGCAAATGGTGACTGCAGCCATGAAATTAAAAGACGCTTACTCCTTGGAAGGAAAGTTATGACCAACCTAGATAGCGTATTCAAAAGCAGAGACATTACTTTGCCAACAAAGGTCCGTCTAGTCAAGGCTATGGTTTTTCCAGTGGTCATGTATGGATGTGAGAGTTGGACTGTGAAGAAGGCTGAGTGCCAAAGAATACATTTGAATCAGTTCTAATGAGGTGGATGAAACTGGAGCCTATTATACAGAGTGAAGTAAGCCAGAAGGAAAAACATAAATACAGTATACTAGCGCATATATATGGAATTTAGAAAGATGGTAACAATTACCCAGTGTACGAGACAGCAAAAGAGACACTGATGTATAGAACAGTCTTATGGACTCTGTGGGAGAGGGAGAGGGTGGGAAGATTTGGGAGAATGACATTGAAACATGTAAAATATCATGTAAGAAATGAGTTGCCAGTCCAGGTTCGATGCACGATACTGGATGCTTGGGGCTAGTGCACTGGGATGACCCAGAGGGATGGTATGGGGAGGGAGGAGGGAGGAGGGTTCAGGATGGGGAACACATGTATACCTGTGGCGGATTCATTTTGATATTTGGCAAAACTAATACAATTATGTAAAGTTTAAAAATAAAATAAAATTTAAAAAAAAAAGAAAAAGAGAATTGATGTTTTTGAACTGTGGTGATGGAGAAGACTCTTGAGAGTCCCTTGGACTGCAAGGAGATCCAACCAGTCCATTCTGAAGGAGATCAGCCCTGGGATTTCTTTGGAGGGAATGATGCTAAAGCTGAAACTCCCGTACTTTGGCTATCTCATGAGAAGAGTTGACTCATTGGAAAAGACTCTGATGCTGAGAGGGATTGGGGACAGGAGGACAAGGGATGACAGAGGATGAGATGGCTAGATGGCATCACCGACTCCATGGACGTGAGTCTGAGTGAACTCCGGGAGTTGGTGATGGACAGAGAGGCCTGGCGTGCTGCGATTCATGGAGTTGCAAAGGGTCGGACACGACTGAGCGACTGGACTGAACTGAACTGAACTTAATCTATGCCAGACACAGTGCCCAAGATTACAAATATAATATTGGTTTAGGTGCTAATTTCAAAGAACACGAAGTTCAGTCTGAGTGATAAACAAGGTAACAGATTACAACAATAACATGGTTTAGGTGCAATGATGTAAGAAAATAAAGGGCATAATGGATCCTGGTGAATGGGGAAACTGGATGGATGGTGGATTAAAATTTAAGGGTAGATTAGGGAAGGATTTCTGAAGAGCATGTGTTGGGTCCTAAGGAATTAATAGGAAACATTTGATAACACAAATAATAAAATCTAGTGGAACAAATGAAAGTCCATGTATTTTTGGCAATATTCTGTGAATATTGTTCCACATAACTAATTTTCAAACACAATTTGGCATTAGAGAGTTTGATATTTTATTTTCTGATAAAAAATGGGGTCAAAATAATTGTTTTACCTAGATGCCCTTCTCTTGCATAAAAAACTGAATAGGCCAAGAGTTCTTTCATGTCTAGGGAATAGGCTATGGAAAATATACTCATTCAATCATTCAGGTACTTATTGTACAGATATTTGCTTTACACCACAGGGTGGTACAACTGTTTTTTATTTGTATACATAAAACCAAATGCATAAATTAGAAGTAAAAATAGAAAAATGTGTGATTTATACATGAAAATAACAGCCATAATTGAAAAATTCTAGACTGTAAGCACCAAAATTTTAACTATATTTTGTATTCATCTAGTCACTGAATTATAATTCATTTGAAAAAAAAATAAAATAGAAAAATAGAAAAAAAATAAAAATAGAACATATTCAAAAGCAACCAGCATCATTACAGGATAGAAAAAGAATGTCTCTTCCATTTAATATGCTCAAAAATAAAGTTTTAATTTAAAATATACCTAAGCTATTCTTTCTCTGACTACCTCACTAGGTGGATAGTGGATTCTACCCATTTGATCAGGCTAAAAACCTTGTGATCATTAAATTGAAAGGTTGTTGTTGAATCACGCGAATACACCGGGATTCTTGGCCCCCCGAGGAGAAGAATTCAATCCGGGGCCAGAGACGAGGCTTGATCGCTCAGAGCTTTTGTGTAGTAAAGTTTTATTAAAGTATAAAGGAGATAGAGAAAGCTTCTGACATAGGCATCAGAAGGGGGCAGAAAGAGTACCCGCTTGCTAGTGTTAACAATGAAGTTATATACTCTCCAGTGAATCTAAAGAATGTCTGGAGGTTGTAAAGACCTCATCAGACCTACTCCCATAATTTACATTTTAAGATAACAGAATTAGCCAGAAGGTTTAATCCAAAGACTGTCCTTAATCCAGAGACTGTCCTCAGGCAGGATACATTATTGTTATATAATCCTAAAGAATGTGGAGAAAGAAAATAAGTTTGTCCTTTCTTCCTCCTTGAGAATTCCAGACCCCTCTCTCCTTGGGGACCCCTAGACTCCCTATCAACCTGCCTAGGAACTGACTCTCTCAAAATGGCTACTCGCTCTCACACTAGAGGCTGATCTGTCATTAAATATGCCTTTGAATTGTACACAAATGTGACTTCCATTCATCTTTATGTTTCACATTGTTCTTTGCAGTAGTCTCTCATAGTTTCCGTATTCCACCCCTAAATCTTCCTATTATCTCTTCTGTCCTCCTCAGCTAAAGTAATGCTAACACAATACACATGAGACCTTACCATTTCCCTCTCAAACTTTCAATTCACTCTATTCTTGTCCCTCTATGTTTCAGCTTCCAGCCCATTTTCTGACCCCCTTTCTTAGCACATCTTTCCTTGATCGCTGGCTTTCAGACACATCATTCTCCTTCTTTGCCCTTAAACACACTCACCTCAAGCCCTTTGAGCACTCTGGCTAGCAAACTCTCCCCAAGGCTTACTCATTGCTTCTTCCTCAGTTTCTGTAGATCTCTGTACAATTATTCCCTTAACCAAGAAGCCTTTCCTGACCACACCATATAAAATAGCATACTTTGTGTTTACTCTCTGTCTGTCCAATTATTATCATCAAGGATTTTTATGAATTTATTTATCTGTCTCCTCCCCACCCCCACCACCAGCTACCTCCACCCCACCACAGAAGGTAAGGTCCATGTAAGTAAGTAACTGGATTTTATTTTTTATTGTTGTTCCAACACCCAGAAGAGTCCATTAAGAAAAAACAAGGAAAGAAAAAAACCCAAGTAAGCACTAAAAACAAAACAAAACTTACTTGTTGAATAAATGAATTAATAAAGTGTATTCAAACTTAGGACAGTCATTATCTGACCCATTTCATTGCCTTTTAGTCAGATTAGTCTCATATGAAAGTATTTTTGATTTGTAACATATAGTTCGGAAGGGAGGGATAAAGGTATCTTCATTTCTGATCTGAAGGAAGTGATGTGATGCAGAGTTAGCATATTATGGCTTACTGTTTGGGGTAGAAACTTCATGGGGTGAAATCCCACATTGACAAAACCCCAGCAATGATTAATGTGGCTCACCTGTAACTCATAACCAGCAATTTCTCATAGTTCTCATGAGCAACTCTGCTGACTCTCAGAAATTATCCTAGTAAACAATAAATCACAAAAGTAATTAAAATGCCCCCTTAGAGTTCAGTAGACTTCTTATATTCAATTCCACACCCAGTTATCTGAGAGACATTATTGATTCAGATTTAGGACCAGAAAATAATACAAAGTCATTTACATAAAATATTGTTAAGATTTGTTATTTGCCATTTTTCTCTGCCTTTGTTTGGTTCCTATATTCAAGAGTACGCCCTTGACATAGAATGACTTAGATGAGTGTTGGGTATAGAATGGCCAAGAAATAATCTACTCCTTGAAGGTATAAATCTGTCTTCATAGAACTGGAAAATAAAACTTGATCTGAATATCAGACTTATAATTGAGCCCAATGTCACCTTAGCCACAAATAAGACATTGGAAAGGAAGCACATTAACAGAGTTGATGTGTTTCATAATGTTGGCTGCAACAAAGTCTGTGAGGCCAGGTAGTTCACCAGAATTCCAAAAGAGGAGGAATGCCTTTTAAGTTCCTTCCCCCTTCTCCCTCTGCCTCTCTTTTTTTCCCTGTCCAGTTTTCTCCACACAAGCATTGCAAAATTCCAGGAGTTATGCATCTCCCCTTCCATCATCAGGCCAGACCAACTGCCTTTTTAGGATACACACTTGCCTTGAAAAGTCTTCTTTTCCTTTGCTGTGGGGGATTGTGAGGGTTTTTCTTTTTTTTTTTCTGTGTCTATTTCACATATGTCCTCTAAGATGCATCCTTTCTTTTGTGCCAGGACCAAGAATTGCTTGAGAGTAGGGCAGGGAATGAGAAGAAGAAAGCCAAAGGAAGTGACCATTACAAGGACACTGGACTCCTGAATGTTGTATGAGAGGGGAGGCTTTCTTCTGGAAACCTGGGAGTTAGGACTCTTATTGGAACCTCACTGGTTGAAGCCCTTGTTTATTGCACCTCTCATTGTTCTCAGTTTTTCAAGATGTCAATATGCCTGGAATTATAGTACATTCTCCTCTGCCCCAGAGGAAGTTACTGGGCACTGAACTGTTGATCAATTGCCTTTTCTTTCTCCCATCCATATTCATCCTCCCCACCCTTCTACACAGGAGTGAGGGGAAAATTAGGGAAAATCTTTTATCATATCAGATTCTCATTATAAAAATTGTGAAAGGATCAACTGAATAATAAATGAAACACGACTCTTTGAGATAACAAACAAAAGTGCTATATCTATAAAAAGTACCCTGTCATGATTTCCCTTATAAAACACTCCATGCTGTCATAAAACACCCCAAGACGTTAGTAAATGTGTTTATTATTTCTGCACACCTCCCCAGGAATATTTTTAGCTGCTTCAAACCTCCTCTTCTTATCTTTTCTTCTTCCTTCTTCTTTCTAGCTTGCTTATTTTAATTTCCTCCTTTAGAAGTCTTGTTATAAGATTTTTCCCCCAGTTTGCAGTTTAACAACTAGGTCAATCAGATAATGTAAGGGTTAGAAAAGACTTTAGAGGTCACCAAATGCAGAGAAGAGGGAAAGCAATAGATGAATCATGGAAGGCAAAACTTATTGTGCAGTTACTTATTATTCATACTACAAAAAAAAAAATGTTAAAAAGGCTAGAAGCAAATCCTAGGAACCTCATTGTTTCTGTGCACACACTTTAAACAAAACAGCTGGAAACAGCCACACTGAAACAGCTACAGAGTTTCTAAGTGTATTATTTTCCTTCCCTAAAGAAAGTGTTTCAAGAATTTTCTGCCTATTTTGGGTCTGATCATTTTCTGGTTCTACAGGGAAGTTCATGGCCTGAGTGGGCAGGCAGGAAATGACCTGTGGGACAGAGTCGCTCATCTAATTGATGTGAGCATTGAGCATTAGTGGGTACCATGGTGCCAGTATAGGCAGAGAAGATGTGATTTATTAGATAGATCTTGGTGTTGTGTTTTTGTCTCACACCAGGAGCTTTTGATTTCAAAATTTATCATAACATATTCTCCTGGTTCACAAGAACTGGGTGTGGGGGAGGTAGCAAAACTTGGTGAATCAGGCTGCTCAGGGCATGATATGGAAGAGGAGAAGCAAAAAGAAAATCACGAGGAGGTTTCTATTTAGTGTTCATTACTCTTGACATTTCCTGTGAGCCAACATATTGTAGCTGATGTTCAGTTGCTAAAGTCATGTCTAACTCTTTTTGAACTCATGTACTGTAGCACACAAGGCTCCACTGTCCTTCACTATCTCCTGGAGTTTGCTCAAACTTATGTCCATTGAGTGAGTGATGCCATCCAACCATCTTATCCTCTGTTATACCCTTCTCCCTCTGCCCTCATTCTTTCCCAGAATCAGGGTCTTTTCCAATGAGTTGGCTCTTTGCATCAGATGACCAAAGTATTGGAACTTCAGCTGAAGCATCAGTCCTTCCAATGAACATTCAGGGTTGATTTCCTTTAGGATTGACTGGTTTGATCTCCTTGCTATGCAACAGACTCTCAAGAATCTTCTTCAGCGTCAGAGTTCAAAAGTATCAATTCTTCAGCTCTCAGGCTTCTTTATTGTCCAACTCTCACCATACACGACTATTGGAAAACCATATCTTTGACTATATGGATCTTTGTTGGCAAAGTGATGTCTCTGCTTTCTAATATGCTACCTAGGTTTGTCATAGCTTTTTTCCCAAGTAGCAAGTGTCTTTTAATTTCATGGCTGAAGTCACCACAGCAGTGATTTTAGAGCCCAAGAAAATAAAATCTGCCACAATTTCCACTAATTCCTCATTTATTTGTTGTGAAGTCATCAGACTTGATGCCATTATCTTCACTTTTTGAATGTTGAGTTTCAAGCCAGTTTTCCACTCTCTTCTTTCACCCTCATCAAGAGGCTCTTTAATTCCTCTTCACTTTCTGCCATGAGTGGTGTCATCTGCATATCTGAGGTTGTTGATGTTTTTCTCCTGGCAATCTTCATTCCCGCCAATATATACCCATATCCTAACCTCAAAATCACTGCAGATGGTGATTGCAGCCATGAAATTAAAAGATGCTTGCTTCTTGGAAGGAAAGGTATGAACAACCTAGACAGCATATATAAAAGCAGAGACATTACTTTACCAACAAAGGTCTGTCTAGTCAAGGCTATGGTTTTTCCAGTGGTCATATATAGATGTCAGAGTTGGACTGTAAAGAAAGCTGAGTGCCAAAGAATTAATACTTTTGAACTGTGGTGTTGGAGAAAACTCTTGAGAGTCCTTTGGACTGCAAGGAGATCCAACCAGTCCATCCTAAAAGAGATCAGTCCTGGGTGCTCATTGGAAGGACTGATGTTGAAGCTGAAACTCCAATACTTTGGCCACCTGATGCAAAGAGATGACTCATTTGAAAAGACCCTGACACTGGGAAAGATTGAGGGCAGGAGGAGAAGGGGATGACAGAGGATGAGATGTTTGGATGGCATCACTGACTCGATGGACATGGGTTTGGGTGGAATCCGAGAGTTGGTGATGGACAGGGAGGCCTGGCGTGCTGTAGTTCATGGGGTCGCAAAGAGTTGGACATGACTGAGCCAGTGAACTGAATTGAACCTATACTTAAAACTCTAGCAGTGATCTCTTTATGTTTATAAGTCTAACAGGCCTTTTTTTTTTAATTTGGACTCTGAAAAACAAATTAAAAACTTATTAATTTTCATTGTACCTAATATGTTTATATGTTATGTATGATAATTAGCATTATACATTATATTAATCATTCTCTTAGTGGGGGACCATGTATGTAATATTATCTCATGATATTATATAATAAATATTAATTTCTGATTAGTAGAGTACTTTTGAGCACTTCAGTGCTCACATAGTTGAACATCTAAGATCACATGTGAAAAAATGTTTTTAGACTGTTCCTAACTATTGCCAGAATTTTTATCTTTATTCTGTAGCTGGAGAAGCTGAGATTCACATAGCTAATCAGGGACAAATCTGTAAACTGGTATTTTGACTCCAAATCCAGTGCTATTTCTGCCATATATTTCTATATTTTGAAGTGAAAAACTAACACAGAATGATGATAGTTAGCAATAATTACTGAGTTGCTGGAGGGTGATTGTAGCAGTTGTTTGTGTTTAAAATACTACTGTGCAGTGGAATGGATGTACAGCAAAATTAATACTGACTCATTTCCTTCTGACGCCTTGCTCTTTTGTTAACAGGCTGTGTGTCAATGAAGGAAAAATTACTTCTTCTTCCTTGGATTTCTTTTTATACTTTAGTAAAAGCTGTAAAGGTAATGGTTTATACCATTGAATGTCAGTGCTTGTTAGGTACTTGCTGTGGGCTGGGCACTGCTCTAGGCACTGAGACTAAAATGAGAAACAAGGCATGAAGCCCCATAAGGGCTTAAAATCCTGTTGAAGGAATTAGAGTAGATTAACTCTTAAGTCCCTCCAAGCTTTACATTTCTAGAGTCTAACAGTGTCCAAGGTAATCACAATGTGTGCTGTTCATTATTGGTGATCCAGACAGACTTTGGGGAATTTAGAGAAAGTCTGACCAGAGGCATGGTCACCACTGCCATGTACAGAAACATCCAACTTGCACTGGGATATTTTCTCATAGACAAATCAAAGCTACTTTAGCAAAGCAGTTAATATAAGAAAGCAAGGTCTAAAAGTGTCGAAAATGAGCTGCGGGGTAGAACTGGAATAAATGCAGAGAGAGGAACACTGGCAGAAGCAACAAGATGACTCAGACCAGTATTCCTTTAGGTCTGTCTTCATTATGAATTGCTCTGTCACTGTTCTCCTCTTGCAGTCTAGTAGTGTTTAGAGTTGGGAGTGAATCTTTCCCTGAAATCTCAAAATTGGGCCTAGGCGTTCCAGGCACTAGTGGTAAAGAACCACCTGCTACTGCAGGAGACATAAGAGACATGGGTTCAAGCCCTGGGTTGGGGAGATCCCCTGGAGGAGGGCCTAGCCCCTCACTCCAGTATTCTTGCCTGGAGAATCACATGGACAGAGGAGCCTGGTGGGCTACATTCCACAGTGTTACAAAGAGATGGACATAAATGAAACTACTTAGCAGTAGTTATTTTATTTCCCTCCAGAAATTTCTACCCAAAGTTTTCACAGTGCCCCATGGGGACTGCACAGAATGCAACACCTTTACTGCTGGGAAGATAAAGTCAGATCTGAAGTTCAAGGAAGCTTTTTTCCCCAAAAACTAGTTAAGAAGGAAAAAGCTATATTTATATATACTACTTGAAACATGTGTGTGTTTTTGTTGCTGCAACTTAAGAAAACCTTTTTTGAGACAGAGTGCTTTAGAAACTAGAACTGTGAGAATGTGTGGCTGTTCTCTCTGCCAAGGGAAGCCCTCCTTTGCCAGATATGAGCTCACTGACTCCTTCCCAGGTACAGAATCGACTTCCTGGATCACAGAATGTCCAACACTGAAATGCATGCTTAGACTTTGGCGGTGTCAAGATCACAAAATTTCAAACGCAGATGGTAATTACGAAAGGCAAGATGCATAGGCAGTGAGAACTTAGGCAATTTTTTTTAAAGTACTGCTGATATGTCATAGATAGATATATCTAGGACATATATTTAATTCCATTTAATTTATGAGTGTATTTAACAGTATGAGTATAGTTAACAATATACCCTAAACTGTGGGTACAGACACAATTTTCAACCTAATTATAGTTAAGCACATAGGTCTGAGTTAACTTATTTCCTCTGAACATGCACTTAGCAGAAGAGTGTATGCACTAACCTACTGGTGGAGAGTATAAGCACAGCTTCTGCAACGGGAGGCTTTGTGTTGTGAATAAGGGTGGCTGACTTACGTACCACAGTATGAAAGCAGAGTAAGTGAAGTCGCTCAGTCACGTATGACTGTTTGTGACCCCATGGACTGTAGCCCCCCAGGCTCCTCTGTCCATGGGATTTTCCAAGTAAGAGTACTGGAGTGGGTTGCCATTTCCTTCTCCAGGGGATCTTCCCAATCCAGGGATCAAACCTGGGTCTCCTGCATTGCAGGCAGACGCTTTACCATTTGAGCCACTAGGGAAGTCCATGAAAGCAGAATATTAGAGCTTAAATCAATCTAAATATTATATTTAATATATATGTTAGAGAAATAAAACCAATGTCTGGTTAAATATATATGAATATGAAATGAAGACACACTGCATGATAATTCCCAAGTGGTAGGACATTTCATTTTTACATTTCCTGTTGCAATCTTTAGTTTTCCACTGTCAACATCAATGCAACAAGGTTTTAAACCACAGCAAGACTAAGAAAAAAGGAGATTTAGAAATTTACAGTTCTTTTAATTAGAGGATGAAATCAGTTAATTTAATTTCTAAATATCCATAGTCTTCTTTTAATGGAATTAAAGGGCTTATATGTATGGTGACCTTGGAGGTGATTATTATTATTATTTTTTAATATTGAATATGCTAATGACAAGCATGGCTAAACATTTGCTTAGCCTGAGGATTGCTTCTGAAATAAGAGAAGTATAATTATGAGATTTAGGAAAACTGGTAAATGCTCTGCTTGCAATGTGGGGATACCCAGGTTCCATTCCTGGGTTGGGAAGAAGAAAATGGCAACTCACTGTAGTACTCTTGCCTGGAGAATTCCATGGACGGAGGAACCTGGTAGGCTACAGTCCATGAGGTCACAAAGATTCAGACACGACTGAGCAACTTCATTTCACTTTATATAATCAAGACTTATATGGAAAAAGTAGCATTGCATTAAGACTTTCAAAGGGTGTCTTCATTTTGCCCCACAGGGAATTTATAGAATTTATTGTGTAAGGATAAGTGCTAGAATAGTAAATATTATGTTTCAAGATTCGTATTTGCAGATTTTGATAGTTTTACTGTGATTAAATAGGATAATGTCACAAACTGAAGTATTTAGAGCTGAAGGAGTATGATTTATGCAACTTATCTTCAAAGGGAAAAAATACATGGAGAAAGAAGGATGAAGGGAAGGAAGAAAGAAAGAGAGAGGAGGCGTAGAGAGGAAGAGAATGAGGAAGAAAAAGAATATACACTATCACGTGTAAAATAGATAGTTAATGGGAAGCTTCTGTATGTTACACAGGGAGCTCAGCCTGTTGCTCTGTGACAACCTAGAGGGGTTTATTGTATTAACGGGGTATCTCAGCTAACGTTGTTGGACTCACGAACAAATTGGACTTACAAATTGCCTCTTGTACAGGACTTTGTATGTACAGGACTTACTGTATTCCTGATTCACTATCATGAGAACAGTCTGACATTCCTCTCGAATCTGTAGTTTGCACACTGGATGTGAACTTCACGTTGCACAAAAGAAAAGGAAGACCTAATGTTTTCAGGGGTGTGTATGTGTGTGTGTGTCTTTGTGTGTGCGCGCATGTGCATAAGCTGCTTTAGAAAATGGCCTGGATTTGGGTACACCAGAAATAACTTTAATTCAGGCTTCAAAGACATGGAATTTATGTCTGGTTCTCAGTCAATCTAGCTGAACTACTTGAGCAAATCATTTAAATTGTCTTGGTTTCCCTAATTATAAAGTGGTTATGGTTATATAAAGTGGTTATCTAAGTTAGAACTGAGCAAGAGAAGTTTCTGTGATGAAGCAAATATTTTATATATGCCCTGCTCAAAATTATAGCAACTAGGCATGTGGTTATTGAATACTTAGGGACTGATTAATGTAACTAAGGAAAATAATTTTAAATTTAATTTTTATTCAATTTAGTTGCACATAGCTAGTGGCTGACATACTGGTAAATACAGAATGATATCAGTTTTACAATTATTTGATGCTGTTTTTTAGCATGGTATTGAAAATTGTATGAAGGACTCGATTTTACTTCCAAATTTTGTTAAAATTTTTGGATGCCAAGATTACTCAAGTTGAGGAAGTAGGGTGAGGGGTATTCACAGAGAGTAAGATCTTAAAAGAATCTCATGGAATTGAAATCTTACGGAAATTCAAAATGACACAATATAGAGAACAAATTCTGGCCACCTGTGCTCTTAGCCATACAGTGAGGAAAGCTGTTCATTTATTGTCATCGTCCATGTGGTCACAAAGAGTTGGACCTGACTTAGTGACTGAACAATAAGTTATATTAGTTGCTTTGATAAAGACATGGTGTTTATATTTGAACTTGAATTTGAATTCCTAATTGTTTCTTAAGAGGCCATGAAATACATTATTCCTTAATACAATATTAAAAGTCAAAGAGTTATTGTGCTTTAAGAAGATATTCAATTTAAGCCAAACAGTAACAATGTATATAGGGAGAGATTTCAAGTCACAAGAATAAGTCAAGATAAAACAACCAATCTGTGTGTCATGAAGTCCTGACACATGGTCACTAGGTACATATTTTTGGGTGTTCTAAATAGCTTTCTAGAGAAGCGTTTTGAGTTTCAGGGAAGAAAATGAAACTATATTTAGTGCATCCCACAGTTCTTTCCTTGTGGCACATGGATTCTCTAGTTGTGGTGCATAGGCTGGGCAGCACACGGCTTGATTGCTCTGGGGATCTTAGTTCCCCAACCAGGGATTGAACCTGTGTCGTCTTCACGGCAAGGTGGATTCTTAACCAGTGGATCAGCAGGGAAGTTCCAAAAAGGAAACTATAACGAAACAGTAAAATCTTCAAATCTGTACTGTCACCTTAAGAATGAAAAAAGAGACAAAAACCATAAGCTTGTGCTATAGCAATCAGTGTCACCATGTTACTATCTATAGATACATGTGACCAAGAGTGACTCAGAGGAAACTGAGCTCAGACAGTGAGTACACAGACTTTGACTACAATATTAAAAAAATGGAAGTTATGTATAATTGTGAACCAAAATATACTCTCTTCTCTGCATTTAATATTCACATATAGTTTGGATTAAAATTTGGTATTTGTTGCTTACTGACTTTTCTCGATATTTTCCTTCTCAAATGTCCCATAAAAAGATGTTTTAGCTCATGGTGAGCTTGGTACCAGGCCACTAGGTTTCTCACTAAAAGTCCAAAGCTAAACCCGCTCTAATCCTCAAATGTCTCATAAACTTTTTGAATGAATGAATGATGTTATATATAGGGAATAAAAGAAGATGAAATGGTTGGATAACATCACAGATTCTATGGACATGAATTTGAGCAAACTCCACGAGACAGTGGAGGACAGGGGAGCCTGGTGTGCTACAGTCCATTGGGTCTCAAAGAGTCAGACATGACTTGGTGGCTGAACAGCAACAAGAGGATCTGACTTGTCTAATAAAATTTGTTAAGAGAAGAAAATGGTTATCTTGCATTGCTGTATGATGACTTTCACAATCAACTAGCATTTGAATTTAATTTTAGAAGAAAATTAGAGACAATGTTAAGTGATTTTCTAAACTATTTCTGAGAAATCTAGATGGCTAGGATTAATTTTAGAATAACTAAAGAGAAAGAGACTAGAAGAAATATTATAATATGCTGTTTTATCTTTTAAGGTAGTAGTTGTCCAAGTGGAGATTAGTGTATATTACTTGTGCCTCAGTGTCTCATATAATTTTCTTAATATTTGTTTGTTTATTAGGCTACAGTGGGCTTTAGTTGTGGCACAAGTGTTCTGTTTTTCCTTGCAACATATGGGATCTAAAGATCTAAAACTAAAGATCTAAATCTAAAACTAAAACCTGTGTGCAGGCATGCCCAGTCGTGTCTGACTCTTTGTGACTCCATGGACTCTAGCCCACTAGGCTCCTTTGTCTGGGATTTTTTAAGCATGAATACTGGAGTGAGTTGCCATTTCCTACTCCAGGGGATCTTCTTGACATAGGGATCAAACCCACATCTCTTGGCTCTCCTGCATTGGCAGGTAGATTCTTTACCACTGTGTCACCTGGGAAGACCCCTTGTAAATAATTGTATTCTGTGAAACAGCTACCCAGTAAGAAAATAGCTAATAACCAGTTGTAACCAAAGTTGGGTATCCACTAAGAGTTCAGTGTAGTAATCTTTACTGGAGGAAGCTGACCCTAGTGAGAAATACATTGTTAACATGCCAGCACCTAGGACTTACCTGGTGGTCCAGTGGTTAAGAATCTACCTGCCAATGCAGGGGACACAGGTTCAATCCTTGGTCCAAGAAGATTCTATATGTCATAGGGCAGCTAAGCCCATGCGCCACAGCTGAAGCCCTGCACCTAGAGCCTCTGCTCTGGAACAGCAGAAGCCATGAAAATGAGAAAAGCCTGTGCACCACAGCTAGAGAGTAGCCCCAGCTCATCACAACTAGAGAAAGCTTGAAAGCTCATGTGTAACAATAAAGATCCAACACAGCCATAAATAAATAAATAAAAACATACCAGCACCTTGATGACTTATAATAAATGGATAAGGCAGAGAAGTGAGTGATACGTGTCCTGTAAACTCAGAGATTGGGAAAATATTTGGAACATGGAATAATTTATCTAGGAAAAAAATACAGAGTTTTGAACCTAGGAAGACAACTAGGCTTTGGGATGCAAAAAGACAGTGTGTGTGTGTTCAGTTTTGTCCAACTCTTTGTGACCTATGAACTGTAGCCCGCCAGTCTCCTCAGTCCATGGTATTCTCCAGGCAAGAATAGTGGAGTGGGTTGCCATTTCTCTCTCCAGGGGAATCTTCCTGACCCAGGGACTGAACCCATGTCTCCTGTGCCTCCTGTGTTTCAGGTGGATTCTTTACTGCTGAGACAACAGGGAAACCCAAAAGAGACAGTATCATTGAGAAAGTCAGTCAATTAAATTCATACGTTTTAAAGCTCCTTTTGTAAAATGCATTTTTATCCTTTAAGTTAACATTGATTGATTATTGAAAATAATTGGGTAACAGTACCTTAAAACAAATCTTCATTAGGCTGTGAATGTATTATTTCTATAAAAATGTTATCCATGAAACAATAAATCATTGTTTTGAAGAATTTATAAATAAATAATCATCAGTTGAAAATCTCCTTGAAATTTCTCCTAGAAATGTCTTATTTCAAAGGAATAGTGTGAGGATACTTGTTAAAATGCAGTTTTTTTTCTTAAGGAGAGGGAAAAAATATGTTTAATATAGTGCTGTATATATAGTAATTGCACTGCTAATTCAGTAATAAATTAATAAATTATTCAATTTTTCAACAAATTAGTTAAACAAATGCTTATTAAACTCCTGCTGCTTGACCAGAGATGTGTTAGATTCTGCAGGGGAATATAATTGAATTAAGTGAAACTCTTTGTCCTTAGGAAATTTTAAATGTTTGATGGGGTCATCATACACAGAGAAAAGCAAGTTTACCAAAAAAGAAAGAAAAAGAATAGTCATAGGAGTGAACACTAAAGCACTAAATTGAACTTTATTGGTACCAAAATATAGAATATATTACATGATTACTGGGAGTCACCGCAAATGGAGAGATCAACATTGAACCTAAATATCAACTCTGTTGTTAAAAAAGGGTCACATTCTATTTTAACATTTTCCTCTGTTTCTACTGTTGCAATTGTCGAAATGTGATACCTTGGGATTCCTGCCTGGAATATTAAAAGATTATGAAATATTTTTAAAAGTTCCTAGTCTATCAAGTTTTGATCATTCCCTAGGAAAAAAAAGTAAAACTTTAAAATATTCAAACTGTTTAGTTGCTGATCTGAGTTGATCTTTTACTTCTGTCATGGCTAACCTGATGTTTAAAGTAGAAGAAAGCACTGTAGTAATAAAATTATAATGCATGTTTTGGAAATCAACTAATACAGAGATGATGAAGGTTATATTTTTTTCTGATGCTGCATGTATTGAGACCACTTTACTTTGTATTCCAACATGAATCTTAATGGTCTGGTAGTGGTTTATGTTTGCATTTTCCAAATGAACATCACCCCGTTCACGCTCACAACTGAATCTCACCAAAATTATTGCAAATAGCATCTTTTTAACATGGTTGCTTTTATGTTACAAATGCTGATATAGTATGTGCATATTTTTGCATAATACAAATATGCTGTAGAAAGAAAAGTAGCTTGAAAAATAGATTAGTCAGTTTATAATCTTAAATATGTTATGCTTTGGTTTCCCAATTCTCTTTAATCACAATATTTAGTAAATCATGAAGTAAAGAAGAAAAAACATGAATTTGATTTCAGTTTCACTATTACCATTTAATGTGAGTAAAAACATTCATTGGCCAAAAATGCATAAACATTAGTATTTATTTATTCAAGAAACATTTGGTGAGCATCTTTGCAGTCAAGAGCACATCTCTGATTCCCTGGATGAGTATTCTTAGACAAGTGGCTTTGGCTACCACAGGTGGGTTGGTTGAGAGAAGTTGTTTGGAAAAGTTGGCATTGCAATGCAAAGTTATCATTGCAATGTCTTTATGGATTGACTAGCACTGGTCTCTCCAGTCCTTTAACCTTAGCTACCATCCTCACAGACTTTTGGTAGAAAGAGATCAAAGAAACACATTCTGAATGCCTCAAAAAGATCCTATGATCTCTCCAATAAACTATGTCAGAGTGCAGATTGTTCTGAGATTTACAGTTATTCCAAATACTTTTAAAAGGTTAAAACTAGTAATTGAGGAGAAAAATGAGGAGATTGAAAAGATAGTGTTACTGGAGTTGCAATTTTTGCAGTACAGCCTTGGGTGAAAACTGGAGTTAAGAATAAAATACTGAGCCTTAAAAAATATATATATCTGTGCTGTGAAGGGTGGTTGGCAGGGAAGGGTGAGGGTGAGTTCAGAGAGTGAATGGAACTGAGACTGTGTTAGAAGAAATATTTCAACAGTCAGAACATTTTTATTTTAGGTCATGGTCCACAGTCACCTTTAGGTGCACCTAGTATATCTGATCCCATATGAGGAAAGGATGGCATTGTTGAAAGGTTGAAATCAAGGGAGATTGATCAAGGCAGGATGGAAAGATAAAGATGCCTCCCACGTCTACCCTGACTGTCTAACTTTACTTTGTGTTTTATGGTTAAACAACAAAATTGGCTTATATAAACCCCATTCTCTCTTTATGTTTCAGTTAGCATCCTAAGGTCATGAGCAAAAAATTACTGATAACATTAGCTCTCATGTTCAGGAGGGTAAGCACATGGTGTGGAAAATAAGGCTCAAAAAGAAAATGAGAGTTTTTCGATTTCACAGTGTGAAAGAATCAAATGTTTTTAAATAATCAAAGTAGGCCAAAGCATGAAATGGCATAGAAGAAACATGCTTATGGCAATGAAATTAGCAAAATTGCTCATTTGTGCTACAGTGAATGGATTATGAATCAACTGACAAATGAGCTCAGTCAGATAGTCTATTTGATTAATCTTTCACTTACAAACATTTATCATAATGAATTACATAAAGTAATAATGAAATAATTGTACATTTGTTGAAAAATCAATTCTTTGAATAAATCCAAAGAATAACTGGTGACTTTGAGCTTATAAAAATAGATTCCAAGTAAAAGGATTTTTTTTTTCCCAAAAGTTATTTGGTGTCCTCTTTTTAAAATGCAAGTAATTTTTCATTTCCTAATTGAATGGTTATCTCTTCATAGTTTATACCCTTAAAGGGAATTCCAAACGCAGATTGCTTCAGGGATGTCAGGTGCCATCTGTATGTAATCATTTTCATGACTATTTTGTCTATTGGCAGCCCATGTATATGTGTGTGTAGGGGAGGGAGGGATGCAAGGAGTTGGTTATGAGGAAGTGTTTGATGAAAAGAGATTCTTGGTTTAAACCATATGTTAGAGAATCTGGCTACTCAAAGCAATTAGGCTTTCCCACTGTATAAAACAAAACAAAAACAATGAAAAATGAAAAGTATTGCTGACATCTGAAGTCAGGAGACTTCATCTCCATGGCTGGCCAGGGCTTAGTTGCTGCTGTTAACCTTTGAAAGGCATGCGATCGCTTGCCCTTTTATTTCTGTCATCTTCTTGGTCTCTGGACATTTGAGTTTGCAACTCTTGATATTAGTTTTGGAAAAGATCTTAGCAAATATTATTAGAGGGGTGATTTATGTGCAGTTAGAAATGAAATCAGTGATCTCTATTAAGTGTAAGTCATGCCAGACTAAACTAATTTCATCTTATGATGGAGAAGCTAGTCTGAGGGATCAGAAATAATCATTCAGCAAACAGCATTTACTTATTTTATTCTGTTTTCCATCAATATGTTTTGGTAGCATGCATAGATAGTCACATTTTTAATAAGAATATATTCTCTTACTTTTGGTTCAAGAAATGGATTTGTGGAGGTTTATTATATTTTTATTATATTTGTTA
This sequence comes from Bos indicus, assembly GCF_029378745.1. Lineage (NCBI taxonomy): Eukaryota > Metazoa > Chordata > Mammalia > Artiodactyla > Bovidae > Bos > Bos indicus. The sequence continues at coordinate 57,858,549 of NC_091761.1, read as the reverse complement.
TTATTTTTCTTTGTCAGTCACATAAGAAGTAGTTGTATTGCTCAGTTATATATAATACTCATTGTGACAAATAGATTATTGAATGGTTTTTCTCCATTTTATAAATTTCCAGAGATTGAATTTTAGTAGTTTCTCATCATTTCCCATGTCATTTTCTGAAAGGAAAGTGGACTTACACAACCCGCATTTATTTTTATATTCAGAGGTATTGCATATTTTCTTAATAGCTGCATTTTCCTATCGCTGATTTGCTATTAATGACATATTACCAAAGACACTAACCTAAGATCTGAGCATTCAGTATTTTTTTTGCTTCATTAATGAAACTAGTAAGTATGATGTAGATGTTTCCATGCTTAGTCTAATTAGCATACATTTATTTATTAGTAAAGCTTATAATAATCCATAGACTTGGCTGTTAATGGGCAATTTCTATATTAGGTTTTACTACAAGTATGATTTATTCACTTTTTCAAATGTCATGCTTCAGTAACATCAGTACAATAGTTATTAAACCTTGATGTTCTTGAGAGTATACTAGTAGTTATGAAATCATATTATCTTTTTACTATAATTTAATGCCATAATTTTGGTCATTTAAGAAAGAGACACAAATTATCTCAATAACGTATGTTTAGAATTTTAGCAGCTTTTCCTGGTAAATTGAATTTCAAGGAAATGCAGAAATTTTTTGCTGCTCTACCATGCTATTTCATTGTCGTTTTTACAATACAGGTGTGTGACTTTGTAATTTACATAAAAATATATTTCCATACCATGCGGGAAAAAGTGAAGGCAGAAATATTTTCTAATGGTATTTGGGAAAGAGAAAGGAAACCTTGGATCAGAGTATTTTGATTAATGGAAGTAAACAGACCTGAGTGAATTTTTAAATTATGAAATATAAGACCTATATGAATGTGGAGAGAAAATGAGAAAGGGGTTAAAGATGAATCCACAGATTTGCACGTGGACAGTTAACAGAGGTCTATACTATGGACATGATTGGATATACATGATCAACAGCAAATGGAGGAAATAAATGGAGGATCTTTATGTTAGTTAGTTATGTTTATGTTAGTTAGTGAGCTATATAGCAGGGGAATTCACATACAGTCACTCATAGACACTTAGAGAGCCTCAGATAGGTTGTAAGGTCCTGGAAGGCAGTGTTCATGAATGTTTTATTTACCATTTATTTAATGAGAGCTTAATATATGTGGCTTCAGTAAATATTTGTTTGATGAATGAAGGTCACAAATGCACACACACTCCAAACTACAGGTAAAAGTAGGTTGGTATCCTGATTAGCAATTAAGGAACTTCAGGTTATAAATTAGTAGGAGATGATTTGAGAAAATTGTTCCAGGGGATGGTTTGGTGTAAGGATGATATTATCTAGTACAGTCATCGCTGTCTGATTGTGGCTACTGAGTATTTGGATGTGAGTTGGACTATAAGGAAAGCTGAACACCGAAGAATTGATGCTTTTGAACTGTGGTGTCGGAGAAGACTCTTTAGAATCCCTTGGACTGCAAGGAGATAAAACCAGCCCATCCTGAAGGAAATCAATCCTGAATATTCATTGGAGGGACTGATGCTGAAGCTGAAACTAATACTTTAGCCTCCTGATGAAAAGAACTGACTCATTTGAAAAGACCCTGATGCTGGGAAAGATTGAAGCCAGGAGGAGAAGGGGACGACAGAGGATGAGGTGGTTGGATGGCATCACCGACTCGAAGGACAGGAGTTTAAGCAAGCTCCAGAAGTTGGTGATGGACAGGGTAACCTGGCATGCTACAGTCCATGGTACAGCAAAGAGTCGGACACAACCGAGCAACTGAATGTAACTGAACTGAGCATTTGAACTCAAGCTCATCAGAATTGAAATGTGCTATTAATAACTATAAAATACACCTGGAAATCCAAAGATCTGGTAAAAACATGTATAATCTCTTATTTTTGATGTTTAGACTGCATATTTTATATTAACTAACAAACATTTTAAAATTAGCTTCACCTATTTTTGCTTTTTTAATATGGTTGTTAGAAAATGTCAAATGTACCTTGCATCTGTGGCTGGCATATTTCTAGTGGAAAGGCCAGGATAAGAAAAGAAGCATCTTGAAGCGTCTCTTTTGATATCCAAAACTTCTGTAAATACAAGAATAATTAGAAAAAAATTTAGACTAATACGAAGATTTATATTCCCTATTGAGTACTTTTTTCTATGCAAAGGTGTTTTATTTTTCACTTAAACATTAAAATTAAAATTCTTTTAACTTAAATTTTCTTCTGTCAGGAAAATATTTCTATTATGCCATAAAAGTCTAAAGTGCAATATGACAAAATATTTGCTAGTTTTTCACTGAAATGATTTAACTTAAGAAAAGATCAAAGTAGTCTTTTATTAATAATAATTTAAGGTTGTCTGGTAAACAAAACTGTTTTTAAGGGAAGCAATTAATTTAAAGAAACTCATTGCTAATTAAAATCAATTGAATATTGAAAACCCTTAAGATTTTTTTGACAGCTATCACATTGAAGGGTTTAATGAATGGATTTAAATTAATTTGCCCGGAAGAACATCTGAGAACATTCAAGTGATAAAATAATAATATAAAATATTGTTTCATTATCATGAACATTAATAAACTGGGGGTTATGTAATCTAATAACTATTCATGGCTTAATTTGCTATGACTCATAGTTTCCTCTTACCACATTTACATTTCTAACCCCAGTAACCAGCTCTGATTCTTAAATTGTATCCATTGGGTCATCCAGGAGTCTAGTTGGATCCATTGAAATACCCACACTTTGTATTCTTTGTACTAGTCACTCCGTTGACCCTTTGCATATTTTCTGCATAGAATACTCTTCCTTCCCCTTGTCTTCCAGTTAACTGCAGTGAATGCTTCAGAACTCACATGAGTATCCCTCATTTCTGCTCTCCTGTCAGATCTTCCATTGAAAATTTTGTTTGTGGGACTTATTGGAGTTGCAATGTTTCATACTTCTGTGTGGTATTTTATTACCGTTTGCCTTTTCCACTAGAGTGGTTCCAAGGTCAGGAGGAGGTCTTTGTAGTGCTCAGTGTTGTATCTACAGCATCTAGCATGGTGCCTAACATGTAGATTCAATAAATACTGTGAACGAGGAGAGCATCTGTATTCATAAGCTCTAAAAAAAAGTACCTGAATATCTTTATTAAGTTTCTTGCCTAATGGCCACGTTTTGGTAATACATTTTGTTCAGGCAATTAAGAATTTAATTGATGCAGATTGATCAGTGCTGTATTTCTTTATTCCCAAGTATTATTTTATTTTTGCATGTAAACATGTTTATTTTGAAGGCTAATGAAAGTAATTTACCCCTTCCCTTCCTAATGGCTAAAGGGAGAAGGCAATGGCACCCCACTCTAGTACTCTTGCCTGGAAAATCCCATGGACAGAGGAGCCTGGAAGGCTGCAGTCCATGGGGTTGCTAAGAGTCAGGCATGACAGAGCGACTTCACTTTCACTTTTCACTTTCATGCATTGGAGAAAGAAATGGCAACCCACTCCAGTGTTCTTGCCTGGAGAATCCCAGGGACGGGGGAGCCTGGTGGGCTGCCATCTATGGGGTCGCACAGAGTCGGACACGACTAAAGCGACTTAGCAGCAGCAGCAATGGCTAAAAAAGTGAGTGAAAGTCACTCAGTCGTGTCCGACTCTTTGTGATCCCATGGACTATACAGTCCATGGAATTCTCCAGGCCAGTATACTTGAGTGGGTAGCCTTTCCCTTCTCCAAGAGATCTTCCCAGCCCAGGGATTGAACCCAGGTCTCCGCATTGCAGGCAAATTCTTTACCAGCTGAGCCACAAGGGAAGCCGTCCTAATGGCTACTATAAAAATGAATTAATTCTCAAAAAATGTTGCAACCATACTAAATGCTATGAAGGCTACAAAGGTAATCTAAATAGATGTATTTCTTTCAAGGAGAATACAGAAATAGGGAAAGGAAGATATGATACAGATGCTGTTTAGACAGTGATATTGTCATAAAAGAGGTACAGAATTTTTCAAATCCAGACCATGGAAACTAACTCCAACTAAGATAAAAATCAAAAAATACTTCATGAAGGAGGAGGTGTTGAAATTAAGTTTTGAAATTTTGCAGGTGTGTAGGCTGGAAGAGGAGAAAGCAATGGCATCCCACTCCAGTACTCTTGCCTGGAAAATCCCATGGATGGAGGAGCCTGGTAGGCTTCAGTCCAAGGGGTCGCTAGGAGTCGGACACGACTGAGCAACTTCACTTTCAGTTTTCACTTTTCACTTTCATGTATTGGAGAAGGAAATGGCAACCTACTCCAGTGTTCTTGCCTGGAGAATCCCAGGGACGGGGGATCTTGGTGGGCTGCCATCTCTGGGGTCGCACAGAGTCGGACACGACTGAAGTGACTTAGCAGCAGCAGCAGCAGCAGCAGGCTGGAAGAAGCACAAGCTGGAATCAAGATTGTTGGGAGAAATCTCAATAACCTCAGATATGCAGATGACACCACCCTTATGGCAGAAAGTGAAGAGGAACTAAAAAGCCTCTTGATGAAAGTGAAAGTGGAGAGTGAAAAAGTTGGCTTAAAGCTCAACATTCAGAAGACGAAGATCATGGCATTTGGTCCCATCACTTCATGGGAAATAGATGGGGAAACAGTGGAAACAGTCTCAGACTTTATTTTTTTGGGCTCCAAAAAACAGATGGTGACTGCAGATGGTGACTGCAGCCATGAAATTAAAAGATGCTTAATCCTTGGAAGGAAAGTTATGACCAACCTAGATAGCATATTCAAAAGCAGAGACATTACTTTGCCAACAAAGGTCCGTCTAGTCAAGGCTATGACTTGTGGTCATGTATGGATGTGAGAGTTGGACTGTGAAGAAGGCTGAGCACAGAAGAATTGATGCTTTTGAACTGTGGTGTTGGAGAAGACTCTTGAGAGTCCCTTGGACTGCAAGGAGATCCAACCAGTCCATTCTGAAGGAGATCAGTCCTGGGATTTCTTTGGAAGGAATAATGCTGAAGCTTAAACTCCAGTACTCTTGCCACCTCATGCGAAGAGTTGAGTCATTGGAAAAGACTCTGATGCTGGGAGGGATTGGGGGCAGGAGGAAAAGGGGACAACAGAGGATGAGATGGCTGAATGGCATCACTGACTCGATGGACGTGAGTCTGAGTGAACTCCGGGAGTTGGTGATGGACAGGGAGGCCTGGCATGCTGCGATTCATGGGGTCGCAGAGTCAGACACGACTGAGCAACTGAACTGAACTGAACAAAGAAATTAATTTTCTTTGAAAAAAATGTAAGCAATTGCATGGAAACTATTAGTATTGAGACACCTATAAGAATGGTGAATAGTTCAGCATTTCCCTAAAGTAAAGGGTGGATGAATGAAATATGGTTAAGTTGCCCAAATGTAGAGTTAGAAGGCTGGTAGTGATGATTTACATTCTTAGCCTTGTGATCTAGTGGTCATGGGACTGTACACAAATAATATCAGCAGTCCATATTTAAGAATTCACCTTATAATGCAGGGGATGTGGGTTTGATCCTTGGTCAGGGAGCTAAGATGCCACATGCTTCATGACCAAATAAATCAAAACATAAAACAAAGCAATATTGTAACAAATTATATAAAAACTTTAAAAATGGTCTTCATTAAAAAAAAATCTTTTAAAACATCATCTGCCAAAAAGAAAAAAGGAAACCTCCTCACTAAGCCTCAGTTTCTCCAACCGAGAAAAATTAGGGAAATAATATAAGAACTTCTGGGGGGTCATTGGCTGGAGTAAATGAAAAGATGTTTATTAAAAATTTAATTTAGGACAATAAATCCTAAAACAAACAGAGTATTGGTTCTGAAAAGTATTTTGGCACAAAATTATATAGTATCTTAAATGTTTATGGCTTCATTCTGTAGTCACTGGGTCTGTGTTGCCTCCATGAATCAGTTTAATTGTTGAGGGCACAGACTTTTTAACTATCCTACGTATTTAAATACTGATTTGTGTGTGTTGCTGAGTCATGACTCTTTGTGACCCTATGGACTATAGTCCACCAGGTTCCTCTGTCCATGGAATTCTCCAGGCAAGAATACTGGAGTGGGTAGCCAATCCCTTCTCCAAGGGATCTTTCTGACCCAGGGATTGAACCTGGCTCTCCTACACTGCAGGCAGATTTGTCACCATCTGAGTCACGATCCTAGATCAACAATTTTAGGCAATTTACTTACCCTTTGTGTGCCTTGCTTCCTCATATATAAAATGGAAATAATAATTCTTATGAAAATCAGATAAGTTAATAATGCAATGACTATAGGGAAGTACTTGGAAGTCTTATGTATGTATGTAGAAAGTATTTTACTGTTAGTGGTTACTACTGGTTAATCATCAAAAGCATTTTAGAAGAATGCATCTGAATCTGAGATGTGCTCATGGAGAAAATTATGTGCTAGCCTTAAGATGAATTAGAAAGAGAGACACATTAGGGAGCTTTTACAGTTCTCTTAATTGGAGGAAGTGAGGGTATGAGCAAGAATAGAACTAATGAGAAATGAGATTTTCGGAAGATTTAAAAAATAAACCTTACAATAGAGAGTCATTGGAAACTTGTTGGGATCTGGAAAATGATTAGTGAGTTATGGATGTCAGTGTTGAGATTCTTGTCTGAAGGCTGAGAGATGATGCCACAGACAGAAATAAGAAATTGGGAAAATAAGTAGATCTGAGATGGATGCATTTTGGATTTTTTGTACTTGTGTTGCCTTGGGGACTTCTCACTGGAGAGTCTAGGAGGTAAAAATGAAGGCCTAGAGGCTATAGTGTTGAAATATAGATTAATAGATGATAGCTGAAGTTTGAGAATAAACAAGGAAGAGAGGTTAGAGACACAGCAAGGCTATGAGGCGTTATACATGAAACATGTATCTAGCAGGAGTGAGGGAAATGTAAGGTACAGCAGGACAGGATAACAGGAACCTAAAGCCTCCTGTTTTTAAAATTTTTTTCTAGCTGTATTGAAGTGTAATTGACAAATAAAAATTGTATATATTTAAGGTGTACAGTGTGATAATTTGATACATGTATACATCGTGAAATGATTACCACCTCAAGTTAACACATCTATCACATCACAGTTACCATTTTGTTTATGTGTGTAGTGGGAAAAATTATGAGTTACTCTCTTAGTAAATTTTAAGTATAAAATACAGAATTATTAATTATAGCTATAATAGTGCACATTGAATCCCAAATGTATTCATCTTATAACTGAAAGTTTATACCTTTTTATCAACATTTCCCCATTTTCCCCACCCCAAAAGCTTAGCAAACATAGTTCTACTATCTGGTTCTGTGTGTCTGACATTTTTAGATTTCACATAATAAAGGAGACCATACAATAGTTGTCTTTCTGTGTCTGGCTTATTTCGCTTTGCAAAATCTCCTCCAGTTTCATTCATGTTGTTGCAAATGGCAATATTTCCTTCTTTTTTATGGCTGAATAATATTCTATTGTGTGTGCAGATGTGTGTGTAACATTTCCTTTAGTCATTCACCTGAAGGAAAATAATTGACTTGGGCCAGTTTTTAGCCCATGATGTCTAAGGGTGCAAAGATAATTATTAGAATTGTGTAGTTGCCTTGCTTTTGTTAACTGCCCTAGGTTCTTGAAGAATACTGTGACAAATTTAGTTCAGCCAAATATTTAGTCAGGGCATGCTCAGAAAGTCTCATGGCAATATTTAGAACTGTCCCTATCCTCTACAGGGAGATTGCAGACTGTGCTGAAAGTAAAGCTTAGGATTTCATCATAAGAATGCAAAGGAGACTGAACTCTTACCCTTAACAGCTCCTCTGTGTTAAAGTTAAGGTCCCTAGTAAGGAAGAAGTAGGCACCTATGCCCTGGGTTGGGGGTATATGAATTACTGCCCCTGAGAACTGTGAATTTTTAGATTCTGATGAACTTTCCAGGCCTGAAGATCCAGATCCCCGTCCCCATTCACTAGATGAGATTGGCCTTCCTTGGCCTGGAGATAATAAAAGACCTCATCTGAATGGATGCCTCTCAGAATAGTGCTTATCATTACTAGGATCACTCCCCCTTCATTGCTTCAGTTCTCAGTGCAACCCGATTAGGAAAATGCTCTGTCTCATATGGAAGAAAACACTGTAGTCCAGGAAGAATTACATGTTCTGACTAAAACAAACCTTCAAACCCAGGGGACCATTTTATAGGTGGTACTATATTAAGGTCAGTGAAATATAATGCTAGAGAGGACCTAATTTATCCATGGTGTTCTCCCACAAAGCAGAATTAACATCTTGGTGAGTATACCTGGGGCTTCCCAGATGGATCAGTGGTAAAGAATCTACATGTCAATGCAGGAGATATGGGTTTGATTCCTGAGCTGGGAAGATCTCCTTGGAGAAGGAAATGACAACCCACTCCAGTATTATTGCCTGGAAAATCCCATGGACGGAGGAGTTTGGCAAGCTGGAGTTCATGGAGTTGCAAAGAGTTGGACACGACTGAGTGACTAAACACATACATGATTTTTCTAGCAGTCATGTAAAGATGTGAGAGTTGGACCATAAACAAGGCTGAGACCCAAATAATTGATGTTTTAAATTATAGTGCTGGAGAAGATTCTTGAGAGTCGCTTGGTGGGCAAGGAGATCAAACCAGTCAATCCTGAAGGAAATCAATCCTGAACATTCATTGAAAGGAATGAATATTCCTGATGCTGTAGCTCCAATAATTAGCCAACTCATGCAAAGAGCCAACTTACTGGAAAAGACTTTGATGCTGGGAAAGATGGAAAACAAAAGGAGAAGGGGGTGGCGGAGGATAAGATGGTTAGATAATATCACTGACTCAATGGACTTGAGCAAACTCAGGGGGATAGTGAAGGACAAGGGAGCCTGGCGCACTGCAGTCCATGGGTTGCAAAGAGTTGGACATGACTTAGCAACTGAACAGCAAAGGATGGATTCTTGAAACTTGGACACAGTGATGGCCAACATTGTGTTGGAGATATGGAGATACACCATCACTATCTTGGCCAGGTATTGAGGAAGGTGTCAGAAAGCTAGTAGTGGTCAGGTTAAAATCAATTTATTATGGGAGACCAAAGAATCTGTCATTGACTCTTTTACCAGGAAACCCCCAATTCCCTTCATTGTGTTAATATATTATGCACTAGTTAAGGAGTACCAACAATATTGAAAATAATAGTAGTGGTGGTTCTCTACTACTGTGCCATGCTCAGTTACTTGGTCGTGTCTGACTCTTTGCAATCCCACAGACTATAGCCTGATAGGCTCCTCTGTTGTTTTCCAGGCAAGAATACTGGAGTGGATTGCAATCTCCTCCTAAAGGAGATCTTTCCCACCTAAGGGTCCAGCCTGCACTTCTTGCTATTCCTGCATTGGCAGGCAGATTCCTTACCACTGCGCTACCTAGGAAGCTGAATTTTTGTTTACTTATATGGCTGTGCCAGGTCTTAGTTGTGGCATATGGGATATAGTTCCCCAACCAGAGATCCAACTGAGGGCCCCTGCATTGGGAGCATGGAGTCTTAGACACTGAACCACCAGGGATTCTCTACTAGCCAGAGTTAACTTTGGAGATGCTGCTATAGACCTGTACTCTCTAGAGCTACTGAAACTTCTAGGAGGCCAAAATAGCAAAGCAGGTGAAAGCAGCTAAAAATCAGAGGCAAGACTGGTGTGGTTGCCATAATGAGTCCTAAGCTTGAGTGGAAAAATAGGCTACCTTGATTGATAGGCATCTGTACAAAGACCAATAGACAATGGTGTTTCTAAATGTGTTAGATGGACGGTCAATTTGGATACTGCTGGCTCAGATGGTAAAGCATCTGCCTAAAATGCAGGAGACCTGGGTTCAATCCCTGGGTCAGAAAGACCTCCTGGGGAAGAAAATAGCAACCCACTCCAGTATTCTTGCCTGGAAATTCCCATGGACAGAGGAACCTGGTAGGCTACAGTCCACGGGGTTGCAAAGAGTCGGACATGACTGAGCGACTTCACTTTCACTTTGCTTTGTATAACTAGAAGAAAAAATCTAGGTGTATTGAGTTGGAAGCTTGTCAGTCTATGATTAAATAATCATGATTATCTGGCTAATTTCTTAGTTTTTGCCAGTCTCAGACTTAAAGCTCATCAATTGAAGAGGAGACTACATCCCCTGGAGAAGGGACTCTGCTCTATATTAGCGTATGCATGTTTGTGTGCAAAACCACTTCAATCCTGTCCAGCTCTTTGCAACTCTATGGACTGTAGCTCACCAGACTCCTCTGTCCATGGGATTCTCCAGGCATGAATACTGGAGTGGGTTGCCGTGTCCTCCTCCAGGGGGTCTTGCTGACCCAGGGATTGGACTCATGCCTTCTGCATTGCAGGCTTTTTCTTTACCCACTAAGCCACCTGGGAAGCTGCACATTAGTGTATACAAAGATATATACTTAATCTTTTCTCAAATAGACCTGGGGCCATTTATCAGAATCACTATAAACTGAAGAAAGGAGAATGTTTAGATTTTTAAAGTACTCTTGAATATAGGGTCTCAGCTGAGGCTGAAACTAGAAGATAAAAAGTTCTATCATAACCCATAGGTCTTAAGAGATGTAGAAAATATACAGTGTTCAGGGTGAATACATTTCATATTGATTTCAAGGCTTATACAGTCCCCCCTCCATAGTAATTCTCCTCAGAGTTTCAAATGCATTATAGAGATGGATCTATTTAGCATTTAGCAAAGCACTCATATTGATTTCTTGACCTGTGGCATAAGAGCTATTATGTTAGGAAAAGCAAAGTGGAACATTCTGAAAAAACCCACACTTCTATTCAAAAGAGTAATTCAGAAACATCACAGTCCTGGGTAGAAAAGTAGACATAAATGATATCCTCAAATATAAAAGGATTCAAATTAACAATTCCCATCATATCCCCATTTAATAGTCTTTATATTCTTGACAAAGTGAGATAGATCATGGTATCAATCAACTACCAGAGACTTAATCAGATTCAATGCTCTGTACAAACTATGGTATCTTTATCATGGGAATGGGAATTATTCTTTTGCCATTTTTCAATGCCAAGTCAACAAAAGGGATGAGTTGTTAGATAACATGACTCTTTCAGGAAAAAAGTAATAGTCAAAGAGAAAGGCTATATCAGATAATAACAAATGATTATAAAATAGTGACAAAGTATAATCAATGATGGGCTTCCCAGGTGGTATTAGTGGTTAGGAACCCACCTACCAATGCAAGAGACAAAAGAGATGCAGGATCGATCCTGGGATTGGGAAGACCCCTTGGAATAAAAAATGCCAACCCACTCCAGTATTCTTGCCTGAAGAATCCCACGGACAGAGAAGCCTGACAGGCTATGGTCCATAGGGTTATAAAAAGTTGAACACGAATGAAGCAACTTAGCACAGCACAGTACACACAATTAATATCATGATATACTAAAATTAGAATTGGGTTAGCAATGAAAATTATAGAATTGGAGAGTAGTAGGTGTGTTTTTTCTCACCCTTCTAGGACAAAGGTGATATACAGGCCTTTGAGGTAGAAAAGATAGGAATAAAAGAAGTGAATAATTTTCATCCTTACAGTAAAGTTCAAGTCCTCTCACACTTAGGCAGATAGCTGATAATTGTTTATCACCAGATTACACTTTCACTTTCATAATATTATGTTAAATAAAGATACTTTATTATTTATATTATCTTAGCCATGTAGGAAATTGTATCTATAACCCCTGATCTATATCATGATTTTTAAGATAAATAGCTTAACTAAGTTCGTCACTTTCTCCTAGTGTATTTGTCTGACCACATGCAGAAGTAAACAATGAAAATGGTGAGGTCTTAGAGTTTTAGACTGGCAAAGTAATCATACAGAAGAGTCACACAGTGAAGGAATAAATTCAGTGAAGTGCCAGAACATAGATGAAATTGTTAAACATGGAAAAGATGCAGAGTAAAGGTGCAAATAATTTAAGAATTCAAATATAATACTCTAAGGGCATTAAAGTACTGAGATAATATAGGATGCATTGAGGACATTCAAAGAGAAGGATCCATATAAATAACAGAAATGCAGTCAATGATTATCATTTCAAAATGGAAGATTTTGGCAGTGGGTCATTGCTAAGAGATGGCAAGATTCAGAGTATAAAGCCAGGGTTGCAGGCAGCTGACTTTAAGGAAAAACAAAGGATAAAGTATTGAGAAAATAAAGAAGCTGCAAGATTGAAGTATTAGAAAATCTCTTGATGAAGATAAGTAACTATAACCAGAGAATGAAATGTCTTATTTAGAATGTATTGGGGATGGCACTCTTGGAAATATGTGGCAGACTGCTTATAAATGATGGTTGATTCATTGTGAAATAATAGAAGAGAAAAAAAAGAGGACTCTAAGAGATTTTGTTTCCTCCTATCTCAAAGCAAACTCAAACCTGGTTTTATGAAAGTAGTAAGAAATAAAACTATGTCATTTTGATACCATCTCTAATAAATAGTTGTGCTCAGCTGATATAGTTTTTTGTTGTATTCACTGAGAAAGGAGTATCTCATTATTCATATGACTTTGCTTCTGATGTCAGCAGTTTATATATACGTTGTTTATAATTATCATCATCATTATTGTTGTTCTAGTACAAAACATAAAAAAATGTGAATCTAATATTTGCAGGATCCCTAATGCATTCCTGTTGAATCCAAGAGTTCAGCAGAATCTAGTTGGAAAACCAATGCCATAAACATTTTCTTAAATACAGTCTAAACAAATTTTATAAATGTATAAACTTTTTATACAAGAGGAATTAAATCTCAGTTAAGCAACTTACTGAAAAATAATCTGCCAAGAGTAGGAAAGTTGGGGCTTCAATCTAAGACTATGATATCAATTCTTTTCAGTGGTTTGAGTAGTACTTATTGAAGCTATTATTTGAGTCCTCTGAATAGCACCTAGATCGCTAATTTAGCCTCTCCCATCTTTTTTTCCCTGTAAATAAAGAAGACACTGCCTGTTTTGTTCTCTGATCATTTGTATATTGTGCCCAGCCCACATTTGTTGTATTGACATGAAGTTGTGTTGAGTATTTGCTAATTCAGCTTCTGTTGGGCATGCTAGGACTTCAGATTCCCTTCTACAAGAAAGGTCTCCCTCACAGGACTGCTGTGCTTATTATTCTCTGTTTAAGGACGCACGCCTGTCTTTCAAGATAGAATCTCCATAAAGCATTGCTCAGTTGAATTAAGGTAAAGGGTGACAAGAGATACTACTATTAAGAAACATGTCTACATGTGAGGCCTCATTGTGAGTCCTAGGAGTGAGAATGGCTATAAATTTTAACCAAGATCCCCTGGTATATAGAGACATAAGGAAATGAGAGATGCAGTGAAAACAGTCTTTGTCTACTTTGCTTGTGCGCATGCTAAGCTGCCTCAGTCATTTCCCACTCGTTGTGATTTTATGGACTGTAGCCCACGAGGTTCCTCTGTCAATGGGATTCTCCAGGCAAGAATCCTGGATGACTTGCCATGCCCTCCTTCAGGAGATATTCCTGCCTCAGGGACTGAACCATTGTTTCTTTTGCCTCCTGTACTGGTGGGCGGGCTTTTACCACTAGCACCACCTGGGAAGTCCCTTTGCCTATTTTATGTTTCTGCTAATGAATTAGCAGACTCATTGCCTAGTACTGTATATTTATATGTATTTTTTGAAATTTATTTATATACTTGGCTGTGCTGAGTCAGATGAGGTACATGGAATCTTTAGTTGCATCATGCACATTTTTAATTGTGGCACTAGGAATTTAGTTTGCTGACCAGGGATGGAACCCAAGTGTCCTGCATTAGGAGGGCAGAGTCTTAGCCACTGGACTACCAGGGAAGTCCTTTTATATGCATTTGTGTATGTGCTGTCTACATCTGTCTGTACACACACACATACACACACACACATGTGCAAGGATAGAGAGAAAGAGAATCAAGGCATGGGTAAGTCTCCGCAAGTAAAACATAAACCAAGGGGGACGGAAACTTCTCCTTGAAAAACATAAGATCATGAATTGAAAAGTAGAGACATGAGGTAACCTCCAGGAAAAAGTCTACCCAAGCATGCTTGTAAAATTGACCTGTGTGCACCAGCTTAATTGTGAAGGGTAGAAAATAAATGAGAGTCTGCATGGTGGTCTGACCCAAAGGCACTTGGAGGCAGCAGCCACTGTAACTGATGACCACTGCATCCTTAGGACAGGTGATGGAAGGTGGGTCAGGTTCTCTGCTTCCCTCCAGGGCTCCATGACCTTGGTGTATGAAGTAAAGAGTAAAAGAACTTTTCCTAACAAGGGTGAATCCAGCTGGGCCTTGGAGAGAAATGAAGTTGTCTACTTCAGTGGAGTTCTACCATAGGAGGGCAAATTAAAAAAAAAAGATAAAAATGAAAATCTAACAGCAAATAGTAGAAGAAAAACCTCCAGGTGGTGAGAGGAATAGATTTTGTGGAGTAAAATTTTCACAAGATTTCTCATCATCTAAACAGTTAATTAGAATTTTATTTAATCCTTTCAACAATGGGGAGGCATAGTATATCAAAAAATGAATATAATTGCTGTGTCAGGGTGTGGAGATCAGAGTCACCAGAGGTGGATGGAACATTAGGGGGTTTTTATAGGCTTTCAGAAAAGAGGTAATAAAGACCTGGACACTTAGTTCTGGATATATATGTTATGTAGTATTTCCTGTTAATTAAAATTCTTAGTATAATGATGGAGGAAGAGAACTTGTTCTATGCTTTATGGTTTTCTAGGAGGTGCTGTGCTATGAAAAGTGGAGAGTACTCCACCCAGCAACAGTCCATTAAAAATTAATTTCTGCAGAAATTCATAAAAACTTGAAAGGATGAAGCAGTTATATATGTACCTTCTATGACCACTCCCTGGTAAATCCCTTTGTATATATGCATCCAGGAGTCTTATGGTAAAATAAGATAAAGTATAGGTAATATTCACATGATAACAAGTGTGGTCAGTTGATAAAATAAAAGCATTTAATGTTTAGATGATGAGAACAGCTTTCCTCTGAACATAAGTTGCACTATAAAGTACACATACATTTTCTGCTAATGAAGTTGAATATTAACTTCCATGCATGAGTGGACAGATTATTAAACAATTAAATTAAGTGTAATTCAGAGACTGGTAATTTGGGGACATCTGAAATTAATCTGTTAATTATGAACTGCATCAGAAGAGTCTTTAGAACAGAATAAACAAAGTGGTAAATTAAATTCCACCTTGTTGGAAAGTTGAATTGGGCTGACATAATTTGCAAGTAAAAATGTGGAAGATGTAATTGAATAATAAAATCACACATTTTTCTTTAGCTTTTTCTATGTACCTTGTCAGACAAAGAAAAAAGGCATTCAGGAAAGGATTGTAAAATAATCATTCAAGTGTTTCTGTGAAAGTTTAAACATGATGGCAGCAAACCCCAATATGTAAGAGTGCCTAAAAATAAAGAAATAAATAAACAAAATAACTATTCCACATTTTTTTTTTTTTTGGGTGAAAAACAGGGTTTATATTTCAAACTTGTGTTTGGGAAAATGAATAAAATATTTAAACAATGCTCTTTTATTGCTTCCATTTTAAATAGAATTTAATTATAAGAGCACAAGTACACAGTTTTTGTGTAAAAACAATATCAGTACATTACAAGCGATACACAAAGAAGATCAGGTGAACCTCTGGTCTGTATTTTAAAGGGCATTCATTTTTGCTTCTGTGGGGTCCTGTTTCATAAGGAAATGAAGAATCATGTGATTTAAGCAGTTAAAATATAGTTTCTTTAAAAAATATTTCCAGGACATTTCCTTCCTTTTGTAAAATGAGCAAATTTCCATAAATCCTTGATATAGTAGAGTCATTCAGTTCAACAACTATTTTAAAAAATGTGTCTTTTTATATTGAGGATATTTTTGTTCCAAGTTTGGCATTTTTAAAAATGAGATAAAAATATGATGAAAGTTCCTAAAAATAAGCAACTCATAGCTCCATTTATAACTAAATTTAAATAGCTATGAGTAAATTAAATTAGTATGTATTATTGTCCCAAATGTACCATGTGTCTGTACTCAATAAAGCAAGCATCATAGTTTTACAAGCAAAAATATGTATGTGCTATATATATTTGTATACTGAATATAATATGCTTTAAATCAATTTAAAATTTAGTTTTGGCATGAGTGAGTGAGTGAGTGAAATTGCTCAGTTGTGTCTGACTCTTTGCGACCCCATGGATTGTAGCCTCTCAGGTTCCTCCATCCATGGGATTTTCCAGGCAAGAGTGCTGGAATGGATTGCCATTTCCTTCTCCAGGGGATCTTCCTGACCCAGGAATCGAACTCGGGTCTCCCGCATTGCAGGCAGATGCTTTACCATCTGAGCCAATATTAAAGAGCAATAAAATGGGTAAATTTGAAACCTCTCAGGAAACTGAAACAAGTATGGTAAATCACATTGTTCAGAAACAACAAAATAAAGGAAGTGTAAAGTATAAAATGTTGTTGTTGCCGTTTAGTTGCTCAGTGGTATCCAACTGTTTGTGATCCCATGGACCATAGCCTGCCAAGCTCCTCTGTCCCTGGGATTTCCCAGGCTAGAATACTGAAGTGGGTTGCCATTTCCTTCTCCGAGGGATTGTGCACATTTAAGGATAGTGGATCTCACCTGTGCCAACTCAGATATACAGGCTAGAGAAAGAAGAGAGAGAATTAGAGAGGGTAACTGAGAGAGAGAGAGAGCACATTTTGAATACAGTCTTTAAGTTTGTCCTTTCTCTAATCACCAGGAACAAGTGCGAGAAGAGACATGAATCAATGTCCTCCTCCCTCTGATTTCTCTCAGAAGGTGTAAGGCTCACTGTACAAAGAGTGATTTTAATGCTTCAAAATATCTACCTATTTTTTCTTCATCTTGACTTCTAAACAAAAATCAACTACCAGATCCAGTGCTCAAGGAAAAAGCAGTTATCTATCCCAGATCTATCCTGAGCCAAATATTTTTAGTCATGGATTTGAAGGATGCTTTCTAAAGTTAAACATATACTAAATCATCCTCTACCTATGACTTTAAGACAATTGAGGGGATTCTTAGACATTATCGGCTATTGCTGCATTTAAATTCCAGGTTACGGGAAACTTGCCCAGCTTTTATATAAACTTATAACTGAAACTCAACAGGCCAAGACTGATAAGCTGCTTTTGTCACCAGAGACTCAAAAGGCTTTTAATACTCTTCAAACTGCTCTCTTACAAACTCCTGCTTTAAGCCTGCCCACAGGGTCAGGATTTCCCAGGTGGTGCTAGTGGTGAAGAACCCACCTGCCAGTGTAGGAGACATAAGAGACACTGGTTCGATCCCTGGGTCAGGAAGATCCCCCGGAGAAGGAAATGGCAACGCAGTCTAGTATTCTTGCCTAGAGAATTCCATGAACAAAGGAGCCTGGTGGGCTACAGTCCATGGGGTCACAAAGAGTCCGACTTAGCAGCATATCCCAGATCTAGAGGAAAAACAAATGGCTGTGTTGGACCCTTTAATTGTGGCATGGCACTTAATCCTCAGTGGAGTGTTTCTGGAAGGGATCTGTCTGTGTTAATTTGCTTGGGCTGTTGTAACAAAACATTACAAACTTGTTGTTCAGTCACTCAGTTGTCAAAGTGATGTCTGCTTTTTAATGGGCTGTCTAGGTTGGTCATAGCTTTTCTTCCGAGGGGCAAGCATCTTTTAATTTCATGGTTTCAGTCACAATCCACCATGATTTTGGTGCCCAAGAAGATAGTCTGTCACTGTTTCCATTTTCCCCCATCTATTTGCCAGGAAGTGATAGGACTGGATGCCATGATCTTAGTTTTTGGTATATTGAGTTTTAGGCCAGCTTTTTCACTCTTCTTTTTCCCCCTCATTAAGAGGCTCTTTAGTTCTTCTTCACTTTCCATCATTAGGGTGGTATCATCTGCGTATCTGAGGTTATTGATATTTTTCCCGGCAATCTTGATTCCAGCTTGTGCTTCATCCAGCCTGGCATTTCACATGATGTGCTCTGCATAGAGGTTAAATAAGCAGAGTGACAATATACAGCCTTGATATTCCTTTCCCAATTTTGAACCAGTCCATTGTTCCATGTCCGGTTCTTAGCTGTTGCTTCTTGACCTGTATACAGGTTTTTCAAGAGGCAGGTAAAGTGGTCTGATATTCCCATATCTTTAAGAATTTTCCACAGTTTGTTGTGATCCACACAGTTAAAGGCTTTAGCAGTCTTTGAAGTAGTCTTTCTAGTAGTCAATGAAGCAGAAATATGTTTTTCTGGAATTTCCTTGCTTTTTCTATGATCCAATGAATATTGGCAATTTGATCTCTGGTTCTTCTCCTTTTCTAAATCCAACTTCTAAATCACAAACTGAGTGGCTTTAAACAACAGAAATGTATTCTCATATAGGCAGAGGCTAGAAGTCTGAAGTCAAGGTATCAGCAGGGCCATGCTCCCTCTAATGGCTCTAGAAGGGCCAGTCAGTTCCATGTCTTTCTCTTAGCTTCTGGTGTTGCTGGCAGTCTTCAACAGTCTTTGACATTACTCCAGTCTTCAATCACTTCTTTCATTGTCAGTTGGTGTTCTCTCTGTGTCTGTGTGTCTTCTCTTCTTATGAAGACACAAGCCATATTTGACTACAGCCTATCCTAATGATCTCATCTTAACTTGATTACATCTGCAAAGACCATAGTTCCAAATATAATCACATTCCCAGATATCAGGGATTAGGACAAACATTTTTTTGGAGTGGAGGAAAGTTACAATTCGACCCAAGACAGGGTGTTATGGTTAATTTTGAATTTTTTTCCCCTTCTGTACCAACTTTAGACCTGAGTTCCCACTTAGGATATGACTCTATGGAACATAAATATAAAGGTGTCAGAAATATTTCACACTGTTTGTAAAATAAAAGGTATTTTATCTTATGTTAAGTTTCTTTTCCAATAAGAAGTATTGATTCTTATGTGCTGAGAATTCTAAATCATATATTTTCTTAAATATTCAGCTGTAACTAGAGAGTCCCAGAGAAGCTACTAGAATAATAACCACTTTATTCTTGACATGTCCTTAGATTTTTAGTTCTTCTGTTAACATTTGCTCTCTACATCCAAGCTGACAGTAGAAGGAATAATGATTAAGGCTATCTCAATCACAATTGTGTTTAATATGATATGTAATTATACAGAAAAAAAAATTAGTCCAAATTAATTTCAAGTCACTTTAAAAGAAATAACTTTCCTGAATTTAACTGGTTTCCCTCCTTTGATTTTAGGCAGCTTTACATTCAATAAATCTTGAAAAGATAGGGCAAAATCTCACTAATTTATATGGAAAAGAAGCTATAGACAGATCCACTTTTAGACTTTCAAGGCACTGAAATAAATCTAAGGTTCTCTGTAAAGTAAGTATCGGTTAAGAAGTGACTCTGGAGTTGAACAGGCTATGTGTATATATTAATCTTAGTAGTAGTACTTACTAAGACAAATCCCCATATATAAAATGGGCATAATAATGACATAATTATCACCAGGTATTAAATAGAATAATTTAAGAAGATTGAGTCCAAAAATAAATTTTCAAATTATTAGTAAAGTATTTATAGGAAAATAACTATTCACACAATGAATATTTGTTTAAAACATAAATTTTTCCAAGTTGCTTCATGCCATATCTTGAGGTAATTAAGAAATTCATCAGACATTATTCCGAACTTCAAGGATCTCTTAATTCAAGTGGGAAAACTCATAATTAGTTTTAAAAGTCATCAAAGTAAAAATGAGGGCAAATATGGCTAAAAACACTGGGACGACCCAGAGGGATGGTATGGGGAGGGAGGAGGGAGGAGGGTTCAGGATGGGGAACACATGTTTACCTGTGGCAGATTCATTTCGATATTTGGCAAAACTAATACAATTATGTAAAGTTTAAAAATAAAATAAAATTTAAAAAAAATATGAGGGCAGAGTCTGGAAATACCTTATTTCCTAAAAGTTTGAAACCAGACAGGATCCTGCAGGATCTTCTTGGGGACAGGTCCCTGTGTTCTCCCACCTATCTCTCGTTTGTAGACAAGCTTTAGCCTCCTAAGCCTTCCCTAGTTCCAAAGAGCAAATTTAATAAGAGAAGTGAGAAAATGTAGAAACAAAGAAAAACAGTCAGGCAAGACAAAATAATAACAGTTTAGCCATAAAACAAAGTCAAGGATTTTAGTTCCTCCTTAAGTGCTATAGATAATATCTTGAGCTTCATCCTTGAGTTGTTTTGCAGATACTGAAATCCCCACCAGAGGGAAGTAGTTTTAACTGCATGCTGGCTAACTGCCTGTAGTAGACCTCAGAGTAGTTGGAGACAGAAAGTTGACTATTAAGGTTCCAGAACTATCATTCTGTTAACCATTAACCAATTACAGACTTGTGCATGACTAGTCTGGTACCCTGGAACCCATACCCTTAATATTGCCTTTAAACTTTTTTTTTCTAAAAGCCATTGGGGAATTCAGATCTTTTGATCATGAGCTGTTCTCCTTACTCCTTAAATGCTGTAATATCCTACACCACAACCCAGGGTCTGTAGATTGGTTTTGCAGCATATCAGTTGAACAGACCCAAGTTCAATTTGGTAACAATTTGGAAAGAGCAAGAGATAGGAGATCAGAATCTGAATGCTATTCATAATCACCTCTGAATCTACTGTGAGGACAACATCTTGGATGTGTTCTCCAAGAAAACTGCACTGGTTTATGTACTGTTTTCAATTTATTTACACAAAACCATGGGAAATCTCATGGACAGAGGAGCCTTGTGGGCTACAGTCCATGGGGTCACAAAAGAATCAGACATGACTTAGCGACTAAACTAAACTAAATGCATGCTATATATTATGAAAGATTAAAGTTCCTACAGTGATTTGGTTGTATATGATTTTTGCCTAAGGCCCTGATATTAAAAATCAACTTTATTGCACTTTATAAAATTCCTATAAGATAGCCCAGTCTTCAGTTCAGTTTCTCAGTCGTGTCCAACTCTTTGCGACCCCATGAACAGCAGCACACCAGGCCTCCCTGTCCATCATCAGCTCCCAGAGTTCAACCAAACCCATGTCCATTGAGTTGGTGATGCCATCCAACCATCTCATCCTCTGTTGTCCCCTTCTCCTCCTGCCCTCAATCTTTCCCAGCATCAGGGTTTTTTCCAATGAGTCAGGTCTTCACATCAGATGGCCAAAGTATTGGAGTTTCAGCTTCAACATCAGTCCTTCCAATGAACACGCAGGACTGATCTCCTTTAGGATGGACCGGTTGGATCTCCTTGCAGTCCAAGGGACTCTCAAGAGTCTTCTCCAACACCAAAGTTCAAAAGCCTCAATTCTTCAGTGCTCAGTTTTCTTTATAGTCCAACTCTCACATCCATACATGACCAGTGGAAAAACAATAGCCTTGACTAGACAGACCTTTGTTGACAAAGTAATGTCTCTGCTTTTCAATAGGCTGTCTAGGTTGGTCATAACTTTCCTTCCAAGGAGCAAGTGTCTTTTAATTTCATGGCTGCAATCACCATCTACAGTGATTTTGGAGCCCAGAAAAATAAAGTCAGCCATTATTTCCACTGTTTCCCCATCTATTTCCCATGAAGTGATGGGACTGGATGCCATGATCTTAGTTTTCTGAATGTTGAGCTTTAAGCCAACTTTTTCACTCTCCTCTTTTACTTTCATCAAGAGGCTCTTTAGTTCTTCGCTTTCTGCTATAAGGGTGGTGTCATTTGCATATCTGAGGTTATTGGTATTTCTCCTGGCAATCTTGATTCCAGCTTGTGCTTCCTACAGCCCAGCATTTCTCCTGATGTACTCTGCATATAAGTTAATTAAGCAGGGTGACAATATACAGCCTCGAGGTACTCCTTTTCCTATTTGGAACCAGTCTGTTGTTCCATGTCCAGTTCTAGCTGTTGCTTCCTGACCTGCATACAGGTTTCTCAAGAGGCAGGCCAGGTGGTCTGGTATTTCCATCTTTTTCAGAATTTTCCACAGTTTACTGTGATCCACACAGTCAAAGGCTTTGGCATAGTCAATAAAGCAGAAATAGATGTTTTTCTGGAACTCTCTTGCTTTTTTGATGATGTATTGGATGTTGGCAATTTGATCTCTGGTTCCTCTGCCTTTTCTAAAACCAGCTTGAACATCAGGAAGTTCACGGTTCACATATTGCTGAAGCCTGGCTTGGCACAGAAGTGGGGCGGCTGTAACAGTGTGGAAGTGTGGCTGAGAGGAGCTACCCCATGTACAAGGTCAGGGGTGGTGGCTGAGAGGAGATACCCCACATCCAAGGTAAGGAGCAGCTGCTGCGCTTTGCTGGAGCAGCCGTGAAGAGACATCCCACGTCCAAGGTAAGATAAACCCAAGTAAGACAGGAGAAGGTAAAAGAAACCCAAGTAAGACAGTAGGCACTGAGAGAGGGAATCAGAGGGCAGACAGACTGAAACCACAATCACAACTAGCCAATCTGATCACATGGACCACAGCCTTGTCTCACTCAATGAAACTAAGCCATGCCCTGTGGGACCACCCAAGATGGGGGTTGGGGGGTGGGGTCATGGTGGAGAGGTCTGACAGAATGTGGTCCACTGGAGAAAGGCATGGCAAACCACTTCAGTATTCTTGCCTTGAGAACCCTAATTTTCTTGAAGAGATCTCTAGTCTTTCCCATTCTATTGTTTTCCTCTATTTCTTTGCATTGATCACTGAGG
This sequence comes from Bos indicus, assembly GCF_029378745.1. Lineage (NCBI taxonomy): Eukaryota > Metazoa > Chordata > Mammalia > Artiodactyla > Bovidae > Bos > Bos indicus. The sequence continues at coordinate 57,835,633 of NC_091761.1, read as the reverse complement.
AAGGCTTTCTTATCTCTCCTTGCTATTCTTTTTTTTTTTTTGCCACTTAACCTATTTTTTTTTTTAAGTCTACATTCAAATGGGTATATCCCTCCTTTTCTCCTTTGCTTTTTGCTTCCTTTCTTTTCATAGCTATTTGTAAGGCCTCCTCAGACAGTCATTTTGCTTTTTTACAATTTATACCAAAAAAAATCATGTGTAATTCTACTTCTATGAATTTATCTTCAGAAAATAAGAATATGCACAAATATTAGCTACTAGCGTGTTTATTCCAGGGTATATGTAATAAAATTGGGGGAAAATCTATGCAAATGTTTGATTATAGGAGATTTGTTAAGTTCGTCATTAAAAATCAATAGATACATGGTCATTTAATAATACTGTAAGTTATGTGTAATAAAATGATGATCTACTTATGATTTAAAGTAATAAGAACAGATTGTAAAATAGAATATACTCTTTAATCCCACTTATTAAAAAATTGATATTAAATCATACACACAGAAAAAAGTCTAGTGTTTTTAATTTTCTTTATTGTGTTTATAATTGGTTCCTATTTTTCCATACATATTTAACCAGCCTAATTTAAAAATCTTATTACAAGTGAATTAAGATGGTTTATAGCCATAATCTGAAACTCTGGATTCATTCAGTAGAATAATTAGGTTTTGTGGTTTTTTAAAAACTTTATGGAAGGCAGAGCACAAATTTTATCCTAAAAATTTAATCCTTTTGTGGTAAAATAAAATATAGATATAGAAAATCACACATAATATATGTGTGTGTGTGTGTTTGCTCAGTCATGTCCTACTCTTGTGGCCCCATGACTGTAGCCTTCCAGGCTCCTTTGCCCATAGGAAAGGAGTACATCAAGGCTGTATATTGTCACCCTGCTTATTTAACTTGTATGCAGAGTACATCATGAGAAATGCTGGGCTGGATGAAGCATAAGTTGGAATCAAGATTGCCAGGAGAAATATCAATAACCTCAGATATGCAAATGACACCACCCTTATGGCAAAAAGTGAAGAAGAACTAAAGAATCTCTTGATGAAAGTGAAAGTGGAGAGTGAAACAGTTGGCTTAAAACTCAACATTCATAAAATTAAGATCTTGGCATCTGGTCCCATCACTTCATGGCAAATAGATGGGGAAACAATGGAAATAGTGACAGACTTTATTTTTCTGGGCTCCAAAATCACTGCAGATGGTGACTGCAGCCATGAAATTAAAAGATGCTTGCTCCTTGAAAGAAAAGTTATGAGCTGTCTAGACAGCATGTTAAAAAACAGAGACATTACTTTGCCAACAAAGGTCCATCTAGTCAAAGCTATGTTTTTTTCCAGTAGTCATGTATGGATGTGAGAGTTGGACTATAAAAAAAGCTGAGGGATGAAGAACTGATGCTTTTGAACTGTGGTGTGGAGAAGACTCTCAAGAGTTCCTTGGACTGCAAGGAGATCCAACCAGTCAGTCCTAAAGGAAATCAGTCCTGAATATTCGTAGGAAGGACTGATGCTAAAGCTGATACTCCAATACTTTGGCCACCTGATGTGAAGGACTGACTCATTTGAAAAGACCCTGATGATGGAAAAAATTGAAGGCAGGAGGAGAAGGGGACAACAGAGGGTGAGATGGTTGGATGGCATCACCAACTCATTGAACATAAATTTAAATGAACTCCAGGACTTGGTGATGGACAGGGAAGCGTGGTGTGCTGCAGTCCTTGGGGTTGCAAAGAGTCAGACACGACTGAGCAACTGAACTGAACTGGACTGCAGCCTGCCAGGTTCCTCCGCCCATGGAATTTTCCCTGGTCCCTGGCAAGAATATTGAGGTGGGTTGCCATCCCCTTCACCAGGGGATTTTCCCAACACAGGGATATAACCCGTGTCTATCATGTTTCCTGCATTGGCAGGCAAGTTCTTTACCTCTAGCACCATCTTATGAGTTGTTATGAGGCAAGCACCTTTACACTTATTACCCAGATAAATATATAATATTATCAGTGACTCCAGAAGCCCTTCCATGTGCGTGCCCTCATGTCATGTCCTGTCCTCTCACCAAGAAGTAACCATTATCCTGACTTTCAGCAATCACTTTTTGTATTTGTCTTATAAATGTGTGTTTCTAAACACAGTTGCTTAGTCACGCTCATTCACATTTTTAGTCCAGGTGCTACCCATTCCATGGTAAAATTTGCTATGTTTCTCAGTGCCCTGTATATCTTGAGGTTTGACACCTGGAACAAAAAGTCTCATCAGACTTAGGTTTGATACCACAGGCAAGATTATAGGTAGTGCATGTGTTTTCATCAGGGTTTTCCCTCTTTTTATATAGGTAGGATGCTACTTACGGCTAATGATCTAATGTTTATTCTTTGGGAGAACAATTGCAATAAAATTGCAAAATGGTGATATTTCAGTTCTGTTCTTTTTCATACACTATTCAGACTAGTTTATAAAGAGATGCTTACCCAATCTATAATTTGATAACTCATATTATAGTAGTGAAGTTCATATGGGGAAGGTCAGATAAATACTTGATTCTTTAACTACATTTACTAGTTTGCTGTCATCTCTCAAAGGTGCCCATTAATTATCTGCTTTTTAAATCCTTATTAGTCTAATGATTTAAACATATTTGATTAATTGCAATGAATTGTACTTTATTTTGAAGCTCAAATTGATCCTCTAAGAACCTCTTCAGCTTTGTTCTTGAGTGCCTTTGACACAACACTAGCAGTGTTGGACAGTTCCTCTTTAGCAGTTATGAGAAGTTTCAAGCTCATCTTGTACTTCCTTGCTTTGAGTACGCAATTAATTATTTCCTAAAGAAGAAAACACCATTGTGAAAAATCTTGAAAAAACAATATTTTAAGGCTGAAGATATCTGAACAATAGGGATTCTTATTCATATTGTGCTTGGTCATTGTTTTATGCTTTTTGGATGACTAAAGCTAGAAAGTATTCTATTCAAATCCAATGAATATCCAATCTATTCATCAATGATGAATATCATCAATCTATTCATACATATATACAAGTATATGAAAGTGAAAGTCACTCACTCCTGTCCAACTCTTTGGGACCCCATGGTCTATACAGTCCATGGAATTCTCCAGGCCAGAATACTGGAGTGGGTAGTCTTTCCCTTCTCCAGGGGATCGTCCCAACCCAGGGATCGAACCCAGGTCTCTCATGTTGCAGGTGAATTCTTTATCAGCTGAGCCACAAGGGAAGCCCAAGAATACTAGTGTGGGTAGCTGATCCCTTCTCCAGGGGATATTCCCAACCTAGGAATCAAACCGGGATCTCTTGAACTGCCAGTGGATTCTTTACCAACTGAGCTATCAAAGAAGCCCATACATACATTTATATGCATATGTGCATATATTATGGGCATGTATATGCATATATTATGGGCTTACCCCATGGCTCAGTAGTCAGGAATCTGCCTGCAATGCGGGAGACATGAGTTAGATTCCTGGGTCAGGAAGATCCCCTGGAATAGGAAATGGCAACCCACTCCAGTATACTTGCCTGGAGGATCCCATGGACAGAGGAGCCTGGAGTACCATAGTCCATAGCGTCACACATAGTCAGACACTACTGACTATGCGTGCATAGCATGCATGCATATATTATAAACATTTTCATGAGTTTATATGAGTTTATACTATGTCCTTTTAAGTCAAATTTAAAACTATATATATATATATATATTTTAATGAATCTCTATTCCTCCTTTTTTCCACACTAAGAAAACTGCTTTTTAAGGACACAGGGAGTGGTAGAATTAGTCTATCCCATAATTATTCTTTTATTTTTTTCCATGTTATATACATTAGGTTCAGAATAACTATACTAATATCATTACCATCAATATTACATTCTTACTTATTCATTCTCCACTCTTTCCTTATTTTTATAGTTTTACCATAGCCACTCTGGCTGAGCATATAGCCATTTCATATTATGCATTCGTATTAAATTTCATCTCCCATGAATGGAGGAGCCTGGAAGGCTGCAGTCCATGGGGTCGCTGAGAGTCGGACACGACTGAGCGACTTCCCTTTCACTTTTCACTTTCATGCATTGGAGAAGGAAATGGCAACCCACTCCAGTGTTCTTGCCTGGAGAATCCTGGGGACGGGGGAGCCTGGTGGGCTGCCGTCTATGGGGTCACACAGAGTCGGACATGACTGAAGCGACTTAGCAGCAGCAGCAGTCTTACTAGATGAGAAGTCTAGTCTTACCAGATGAGAGGGAATGGCTACCTACTCCAATATTCTTGCCTGAGAAATCCTATGGACAGAGGAGCCTGGTGGGCTACAGTAGTTGGGGTCTCAAAGAGTCAGACATGACTGAGCAACTAACACATTAAAGTTAGTCTTACTTCTGTAAGTAGCTACATCACCATCTATTCTCTTGTCATTTGAGTTATATGGAATCTGATCTCTAAGAATTCTCCAGAAAGACTTTGGAAGCAATACTGTGAGTTTTTGCCTGTTCATATAGTTTGTGTCTGCTATGTTGACATTAGTTTTGCTGGATATGAAATCATTGGTTCAGATTTTCTTTTTCTGAATATTTTAGTTTTGTAATTCTTTTTAACAAAGTATTGCTGTTGAATAGCCTAATGATAATCTATTTTTTTCTACCACAGTATAAGTATCTCACTATTTTTGCCAGAGAAAGGGATTCTTCTGTCTTTAAAAATTTTTTAGAAAATTTAATAGAATAGGTCTCTGTATTAGTCTCAGATATGTGATGTGATTTTTTAGTATGAAGTTTCAATTAAAAAAAAAACTTTCAGGAATGCTTTCATGATTTTAGCTTTTGTTCTGTTCCTTTGCTTCAGTATTCTTTAGGGATTACTATTTCCATATGTAAGATCTGGCATATTGTTAACATTTTTCACTTTTTTTCAGATCTCTTATATAACTTTTCATTTCTTTTTTATTGAAATATAAAACTTTCATTTTATATTTCTCTTAAGACATCATTTTCTGTGTTAATTTTTCTTATTCTGTTCCTCTAATTTATTATTAATTTAAATTTATGTTTTCCTTTAGTTCAAATTCTCATCTTTATATTATATTGCTTATGAATTTTTCTACTTTTGATTTATATTGTTCTTTAATGTATTGTATCATTTATTACTATCTCTTGTTCATTTAAAAGTGAAAGTGTTAGTCGCTCAGTCATATCCGACTCCTCTGTCCATGGGATTCTCCAGGCATTGGGTTGGAGTGGGTTGCCCCCATTCCTTTCTCCAGGGGATCTTCCCAACCAAGGGCTTGAACCTGAGTCTCCTGCATCGCAGGCAGATTCTTTACCGTCTGAGCCACAAAGGATTCGTTTTGTTCTGTTCCTTAGACATGTCTTTCTGGCATGCAGTTCATGATCTGTAAGGATTGTATTCTGCTCCTTATTCTTTCTCTCCTTTTTAGGGCAACACTGTTCAGATTGACTTCAATACTTTCATGTTGTTCATTTTTATTTGAAATAAATCTTGACAAAATTTTAGAGGAAAATATGACTCAAGATAGCTTTGATCACTTCACAGAGCCCTTCTGTTTTTTGTGTGTGCGTAGTGTTCAAAATAATGATGATGGCTTGCTTTCTCAGGTTTTTGGTTCTCTCTTCTCTCCCCAACCAGGCATGTTTATCTGCATTTTCTTTCCTTCTCCTCTATCTGCCCGTTTTCTGCCTGATTTTAATGTTATACCACCAGTTTCTTTTCAGTGTAGATCCTTGTTCTGGAGGAAAACCTTGGCTAGTCAGTTTCAACAAGTCATAAAATCTAGACTTTCTTCTCTCTCTTTAAGATTTTATGTTGGGACCATTGTACTCACTGGAGAACGAATTGGGCAAAACCTTATCTAATTTCAACTGTTGTTTTTAAATTGACCCAGCATGATTTCCAACGACTGCCTGTTACCTAATTTAAGGTTCTTCTGTTCTCGGGTATATCACTCACCCTTTATTTCTCTCTTCTTTCATCCTCACATGATACTGATAAGATGCCAATCTTGTGGCTGCTGGTGGAGTCCTCTCTCCTGCTTAAATATTGTGGTTTGTGAGAATGCCTTTCGTGGTACTTACTGTCCATAGATTTTATGTATGTATATGTGCTTAGTCACTTAGTTGTGTGCAGCTCTTTGCAACCCTTTGGACTGTAGCCCACCAGGCTCCTCCGTCCATGGGATTTCCCAGGCAAGAATACTGGAGTGGGTTGCCATTTCCTTCTTGAGGGGATCTTCCTAACCCAGAGGTCAAACCCTGTGTCTTCTGTGTCTCCTGCATTGCAGAAGAATTATTTACCCATTGAGCCGTTTAAGAAATCCTATATATGTATGTAATTGGTGTCTCGTTACTTAGTCTGTCTTTATCTGGAGACTGGAAGAGATTCACAAATGTGCCCCACTTCTGCCAGTTTCCTCATTTTTTTAAACTCCAAAGAGATCATGTAGATATAGCCTCAATTAATTGGTTCATTAGATTCATTATTATCTGGTGAATCCTATATATTACCTGTACTCTGGCAATGGAAATAATGTAAGGACTTGCCTTTCCTTTTGGAGTATAATGGAAATATGAAATCACAGCTTGGAACACAAGAGAAAGAAAAATCTCTGATTTGTTATACTTAAGAAAATGTCAGGAGCAATTTAGACCATATCCTGGAGGCTAAGGTCTAATTTTATTTGAGCTACATTACTCCTGCACCTGCTCAAGGGTACGCCTACTCTATGAAGTTGTGTCTTAAGTGGAGACTGACTGTTCTAAATTGTTGTTTAATTTTAGCTTGGCGATGCAAGAGCTCAGTTCTTTCAGTGCATTTACATCAATGCCATGGTCTGCTGCACTGCAGTTTATTCTGCACATAAACACTATCTCAAATTTGCAGTGAGGATGACTGCAATCATTCACACCACATATTAATAGTATGGTGATTTAATTACTATACAAATTGATTCATAATTAATCAGGTAGGTAGAGCTTTAATAAGTTGTATGCACTGTGAAATATATCAAGTCTGATACTGCTCACTAGTGCTGCTCTTATTGTCTCCAGAGTCTAGTGGAGTTGACCAGGCTAGTCCTCTTAATGCCACAAACCAGTTTTTAGAGTCATCCCAAGATACTTTCCTGATGGCTCAGACGGTAAAGTCTGCCCTCAGTGCAGGAGGCCTGAATTCGATCCCTGAGTCTGGAAGATCCACTGGAGAAGGAAATGGCAATCCACTTCAGTATTCTTGCTGGAAAATCCCATGGATGGAGGAGCCTGGTGGGATCAGTCCATAGCATCGCAAAGCATCAGGCAGACTAAGTGACTACACTTTCACTTTCAAGACACTTAGTTTTTTTTTCCTGAAGCAACTGAGAGTGTACTCAAGAGTTTTGGAATCCAGTTATTCTTATTACCTTCTCAGGATCACTTGTCTGAGGAAATAGCTTATTGGCCCTGTTGTATTGAGTTGTCCAAAAGGTTCTTTTGGACTGATTTTATGGGAAAATCCAAATGAATCTTTTGGTCAACTGAATATATAATTTACTGTAGTATGCTAGAAATAGATAATAGTCAATCGCTTCTTTTTTCTACATTTTATTGCTTTACTTATCTGCTTTGGGATATTACTAGGTTTTTGATCTGCGTACCTTAAACAAACCGTGATGCTTAGTTTTATGTGTAAACTTGGCTAGACCATGGCATATTTTGGATATTTTGTCAAATGTTATTCTAGATGTTTCTCTGAACTATTTTTGTTTTGTTTTGTTTTTACTTTTGGATGTGATTAACATTCACATCAGTAAACCTTGTGTAAAGCAGATTAGTCCCCATATTACAGGTGAACCTCATGCAATCAGCTAAGGCCTTCAGAAAAAGACTGTTCCCTAAAGAGGAGGCAGTTCTGTCAGTAGACTGCCTTTGGACTTGAACTGAAACTCTTCCCTGTGTTTCTAGCCTGTGGCTTATCTACAGATTTCGGACTTGCCAGTCTCTACAATCATGTGAGCCAATTCCTAAAAATAAATTCTCTCCCATAGACTGCCCCCCATACACACACACCATATTGGTTCTGTTTCTCTGGAGAACCCTGACTAATACACAAATTATCTATATATGGTCAGAAACATAGAGTTTTTACATTGATATGCATGCATTCTAATTAGTTCTCACAGATTATTTTTTTTTTTGCACTTTTATTTATTTATTTATTTTTTAAATTTAATGTATTTTATTTTATTTATTTTTTTTAATTTTATTTTATTTTTAAACTTTACATAATTGTATTAGTTTTGCCAGATATCAAAATGAATCCACCACAGGTATACATGTGTTCCCCATCCTGAACCCTCCTCCCTCCTCCCTCCCCATACCATCCCTCTGGGTCGTCCCAGTGCACTAGCCCCAAGCTTCCAGTATCGTGCATCGAACCTGGACTGGCATCTCGTTTCATACATGATATTTTACATGTTTCAATGCCATTCTCCCAAATCTTCCCACCCTCTCCCTCTCCCACAGAGTCCATAAGACTGTTCTATACATCAGTGTCTCTTTTGCTGTCTCGTACACAGGGTTATTGTTACCATCTTTCTAAATTCCATATATATGCGTTAGTATACTGTATTGGTGTTTTTCCTTCTGGCTTACTTCACTCTGTATAATAGGCTCCAGGTTTGTCCACCTCATTAGAACTGATTCAAATGTATTCTTTTTAATGGCTGAGTAATATTCCATTGTGTATATGTACCACTGCTTTCTTATCCATTCATCTGCTGATGGACATCTAGGTTGCTTCCATGTCCTGGCTATTATAAACAGTGCTGTGATGAACATTGGGGTACACGTGTCTCTTTCCCTTCTGGTTTCCTCAGTGTGTATGCCCAGCAGTGGGATTGCTGGATCATAAGGCAGTTCTATTTCCAGTTTTTTAAGGAATCTCCACACTGTTCTCCATAGTGGCTGTACTAGTTTGCATTCCCACCAACAGTGTAAGAGAGTTCCCTTTTCTCCACACCCTCTCCAGCATTTACTATTTGTAGACTTTTGGATCGCAGCCATTCTGACTGGTGTGAAATGGTACCTCATAGTGGTTTTGATGTGCATTTCTCTGATAATGAGTGATGTTGAGCATCTTTTCATGTGTTTGTTAGCCATCTGTATGTCTTCTTTGGAGAAATGTCTATTTAGTTCTTTGGCCCATTTTTTGATTGGGTCATTTATTTTTCTGGAATTGAGCTGTAGGAGTTGCTTGTATATTTTTGAGATTAGTTGTTTGTCAGTTGCTTCATTTGCTATTATTTTCTCCCATTCTGAAGGCTGTCTTTTCACCTTGCTAATAGTTTCCTTTGATGTGCAGAAGCTTTTAAGGTTAATTAGGTCCCATTTGTTTATTTTTGCTTTTATTTCCAATATTCTGGTAGGTGGGTCATAGAGGATCCTGCTGTGATGTATGTCAGAGAGTGTTTTGCCTATGTTCTCCTCTAGGAGTTTTATAGTTTCTGGTCTTACGTTGAGATCTTTAATCCATTTTGAGTTTATTTTTGTGTATGGTGTTAGAAAGTGTTCTAGTTTCATTCTTTTACAAGTGGTTGACCAGATTTCCCAGCACCACTTGTTAAAGAGATTGTCTTTAATCCATTGTATATTTTTGCCTCCTTTGTCAAAGATAAGGTGTCCATATGTGCATGGATTTATCTCTGGGCTTTCTATTTTGTTCCATTGATCTATATTTCTGTCTTTGTGCCAGTACCATACTGTCTTGATGACTGTGGTTTTGTAGTAGAGCCTGAAGTCAGGTAGGTTGATTCTTCCAGTTCCATTCTTCTTTCTCAGGATCGCTTTGGCTATTTGAGGTTTTTTGTATTTCCATACAAATTGTGAAATTATTTGTTCTAGCTCTGTGAAGAATACTGTTGGTAGCTTGATAGGGATTGCATTGAATCTATAAATTGCTTTGGGTAGTATACTCATTTTCACTATATTGATTCTTCCAATTCATGAATATGGTATATTTCTCCATCTATTAGTGTCCTCTTTGATTTCTTTCACCAGTGTTTTATAGTTTTCTATATATAGGTCTTTAGTTTCTTTAGGTAGATATATTCCTAAGTATTTTATTCTTTCTGTTGCAATGGTGAATGGAATTGTTTCCTTAATTTCTCTTTCTATTTTCTCATTATTAGTGCATAGGAATGCAAGGCATTTCTGTGTGTTGATTTTATATCCTGCAACTTTACTATAGTCATTGATTAGTTCTAGTAATTTTCTGGTGGAGTCTTTAGGGTTTTCTCTGTAGAGGATCATGTCATCTGCAAATAGTGAGAGTTTTACTTCTTCTTTTCCAATTTGGATTCCTTTTATTTCTTTTTCTGCTCTGATTGCTGTGGCCAAAACTTCCAAAACTATGTTGAATAGTAATGGTGAAAGTGGGCACCCTTGTCTTGTTCCTGACTTTAGAGGAAATGCTTTCAGTTTTTCACCATTGAGGATAATGTTTGCTGTGGGTTTGTCATATATAGCTTTTATTATGTTGAGGTATGTTCCTTCTATTCCTGCTTTCTGGAGAGTTTTTATCATAAATGGATGTTGAATTTTGTCAAAGGCTGTCTCTGCATGTATTGAGATAATCATATGGTTTTTATTTTTCAATTTGTTAATGTGGTGTATTACATTGATTGATTTGTGGATATTAAAGAATCCTTGCATCCCTGGGATAAAGCCCACTTGGTCATGGTGTATGATCTTTTTAATGTGTTGTTGGATTCTGATTGCTAGAATTTTGTTAAGGATTTTTGCATCTATGTTCATCAGTGATATTGGCCTGTAGTTTTCTTTTTTTGTGGGATCTTTGTCAGGTTTTGGTATTAGGGTGATGGTGGCCTCATAGAATGAGTTTGGAAGTTTACCTTCCTCTGCAATTTTCTGGAAGAGTTTGAGCAGGATAGGTGTTAGCTGTTCTCTAAATTTTTGGTAGAATTCAGCTGTGAAGCCGTCTGGACCTGGGCTTTTGTTTGCTGGAAGATTTTTGACTACAGTTTCAATTTCCGTGCTTGTGATGGGTCTGTTAAGATTTTCTATTTCTTCCTGGTCGAGTTTTGGAAAGTTGTACTTTTCTAAGAATTTGTCCATTTCTTCCACGTTGTCCATTTTATTGGCATATAATTGTTGATAGTAGTCTCTTATGATCCTTTGTATTTCTGTGTTGTCTGTTGTGATCTCTCCATTTTCATTTCTAATTTTATTGATTTCATTTTTCTCCCTTTGTTTCTTGATGAGTCTGGCTAATGGTTTGTCAATTTTATTTATCCTTTCAAAGAACCAGCTTTTGGTTTTGTTGATTTTTACTATGGTCTCTTTTGTTTCTTTTGCATTTATTTCTGCCCTAATTTTTAAGATTTCTTTCCTTCTACTAACCCTGGGGTTCTTCATTTCTTCCTTTTCTAGGTGCTTTAGGTGTAGTTAGGTTGTTTATTTGACTTTTTTCTTGTTTCTTGAGGTGTGCCTGTATTGCTATGAACTTTCCCCTTAGGACTGCTTTTACTGTGTCCCACAGGTTTTGGGTTGTTGTGTTTTCATTTTCATTCATTTCTATGCAAATTTTGATTTCTTTTTTGATTTCTTCTCTGATTTGTTGGTTATTCAGCAGCATGTTGTTCAGCCTCCATATGTTGGAATTTTTCATAGTTTTTCTCCTGTAATTGAGATCTAATCTTACTGCATTGTGGTCAGAAAAGATGCTTGGAATGATTTCTATTTTTTTGAATTTTACCAAAGCTAGCTTTATGGCCCAGGATGTGATCTATCCTGGAGAAGGTTCCATGTGCGCTTGAGAAAAAGGTGAAATTCATTGTTTTGGGATGAAATGTCCTATAGACATCAATTAGGTCTAGCTGGTCTATTGTATCATTTAAAGTTTGTGTTTCCTTGTTAATTTTCTGTTTAGTTGATCTATCCATAGGTGTGAGTGGGGTATTAAAGTGTCCCACTATTATTGTGTTATTGTTAATTTCTCCTTTCATACTTGTTAGCATTTGTCTTACATATTGCGGTGCTCCCGTGTTGGGTGCATATATATTTATAATTGTTATATCTTCTTCTTGGATTGATCCTTTGATCATTATGTAGTGACCTTCTTTGTCTCTTTTCACAGCCTTTGTTTTAAAGTCTATTTTATCTGATATGAGTATTGCTACACCTGCTTTCTTTTGGTCCCTATTTGCATGGAAAATCTTTTTCCAGCCCTTCACTTTCAGACCTAAAGTTATTTCCTGGCAGGACTCTGTACCTAAGTAAAAGGCCAAATAAGGATAGTTCTGCTCTACCTCTTAAGAAAAGGAATTCTGCTTTTCTTCCCCTTGTAAATGGAAGGTAGGATGCGAGGCCTACCACAAGATTGAGGTATAAGGGAAAAGTGGCCCTGACTTGAGCTTAGACTGTAACCAATGGCAAAAAGAATCATCATGGGTCACTTATGACTGGGATATGCTTATCAGGGTAGAGGACGAGAGGTTTTAGAGAAGATAGACGATGCGTTTAGACTCTGTATCAATTTATAGTTATGTCCATTGATAGATGAATATATATACACACATATACATATGCATGGACTTCCCTGGTGGCTCAGATGATAAAGAGTTTGCCCACAATGGGGGAAACCCAGGTTCAATCCCTGGCTCTGAAACATCCACAGGAGAAGGAAGTGACTACAAACTCCAGTATTCTTGTCTGGGAAATCCCATGGACAGAGGAGCCTGATGGAGTACAGTCCATGAGGTCGCAAAGAGTCAGACATGACTGAGTGACTAACATTCTCATACATATGCATATTTATGTCAGTAACCAAACGTAAGTAGGTAATTAATTAAGAGTAGCTTCCCTGGTGGCTCACCTGGTAAAGAATCTGCCTGCAGTGTGGGAGACCTGGGTTTGATCCCTGGGCTGGGAAGATCCCCTGGAGAAGGGAATCATTATCCACTCCAGTATTCTGGCCTGGAGAATTCCAAGGACTATATAGTCCATGGGGTCACAAAGAGTTGGACATGACTGAGGGATTTTCAGTAGTTGATAATATTTCAGAATTTTGGTTATTTTCTCCAAGAAGATGAAGTGACAATAATAAGACTGGCAAAATTGCTTGATGTACAACCATATGGCTCTTAATTGTTATTAATGATAAAATGAAAAGAGCTGTCTGGGGGCAGTCCCTGTGTTATAATAGCTATAGGAATGAATTCATTTATTCATTGCAGGAATTTTTCTGAAGGAAGCATTATTGCCAACATTTTATAAATAAAGCAACTGAGTTTCAAATAAGTTAATAACCTGCTCAAGGTTATGCATGATTATATTTAAAGAATCATCTTGACATTTCTCAAAAATCCTGCATGAGTTTCAACTTCCATTTTTTTTTTTAATAAAGGCATGAGCATGTAAGTTCCACAACATATCTTTTAAAGAACTCAAGTTTCTAATCATTCTCCCCTGCTTCCCTTGCCTGTTTAGTTTGATCTCTGATACATATTTGTCTAATCCACCTATGTGTATTGTGATGTTTCCTGACACTCAGATTGACTGAGCAATTTGCCCAAGACTGCACAGGGTAGTTTTGGCAGAAAAACCATAGTTAATAATAGTAGAACCATAATTAGAATTTCTGATTCTCTGTTCCTTTACTTAACTGGGCTATGTTGCCTTCCCAGAGCTATGTTATGGATAACAGCATACCCTCTCAAGGAAAGGAAACACATATGAAATCCTGGTCTTGAAAATCTAGATAAGGAAGAATAGTTCAGTTCACTTTAGTTGCTCAGTTGAGTCCGAATCTTTGGGACCCCATGGACTGCAGCACAACAGGCCTCCCTGTCCATCACCAACTCCCAGAGCTTATTCAAACTCATGTCCATTGAGTCTGTGATATCATCTAACCATCTCATCCCCTGTCATCCTCATCTCCTCCTTCAATCTTTCCCAGCATCAGGGTCTTTTCAAGTGAGTCAGTTCTTCACATCAGGTGGCCAAAGTATTGGAGTATCAGCTTTAGCATCAGTCCTTCCAATGAATATTCAGAACTGATTTCCTATAGGATGGACTGGTTGGATCTCCTTGTTGGTCTCCTGTTGAAGCCTGGCTTGGATAATTTTAAGCATTACTTTGCTAATGTGTGAGATGAGTGCAATTGTGCAGTAGTTTGAACATTCTTTGGCATTGCCTTTCTTTGGGATTGGAATGAAAACTGACCTTTTCCAGTCCTGTGGCCACTGCTGAGTTTTCCAAATTTGCTGGCATATTGAATGCAGCACTTTCACAGCATCATCTTTTAGGATTTGAACTAGCTCAACTGGAATTCCATCACCTCCACTAACTAGCTTTGTTCGTTGTGATGCTTCCTAAGACCCACTTGACTTCGCATTCCAGGATGTATGGCTCCAGGTGAGTGATCACACCATCATGGTTATCTGGGTAATGATGCTCCTTTTTATGTAGTTCTTCTGTGTATTCTTGCCATCTCTTTTTAATATCTTCTGCTTCTGTTAGGTTCATACGATTTCTATCCTTTATTGTGCCCAACTTTGCATGAAATATTCCCTTGATAGCTTTAATTTTCTTGAAGAGATCTCTAGTCTTTCCCATTCTATTGTTTTCCCATATTTCTTTGCACTGATCACTGAAGAAGGCTTTCTTATCTTTCCTTACTATTCTTTGGAACTCTGCTTTCGAATTGGTATATCTTTCCTTTTCTCCTTTGCCTTTAGCTTCTCAGCTCTTTGTAAGGCTTTCTCAGACCATTTTGCCTTTTTGCATTTTTTTTTCTTGGGGATGTTCTTGATCCCTGTCTCCTGTACAATGTCATGAACCTCTGTCCATAGTTCTTCAGGAACTCTGTCTACCAGATCAAACCTTTGAGCCTATTTGTCACTTCTACTGTATAATCATAAGGAATTTAATTTAGGTCATACCTGAATGGTCTAGTGGTTTTCCCTACTTTCTTCAATTTAAGTCTGAATTTGGCAATAAGGAATTCATGATCTGAGCCACAGTCAGCTCTCGGTCTTGTTTTTACTGACTGTATAGAGTTTCTCCATCTTTGACTGCAAAGAATTTAATCAATCTGATTTTGGTATTGACCATCTGGTAATGTCTTTACCATCTGGTAAAGACTCCATGTGTAGAGTCTTCTCTTGTGTTGTTGGAAGCGGGTGTTTGCTATGACCAGTGTGTTCTCTTGGTGAAACTCTGTTAGACTTTGACCAGCTTCAATTGTACTCTAAGACCAAATTTGCCTGTTACTCCAGGTAGCTCTTGACTTCCTACTTTAGCCTTCTAGTCCCCTATAATGAAAAGGACATCTTTTTTGGGGTGTTAGTTAAAGAAGGTCTTATAGGTCTCCATAGAACCATTCAACCTCAGCTTCCTCAGCATTACTGGTTGGGGCATAGACTTGGATTACTGTGATATTGGCTGGTTTGCCTTGGAAATGAACAGAGATCATTCTGTCATTTTTGAGATTG
This sequence comes from Bos indicus, assembly GCF_029378745.1. NCBI lineage: Eukaryota > Metazoa > Chordata > Mammalia > Artiodactyla > Bovidae > Bos > Bos indicus. The sequence continues at coordinate 57,820,110 of NC_091761.1, read as the reverse complement.
TATTTCAGTACTGCATTTCAAACTCTTTTGTTGCCTGTTATGGCTACTTCATTTCTTCTTAGGAATTCTTGCCCACAGTAGTAGATATAATGGTCATCTGAGTTAAATTCACCCATTCAAATCCATTTTAGTTCACTGATTCCTGAAATGTTGATGTTTACTCTGTTTGACCACTTCCAATTTGCCGTGATTCATGGACCTAACATTCAGGGTTTCTATGCAATATTGCTCTTTATAGGATTGGACTTTACTTCCATCAGCAGTCACATCCACGATTGTGTGTTGTTTTTGCTTTGGGTCCGTCTCATCGTTCTTTCTGGAGTTAATTCTCCACTGATCTCCAGTAGCATATCGGGCACCTACCAACCTGGGGAGTTCATCTTTCAGTGTCTTATCCTTTTGCCTTTTCATACTGTTCATGAGGTTCTCAAGGCAAGAATACTGAAGCGGTTTGCCATTCCCTTCTCCAGTGGACCCCATTTTGTCAGAACTCTCCACCATAAGCTATCTATCTTGGGTGGTGTCAAGATGGTAAGGGGGGCAAAATTGAATTTAGAATCAAACCCTGTACCTGCCAGAGATGTTCACAGGGCTCAAACAAATCTTGTGAAGACCAGGACCCAGAGACCCCACAGAGACTGGCCAGAATTTTGTTTGAGTGTCTCCTGAGGAGGTATGGATCAGCAGTGGCCTGCCACAGGATCAGGGACTCTGGGTGCAGCAGACCAGGGTATGGCCTAAGCCCTTTCGGAGGAGGTTGCCGTTAACCCCACCAAAGAGCCACCAGAACTTACACAGAACTGGGGAAACAGACACTTGGAGGGCAAAAACAAAACCTTGTGTGCATCAGGACCCAGGAGAAAAGGAGCAGTGACCCCACAAGATACTGACCCAGACTTGCCCATGAGTGTCCAGGAGCTTCCAGCAGAGGCGTGGGTGAGTGGTGGCCTGCTGCAGGGTCAGGGGCACTGAGTACAGCAGTGTGCACATGGACCTTTTGAGAGGTATCCATTATCGTCATTACCTCCACCATAGTTTGGCCTCAGGTCAAACAACAGGGTGGGAATGCAGCCCCACCCATCAACAGAAAATTTGATTAAAGATTTACTGAACATGGTTCTGCCCATCAGAACAAGACTTGGTGTTCCCCTCAGTCAATCTCTTTCATCAGGAAGCTTCTATAAGCCTCTTATCCTTATCCATCAGAGGGCAGACAGAATGAAAAACACAATCACAGAAAACTAACCAAACTGATCACATAGACCACAGCCTTGTCTAACTTAATGAAACTATAAGGAATGAATAGACACCATACATTTAACAAAGTTGCTACATTAATATTTTCATGAATATAGTTCTCTAAAGAAATTATGTCCATCCTCCCATGCTAATTCCCCAAGTAATTAGAAGGATAATAATGTTGAAGTGAAAGTCACTTAGTCATGTCTGACTCTTTGAAATCCCATGGACTATACAATCCATGGAATTCTCCAGGCCAGAATACAAAAGTGGATAGTCTTTTCTGTCTCCAGGGGATCTTCACAACCCAGGGATCAAACCCAGGTCTTCCGCATTGCATTCTTTCCTAGCTAAGCCACCATGGAAGCCCACAAATACTGGAGTGGGTAGCCTATCCCTTCTCCAGCAGATCTTCCCAACCCAGGAATCAAACCAGGGTCTCCTGCATGGCAGGAATAAGGTTAAAAGGTGAAGTATATTATTATAGTTGTTGTTGTTTAGTCGAGTCCAACTCTTTTGCCACCCCATAGACTGTAGCACACCATGCTCCTCTGTCCATGGGATTTCCCAGGCAAGAATACTGGAGTGGTAGCCATTCCCTTCTCCAGGGGATCTTCCCAACCCAGGGAAAAAACCCATATCTCCTGCTTGACAGGTGGATTCTTTACAACTAAAGCACCACGTTATCATATGCTATATTGTCTATGGACTGTCACTCAGTAGTTTAAAACTTCATTTTGAATTATTGCTGAATAGAAATTGTAGCTAAAAGAAAAACCCTCAGGCAAAGTTAAGTAGGAGATATTTTACATACACAGAATGAAAGGGTTAATTAAGCCATCACATTTAGAGACACTTTTTCAGAACATTTCCTTTTACAGAAGCTATTTTGGCATATGTATGCAAATTGTGCACTGATTTGGTGGGCAGTAAAAGGATATTGTAAAACTTCATTAATTATAAATTCTACAGAAGAGATAAAATGGACTTTGAATGAACTGAGTCCATTTATTCCATTATGTACGTTTATCTGCATGTATGTGAAATTTACAGAGTTGAGATTCTACTTTTTGGACACCTGCTGTATGTCACACAAGGCTAAGTGACTTACATTTGCTCTCTCTCTCTCTCTCTTTTTTTTTTTTTTTAATTGCAGGTATAGTTGCTTTACAATGTTTTATTGGTTTCTGATGCACAATGAAGTGGATCAGCCATACACACACACACACACACACACACACACACACACACATATATATATATATATATATATCCCATCCCTCTTTGAACTCCTTTCCACCTACACCCCCATCCAATCCATCTAGGTCATTACAGAGCACGGAACTGTGCTCCCTGTGCTATATAATAGGTTCCCACTAGCTATCTTACACATGGTAGTATATATGTGTTAATTCCAATCTTCCAATTCATTCCCCCTTCCTCTCCATGTCCATTTGTCCATTCTCTATGTCTGCATCTCTACTCCTACCATGCAGATATGTTCATCTGTACCATTTTTCTAGATTCCACGTATATGCACTAATATATACTTGTTTTTATCTTTTTGACTTACTTCACTCTGTATGACAGACTCTAGGTGCATCCATGCCTCTATAAATGACCAAATTTTGTTCCTTTTTATAGCTGAGTAATGTTCATTGTTTATATGCAACATCTTCTTTATCCACTCATCTTTTAAAAATTTTATTTTAATTGAACCATTCATCTGTTGATGGACATTTAGGTTGCTTCAATGTCCTGGATATTCTAAATAGTGCTGCAATCAACATTGGGGTGCATGTATCTTTTTGAATTGTGGTTTCCTCAGGGTATATGTCCAGTAGTGGGATTTTTGGGTCATATTGTAGTTTTATTTTTTTTGTTTTTTAAGGATATTGAAAAATACTATTTTTTCCATACTGTTCTCTATGCTAACTGTATCCATTTCTATATCTGTTATTATATTTAACCCTTATATTTAATTTATGAACTTGTTACCAGTATCATCTGTTTTTTGTATTAGAAAAGTAAGACTCAGAGTATCTTGCATGAAGAATGGCAAATCAGGCATCCTAACCAGTCCTGACTTAATCTCCAGATTTTAAAAGTGATATCCTGTCCTGTACACATTCCTTCCATATTTCCATATTCTTTCCATATATATACTCATGCATCCAAGGTATTTGCATTTATCTATTTAATATTAATGGAAACACCTATTTTATTCTGAATAAATTATTATTGGCCCAATTAATGAAGCAAAATTAACCATTCACCTAGATCCCTTTTCCTCACACTTGCAATATTATCCCATAATAAATACATTTAATATATCTTATAAATTCCTCTCATTTCTAAATTATCAAGATTTTTAATGAGTTTAGAGGCTAAGTTTGACTAAATGCTATTGTGGCATCTATTGAGTTGAAGTTGTTTTCCTTCAATCTTAAACCTTTATGAAGTGAATAAAATCAAAAGAACAATTATTGTGGTATTATATTCTTTTAATACATTTAGTATCTACAGTAGATTTAGTGTCAGATCAGATCAGATCAGTCGCTCAGTCGTGTCTAACTCTTTGCGACCCCATGAATCACAGCACGCCAGGCCTCCCTGTCCATCACCAACTCCCAGAGTTCACTCAAACTCACGTCCATCGAGTCAGTGATGCCATCCAGCCATCTCATCCTCTGTCGTCCCCTTCTCCTCCTGCCCCCAATCCCTCCCAGCATCAGAGTCTTTTCCAATGAGTCAACTCTTCGCATGAAGTGGCCAAAGGACTGGAGTTTCAGCTTTAGCATTATTCCTTCCAAAGAAATCCCAGGGCTGATCTCCTTCAGAATGGACTGGTTGGATCTCTTTGCAGTCCAAGGGACTCTCAAGAGTCTTCTCCAACACCACACTTCAAAAACATCAATTCTTCGGCGCTCAGCCTTCTTCACAGTCCAACTCTCACATCCATACATAACCACAGGAAAAACCATAGCCTTGACTAGACGGACCTTTGTTGGCAAAGTAATGTCTCTGCTTTTGAATATGCTATCTAGGTTGGTCATAACTTTCCTTCCAAGGAGTAAGCGTCTTTGAATTTCATGGCTGCAGTCACCATCTGCAGTGATTTTGGAGCCCAAAAAAATAAAGTCTGACACTGTTTCCACTGTTTCCCCATCTATTTCCCATGAAGTGGTGAGACTGGATGCCATGATCTTCGTTTTCTGAATGTTGAGCTTTAAGCCAACTTTTTCACTCTCCACTTTCACTTTCATCAAGAGGCTTTTGAGTTCCTCTTCACTTTCTGCCATAAGGGTGGTGTCATCTGCATATCTGAGGTGATTGATATTTCTCCCGGCAGTCTTGATTCCAGCTTGTGTTTCTTCCAGTCCAGCGTTTCTCATGATGTACTCTGCATATAAGTTAAATAAACAGGGTGACAATATACAGCCTTGACGAACTCCTTTTCCTATTTGGAACCAGTCTGTTGTTCCATGTCCAGTTCTAACTGTTGCTTCCTGACCTGCATACAAATTTCTCAAGAGGCAAATCAGGTGGTCTGGTATTCCCATCTCTTTCAGAATTTTCCACAGTTTATTGTGATCCACACAGTCAAAGGCTTTGACATAGTCAATAAAGCAGAAATAGATGTTTTTCTGGAACTCTCTTGCTTTTCCTATGATCCAGTGGATGTTGGCAATTTGATCTCTGGTTCCTCTGCCTTTTCTAAAACCAGCTTGAATATCATACAAATATTTTATTTATGAGTTTTTACATTTGTGCAGATGTCATAAGAAGTAAAGTAACTGACAAAACAATGCAAATGTAGATGAAAACTCTAAGATGGATGAGCATATGAAGATTGCTCTGAGATTATGAGACTCAGTCATTCTTGCTCTTTGGATGGACCAACTTCTGTGGTCTTCAAATCCCCCCAAAGTGAATTATTGCCTCACTAGAGGTATAATCTACAGAAGAACTATACCTTCTGAGAGATATGTGTGTGTATGTGATAGGGGATGAGGAATTATATGTATTTCTCTAGCACATTGCCATGTGAAATTGTTCTGGCTAAGAGCTTACCTGCTGGTCTGGGAAGTCAAGTGTAAAAGTACATCAACTGAATCAGGGAATGTTCATTTCTCTTAGTGCCTTTGAATCCATGATTAGGCAATTCAGATATATCAATCCATGCATACTGAATGGATTCAATCAGTAGACAGTGCCACAGATCTCCTTGGTGTGATGGAATAGTCTTTAAGAGTATGGTTCTCACAGCAATTGTGTTCAATAGTTCATTGATGTTGGTGCGCAATTGTGAACTTTTGAAATCAGTTTTATTGTACCTTCATGAATTGAGTTATTAAAATGGTTTCAAATATAAAAACCAGCATAGAGAATAATATAATGAATACCTGCTGTAAGAAACAAATCATAACTAATTTGAAACTTCCTTTGTATTCTGTTTCCTTTCTCCAAATTTGGAGATTTAGTGCTAGATTTATTCACAGTGGTTCCTGTCCTTCCCATTCATGTTTATATATTAGTACTACAGTGTCAGTCAAGTGTAAAAGTCAGTTTACAGTATGGGTTTATAATTCTCTGTTGATGACAGGATGTTATATGCATCTTTTTGCAATTGATTTTCTTACTTGATATGATGTTTTAAAAACTATCCCTGTTAATCAATTTTGTAGAACTGGTTTATACTCTTTAATTGATGCATAAATTGTACAGAACAAACCACACCATGTTTTATACATTTCATTCTTGATGGACATTTTGTTGTTTCTATTTTTATATTTTTACAGCAAATGTTGCAGACATATTTATATATGGCCTCCTATATCTCATGTGAAAATTTTCCAATCCAAAATAGAACTGTTGATGGAAGAATAAGCTCATATTCAGATTTACTCTATCTTGCCAAATTATTGTCCAGTAATGAAGATGGTCCCACTTTGTGTCAGTTGTGTTGGGAGGCCTGCTTCATAGCAAGTGAAAAATAGTAGCCTGATCAAACAGAAGTAGCTTCAGATCAGATCAGATCAGTCACTCAGTCGTGTCAGACTCTTTGCGACCCCATGAATCGCAGCACGCCAGGCCTCCCTGTCCATCACCAACTCCCAGAGTTCACTGACACTCACGTCCATCGAGTCAGTGATGCCATCCAGCCATCTCATCCTCTGTCATCCCCTTCTCCTCCTGCCCCCAATCCCTCCCAGCATCAGAGTCTTTTCCAATGAGTCAACTCTTCGCATGAGGTGGCCAAAGGACTGGAGTTTCAACTTTAGCATCATTCCTTCCGAAGAAATCCCAGGGCTGATCTCCTTCAGAATGGACTGGTTGGATCTCCTTGCAGTTCAAGGGACTCTCAAGAGTCTTCTCCAACACCACACTTCAAAAGCATCAATTCTTCGGCACTCAGCCTTCTTCACAGTCCAACTCTCACATCCATACATGACCACAGGAAAAACCATAGCCTTGACTAGACGAACCTTTGTTGGCAAAGTAATGTCTGTGCTTTTGAATATGCTATTTAGGTTGGTCATAACTTTCCTTCCAAGGAGTAAGCATCTTCACGGGACTTCAAAAAGGGTTTGAGGATAATAAACAGGTAGGTAAGTGTCATTGAAGAAAAATCTTTTTAATTTTGCTTCTCTACAAAGGGTAGACACAGGGTCCGTGATGACCGTGATAAAATGGAACTGCACTTTTCTTCATTTTGGTGGGCATTTCTATAAGTTTCAGTCATGCAGAAGCTTCGATTAAAATTTTTACCATAATTTTAAGAACAAAAGAATAAATTAGCACATGCTTCATTGGAAAAAGTTCCATGCAATTATTGTAAAGTATGTTTCTACTGAACTCTCTCACTTTACTCAGAACTTCAACTCCTAGGATAATCCACCAAAGGAGAGCCGGCAGTTTTAATTTATGGTTGTTGTTCAGTCACTAAGTCATGTCCAACTCTTTGTGACCCCATGGACTGCAGCACACCAGGCTTCCCTGTCCTCCACAATCTCTCAGAATTTGCTCAAATTCATGTCCATTGAGTCAGTGATGCTATCTAACCATCTCTTCCTCTGCCACCCTCTTCTCCCTTTGCCTTCATCTTTCCCAGCATCAGGGTCTTTTCCAATGAGTCAGCTCTTCTCATCAAGTGGCCAAAATATTGGAGCTTCAGCACCATTCCTTCCAATGAGTGTTAAGCGTTGATTTCCTTTTGGATTGACTGATTTGATATCCTTGCTGTAGAAGGGACTTTCAAGAGTCTTCTCCAGCACCACAAATTCACCACAAAGAAAGCATCAGTTCTTTCATGCTCAGCCTTCTTTATGACCCTATTCTCACATCTGTACTTGACTACTTGAAAAACCACAGCTGTGATTATAGGTACCTTTGTATGCAAAGTGATATCTCTGCTTTTTAAAATGCTGTCTAGGTTTGTCATAGCTCTCCTTCCATGGAGTAAGCATCTTTTAATTTCATGGCTTCAGTTGCATTCACAGTGATTTTGGCATCCAAGAAAATAAAGTCTGTTACTGTTTCCATGTTTTCCCCACCTATTTTCCGTGAAGTGATGGGACCAGATGCCATGATCTTACGTTTTTGAATGTTGAGTTTCAAGTTAGCTTTTTTACTCTCTTCTTTTACCCTCATCAAGGGGCTCTTTAGTTCAATGACCCAGGTCAAATTTATGTCCACAGATCCTGGTAGGATGGGCAAAATATCTTCATCTAAGGAACCTTAAAATCAGGTATCCAATCAGTCATCTGGACTGTATGACTTTTAGGATAAAAATATAATTACATACCAATAAAGAAAAAAAAAATAAAGCAGAAAAAGAGCATCTGCAGTCAGCTGACATTCAAATCTAAATAAATGTATTCTAAAACTATTTACTTTTTAATCACATAACTTATTGAAATTTGGGGCTTTATATGTGTGTATATGTTTAGCTGAAAAAAAAAAAAAAAAAAAAACCTAGAAAGTCAAAGGAGAAATACAAACATGGGCATTGTTGGGCACTGGCAATTTCATTAGTCAGTCCAATGGTGTTTGAGGAGAGAAGTGACATTTACTCAGAGATCAGAACAGAGCATATGGATGAAGACTGGGGGCTTATCCAGTTTCTCTTTAGCTATTTCAGTTATTCAGGGGAGTTGGGAATGTTACTCTGTTTTTGTTTGTGTGTGTGTGTGGGGGGGGGTTGATGTAAGCATCAAAACATTAAATAAACATTCACTGACCAGTTTTCTGGGCCGTATGCTTCACTGGGAGCTTGGAGATTTAGCTACAACCAACTGAGCATTTATTCTGTGTCAGGACATTTACATACATTTTTTCAATGCTCGTAAAATAACACTATAAGGGAAGAAGCATTCATCTTTTTCAAAAATAGGTGAGGAAGTTGAAAAACTTGTTCAGGTCTATACCGCAGTAAGTAAGTAGCAGATCAGATACTCAAAATCAAGACCACTCTAATTCCAAAGTTAAGGATTTTTACATATAGATTTTTCATAGATGTAAATATGCTGTCTTCACCTTTCATTCAGGAATTTGAGAGGCCAGTGGGGAGAAAGACATGCAACAAAACTATCACATTGTTGAATTCCTTAGTTGAAGTCCTGTTTCTTCCCTTGCATTGATTCAGGTCCATTTTTGACAGAACAAGTAGGTAACTGTTTTAAACATGAATTGGATCCTCTAACATCTGCTTATGACCCTCAGTGGGAGCTCAATTCCACCCACGTAAAAGTCATAGTCCTTATAATGGCCCACTTGTCCTGCAGATCTTTTCACTTTTCCGATCTAATTTCCTAGTTTCTTTCCCATTTACTTTTGCAGTCACCCTGCCCACCTTTGTGTTCCTTAAAGACTTAAGACAGGCTTCTGCTTCTGAAACTTCTTTTCAGAGGAATCTTTTGCTAACAGGATCTTCACACTTTTTTTCTTCTTCTTCTCTATCCACATACTCTCCCCACTAACTGTACCAGGGTTTTTATCTGCTTTGTTCACCATTTTAAGTTCAATCCTAGAGAAGTGTTGGATGCCTAGAAACCTCTGCTTAATTGTATTGATAAAAATAAATGAATAAGTGAAGGAACAAATGCAAGCAGTAATATCATAAGGATGTATGCACATAGATGATGGCTTTCCAAATCTAACTGAAATCTACAGAGGCTTGACAGAAAAGGCACTTCAAACAGCAATTTGAAGGATGAGTTATGGTTACCCTGGTGGACAAAAAAGGAAAGAGATGTCCAGGTAGAATGAAAAACATAAGAAATAGATAGAGTGGCTTAATAAAATATGGTTTGTTTGGGGAACTGTAAACACAGTTCAGTATTATATCAACATAGCACTTGAAAGAAACTGGGGTGCTAGCAGGGAGCCAGATTACAGTGCCGTGTGCATCAATCAAGACCTTAGCGGGCAACAGGTGAATATGTACAGGGTATACTTGAAAATAAATCGGTACAGTTCAGTTCAGTTGCTCAGTCGTGTCCAACTCTTTGCGACCCCATGAACCACAGCATGTCAGGCCTCCCTGTCCATCACCAACTCCTGGAGTCCACCGAAACCCATGTCCATTGTGTCAGTGATGCCATCCAACCATCTCATCTTCTGTCGTCCCCTTCTCCTGCCCTCAAGCTTTCCCAGCATCAGGGTCTTTTCAAATGAGTCAGCTCTCTGTATCAGGTGGCCAAAGTACTGGAGTTTCAGCTTCAACATCAGTCCCTCCAATGACCACCCAGGACTGATCTCCTTTAGGATGGACTGGTTGGATCTCCTTGCAGTCCAAGGGACTCTCAAGAGTCTTCTCCAACACCACAGTTCAAAAGCATCAGTTCTTCAGTGCTCAGCTTTCTTTGTGGTCCAACTCTCACATCCATACATGACTACTGGAAAAACCATAGCCTTGACTAGACAGACCTTTGCTGGCAAAATAATGTCTCTGCTTTTGAATATGCTATCTAGGTTGGTCATACTTTCCTTCCAAGGAGCAAGCGTCTTTTAATTTCATGGCTGCAATAACCATCTGCAGTGATTTTGGAGCCCAAAAAATAAAGTCAGCAACTGTTTCCCAATCTATTTGCCATGAAGTGATGGGACCATAAGCCATGATCTTAGTTTTCTGAATGTTGAGGTTTAAGCCAACTTTTTCACTCTCTTCTTTCACTTTCATCAAGAGGCTTTTGAGTTCCTCTTCGCTTTCTGCCATAAGGGTGGTGTCATCTGCATATCTGAGGTTATTGATATTTCTCCCAGCAATCTTGATTCCAGAAGGGACTTTTTAAAATTAATTTTTTGATTAATTTATTTACTTTTTTTATTTTTTTAAATTTTATTTTATTTTTAAACTTTACATAATTGTATTAGTTTTGCCAAATATCAAAATGAATCCGCCACAGGTATACATGTGTTCCCCATCCCGAACCCTCCTTCCTCCTCCCTCCCCATACCATCCCTTTGGGTCATCTCAGTGCACCAGCCCCAAGCATCCAGTATCATGCATTGAACCTGGACTGGCGACTCGTTTCATACATGATATACATGTTTCAATGCCATTCTCCCAAATCTTCCCACGCTCTCCCTCTCCCACAGAGTCCATAAGACTGATCTATACATCAGTGTCTCTTTTGCTGTCTCGTACACAGGGTTATTGTTACCATCTTTCTAAATTCCATATATATGTGTTAGTATACTGTACTGGTGTTTTTCTTTCTGGCTTACTTCACTCTGTATAATTCAATTTATTTACTTTTAAATTGAAGGATAATTGCTTTACAGAATTTTGTTGGTTTCTGCCAAACATCAACATGAATCAGCCATAAGTATACATATGTATACCAATGAAGGAGCTCTTCGCAGAAATGTGAGTAGCATTAAGTGAAACCAATAAGATATGATGAAACCTTCCACAACTAGCAATATCAGAAGTTGTTGTTATCCATAGGTCTGGAAGAGAAGGAGACAGTAAGTACAATAAAACAGAGAGAGTAACTGCAACTCTAGGACAGGACTCCCTTTCAGTAGAGAGATACAACCAACTTGCCAGCTGGGGAAATTAATACCCTAAACTCATTCTTCTTTTACCCCCAATCTCTTACCATTACTTTTCATGCTTAAATCCAACCAGAAGCCAGATGGCAGGGGAGCAAATTAACTATAACAATATAGTTCAGGTTCCCAGGGGCATGCAAACAAGGTGAGGAAGGGTGAAGAGTACATCTAGAGAGAAAGAGAGAATATCCAGGACAAAGATAAAAAATTTTACTTGATGTTGTTGGAGAACCATTCAAAAATTTTACATGCAATAGTTAAAAATCAGATTTGATATGAGAGAATATGGCTCTAACAACAGAAAATGAATAAATGTAGAAAATAAATGAGGTAGGAGAGAGAGAATGGCATTAAGTGGTATTGCAAGGATCCTGGTGAGAAATTATGAGGGTCTGCACAGAGCAGTAACTGCAGATCAGGGGAGGAAAGACCTCAAATTGAAGACATTATAGCAATTTACATCACAGCTAAATATCTCTCAAGAATGCATACAGGAAGAGCTACTATCAATCTCCTTAATTATATATTAGCTTACATGTCTAATATAAAGAATAACTGCTGATTAGCTTCCATAAGTTTGGCAGGGGGCTTCCCAGGTAGATCAATGGTAAAGAATTTGCTTACCAATGCAGGAGATGTGGGTTTGATCCCTGGGTCAGGAAGATCCCCTGGAGAAGGAAACAGCAACCCACTCCAGAATTCTTGCCTGGGAACTCCCACGGACCAAGGAGCCTGGCAGCCTACAGTCTATGGTGTTGGCAAAAGAGTCGGACGTGACTAAGTGACTAAACGACAACAGCAAGACTTTACATACAAAGGATACTTGCTCTGAAATTCAAAGAGGCTTCTTTACTCATGGCCAGTAATAATTTTACCCAGGATAGAGGGTACCCTTTCCAGCTAAACATCCGATTTGATTATTGAACCGTAAAAGAAATGCAAGTTCATATAATTTGTAGTGTTTTTTTTCCTAAGGACAAAGAGCATAGAGAATATTAGCTATGCTTGAAACTCTGGCTAGCTTGCTAGCTAGATGTGTAGACAAACTAAAGTTATGTGAACATGGGCTGAGTAAAGTTTATATCCTTTTTCCCCATATAACTGAAAAACCCAGCAAGTCTTCAACAACTCATAGGTCAAAGGACTCCAACTGTAGCAAACATTATGTAAATGAAAAAAAATCAAATCAAGGGTTTAAAAACACTGAGTTACGTCAGACTGCAAAGGCTGATCAAGGTTTGAGAATTGTGGAGAGTGGTGAGTTGACCTTGGCTGAGGTCACTTTCAATTCCCGGAAATTTAGGACCCAAGCAATGTGAAGGGCATGCATGAAATCACAGATGCAGGGTGCAGAGAGGAGAAAGGGATTCCCAGTGTCTTTCTTGTATGTAGTCACTGAGTCATATGTGACTTTTTTGCAACTGCATGGACTGTAGCCTGCCAGTCTCCTCTGCCCATGGGATTTCCCAGGCAAGGATTCTGGAGTGTGTTGCCATTTCCTACTTCTCTGAAGTGTATCCCAAGGTAAAAATTCCCAGCAGTTCATTTGCCTTGAGAAACCTTCTGATAAGTCAGATCTAGAACCAAAGGATCACAATTTTACTATACCAGGACCATGACATAGGGAGGGACATTTCATCACTCCTGAGTCCAACTTACATAAGATAAAATTCTTGCTTACTCACAGTTGCACATTTCTATAATTTTGACTCCTGATCCTGCAACTAACTAATTGTATAACTTTGAGTAAGTTGTATAGACTTGCTATTCGTTTGCTTAATCTATAAAATGAGACAAAAATATGACCTCCTTTATAGGTTTTTTCAGAAGAATGAGTTGATTCATGAAAAACACTTGATGGGCACTTGGCATATAGTAAATATTTTAAAATACTAGCTATAGTTTTATTTCTTTTTGTACTACCTGCTAAGGATTTCAGGAAAGCAGGGTTTTTAATGAACCAGATAAAAAGGATGTTCATAGTGCTTGGAGGATATCTATATCATCTTTATTTGTCTGTTTATATCTAACTATCTACCTTTCTATATCTATCTACCTGCCATCCATCCATTTATCTATTATCTATCTATTTCATAAGAAATTACCAGAAATAGGAAAGAAGAGAATTGAAGACAAATAAAAATGAACAAGAAAAAATCAGAAGAGAAGACAGACAATAGATTAGACCAAAAAAGAGCAGAAGTCAAGTGGTGTAGGAATAACAAGAATCAGGCAGAAGTAAGTCAGGAAGGAAATAAGGCAGAGGTGTCCCTGATGGAAGAGAGAGCATTAGTCTCCCCTGCACATCAATGCAGTGGATATTTCTATATTAGAGTGTCCTGTAGTAACTATTTTCTATTTATTCTACTAAAATTTATGGAGAATCTACTATTTGTAAAGCCTGAGAACTGACAGATACAAGAGAACTGTCAGCAAGAAGTCTCATCATAGAAGAAGTGTTTATATCTAGTGTGTATTTTTTTTATATGAGTTGGAAAGTGAATATCTTACTTTATAAAATGCTTTGTGAATCATAAAAGATGATGATAAAGAGGTGGGGCCCATAAAATAGAGCCATTTGTCATCTGTAGATCCAATTCTTCAGGACTAAACATATTGCCTCAGATTAGTGCTATAGTGCATCAGTCTTCAGTGGGATGAACTTGGGGCTGAGAGTGCTAGCCATGAGCACGGTCCTCTGTTGCAATATTACATACAAAAAAATCACCACACTCCATGTTCACCAAGTTTAAACAGTTGGGAAGCAAGGCTTTCTGGGAGCTGTTGATGGGTACTCTCCCTATTTTCTTTCACTGCAGAAGCTGCCAATAATCTATTATAGACAGAAAGTATGATTGTTGTTGTTCAATCACTCAGTTCAGTCGTATCTGACTCTTTGTGACCCCATTGACTGCAGCACCCCAGGCTTCCCTGTCCTTCACTGTCCTCCAGAGTTTGTTCAGACTCATGCCCATTGAATCGGTGATGCCATCCAACCATCTCATCCTCTGTAGCCCTGTTCTCCCCCTGTCTTCAATCTTTCCCAGCATCAGGGTCCTTTCACTGAGTTAGCTCTTTCCATCAGGTGGCCAAAGTACTAGAGCTTCAGCTTTAGCATCAGTACTGCCCATGAATATCCATCTAAATCAATTCTGGGAACTAATTTTTCTTGCCATTAGAATAGGACCATTAGGATGTGATTACAACTGTGAAGTAGCCTACAGCTTTCCCCCCATTTTGGAGGGAGAAGATCAGACAAAGTTCACCAGAGTCAATCCATCTTCTCCAGGACTGTCAGCCCAGCAGTTCATTTTCGTAATTGATAATTTCCAACTGGTTACTTGATACAACCCCTGTTTCTAGCACTTGCATTAGGAAAAATGAAGGACTTCTCATCTTTTGTTAAAAGATATTTAATCCTTGGATGACTTCATATAGCCTTTGATCATTGATAGTAAACTATACTAGAACTTCTAATGGTTTTTAAATGATATTTAGAACTTCCATGTTATAGATGGTTTGGGGGAGTTCAGTTTGGTTCATTCACTCATGTCGTGTCCGACTCTTTGTGACCTCATGAATTGCCGCACGCCAGGCCTCTCTGTCCATCACCAACTCCTGGAGTTCACTCAAACTCACGTCCATCGAGTCGGTAATGCCATCCAGCCATCTCATCCTCTGTCGTCCCTTTCTCCTCCTGCCCCCAATCCCTCCCAGCATCAGAGTCCCAGCATCCAATGAGTCAACTCTTCACATGAAGTGGCCAAAGTACTGGAGTTTCAGCTTTAGCATCATTCCTTGCAAAGAACACCAGGACTTATCTCCTTTAGAATGGACTTTAGAATGGTTGGATCTCTTTGCAGTCCAAGGGACTCTCAAGAGTCTTCTCCAACACCACAGTTCAAAAGCATCAATTCTTCGGCGCTCAGCCTTCTTCACAGTCCAACTCTCACATCCATACATGACCACTGGAAAAACCATAGCCTTGACTTGACGGACCTTTGTTGGCAAAGTAATGTCTCTGCTTTTGGAAGTCTGCTAATTAAATTCCTAGAAAGTTTGCTAATGAGAGCTTAATGAGATAAATGTAAAACTAGTCAGACTTCTTTACAAATACAGAATATCTGAAAAGTAATTTTAAAAAATTCAACATAGGGAAGTGATGAGGGAAGTAATTGAAAAAAAAAGAAAGATAGTTCAGTGGTCCCTTGATGTCCCAGTTGTGGAAAGTAAAAATTTTTAGTGCGAGTGAATTTGATTTATGTCCTCAGTTCTGCCAGGGAGATTGTAACTTCCTGGAGAGAAATACCTAATTTTACACTTTTCCACCTTGATATATATTATCTTACTTTCCCCCCACCATGTTATAGCTATTTTAATTCCTTTTAAATTACCTGATCAGCCAGCATGTACATACTTGGAGGGTTCTAACTGAGTTTGATTCAATGGACCTGAGTACTACAAGAGATAAAACAGGTGCCAAGGCATTTCACAATCAGAGTGGCTTTACAACTTGTATTCTAGTTGCTAATCATTCTACAGAGAATAATCCTATAGGAAGACTTTGTTGCTACTGCTGCTGCTGCTGCTGCTGCTAAGTCGCTTTAGTCGTGTCTGACTCTGTGCAACCCTATAGACGGCAGCCCATCAGGCTCCCCCATCCCTGGGATTCTCCAGGCAAGAGTACTGGAGTGGGTTGCCATTGCCTTCTCCGAGGAAGACTCTAGAGATGTTATTAAACAATTGAAAATGAGTTTTTAGTGACTGTGTGCAGCGAATTTCAAGATTCTGTTTTAAACCCAAAATTCCTAAAAGTGGACCATGAATTACGTATCATTATTTGAAAATGAAGTGGTAAGAGTCTGGAAGGAGTATGTGCATGTGGTAGAGCATCTCCTGTGTAGATGTCCTTTGCTGTGATTTTGGTGAGAAGTTTAGATAACTCCTTAACAGGTCTTCTTAGATGTCTGTTGCTTTTTCTGGGTCCTTGTTCCCCAGTGGGCAGCAGGAAGAATAGCAATGATTGTTTCTGAAAAAGGGAAAGTGTTACCCAGGAAAAACAACAAAGCCTTATTCTACTCACATCATTTGTAAAGTACTGTTTGACCTTGACTAAGTGGAAGTGAGCACTGGGTAAGGAAATTAGACTCAAAGATACTTTATTATCAGGGCTGTTTTTCAGAATTATTATTCCAGTTCATAATTGTTTTATAGAATGTCATCATCTTGAAAGACTCTGGAGATGCTATTAAAATATTCCAGGAAAGATTTTAGTGACTTTGCACAGCATACTTTGAGATTCTCTCCAATGTATAATGATGTAGAGGGTACCTAGTAAATGTCTTAAAATAGGCATTATTTCCATTGGAAAGCTAATGAATAATTTCTATTATAATTTAAAGAGAAATTAGAAAAGTGAAATAATTTAAAGCTTACTTAATTCATCCTCATTTCTGATAATAAACCCTTCTCTACTGAGCCCTGCCTCGGCCCTTTCTTTTTAAAAGGGTATTTAGCACATCCTGTATCTTTTTGGGTAACCTAATTGTAACTGCTAGATAAGTCATGAGAAGAAAAAACAAACAAACAAAAAAAACATGAGGTCAAGATTCTTAAAGACCATATATTATACTTACTGATCCAGGAGGTTAGAGTTAAAGATCCATTCAGAGACATGAAGGCATGTGAGTGATAATGAAACAAGGAAGGGGACAGGGTACAAAGTTTAAAAGAATGACATAGCCCGAAGACACAGGACAAACTGATTAGAACCAAATACATTTAAGATGGCAGAAGTGTTGAGTTCCACTAGACCTTGTTGTTGTTCAGTCACTCAGTCATGTCTGACACTTTGCAACCCCATTGACTGCAGCACACCAGGCTTCCCTGTCCTTCACCGGAGTTTGCTCAAATTCATGTCCATTGAGTTGGTGATGCCATTCAACCATCTCATCCTCTGATGTCTCCTTCTCCACCTGCCTTCAATCTTTCCCAGCATCAAGGTCTTTTCCAATGAGTCAGCTCTTCACATCAGGTGACCAAAGTATTGGAGCTTCAGCTTCAGCATTGGTCCTTCCAATGAATATTCAGGGTTGATTTTCTTTAGATTGATTGGTTTGACCTCCTTGCAGTCCAAGGGACTCTCAAGATTCTTCTCCAATACCACAGTTTGAAAGCATAAATTCTTCAGCTCTTAGCTTTCTTTATGGTCTAACTCTCACATCCATACATGACTATTGGAAAAACTATAGCGTTGACAATAGGGACCTTTGTCAGCAAAGTAATGTCTCTGCTTTTTAATACTCTATCTAGGTTGGCCATAGCTTTCCTTCCAAGGAGCAAGCGTCTTTTAATTTCATGGCTGCAGTCACTGTCTCCAGTGATTCCGGAGCCCAAGAAAATAAAGTCTGTCACTGTTTACATTGTTTCCCCATCTATTTGCCATGAAGTGACCTTGAACCTCATTGTATTAATAACACGTCAGTAAGCAAAATGACACACCCACCAGTGCCATGACAGTTCTGAAGCCAACCATCAAAGATCAAAATTTGGATGATGGCTCAATTCCTAGAAATCCCAGCCCCTTCCCCAAAATAGTTGGAATAATCCTCACACTCATTCAGTTCAGTTCAGTCGCTCAGTCATGTCTGACTCTTCGCAACCCCATGAATCTCAGCATGCCAGGCCTCCCTGTCCATTACCAACTCCCGGAGTTCACTCAGACTCACGTCCATCGAGTCAGTGATGCCATCCAGCCATCTCATCCTCTGTCGTCCCCTTCTCCTCCTGCCCCCAATCCCTCCCAGCATCAGAGTCTTTTCCAATGAGTCAACTCTTCGCATGAGGTGGCCAAAGGACTGGAGTTTCAGCTTCAGCATCATTCCCTCCAAAGAAATCCCAGGGCTGATCTCCTTCAAAATGGACTGATTGGATCTCCTTGCAATCAGGGACTCTCAAGAGTCTTCTCCAACACCACAGTTCAAAAACATCAATTCTTGGGTGCTCAGCCTTATTCACAGTCCAACTCTCACATCCACACATGACCACTGGAAAAACCATAGCCTTGACTAGACGGACCTTTGTTGGCAAAGTAGTGTCTCTGCTTTTGAATATGTTATCTAGGTTGGTCATAACTCTCCCTCCAAGGAGTAAGCATCTTTTAATTTCATGGCTGCAGTCACCATCTGCAGTGATTTTGGAGCCCAGAAAAATAAAGTCTGACATTGTTTCCACTGTTTCCCCATCTATTTCCCATGAAGTGATGAGACCGGAGGCCATGATCTTCATTTTCTGAATGTTGAGCTTTAAGCCAACTTCTTCACTCTCCTCTTTCACTTTCATCAAGAGGCTTTTGAGTTCCTCTTCACTTTCTGCCGTAAGGGTGGTGTCATCTGCATATCTGAGGTTATTGATATTTCTCCCGGCAATCTTGATTCCAGCTTGTGTTTCTTCCAGTCCAGAGTTTCTCATGATGTACTCTGCATATAAAATAAATAAGCAGGGTGATAATATACAGCCTTGATGTACTCCTTTTCCTATTTGGAACCAGTCTGTTGTTCCATGGCCAGTTCTAACTGTTGCTTCCTGAGCTGCATATCGGTTTCTCAAGAGACAGGTCAGGTGGTCTGGTATTCCCATCTCTTGAAGAATTTTCCACAGTTTACTGTGATCCACACAGTCAAAGGCTTTGGCATAGTCAATAAAGCAGAAATAGATGTTTTTCTGGAACTCTCTTGCTTTTTCCTATGATTCAGCGGATGTTGGCAATTTGATCTCACATTCATTAGCCTATGAAATTATGCAGTCCAGAAAATCTAACCATGCCATATTTTGAGGGCTCTCATTTTCTGATATGGCCCACATTCTGCCTGTGGAGCATGTTTCTCTCTAAATAAATCCACTTCTTGCCTATCACTTTGTCTCTCACTGAATTCCTGCTGCAATGAGACTTCAAGAATCTGAGCTTCATTAAACCCTGAGACCAAGTGTGTGATCTCAATTAAAAGACCAGGAGTTTTGGCTGGCTGGGTTCAACTCCCAATCTGAGTTAGACAATTTCAATCAATGCCAAAGTAGTTTTGACCTAATATTTACTTTCTCCATCATATTAAATATTACATGAATATTTCTTGAGTGGGACTAAAACAAGTTCTAAAGAAAAAAGACTTTAGAACTAGGAATAGACAAGGACAGGGCACTCCAGGACACTCTGTCAAACTCTGGGACAATGGCTGGTATGTTCCAAATCGTTTGCTTCACTTTGAGTACACAGATAGTTCACCAACACTAGAATAACAGTGAGAGCTCAAGTACTATTGGCAATCATGGGGTTAAAAAAGTTTTTCAAAAAGTCAGATCACTATCCTTCCTATAATTCCACATAATTGTATTGAACCCCAAGTTAGTCTGAGATAAGTTATGGCTAAAGAATATTCCAAGCAATCAAGAAGGAATTATGAATGTATGTGAATGAGATAGCAATGCTCAGTTCAGCCTTGTGGAATCAGTAAATCACTGGGCTGTGGTCTGCCTAGTTGCAGAAGGATTGTGAGATTTTCCACATGCCTAATGTGTTCCATAGAGGAGAAATGTGATAGAGTTTCTACTGTAACGTGTTTCTTATACATGAACCAGGCTTGTTTAGAGTAAGCTATGCATGAAGTGAAATATGTTTCCCTTGGCAATGTAAGTTTGGAAAGACTTGGGTTTGTATGTTTTTTCTAGTATTTTATAAGAACACTTCAAACATGCTAATTAACTATGCTTGTTATGAAATTCTTCATTTGTGGAGTAAGAGAACACAAAATTGTAAAGGAATTATACCCCAATTTAAAAAAAGGAAAAAACAAAACAAAAACCTTTCTGTAGGCTCAAGGTATTGCATCTATGATTCTTAGCAAAGAGTTACATTTTTTAGACCATATTTTCTCCATCTGACCATTCTTAACTCATTTTTCTTTTTCTTCAATCTTTTCCTATCATAATTTCATAGTAGGTGTATTTCTTTATATAATTCAGAAGTAATGAACATTTGTGTTTTTTTTTCTTAAATTTAAGCAATGTTTAAAAACTTATTTTCCTATTGAACACCAGGATTTCTCCTGAAGTATGAATGTCTTTATTTAAGAATAGCCTTTAACAGGGATAAAAGAGTGAAACTTTAAGTATATGAGTTTGTAGGAAACAAGGGAAGAAAATGACAGCCCATGTATTCAGATAAGTTGGTAAAAATTGCCAAGGGACTTTGTGTAACATGGGAGAATAATGTTCTCTTTTAAATCATCTGCTATGTAGTCTTGTGATGAGTGCTTACCTCCACTACTCCCTGAATCTCTTCTGTGTAAAAAGTCTATTTTTGTTTTTATTTAGTCATGTCCAACTCTTTACAACCCCATGCAATGTAGCCTGCCTGGCTCTTCTGTCCATGGGATTTCCTAGGCAAGAATACTGGAGTGGGTTGCTAAAGGTCTATAGCAAACTCTATTCTATGAATGGTAGTTTGGGGTGAGGGAACATGGAATCAAGAGTTGAAAAATAGGTCCTAAGGGCAACTCAATAAATAAGCAGCATTAAGATATGTAGTAGAAAATTAAGGACGCATCAGGAGCATGCAAGTGAATTTGCAACTGCAGGGATTAGTAGAAATGTTGGAGAAGACATTGAACTTTCCATTTGAAGAGGATGGTTTTGAAATGACTCTGCAGCAATCTCAAGGAACAGGATGACTCTGCTAATATCTTGATAAAGATCTGATTTGGTGGTGAGAATACAAAGTTAGATTAAATTAGATAATAAAATCACATTTATTTCAACAGCTCAGTCACTGCCGCCTTTCTCATAAATCTGTCACTTCTCTCTCTTCACATCCCCTGGATTTCTTTGCTCTCATGTTTGATATGGCCTTTCAAGACTTCTATTCTCTGATCCTCTTTGGATCTGCTCTTACTAATAATGTTCTGTTATGAAACTCTCTGAGTCATTAAAATGAGGATTATAATGTCTTTCTCAAAAAGCTGTAAGAATCCACTAAAATAAAATATAGGAAGAGGGCAACTTGTATAATTCAAAGTGCTGTCAATTATAGGCTTTGTACTTAGACAGTAGTTCATAACTGCTCTAACAGAAGAGAATAAAATAAAACAAATAGAGGCTCTTCTCCAAACAACTGCCTCTTTTTCTGGACAGTAGAGCTGGAAGGGAACTTAACAGATTTTCTGCACTTCTTGGTAGGATCTTCCATTTAATTGTGTATCAGAACCAAAGCTCAGTCCTCTCAGCAACTTGGCCAGAGACCTTTGTCTTTTCCAGAGGCCTCTATACAGAAGCATGCACTGTCAGTAGCCCCAGACTAGTTAATGTGATAACAGAGCTGAAAAATCCTGTCCCCCCCAACCCCTTCAAAATCCAGAGTATCCTTTCAACATAACTTTCACCTGAGCAGCTAACCAAACATAGAGATGGATGCTGGGCGCTTAGAACAAGTTCCTGGATTGGCTAATCTATTTACATTGTCATGGCTAGACTTGAACTGTTTCAGGATTTATTGAATGTGAATAATGGCTAGATTCTTCTCATTTCTTTAGATGAGAATTTGGCAGCACTGATTTAAGATGGGTTGAAGGTGGGGTGGAAGTGAGGCCTTCTTTTCTCCAGAATTTTTCTTCTGCCATTTAACTCCATTCCTCCTGGTTTTAGTCAATGGCAATAACATGTTGCACTGATATCCTTTTATATACATGTTGACAGCTTTGATGTTTCACTCTGTCTTCCTATATCCTCCAGACGGAGCATCTACAGTTCTCTTAACCTTCCCACATAGATGTTATTTTGTAAATTCTCTCCCATCTTGTGACTTCCTTGAAAGCTTCCCATCTGTTTTGCTTTGAAGAAAGCCCATATAGAAAATTAAAGGGCAACTAGAAATAAAGGTGCAAATATATCTTATTTTGCTCTTCTTATCTACTTCATTTTTCTTATTTGTTCAGTAGCAGGAATAATTTACAAAAGACAATAAATCTGATATCTAAATGAATAATTACCTCTTTCTGAAAACAACACAATTTATATTTAGCTTTGGTGCTGAATACAGTTGAAATCAATTTGTTGTAGTTTAGTCGGGTCCAGCTCTTTTGCCACCGTACGGACTATAGCCCATCAGGTTCCTTTGTCCATGGGATTTCCCAGGCAAGAATACTGGAGTGGGTTGCCATTTCCTTCTCCAGAGGAGCTTCTCAACTCAGGGATCGAGCCCATGTTTCCTTCATTGGCAGATAGATTCTTTACCATTGAGCTACCAGGGAAGCCCTGTTGAAATCAATGCCTGAATACAAAAAAAAAAAAAAAGAAAAGAAAAATTCTGTAAGTCTGTTTTTAAATTCAATGGTAAAGAGTTCATTAGATTAGAGATTAAATGCAATCTGGATGATGCAGATATGAACAGGAATATGAATCCAATTTTTTTTGAGCCTTTATCTCAGAAGAATACAAGATAACCTTAAACCATCCTTTGTAAAGGTTTTTTGAGAGATTGAATACATTTTAAAGCCACTCAGTATTTATTCCATGTTGAACCTTGTCTATAATCTTACTTGGATATTGTACAAAAAACAATGGAAAAGTTATATTTGTAACACACATACAAACACACACACACACAATGGTGTGTGTGGTATATTTCCATGATGTTGGTTTCTGACGTTGAGTTAGTTGTTTCAGGCATCTCTCTTCCTTTTTTCTTCTTTTTAAGCTAGAAATGCTAAGTATGTTTCCTATGTCCAGATATTATGATGGTGGGATTTGTCCAATATGGGATTTACTGGCAAAAGTAGGACAAAACATAAAATTATGTCTTTTTGATAAAGCCAATGTTTTTAATGTTTTGATTTATCAAAACCAACAATGATTGTCTCAATGCTTACTTTCTTTACTAGAGATTTTAATTACTCTTAAAATAGAGTTTTTTTTATAATTTCTTTTTTTCCAAGAGTGCATAAGAATGGCCAAAAAAATCTTTAATTTTGGTTATTGTTATAGTTCCTACGGCACTGTCAAGAAATGAGTTTATATAAAATAATTTCTAATTTAATTTGAATCAGTGCAATATATAAGCACCTTACTTATAAGATAGTAATTTATTGATTTATAGGAACATTAAAAATCAATTTGAAAATTGATTTACAGGAATAGAACTCCTTCCCCTCTTCTACCCCTCCTCAAAAATGCATAGGAGTGAAAACTTAGTTAATATATGTGCTATGTAACTGTGTGCCTTGTTACTATGTAAAAATCTAGTAGTTCTTTCCTCAAAGAAATTTGGTTCTGATAAATCTTTAAAATGATCTTTGATAACATGATGGTTAATTTCATGCATCATTTTGGGCCATGGGGTGCAGAGATAATTGGTCAAACATTTTTTCTAGTGTGTCTGTCATGGTATTTCTGGAGGAGTTTAACATTCAAATTGCTGAATCAATAAAGCAGATTGGCCTCCCCAATTATGGTGGGCCTGATCTAACCCACTGAGGACCTGGATAGAATACAAAGACTGAGTAAGGAATAGTTCTTTCTCCCTGATTGTCTTTGAGCTAGGGCATTAGATTTCTGTCTTTAGATTTGTATTCAGACTAGACTACACCATCAACTCACCTGGTTCTCAGGTCAGATTTGGTCTGGAAGTATGTCATTGGCTCTCTTTATCTGGACCTCTCAGCCTCCATAATTGCATGATCCAATTTCTAATGATAAATATAAACTATATATATATATACACATGTATATATATATATATATAATATATATATGCATGTGTGCTAAGGCATTTCAATCATGTCTGACTCTTTGTGATCCTATAGACTGTAGCCCACCAGGCTCCTCTGTCCATAGGCTTTTCCAGGCAAGAATACTGGAATGAGATGCCATGACCTCCTCCAGGGGATGTTCGTGATTCAGGAACTGAACCCACATCTCTTAGGTCTCCTGCATTGACAGGTGGGTTCTTTACCACTAGCACCACATGAGAAACCCCTTGGGTAAAGAAATGTGTTTGATCTCTGGGTCCAGAAGATTTCCTGGAGAAGGCAATGGCAACCCACTCCAATATTCTTGCCTGGGAAATGCCATGGACAGAGGAGCCTGGCAGACTGCAGTCCAAAGAGTTGCAAAAGACTTGGACACAACTTAGCAACTAAACAAAAGTGTAACTTTTTTATGATCCCACCATGGGGATTTCTGTATACTTGTGTCTGAAATTCCATTAATACAATAGAATTACCTACTTCTCTATCACAGTTGAGGTATTAAAGGTAAATACTTTGGAAGAGACTATATTATGATTTCAATTTATGTGAAAGTAAATGGGGAGTATTTGATTCCTCTGAGTTTTGTTTTTCTTCAAAGAAGGGATGGATTGGACTAGAAAAATAGCAGAAAAGATAGGAGTGTTACAGAAACAGAAAGAATACAAAGAGGCATGATTGAGTGCACTACAGCTTCTTTCACAATTATCTCACATTCATTTATTCAAAGGCCACCCCAATGAAAACCACTTTCTGAAAACTGGGCACTTCTCCACTCTGCTTGGACCCTCAGGAGTGATACCAGGGATTGGCAGTTAGCTTTTTTTCAAAATTTAATTATTTCTCTAACTAGAACTGTGTGAAAATATAGACTACTAAACAGATAACAGTTTGCCATCAAGGGCAGCCTGACCCACTATATAAATTCTCAGGAGGCTGGAGAGAGAAAAGATTCTTTTTTCTATTTGTGCTTATTGTAAGCACAGGCACTAGAATATTCTTACAGTAATGAGTAATGTCATGTTTCAAATGTTAACTCATCAGGATCAACCTGAGTGCTTTTTGAAGATCACTGTGACACAGTAAATGTTAAAAAAGATAACACAAACTCTCCAAAAGAAATGGATTAGAGCTTGAGTTTTGTCAGTCACTGGAAAGTAAAATAAAATCCATATATCTATTTTTAATATGTATGAACTGCCAAATTCAATTCTATGCCAAATTGTGTATCACTCTAGGATCATATACATTATATTTTATACACACACACACACACATACACATATATGTATACACTCACACACATATATATGAAGGGAAAGTGAAGTCGCTCAGACATGTCCAACTCTTTGTGACCCCGTAACCTTTCAGGATCCTCCGTCCATGGGATTCTCCAGGCAAAAATACTGGAGTGGGTTGCCATTTCTTTCTCTAGGGGATCTTCCCAACCCGTATACCTGAATTCTATTATCTAATATTTTGCCAAAGGTTTTTCTGTCTATAATCAAAATGATATTGGTTCCAAGTTTCCGTTTTATTTTGTCTGGTTTTGGAATCAGAGTGATTCTGGTTTAATAATGAATTGGGAAGTTTTTTCTTTTTTTGTATTCTCTTTTCTGACATTATATAGAATTAACATTAATTCTTCTTAAATATTTTAAAGAATTCTCTATGAAGACATCTACTTTGCCAACAAAGGTCCATCTAGTCAAGGCTATGGTTTTTCCTGTGGTCATGTATGGATGTGAGAGTTGGACTGTGAAAAAGGCTGAGCACCAAAGAATTGATGCTTTTGAACTGTGGTGTTGGAGAATACTCTTGAGAGTCCCTTGGACTGCAAGGAGATCCAACCAGTCCATTCTGAAGGAGATCAGCCCTGAGATTTCTTTGGAAGGAATGATGCTAAAGCTGAAACTCCAGTACTTTGGCCACCTCATGCGAAGAGTTGACTCATTGGAAAAGACTCTGATGCTGGGAGGGATTGGGGGCAGGAGGAGAGGGGGATGACAGAGGATGAGATGGCTGGATGGCATCACTGACTCGATGGACGTGAGTCTGAGTGAACTCCGGGAGTTGGTGTTGGACAGGGAGGCCTGGCGTGCTTGATTCATGGGGTCACCAAGAGTCAGACACAACTGAGCAACTGATCTGATCTGATCTGATGAAGACATCTATACCTGGAGAGTACTTTTCTTTTTAAAATATGACTTTAATTTCTTTAATAGTCATAGGGCTACCCAGATGATCAGTGTCATGTTAAGTGAGTTTTGGTAGTTTGTGTTTTTCAGGAACTGTTTAATTTCATGAAAATTGTTATATTTGTATGGACAGAGTTCACTGAGTTCCCTTATGATCCTTTGACTTCTGCAGAGTCTGTAATGATGTCCTGGTTTCATTTCTGATATTAGTCATTTGTGTCTTCCTTTTTTTTCCCACCAGACTTGCTAGAGGCTTGTCAATTTTATCAATGTTTCTAAGAACCAGCTAGTTTCATTGCTTTTCTCTATTACTCTAATTTTTTTTTGTTTCAATGTTGTTGATTTCTCCTCTTTAATATCATCTTTCTTGAGCTTAAGTTCATTTTATTCCCCATTTTGTAGGTTCTTGAAGTAGGAACTTAGGCTATTTCTCTCCTTTACTAATGTTTTATTTAGTGCTATAAATATTTATCCCCAAATTGCTTATGTCTCTCAGATTATTATTTTTTGTTCCTTTTCCAATGTTTTTGGTAATATATCTTTATTATGGTAAAATCTATATAGCATAAATTAACCATTTAAACTGTGTAGTTAATTTGCATTTAGTACTTTTATAATATTTTGAAGCCATCACCTCTAGTTTCAAAATATTTTTCACCAACTTTACTGAAATGTAATTGATATATAATATTCTGTAAGTTTAAGGTATAAATGTGATTTGACACAAATATGTATTGCAGAATGATTACCACAATAAGTTTCATTACAAAACTATCACTTTACACAACTACTATTTTATTTGTAGTGAGAACATCAAACATCTATTCTCTTAGCAACTTTTAAGGATGTGATATTGTTGTTGTTGTTTAGTCTCTAAGTCATGTTTGACTCTTTGTGACCCATGGACTGTAGCCCACCAGGCTCCTCAGTCCATGAGATTTTCCAGGTAAGAATACTGGAGTGGGTTGCCATTTCTTTCTCCAGGGGATCTTCCTGACACAGAGATGGAACCCATGTCTACTGCATTGGCAGGTGGATTTTTTACTGCTGAGCCACCCAGGAAGCCTGGAAGGATGTGATACATTATTGTTAACCATAATCTTTATTCTGTATATTAGATGTTCAGAAGTTATTCATCTTACAACTAGAAGTTTGTGCCTTTTGGCCAACATCTCATTTTATCCTCCTTCTCAGCCCTTGGCAACCACCATTTAACTCTGTTTCTATAAGTGTTGATCCGTTCAAATTCCACATATAAATGGGGTCATTCAGTATTTGTCTTTCTCTCTCTGGCATATTTCACTTAGCATAATGTCCTCAAATACTTAGTTGGTGACCCATGAAAAGATAGAAACATAAATAAAATATTAGCACTGTTTTATACTCATTAAATGGTCAAAAGATACATAAATACTATAATAAATGTAACATTTTATCTTGAAAAAGAAAATTCCTCAAAGCCCAAAGAATTTATTGCTTAGTCCACCACTGGGAAGGGTTTTATTATGCTGATTCCTATGGTTCTTATATTTTTAAAAATATTGCAAAGTTCTGATGAGCTTTTATGAGAATAAAAATAAAAAACAGGTTTTTCTTCTGACAGTCATTCCAACTGTGATATTTTTTGATATGTTATAGGAATAATGAATAGCATAAAATAAAACTATCCTAAAAAGAAATCTCAGACCTTACTGTCATTTATTCAAGGCACTTGGCCAGTCATAATGTAAAGAAAAATAACTACTTTTCTGGTACTAGGATGTCATGTATTAAGAATCAAAATAAGTTGGAACATAAAGCATTTTTCCCTACAAACTAACTCTGTAGAGGCTTGGGGGGAAATAGAGAAACATAAGCATTTAGTTTCATTTTAAGCAGATCTTCATAAAATGGGATTCTTCCAAAGTAAGCACTTATAGTACCATTTTGAGGGCAATGTAATATTGAAATCTGTTTGAATGTGTATTCATTTAATCCATGTGTGCCTATGTTCAGCAACCAACTAGAGAATTAATATATATCCCTTCTATAGCGATAAAGATCAAATTCTTCACAATACCATAAACCCTTCCGAACTAAATTATGGTTATGATAATAAATTCACATCTTGAAGGGTTTAAACACAAGAGAATAAAGGACTTAATAATGAAAGTTAATGGATTACAATCCATTTAAACTGTATACTCAGAAAGACTATGTTTCATTGGGGAGTTTTGCTAGCTTAATAAATGAGAATCATCTGTCCTGACTGTAAAATCAGCCTGGTTAACCTCACAAGCAAGGTCAGCTCACTGATTAAACACAGAAGGTATTTGAAGGGCATTTTATCTCTAGACCTAGATCATGCCCTTGACACAAAGGCATTTTTCCTTTATTAGAAAATAGCCATTTACCCTGACTTTGTGTGTAAATTACTCATTTGAGAAAAGCAGTAATTTTTCACATTGTTAGATGAAAACTATTTATAATGGTAACACGTCAAATCATTCCTTCATCCACTTCCTGTCTGTGGGTCTCAAAATCAGAAGCAACCTTAAGAAAGGAATTTAAATGTTGTGTGAAACACAGGATTTGGTCTTTGGCCATGAGATTCCATCAGGCTCGTTTTTGGAATGAGTCCACATAAACCCCAAGAGATCCTCTTTGTTCTGTAAAGCCCCTTCCCTCACTGCTGCAGAATGTTCTGTGTTCATTCACCTGCACTAACTGAGCAGTACCCCGAGACAGGTGCCCAGCTCTGCCCTTCATGTGTGTCTAAAGATGCACTTGGGAAAGATTTAGAAATTAATGTTGTGAGTCAGAAATATATCAGCTGAGCAGATGGACACGGTTTCACTCAACGGATGGAACTGGAGAGAGGAAACGTGGCTCCCTGAAAGAAAATAACCATGAGTGAAGTGGAAGTCTGAGAAATGGAGCCACATCAAACACTGCAGACAGAGAGCAGCAGACCAGGCAAGATGTGAGACTCTGTCTAATCAACTGGCCATTCAAATACACTGGGAATGTACCCTGAGAAAACCATAATTCAATAAGACACATGCACTCCAGTGTTCATTGCGGCACTTTACCATAGCTAGGATATAGAAGCAATCTAGATGTCCATTGACAGATGTACCGAAGAAGATGTGTGTGTCACACACAATGGAATATATTTCAGCCATAAAAGGAATGGAATTTTGTCATTTGTAGTGATGTGGATGAACCTAGAATCTATCATACAGAGTGAAGTAAGTCAAAAAGGGAAAAACAAATATCATATTTTAACATGTACATATGGAATCTAGAAAAATGGTATTAATGAACCTATCTTCAGGGCAGGAATAGAGACGCAGATGTAGAGAACAGACTTGTGGGCACAAAGGAGGAAGGAGAAGTGGGACGAATTGAGAGAGTAGCATGGACATATATACACGACCATGTAGGACCATATATACTCTACTATTGGGAAGCTGTTGTAGAGCATAGGGAGCTCAGCTAAAGCCTCTGTGATGAGCTAGAGAGGTGGGGTGCAGGGAGGGAGGAAGACTCAAGAGGAAAGAGATATAAATATACTTATAGCTGATTCATGTTGTTGTAAAGCAATTATACTCCAATTAAAATACATTTTAAAAATACAAATATATAAAAATAAAATTAATATTCAGGTTTTTTAAAAAGACACACACACACCTATAATGTGCACACAGCTTTCTCTCTCTCTCTCTCTCGCAGTCATCTTCCTGAGTGTGGACACTTGGGAAAGAGGAGACTGATAAACAGAGAGGCGCTATGTCACCGTGATCCAGTTCTGCAGTGGAACATCTTCGGAACAAATTGGTTGTAAGAGTAGAGGAGAGAAAAATCAGCACTTAGAGCATTTACCATGGCAGAGGTGGTGGTAAGGGCACAAAAGACAGCAAAGATATTTCTGATTATTATGTGCAGGTGGTACAAGTTACAAAATTCAGGAATATTGAGAACTATAACTTCATTTTCCTGTTACCCAATTTCCTTTTCATTCTCATTCATCTGGAATGGAGGAAAAGGAAAGAAAAATTTCTCATACATCTTTTCTATCCATAAGTCTATGTTTGAGTTGCAGGAGGACCAAACAGTGAGAGGACACTCTTGTCATTTCTTCACTCAAATGAGATGCCCATTATCCTGTTTGGGCATTGGCCACCTGACCTTGTATGTAAATGTCAGGTCATTTCATGCTGCTCTTCACCCAGCCCTTTTGTGCTTCACTGCTGTAAGTGACACACGTGTGACATACTTGGAGTCAGAGGAATTCCTTTGCCATGCTCCGTTTCCCTGGGGACAGAAATCTCAGTGGAGTTCTCTCATCCTCATTAGTCTAGACCTGTTCCTCAGGCAGAAATTTGGATCCTGTTGCTCTCAGAGAACTTACTCCTTGCCAAGCTTCTTCCAGGATTTCCCAGTGCACATCCCCTGTCTGCAGGACCCAGTAGAGTCTTAAGTTTCTTATCTTACTACCGCCTCTCTTTTGTCCTTCAACATGGGACTGATTTTTCTTGGACCACTACAGCAATTACAAATAGATTAAATTTGTTTTTTGAGGCCATTATAATGCCTTGCCAATAATAGCTGAAAATTTCCTAATTTATAAACTTGGTGTCTTCTCAGTTTACATTTAGAATCAAAGCATGTAGGGATAAAATTTCAGAATATAAAATGTTCCCTGCCTTCTAATCAGTTGAATATCTCTTTTAAGCAAAGAGCCTAGAAAGGCCTCAATGCTTTAGTTTAGGAAAAATGGATAAGCAGAGAAACAAAAGTAAAAACTATAAAAGATGGATATCGATACGTAACAAACCTAGGCAGCATATTAAAAAGCAGAGGCATTACTCTGCCAACAAACGTTCATATAGTCAAAGCTATGGTTTTTCCAGCAGTCATGTATGAATGTGAGGGTTGGACCATAAAGAAGGTTGAGTGCCGAACAATTGATCCTTTGAGCTGTGGTGTTGGAGAAGACTCTTGAGAGCCCCTTGGACTGCAAGGAGATCAAATGAGTCAATCCTAAAGGAAATCAACTGTGAATATTCATTAGAAGGACTGATGCTGATGCTGAAGCTCCAATATTTTGGCCACCTGATGTGAAGTGTTTCCTATGACCAGTGCATTCTCTTGGCAGAATTCTATTAACCTTTGCTGCTTCATTCTGTATTCCAAGGCCAAATTTGCCTGTTACTCCAGGTGTTTCTTGACTTCCTACTTTTTGCATTCCAGTCCCATATAATGAAAAGGGCATCTTTTTTGAGTGTTAGTTCTAGAAGGTCTTGTAGGTCTTCACAGAACCATTCAACTTCAGATTCTTCAGCATTACTGATCGGGGCATAGACTTGGGTTACCATGATATTGAATGGTTTGTCTTGGAAACGAACAGAGATTATTCTGTCATTTTTGAGATAGTATCCAAGTACTGCATTTCGGACTCTTTTGTTGACCATGATGGCTACTCCATTTCTTCTAAGGGATTCCTTCCCACAGTAGTAGATATAATGGTCATCTGAGTTAAATTCACCCATTCCAGTCCATTTTAGTTCGCTGATTCCTAGAATGTCAATGTTCACTCTTGCCATCCCCTGTTTGACCACTTCCAATTTGCCTTGATTTATGAGCCTAACATTCCAGATTCCTATGCAATATTGCTCTTTACAGCATCAGACCTTGCTTCTATCACCAGTCACATCCACAACTGGGTATTGTTTTTGCTGTGACTCCATCGCTTCATTCTTTCTGGAGTTATTTCTCCATTGATCTTCAGTAGCATATTGGCACCTACTGACCTGGGGAGTTCCTCTTTCAGTAATCTATCATTTTGCCTTTTCATACTGTTCAAGGGGTTCTCAAGGCAAGAATACTAAAGTGGTTTGCCATTCCCTTCTCCAGTGGACCACATTCTGTCAGACCTCTCCACCATGACCCACCAGCCTTGGGTGGCCACACAGGGCATGGCTTAGTTTCATTGAGTTAGACAAGGCTGTGGTCCTAGTGTAATTTGATTGACTAATTTTCTGGAGTAACAGGCAAATTTGGCCTTGGAATACGGAATGAAGCAGAGCAAAGGCTAATAGAGTTTTGCCAAGAAAATACACTGGTCATAGCAAACACCCTCTTCCAACAACACAAGAGAAGACTCTACACATGGACATCACTAGATGGTCAACACCGAAATCAGATTGATTATATTCTTTGCAGCCAAAGATGGAGAAGCTCTATACAGTCAGCAAAAACAAGACTGGGAGCTGACTGTGGCTCAGATCATAAACTCCTTATTGCCAAATTCAGACTTAAATTGAAGAAAGTAGGGAAAACCACTAGACCATTCAGGTATGACCTAAATCAAATCCCTTATGATTATACAGTGGAAGTGAGAAATAGACTTAAAGGACTAGATCTGATAGAGTGCCTGATGAACTGTGGACTGAGGTTCATGACATTGTACAGGAGAGAGGGATCAAGACCATCCCCATGGAAAAGAAATGCAAAATGGCTGTCTGAGGAGGACTTACAAATAGCTGTGAAAAGAAGAGAAGCGAAAAGCAAAGGAGAAAAGGAAAGATATAAGCATCTGAATGCAGAGTTCCAAAGAATAGCAAGAAGAGATAAGAAAGCCTTCTTCAGTGATCAATGCAAAGAAACAGAGGAAAACAACAGAATGGGAAAGACTAGAGATTTCTTCAAGAAAATTAGACATACCAAGGGAACATTTCATGCAAAGATGGGCTCAATAAAGGAAAGAGATGGTATGGACCTAAGAGAAGCAGAAGATATTAAGAAGAGATGGCAAGAATACACAGAAGAACTGTATAGAAAAGATCTTCATGACCAAGATAATCATGAAGGTGTGATCACTCACACTCACCTAGAGACAGACATCCTGTAAGGTGAAGTCAGGTGGGCCTTAGGAAGCATCAGTAAGAACAAAGCTAATGGAGGTGATGGAATTCCAATTGAGCTATTTCAAACCCTAAAAGATGATGCTGTGAAAGTGCTGCACTCAATATGCCAGCAAATTTGGAAAACTCAGCAGTGGCTACAGGACTGGAAAATGTCAGTTTTCATTCCAATCCCTAAGAAAGGTAATGCCAAAGAATGCTCACACTACCACACAATTACACTCATCTCACACACTGCTAAAGCAATGCTCAAAATTCTCTAAGCCAGGCTTAAGCAATACGTGAACTTCCAGATGTTCAAGCTGGTTTTAGGAAAGGCAGAGGAACCAGAGATCAAATTGCCAACATCCGCTGGATCATTGAAAAGCAAGAGAGTTCCAGAAAAACATCTATTTCTGCTTTATTGACTATGCTAAAGCTTTGACTCTATGGATCACAATAAACTGTGGAAAATTCTGAAAGAGATGGGAATACCAGACTACCTGACCTTCCTCTTGAGAAACCTGTATACAGGTCAGGAAGCAACAGTTAGAAATGGACATGGAACAACAGACTGGTTCCAAACAGGAAAAGGAGTACCTCAAGGCTGTATATTGTCACCCTGCTTATTTAACTTACATGCAGAATACATGATGAGAAACACTGGGCAGGAGGAAGCAGAAGCTGGATCAAGAATGCTGGGAGAAATATCAATAACCTCAGATATGCAGATGACATCACCATTATGGCAGAAAGTGAAGAAGAACTTATGAGCCTCTTGATGAAAATGAGAGAGGAGAGTGAAAAATTTGGCTTAAAGCTCAACATTCAGAAAACTAAGATCATTGCATATGGTTCCATCACTTCATTGCAAATAGATGGGGAAACAGTGGAAACAGTGTCACACTTTATTTTTCTGGGCTCCAAAATCACTGCAGATGGTGATTGTAGCCATGAAATTAAAAGCTGCTTACTCCTTGGAAGGAAAGTTATGACCAACCTAGACAGCATATTAAAAAGCAGAGACACTACTTTGCCAACAAAGGTCCATCTAGTCAAGGCTATGGTTTTTCCAGTAGTCATGTAAGGATGTGAGAGTTGGACTATAAAGAAACCTGAGCACCAATGAATGATGCTTTTGAACTGTGGTGTTGGAGAAGACTCTTGAGAGTCTTTGGACTGCAAGGAGATCCAGTCAGTCTATTCTAAAGGAGATCAGTCCTGGATGCTCATTGGAAGGACTGATGTTGAAGCTGAAACTCCAATATTTGGCCCCCTGATGCAGAGAGCTGACTCATTTGAAAAGACCCTGATGCTGGAAAGATTGAAGGCAGGAGGATAAGGGGATTACAGAGGATGAGATGGTTGGATGGCATCACCGACACAATGAACATGGGTTTGGGTGGACTCCGGGAGTTGATGATGGACAGAGAGTCCTGGCATGCTGCGTTTCAAGGGGTCTCAAAGAGTTGGACATGACTGAGCAACTGAACTGAACTGAACTAATGTGAAGTACTGACTCATAAGAAAAGACCCTGATGCTGAGAAAGATTGAAGGCAGGAGGAAAAGGGGAGGACAGAGGGTGAGTGGTTGGATGGCATCATCGACTGTATGGGCATGAGTTTGAGCAAGCTCTGGGAGATGGTGAAGGACAGGAAAGTCTGGTGTGCTGCAGTCTATGAGGTCACAAAGAGTGGAAGATGACTGAGTGACTGAACAATAGATCAATAGATTAATAAATACATAGATGGTCTGATACTTTGCCACGTAAGTGAGAGTTTTGGGTGATCATGCTGAATTATGAATTACAGCAAATGCTATAATGGTATGTGCATGCCTGCTAAGTTGCTTCAGTCATGCCTGACTCCTCTGTCCATGGGATTCTCCAGGTAATATTGGAGTGGGTTGCTACTTCCTTCTCCAGGGGATCTTCCTGATTCAGGGATCAAACCTATGTCTCCTACATCTGCTACATTGGCAGGTAGGTTCTTTACCACTAGCTCCACCTGGGAAGCCCATAGTGGTATATTACTGGGTAAAGTTGAGGGACAGAGAAAGCTGAGGGACAGAGATTACTCCCTTTATGGCTCTGCTGGGTCTTCATTGCTGGTCAAGGGCTTTCTCTAGTTGTGGTGCTCGGGCTTCTCACTGAAGTGGCTTCTTGTTTTACAGAGCACAGGCTCTGGGAACATGGGATTTAGTAGTTGTGATGCATGTGTTCAGTAATTGTGGCTCATGGGCTTAGTTGCACCACAGCATGGAGGGTTTCCTGGACCAGGGATCGAACTCATGTCCCTTGAATTGGCTGGTGGATTCTTAACCACTGGACCTCCAGGGGAGTCTCAATTACTCCTTTTAACCCATCATTTGCAGTGACTGCCTTAACATCCTTACAACTGAGTAAATGCTAATCTTTAAGAATTTTATAGAGCAGGGGCATTTGAATGTTATTTTGAACTGGAATAAGTGGTCAAACATCCTAAAATGTGAGAGACAGGTGACTTTCTTACAATAATGCTAAATAAAATTAGTCCATACTTGACAAAGGAATATGGAACATGAAACAAATGCTGATTAAAGCCACATAGAGCCTTCATTCATATCTAGTTTTCCTTTTTAGATAATTGTTCAAACAAAAGACAACTAATATTTAAGACAGTAATTTACTGAAATTAAAACAAGTGGATTTTTTTTTTATCAATAAGGGCTTTTGATTTAGATTGGTAGAAACTTGTGCATGTGACACCCATTAAAGCTAGATACTCAATAGTGGTTGTGTACAGGTATTTAGGTTTACTGATTTTTTGATGCAACAGGTAACAATCAATTCCTATAAAAAACTCAATGTTTCTCACTTTAAGTGTTCATTTAAGTGACAGCAAAATTGATAGGAAGTATTGACCAAGATGGTAAAGAATCTGTCTGAATGTAGGAGACTTGGATTCAATCCCTGGGTCAGGAAGATCTCCTGAAGAAGGGAATAGCTACCCACTCCAGTATTCTTGCCAGGAGAATTCCATGGAAAGAGGAGCCTGGAGGGAGACAGTCTATCAGGTTGCAAAGAGTCAGACATGACTGAGCAACTAATGCTTTCACTTCACTTCACATGAGCTAGACACTGGACCAGGTTCTAGAATTATAAGAATGTGTGTGTGTGTGTGTGTGTGTGTGTGTCTGTGTGTTAGTCACTCAGTCGTGTCTGACTCTTTGACACCACTGCGTGACTAACACTTTAACTTTTCAAGGTGAAAACTTTGATATCACAGTTAAAATAGTAGCAAAAAAGTGCTTGATTTTATTCATTACATAAAGTGTTTAAGTCTTACGACAGACTTTTGAGGGGTGCACTATTATTATCTTCAGTTATAGGAACTGAGGCACTGAAGGGTTGCATAGCTTCCCAAGTAAGTGCTGAGTCAGGATTTACAACCAGGCAACCTGGCTATAGAGTCCATGAACTTACCTCCCTCCTTCTACATAGCAGAAGTCCCATTTCACTTAGACCACATAGAACAAGAGATAATCAGCCTGAGCACAGAGGCAGTAGGTCCTCAAAGTGGTGGCTCTCAAAATTTAAGAACAAGTTCAGTTCAGTTCAGTCACTCAGTCATGTCTGACTCTTTGCAACCCCAGGAGTTGCAGCACTCCAGGCCTCCCTGTCCAACACCAACTCCAGGGGCCCACCCAAACTCATGTCCATTTAAGAACAAAGGCAAGAGTTATTGTTTTGATCCAAATTATTGAAGGTTTTTAATAAGTCATATGTTTATTTGGGCTGATGAAAATGTTAACTTGTTCAATTGATTAAAGTCTTTACATGTGAGAATATATTACTTAGGTATAGATACTTAATTAACATTTTTTCTGTGGTCCTATATAAAGGTTTTTCCCTTCTTGGTGACTAGCTGTGGTCAGTCTGTACCTAAGTATCTGATATCATGGGCAGGTATGAAGTGTGTGTGTGTGCACACACACTCAGTTTTTCAATCGTGTCTGACTCTTTGTGATCCCATGGACTATAGCTGCCAGTCTCCTCTGTCTATGGAATTCTCCAGGCAAGAATACTAGAGTGGCTACCATTTCCTACTCCAGGGGATCTTTCTGACCCAGGGATCGAACCCACACCCTGCATCTCCTGCACTGGCAGGCAGATCCTTTACCACTGAGCCACCGGGGAAGCCCCAGTTAGTGTCTTAGGGAAAAACCAAAAATATACATTACTTTCTTAAAGAAACCCACAAATCATATCATCCAATAGCACAGAATTTTCAGAAAATGGTATATGGTAGATAGGAAAACTTGGAGTCAAGTAGACTGGAATGAGTGTTTGCACTATGACCTTGGGAAAGTTACTTGACTTCTCTCATTCTTCGTTTCCTAATTGCAAAATACAAATAGAAATGCCTATGTAGGTTGCCTGAAGATTAAATGAGATAACATACAAATTCACTTTGAACAATGGTGGTGGTTACTTAATGTTAGAGGTTATCCCTGTTTGAGCAAAATCATTATAATGGCACCTAGTAAAATACCGAGTTTTTGGAACCAGTCCTCTGGAGTCAACCATTGAGATGTCTACAAGGATGAAAATTTTTTGTCATAACTCTCTTGAGTCACAGAATAGGATGATATCGGTAGCCAAACTTCCAGGGCTTGAATTCTATATCTACCTCTTACCAACTGGTGATTCTGGCCAAGTTGCTTTATCTCTTCATGTTTAGTTTACTCATTTGTAAAGGCTCCTTCATCCATGGAATTCTCTAGGCAAGAATACTGTAGTGGGTTGTCATTCCCTTCTCCAGGGGATCTTCCTGACCCAGGGATCAAACCTGGGTGTCCTGTGTTGCAAGGGAATTCTTTACCATCTGAGCCACCAGTGAAGTCCCTGTAAAATGTGTGAAATAATAATACCCTCAATGCTTGCTTTAAAACTAGACTATGTGATTATTTACACATTTCTTTTTTTTTTTTTAGTAATTTACTGTAAATTTTTATTTTATTTTATTTTTTTTGCATTTTTTTAATAGAAAATTATTTAATTAGTATACATGTGTTCCCCATCCTGAACCCTCCTCCCTCCTCCCTCCCCACACCATCCCTCTGGGTCGTCCCAGTGCACCAGCCCCAAGCATCCAGCATCTTAGAACAATGACTTACACATAATTAGCACCATGTGCGTGCATGCTAAATCGCTTCAGTTGTGGGTGTGTGCTAAGTCGCTTCCTACTCTTTGGGACTGTATGAACCGTAGCCCACTAGGCTCCTGTGTCCATGGGATTCTCCAGGTGAGAATAATAGAGTGGGTTGCCATGCCCAACCCAGGGATCAAACACACTTCTCTTATATCTCCTGCATTAACAGGTGTGTTCTTTACCACTAGCGCCACTTAGGAAGCCCTTAGCACTAGGTAGGTATTTATTAAACAAATATATTCATAATGTATTGCTGATTTAAACTCAAATAATGGATTCAACTGGATAGTAATTTTAGTCACATATATTTCTAGTATTTTTTGATTTCTTATTTGAACAGATACATAATTATTCCATATCTTATAGAGGTAATCAGAGGTGGAAGCTTTTGGATATTTAGCAAATACTCTTTTAGAAGGTTGATTAGCTTCACGGTATTTGCCTGAAGCTAAGTTTTTTATAAGACTGCGTTCTATGTGAATATTAGGTTTATTTTTTTTTTAATTAAAATTGTGGTGTCCTTTGTGTATTTAAACTGAAATAAGCTAAGTGAAATTTTGAATTCATTGTATATTCCCAAGGCGTCTGACTTCATGTAGCCCCCTTGTAAGAGTTTAAGTTCATGAGGGAATAAAGGAAGAAGCCTGAATGAAAGTGCTGTTACCCCAATGTCAGGATTGTGATTATTAACAGCAAAATAACAAAGTATTATGGAAATAAGCAGTCAGGAGTCCAAATCTGTAATTCTCTCCAGACCTTAAGTGTTCCATTGCTTTAATCTGCAATCCATTGCCAACCAATAAAATTGCTCCCCAAATATGAACTCCATTCTCCACGCTGGATTCACTAAAATAAGTGTTCCAGACTTATTTCTGATTCCAGTATGTGATTAGATGCTGACTGAATGCATCTCTCAGACAAGTGATAAGACACCTTGTCAAGGTTATAGTCAGACACTCCATCTCGTACAATTTAGACTTGGAAGGTGGTGGCTGCATTTATTTCTGTTAAGTGAACATTAGAGATAAATGGCAGGGTTCATTTTCCAACGTAACACTTCTCTGAGGGTGAATAATGGATAGCTAAAAGCAATAGTGGTATCTTAACAAAAGCCAAAATAGGAACAGTGAATTTAGCTTGCTCCATCTGTCTAAAATAATATCTCTTATTTTTACCTACTATTGCCATCTCCATGGTACCCCATTCATTACTTACTTTTGGCAAAACTTAAACTTTTGAGATCAACTAAAGGATTATTAAGAACAATTTCTGTGGAATATAGACCATCCATATCAACCCCTAATACATTTTGTCAGAGGTAATATCCAACCTGAAAGTGAAACCTAAAAATAAATCTTTTTTTCAAATATAGTTATGAAAGGAAACTTAAAAGGAGAGAACTTTCTTCATGAAACTGGACGTTAAGTCCAAAAGAAGAGAATTTGATGGAAATATAGTTAAACTTCAAAAACACAGACCATGCTTGGTTTCTGGGCAGGAAACCAGAAGGAAGCATCACAATAACCACTTCTGATGCCTACACCATTAAGGTGGGGTAAGGCTCTTTCCCATTTCTTACAGAATGGTAAATACTGCCTTTCAAAACTTTGATGGAGTAAAATGCAAAGTACTTTTCCCTGGCAGCTCTTTGTGGATATTCTGTTGATTTGGGCTGAAGATGAGAGGGGAGAAGGATAGTTAAATATGACTAACCCATTGTCTTTAGCGCTCTGGAAAATATGAGTTTTTAAACTACTTGCTCCCCTTGGCCATTCTTGCCTCTTGGTTTAGCTATTAATCTCATTATCAAAGTCATACTAAATTCCCTAGCTGCTAAGGTTTGTTAGAAACCACAGAAAGAGAAAGGTTAGTGGTCCCCATCCCTTGGTTGCTGAATGCCTGGGGTCCTTCTCTATGGCAAGATGATGCATTGTTCCCTGTGCTTTCTTTGCCATAATCTTACTGTTCTACAATGCAGTATATAATTTCACAATCTTTCTCATTATCAGCACATTTCAATAAAGTTCAAATTTGTATAGCCTTGAAGCCATTAACATTTTGTAGCACATTCTGGGTGGCACATTTTTCATTCAGAAAAACGTCTTCAGAGGAATGTTCTTCTGATATATTACACTCCTTGGTTTATCATTTAAAGCTTGAGACATCCACCAGCATATACGTCTTATTTAAAGTGTCAAAAGAGGGCAAAAAATTACAGTGACTTGAAGAGCCTTGTTACTTAAACTTCAGGGATCACTGCATCCATTTTGCCTTTTCAGTGTTAAACATTTTCTTCCCCTATTTTTTTTTCTATTTATTTTCTTTACATGAGGATTAAAAGAAGGGACAAAATGGGTGAACATCTTTGAAGTACAGCATTTAAACCCAAATTTTGGGGAAAATAACAAAAATGATTATTTGTCCCTGCATAAATAAGGCAACATAGAAATACTAATATTTATACCTTTAGGAGCATTTTCTTTGTGGATTATATATCTATGCAAAATAATAATAATATGATCTTCAGATAGGTGAGTTGTAAAAAATCGAAATGCCTTACTTATGTACAGAGACTCAGAACTACTGAATTCTGAAGGGAGATTCTTTGAGTTTGAAAATAAGAGTGCTGATTCCTTTTGTCACCCTTTAAAAATTCATCATAGGACAAATCACTAAGGAAATCACATAAATATTGTTAAACTGAGCAGAGGCTCTAGGTCACTGCTCACTTTGTATGCACCTGCTTGTGGTTGGCACAGAATGGAAGATCATCTTCAAGCTGTGATGGGAAGGGCTCTTCTGAATGACTCTTCTGTTCCTTGTTTTGATAGTGTTAATTTCACCATTTGAGATTTATTTTTTTCAGTCCTTCTCAAATGCCACTGGACTCTGATTCACCCTGAAAGTTTGCTAACAGTAAAAATACCCAAGGCCTGTATGCAGAACAGTCTCTCTGAAAGTGCAATTGACCCTTGAACAACACAGATTTGAACTGGGTCGGTCTATTTACATATGAACTTTTTTTAGTGGTAGATACTACAATGCTATACTATCCATGGTTGGTTGAAGCAGTGGATGCTAAACCTTGGGTACAGAGGAACCACCTATACAGAGAACTGCATCTACTCAGAGGGTCAATGGTAAATTATACACCTGCGAGGAGGGTGAGCCTACCTTAACCTCTGCTTTGTTCACATCTGAAGTCTGGAATAGAACTTTGACTTCTGCAGTTTTATGTACTTCTCATGTGATTCTCATAGTTTGGAAAATGCTGAGTTCAGTTGATTCTTTAGAGGATTCATATTAAACATAAATGACCCTTGGAGATAAAATTGTTATACTTTTATGTGATTGATTGAAGTACTTTTTCTAATTTATTTTTGCCTCATAGGATGACCCTCAGTGAACACGACCAGTGGTGTGCTGATAAAGTGGATTAAGTGGGAGGTAGGTGTTCGGTTTGGGGATTGGTAGGAGGAGGCTTTAATTTGTAGCCTTTTTCAATTTCTATGGTGTAAATGCTCTTACCATAGCCAATTTTAAACTATTAATCGATTAACAACCATCTTGTGAGATTTCTGAATACTGAACAAGCACCTCTTTTGAATCCATGAGATGTGGCTCCTGCATACAACTGAGACTGCAGGTAACTATTTCTGAGAAAGAGGGAAAGTGGGCTCTGAAAATATGGCCCAGGGCCAAGAAGGTGAGGCTGAGATATGATGCTCTTCTAAGGACAACCAGGGAAGGATAATGGTCAAAGGAAGCAAACAAAAAGACAAAAGAAGGGTGATTCTGTTTGGGATTTCACTTGGGACACAGTTCTCTGGACCCTGTAAAGAAACAATGTAGGAGTTAAGAAGTTAAGGTGTTAAGAAGAAAAAACTCCAGGAAGATGATTGAAGTCAGGTGTCAGGTTTATGATAATGTGTGCTCGCATGCTAAGTCACTAGTTGAGTTCAGTTCAGTCACTCAGTGGTGTCCAACTCTTTGTGATCCCGTGGACTACAGCATGCCAGGCCTCCCTGTCCAT
The DNA here is from genome assembly GCF_029378745.1 of Bos indicus. Classification (NCBI taxonomy): domain Eukaryota; kingdom Metazoa; phylum Chordata; class Mammalia; order Artiodactyla; family Bovidae; genus Bos; species Bos indicus. The sequence goes on along the minus strand of NC_091761.1, from coordinate 57,777,704 downwards.
CACCAACTCCCAGAGTATACACAAACTCATGTCCATTGTGTCAGTGATGCCATCCAACCATCTCATCCTCTGTCACCCTCTTCTCCTCCTGCCCTCAATCTTTCCCAGCATCAGGGTCTTTTCAAATGAATCAGCTCTTTGTATCAGGTGGCGAAAGTATTGGAGTTTCAGCTTCAACATCGTCCTTCCAATGAACATTCAGGATTGATTTCCTTTAGGATGGACTGGTTGGATCTCCTTGCAGTCCAAGGGACTCTTAAGAGTCTTCTACAACACCACAGTTCAAAAGCATCAATTCTTCAGTGCTCAGCTTTCTTTATAGTCCAAATCTCACATCCATACATGACTACTTGAAAAACCATAGCCTTGACTAGACGGACCTTTGTTGGCAAAGTAATGTCTCTGCTTTTGAATATACTGTCTAAGTTGGTCATAACTTTCTTTCCAAGGAGTAAGCATCTTGTAATTTCATGACTGCAATCACCATCTGCAGTGATTTTGGAGCCCAGAAAAATAAAGTCTGACACTGTTTCCACTGTTTCCCCATCTATTTGCCATGAAGTGATGGGACCGGATGCCATGATCTTCATTTTCTGAATGTTGAGCTTTAAGCCCACTTTTTCACTTTCCTCTTTCACTTTCATCAAGAGGCTCTTTAGTTCTTCTTCACTTTCTGCCATAATGGTGGTGTCATCTGCATATCTGAGGTTGTTGATATTTCTCCCAGCAATCTTGATTCCAGCTTGTACTTCTGCCAGCCCAGCATTTCTCATGATGTACTCTGCATATAAGTTAAATAAGCATGGTGCCAATATATGGCCTTGAGGTACTCCTTTTCCTATTTGGAACCAGTATGTGTTCCATGTCCAGTTCTAACTGTTGCTTCCTGACCTGTGTACAGGTTTCTCAAGAGGCAGGTCAGGTGGTCTGGTATTCCCATCTCTTTCAGAATTTTCCACAGTTTATTGTGATCCACAGAGTTAAAGGCTTTGGCATAGTCAATAAAGCAGAAATAGATGTTTTTCTGGAACTCTATTGCTTTTTCAATGATCCAACAGATTTTGGAAATTTGATCTCTGGTTCCTCTGCCTTTTCTAAAACCAGCTTGAACATCTGGAAGTTCACGGTTCACATATTGTTGAAGCCTGGCTTGGGGAATTTTGAGCATTACTTTACTAGCATGTGAGATGAGTGCAATTGTGCAGTAGTTTAAGCATTCTTTGGCATTGCCTTTCTCTGGAATTGGAATGAAAACTGACTTTTTCCAGTCCTGTGGCCACTGCTGAGTTTTCCAAATTTGCTGGCATATTGAGTGCAGCACTTTCACAGCATCATCTTCTAGGATTTGAAATAGCTCAATTAGAATTCCATCACTTCCACTAGCTTTGTTCATAATGATGCTTCCTAAGGCCCACTTGAGTCCACCCAAAATGTACAGGTCATGGTGGAGAGTTCTGGCAAAATGGGGTCCACTGGGGAAGGGAATGGCAAACTCAGAATTCCTGCCTTGAGAACCCCATGAACAGTATGAACAGGCAAAAAGATAGGACACTGAAAGATGATCTCGCCAGCTCGGTAGGTGCCCAATATGCTACTAGAGATCAGCGGAGAATTAACTCCAAAAAGAATGAAGAGACAGAGCCAAAGCAAGAAAAAATAAAACAAAACAAAACACCCAGTTGTGGATGTGACTGGTGATAGAAGTAAGGTCCAGTGCTTTAAAGAGCAATATGGCTCAGGAACCTGGAATGTTAGGTCCATGAATCAATGGGTGAACTTAACTCAGATTACCATTGTATCTACTATTTTGGGCAATAATCTGTTGGAAGAAATGGATTAGCCATCATAGTGAACAAAAGAGTCTAACATGCAGTATTTGGATGCAATCTCTAAATGACAGAATGATCCCTGTTCGTTTCCAAAGCAAACCATTCAATATCATGGTAATCCAAGTCTATGCCCTGTCCACTAATGCTGAAGAAGCTGAATTTGAATGGTTTGAAGACCCACAAGACCTTCTTGAATTAACACCCAAAAAAGATGTCCTTTTCATGATAGGGGACTGGAATGCCAAAGTAGGAAGTCAAGAAACACCTGGCATAACAGGCAAGTTTGGCCTTGGAGTACAGAATGAAGCAGGGCAAAGACTAATAGAATTCTGCCAAGAGAATGCACTGGTCATAGCAAACACCCTCTTCCAACAACACAAGAGAAGACTCTACACATATACGTCATCAGATGGTCAACATCGAAATCAGATTGATTATATTCTTCGCAGCCAAAGATGGAGAAACTCTATACAGTCAGTAAAAACAAGACCGAGAGCTGACTGTGGCTCAGATCATGAATTCCTTATTGCTAAATTCGGACTTACATTGAAGAAAGTAGGGAAAACCACTAGACCCTTCAGGTATGACCTAAATCAAATCCCTAATGATTATACCTTTGAAGTTGCTAAGTTGTGTTCAACTCTTTACAACCCCATGGACTGTAGCCCACCAGGTCCCTGTGTCCATGGGATTCTCTAGGCACAAATACTGGAGTGAACTGCCATGACTTTCTCCACCTAGGGATCAAACCCGTGTTCTCATTATGTTTCCTGCATTGGCAGGAGGGTTCTTTACCTTGAGCACCACCAGGGAAGCCCAATGATACTGTGTAGGCAGCCAAAACAAGAGGCATCTTAGAGAAGAATTCATGAGCATTAACTAGCAACTTAATGGGTACCCACAAAATTAAACAGTAGATCAATCAAAATGGCAAGGAGTAAAGAGATGAAATCTCTCAGTTAGGGAGAGGCAAGCAGTGAGAAGACGTTTTCTGGGTATGTCGGGAAGCCAATTCAAGACAAATATCAGAGTCCAGGTACTAGTTTCCTTGCCACATTATTGCAGCATTACGAGCAAAGGAGAACTAATAGAGTGAAACTGTGTGAATAATTCCATTCAGTTCAGTTCAGTTTATTCACTCAGTTGTGTCCGAGTCTGTGACCTTGAAGACTGCAGCATGCCAGGCTTCCCTGTCCTTCACTATCTCCCAGAGCTGGTGTATGGATAATTAACATCACTGAAATAAAGTGGTGAGACTAAAGTGAAGACTCTCTAAACCAGGGGTATCCAACATCTGGAGTCTAATGCCTGATGATCTCAAGTGGAGCTGATGATAGAAATAAAGTGCACAATAAATTTAATGCATTGACTCAAACCATCCTCCACCCGAGCTGATGGAAAATTTTCTTCCACAAAACCAGTCCCCGGTGCCAAGAAGGTTGGGGACTGCTGCTCTAAACTATCTATGCGACGTCCAATGTTACCATGGATGGTAACTTCCTGATGTACACTATGGGAAGTTCTTCATTTCCAGTGTCCTCATTTGGAAGTCACTTTCCAATTTAATATTGTTCATTTAATATATAAGATTATTTTTCCGATATGATACTATAGAAGTGGCTCCCAGCTTCCTGAAATATCACTGACTTACAACTTCTCTGGCAAAAGTCAGGAACTGTCAATTCACGTGTTATCCTTATGCTCACAGTAACAGACCCTTAGAGTGGCTGTGAGCTTTTGTTCTATCATCTAAGAGTCACTAGTAGAAAAGGAAAGATTATTCCTTTATTTCCCAGCCCTTTAAAGAAGAGGAGTCATCCTTCTTATCTAAGCAGAAAAATGAATGATCAGTGATTCAGGAATATCTTAAGAGCTCTGTAGGGGCATATGAGGGCTTCACAGGTGGCTCAATGGTAAGGAATTCATCTGCAATGAAGGAGACAGGAGTTCAATCCCTGGATCAGGAAGGTCCCCTAGAGGTGGAAATGGCAACTCACTCCAATATTCTTGCCTAGGAAATCCCATGGACAGAGGAGACTGGAAGGTTGCAGTCCATTGCAGTCTCAAAGAGTCAGACATGATTTCACAGTTGAGCACTCATACAAGGGCATATAAACACTTTGGAAGGACAACATGTTTGCTTTTTCTCAAATAACACTGCTGCTGCTGCTGCTGCTAAGTCGCTTCAGTCGTGTCAGACTCTGTGCGACCCCATAGAGGCAACCCACCAGGCTCCCCCGTCCCTGGGATTCTCCAGGCAAAGACACTGGAGTGGGTTGCCATTTCCTTCTCCAATGCATGAAAGTGAAAAGTGAAAGCGAAGTCGCTCAGTTGTGTCCGACTCCCAGCGACCCCATGGACTGCAGCCTACCAGGCTCCTCCGTCCATAGGATTTGCCAGGCAAGAGTACTGGAGTGGGGTGCCATTGCCTTCTCCGCAAATAACACTAGATATATCTATATAAAAAACTAATCAGTTTGTTAGGAGAAAAATAATATTTCAAGAAATGAATGTAAAGTTTAAAAATAAAATAAAATTAAAAAAAAAAAAAGAAATGATATGTCTTTGTTTATAAAGACAAAACCTTCCATCATAATTTATAAGGAAAAGGAAAAAACTTATTTGTACCCACAGAAACAAATGCCAGATAAATAACCTTATTATGAATGTATATTCAATTTATTATTTAATTTTGTTCAAACGATTCCTCACCCTGAAACCTTCTTGCAAGCTGAAGGATTTAGTAAAAAATGGTGCTCTCCTGTATTGGTTTTGTATGTGAGCTGCATGCCCAAACCAAATTGCTTCATGAAAGGTGATAAAGAAAATTAATATCACAAAATAAAATGGGATATGTTACAACTACCAACCTTGTGGGTCTCAGATCAAAAATCAATTAAAAAAAAACTGCCTTGAGATATTAAGGCAGATTATTTTACTTCATATTTTCCGAGAACATAGATTTTTTTCCAGAGCTCTGTCCTTTCCTTTAATTTGAACCCTAACTAATTTAAATTGTACAATTTAATATGACCTTTAAACTTATTAAATACAATTTAATATATTTAAATCTATTAAAGGGTTGAAGTATAATGCAATACTTATTTTATATAATGATTTAAGAAAATCAGAAAGAGAATAATGCAAAATTGAATTTTTTTTTTTGCTGAATCATTGATAGTAAGAAAATAGCAATATAAAGAGGTAAAAATTGTGATCCAAGAAAGGAATACAATTACATCTATCAAAAAGATCAAGATAATTTGATCCTGAGCTTCCTAGCAACCAGAGAAGAGATAAAACATTGATTTTTATGGTTGCCATCAGAAATGACAAAGCAAATCAAATTTTTCAGGAAATGAAATATTGTATTTTCTTTAGATTCTATGTTACTTTATGTAGGGATCTGAGTACTGTCACATTCAAGGTTCTCAGTGACTTACAGTAAATGTAATATGTATTTATCATGGTGATTCCACAAAAGAAAAATCCAATGTAATTCATGAAACAAGGGGCTTTGTATTTGATCAGTGGACCTTACTACTTTGCAGAAGTCGAATTTCATAGTAAGAATCAAAATTCCATTGGAAAATAATCTCCCAGTTTTTCATTCTTCATGAGTTCTCCTATTTAAAAAATAATCTATCGGTGTTAGTATATGAGAACCCATGATAGAAAATAAAATGAATGATAAATAGGCTTTTAACTCCTTCCCAGATTGTCCTACATAAAATCTTCCTATTTATCCAGAAAAGCTGTGAAAAAGTTTTCCAAAACCATCAGAATTGACATTTAAACATATCAGTGAAATCTTATGCATGTTAAAGAAAATGCTTCAATCATTTTATTTTAAAATAAAAACATCAGATGAAATGTAGGTAAGAGACCTATGTTATGTCTCCATTACAAATGTTATTTTTTCCCATAAATACTTTAAAGAGGTGATTTTTGTATTTATAATTGTCACTTTAATTTCTTCAATAACATAATTTTAAAATAGAATAAAGAATAAGACAAATTCAGTTGTTTTGCAGATAGCATTTGCAATTGTTTAAGATAGAGTGTTTCTCTGAAAAAATAACACAAGGAGAAAACAACTATAGATTATGGTTCTGGTGGTGTTGTAGTGTGTAAATACATTTTAAATGTATTTTTCATTTGTTGTTACTTAATTATTTGAAAGATAAATACAGGATTCCCTACTGTTAAACAAGAAAAAAACGATTCCCATTTCTACAAAATTTGGAACTTAGAGACAAATCTATGAACTTCTGAGACAGAAGAGATGAACTTTCATCAGTTTGGAAGCCTTTTGCTAAAATCTCTTTGGGTCTGTTCTGAACAGATGAAACAATAATTATAGCCCAAATTTGGAGTGATAAGCCAGTTAGGTTTTTTATAGGATTGAACAGTTTAAATGCAAGTCATTAATAAATGAAAGCCACTGCTGAAAAATAACAATATGTGAATACAATAGCAACAGCACAACAGAGTTCTTTCAGGAAGAAAGAATTCTGTGCACAGACACTAAATCAGCAATGATTGTTACCTCTCAAGAATGTCTCAACACCTCTTTTCAACTTACTCTAACTTCCTGGGCAACAGCATATGTTGAAAAGTAAAAGAGCAAGTCTAAAAATTTATTTTAGAACAAACAATAAAAATCCTCAAACTGTGAATTCCAACTATTTAAAAAGATTCACCTGAATAAAACTGTGTTAAAATTTAGTATTACTCTACTGGGTATATTTGAGATCAAAAGTGTATAGCTGTATTTTGAAGTAAATAAACCTTATCCATTGACAGCCAATTAGGAGACTTGGGATTGGAATTTTGCCTTTAAAATGGCCAGTGAAGTGATTATGGACTCATATTTGTCAATATCTCAGTCTAGGAGACTTTTTACCTTCTTGTGATGAACAATGGACTTTGTTTTCTTTAAGGGTCCTGTTTGGGGGACCTGGAACCTCTGAGAGATGGACAAGAGGAGAAGAAGAAGAAGAATGCCAGGTGCTGACTATTGGGTTCCTCTGTTCAGAGGTGCCATTGACAACTTGCCTTTGCCTCTAACCAGGTATTTCTGGCAAAGAGAAAACAATCTTAGTGTTCTTGCTTAATTTTGTCCCACAAACTCAAAACTGTTAGGCTGAGTTCAGTGGAAATTAGAACAACAATAACAATAAAGCATTTGCTTTTGAACCATTGTCTTGTTTTAATCTGAGTACTTGGCTTCCCAAAGTATTTTAAACATTTTAGCTGTTTACCATCTGGGGGAGATAACATAATCTAAAACACTGTGCTTTGCTTAAAGCTGAATAAAGTGTTTATGAAATTTAAGAACATGAATCTTTATTTTTTCTTGTTAAATGTTAGATAGAACTAGCCATTTGTCCTTAAAATTAATTTTATATATTTAAAATTGGATCATTGACTTTTTTCATGTTTTTGCTCTTCAACTTTACATATGATAGCATAAGTTGTCAACATAACTATCCATTATCAACTTCAACTGAATAAAAAGTAAGAGACATGAAATAGAAGATGAAAAGCAATGTTAAAATTAGCAATGGATTTCCTATGATTTTTTCTGAGATTATACTTTAACTGTTTAAATGGCACTGATCTCTTTGTCATCTTTTGTTTGTTTGCCCCAATTTTTCTGGCACTTTTCTTGACTTCTTACTTCCAAAGCTAATTCCCTTTACCCATATGTATAGAAACACATGCATTGGATGATATAATGAAGAGGAATGAGAATTATGGAGGGTACTTGTGTAATATCTCAATCATTTATCCACCCCAACTTTTAGTTGCTTAAAGCAGTCATTTAGTTTGCTGCAAATCTTCAGTTTTTTCAGGTCTCTGTGGAGAAGCTCATTTCAGTTGTATGAGACATCATCTGGGCTTCTCAACTGCAACTGGAGGATCCATTTTCAAGATGGCTTACTCACAAGACTGGTGAATTGCTGCTTACTCTAACTGGGAGGTCATTCAGGGATTTGGGCTGAGGACTATTTCCTGTCCACACAGGCTTCTCCATGGTACTGACTTTATTTTTCAACACATAGGTTTAAAAAATGAGTGTTCTATGAATAAATATATGTTACTTATCTTTATCTTTCTGACTTACTTCACTCTGTATGACAGACTCCAGGTCAATCTACATCTCTACAAATGACCCAGTTTCATTCCTTTTTATGGTTGAGTAAATATTCCATTGTATATATGTACTGCATATTCTTTACGCATTCATCTGTCAATGGATATTTAGGTTGTTTCCATATCCTGGCTACTGTAAATAGTGCTACATCTAGTTCCTCAGCAGGAATGAGATACAGATGTAGAGAACAGACGTATGGACATGGCAGGGAAGAGGATGGAGAGATGAACTGGGAGATTAGGTTTGACATAAATACAGTACCATGTATAAAATAGATAGCTAGTGGGAACCTGCAAAGGGAACTTCAGATTGGTGCTCTGTGATGACCTATAAGAATGGGATGAGAGTTGGGGTGGGACGGAGGTCCAAGAGAGAGGGGATATATGTATACATATAGCTGATTCACTTTGTTGTACAGCAGAAACTAACACAACATTGTATTGAAATTAGACTCCAATTAAAAAAAAATAATAATGAGTGTTCCAGGAGACAGGAAGTGGGAGCTGCCAGTTTCTTATAGATCTGGAAATTGGAACAGGCCATCTTTCACCATATGGATATTGACCAAGCAGCCATAGCTCATACCAATCCAAGGAAAAGGAACATTGATTCTACCTCTCAGTGAGAAAAGTGTAAACAAATGTGGCCTCCTTAAATCCATGATGGATGGATTGCACATTTTGACATCTCAGAATATTAATATGCTTCTGCCTATGTACAAAGTTATAGTCAGTGCCCATAAACACAGTGAGATATTTCTCACATTCAAGTTAATTTTCCTGCTATCATTTAGTCACTAAATTTTAAAGCTAAAACTTTTCATTGTCTAATTCCTTCATTTTAACAATGAGAAGGAAGTAGAAAGGAAATTTGAGAGTTCAATGCAGTCAATAACAAAATTCAGATGGAACGCAGATTTCTGAGTCCTTTTCCCATCTTTGGTTTACACATTGCCTTCAGAAAATTCCTTTATCACATACACAGGAAGCCTGGGTAGTCTCAACATCATCACAAGATAAAGTTATAAGATTGGCTAGTAGATATCTAGTGACTAAAGTGCCCTGAAAGGAATAAAGAATAAAGTACATACTCTTGAAAGGTGGACAATATCTTAGAAAGATTGAAAATAAATGTAAATACTTTATGGTTAGGATGTGGGTATAGGTGAGACATAGAAACAATGGTACAGAAGTAGGGAAAAAAAAACATATAGATACTGGGGGATTTAAATTTATAGAAAGAGTAGAAAATGAATTTTGAGGGAAATTTTTAGGTTTTACCCCAAGGAAGAAAATAAAAGATTTAACTGGCCTTAATTTAGCTTAATTCAGGCACTAACTAGAATAAAAGTGTAATTAGGATATTTTGATCTGTAAATATATAAAATTTCAGCTCTTTTGCATATAAAAGTATAAAGATGATCTGCATTATGTTTTGTTGGAGGATAATAAGGGATCTTAAATATCACATAAGCCCATCTAAATGGCTTTTACTATTCAATTCTAGAAGATTTTAAAAACCACTTGAAATTGACTAGGCCATCTTTGGTTCTCTAACATAATAAAGCTTACAAAATAGCTTTCACTGTGCTGCAGCATACTGTGATTTAAATTGACTGATTTTTTTAGCTGAGTCAGGTAAACGATGAGCCAAACCACAGCATGGCCTTAGGTGAACCCATTTTAAGAACAAGCAACTAATGTGTAAACTTGTTTTAGCAGATAAAACACAGGAGAAGCTGTTTATTGCCCTTGTTCTCTGCAGACAGATTTTGTATGCTGTGGTACGTTTGGGTGGTAGTACAGAATTGACCAGCTTGGTCCAGTTGACCAGTCACCTCCTAGCTAGTGATGTATAGCCCAGTTTAATTTTAATTTAAATGTAGATATCAGCTTTTTTTTTTTTTGAAAAGTAGAGGTTGTTTGCCACCATGTTATGCTAAGCCAGGAAGAGAGTAAACCACAGTATTCAACTACTTTTCTCTGGATATCATGAAAATAACCTGTATTAAACACGCTAGCTGTAACAGTGGTATAATATGAAAATATTTTAATAATAATATTTAAAAATAGCTACTGATATATGTCAGACTGTTAGCTGAAAGTAATAGACACTGACTCTGGCTAATTTAAGCAAAAGTTGAATTTGTTCGAAGGAAGTTCTGACAATGTCAGAAAAATCCAAACTCACAGCATTTGATGGTGGTCAGTGATAAAGCCTCAAAACCCTGTCATAGAGCCAGTGCAGTGATGATATCAGGCTTTCCTAGTGCCTTAGTTGGTAAAGAATCCACCTGCAATCAGGGAACTCTAGATCTGGGTGAGGGCTGTCCTTAGACTTGTGGAATAAGTGAGGATCTTACATGAGCAAGCTTGCCTGGTGGCTCAGCTGGTAAAGAATCTGTCTGCAATGCAGGAGACCTGGGTTTGATCCCTGGGTTGGGACGATCCCCTGGAGAAGGAAAAGGTTACCCACTTCAGTATTCTGGCCTGAAGAATTCCATGGACTATATAGTCCATGGGGTTGCAGAGAGTCAGGCACGACTGAGCAACTTTCACTGACTGACTGATTTACATGAGCAAAGAGAGGATATGTTGTGGGGGAGAAAGTGTGTCGAACTTGAGAATAAGGAAATTGGGTTCAGGGCTTCCGAGGTGGCACTAGTGATAAAGATCTCTTCTGCCGATGCAAGAGGCATGAGAGATGCTAGTTCAATCCCTGGGTCAGGAAGATCCCCTGGAGGAGGGCATGTCAACCCACTCCAGTATTCTAGCCTGGAGAATCTCATGAACAGAGAAGCCTGGCAAGCTACAGTCCATAGGGTAGCAAAGAGTTGGACAGGACTGAAGCGACTTAGCATGCATGCATGTACCCAGACCTGCTAACCAGCTATTTGATCTTGGCTCAGTGCTTACTTTTCTATTCCCTGATTTCCTTCAATGGAAAATAATAACATTACATTGGAGAATTTCTGAGGAATAAAAGCATGCTGTATCCATCAAGAAACAGTGGCAAACTGTACTTTGATACACATGCTTTCAATGTTTTCCACTCATTCATTCAGTAATTTTATCATTCCCTCTACAACATCTTCTGTCATTCTGATAATGTATTATGCCATGAGAATACAAAGTTGAGTAATAAAAAAAAGCAGATATGTTAGAAAGCAAATAACAACTGCACAATAAAAGCATGATTCAAATGTAAAGTAAAATGTGGCCTGATTTTAACAATTGATAGACTCTTAGGAAAGAGAATGTATGTGCCATTTACTCTAGGATTTTCCACAAGGGACTAGGAGCTGCAACAACACCAGAGACTTTGAAAAGGATGTATGATTCCATAATGTAGATGGTCTTGACAAAGCAACATTTATGGAAGTAAGATAACAAACTATCATTTTGATTCTAAATTTTACAGACATCTATTACAAACAATGTGGGCATCTATGATTAACTCCAATACTTTGGCCGCCTGATGCAAAGAACTGACTCATTGGAAAAGACCCTGATGCTGGGAAAAATTGAAGGCAGGAGGAGAAGGGGACAACAGAAGATGAGATGGTTGGATGGCATCACCGACTCAATGGATGTGAGTGTGGGTAAACTCCGGGAGTTGGTGATGGACAGGGAGGCTAGGCGTGCTGCAGTCCATAGGGTTGCAAAGAGCTGGACATGACTGAGTGACTGAACTGAACTGACTGATGATTACAAGGGGCTTCCCTGGTGGCTCAGCAGTAAAGAAGCCACCTACAACGCAGGAGACACGGGTTCAATCCTTAGGTTGGGAAGATCCCCTGGTAGAAGGAAATGGGAACCCACTCCAGTATTTTTGCCTGGCAAATTCCATGTACAGAGGAGTCTAGCAGGCTACAGTCTATGGAGTCATAAGAGTCGGACATGACTTAGCAACTAAACCACCACCACCATGGTTAACAGAGACCTGATTTCCACGACAGAGCAAAAGTTAATCCTTAAGAAATTTGCTAGCAAATACAAATTATTTCAAAGTGGGAAATACGATTCTTTCTTGAAAGGTAGTAGAAGAAGTAGAGGTACTCATTTTATGCAGAGTAGAATGGAATTGCTGATTAGAAAAAGTGAAATGGATGTATCATTTTAGGTAACAAAGAAAATTACTAAAACTAATGCTGTAAGAAAAACTGGGCAAAGGAAGTGATTCATAGAAGGTGTTGAATGAGACATTTGATTTTTTGAAATACAGGGAAAATGATTTTTTGTAGTTAAATTTTTTTAAAATTTAACTTGGAGGATAATTGCTTTACAATGTTGTGTTGGTTTCTGCCATACAGCTATATGAATCAGCCATACGTATATATATATATATCCTCCCTTTTGAGCCTCCCTCACACCCCTCCATCCACCACTCTAGGAGATGATTAAATCTAAAACATAAATGGCGTAAAGGAATAGGGAATAGAAGGAAGGATGGAGAAGAGTCATGCTGGAGACTGTTGCTTTTCATCTTGTTTTTCAGCCTTTTAGAATTGGGGTGTGTGTTTTTTACTCAATAGAATATTTTGTATATATACATTGTGTGTATGCATTCTCTTTATAGACTATCTGCTGCTGCTGCTGCTAAGTCGCTTCAGTCGTGTCCGACTCTGTGCAACCCCAGAGATGGCAGCCCACAAGGCTCCCCCGTCCCTGGGATTCTCCAGGCAAGAACACTGGAGTGGGTCGCCATTTCCTTCTCCAATGCAGGAAAGTGAAAAGTGAAGTCGCTGAGTCTTGTCCCGACTCTTAGCGACCCCACGGACTGCAGCCCACCAGGCTCCTCCGTCCATGGGATTTTCCAGGCAAGAGTGCTGGAGTGGGGTGCCATTGCCTTCTCCATAGACTCTATCTACCTATCTATTTATCATCTATCAGCTATCTATCTATGGGTAACAGGTAGAATTTCTCAGGGAAGGTGATACTTGAGCTGAATGTCAAAGAAAGAAGAGTTATATTAGACAAATAAAGAAGGATCAGAGGCATTTCAATCTAACTATAGAACTTGAATATATAACTCATGTCTTCTGATTAAAATATGAAGTTTAATGGTTTATTTAAAGATATGCTAACTTGAAACAAGTCATTCTTTCTTAAACATGACTGTATTTTCCTTAAATATAAAGGTAAGCATAAAATTTGAATCAATATTCTGCTATGGGAGAAGAAAGAAAGCAAGGCAGAACCCCTGACACTCTTGGTGAGGAAATAATCTCACTGATATGGGCTGAATAACATTTGCATGAGGTGAGGAAGCATTTGAATCCTTGAAAATCTAAGTTTGGGAGTTTTGAAAATGAAAATTTAAGAGCTCTTGATGGAAGCACTTTTCAATATCACATGAGGTTAGAGTTTTCTCCATGAGTGATTTAGAAAGGAAATACAAGTATTTGCAACACTCAGAGTCCAGCTCAGAGAAGAAGAGACTGACAGAACCTGACATTATTTTTCAGTGTCCTGTCCCATTGGTGTGGATCAAGGCTGTCACTCCAGTGAGAAAATCAGCACAAGTGTCTGTTTGTGCAGAATCAGATTAATCCTTGGATCATCAATGTGCCCTTACAATCAGGGGCAACTAGACACTGGGGCAAAGTTGTAAGAGAAAATGAGTTGAAACTAGAATTTTATTCTTGGCTTTCCTAGCATTCTAATATGAAGAATAGTTGAGATATTTCCAAAAAAGTTATTTGCCACAGAAAAATGAAAAATAAATCCCTGGGAAAAAAATCACGAACTACAAGAACAATGTAGGAGTATTTAGCAAATCTTAAATGTTGAAAAATATTGATAGCACTCTTGTACTCAAATCTAAGCTATACTCAAAATAAGGAGCAGCAGTGAAAGCATTCTAGTTTAGATGTAGATGTTTATTAGGTCTTGTTTAACAAATGTGCTAGAAATATGAATTATTTTGCAACACATTGCAATTCTATATATATCCATTTTAACCATTAGAGAAAGTACAATCAAAAAAGGAAAAGGCCAAAAACCAAAAAAAGCAAGGAAGAAAGCTGGATAAAACTTCAGAATATAATAGGAATAAAGCTAAATGTGTTAATAATCACACTAATACAAAATGCTGTATTTTGTATTAAGAGTTAAGTTCTTATTTGATTTTTTTGAGGAGGTGACTTTTTGTTAAAGTGTAGTTGATTTATAAGGTGTTATTTTCAGGTGTACAGGAAAGTGATTCAGCTATATATATATATATATGTATGAGTATATATATATGTGTGTGTGTGTCTGTGTGTGTGTGCTTTCTTTTCAGATTCTTTTTCATTATAGGTTTAGGTTATTACAAGATACTGAATATTGCTCCCTGTACTATACAGTATGTCCTTGTTGATTATTTTATATATAGTAGTCTGTATCTGCTAATCCCAAATTTTTAATTTATCCCTATGTGCCTTTCCCTTTGGTAACCATGTCTATTTTTTTATGTCTGTGAATCTGTTTCTGTCTTATAAATACATTCATTTGTATCAGTTTTTCAGATTCCACATACTTGTGATATCATGTGACGTTTTTCTTTGCCTGATTTACTTCACTTAGTTGGATAATCTGTAGATCCATCCATGTTTCTGCAAATGGCATTATTTTATTTACTCTTTTTTATGACTGAAAGAAAGAAAGTGAAGTCGCTCAGTCGTGCCTGACTCTTTGCGATCCCGTGGACTGTAGCCCACCAGGTGCCTCTGTCCATGGGATTCTTCAGGCAAGAATACTGGAGTAGATTGCCATTTTCTTCTCCAGGGGAATCTTCTCAACCCAGGGATTGAACCCAGGTCTCCCGCATTGCCGGCAGACGCTTTAACCTCTGAGCCACCAGGGAAGCCCTTATGACTGAGTAATATTCTACTGTTTATATGTGTACACACACACACATATACATAATTTTTAAAGTAAATCCGATATAAAAGGGACAAAGATTGAGAATGACAGAATAATGTAATATTAAAAGGTTTACCAGGTAGATGCTAACTAAGGTTGCAGTCATGAAGTAACACTTGCATTAGACTCAATGTGCTCAGTTGTGTCTGACTCTTTGCAACCCTGTGGACTGTAGCCTGCCAGGCTTCTCTGTCCATGGATATTCCAGGCAAGATTATTGGAGTGGGTTGCCATTTCCTTCTGCAGGTGATCTTCCTAACCCATGAATCAAACCCGTATCTCTTACATCACCTGCATTGGCAGCAGATTCTTTACCAACTGTGCCATTTAGGAAGCCCTCATACTAAACTTTAAATGCTATTTTCAAGAGATAAAAAGAAGCATATATAATAAACAAAGTTATCATCTAATAGAAACACATTTGTCACAAATATTTAAGTACCTAATAAAACAGCATAAAATATATTAATAATTTTAAATTTAATTTAAAGCACATAGTAAAATATGGAAATATTTGGCAAGTCACAATCACTGGGGAAGAACTTCAACAAATATATCTCAGCAATTTTAACATCAGGAAACTATATTGAAGATTGGCTAAAAGAGGTATAAAGTCTGATATGACATATAATTTCTTTCAAAGTGAAAATTTCCAAAAGACAAAACAAGATAGGAAGGACAGAAAATCCTTGGTAAATCCTTTTAGAAGAAATTTGCCAATACAAAAATTTAAAGCACTCAGTCTTTGAGACAGCAACTTTAATCCCATAACTCTATCCAAATGAAATATTCATGTGTTTGTTTAACGGTGCTATTGTAACATCTTTGTCATTAGGAGAATATTTTAATACTTTAAAGAATCACAGAGCATTCATAAAGATTTAGATAAACTTACATGTTTAACTGATACTAATAGGTTGCATTCAGAAAACTAAGATCATGGTATCTGGTCCCATCACTTCATGACAAATAGATGGGGAAACAATGGCTGACTTTATTTGGGGGGGGCTCAAAAATCACTGCGGATGGTAACTGCAGCCATGACATTAAAAGACAGTTACTGCTTGGAAGGAAAGTTATGATCAACCTATACAGCATATTAAAAAGCAGAGACCTTACTTTGCCAACAAAGGTCCGTCTCGTCAAGGCTAAGGTTTTTCCAGTAGTCACGTATGGATGTGAGAGTTAGACTATAAAGAAAGCTGAACGCAGAAGAATTGATGCTTTTGAACTGTGGTGTTGGAGAAGACTCTTGAGAGTCCCTTGGACTACAAGGAGATCCAACCAGTCCATCCTAAAGATCAGTCCTGAGTGTTCATTGGAAGGACTGATGTTGAAGCTGAAACTCCAATATTTTGGCCACCTGATGTGAAGAGCTGACTCATTTGAAAAGACCCTGACGCTGGGAAAAGTTGAAGGCAGGAGGAGAAGGGGATGACAGAGGATGAGATGGCTGGATGGCATCACCAACTCAATGAACATGAGTTTGAGTAAACTCCAGGAGTTGGTGATGGACAGGGAGGCCTGGCATGCTGTGGTCCATGGTGTTGCAAAGTCGGACACGACTGAGCGACTGAACTGAACTGAACTGAATATGTTGCATTGATACTAATATATTGCTAAACTATATTGTTAACTAGCAAAAATAAAGTTCTAGAAAAATACATACAGCATTTAGAGGAAAATAATATTTGTATATAAATATCTAGAAAATTGTGTAGATATCAAATTTCCAACTTTAGAAATTTCTGAGAAGAGGGTGGGAAAGCAATAAGAAAGAGAGTTTCAAGAAAATGGTCATGTATTTCTTTGCATAATTACTTGAGTATTTTTCAGAAAAGATATATTAGGACTGTATTCATGAAATTAAAAACATCAGAAGCATGCTGGTTAAATGTTTACTCATATTACAATTAAGAGAATTGAATTACCAGGGTGTTTAGGTATTAAACTTGTAAGTGAAATGACCATGCTATGAATTCAGGAAGGTTCATTCCAGGTCTTCTTGTTTTTTCACTTTCATTTGCTGAAAGCCTTAAAGATGTAAGGACTTAGGAATTTATATTTTTTCTCACACTTTTTCTTTCATTAACTAAGCACCTGTTATCAGAATCCACATATATCAATATATCATTCGGAAGTTTGATCAGTGGTACATGTCAGTGCTTTTGCAGAGATTTTTCTGTGTTCAACTCAGTATTGTAGAGAGTTGTCATTCAGCCTTATGTTCCACTTCATTTGCATTCAGGAAAAACAGAATTATTCTTAGTGAGAACCAATTGAAAAGAAAACATTGAATTGTTTTCAACTCATTTCTTTTAAGATATTGCATGTTACAAAGATGTCAATCATATAATTAACTTTTTATCTTATAAATGTGACATATTCTGAACAGTTTATTCTGCCAATAATTTGAGGCAATGGATATTTTATTGTATGTTAGTTGAAATAAATCAAGTTTACAAGGCACTTGATAAAATTGTGAACATCATAAAGGAAAATAATCTAGTCATGTAATTGTAAAGGCTAACAGCTGTCTTGCTGGCATAATTGTTTGGAAATAGATTTATTATTACCTTGTACAAGTCAGGAAGTATTCATAATTGGTAGAGGGGAAAAATTATCTTGGTTAGGAATATATGCATAGACCTGAAGTTCTGACTGAATTTAAATTTTATTTGTGACACTCAGCCTAACCTGTTCCCTGGTGATTTTATTGCCTAGGGTTCTTTGGTCTTCTGTCACTGAACCCACATCTTTTGCTAAATATAGCATCAGAATTGGGAATACTTAGCAACTTAGCACCCTGGAGGAGGGCATGGCAACCCATTCCAGTATTCTTGCCTGGAGAATCCCATGGACAGAGGAACCTGGCAGGCTTATTGTCCATAAGATCGCAGTGAGCTGGACACAACTGAAGCGACTTCGCATGTAGCAACTTAGCAAATCCTAGTATTACTGTTTAGGTTCAATCCTAGAATACGTCTGAACAAACAGGAAATTATTCATCTTTTTAATTGCCTACACAAATTCTTCTCATCTTGGCAACATTAGGTGTTACATCAGAGTCATGAAACCCATTGCTGTTATTCCTTGCTATCTGTGGGGGATAGGTTCAAGGACTCCCTGTCAATAGAAAAATCCACGGATGCTCAAGCCCCTTATATGAAATGGCATAATATTTGCATGTAACCTAAACACATCCTCCCACACACTTTAAATTATCTCTTGTTGTTCAGTCGCTCAGTTGTGTCCAACTCTTTGCAACCCCATGAACTGAGCATGCCAGGCTTCCCTGTCCTTCACCATCTCCTGGAGCTTGCCCAAACTCATGTCCATTGAGTCAGTGATGCCATCCAACAATCTCGTCCTCTACCATCCCCTTTTCCCCCTGCCTTCTATCTTTCCCAGGATCAGGGTCTTTTCCAAAGAATGACCTCTTTGAATCAGGTGACCAAAGTACTGGAGCTTCAGCTTCAGCATTAGTTAGTCCTTCCAATGAACATTCAGGACTGATTTCCTTTAGGATAGACTGGTTGGATCTCCTTGCAGTCCAAGGGACTCTCAAGAGTCTTCTCCAACACCACAGTTCAAAAGCATCAATTCTTTGGCTCTCAGCCTTCTTTATGGTCCAACTGTCACATCCATACATGACTACTGGAAAAACCATAGCCTTGACTACATAAACCTTTGTTGGCAAAGTAATGTCCCTGCTTTTTAATACTTAGTCTATGTTTGTCATAGTTTTTTTTTTTTCTTTTTTTTTTCCCCCCCAAGGAGCAAGCAGCTTTAAATTTCATGGCTGTAGTCACCATCTTCAGTGATTTTGGAACCCAAGAAAATAAAGTCTCTCATTGTTTCCATTGTTTCCCCATCTATTTGCTATGAAGCTATTGGACCAGATGCCATGATCTTTGTTTATTGAATGTTGAGTTTTAAGCCAGCTTTTTCACTCTCCTCTTCCATTTTCTTTCTTTTTTTTTTTTTTTTCACTCTCCTCTTTCATTTTCTTCAAGAGTCTCTTTAGTTCCTCTTCATTTTCTGCCACAGGGGTGGTGTCATCTGCATATCTGAGTTTATTGATATTAGTCCTGGCAATCTTGATTCCAGCTTGTGCTTCTTCCATCCCAGCATTTTGTATGATGTACTCTGCATGTAAGCTAAATAAGCAGGGTAACAATATGCAGCCTTAACATACTCCTTTCCCAAATTTGAACCAGTCCATTGTTCCATTTTTAAATAACTAACTGTTGCTTCTTGACTTGTGTACAGGTTTCTCAGGAGGCAGGTAAGGTGGTCTGGTATTCCCATCTCTCTGAGAATTTTTCACTGTTTGTTGTGATCATTACAGTCAAAGGCTTTAGCATCATCAAAGAAGCAGAAGTAGATGTTTTTTTTTCTGGAATTCTCTTGCTTTTCTGTGATGCAATGGATGTTGGCAATTTGATCTCTGATTCTTCTGCCTTTTCTAAATCCAGCTTGTACATCTGGATGTTCTCAGTTCACGTACTGTTGAAGCCTAACTTGGAGGATTTTGAGCATTACTTTGCTGGTGTGTGAAATGAATGTAACTGTGCAGTATTTTGCACTCTCAGTTCAGTTCAGCCACTCAGTTGTGTCTGACTCTTTGTGACCCCATGAACTGCAGCATGCCAGGCCTCCCTGTCCATCAACAACTCCCGGAGTTCACTCAAACTCATGTGCATCGAGTTGGTGATGCCATCCAGCCATCTCATCCTCTGTCGTCCCCTTCTCCTCCTGCCCTAAATCTTTCCCAGCATCAGGGTCTTTTCAAATGAGTCAACTCTTTGCATCAGGTGGCCAAAATATTGGAGTTAAAGCTTTAACATCAGTCCTTCCAATGAACACCTAGGACTGATCTCTTTTAGGATGGACTGGTTGAATCTCCTTGCAGTCCAAAGAACTCTCAAGAGTTTTCTCCAACACCACTGTTCAAAAGCATCAGTTCTTTGGCACTCAGCCTTCTTCACAGTCCAACTCTCACATCCATACATGACCACTGGAAAAACCATAGCCTTGACTAGATGGACCTTTGTTGGCAAAGTAATGACTCTGCTTTTTACTATGCTGTCTAGGTTGGTCATACCTTTCCTTCCAAGGAGTAAGCATCTTTTAATTTCATGGCTGCAGTCACCATCTGCAGTGATTTTGGAGCCCCCCAAAATAAAGTCTGACACTGTTTCCACTGTTTCCCCATCTATTTCCCATGAAGTGATGAGACTAGATGCCATGATCTTAGTTTTCTGAATGTTGATCTTTAAGTCAACATTTTCCACTCTCCTCTTTCATTTTCATCAAGAGGCTTTTTAGTTCCTCTTCACTTTCTGCCATAAGGGTGGTGTCATCTGCATATCTGAGGTTATTGATATTTCTCCTGGCAATCTTGATTCCAGCTTGTGCTTCTTCCAGCCCAGCATTTCTCATGATGTACTCTGCATATAAGTTAAATAAGCAGGGTGACAATATACAGCCTTGACGTACTCCTTTTCCTATTTGGAACCAGTCTGTTTTCCCATGTCCAGTTCTAACTGTTGCTTCCTAACTTGTATATAGGTTTATCAAGAGGCAGGTCAGGTTGTCTGGTATTCTCATCTCTTTCAGAATTTTCCACAGTTTATTGTGATCCACACAGGCAAAGGCTTTGGCAGAGACAGTAAAGCATAAATAGATGTTTTTCTGGAACTCTCTTGCTTTTTTGATGATCCAGCAGATGTTGGCAATTTAATCTCTGGTTCCTCTGCCTTTTCTAAAACCAGCTTGAACATCTGGAAGTTCATGGTTCACATATTGCTGAAACCTGGCTTGGGGAATTTTGAGCATTACTTTACTAGTGAGTGAGATGAGTGCAATTGTGCGGTAGTTTGAGCATTCTTTGTCATTGCCTTTCTTTGGGATTGAAATGAAAACTGACCTTTTCCAGTCCTGTGGCCACTGCTGAGTTTTCCAAATTTGCTGGAATATTGAGTGCAGCATTTTCACAGCATCGTCTTTCAGGAGTTGAAATAGCTCCACTGGAATTCCAGCACCTCCACTAGCTTTGTTTGTAATGATGCTTTCTAAGGCCCACTTTTCTTCACATTTCAGGATGTCTGGCTCTAGGTGAGTGATCACACCATCATGATCTTGGTCATGAAGATCTTTTTTGTACAGTTTTTCTGTGTATTTTTGCCACCTCTTCTTAATATCTTCTGCTTTTGTTAGGTCCATACTGTTTCTGTCCTTTATTGAGCCCATCTTTGCATGAAATGTTCCCTTGGTACCTCTAATTTTCTTGAAGAGAACTCTAGTCTTTCCCATTCTTTTGCACTCTACCTATTTTAAATTATATCTAGGTTACTCCAAATTATTTCTAGGTAACTTATAACAGCTAATAGGGTATAAATGCTATGTAAATGGTTGTAAATACAATGTAAATGCTATGTAAATAGTTGCAAACTCAAGTTTTGCTATTTGAAACTTACCAAATTTTTTCCAAAATATTTTTGATCTGCACTTGGTTGAATCCTTAGATATAGAAACCACTGATATGGAGCGTGGGCTGTATATGTTTAACTTTGGGGTTTTGTAATGGAAAAGATGATAGTGTGTGTGTGTGTACATTTCTCTGTGTGCTCATAGGTGAAGAATATTAAAAGAGGAGAGAAGATCGCAAAAAGGAAGGTCATTTTCAGAATTCTTTCTTGTCTTCAAGAGAGAAAATCTTTGGAAAGAAAGTCACAGCTACCAGCGAGTTCTTCCCTGCACCTTTCTCTTTAATTTTCATATAGGCAGTACTGTGTTTCAGTTGCCTTGTTTCATGAATTGTTCAAGACTTAACTCAGGCAAGATAGGATAGGTCAGTAGGATGCTCGAGAACTTTTTGTCAGGCTGGAAAGTACGTCTAGGCATTCTCCTTTTCCTCCTCCTCACCAAGCAGTCTAATGTCTGAAATGTGCTAGTTTTCAGAGATGAAATACTAGAGGGTTTCAAGATGATAATAGAAAGGTAATAACTACCATTCTTGGATGACCTCCAAAACAGGGTTGTAGAATGTTTCTGCTTGCTTTATTAGGACATATACCTATTAATCCCTGCCATGGGCTGTTACAGCATTATCACTGATAACATAGCTAAGTATCCTTCAACCCCATCAGAAACAGTGCTCTTGCTCAACAATTATAGCATATGCTTATTCACATCAAAGCTAGATAACAAAAGAGCAGTCATCTAAATAGCCAATAATGACTATTTAAAATAGGTAATTAGAAATACAACCATATGAGGACTAGACTGACATCTCTCAAAATATCATTGAAGTAAATTTATTGACATTCATGCTATGTAGAAGGAAAAGCATTTCCTACACACCAATTTGTGAAATTACCACAGTTTATAATTTTTGCCAAAGGTAACAGCTGAGTGGTTTTTGTACAGTGAGAAAGTGAGCCTGAAAGTAATATCATCTGTGTGGATTGGTAGGTTAGAAAATCTGTAGATGCCAAGGAAACTTTATTGTGTCTATTGTTTCTCCAAAATGGTTGCATCTTTCTACCACCATATCTGACAGATCAAATCCAATATATATTTTAATCAGTAAATAATTTTGTAAAGCAAATAGCTCAATGCCCATCAAGAGATATTTGGTTAATAAATGAGAAATATTGTTACTCAATGTATATCAAGAAACAGAATTAGAACAACAAGTTGAAACTATCAGAAATAATTGTTGGGCTCTGAAGCTTGTATATGTTGGGCTCTGTAGCTTACCAGGGTGGCTCAGCAGTAAAGAATCCACCTGCAATGCAGAAGATGTGGGAGATGCCGGTTTGATGCCTGGGTCAGGAAGATCTGCTGGAGGAGGGCATGGTAGCCCACTCCAGTATTCTTGTCTTGGAGAATCCCAAGGACAGAAGAGCCTGGCAGGCTATAGTCCATAGGGTTGCAAAGAGTCGGACATGACTGAAGCAACCAAGCACTCACACATAACTTATGTATATGGCACCTATAGCAATTACATGAGGTCAAATAATTGAAAGGACCCATGAGATGTTATAAGGCTTTAATAAAGATGAATAATACAAGAGAAAGAAAGCATAAGAAAATATCAGAGAGGTCCAAGACTTTCAGGTACAGCTCCTGGGGCCATTCTCAGGAACCCTGGAAATGCTTTATTTTTCAATCATAAGTCTGCAAGAAACATAAAATTTACCTTAAGGCCAGGGGAGCCAAGGTAAACATAGCTCAATCCAGACCATGTAACCAAACAGATCAGGTACAAATCATCCACCTACAGCTTATCAATAAAAAGTATGAACACATAGGTACATGGTACTTTCTGAGAGGTTTCAGTCTTTAAAATTCACATTGTGAATCACTAGCTGATAACTTTCATCCTCATCTTGGCCAAGGGTTAGTGCTATAGTCCTGGACTTTGGTGGTACTTTGGGGTAGCACAGAGCTACCCCAGCTACCAGCCTATTAACCTATTCTTACTCAGCACTTTCATGAAGATTGGAAAAAGGTACTCTCCTAGTGTAATCTGAAAGAGGTAGATAAGGCTTTCTCCTCTGGGAAACATAGGTCCATAGCTTGAAAATAAAGGTAGACTGTCCACTGGTCTCTACTTGTCCTGAATGCTGGCTGCTTCTCTGAGTACACAAACTGTATTGTGGTTTATGACAGACATATGTCTAAGAACTACAATCTGGACATTCAGCACTTTCACTGGTGTGACCTATGCATCAGAGGACAGATCTGGCCTGGCGTGCTACAGTCCATGGGGTCACAGAGCCAGACATGACTGAGTGACTGAAACGAACTGATTGCAATGCCAGCCACTCCATGTTCAGAGACAGAACGTGTGATTTTTGGAATGCTTGTGAAGATGAGGCTCAGTCTTGATTTTGTGACAACTTGATACCAGGCAGATTCAAAGCAGTAGCTGAAATGCGGAAGAAGCAGAGCTCCATCCAAGTACCAGAACTCTGGTTTAAAGTGAGCATTTAGTCCCACACACAAGGCTCATGCCAAAATATCACACCAGATGGGACAGAAGGTAAGCATGGGAATAGGAAATATAACACTTTGATGCTTGCTTATCCATCCTATAGAACTTGCTGTTTATAATCTGGCCTAATTAAAATGACACTGAGAAGCAAAATAGCACAGCAATTAAGAGTCAAATTCTGCTGCCTCAGGTCTGATTTAAATCCTGGCTCTGTGACTTATCATCTGTGTAACCTGTGTTATTAGTGTTAAACCTATTCTTTGCTTTAGTTTCCCCATCTGGAAAATGAGGATAATAATAGCATCTATTTCAAAGTGTTTTAGAAGCAAATGACATTTTAAAAATGTAAGTTCTTAGTACAGTGTCTGGCACAATATAAAATATGAGCATTATGTATTAGCCACGATTTTTACTATTCCCAGAGGTTGGAGTGGAGTTAAACTACAATAGCTACCAAGGTTTTTAAGGGCTGGCTGCCTCCACTGTAAAGGGGCTTGTAATTGATCAGAACAAAATCTTTCTTCCTTTCATTAGTTCCCATATCCTGCTGACCAATTTGTATCAGCAATTCCCTTTCAATGCTGAGCTTCCTGACACCCTGCAATGCTGCGTTTTCCTGATGCCCTGCTGACATCTCTGGCTCGTATGGACTCTGTTTGCCTTTTCATGGATATCATGCAGTAGATTGATCTCGTGGAACTGATGTTCCATTTTGCTTATTTTCTTGACTATATCTACTAGACTTTTAAGTTTCATGCAGGCAGGTGTCACATCTAATTTATTTACCATTGGCTTCCCTGGTGGCTTCCCTGGTGGCTTCCCTGGTGGCTCAGAGATTAAAGCGTCTGCCTCCAATGCGGGAGACCCAGGTTTGATCCCTGGGTCGGGAAGATCCCCAGAGAAGGAAATGGTAACCCACTCCAGTATTCTTGCCTGGAGAATCCCATGGACGGAGAAGCCTGGTAGGCTACAGTCCACGGGGTCGCAAAGAGTCGGACATGACTGAGCGACTTCACCTTCACCTTCCCTGGTGGCTCAGATGGTAAAGAATCTGCCAGAAATACAGGAGCCTCAGGAGATGCGGATTCGATCCCTGGGTGGGGAAGATCCCCTGGAGAAGGGATCGGAAACCCACTCTAGTATTCTTGCCTGGGAAATCCCATGGACAGAGGAGCCTAGCAGGCTATAGTCCATGGGGGTCTCAAAGAGTCAGACATGACTCAGTGATGAATACTTTCACTTTCACATAATAACTAACAGAACACCTAGAACACAATAGAACCACAATTAATGGTTTGTTTAAGGAAGGAAGGATTTACTTTTATCGTATAGACCTGGCATCTGATGCTTCTCCATTGGTAATAAGGGCTTCCCTAGTAGCTCAGTCAGAGAAGGCAATGGCACCCCACTCCAGTACTCTTGCCTGGCAAATCCCATGGATGGAGGAAGCCTGGTGGGCTGCAGTCCATGGGGTCGCTAAGAGTCAGACACGACTGAGCGACTTCACTTTCACTTTTCACTTTCATGCATTGGAGAAGGAAATGGCAACCCACTCCAGTGTTCTTGCCTGGAGAATCCCAGGGACAGGGGAGCCTGGTGGGCTGCCGTCTATGGGGTTGCACAGAGTCGGACATGACTGAAGTGACTTAGCAGTAGTAGCTCAGTTGGTAAAGAATCTGCCTGCAATGCAGGAGACCCAGATTCGATCCCTGGGATGGGAAGATCCCCTAGAGAAGGAAATGGCAACCCACTTCAGTACTCTAGCCTGGAGAATATCATGGACAGAGGAGCCTGGCGGTCTATAGTCCATGGGATTGCAGAGAGTCAGACATGACTGTGTTACTAACTTTCTAAATTTCATTGGTAATAAACTCTGGCTCCTTTCTTTGATGCATGGCTCAATCCCTTTGTTAACTCTATTTTCATTTCTTTTTTTAAAAAAATATTTATTTTTAATTCACTTCTTTAAATTAGTATGTTACCCATGAAAATTCAGTCTCTGGAACTCAACCTAGTAGAGTTTCCCAGTTTGGGACCTGTAGGTGGAACCTAGACATGAGGAGTATTGAGATGTCAGTAGGAAAATCAAGGAAGTTATTGCACCAATGACTTCAGAATGCATTGAATGTTCATTTAAAAAATACCCTTTTTACCTCATTTCAGTACACTGACTTTGTGCATTTTGCTTAAGTCAATGAGCATATGTAATAAATTTAAGAAAAAGTAGTCATTGTGGAAAACAATCATGAGGTATGTGTGGGTGTGTGCTCAGTCATATCTGATTCTTTGCAACCCCATGGACCTTAGCTCTCCAGACTCCTCTGTCCCTGGGATTTCCCAAGAAAGAATACTGGAGTAGGTTGCCATTTCCTTCTCCAGGGTATCTTCCCCACCCAGGGATTCAACCAGCATCTCCTGTATCTCCTGCATTGGGAGGTGAGTTTTTCACCACTGAGCCACTGGGAAGCCATGAAAACAATCATGTCACCTAGTAATGTGTTATGTAGTTGATTATACCTTCAAATTATATCTAGATGATTTAAAGATTTTTTTTTCATATTTTAGTCTTGTTAAGTATATCTTACCATGAAAAAAATCCATCTTAGTAGTAACTGTAAGCTTGTTACTCATACTTCATAACAGTATATATGCCTCATAATAACACACAGTTGAGAGTGTTCTCAGGGATTATTTGGTAGATGTGGAAACTGCCCCTAGGAAGATGGTAACTTGACCTAAGTCATATTTTGAACATAGATATAAAGTGTCTTCCCTCCACTATGTTAAAATGCTTCCTATGGACCTGGCAAAATAAAGGAAATGACAAGTCATTTCCCTTTGGAATATATAGTGTAAATCTCCATCAAGATCCATGACACCTTATATGGTGGTAATTGGCCACAGACCTTGGCAAAGAGGTTTTGCTTTCTTTCCATGGGGTGTATCTTCATGCTTTGTGCCTCAGCCACTACTGATTCATATATGGTCCATTTCTCTTTTTTCTTCAAAGTAAGGACACAACAATTATTGTCCCTGACCTTGTATGATGTTAAATTAACTGTAGCTTTGAATTTAAAAATTGCTTTTACCAGCAGGATGAATCGTGTACTTATTTCATCAGGTGCTTATAGCAGTGAAGATTGAGAAGGCTTTAATGATGTGGAATTTTCTTTTTATTGTGTTATTGAACAAATTATAGAGCTAATGAGATTTACCCTAAATGGAACACCTCTGTATCACCTGCTGTTTTATGGGTCTTAGGGAAAAATTGTTGGTAATTTTTCTCTTTCTGCAATTAGACAAAGTTTTGTTTTTAAACAATATTTTCTCTGAATGTAAAATATAAGCTCGCATTATTTCTTCATTGGAAATACATTTGATATGGTATGAAATGCATAGTTTACATCAAGGGTCTCCTTGTACACTTGAATATTTAATCAAAATAATGCAATAGCATGAACAAGGGTTGACACTGGGAATCTCGAGTTCAAATCAAGTTCTTCTAGTTTTAGCTTTTAAATTAGCCAAATAACTTAGAAATTAAGCTTCAGTTTTCTCAGATGAAAATGTCAATATTTCTGTGAACTATGTCAGAGTAAATAAACAAACATAGAGCACCTAAACCAATTTCTAGAACTCAGTATAAAAACTGAGTATAAAAACTCAGTAAATAGTAATGGTATTGAAGTTGTTATTAATGTTGAAAACTGCACCCTCAACTCTATATTTTATATAGAAAAATTTAAAAGTTGATCTAGGAGGCAATGAAGAATTCTGTAGGATTATTACAAAATACATGAAACTACCTTCAATCCTTCATTAGAGACTATTATAAAACATGAAGGTTTAATAAGGGAAGAAAATTAGAATTAGAAGGAAAGTAGATTTGCCAAGAATAGTAAATCAGAAACTATTATCACAATAGATCAATGCTTTTATATGGACTTAATAGGAAGAGTATCTTTCTAAATTTGGTTGGGCAATAGTTTGTGGCAAAGGGAAAAAAAAGGAGATTAAAATAACAGATGAGCATCAGTCATAATTCACGGGGAGAAATAATTTATTTGAAGTTTATGCATTTATTTTTCTGTTATCTCATACTTATCCAGCAGAAGGTGATGGCACCCCACTCCAGTATTCTTGCTTGGAAAATCCCATGGACGGAGGAGCCTGGTGGGCTGCAGTCCATGGGGTCGCTAGGAGCTGGACTCAACTGAGCTACTTCACTTTCACTTTTCACTTTCATGCATTGGAAAAGGAAATGGCAACCCACTCCAGTGTTCTTGCCTGGAGAATCCCAGGGACGGGGGAGCCTGGTGGGCTGCCATCTATGGGGTCGCACAGAGTCGGACACGACTGAAGCGACTTAGCAGCAGCAGTAGCATACTTATCCAAGCTATTTTGGCTCCATGTTGTTAAAATACCACTGTCACTCTGAAAGAAACTTATACCAGATAAAAAGGCTCACAAATCCAAATCAAATCTCAAAAGAGATGGCTCTCTTTCTACCCTAGGCACAGCTGCTTTTTTTTTTTTTTTTTTCAGTTTCTAAACAATAAAGGAAACTACTTTCTTATTACTTTGATATATATTTTTGTGGTGCTATGTGAGGTACCCAAGTTGCTGCTGAAATCTAGAAAAATGATTCAATAAAGATACACAAGAATATAATAGAGGTTCATATGGTCTGAAAAAGATAAGACACACTACATTAACCTTCTCCATAAGAAATAAGACAAACACACACATCTATCTAAATACCTCTGCAATTGTGAACTCAAAGCATTTATATTATTGCCTGAAAAAATACGTTACTGTTGCAATATCCCCCTTGCTGAGACTTCTATCCAATGCAAACTGCCAGGTTTAAGCAGTCCTCGGCCAAGCAGCCATAAAGCAGGAGAAGAAAATAAGTCTGTGAGCTTAAAACCTGCTGTTTGGTACAGAAAATAAAATACAGCATATTCTAAAGTAGTTGTGGTTTTATCCCATGAAGCACCTCCCTACACCAGAGACTGGGAGTAGCAATTCATTAAAATGAATACCACCAGATAACAGGCATGCCTGAGATTTTCCTTAGAATGGGTTCTCCTGAATCCCTCCCTTCCTGGGTGTATTTGTCTCTGTTGCTCAACATTTTAAATTCTCTTTGAGAAATAGTTAGCAGCAGAAGAGAATAATTATTTTATCTTCTAAAATTTAAAAATGCTTAACACACAAATAGCCCTAGAGAAGATGCCTGATAGATCTTTTAAGCATTTATTCAACAATCAGACATTTAGCCACTTCTGTATGGCTTCCACAATGACTCAGGAAGTAAAGAATCTGTCTGCCAATGCAAGAGACACAGGAGACATGGGTTTGATCCCTGGGTCAGGAAGATCCCCTGGAGGAGGAAATGGCCACCCACTTCAATATTCTTGCCTGGAAAATCCCATGGACAGAGGAGCCTGGTGGGCTATTGTCCACAGGGTTGCAAAGAGTAGGACATGACTGATCACACACACCTATGGCCAGGAACTTTATCAACTCTTGATGGTAAAGATATAAACAAGACTAAAAGTGCAAAACATCCGAAGACTAATGGCAGATATAAAGAGGTAAATGAGCCGACACAGAGATAGGACTACTTTTCCAATAGAAGCAAGGAGAGGATAGTTATTCGAGTCTAAGGGAGGGGGACTTATCCAATTTAGGATGCCAAGGAAAGTTTCTTGAAGGATATGACTTCTAGCTGGAGGCCTGGAAGAGGAGAGCTATTTGAAAAACAGAGGGGATGGATTGGAAGAGTAGCTCATACAGAGATTTTAAAGAAATAAAATTCTGGCAGTCCTTGCTTTGTGTGAACTTTAAGTACATTTAGTGTGGCTGGGATTTGTAGTATACTTAGGAAGGGGGGGCAGTGACAGAGATGAGGTGGGAGGAGGAATCCAAATTTGTCACACATAAGGCTTTACAGACTGGAGTTGCTTGAAGTATCGTCATCAGACTGGTATTTTTAGTGTAAGTTGGAAGCTGGGAAGAAATGAATACTAATTCAGGGGCTCTGGGGTGGAGCCTCAGATTCTACAATTCAAACAGATTTTCACACAACCACTTTTAGTAGAAAATTGTAAACTATATTAAGAGTTTTTTTTTTTTTTTTTTTAATTATTGGTTGCTTTATAATGTTGTGTTAGTTTCTACTGTAACAGCAAAGTGAATTAGCTGAACATATACATAGGTCCCCTTCTTTTTGGATTTCCTTCCCATTTAGGTCACTACTGCTGCTACTGCTAAGTCGCTTCAGTCATGTCCAACTCTGTGCGACCCCATAGATGGCAGCCCACCAGGTTCCCCCATCCCTGGGATTCTCCAGGCAAGAACACTGGAGTGGGTTGCCATTTCCTTCTCCAATGCATGAAAGTGAAAAGTGAAAGTGAAGTCGCTCAGTCGTGTCCGACTCTTAGCGACCCCATGGACTGCAGCCCACCAGGCTCCTCCATCCATGGGATTTTCCAGACAAGAGTACTGGAGTGGGGTGCCATCGCCTTCTCCGTAGGTCACTACAGAGCACTGAATAGAGTTCCTGTGCTATATAGTATGTTCTCATTAGTTATCTATTTTATAAATAGTATTACTAGTGTATATACGTCAATCCCAATCTCCCAATTGATCCCAACCGCCTCCCTTTCCTCTTATCCATATGCTTGTTGTCTACAAATGTGTTCATCGTGCTGTAGACAATCTGTGGGTGGGTATGATTTGCACTCTAGAATAAGCACTCTGGTTGCACCAATGAGGTTTATTTCTTGGTGTAACACTTTCTTCATAACAGTTACATGAACTAATGAATGAATTATTAGGTAAAAATTCCTTAGAAGCCTTGATGTTCCAACTCTAAGTCTGTTTTTTTAACTGAAATCACTGTAATTAGGCTTTTTATATAAGAAAGTGGTATTGAAGTGTGCAAATTACAGAAAGTAAATGGTGCTGGGTTTATAAACAATGGACTGAATAGTATGAAACATTTTTTATTCTAATACTCCAATGCAATATACGTTAAGGATTGCTTTCATTGAATATTTTTTTTTTTGCTGTCATTTTTTCATGTATTTCTGATGAAATGAGATCAAGGTTTGGGCTATGCTTAGACAATCCTGGGGGCCATTGAATAATTGCCAACTGACTATTGGGAAAATCTGCTCATTAAAGAGAGGAGAGAACATCAATGTTCAGCTACATTTCAAAGTTCTACTTGGTCGGGTGGCTTTAGGGGAATTGGCCCCACTTGTTTTACCTGTTCTGAGGCACAGTTGTCGTGAAAAGTAGAAAGCGGGTATTTTAAACTATTTTTTATAGAGAGGAAGAGAAAATGAGAATCAGGGCACATGGCCTGCCTATTTCTCAAGAATATTGCTCAGCTCAGAGTGTCTGAGTCAAAGAATTCCTCCCAGGCTGTTGTTGATGATGACTTATGAAAGGGCACCTGTCTGACCTGACAAGTGTACACAGCGCTGGAGGCTTCAACTTTCCATTAGTAACAACAGCCCCAAAAGGTTAATTTGTTTTGGCACTTCCTGATTACTTTCTCTGCTCAGCTCATTCTGAGACTTCACATTCACCACCTGATTTAGGGGTTCTCCCTAGCAACATATTGTCATTTTTCTCAACTTATTTGCTAGCTTTGGTCCTGTGATCTCTAAATGCAACTAAATAGTGGAAATCAATTTTCTGTTTAGAGGAGTTGATGACACCTAGAGGAATTTGAAGATTTCTCTTCTTGGATGTGTTTGGGAGTCATGCTGCACTGTCATCCTAAATGGATGGAATTTGGAGGTCTTGTCACATCAGTGATCTGGATGCAGGTCCCCTTAGTTGAGGCTCACTTTGAATTCTCATTTTGGGATTCTTTGTCTTCTTAAATTTCTCATCACCTGAGAACTGAAAACTTTTTGAGGAAAACTGCTGTTTTAGTCTGTTTCATTAAATTTTTTTCAATAGTTCTGTATAAAAAGTCCTACTTTGCTCACTCACATTCAGTGTCTCATAAAATAACCTAAATGTCTATAAAACCTCTCTGAAAAGCCCTCAGGTAGTTTGACCCATAAGAACAGATTACATCCCTGATCTCTCACTTGACTTTTAAGCCTTTCATTCATATACTACCTTGATTTCCAACAACTATCTATAGGATTTTTTAAAATCACATTTTCTTTCTTTTCACTCATTTACTTAGGACTTTCTACCAAGAAGTTATGGGCCCAGGCTGTATAAAATTTCATTTCAGTTCAGTAGCTCAGTCATGTCCGACTCTTTGTGACCCCAAGGACTGCAGCACGCTAGGCCTCCCTGTCCATCACCAACTCCCGGAATTTACTCAAACTCATGTCCATTGAATTGGTGATGCCATCCAACCATCTTATCCTCTGTCATCCCCTTCTCCTCCCGCCTTCGATCTTTCTCAGCATCTGGGTCTTTTCAAATAAGTCAGGTCTTCACATCAGGTGGCCAAAGTATTGGAGTTTCAGCTTTAACATCAGTCCTTCCAATGAATATTCAGGACTGATTTCCTTTAGGATGGACTGGTTGGATCTCCTTGCAGTCCAAGGGACTCTCAAGAGTCTTCTCCAACACCACAGTTCAAAAGCATCAATTCTTTGGTGCTCAGCTTTATTTATAGTCTAACTCTCACATCCATACATGACTACTGGAAAAACCATAGGTTTGAGTAGATGTACCTTTGTTGGCAAAGTAATGTCTCTGCTTTTTCATATGCTGTCTAGGTTGGTCATAACTTTTCTTCCAAGGAGCAGGTGTCTTTTAATTTCATGGCTGCAATCACCATCTGCAGATTTTGGAGCCCCCAAAAATAAAGTCTGTCACTACACTAAATTATGGAGAAAGTATAAGTTTTTAATTAGATAGAATTGAGATATTTGGTTAACTTTTCATATCACATAATATAAACTTGGGGCTTCCCAGGTGGCTCTAGTGATAAAGAACCTGCCTGCCAGTGCAGGAGGTGAAAGAGATGCAGGTTCAATCCCTAAGTCGGAAAGATCCCCTGGAGGTGGGCATGGCAATCCAATCCAGTATTCTTGCCTAAAGAATCCCATGGACAGAGGAGTCTGGTGGATTACAGTTCAAAGGATCGCGAAGAGTCAGACATGACCAAAGTGACTCAGCACAGCACAATGTAAAATTAAAAAACTAAGACTATGGATAGAATAAAACTTGTTGAATATTTTAACAGCCTCATCATATGTAACATCTCTAAATATGAAATCGTAAAGGAAATACATGAAAAATGTATGCAAAATATTCCTATAAACACATACACAACACACACACTACACATGCCAACTGAGGAAAATTTCTTTTTTTTTTTTTCAAAACCAGTGACAGAGAATTTAATTCTTAATATAAAGATTTAGAGATTTATTTTTCTCCATGAGAACAAAATGGACAATATAATATAAAATTTGGTAGAGCACAAAACAGACAAAACACTGAGATTGGCAGAGTACAAAAGTGGAAATATAAATAACCAATGGATGTGAGAAGATACAACCAATAGATGTGAGAAGATATCTAACCTTACTGATATTTAACGCTAGTACAATTAATATAAAGGATTCTTTT
This sequence comes from Bos indicus, assembly GCF_029378745.1. Lineage (NCBI taxonomy): Eukaryota > Metazoa > Chordata > Mammalia > Artiodactyla > Bovidae > Bos > Bos indicus. The sequence goes on along the minus strand of NC_091761.1, from coordinate 57,744,179 downwards.
GACAGTCATATTGGTAAATATTAAATGATTATATATATATATATATATGTATATTTCTGCACAGCAATTTTCTCAAAATTTGATGGCTTAAAACAACAACTACTTATTTTTACTTGTCTTTGTATTTCAGGAATTTGAACAGGGATCAGTTAATTCACTCCACTTGGCACTGATTGGGCTCCCCGATGCTGCTGATTCAGCTGGTAGCAGGGCTGGATTGGAAGATCTTAGAAGGCTTCACTCCTACATCTGGTTCATAGTGCTCCTTCATGTGGTTTTCTCTTTCTCCACATGATATCATAGCATTTATTTACCAATCTTGAGCTTACTTTTATTTGCAGCATCATGGCTGCCTTTCCTGAACAAAAATGGAAGGCGTGGTGAGTCAAAATCAGTGGAGATTCAAAGGGAGAGAACTAGCCTCTCCTCTTAAAGGGAGGGACAGCAACACCTGGAGAGGGATGAGAGGAATTGTTAATTTTCTGAAGATTACTGTAATTGATATTCAGAGTTGTGGAGGGTAGAAGGAAATAGGTGGTCTCATAAACTCTGTAGAAATTATCAAGAAAATAGAACATTAAAAAGATACTTGAAATTGTGTTAAAAACTATTAAAATTAACAATATTCATATGATTTGACCTAAGATGTATTTTCCAGGAAACTACCTTACAGAAAATTGAGATTTATAAAATATATAAAAAATTATTAATTACAGTAGTTTTTGGTAAAAGAGAAAAAGATCAAAATGCTTAGCTTTTGAATATAGGTTAAATAAGATATGGGATAACCACATAATTAAATACTATGAAACTTCCTAAAAATCTAGGGTTGCCACTATAATGGAAAAGTGTCCCAATTGAAATCTACATTAATTAATTCTTATTTATTTTTTGGCTTATCAAAAAGCCAGCTAGTGAATTCAACTATGATTTTAAAAAAGCTATAAAAGAAAGTTCTATCTCTGTAAGAATAGACTTACGATCAGAGATTTTAGGACCTAGTTTTATAACTATGACATTATGAACCACAATGATGAATCCAGGAGACTTTTAAGTTAGGATCATTTTCAAATACAACTTTAAAAAGGTATAGCTCTTCACTCTGTATAATCGGCTTTCATCCACCTCATTAGAACTGATTTAAATGTATTCTTTTTAACGGCTGAGTAATACTCCATTGTGTATATGTAGCACAGCTTTCTTTGTGTGTGTGTGTGTGATTTATTTATTTTTTCTTTTTTTCTTTTTTTTCTTTTTTAAATTTTATTTTATTTAATTTTACAGTATTGTATTGGTTTTGCCATATATCAAAATGAATCTGCCACAGGTATACATGTGTTCCCCATCCTGAACCCTCCTCCCTCCTCCCTCCCCATACCATCCCTCTGGGTCGTCCCAGTACACCAGCCCCAAGCATCCAGTATCGTGCATCAAACCTGGACTGGCGACTCATTTCATATATGACATTATACATATTTCAATGCCATTCTCCCAAATCATCCCACACTCTCCCTCTCCCACAGAGTCCAAAGACTGTTCTATACATTCATCTGCTGATGGACATCTAGGTTGCTTCCATGTCCTGGCTATTATAAACAGTGCTGCGATGAACATTTTGGTACACGTATCTCTTTCAATTCTGGTTTCCTCAGTGTGTATGCCCAGCAGTGGGGTTGCTGGGTCATATGGCAGTTCTATTTCCAGTTTTTTAAGGAATCTCCACACTGTTCTCCATAGTGGCTGTACTAGTTTGCATTCCCATCAGCAGTGTAAGAGGGTTCCCTTTTCTCCACACCCTCTCCAGAATTTATTGTTTATAGACTTTTGGATCACAGCCATTCTGACTGGCGTGAAATGGTACCTCATTGTGGTTTTGATTTGCATTTCTCTGATAATGAGTGATGTTGAGCATCTTTTCATGTGTTTGTTAGCCATCTGTATGTCTTCTTTGGAGAAATGTCTATTTAGTTCTTTGGCCCATTTTTTGATTGGGTCATTTATTTTTCTGGAATTGAACTGCAGGAGTTGCTTGTATATTTTTGAGAGTAGTTGTTTGTCATTTGCTTCATTTGCTATTATTTTCTCCCATTCTGAAGAAAGGAAAACACCAATACAGTATACTAATGCATATATATGGAATTTAGAAAGATGGTAATGATAACCCTGTATGGGAGACAGCAAAAGAGACACAGATGTATAGAACAGTCTTTTGGGTTCTGTGGGAGAGGGAGGGGGGATGATTTGGGAGAACGGCATTGAAACATGTATAATATCATATAAGAAACAAATCGCCAGTCCATGTTCAATGCAGGATACAGGAAGTTTGGGGCTGGTGCACTGGGATGACCCAGAGAGATGGTATGGGAAGGAAGGTGGGAGGGGGGTTCAGGATTGGGAACACGTGTATACCCGTGGCAGATTCATGTTGATGTATGGCAAAACCAATACAATATTGTAAAATAATTAGCCTCTAATTAAAATAAATACATTTAATTAAAAAAAAAAAGGTATAGCTCTTTTCCACAGCCTGAAGCTTAATTTCTTTGGACACAAAATTAGTAAAATATCATGTCTACATCACTTAACTATGAAAAGCCTATTTCTAAAGTACAATTATTTTCACTGTAGGATTTATAATTACCATTGATTGATGTATATTTACCATGTACAAATTTCTAACAAAAAAGACTGAAAAAATTGTTTCCTGTTTTAGAAAATATAATTGTCTATTGTATTAAAAACTATGTATTGACTAATATAAATTTAGGAAATTTCAAGTAATTAATACAAATATATATATATATATATATATATATATATATATATATATAAAATCTTCCTAATGAAAATTTCTAAATCAGAATTTATTTACCATATGATATATATTATTATGTAATCAGTATCCCTCAAGACTGTCATGGCATGTTAGCTATGGTTTCTAAAGAATGAATACTTCTGTCAGTAGTAAGCAGATCCTCCCTATTTTGGTCCCCATCCTTAGCCAGTCCAATCCTTATAGCTTTATGGCCCTGCAGCCTGTTGTTGGTTCTTGCTCCCCTTGGGGATTTAGGTGATCCTCTCCCAGAAGAAAATACTCTTGCTTCAAATGTAGCTTTACCTCATGACACACTGGTCAACATTGATTGCAAAGAATTTTGGACCTTGCACAAAGTTCACTCTGAAACTTGCTTCCTATAATTCTTATCTTACTGTTTATTATGAATAATATGCAACAAATATCTAAAGCACATGATTCCCATATGTCTTCTTGTTTATTTTTAACTCATCCTATGGAATAGGTACTCGTTTTAGATTGGGTGTTTTAGCAGCAAAGCCTGAGACAGGGACTCTTGATACAGTGATTTATTGAGGAGTATTCTCACAGAAGGTAAGTGAAAGAAGTAGGACACGGCAGGGCCAAAAAGCTTAGCAAAACATGGTCTCCCATTGCTGATTTCACAGGAAATCCTGAAGCACAGAAAGCACCATGGAGTTGTTCCTAATTTGACATGAGAGGGCTGGTGTTTCAGGTTTCTAACTCAGTCACTGGCTCCCCATTAGGATGGATGGTAAACTGTTAATAACAACAACTCATAGCAGTGGGGGAGAGGTGTGTGATTCAGTACACTGGATCAGGGCAGGGCTCCAAAGCATCCTCTATAATTCTACTGAAACAGAGCATGTCCTTGTCCCTCATGTCCTCAGCTTGCTTTCTGTCTGTAATTTTAGCCCAATTACAAGTTTAATCAGAGAAGTGAGAACATGCAGAAACAAAGGAAAACAATCAAAGGAGACTAAATAATAATAGTTTAGTCATTAAGCATAGTCAAGGACCTTTAGATCCTTCTCAAGGGCTATGGGTAATATTTTGAGCCATATCTTGTCATCTGTCTTGTAGACGCTGAAACTCCCACCAGGTGGAGAAGTTAACTACATGATGACAAGACTGTAGCCATGACACAAGCGCCCACAATTCTGAGAACTAGCCTCAAGAAATGGAAACAAGCCAACACTGGAACTGAAGATTAACCTTAGTTAAAACAATCAGTCCGTTCTGAAGGAGATCAGTCCTGGGATTTCTTTGGAAGGAATGATGCTAAAGCTGAAACTCCAGTACTTTAACCACCTCATGCGAAGAGTTGACGCATTGGAAAAGACTCTGATGCTGGGAGGGATTGGGGGCAGGAGAAGAAGGGGACAGAGGATGAGATGGCTGGATGGCATCACTGACTCAATGGATGTGAGTCTGAGTGAACTCCACGAGTTGGTGATGGACAGGGAGGCCTGGTGTGCTGCAATTCATGGGGTCGCAAAGAGTTGGACACGACTGAGCAACTGAACTGAACTGAAAACAATCAAAATGATGCTGGTCAAACCAACTTCAAGATGACTGTCAGAGCTGACTGTGATGTTTCTGCATGTAGTTTCCTCTGTCTATAAAAGCTCTTGCCCCTTGATTGTCAGGGGGTGGGGGGAGAGTCAGTCTTTAGACAGACACTTGCCCCTCTACCAGTTGCCAGCATCCAAAATAAAGCAAACTTTCCACCAACCTGGCCTCTTTAATGGATTTTTAGTAGCGAGTGGACAGACTCCACTTTCCTTTACACTATTCAGTTCAGTTCAGGTCAGTGGCTCAGTCATGTCCGACTTTTTGCCATCCCATGGACTGCAGCACACCAGGCCTCCCTGTCCATCACCAATTCCTGGAGTTTACTCAAACTCATCTCCACTGGGTCAGTGATGCCATCCAAACATCTCATCCTCTATCATCTCCTTCTCCTCTTGATTTCAATCTTTCCCAGAATCAGGGTCTTTTCAAATGAGTCGGCTCTTCACATTAGGTGGCCAAAGTATTGGAGTTTCAGCTTCAACATCAGTCCTTCCAGTGAATATTCAGGACTAATTTCCTTTAGGATGGACTGGTTGGATCTCCTTGCAGTCCAAGGGACTCTCAAGAGTCTTCCCCAACACCATAGTTCAAAAACATAAATTCTTCGGCACTCAGCCTTCTTCACAGTCCAACTCTCACATCCATACATGACCACTGGAAAAACCATAGCCTTGACTAGATGGACCTTTGTTGGCAAAGTAATGTCTCTGCGTTTTAACATGCTATCTAGGTTGGTCATAACTTTTCTTCCAAGGAGTAAGTGTCTTTTAATTTCATGGCTGCAGTCACCATCTGCAGTGATTTTGGAGCCCCCCAAAATAGTCTGCCACTGTTTCCACTGTTTCCCCATCTATTTGCCATGAAGTGATTGGACTGGATGCCATGATCTTTCTTTTCTGAATGTTGAGCTTTAAGCCAACTTTTCTACTCTCCTCTTTCACTTTCATCAAGAGACTCTTTAGTTCTTCTTCACTTTACACTATTAACCAGCCAGAATAACATATTTAGTAAGTAATGAAGAATCACATTAATATTCTCCTTCACCCTAAATTTAATTTTGTTGGTTTTTAGATATGGGGTTTCTTCTGATCTCTGATAACTTGGCAAGCTTCAAACCTGCCACTCTCTCTCAATGCTAGGATTCAAGTGAGAAATCTGTTTTGTGGAGACTCACATATAGGGTAAGACTGAAGGATGAGCAGATATCTTTTATTCCTCCATTTATATCTCTACACTGAATAGGTCAGACTTTGATGCCAGGAGTGACTTCATAGGAAACCAGAGTGGCCCTTGGCTTCTGGGAGAGACCTTGGATCATTGCCCTCTTGTCCATGACTCCCTTGTCATGGTGGCTTGTTTTAGGACTGGGATGGCCAGAAGTTTGGAGAGGCTCTGAGATGATGGTAGGCAGGAAGAAAGTTCTAAAGATCTCAAGAAAAATCTGAGTCTTTCTTGTCATTTTTTCTAGGTGGTATGGATTGAAATAATACTCACTCAACCCTGAAGAACTGATCACACAAGAAAGTTCTGAAACATTCTTTCTCTTTGCTGCAGCTGGATTAGGAGTAAGATCTTCAACATCTCAGCTGAAGCTCCAGAACTCCAGGGATTCTTAGGTTTTGAAGAGTGGAAGTTGTTACTGGGCAGGGAAGCATACAATGTGGCAGGTAGTGCCCATGGTTGCTAGAGACACTGCTTTTCCACTGACTCCACGAATATTCGAGAATGTCGGGCTGTTGCTATTTTAACATCATCGCCTGATTCTGTTGTGGTACAGCTTGCTGCATCCTGGTGACCGGATAGCAACATCAAATCTATTTTACCTAATTTCATTTGACACGTCATTGAAGAATAATGTGAGCTAATTTTAAACAGTCTGGCAGCCTGCCTTTGCATGGAATGTATCCATGCTGAGAATATCTTCAGCGTGTTGAAAATTTTACTGTTTCTGAGCATGCAGCTAATTTTGGTTAAAGATGATACATGGTTTAATTTCACCTCTATATATGTGACTAGAAGGGACCCAACCTTTCTTATGGAAATACTGGGACTTTTTCTCCTGGAAGGGGGGTACCTTACAGAAACTAGAGAAATACTGGGGAAACTCTCAGACTTCTATTTTGTCTTGAGGCAGTTCAGAGTGACCGTTTCATGTGGCAGGAATCTGTCTAAGATGAGTGACTCAGGTGAAGGAGTTGTAATTTATTTTTTAACCTCAATCCCTTAGTGTCATTTGGCAGTTTTCTGTTGGTAAATCTCTCTTCAGCTCTGTCTGAGTCATTTCACAACAGCAGATCTGAGGGAATCTGTCAGGACTGAGTTGTCAGGGCTAATCATCACAGTGAGATTTGGTAATACTCCCATCTGTGGCAGCCGCAATGTAAGAGTGCAGTTGACTCACAGAATCACCAAGCCTAATGAACCTACACTGATGATGCTATGACATAACAGACTGAGTTAAGAACTACTTTTCCCATCTCCATTCTACCTGCACACACTCCCCCCAAACCTATTTGTCCATATGTTATTTAGAGGAAATCTGTATCTCCTTGGTCATTATCTTACTAGGGATGTTTAGGGCGGCAAGAAACAGAAAAGGAATATATTTTAGTCTCTAAATCTAGGACTTGTCCCCAGACCTCTTTCCTTTCACAGACAATACCTTCCTTCAACCACATTTAACTCTGGTTTAATTTCTTTAAAAAAGAGATGAATACCTTCCCCCACCTTCTCACCTCCTCTTAGCTCCTTATCTCATTGTAGCTATAGTTCCACTTTTACAACTTTATTGAACCTGTATAAACAATAATTTTTATAAATGCTGAAATTAATGTACACTAGTAAATTCTTCAATGATTTCATCTCTTGCATTATTTAACAATGATGTTTATTCCAATTGGTTAGAGAAAGCAAACTAATCTAACAAAACACCTTTTCTGGGACTTCCCTGGTGGTTCAGTGGTTAGGACTTTGCCTTCCAGTGCAAGGGGTGTGGGTTGGATCCCTGGTCAGGGAGCTAAGATCCAACATGCCTCAGGGGCAAAAAAATAAAATAAAAAACATAAGCAATACTGTAACAAATTCAATCAAGACTTTTAAAATGGTCCACACCAAAAAAAAAAAAAGAAAAGAAAAAGCTTTTTTTTTTTTTTTTTTTAAAGCCCCTTTCTGATTGTGATTTAGGATCTATCATTTGCAGTTGAGTTTTTAACTCCCTTATCCTGGCTGTGGCTTCTTGGTATCATTTGAAGCATTTCTTTCTGACACTACATCTTAAATGTTGATGTTTCTCAGAGTTCCACACTTCTTATTTCCTCCCTTCTCTCATTCTATCAAACTCCCCGGGCAATCTACCAATAGCTATGGCTTCAAGTTTCACTGATATGAACATTTTGCCAAGCCATCAATATTTACTTACAACAATTATATTCTTTTTCACAACACTTAGATGTTTCAGAGTGGAACTGATCAGTGAATGCCACTCAATATGGGACTCATTCTTATAAAAAACTTATGCATTTGCAATCCTCAATACACCCTTCTTACTAATCTTATTTAAGAAGTACTAATTCATTTTTTTAATATTTGCCTTCTTAATAATCATGGTTGCTATTCAGCCAAAGTTTCCAATGTCTGCCATAAAGTCTCCAGCACCAAGCACAGCACTGAGCTCATATTAAATTCTCAATGAATGGATGTGGAAAGAAACTGAAAAGGATGCATAATAGAATATAAGAAAATATGAAACCAAGTTAAATTATAGCAATAATGGCAGCTTGATGTGCTGGAGTGAACTGGTCAGAGAGACAAGCACACTGGTAGTAAGCAGCCGTGTAAGCTTGGAGAATTTTCTTAACCCGAGTCTCATTTTCTTCATCCATAATAGGGAAAGGATTGGACAGCATGATCCCTATTATCTCTTCCAACACTAAATAGTGATGTCTCATCCCATAGAGGAGAGACACCTAATTTCAGACTATTCTTGGGAAGGGACAAGCATAATGTTATGAATCTTATATAAGATATATGCCCATATAATAGGGACTCCTTGGTGGTCCAGGTCAAAATCTGCCTTCCAATGCAGGGGACATTGGATGATGTCCCCTAAGATCCCACATGCCCTGGGACAACTGAGCCTTCGGGTGACAACTAGAGAAGGCTGCGCACCACAAGGAAGATCCAGTGCAGCCCTCCCTCCCAAAATAAAAATGAAAACGAGTTTTAAAAGATATATGGCCACATATTTTCTTCTTTAATACCTCAGCTGAAAGGGTAACCACAGAGATGAGCTTGTCAGAAACTGATATGGCCCTCCTGATAAGATATTTTCATTATTTCACTTTCTAACTGTCTGGTCCCAAAAGAGCCTGGGTGTTTGTTTTGCATGCACAACACAGATGCAGAGGTACACACAGGAAGCTCTATCTGTCTGCCCTCCCAGGGAGTAGTTGAATAAAAAGTAAATGATGTGTCTAAACAGCAAACTAATTCTTTCTAAATATAGGAACTTAATTACTTCTCTCATCATAATACATGGGGGAGGAAGAGTATCTCTAGATATTGAAATCCAAGGTAAGTTTTTGAATTAGACAAGCATTTCCTACTTTAGCCAATTTTAAACATAGCCACAACTTTTATTTTTCTATAAAAATGCTTGAAATCTAGATAAAGAGACTGCGTTTGCATATATTATTATGTGACAATGGGGAGTTTTTAAGCACTACCTTAAATAAGCTTCCCTGGTAGCTCAGATGGTAAAGTGTGATCCCTGGGTTGGGAAGCTCTCCTGGAGAAGGAAACGGTAACCCACTCCAGTACTCTTGCCTGGAAAATCCCACGGACAGAAGAGCCTGGTAGGCTACAGTCCATGGGGTCGCAAAGAGTCGGACACGACTGAGCGAATTCACTTGCACCTTAAATAAGCAGTGAGATGAAACAGATGAATATATATGGCAATAAGCTTAGGAGAACAAATATCCTGCAGGTGCTGCCTTTTTTTTTTTTTTTTTTAATTATGTGTTCAGTCTTGTATATATCCCTGATAATCTTGTTCACCTCTAGCTTTGACTGTCAGTAACATAACCTTTCAACTTGTCAGCACAGGTTTTAGCTCTGAACAGAAACACAGGAAGAAAGAAGTTCAGATTTCACTGTGCTCCATGTCCTAACAAAGCAAAACCTAAATCATCTAGCCTTCATTCCCTACCTCCACCTCTCTGAAATGTTTCCACTTGGAATTAACCATTAAAGCCAAACCAAAATAGCCATTGCATCAGCTTGTGTAATGTTATTAATGTTTGCAAGAAAAATGTTCTTTTCACAAATTTCTCATTTTGCTTCTCAAGATAAGGGATAAATGTAACATAATAATGTAAAACCTAAAATTCCATTGTCTTTTCACTACAAATATATGTGTTTATAAGAAAAACAAATACAGATAAAAGACAAAATTTCACCTGTTTTATCTGTCCAAATCCCAGCAAGAAACAGATTGACATATGAAAGGGTTTATTTAATGGAAAGGAGTTTAATAATGGAATTATTTATAGGAGTGTGGACAGGGTTAAAGAACCCCAAAGCAGCCCTTAAACATACAGAGCCTGAGGTCCCTGGGAAAGGATTACAATTCCTCTGCTTTCAAAGGCACAGAGAGGGAATAGTATTACTGAAACTGGACTAGAATTATAACCTTTGGAGAGTGGGCATCGAATAGGAAATGAATTAATTCACAGAACTGAAAACTACAGCCAGGATGGGAGGAGGCAGGAGACTACATCACTCACCCTTTCTTTTCTTTTTTTTTTTTTACAATTTTTTAAAAAATTTTATTTTATTTTTAAACTTTACAATATTGTATTAGTTTTGCCAAATATCGAAATGAATCCGCCACAGGTATACCTGTGTTCCCCATCCTGAACCCTCCTCCCTCCTCCCTCCCCATACCCTCCCTCTGGGTCATCCCAGCGCACCAGCCCCAAGCATCCAGTATCGTGCATCGAACCTGGACTGGCGACTCGTTTCATACATATTATACATGTTTCAATGCCATTCTCCCAAATCTCCCCACCCTCTCCCTCTCCCACAGAGTCCATAAGACTGATCTATACATCAGTGTCTCTTTTGCTGTCTCGTACAAGGGTTATTGTTACCATCTTTCTAAATTCCATATATATGCATTAGTATACTGTATTGGTGTTTTTCTTTCTGGCTTACTTCACTCTGTATAATAGGTTCCAGTTTCATCCATCTCATTAGAACTGATTCAAATGTATTCTTTTTAATGGCTGAGTAATACTCCATTGTGTATATGTACCACTGCTTTCTTATCCATTTATCTGCTGATGGGCATCTAGGTTGCTTCCGTGTCCTGGCTATTATAAACAGTGCTGTGATGAACATTGGGGTACACCTGTCTCTTTCCCTTCTGGTTTCCTCAGTGTGTATGCCCAGCAGTGGGGTTGCTGGATCATAAGGCAGTTCTATTTCCAGTTTTTTAAGGAATCTCCACACTGTTCTCCATAGTGGCTGTACTAGTTTGCATTCCCACCAACAGTGTAAGAGAGTTCCCTTTTCTCCACACCCTCTCCAGCATTTATTGCTTGTAAACTTATGGATCGAAGCCATTCTGACCGGTGTGAAATGGTACCTCATAGTGGTTTTGATTTGCATTTCTCTGGTAATGAGTGATGTTGAGCATCTTTTCATGTGTTTGTTAGCCATCTGTATGTCTTCTTTGGAGAAATGTCTATTTAGTTCTTTGGCCCATTTTTTGATTGGGTCATTTATCTTTCTGGAGTTGATCTGTAGGAGTTGCTTGTATATTTTGGAGATTAGTTGTTTGTCAGTTGCTTCATTTGCTATTATTTTCTCCCATTCTGAAGGCTGCCTTTTCACCTTGCTAATAGTTTCCTTTGTTGTGCAGAAGCTTTTAAGTTTAATTAGGTCCCATTTGTTTATTTTTGCTTTTATTTCCAATGTTCTGGGAGGTGGGTCATAGAGGATCCTGCTGTGATGTATGTCAGAGAGTGTTTTGCCTATGTTCTCCTCTAGGAGTTTTATAGTTTCTGGTCTTACGTTGAGATCTTTTCTTTTCTCCACTGTTCATCTGCAAGATTTCCTCTTGTTGGCTGAACCAAAAGTAGGCAAGAGAGCCTGAGAGATGGAGTCCATAAGTAACAACACCCGAAGACCAGTCAGGCCAGGGAAGTGAGGAGAACAGACGTGGAGGAGCAGACAATTACCAACATATCAGTGATCCTATGACCTAGAATTGACTACTGTTAAGATGCTGGTATAAATCTTTCCAAGCCTACCTCTGATAATAGTTATAGCAGTTTTATTTCCCACTTCTGAGCATTCCAGTTGCTTTTCACAACTGTCCTCCTTGGAGTATTACCCTCTGTATGTTGGGTAGGCTTTATTGAATTACATCTTATAGATCAGGGGAAAGACATGGTCCTAAAATCCAGGTAATCTTCATTCAATTTCTTTTGCCTTTTCAAAATTGATTTAACAAAATTGTGACTATGGCAACCCACTCCAGTACTCTTGCCTGGAAAATCCCATGGACGGAGGAGTCTGGTAGGCTGCAGTCCATGGGGTCGCTAGGAGTCAGACATGACTGAGCGACTTCACTTTCACTTTTCACTTTCATGCATTGGAGAAGGAAATGGCAACCCACTCCTGTGTTCTTGCCTGGAGAATCCCAGGGACAGGGGATCCTGGTAGGCTTCCGTCTATAGGGTCGCACAGAGTCGGACATGACTGAAACGACTTAGCAGTAGCAACAGCAGCAGTACTATCTAATCCAGTTCTAAATATTTTATTTAGATTAGCTAATTGACTGGCAAGATGAAAAAGACAAATCTCATAGTTTATGTTTTTTAAAAGAAGGGAATACAGGTCTGCTTTTTATCTCCAACCATAATACTCATGGGGAGAGTTGCATTCTACTTTTTTTTTTTTTCTGTTTTCATTGATCATTGTTTCTTTTTTTTTAAATTTTATTTTATTTTTAAACTTTACAATATTGTATTAGTTTTGCCAAATATCGAAATGAATCTGCCACAGGTATACATGTGTTCCGCATCCTGAACCCTCCTCCCTCCTCCCTCCCCATACCATCCCTCTGGGTCGTCCCAGTGCACCAGCCCCAAGCATCCAGTATCGTGCATTGAACCTTTAATGGTCAAATGCTACCACACAATCTCTAGGATTTAGAGAGTGAACTAGCACATTGTTCTCAGCACACCTTGTCCTTCAGCACTATCTCTGGTCTGCAGAGGGCAGCTTCACTCAGTTTATTAACAATGGTGGTGACCATCTGGACAGCACATCCATTAGCAGTTTGGTAAGTAGAGTGTCCTGTGGGCCTCCCACTGTAGTCAGCTAGTTAGGGCTTCCCTGGTGGCTCAGTCGGTAAAGAATCTGCCTGCAATGCAAGGAGACCTTTGATCCCTGGGTGGAGAAGATACCCTGGAGAAGGAAATAGCAGCCCACTCCAGTATTCTTGCTTGGAGAATCCCATGGAAAGAGGAGCCTGGTGGGCTACAGTCCATGGGGTCAGGAAAGAGTCAGACATGACTTAATGACTAAACCACCATGAGTGTTCTGGTTTCCAACAGTACATCCACTCTAGAATGCTCATTTCTCTGAGACATTTGATCCTTTTCTCCACTCTTGCCCACAATAGTCTGTCATCTCTACTTCTCTTAGTGTTTGCCATCTTTTTATCCAACCTTCTATAAACCACTGGGATGTATGAACAGCATCTCCCAGGGGAGTGTTTATAGGTTATAGCTCCAGGATTAAAAATCTTGTCTTAGATGTGAATGCTCCCATATTGATATTCTCTCTCATTTTACTTTACATTCTTTCTTCCTTTGACCCAGCATTCTCAGCATCCACCCCCACAAACACTCTCCACGTCTTTGCCCCTTCATGTAGCCCAGGTTCTACAGTTCCTTCCACAGACTGTCTCATGCTTCTTCCTTAGCAAGCCCTGGACTCATGAGCAGGGCAGAATTATGTTGTGATTTGACCTGTTTAGTGATCTGATATGTAAGAAGGTAGACAACGGTAGGTCTAAAGGGAGAATGTATTATCTAACAAAATGGTTTACATCATATTTAAGCGAAGAGAGAACATAGAGCATTCAAATGAGAGAGGAATAGGCTAGTGGTGACCTAAAGTATTCAGAAATATCTGGGAATTCAAGGTTTCTAACTTCTCCAACCCAGATGTAACCATTTCAAGTTTCCAGGATTTAGTCCTTCCCAGTCAGGCCCCTGAATCAGCATATCAGATCTGCTAAGATCGATAGCTCATCCACTCGTGCTTTTATGCAAATTAGCAAAACCCAGTGCCCTGTCTAAGCAGATTTCTTCCTCTGGGAATATACTGCCTGGCGAATAGCTAAGTTTCTTTGTATGCATTAGAAAGGATTCCCTGTATGCTAGATTGATGTAGCTTGATGCTAGGGAGTGTACTTGGCAAGTAGGGTGTAGTCTACATTTCAGTCCCCACTTGCTCCCGCAGTTTGATGCTGTTGTGCAGTGCACAGCATACACCACCGTATCTAGGGATCCTAGGTCTTATAACGGTTATTGAAGACAGTCATTCAAATGGTTTGTTTAGAGAGATCTTGAAGAATTGTAACCCATCCTGTCACATGGCCCATATTTTTCAAGACTGAATGAATGTTAAATTTATTTCCTCACATTAATATTTATTGTGGCTATCCATAAGTCATTTTTAATAACCTTCTTACCTGATGTCACTTTGCTTCCTTCCCTACCCTGATGCACTGATTATTCTCTTTATTGTAACTTGACCATTTCTTTTTTTTAAATTAATTTTTATTGAAGTATAGTTGCTTTACAATGTTGTATTGGTTTCTACTGTACAGTGAAATGAATCAGCCATACATATAAATACATCCCCTCATAGGCAGGACGTGGAAGCAACCTAAATGTCCAAAAATAGATGAATGGATAAAGAAAATGTGGTTCAGTTCAGTTCAGTTCAGTCGCTCAGTCGTGTCCGACTCTTTGCGACCCCATGAATCCAGCACGCCAGGCCTCCCTGTCCATCACAAACTCTGGGAGTTCACCCAGACTCACGTCCATCGAGTCAGTGATGCCACCCAGCCATCTCATCCTCTGTCGTCCCCTTCTCCTCCTGCCCCCAATCCCTCCCAGCATCAGAGTCTTTTCCAATGAGTCAGCTCTTTGCATGAGGTGGCCAAAGTATTGGAGTTTCAGCTTTAGCATCATTCCTTCCAAAGAAATCCCAGGGCTGATCTCCTTCAGAATGGACTGGTTGGATCTCCTTGCAGTCCAAGGGACTCTCAAGAGTCTTCTCCAACACCACAGTTCAAAAGCATCAATTCTTCGGCACTCAGCCTTCTTCACAGTCCACCTCTCACATCCGTACATGACCACAGGAAAAACTATAGCCTTGACTAGACGGACCTTTGTTGGCAAAGTAATGTCTCTGTTTTTGAATATGCTATCTAGGTTGGTCATAACTTTCCTTCCAAGGAGTAAGCGTCTTTGATTTTCATGGCTGCAATCACCATCTGCAGTGATTTTGGAGCCCCAAAAATAAAGTCTGACACTGTTTCCACTGTTGCCCCATCTATTTCCCATGAAGTGATGGGACCAGATGCCATGATCTTCGTTTTCTGAATGCTGAGCTTTAAGCCAACTTTTTCACTCTCCACTTTCACTTCCATCAAGAGGCTTTTTAGTTCCTCTTCACTTTCTGCCATAAGGGTGGTGTCATCTGCATATCTGAGGTTATTGATATTTCTCCCGGCAATCTTGATTCCAGCTTGTGTTTCTTCCAGTCCAGCGTTCCTCATGATGTACTCTGCATAGAAGTTAAATAAACAGGGTGACAATATACAGCTTGACGTACTCCTTTTCCTATTTGGAACCAGTCTGTTGTTCCATGGCCAGTTCTAACTGTTGCTTTCTGACCTGCATACAGATTTCTCAAGAGGCAGATCAGGTGGTCTGGTATTCCCATCTCTTTCAGAATTTTCCACAGTTTATTGTGATCCACAGAGTCAAAGGCTTTGGCATTGTCAATAAAGCAGAAAGAGATGTTTTTCTGGAACTCTCTTGCTTTTTCGATGATCCAACAGATGTTGGCAATTTGATCTCTGGTTCCTCTGCCTTTTCTAAAACCAGCTTGAACATCAGGAAGTTCACAGTTCATGTATTGCTGAAGCCTGGCTTGGAGAATTTTGAGCATTATTTTACTAGCATGTGAGATGAGTGCAATTGTGTGGTAGTTTGAGAATTCTTTGGCATTGCCTTTCTTTGGGATTGGAATGAAAACTGACCATTTCCAGTCCTGTGGCCACTGATGAGTTTTCCAAATTTGCTGGCATATTGAGTGCAGCACTTTCACAGCAACATCTTTCAGGATTTGAAATAGCTCAACTGGAATTCCCTCACCTCCACTGGATTTGTTCATAGTGATGCTTTCTAAAGCCCACTGGACTTCACATTCTAGGTTGTCTGGCTCTAGGTCAGTGATCACACCATCATGATTACCTGGGTCGTGAAGATCTTTTTTGTACAGTTCTTCTGTGTATTCTTTCCACCTCTTCTTCATATCTTCTGCTTCTGTTAGGTCCATACCATTTCTGTCCTTTATCGAAAGAAAATGTGGTACATATATACAATGGAATATTACTCAGCCTATTACCATTTTAATTCTAATTACATTGTCATTTGAGTTGGCTGAATAAATAATGCTTACAGAAGGCAAATGTTGACTATGAAAGAAGAAAGTTTTGGTGCAGGAAATAATACTTAGAAATATAGAGGAAGAAAGGACACAACAGAGGGCAACCCTGGAATATTTTGGTGCAATGAATGAGTCCAAAAATGAGACTTAGGAGCTGGCCTAAGGTGCAGAGTCTAGAAAGTAATATTCATGCTTTAGTTTCTGAAATAAAATCTCTCACTTGTTTGAGGTGATATTGCTTAATCAATCATGTTTAAATATGTGGCGGAAAACCTTAACTGGTTTACATAAAGGTGAGTCTCAGGGACACCTCAAAAATGGAAGAGGAAGTGAGAAGCATTTCCTTTATAATTCAGCATTATGTTAATTTCCCCTAAACATTTCCAATCAAATTATAGTACTTACTTAATAAATGTGATCTCACTTACCACTGATTTGAGGTATGTTTTTCTGAGCACTTTTTCTGTCAAAAAATTTTCACCGTAACAAACACATATTTTACACCTTGGTAATCATGATAAGATATAGACAATCTAGTTTGGGGTTTATAGGGCTTATTTTTAAACTCTAAAATGTATGCATACTTTTAATTTATGTTGTAGTGAAATAACAGTAAATGAAGCTCTGTAAATATATACTCTGCCAAGTAGAAGGGGGTGTGAAACAAATCAGTCTATCATGTCTAAGAGACATGGTTCATGTTAGCAAATGAATCTTAACTCTCATTCATAGTATCCTTAGACTCAAGACTGAAATGTCTCTTCGTGACATCCTTCAGCTTGTTACTATTTCTGACAAGGAAACACTGTGTAATAGTCAAGAAAGATTCACATACTTCTCAGACTTGGTTTGAAAAGGATGGAGTATTTGAATTCTTGAATCTTTCAAATACTACTGAAGTCACCCTTTGTCTTCACTCACTAATGCACCAGCATGAAATCAAACACCTAGAAGCTTGATTCAAGAGACCTTTACCAAATGCTTCATCTAGTTTCAGTCGGGTTGATGATCAGACTAGATGCTGAAAGTGCTGTGCAGAAAAGGCTCTATGCTTTTTATGATGAAAGGTTAGAGGGACGTAAGAGGCACTAGTGCAAGCAGGGTAGGGGTAGCAGAGCAGTTCATAGGCAAAGTTCAGGGTTTGTATTGACCAAAGGTAGATGGGTGGGGCATGAGAGAGAAAGCAAGGCTTAGGTAATGGTCTAGAAATCAAGAGATAAGATTCTGGATGACTAGAGAGGACCAGGCCTCTGTTAGTAACAGCAGAAAAGACAGCCTGAGAACTGGGAAGTCGGCCAGGGAGTCCAAAGTGTGTTAAACATTCATTTAATGTACATTTTTTTTGACTACACTAAGTCCCCCACAGGTGAACCTTCAAGTTGCAAATTTTCAAAGATACAAACGTGCATTCGTGTGTCCAATCATACCAGTTAGTTCACATGTCTGGTACACATTTCACCTGTGCATCTTCTACAAGTGTTCTACAAGCTTTTGTGTACTTTATACTTCTGTTGCTGCACAACATGAGGCACTTACTGATGAAGACCTGGGGGTATTGGGGGCCCAGAGAAAGAATGAAGAGAGACAAGAGGTCGAAGTAACAGAATAACCAAAGGGATTTATGCTTCAGGAAACTGTAAGGGGACTTTCTGTGTTTAGGACACAAAGGACCCAAACATAGGGTTGCAGCAGCTGTCCAGAATGCAATCCAGTGCTACCATTACAGGTGCTATCTACGACAAGTAACAATTCAGTGCTATCTATGATGAGTAACAAAGAGCTACTTCCTAGACATCACTGGATCATTTTTTCAAGAGGGTAGATAGAACTGAATCCAGCAAGGAACCAGAACCTGTGCCATCAAGGGCAAGTGTGAGTGAAGTATCAGCTTTCCCTCCATCTCCTATTGCTGATGACCCTTCAACTCTACCATCTCCCACCTCCTTTCCCTCCTCTAATCAGTAACCCTTATTGCCTGTTCACTTGATACCAGATGCCAACCCTCGTAGGCCAGCTGTCATCCTGTACTACTGTACTTTTCAAAGTACTGTACTATAAGATTAAAAATGTTTTATTTATTTTTGTGTGTTTGTTTTAATGTGTTATTTGTGTGAAAAGTATTATAAACCTATTACTGAATCATACGATATAGCCGATTGTGTTAGTATCTAGGCTAACTTTGTTGGACTTACAAACAAACACAAGTAGGACAGAACTCCTTCGTACGTACGGAGCTTACTTTAAGGAGGAAAGCACAGGCGACTTCAAGTCCTAGACTCATGTTTGTCATTATCTCTAAAAGAAAGTAAAATTTAGGTATCTGCATTAGAAGCTGAGATCAATGTTTCTTTTTAAGGTTTTTGAAATCCAATACATCAAAAAGAATAATAAGTGATTAGAATGAATTACTTAATATAACTGGAAATAATTAAGTTAAGGATAATAGCCTTTTCTTGTCCTTCATGTGACTTTCTTGATTTATTGTTACTTAAAAAGTAAGAACACTATTTCCCAAGAGTAGAATCGGTTATAATTCTTATTCTATTACCTTTGATTTAAGCAATCATTGGGGCTCATATTGCTCTTGTGCCTTTTTCATGCACCTGTCCTAGCTCCTTAAGTAGCTAGTGTTTTTTAAGCCCATATGTAATTGTCTTTAAGTTTTAAAATCTTGTATTGTTCATAAATGAAGAACTTTATATTTACCCTTTTACTGTATTTTACTGAAGTCTTCACCTTAGTTCATAAATAATTCCTTTATATATATTGGGGAAAATGTACTTTGTTTTATTTTTCTACCTGGAGAGTTGATCAGTAGGAATCTGCCTACAATACAGGAGACCTGGGTTTGATCCCTGCATTTGAAAGATCCCCTGGCGAAGGGTAAGGCTACCCACTCCAGTATTATGCCTGGAGAATTCCATGGACTGTATAGTCAATGGAGTTGCAAGGAGTCAGACACAACTGAATGACTTTCATTTCACTTTTTCATGAGTTCATTCATTCAAAATTGATATTATGGACAGCTTATTTGTGACAGATTCTGTCCACAAACTTTCAAGAGTGGAGACAGTATGAGCAGAAAATAGATAACTATACAGCAAATAAAGAACAGGATGTTGTAAGTGCTATGAAGGAAATAAAAAAGGAGGTATGATACAGAGCAAGGAGGAGAGAAACTCAGGGAAGAAAGGAAAATAGGAACCTGGAAAATGCACAAAAGTAACAGAAAAAAATATTAAACAAGTAAAAAAGAAAGTGAAATGGCAGGTTAGTAGTTCATCTTGTGACCATGTGGCTGAGAATAGACAGGGAATATTGTCATGAAATAGGCAGAAAACCCAGAGCGTTGGTCTTCCTTACAATGAGACTCGATGTGACTGATGATGGAAGCAAGGTCCGATGCTGTAAAGAGCAATATTGCATAGGAACATGGAATGTCAGGTCCATGAATCAAGGCAAATTGGAAGTGGTCAAACAAGAGATGGCAAGAGTGAACGTCAACATTCTAGGAATCAGTGAACTAAAATGGACTGGAATGGGTGAATTTAACTCAGATAACCATTATATCTACTACGGTGGTCAGGAATCCCTTAGAAGAAATGAAGTAGCCATCATGGTCAACAAAAGAGTCCGAAATGCATGCAATCTCAAAAAAGACAGAATGATCTCTTTTTGTTTCTGAGACATACCATTCAGTATCACAGTAATCCAAGCCTATGCCCCAACCAGTAACGCTGAAGAAGCTGAAGTTGAATGGTTCTATGAAGACCTATAAGACCTTTTAGAACTAACACCCATAAAAGACATCCTTTTCATTATAGGGGACTGGAATGCAAAAGTAGGAAGGCAAGAAACACCTAGAGTAACAGTCAAATTTGGCCTTGGAGTACGGAATGAAGCAGGGTAAAGGTTAATAGAGTTTTGCCAAGAGAACGCACTGGTCATAGCAAACACCCACTTCCAACAACACAAGAGAAGCCTCTACACATGAACATTACCAGATGGTCAACACTGAAATCATATTGATTATATTCTTTGCAGCCAAAGATGGAGAAGCTCTATAGAGTCAGCAAAAACAAGACAGGGAGATGACTGTGGCTCAGATCATGAACTCATTGCCAAATTCAGACTTAAATAGAAGAAAGTAGGGAAAACCACTAGACCATTCAGGTATGACCTAAATCAAATCCCTTAAGATTAAACAGTGGAAGCAAGAAATAGATTTAAGGGACTATCTGATAGACTGAATGTCTGATGAACTATGGATGAAGGTGTGTGACATTGTACAGGAGACAGGGATCAAGACCATCCCCATGGGAAATAAATGCAAAAAAGCAGAATGGCTGTCTGAGGAGGCCTTATAAATAGCTGTGAAAAGAAGAGAAGTGAAAAGCAAAGGAGTAAAGAAAAGATATAAGCATCTGAATGCTGAGTTCCAAAGAATAGCAAGGAGAGATAAGAAAGCCTTCCTCATCGATCAATGCAAAGAAATAGAGGAAAACAACAGAATGGGAAAGACTAGAGATCTCTTCAAGAAAATTAGAGATACCAAGGGAACATTTCATGCAAAGATGGGCTCGATAAAGGACAGAAATGGGATGGACCTAACAGAAGCAGAAGATATTAAGAAGAGGTGGCAAGGATACACAGAAGAATTGTGTAAAAAAGAGCTCCCCAGCCCACATAATCATGATGGTGTGATCACCCACCTAGAGCCAGACATCCTGGAATGTGAAGTCAGGTGGGCCTTAAGAAGCATCACTACAAACAAAGCTAGTGGAGGTGAAGCAATTCCAACGGAGCTATTTCAAATCCTGAAAGATGATGCTGTGAAAATGCTGCACTCAATATGCCAGCAAATTTGGAAAACTCAGCAGTGGCCACAGGACTGGAAAAGTCAGTTTTTATTCCAATCCCAAAGAAAGGCAATGCCAAAGAATGCTCAAACTACCGCACAATTGCACTCATCTCACACGCTAGTAAAGTAATGCTCAAAATTCTCCAAGCCAGGCTTCAGCAATACATGAACCGTTAACTTCCAGATGTTCAAGCTGATTCTAGAAAAGGCAGAGGAACCAGAGATCAAATTGCCAACATCCGCTGGATCATCGAAAAAGCAAGAGAGTTCCAGAAAAACATCTATTTCTGCTTTATTGACTATGCCAAAGCCTTTGACTGTGTGGATCACAATAAACTGTGGAAAATTCTGAAAGAGATGGGAATACCATACCACCTGACCTGCCTCTTGAGAAATTTGTATGCAAGTCAGGAAGCAACAGTTAGAACTGGACATAGAACAACAGACTGGTTCCAAATAAGAAAAGGAGTATGTCATGGCTGTATATTGTCATCCTGCTTATTTAACTTATATGTAGAGTACATCATGAGAAACGCTGGACTGGAAGAAGCACAAGCTGGAATCAAGGTTGCCGGGAGAAATATCAATAACCTCAGATATGCCCCCTTATGGCAGCCCCCTTATGGCAGAAAGTGAAGAGGAACTCAAAAGCCTCTTGATGAAAGTGAAAGTGGAGAGTGAACAAGTTGGTTAAAGTTCCCCTTATGGCAGAGAGTGAAGAGGAACTAAAAAGCCTCTTGATGAAAGTGAAAGTGGAGAGTGAACAAGTTGGTTTAAAGTTCAACATTCAGAAAACGAAGATCATGGCATCTGGTCCCATCACTTCATGGGAAATAGATGGGGAAACAGGGGAAACAGTGGAAACAGTGTCAGACTTTATTTTTGGGGCTCCACAATCACTGCAGATGGTGATTGCAGCCATGAAATTAAAGACACTTACTCCTTGGAAGGAAAGTTATGACCAACCTAGATATCATATTGAAAAGCAGAGGTATTTTGCCAATGAAGGTCCATCTAGTCAAGGCTATGGCTTTTCCATTCGTCGTGTATGGATGAGAGAGTTGGACTGTGAAGAAAGCTGAGCACCAAAGAATTGATGCTTTTGAACTGGAGAAGACTCTTGAGATTCCCTAGGACTGCAGGGAGATCCAACCAGTTCATCCTAAAGGAGAGCAGTCCTGGGTGTTCATAGGAAGGAATGATGCTGAAGTTGAAACTCCAGTACTTTGGCCAACTCATGTGAAGGGTTGACTCATCAGAAAAGACTCTGATGATGGAAGAGATTAGGGGAGGGAGGAGAAGGGGACAACAGAAGCTGAGATGGCTGGATGGCATCACCGACTTGATGAACACGAGTTTGAGTGAACTCGGGGAGTTGGTGATGGACTGGCATCCTGTGATTCATGGGGTCACAAATAGTCGGACACGACTGAGCTATTGAACTGAACTGAAGAATTAATTACATGCTTATTGTCTTCAAGTTTTAATATGTTGTTCTCATTTGCAAGGAATTCTAATAGATAATTGATAGCTTTCTGAAGATTGAGACATAAGCCCAGACCAAGGATGAGATTCACCACTATGATCATTGAACTTGCCCAGTATAACCAATACCCAGTTGTTGAATTTGAAAACATTGAGATGTACTTCTATGATCTTCAATCATATTCTGGTTTACTTATTATGTTCTTAGTATAGGGAATAAAATAGAAGAAAACCCCACAAATTGAGGCTATTTACATAGGTGAGCATTTATTCTTATTCAATATGAATATCTTATTCTTTTTAATTTTATTTAATATATTATTATTTTAATAGCTTTCAACATTATTCCAAAGATTAGGTGACATATGATATCTTTAATCTGAAAATAACTCTTTGATAGTTGGAACTGTTTACTTGACAAGTAATTAACAACTATTGATTCCCAGAATTTTTCTAGTTGTAAAGGGGAAAAAATATGCATGGAAAACATACATACATTTAATACTGATGTTGGAGAATAGTTTATATTCCATTGGTTCTCAGAAAGTAAACAATGTGTAATGAAATCAAATAGTTTTCTTGGTTTATCTATTAAACTACAGACAGCAGTAAGAAGTCCTTCCTTTACTGCTACTTCATTTTGTTTGTTTTTCCTCAACAAACAATTGCCTGATGAGCTTTAGATATAGGTGAAAGAAATGATGGTTTCTTTTGAATGACAAACACTAGAATTCAAGGCAAGTGCTCAACATTATATGAGATGCCCACAGTATGTGAACCACACGCTCACATACAGGCAAGGCTTCCCTGAATTTTCTCACTTTGTCAGGACCAAGGATGAAAATTCCAGTTAATCCTTAGAGCTACATATAAACAATGCCATTAGTTGGTGATGACAGCCAAAATAGAAGAAAGAAGTATGTCTAAACTTGAATAGAATCATATTTTGACAAATTTAAAAACACATGAATATAGAAAAATTTTTCTTGAAAATTGACACTTTGCGTCTTATTAATTATATTGTTTGCTGTGTGCATGTGTGTGTGCGCCCATGAAGTACCAAGCACTGCTCTAAGTATTTTAGTTGCAGTTCTTATGCAAATGTAGTATTCTCTAGGGGATCTCCCCAACCCAGGGATCAAACCCAGGCCTCCAGCATTGCAGGCAGATTCTTTACCAACTGAGCCACCAGGGAAGCCCATTACTGGTACCACCCACAACACTGCCAATGTAAGACTCAGAAACTAAAGCACAGACAGTGAGTTATTTACTCCAAATTTGCTGAGTTGTTAGTGGTGAAGCTGGGATTCAAATTCACTATTCGGATCCAAGAACCTTTACTCTTAACCCCATACATCTACATTCAAGTCGTGGTTGTACAGTTGCTCAGTGGTGTCTGACTCTTTTGTGACCCCGTAGACTGTAGCCCACCAGGCTCCTCTGTCCATGAGATTTCCCAGGCAAGAATACTGGAACGGGTTGCCATTTCCTTCTTCATGGTGTCTTCCCAACCTAGGAATCAAACTTGCATCTGCTGCTTTGCAGATGGATTCTTTACTTCAAGTAAATATACCCTGAATACTTAATTTTGCCCATTACTTCATTTTTAATGTGAAAGACATTATTTTGTGCTCTCTAAGTTGCTTCAGTTGTGCCCCAGTTTCAGACCCTATGGACTGTAGCCTCTGTCCTCTGTCAGAGGGACATGGGATTCTCCTCTGTCCATGGGATTCTCCAGGCAAGGATACTGGAGTGTATTGCCATGCCCTCCTCCAGGGAATCTTCCCAACCCAGGGATCAAACCTGTGTCTTTTACATATCCTGCATTGGCAGGTGGGTTCTTTACCACTAGCACCACCTGGTAAGCCCCTGAAAGACATGACTAAACTACATTTAATTTCAACTCATATTTTGAGCCTTTATGTTTATTTTTTTAGTGAAATAATTACTTAGTTATATATTGGCATGCAGAATATTTCCTTTTTCATGGACATTCATCCTTTAAGATAAAATCCTACAACTTTCTGACATGTTGAAAAAGTTTCCTGGGATACTTGGATTGTTCTTTTAAAATGTGACCATTGTTACTTTCTTTTGAGATAGTAGTGAAGTTATTTCAAACTCCACAGTATGGAATGAGTTCAGTTCTAGGAAATGAGATGGGTGAATTATCAGTAATGAGATGGACTCAGTTCCTCACCTCTAGGCAGCTGGTCTGGACATAGCCTGAGCTGAGAGTTCTTTCTGTCTGGTGGTTTCCTGTCAGCTCAGGTGAAATGAGCTAGTGTCACATCATTTCCTGCAGTCAGGTCTCCACATCGTAATTGGCACCAGACTTTGTAATCTTGGCAGTGAGTTCTTGGAGGGCAAATGGAATTATGCCTCATTACTGTGAAGGAGCCACCAAATGAGATTTTAGGTAACCTCTTTTCTGTTCTTGTTATCACAATCCTGTGTTCAAATAATTCACTGGCCTATGTTCCAATGTAGTTATTAAGCTAGTGGGAAACCCAGAGATAAATAATCATCCGAATTATTTTAATGCCTTTAAAAGATAACGGCTTACCCTTCTCTCTTCTCTTTTCTTCTTCCTCCCCTCCCTCCCTTATTTCCCTGTCTTTCTTCTTTTCCCTCCCACCACACACATGGAGACACATTCAGCTCTTTGTGTGTCCGACTCTGCAACCCCATGGACCGCAGCACACCAGGTTTCCCTGTCCTTCATCATCTCCCGGAGCAGCATGCTCCAACTCATGTCCATCGAGTTGGTGATGCCATCCTAACATCTCATCCTCTGTCGTCCCCTTTTCCTCCTGCCTTCGATCTTCAGTATGAAAAGTAAATAACTCTAAATAATTCATATTAGAATATCTAATTCTACAGTAGACAAGATCTTGGCATAATATGTTATATTATAAAGAAGGAGATAAGAAAAAGAGTTTAGTATGTATAGTCTTTTACCAATTTTTTTTTTCTCACTAAAGATACAAATATCCTCAATTTTAAACAGACAGTTTGAGTCTTCTTGTGGACAGCCAGAGGTTAAAAAAATGACCCTGGTTGGTTTGGATTTATCTCTTTTCCCCTGGAGTTTTGGTGCTATAAAAAGTCACAGGAATTTCATCCTGGATTATATAGTCACGCTTTGACTGATATGTCACATGTTATTTGTTTCTCTAAATAGTGGAGAACACTTCAAATGGTTTCACTTTCTTGAAGTTGCCCCATTACTTGGGTTTTATTGGAAGCCCTGATTTTTGGAAACAGGGGAGAAGAAGGAGACACCACAAAATTATCTTTACAAAGTGAAACAATTTAAAAGGGAGCAGATACCAGGTCATGGTTCAACAATCGTTTTTACTATATGTGCTAATGAAGCAAGCATTCAAAATCATTTTTAAGTATGTTCTCCAGACATACCCCATGTAGTATACCTAAGGTAAGATACAAAAAAGAATAACTGAAATATTTCCATTATTTCCACTACTTCCTTAAAGGCAATGACAGAACCTTAATCTTACCATACAGCCAACATAACAATGACGTCTCTTACCCCTGAAGTGTAATACCTTGTATTTTGCAAAATACAGAGTGAGGATATAAATTTCCATTTCATAAATATCTTGAATCAAAGAACATGTTAGGGACAGAAGTATCTTAGATTCGTCCACCTTTTGTAGAAGTAGAAGTTGAGTACTGGGCAGATAAAGTTAATTTGTCTAAGATTTGTTTTTTTGTTGTTATATTTTAAGAGAATCTTTTAAAATAATATCAACGTTCAATATTTTATCTTCATGGCATAGTTTACCTTTCATAACAGCTGTACAGTGACAAACAAAACCCATAATCCAGCAGACGTAAGGTGTATTCTAATTCAACCTAGCCTGTGTGAATTGAATGTCAAATTTCCCTCCTTTTTTGCTAACTAAATAAATAACCTACAACAAATAAATTAACAAAAACACCATAAAGATGTGTGCGGTTTTTCCTTATAGAAATTTATTTTTATTCCTTTTAAAATTTTATTTTGTTTTATTCATATAGAAGAGACTAAATGAAATATATAATGTTATGAAATAAGTCATTCACATCATCTCAATTTGTGGGTATTTCACAAAAAATTGATAAATGCCATTGAAGTTTTTCTTGTCAAATTTCTCTTCAAATTCAAAAGGAATAATATCATATGTTTCCTTAAAAAAACAAACAAAAAAAAACACCTTACCTTTCCCAAATACATAAAAGTCATCCAGGAGCATCCACAGGTTTTCTTTGAAAATGCAACAGGAAAAGAAAGTGGCATACCTCATTTATTCAATTACAAACTACTTGCTTCAAGATACAGGATATTTTCTAGCACAAAGAGTACATGTGTTATTTAAAGATTTGAGTGACATAATCATTTTGGAATGAGCTGAGCTATCTGTCCCAGTGGATTCTCTCATGGGGTTCAGGATACCAGCAACTGAGCATCCTTTTATCTTGCTCAGTTTATGATATACATCAATTCTTCTTAAATGCATACATAGTTTTCTTAACTCTAAATTGGAACAAATGTTTTAAGTCTAACTATTATTTCACTAAATGGTTTCACCAGTTTCGTAGAGATAAAATAAAATTATTCTTGAGCAGAAAAAAATCACCCTGATATTAGGAATCTACAACTTACCCATTAGGTTCATACGATCATTGAACAAATATGACAGCTACTCAAGGCTCCATAAGAGATCATAGAGGTAGTGAGAAGAGCCTCTGAAAGCATCACTGAACATGAATTAGAATCTCTTCTTTATAGCTAAAAGCTGTTCTTTTATGTGATTATATGCTTTCTTCCCTCCAAAATTCAAATGAGTTCTGACTTTGAAAGCCAATTAATGAGCCATTAACAAACTCCGCAAGACTGTGTCCTCCACTAGCAATCAGCAGTTCCTTCTTTCCCTTATTGGGTATATAACTTTCATATTCTTAGAGATATTCACTTGAGTAACTGATCATTATTGCCATGCTGGATAATATAAATTTACAAAGAAATAGCTGAAGCCTTAGCTTTTAAGACAGTAACAAAAATTGCACTCAGCAATAGCATGATAAGTTGTTTTGTGTGATGTGTGTGTGTTTATTTATTAAGATTTGTTGCCACCTCAATATTGAATTTTTTCTAGACATGCTTATTAGTCCCCGCTGCTGCTGCTGCTAAGTTGCTTCAGTCGTGTCCAACTCTGTGTGACCCCATAGACGGCAGCCCACCAGGCTCCCCCGTTCCTGGGATTCTCCAGGCAAGAACACTAGAGTGGGTTGCCATTTCCTTCTCCAATGCATGAAAGTGAAAAGTGAAAGTGAAGTCTCTCAGTCGTGTCTGACTCTTCGTGACCCCATGGACTGCAGCCTACCAGGCTCCTCCATCCATGGGATTCTCCAGGGGAGGTTACTGGAGTCTGTTGCAGTTGCCTTCTCCAATAAGAGTGTATATGACCAGTCATATCTTTGTACCAAAGGACTACTGGATCATCTCTGAAGAGGCTTAAAATTGTTGCTAAGTTAGGGGTGAAGGCAATATCATGAGATGTTCATATATTATATGGGAAGACAAAGAACCTTTCAACATGCCTAGGTCTTCACTTTTAAAACCTATTTTATTCATAGATCGACTGGTTTTGACCTGGCAAGAGTTTCAGACTTGAAGGGAAAAGACTTAAAGGATATAGAGTAGGTAAAATGTAAGTGTGTGCAAATATATTTTAGAGTTTAGGATGAGAAGGGCAGACATTATGTGCAATTCCTGGAAAGTATTCTTGGCCATGGTGTGTAGGGCTGAATAAGAGTTAGCAGGAAGGGCAAGGGAGCATTTTAGAAGTAAATTTAGAGATATTAAAGTAGTTCATGGAATGACCTAAAGGCAGCTTTTAGCAAATGATAGACTATAATGTTTTTGAAATGTTGATCAGTATATTTTCCATATCTTTTTTTTTTTTAATTGGGATATTGTTGCTTTACAATGTGGTTAGTTTCTGCTGTACAACAAAGTGAATCAGCTATATGTACACATTATGTTCTTCCTCTGGAATTTCCTGTCACCACCCCCATCCCACCCATCCAGGTCATCACAGAGCACTGAGCTGAGCTCCCTGCAGTATATAGCAGGTTCCCACTCGCTATCTGTTTTACACATAGCAGTGCATATACATCAATCCCAATTTCCCAGTTCATCCCATCTCCCCGATACACACACCTTGTCCACAGGTCCGTTCTCTGCATCTGCATCTCTATTCCTGACCTGTAAATAGGTTCATCAGTACCATTTTAATAGATTCCACACACATGCATTAATACACAATATTTGCTTTTCTCTTTCTGACTTCACTCCATATGATGGACTCCTCATTTGAACGCGTAGGCAATTTTTGTTTTCTCATCACCTCAGTCTATGTATATAAGAAAAGAATGCAAAGTATATGCAAACCTATTCCCTGTTTCTAGGTTTTAAAAGCCTAAAGTCTTGGGGGACAGTTGAGGAAGCAAACCATTAAAAAAATCAAAGTTGGAGAAAAATCTTATCTGTAGGAGTGAGTCCTTTGCCACTCCTTCAATTGGAAGAACAGCAATAATGAAAATTGCTCATCTGCAGTGAAGGAAATTAAAGAAGAGGGGAAATGTGATAGTTCTCAGGAGTCAACATGGATTCAGAACATGGGGCAGTGCCTATAAGGGAGATAAACACAGAAGCACCAACACAGAAGCCTGGCACAGCTGGGAAGCACCATTAGGGCAGGTGGGAAATGCACAAGTGAAGGTGGAGAAATAAGGAGCAGGAAAGACAACTGGCAGAAGCAGGAATCTGATGCCCATTCTTACCTGAACTCAGTCACACCTTCACCCACTGTTCCCATGAAATA
This sequence comes from Bos indicus, assembly GCF_029378745.1. Taxonomy (NCBI): domain Eukaryota; kingdom Metazoa; phylum Chordata; class Mammalia; order Artiodactyla; family Bovidae; genus Bos; species Bos indicus. Next base: position 57,714,790 of record NC_091761.1, on the reverse strand, counting down.
TGAGGTCATGGATTTGGTTACTTTTAACTGGAAGGCTGGAATAACCTAGTTTCTTCAACGTGACAAGTATTACACAACAACTTCTACACTGAAATATTTGAGACATATGATTTTTTTAGAGTCATATTTTATTGCTATAAACCTTCATAAAATCCACGCAGAAAAATAATAGAATGTCTCAAAAGCTAGTGGATAAGAGGTGAGAATTTGAAGGACGAATTCGTGCATAACTGAAGCTCAGTGCAGGCAGCTTCAATATTTGACATTTACATTTTTAACAATCTTGTATTTAATTCCATAAATCACTTCAATATATGGGCACATGTTCAAATATGCTTTTAAGTATTTCTCATAAGTCACAATTACTTACTAATAGGAAAATGACCATAAAACACTCTTGTCAGGGTTGCCTCCATTTTTATCTCAAATCATTTCTTGTTTCCAGACATTCTGATTGTTCCTGACCTGGAAGCTTCTTCTCGAGTCATGACTTCCTTCAGCAGGCAGGAAAGATAGAGTTTGGGCAAGACATCAGAAGCCTGCATAATGCCTGTTTGAACTGGCCTGTGTTAATGTTCTCTGAATTCTTATTCCCTGCTGTTCATCCAGTTGCTGACATTGATCACTTTAGTTGCAGTCCAAACACAGTGAAAACTTCTTTTGTTTGTTTGTTTTAAAGAATATAGTTGTAGTAAAACATGAACAAACTTTGTTATCATGAAATTTTAGTTTTTGAATAAAACCTTGTTATTCAGTGGAAAGGCAGACATTGTTCACTATTAACTGATTATGACCTGCTAACACTACTGAGTCAATGTCACCATCAGATTCTTAAGTTTAGTATTACTTCTGATGGCTAATTGACTGGTTCCTGGATGCCTTATGGGCCTTTTCTCACAAAATAAATTTTCATTTCCTTTTCTTCTCTTTCCTTTTTTGAACATCAACATTTATTTCTTGAAGAACTGTTGATTTCTTGTTTTTCAATGACCTTCGATTTCTCTCTGGGGGGGGGGGGAAGTTTTGATTTAATTTTTCTTCAGATAATTTTTGAGGCAGCCTTCCTCCTTTCCAGAGCTTCTTGCTTCCACTTTGGTCTTATTTTGCTCTAGCTTGGTGTGGGCAGTTGTAAATATGAGTCTTCTGTGGCTACTGTCCTCATCAAGGTGGTGGGGAGATGGATAGAAAACTTGACTTAGAAAACAATTTGTTCTAATGGCTGCAATACTTGCTTGGGAAAAATTCAAGTTGACATCTTACAGCTTTCTGCTTTGTCCCCTCCCCACTGGGTCCCAATTAGTTCAAAGTACATTTTTTTGATAACTTTGCTTATAAGACATCAGGGAAATGATGTTAGCTTCCTGCTAGCAATAATAACATTTCAATACAGATATAACCAGAATGAACCAGTTTCTCTCAGAAAAAGCCTTTGCTTGCATGAGATTTGCTTAATGCTGTCACAAATTCTCTAGTTACTGCTTCATGCATCCTTATATTATAATTTCAAAAAAGCATATGGTAAGAAATTCACCAATGGCTTCATTATCTATCTACCACTTCTTTCAAATCCACTTCCACTGCACAATTCATTTTGATGAGTTTTTGCATTTTATTCTAGTGAAATTGGATAAATCTTTTCAGTTCCATGTCTAAGTAACAAGTCCAAAGACAAAAACTATGAAATCTGTCCTTTTCTTCCTGACTTTCCAATATGATTCTCCAGGGGCAGAGAAAACTTGGAAGGCATGTGGTACCTTGGGAGTGTTATATATATCCTAATTTTGGGAGGATGACCAAAGCAATGGACTGTGTAATGTTACAAGAGTTAGAGGCAGAGCTTTAAAACAGGTGGTTAAACCTGATGGTTTAATGAAGGTTCAAATAATTTTCCTTAGATGCCTTGTGAATATCTATCAAATATGTTAAGATGCAAGTATGTTACTCAGTGATCCCAGCTTACCCCAAGAAGATTATGCCCCAAGAGTAAAGACAGATGCTACTGGTTTATCTTGACTCTATTCATATTGAAAAGAAAGTTCTTCTTAGTAGATTTTCATTTAATCACGAATTTCTACTAAGGGACATGTGTATACTGGAGTTATTAAGTACAAAATCTCTGGAATCTAACAGCACTGTACTGAACCTTGGCACCTCTATCTAGTAACCTTGGAAACTTGGGTGAGAGATTTCATCTTTTTAACGTTAATTCTTACAGCCACAAACATGATATAAGGTCTGAATGAAACAACATTTATTAGAAAGTATATTAAAAATGGAAGTGATAGTGATTCCCTAAAGTTAAGTCCATAGTTCTTTGCTGTCTAGATGAAAATGAGAACTAGTTCAGCAGTGGCCTAGACATGACTGTGATACAGGTCACTTTTTATGGTTCCCTTCTCTTCTGCTATGAGCAACTTCTCTTTCCATTTACTCAACAACGACAATCCTGGTACACTCACACTGCTCCTGAGATGTCCAAGCCCCAGACTCTAATGAGTCGTTCACTTTTGATAATACCCAAAGCCCTATATTTTCCTCTTTCTCCCCAGCCCCTCAGATGTCTAATGTAATCCAAGCAGGATACATGCGAGGAATGTGTTAAATTTATACCAAGGCATTGATGGATCAAAGTAGTATGTCATGTGCCTAGAAAACTTTCTCATCTTAGCTTTGCCTCTCAGTGAGAATTTCAAATATTTGGGAAAGGAATGGAGGAAAATATGGGGCAGATATTTTTCAGAAACATCCATTTATCCATGTATTTGTTTTTTAAATACATTGTTATTGGGTAACTAAGGTTTGGTGGGCTTCCCAGATGCCTCAGTGGTATAGAAACTGCCTGTCAATGCAAGAGGTGAGGTTTCCATCCCTAGGTTGCAAAGATCCCCTGGAGAAGAAAATGGCAACCCACTCCAGTATTCTTGTGTGGAAATATCCCATGGACAGAGGAGACTAGCTGGCTACAATCCATGGGGTCACAAAAAGTCAGGCCTGACTTAGCGATGAAACAATAATAACAACAACAAAGGTTTAGAGTTACCAGTAGAACTACAATGTAGAATCAATGAAAACAACCTCTTACCTGTAATGCAGGGAGCCAATACTGAAAAGAGAAATAGGATCTTTTTAAGTGGATGAAACAGATTCTTAAAGGGAGTTATAATCAAGTGGAAAATCTAGTCCACTGAAAAGAATCACTCAAATCATCATAATTTTGGTGATTATATATGCAAATATGTAAATATAATATACCTTAACTAAGTATGTATAATTAAACTGGTCATATAATGACTCAATACTATATATTGTTTAGATTTTCATTCATTTCTCATTAAGAAAAGACTCTGAAAGAGACTGGTTTTGAAATCTCTGGAAATATGCTCAGCCTATAAAAGAAAGACAATAAATTCTTCAAAATTTGCCCGTTGGATGGATATCTTCATAACTCTTTAGGAAATAATTATCTTTTCTCTCAGTCAAATGCCTTGCAGACATCTTTAAGGTCTTATTAAAGCCAAGTTAAAGCAAAATGCATGCACACTGCACAAATTATGGGGAAAAGCTTGGAGGTACTCATTCTATATTAAAATATCATTGTCACACTTTGTAAGTATCAAGAACAGTTTATCTTTGTGATCCTTTTAAAATTACTCACACTCCTTAGGCAATGACATTTTAAAGAAGGTTTTGCTGAAAATAGAAGCCTCTTGATGAAAGAAGTTAATTTATATCAGGACTGCACCATTCCAAAAAGTAGCCATCTGGAATTTACATTGCTTTATCAATGATATCATCCCTGCCTTGAGTAAAAAGGGGCTTTAATCTAGCATCCACGGTCCATAGAAAAGCTCAAAATACTTGAGATATTTAACAGACACTTAAAATGGAAAAAACTTCAGTCATCACTTAGTCTAAGGCCCCAATTAAGACCAAGAGACATGGATGACTGCCCTCTGTCACAAAGTTTGTATCAGGCCATATCTTCTTTTTCCATTGTCTGTGCTCTTCAACTCACTGGACTCGATTCATCTCTTCATGTTATACTTTGTTGTCAGGTGGTGTATTAAATTAAGAATATGCACATTATAACTTGCTGAATGAGGTGGTATAGGCCACCAACAAAGGGTGGATTGGAAGTGAATATCCCAGGGTCATTTTGACTTATGGTATAGTTTCAATACATTCATGAGCAAGCAGGTGATAGAGGGTAGCAAGCATCACATAACTTACAAAGTGGTTGAGGGGGAGGTCATTATTTCTGGACTCAATTCTAAATGGTTATTTAAAAAGAGAAAGCGGGGTGGGAAATTCTGGTGGGAAACTCAAGCTTAGGTCCTTATGTAAATGTCGAGACTCTGAGTGTGAGTAGGATTGTCATACCATAAAATGCTAGGGAACAACTTGAAGTAGCTGTTTAATCATCACACCATGTTAGAATCATAGAAAAATTATTGTAGATTATCTTCAGACATGAAAGGAGGATTATCAAAAACAATGGTGCCAATGTCTGAAGAAAGATCAGTTAAAAAGAAATTTATGGTCAAGATTATTTTCTCTCTGTTTATCTTAATGCTTCACAGACCTATTGCTTTTCAGTTTGCAAACAATCTGAGAAATTACTATTGTTTAGTCAGAGTTCTCAAGTGAAATAAATTCAAAAGGAAATACATTTTTTTTTCCTGTTTCACTGTATACTGGGCTTCCCTGGTGGCTCAGAGGTTAAAGCATCTGCCTGCAACACTGGAGACTCAGGTTCGATCCCTGGGTCAGGAAGATCCACTGGAGAAGGAAATGGCAACCCACTCTAGTATTCTTCCCTGGAGAATCAATCCCATGGAGGGAGGAGCCTGGTAGACTACAGTCCATGGGGTTGCAAAGAGTCAGACACGACTGAACAACTTCGCTTTCATTTTCTCTATACCTATATATATGTGTACATACTCAGTTATTCAGTCATGTTCCACAGCAAATAAATTCATAAAATGATCTGTCCATGCTGAGCCCTGATAAAACAGAAAATTTTGAGCAAAATAAATGATTGTTTTAAGCCATTATTTTTGAGGCTGGTTTGTTATTTAACAGTCATCACTGGAACAGACTGCGTGCCTGAAAGCAGCATGTTGCTGTAAAAATACTTAACATATGTGCCTTTGGCTTCAGGATTGGGATTGGGCAGAGGACAGACTTCGGAAGACCATTTAGGATACTGTTAGTGAAAGTCTACAGGGTTGAGAGCTGCATATTACAAACCAAAAGGGCTTGAAGGGCTTCCCTGATAGCTCACTTGGTAAAGAATCCTTCTGCAATGCAGGAGACCCCAGTTCAATTCCTGAGCTGGTAAGATCCACTGGAGAAGGGATAGGCTCCCCACTCCAGTATTCTTGGGTTTCCCTTGTGGCTCAGCTTGAAAAGAATCCACCTGCAATGCAGGAGACTGGGGTTCAATCCCTGAGTTGGGAAGATTCCCTGGAGAAGGGAAAGGCTGCCCACTCCAGTATTCTGGCCTGGAGAATTCCATGGACTGTATATTCCATGGGGTCACAAAGAGTTGGATACAACTGGGGCTTGAAGAAGGCTATCAATGAGGGCTTAAGGGAAAGTGAGAAGATGTTACTGAAAATAAGGAGGAATATTGTTATGTGGCAGCAAGTTGAACAAAACTATTGCAAATAGTAATATGGAAAATAAAAACTCATTTAATAATTTCTAGGTCAAATTCCAGAGAAGGCAATGGCAACCTACACCACTACTCTTGTCTGGAAAATTCCATGGACGGAGGAGCCTGGTAGGCTGCAGTCCATGGGGTCGTGAAGAGTAGGGATACAACTGAGCGACTTCACTTTCACTTTTCACTTTCATGCATTGGAGAAGGCAATGGCACCCTACTCTAGTGTTCTTGCCTGGAGAATCCCAGGGACGGGGGAGCCTGGTGGGCTGCCATCTATGGGGTCACACAGAGTCGGACACGACTGAAGCGACTTAGCAGCAGCAGCAGGTCAAATTCTGTCTGACTTGCTCTCTTCTATCTATCTATAGTGAAATGTATAATGGGAGATTTGATATTTTAAAAAAGGAAAGAAAGAAAAAAGCTGTTCAATTTTTAATAAAATTAAAAAAAATAAGCTAGGAATTGTTGGATTGAAAATTAACCTTTTTCTCATTTCTAGACTTGCAAAATGAAAATCATTTTCAACTTAAGAAATGATATTAGGAAAAAGATAATGGGAAATCTGGTCAACCACTTGTAAAAGAATGAAACCAGAACACTTTCTAACATCATACACAAAAATAAACTCAAAATGGATTAAAGATCTAAACATAAGACCAGAAACTATAAAACTCCTAGAGGAGAACATAGGCAAAACACTCTCTGACATACATCACAGCAGGATCCTCTATGATCCACCTCCCAGAATATTGGAAGTAAAAGCAAAAATAAACAAATGGGACCTAATTAACCTTAAAAGCTTCTGCACATCAAAGGAAACTATTAGCAAGGTGAAAAGACAGCCTTCAGAATGGGAGAAAATAATAGCAAATGAAGCAACTGACAAACAACTAATCTCAAAAATATACAAGCAACTCCTACAGCTCAACTCCAGAAAAATAAATGACCCAATCAAAAAATGGGCCAAAGAACTAAATAGACATTTCTCCAAAGAAGACATACAGATGGCTAACAAACACATGAAAAGATGCTCAACATCACTCATTATCAGAGAAATGCAAATCAAAACCACTATGAGGTACCATTTCACACCAGTCAGAATGGCTGCGATCCAAAAGTCTACAAATAATAAATGCTGGAGAGGGTGTGGAGAAAAGGGAACCCTCTTACACTGTTGGTGGGAATGCAAACTAGTACAGCCACTATGGAGAACAGTGTGGAGATTCCTTAAAAAACTGGAAATAGAACTGCCTTATGATCCAGCAATCCCACTGCTGGGCATACACACTGAGGAAACCAGAAGGGAAAGAGACACGTGTACCCCAATGTTCATCACAGCACTGTTTATAATAGCCAGGACACGGAAGCAACCTAGATGTCCGTCAGCAGATGAATGGATAAGAAAGCAGTGGTACATATACACAATGGAGTATTACTCAGCCATTAAAAAGAATACATTTGAATCAGTTCTAGTGAGGTGGATGAAACTGGAGCCTATTATACAGAGTGAAGTAAGCCAGAAAGAAAAACACCAATACAGTATACTAATGCATATATATGGAATTTAGAAAGATAGTAACAATAACCCTGTGTACGAGACAGCAAAAGAGACACTGATGTATAGAACAGTCTTATGGACTCTGTGGGAGAGGGAGAGGGTGGGAAGATTTGGGAGAATGGCATTGAAACATGTAAAATATCATGTATGAAATGAGATGCCAGTCCAGGTTCGATGCACGGTACTGGATGCTTGGGGCTAGTGCACTGGGACAACCCAGAGGGATGGTATGGGGAGGGAGGAGGGTTCAGGATGGGGAACACATGTATATCTGTGGCAGATTCATTTTGATATTTGGCAAAACTAATACAATTATGTAAAGTTTAAAAATAAAATTAAATTAAAAAGATAGATTGGACCTGTGTGAGATCCTTTGTGAATCTGTGTGTCTGTGGGTGTGTGTGTGTGTGAACTAGGTTGGCCAGTCAATCTAGTTAATAAGATAAAATTACTTACATGTGTATTCCAAGTCAAAAACTCGATTTACCTTCAAGGACATAAAATCTCAAATGAGAAGAGCATGAAAAATACATAAATAAATTTGACAAGTTGGCTAAAATCCATTAATCATCTTGGGAATAGAGAAGTCACATGATTTATAATGAAGTAAGCATTCTCAGAATGTGACAGTCGATTTTCTTAAGATCAACAATATATTCCATTCTGATTCTATTCTTTTGAAAACAAATAGAAATACAGCAAGTGTTTTTTTTTTTTTCTAGTAATTATATTCATAGGGGATTTGAAACCTGAATTTGGAAGTGAAGAAAAAGCTATTCCACAGAACTGTAATTGAAAAGAATGCTTATTGCTGTCATTTTTATTAAAACTTCAAGCACTCTTCAAACACTGAGTTTCATAAGATAGAATATAAATGTTGATGTCTTGAGAGATAAACAACCTGTGCTTCAAATTAGGAACAAAGAACTTCATAAATGAAACTAGATAACCTCATTTATTTTATTTCTAAAAGTTGCATATTTGCAAATTAAACTTACTCTGAAGAGGAAAAATACTTATATTCACCAGTTTTCTTTTTAATGGTCTTCTTTTTACAGGAGCCTTAAGATGTTAGATTTTGCATGCAAATAGTTATAAGCATTAGCAGTGGCAATGAATAAAAATGAATGTAAATGGGCTTAATCTGACAGGTGTGATTCTGTGCAACCCTGGCTAACCTTATCCTGGAAGGAAATGCTGGGAATGAATGTGCAGTCTAATTGAGAAATAAAAATGGTGTACCCAAACATCTGCTCTTCTGCTGTGCAAGGGGATAGACCTATGGCAAAATGGAACTGAGGGGAATCTGAAGAGGCCATCTGATGCATCACTAATGTCTCTAGTCACAGGTGATAGGAATATGAAGCTTTAAAAAGAAAAGCTATTTTTGTTTTTCCATTATGCTCCAACTTTTTAAAGCAATTTGAACTGACTGTTCCTTCTGTTTATCACCCCATCCCATTGGTGTCTGCTCGTCAGAGAGGAAATGATAGATCCTCCCACATCCACCCCATTTTTTCTAAAGATTAATGTCATCCCCCATAATTTGAGAGAGCAGGCTACCTTAGTTTTATTAGGTAACTAAAAGGGCCACTTGAAAGGTAAGGCAGTGTCATTCGAGGCAAATCTGAAGTTTGAAACCAGTTGTCCTATTTGCCAATCTAAACTTCTATTTCTAAAACATGCTCTTTATGAGATAAATCCTAAAATTTTTCAGTTCTTTATCCAATCTTTGCTTGACTATTGTGGTGCTTTCTTGGTGTGTCAAGATGCTAAAGATCTCCTCTGTCTTGGGTGGCTTTTGTGGAGTCATCAGTGATCATTAACCCACTGCCTCCGTGAAACCGTTCCACTTCTCTATGACCTGTGAGGGACATGCCTTTCACACAGCCATTGACTACCTCTCCCTTAGTTGCTTGCAGCGCATTCCATAAAGGTTTTTCCTATTGGATTTTTTTTTTTTTTTTTTTTGCCAGATGTTTTAAGTCTTGCTATTTTTCAAGGACTCTCTCTGTTCACAAGAAACTCATATACTTATGCCATGGATAGATGTTCTTCACATCTTCTCTTCTTGCTCTGTACACAGGCAAGTCTAATATTTTTTGCCAATAAAAGCTTCCAGCTCAGAAACAAGCACAGGCTTTTGTGTTGTCCAAAGCCTAAAACTCCTGATGTAATTTTCTTCCCCAAATTTGGCCTGAGGCAGATAAACTGCCAGGACTCATTCAACTCCCTTCAAAGATATCCTCACTCTCCTGTCTCATGAATCCTTAGTCTTTTCTTAAATAATCTGGTGACAGGTCATATGTTGAAGGTTTATGAGCCCATTTTATGGTCTTTCCATGTTTTGGAGAATGGACCAGTATCAACTGTAAAAATTTGGAACCTCTGATAAAACAGAAAGTCTGCTCAATTTCAACTTTAAATTACGTAAGAAATAGGTGGAAAATTTTGCAGTGTGAGTTTATAATGATTCCATTTGGATTTAGAATCATCTCCTTGAGAGGGATACTAATCTTAAATTTTAAAAGTATTTTCACATTTATTGAATCCCATCTCACATTCTGCTTTTCTGTCTTCCTTTCTATCTTCCCTATACACACACTTAAATTCCTATTCATGGAGGGTAAGTATAATCCAGTAACATACCTTAGTGAAGGATAACTTGGTTGCAAGCAGAAAAGGCAGGCACAAGTTGAGGAGAAGCTAATGAAGAGATGCAGAAGTGTCTTGAAGCACTTAAGTTCTGCTGGTATTAAAGGAAAAAAATGTATTAAAAAATAATCACACAAGTAACAGGAAAGTCAAATATAAAAGTTACCCACTTCATCTATCTACTATTCTTAATCTCTGGGGTTTATATTTCTCTGTCTTATTTTTCTTTTAGATGGTTTGATACTCATCCTTGAGTATGTATAAGTCTCCAACATATTTGTTCATGGTGGCCTCAAGCAGCGAAGACAACTTTTCAGGCTTAGGTCACCATTGTTGAGTCCCATTTTTCATGTCCCAAATCCAAACTCATGAGACAGATAATTCAGTTATTCCATCTTGAATCAGGCTTATATTCCACCTGTGGCTCAGTTGGGGGAGCTAGTAGTGGGCTTGAAGAGTGGGGGAAATGCAAGTTTTAGCAATTCTCTAGGAAGACCACCTCATAGCATTATTTCTAGCACAAATAGGTTAAGAGATTCAGTAACATAATACTCTGTATCACAGTAACTCTTCTTTATAATACCAATAGGAGAGCAGGTTTAAAACTTGATGCAACTTAGAATGACCATAGGTCCAAGTGTCATCATCATGCTCAATTAAATTATGCTGGGTCTCATTCTTCAACATTAGAGCAAGATTGACACAGTTTTCTGTAAGGCCAAACATTTCCACAGAGTCCTTAAATATCTTAAAGAATGAAAAGAAAAAAAAAACAATAGCAAAAATGTCATTGGTAAGACAAAGCTGTATCTGATTAGGTAGAAAATATTGCAAACAATAGATACTAATACGATTGTTGTTGTTCAGTCATTAAGTTGTGTCCAACTTTGTTCAGTTGTTAGCAAGTTAAAATTTGTGGTTCCTATTCATCTTCTATTGTCATAACTGTTTGCCTTTGGTCAAAGGTTCTTTCTTGATTGTATCTAGAAAGACACTTTCCAACGTTTGTTCTGTCATGTAATATGCAATCCCAACAACACTGTGAGATCTAAGTACACATTAATTATTTTGATGGATCTGTTCAAAGCAGAAACTCTCCTTTAACAAATGGATCTTTTAACCTTCATTAAACAAAGACAAGATTTTACGTGAAAATTTTCTCTGCTTCTGTTGATTATTAACCACTTGTAGTTATGTGCTGGTCTGTCAGTCAGTGCATTCTTAACGTATTCATGGCTGACTTTTGACTGACCTTAAAAGATAACAATAGCTATATATACAGATGATGGCATTGTTTTAGACCTTGATGTTTTACATCTCATTAATGGACAGAGCTCATCCTCACCTCCATATCCTTCAATCATATCAAATTTTAAAACTTCCAAAAAGCATTCACCATTATTTCCTCCAAAACCAATTATTTCTTTAATCAGTGTTTCTTTGATAAATTTGTACCTCTCAGTAAATAAACTCTAAAAAAAATGATTATATGCTACAAAATTTTATAGCTTATTTTCTATACTTAATTTTTCAAAAAATAGTCATTTCAAGAAAAGCTAATGATAATGTTTACCAGCACTGAATAAGATTTTCCAAAATGATTCGATGAAAATCATACTCCTGTTTCATGAATTTGCTATGAACCATGACTGTCACTTCAACTCTATTGCTATGCTTTACTTAATGAGTTCATTTTTGTAAAATAGGTAAGACAGTAGCTGGCACTTAGAAAGTAGCTGCCCCTATGAATGTTTGCTAAATAAATAAAAATAAAGCCTCAAAAATGAAAGATTGAAAGGGAAGAGAAGTCCGTAAATTTTGATTAATAAGAACATTACTTTAGGACTTTTTGTTTCTTTTCAGATACTCTGCTTAGAAAGATGACACAGCCTTTAAAATGTCCAAATATAGGTACAGAGTGTCTAGAATCTATAATAAACGCTGAAAAACAAGAAGATGACCTCTGGGAAAACATCAGAAAAATGTTACAAAGTTCATGTTCATGATGTACATATCAGTAGACATAAAATCTAAAAAGATAGTTTGGACATGTCCTTTTTATCTAGAGCTATATATAGGGCATGATTAATGACTAAATTGTAGCAAATATGCATAGCAAGTAAGATGAATGAAGATGAAGAAAATTTATGAATTTTCCCCTTCTTTAATGACAAATAACCTTCATTTAAAAATGAAGTTGTTTATAACTTTTGGTTAATTAAGTTGTCTTGATTATACAAATAAAATTTTATTGAGTGTTAAGTACCTCAGATATGCAGATGACACCACCCTGACGGCAGAAAGTGAAGAGGAACTAAAAAGCCTCTTGATGAAAGTGAAAAGGAGAGTGAAAAAGTTGGCTTAAAGCTCAACATTCAGAAAACTAAGAACATGGCATCTGGTCCCATCACTTCATGGGAAATAGATGGGGAAACAGTGGAAACAGTGGCAGACTTTATTTTGGGGGGGGCTCCAAAATCACTGCAGATGGTGACTGCAGCCATGAAATTAAAAGACGCTTACTCCTTGAAAGGACCAACCTAGATAGCATATTCAAAAGCAGAGACATTACTTTGCCAATGAAGGTCTGTCTAGTCAAGGCTATGGTTTTTCCAGTGGTCATGTGGTTGTGAGAGTTGGACTGTGAAGAAGCTGAGCACTGAAGAATTGATGCTTTTGAACTGTGGTGTTGGAAAAGACTCTTGAGAGTCCCTTGGACTGCAAGGAGATACAACCAGTCCATTCTAAAGGAGATCAGTCCTGGGTGTTCATTGGAAGGACTGATGCTAAAGCTTAAACTCCAATACTTTGGCCACCTCATGGAAAAGACTCATTGGACTCATTGGAAAAGACTCTGATGCTGGGAGGAATTGGGGGCAGGAGGAGAAGGGGACGACAGAGGATGAGATGGTTGGATGGCATCAATGACTCGATGGACATGAGTTTGAGTGAACTCTAGGAGTTGGTGATGGACAGGGAGGCCTGGCATGCTGCGATTCATGGGGTCGCAAAGAGTCGGACACGACTGAGTGACTGAACTGAACTGAACTGAAGTAGGATGCTTTAAAGGATAGTGGAACTTAGGCATAAGGCCTTAATTTAGCGAAGAAACAACTAGGCTTAAGAAGGCAAAATTAAGAAGCAGATTTTCAACATTATTTCAATATTAAACAACACTTAATTGCCTACTATGTACCTACCATCCTTCTAAGACTCAAGGTATATAGCATTTATAATAAACCCAGCCCTTTTCCATAACCTACAAGATCTTATAGATCTTATAGGATTTGGCCCCTTCCTGCTTTTGTGACTTTAGTTCAATATCTTCCCATGCTTGCTTCCTATGCTCCTCTCTAGGTATCCTTCAGTTCCTTTGCCACTTTGAGTATCTTTTTGGTTTGGATCACTGTATTCCCCTTAACTCTACCTACCTAGCTTACTTTTGTGTCTGTTGACTCAAAAACTCTTTCCCTGACAATCCTATATAATACCTGTCCCAACCACAAGGACTCTTTTTATCATATGATCTTATTTAATGTTCTTCACAGTGCCTGTTTTGTATTTGCTTGGCATCATTAGAATCACCCTCATTAGAATCTAACATTTATAACAACAAAAACTTGTCTATTTCATACCCCACTGTGGATCTCTGTAACTCATAACTGTATCTGACTCCTACAGGGTGTCTAATTAATATTCATCAAGTAAATTCAAGGAGGAATAATACTTACTTTTTGCAATTAAAAAAATCTAGAAATTATTTCTGCCCCTTTGCTAAATGTTTTCTGTTGACCCCACACAGGCTCTAAAACTATGAAACACATGAAAAGTCAGATCAATTCCAATTAGATAAGGTCTGTGATCACCTGTTTAAGGACAAGCAGCTTGGAAGGTTGAGCAAACAGCTATGTCTGGGAGAGTCATTTTTCCTTCCCTTTAATCTATTTATTCAGTGCATATGGATCCCTATAGGAATTCAGTGTCCAACACAAAGAAGACAAAATACTTCCTTTAGGGATCCTCCATTTCATGTTGCTATCAGCCTAATTCATGGTTTTGTTGTTGTTTTTTTGTTCAGTTGCTCAGTCTTTCCAACTCTTTTTGATTCCATGGACTTTAGCCCACCAGGCCCCTCTGTCCATGGAATCCTCCAGGCAAGAATACTAGAGTGGATTACCATTTCCTTCTCCAGGAAATCTTCCCCACCCATGTCTCCTGTGACTCCTGCATTAGCAGGCAGATTCTTTCCCGCTGAATTCAGAGGTAGTGTTTTTATTTTAATATTTATTTTTATATATTTATTTGGCTGTACTGGGTCTTAGATGCAAGATGCAGGATCTTTAGTTGTAGCCACATACTTGAGGCATGTGGGATCTAGTTTGAACTTAGGACTCCTGTATCGGGAGCATGGAGTCTTAGCCACTAGACCACCAGGGAAGTTCCTCACTAGTGGTATTTTGAGATCGAAATGCTTTTTCTTCCTAGGCCATATCCACTGGAGGGCTTCAGATCAAGGTGTATTTGGGGAAGGAAGTAAAACTGCCATTATCTCTCCATTAAATAATTTTCTAGATTGTGCACACTTTGTTTTGTACTTTTTGTCTGTGTGTTTTTAGAGGATAAGGAGACTGAGGAGGGTTCACCTGTGTGAATGCATAGGAATATGGAATTCTTCTGGGTAGCTGGATAATTCCCCATACTTCATCTTTATCTATCTCAACATCTCCAAAGATATCCCTCACAGCATACCTTATGCTCAAAATTCTGCACAATGGTGTCCTCCAAGAGTTTTCAGAAACAAAGTATCTTCTTGGTAGGGTGGGTAGGACTGGCTTTATTTCCTTGAAAGAAAACCAAATATAGTTAAAACACAATAGATTGTTGCTTCTGCATTAGAGAAAACTCACAGTGCTATAGGTCACATAATTACTAAATAATCAATTTCTTGTCTATATGATAGTGTTCAAATTCATGTTTATATTACATCTTTCTTTACAGAAATATTTGAAGAATGACTACCCTTGTAGCTTGCTTTAAAAGTACTTTGTCAGGTCATTAATCACCTGGTTTTTATCCCTAAGGAAATATTTAACTGTATGTTAAACTTTTCCAATATATATTGTGGGTATATTGATTTAACACATTATTTCTCTAGGGAAAGTATGGGCATGCATAGTATATGTATTTGAAATGAATTGAAAAAGAGAGAGATCTGAGTATTTTACAGTTTTTGTGCAGGTATAAGCAATAACAGTTGGAAGTGAGAATAACATCTGACTTTTAAGAAATTCTCTTAAAGACAGATTTGAGGGCAATCTAGAGAATTTATATTAATTGTTGCTGCTGACAAGAATCTAAATATAAATGATAGCCTGTTGATGTGTGCATTGATCATTTAGGATACAGGATATCCCTAAGACATGATGGGTAACAGGAAAACAGAGCTTGACTCCAAATGGGAAAAAACAGGTTTAAGATTTCTGTACCTCGTGGTAGTCATGGTAACAGCAATTTAACTGACAGATGAATAGGCAGATTTGAGACATTTTGCATAATGGTAAACACAAACTATGGTTTGATAATGAGAATTGAATTGGGAGGAAATTTTACTAATGTCACTGATTCTTTCTGACAGAACTATAAGCATAGGAAACACATTAATTTTTGAATGATATGAAATGAAAACTTGTGTTAATTTTTAGATTACTGATATTAGAGTCAAATCATAAGAAGAATTGTGAAACATAAGCCTTGTTCACTTACCTATTTTTAGCAGTTAGCAAAATAATCAATATGTGCTGCTACTGCTGCTAAGTCGCTTCAGTTGTGTCCAACTCTGTGCGACCCCATAGACGGCAGCCCACCAGGGTGCCCCGTCCCTGGGATTCTCCAGGCAAGAATACTGGAGTGGGTTGCCATTTCCTTCTCCAATGCATGAAAGTGAAAAGTCAAAGTGAAGTCGCTCAGTCATGCCTGACTCTCAGCGACCTAATGGACTGCAGCCTACCAGGCTCCTCCATCCATGGGATTCTCCAGGCAAGAGTACTGGAGTAATATGTAGTAGATCGTTAAAACATTAGGTTGAGTAGTTATTGAATAAGTGAGCAAATAATATCAAGGGGTTTGCACAGAAACGAATGAAAATGAAAACACAACAACCCAAAACCTGTGGGACACAGTAAAAGCAGTCCTAAGGGGAAAGTTCATAGCAATACAGGCACACCTCAAGAAACAAGAAAAAAGTCAAATAAATAACCTAACTCTATACCTAAAGCAACTAGAAAAGGAAGAAATGAAGAACCTCAGGGTTAGTAGAAGGAAAGAAATCTTAAAAATTAGAGCAGAAATAAATGCAAAAGAAACAAAAGAGACCATAGCAAAAATCAACAAAACCAAAAGCTGGTTCTTTGAAAGGATAAATAAAATTGACAAACCATTAGCCAGACTCATCAAGAAACAAAGGGAGAAAAATGAAATCAATAAAATTAGAAATGAAAATGGAGAGATCACAACAGACAACACAGAAATACAAAGGATCATAAGAGACTACTATCAACAATTATATGCCAATAAAATGGACAATGTGGAAGAAATGGACAAATTCTTAGAAAAGTACAACTTTCCAAAACTCGACCAGGAAGAAATAGAAAATCTTAACAGACCCATCACAAGCACGGAAATTGAAACTGTAGTCAAAAATCTTCCAGCAAACAAAAGCCCAGGTCCAGACGGCTTCACAGCTGAATTCTACCAAAAATTTAGAGAAGAGCTAACACCTATCCTGCTCAAACTCTTCCAGAAAATTGCAGAGGAAGGTAAACTTCCAAACTCATTCTATGAGGCCACCATCACCCTAATACCAAAACCTGACAAAGATCCCACAAAAAAAGAAAACTACAGGCCAATATCACTGATGAACATAGATGCAAAAATCTTTAACAAAATTCTAGCAATCAGAATCCAACAACACATTAAAAAGATCATACACCATGACCAAGTGGGCTTTATCCCAGGGATGCAAGGATTCTTTAATATCCACAAATCAATCAAAGTAATACACCACATTAACAAATTGAAAAATAAAAACCATATGATTATCTCAATAGATGCAGAGAAAGCCTTTGACAAAATTCAACATCCATTTATGATAAAAACTCTCCAGAAAGCAGGAATAGAAGGAACATACCTCAACATAATAAAAGCTATATATGACAAACCCACAGCAAACATTATCCTCAATGGTGAAAAACTGAAAGCATTTCCTCTAAAGTCAGGAACAAGACAAGGGTGCCCACTTTCACCATTACTATTCAACATAGTTTTGGAAGTTTTGGCCACAGCAATCAGAGCAGAAAAAGAAATAAAAGGAATCCAAATTGGAAAAGAAGAAGTAAAACTCTCACTATTTGCAGATGACATGATCCTCTACATAGAAAACCCTAAAGACTCCACCAGAAAATTACTAGAACTAATCAATGACTATAGTAAAGTTGCAGGATATAAAATCAACACACAGAAATGCCTTGCATTCCTATACACTAATAATGAGAAAACAGAAAGAGAAATTAAGGAAACAATTCCATTCATGATTGCAACAGAAAGAGTAAAATACTTAGGAATATATCTACCTAAAGAAACTAAAGACCTATGTATAGAAAACTATAAAACACTGGTGAAAGAAATCAAAGAGGACACTAATAGATGGAGAAATATACCATGTTCATGGATTGGAAGGATCAATATAGTGAAAATGAGTGTACTACCCAAAGCAATTTATAGATTCAATGCAATCCCTATCAAGCTACCAACAGTATTCTTCACAGAGCTAGAACAAATAATTTCACAATTTGTATGGAAATACAAAAAACCTCGAATAGCCAAAGCGATCTTGAGAAAGAAGTATGGAACTGGAGGAATCAACCCACCTGACTTCAGGCTTTACTACAAAGCCACAGTTATCAAGACAGTATGGTACTGGCACAAAGACAGAAATATAGATCAATGGAACAAAATAGAAAGCCCAGAGATAAATCCACACACATATGGACACCTTATCTTTGACAAAGGAGGCAAGAATATACAATGGATTAAAGACAATCTCTTTAACAAGTGGTGCTGGAAATCTGGTCAACCACTTGTAAAAGAATGAAACTAGAACACTTTCTAACACCATACACAAAAATAAACTCAAACTGGATTAAAGATCTAAATGTAAGACCAGAAACTATAAAACTCCTAGAGGAGAACATAGGCAAAACACTCTCTGACATACATCACAGCAGGATCCTCTATGATCCACCTCCCAGAATATTGGAAATAAAAGCAAAAATAAACAAATGGGACCTAATTAACCTTAAAAGCTTCTGCACATCAATGGAAACTATTAGCAAGGTGAAAAGACAGCCTTCAGAATGGGAGAAAATAATAGCAAATGAAGCAACTGACAAACAACTAATCTCAAAAATATACAAGCAACTCCTACAGCTCAACTCCAGAAAAATAAATGACCCAATCAAAATATGGGCCAAAGAACTAAATAGACATTTCTCCAAAGAAGACATACAGATGGCTAACAAACACATGAAAAGATGCTCAACATCACTCATATCAGAGAAATGCACATCAAAACCACTATGAGGTACCATTTCACACCAGTCAGAATGGCTGCGATCCAAAAGTCTACAAATAATAAATGCTGGAGAGGGTGTGGAGAAAAGGGAACCCTCTTACAGTGTTGGTGGGAATGCAAACTAGTACAGCCACTATGGAGAACAGTGTGGAGATTCCTTAAAAAACTGGAAATAGAACTGCCTTATGATCCAGCAATCCCACTGCTGGGCATACACACTGAGGAAACCAGAAGGGAAAGAGACACGTGTACCCCAATGTTCATCGCAGCACTGTTTATAACAGCCAGGACATGGAAGCAACCTAGATGTCCATCAGGTGATTAATGGATAAGAAAGCAGTGGTACATATACACAATGGAGTATTACTCAGCCATTAAAAAGAATACATTTGAATCAGTTCTAATGAGGTGGATGAAACTGGAGCCTATTATACAGAGTGAAGTAAGCCAGAAAGAAAAACAGCAATACAGTATACTAACGCATATATATGGAATTTAGAAAGATGGTAACAATAACCCTGTGTACGAGACAGCAAAAAAGACACTGATGTATAGAACAGTCTTATGGACTCTGTGGGAAAGGGAGAGGGTGGGAAGATTTGGGAGAATGACATTGAAACATGTAAAATATCATGTATGAAATGAGATGCCAGTCCAGGTTCGATGCACGGTACTGGATGCTTGGGGCTAATGCACTGGGATGACCCAGAGGGATGATATGGGGAAGGAGGAGGGAGGCGGGTTCAGGATGGGGAACACATGTATACCTGCGGTGGATTCATTTTGATATTTGGCAAAACTAATACAATTATGTAAAGTTTAAAAATAAAAAAAAAATAGTTATGAAAAAAAAAAAAAAAAGGAACTGCACAGGGAACTGTTCAATATTCAGTAACAACCTAAATGGGAAATGAACTTGAAAAGATAAGATACATGTATGTGTATAATGGAATCACTTTGCTGTACACTTGAAACTAACATAATATGGTTAATCAACTATACTCCAAAATAAAGTGTAATTCATGGTTCATAGATTCTTAGTCATGATTTAGAAACTTTATTTTTATTTAATTTATTTTTTTTACTTTATAATATTATATTGGTTTTGCCATACATCAACGTGAATCCACCATGGGTATACACATGTTCCCCATCCTGAACACCCCTCCCACCTCCCTCCCCGTACCATCCCTCTGGGTCATCCCAGTGCAACCAGCCCCAAGCATCCTGTATCCTGCATCGAACCTGGACTGGTGATTTATTTCATGTATGATATTATATATGTTTCAATGCCATGCTCCCAAATCATCCCACTCTCTCCTTCTCCCACAGAGTCTGAAAGACTGTTGATTAAAAATTATCTGATTCAGAGGCTGATTTCAGATATTTATAAAGAACCATTCTCTGATCATCAGACTCTTTCACAATGGAAACATTTAGAGATAGAGTGATTTCTCAACATTTAACCAAGTCCAAGAAAAGACCCTGATGCTTAGAAAGATTGAGAGCAAGAGAAGAAAGGGGTGACAGTGGATGAGATGGTTAGATAGCATCACGAACTCAATGAATGTGAGCTCAAGCAACTCCAGGAGACAGTGAAAGGTATGAAAGCCTGGTGTGCTGCAGTTCATGGGGTCACAAAGAGCTGGACATGACTTAGCAACTCAACAACAACAATCATATTTGAATGCTACTTTTTTCTCAGGAATGCCATAGAAAATATTCAACTGTAATTATTTTTACTAATTTCCCCAAAGTTAGTAGGTTTTGGTAATCCATTTTTTAAACTGATTGCTTGCTTTTAAAAAACTAAGAAAAAAATAATATATCCTGAGTTGTTGGGATGTTTCCACAAGACAGCAGGACACTTGGAGCAGGAAAACCTGTTTTTCATTCCAGTTTTTGCACCTAATAACATATGACCTTGAAATAAGTTGGTTAACTATTTGGGGGCTTAACTCTTTGGAGATCTCAAAATTTTTTATCTGTGAAATCAAATTAGATCTGCCTGCTTCGTGAAGTTACTGTGTGTTGCAAGTAACATATTAGATGATAGAGAACTTTGTAAAGTCACACACTGCAATTCAAGTGTACAGTTAGGTATGTGTTAGTATCAGATGCTGCTTTTCTCCATGTACCTAAATGTAAATGCCATTGTATATTTTTGTAAAAACTAGTGAAGAAGAGGGAAAGGTGCTGGCGTGGTAAATGTAGGATGAGAAGGAGAATATCAATGCATCTAAAAGATATTAATTTGTGATGCCAAATATTTAAATTATCTTTCTAGTTTTTTAAAGCACATTCAAATCTATTATGCAAAATATATTAAAATATTCATTTAAAAAATAACAATAATACAGTTTTCAGGATTTACTAGTTTCCAGACACTTCATAATAATTTTTTTTTCTTATTTAGTTTATATGACTTTATGTGTCACATGATGTTATTCTCATTTTACAGATGTAATTATCCAGGGACCTACTATTTAGCAGACAGTCTCACTCCACATGCCCTTTCCAGTATCCAATACTATAACACTACAGCATAGTGGGAAGGGAAAACAACATTATTTAAGAATATGGGAGAAGTACCACAAATATTAACTCACATTTGTATAACAATTTATGAACCAATCACATGCATCATCCTAAGATTTAAAAATTTGTCTCTGTTGATATTTGAAATAGTTTACACAACTAATTCAAGTTCAGTAGATATGTGTTAATATAAATATATACATATATGTGTATTTATTTATAAACACTTTCTTGTTGTCTGTAATGCAACAATAATGACCTTCAGCGATAGTTTTGATTAAACACACAGTTGTCTGAGTTGGTGTCCCACTTGCCTTTTTTCTTTCTTCCAGTAAACTTCCCCACTTATTCAACTACCTTCTTCTTCTGTTATTAGCTGTTGGGCTCAGTCCTGATCCCCTACCACAGGGTCTGACTAACCAGACCCTGTTTGGTCCTCTGACCAAATTCTACACTGATATTAGGATCTCTGGTTTTCCATACTCCTTATCTACCAGATTCTGGTGGGAGTACAGAAAGAAGACTGAGAGCCTGGCAAGAATGACAGCGGGTATCCAAGGCTAGAAGGAGAGCCTGTGTGCGTACTCAGTTTCTCAGTCATGTCTGTCTCTTTGCGAGCCCATGGACTGTGGCCTGCCAGGCTCCTCTGTCCATGGAGCTTTCCAGGCAATAATACAGGAGTGGGTTACCATTTCCTCCTCCTGGGGATCTTCCCGACCCAGGGATTGAACGTGCATCTTTTGTGTCTCCTGCACTGGGAGGCGGGTTCTTTACCACTGAGCCTCTATGGAAACCCCAACAGGAGACCCTGGGATATTTGAAAATTAGCCAAGGCTACTCTCTAGACTAAAGAAAGTACACAGAGATAGATAATCTAAAACAGGAGAAGGAAATTTGAAACAATTAGAAAAACAGAGAAAAGGACCTCATGTGAAGGACTGGGGCATAATTTTTAGACTAGCTAAGAGCTGTGGACTCAGATATTTACAAACTCTGGCCAATGCTTACATCTCCTTACAGACTTACAGTGTACATCTGGCTGCTGATGAGTTCAGAGTCAACTGCAAGGTTAATCTGGCTATGTACCTTTCTGAGGAGAAGGATAAATCTGTTCTGGTTTCAAATAGAAATAACAAAGCTGCTCTTTGTTGCTGCTCTTCATGACAAAGAACCATACAGAGAAGGGAAAAGTTTTCAGGTCCATATTGTTATCTCCAGTCTGACCATGGTTATGGAAGCCACAAATGTGTGGATCTTGCATAAATATGACCTGTTTCCAAGCCCTTTGTGACCTGATATAGAAGGACCAGAAGAATCTTGGCAAATGACTGATCAGGCAAATGGAAGAGAATGCTATAAGTTACATTTTTCACATAATGGAAATGACAGTGAGGTGTACAATCTTTGGAGAATGACCTTGACTCAATAAGAAATATGAAGACCAGACTAGAAAACAGACTATGGGAGATGAAGGCTCTCTAAGCCACAGAGATGCACCTTAAAAGCTCCTATTGCACCGAGAGGCAGAGCTAATACAACTACCAACTGAAACTTCATGCAATCCACCCACAAGACAATCAAGGATGGTAACACAGCATCTGAGAGGATCACAGATGGTAACACAGCATCTGAGATCAATGCCACCAAGGTTCCAAGGCACAAGGAACATGCCATAAGCTGAGTGGTACTTTGGGAGCACATATGCAATAAAACAATTGGATGTCAAGCAAAAATAATCTTATTAAACATCAAAAAATCCTTATATTGCAAAAAAGTTACAAAGATGACACATTTCCAAAGTTCCATGCATGCATAAGAGGTCTTCTTATGTATGTGTAATCATATGTTCAAAACACAATAAATTAAATAATGAATGTCATAAATATCTATTGTGATAGTGCAGTTGTAGATACTTAGTCTGTATCAATTATTGAATCAGATATTAGTGCTTGTCCATTTTCTAACAGAGGACCACACATTTCTGATACCCTTCCAGCTGAAGCTTCAAGGTACATAAACTAATAAAGAGACCCCCAAAGAGGTAGGGACGCTATACAGGTCAAGGTGTTCTATTTCCTCCCTAAATAGAGGTAAGGGCAAAGAATAGTGATATTTAAGCTTCCCATGGCTCAGGAAAAGTATTTGAAAGTGTCTGTGTGGTGCTAAGAATGACCTTCTGCCTAACAAGCTTTGGTGGAGTACAGGAAGTTGTTGAAGAATGACAAAACTATAAAGTTTTGTATTTTATTTTATTGGCTTATTCAGTCTCTGAATGCTACATTTATTATTTAGAAAATTGGGGGCTTCCCTGGTGGTTCAGAGGTTAAAGCATCTGCCTGCAATGCGGGAGACCTGGGTTCGATCCCTGGGTTGGGAAGATCCCCTGGAGAAGGACATGGCAACCCACTCCAGTATTCTTGCCTGGAGAATCCCATGGACGGAGGAGCCTGGTGGGCTACAGTCCATGGGTTGCGAAGAGTTGGACACGATTAGAGAGGTTGAAATAAATCACATTCAAGACATTGTTTAGCTGTGAAAGCAGTTCTTTTGCCCCTTTCCTGTTTGCCCCCTTCTGTTCCCCTGTAACCTTAAAATAATCTAATTGTAGGAAGGAAATCATTAAGCAATTGAAACTAACTCCTGACTTACTCTCTGGAATGCATTCCATGTCTTGTCCAAACTGTAGATTCTTTCCAGATAAAAAGGCTAGGTGTTGGGACTTCCCTAGTGGTTCAGTGGTTAGGAATCCAGCTGCCAATGCAGGGGACAAGGGTTTGATCCCTCAGGAAGATCCCACATGCTGCAAGGCAACTAAGCCCTGGCACCACAACTACTGGTCCCGTGCCCATGCTCCACCACAAGAGAAGCCACCGCAATAAACCCATGCACTGTAACTAGAGAGTAACCCCTGCTCCTAGAGAAAAGCCCATATAGAAACAAAGACACTACACAGCCAAAAAAAAAAAGACTAGGTCTCTACCCACAACACTCCCCTCTCCAAGGGGATCTCTACAGGGAGATCTCATGAGCAAGATAACCTTAAAAGAGAGTCAGCAAGTAGGCATGCAACAAAGCACGGATGCAGAACCTAACCTCCTGCCTCGGTGATTCACTGATACTCTTTCTCTCAATCCTCCCTTTTTCCATTTAAAAACTGTCGTGGTCGAGTGGAATCTTCGCTCAGAGGTGGTTTCTGGATATGAATCCACCATCTCCCCAAATTACTGGCTGTTCTGATTAAAGCCCTTTCCTTTTCTACTGACACTTGCCTCTCTGATTATTGGCTTATGAGTGGCAAGCAGCCGAACCTGGGTTCAGTCATTCTCAAAAATACTAGATGTCTATTACCCCAGATCTGTTCTTCCAATTTACTTGATTTGCTGCTTTGTCATTGCATATGCTTCAATGGTTTTTCTGCAGTCAAGTGATCCACCGGATGGTACCAATCTCAGAAGGAAGGTAAGGTTATCTTATGAATTAGAGTCATGTATCTTTGCACTGTTGCAACTTTCTGGTGACCATCTAACTGCTGATGTTGCCAATGAGCAGGTAAGAGTTATACTTCAGCACATGTTAGTAATTTGAAGTTAAATGTTAAACAATATGTGACCTTTTTTGAAATGAGGTTCTTGTCTGCAGAGCAACATTTCAAAATTATTGAAAATAAGTAATTTTTCTTTAAATAAGCAACATAACACAGACTGCCAGTGAAAATGCATTCCCCTGCCATGTTATTTAGATTGCTAGTGATGAGCCCTGTTGAATGCTCAAAAATCCTTAAGAAAGCAGGATGACACAATAATCTAACATGCAGTATAAAATACTAGAGCACATCCCAGAATATTTACATGAAAGGTGCTCTAATCATGAAAAAGAATTTTTTTACTTAGTACTGATAGTTCACATTCAAATCTATTTAGCAGTACATTCAAGCATACAGATAACATATGAGCAAAATGAGAAATAATACTGTGATTTCAAGCTCCATTGAACTAGAGTATAGCAATTCTGAACTAAACAATTGCTAAATGCGTGCCAGAAAATGAGTGCGGATGAATTATTTTAACTCACTGATTCTTCTTAGAAGCAACAAATGAAAATGTGCGTTTGTGTATGATGTAGTCATATTTTAACTAATGTGATACTTGCTTAAGTCACCCCCACTGATTCAGAAACAAGAGACTCAATAGATTCCCTGCTTGACTATGTTCCACAAGGACAAGGGAATTTCTTTCATCCTTATCCTCACTGGTTTCTAGGTGGTTGAACTCAGGGAGATAATACCAAAGACTGAAAATACCAGGACACTGAACCAGAGAAATCTGACAATGACCTTTTCAATTGATTTTCTGTTGTTCTAAATCCTATTTTGAGATTCAATATTTACTACGACTAAATTGCATTCAACATAAGCATTGAGTTGAGGACACCTTAAAGACCAAAAATACTAAATAATTGATGCCTAGACACCAGCGTGTAGAATATACCACTTGATAATCTTTTTGATCTTATAGGAATATCGTGATTCCCAAGCACAGTAATGGAGGTTGAATGGCCCCAAATATTTGAGAGAGTAATGCTTAAAAGTCTATATATACACTAAGTAAGTAAGTAAGTGAAGTCACTCAGTCGTGTCCGACTCTTTGAGACCCCATGGACTGTAGCCCACCACGCTCCTCCATCTGTGGGATTTTCCAAGCAAGAATAATGGAGTGGGTTGCTGTTTTCTTCTCTAGTACATACACTACCATGTATAAAATAGCTCGCGGGAACCTACACAGGGAGATTAGCTTGGCGTTTGGTGATGACCTAGATGGGTGAGATGGAGGTGGGTAGGAGGGAGGGAAGTCCAAGAGGGAGGAAATATATGTATACATAGAGCTGATTCACTTTGTTGTACAGCAGAAATTAACACAACACTGTAAAACAGTTATACTTTAATATTTTTTTTTAAAGGGCTTTCCAGGTGGCTCAGCGGTAAAGAATTCACCCTCAAAGCAGGGAATGTGGGTTTGATCCCTGGGTCAGGAAGATCCTTGGAGGAAGTCATGGCAACCCACTCCAGTATTCTTGCTTGGAGAATCCCATGGACAGAGAAGCCTGGCAAGCTACAGTCCATGTGGTCAAAAAAGATTCACACATGACTTAGCAACTGAACAACAACAACAATAAATTTTAAAAAGTCTAAGAGTTGGTTGCCATGGGACATGATGGCTGCAAGGACTGGAAAAGACAAACGGGCAATAACAGTTAGGACTTTGCTTAACCTCTTAGATAATGCATGTATAATAAGCTTTACATTTGAAGCCAGCTTCCTGGCGATGACTTTTTGCCCTTGATCGCTCACTTGTGTCCAGGGCTTGTGCTGTGCTGATAGTTTCCAACACCAGGTTGTCAGAAAGTTGGACAATGAACATGCGAGAAGCAGATGTGCTGACACATGTCAGGCCATGATGAGGATTTAAGGGTTGTGGTAACTAAAATAGGCAAATCTGTATCCGCCACTGTAGCTGTTAGATGCCAGGCCCTTTCCCCTCACCCAGAGAAATGCACAGAATGTGTGACATGGAGTCTCTTATTGGATCCATCCCACTTTCCCATTTTCTCCAGCATATTGTTACCACATATGTGGTCACTCGCAAACTATTAATAGTATATTAGTTATTGTATGCTATATACTAATATATATAGTATATTTGTTTCTGATACTAATAAATGTCAAAAAGAAGTGGATCAGTTAAAATGATGTGCAAATTGATCTCTTTCTATATGTGTTCTGTCCTTTGTGCTGAGGCCTTCATTTTTGAAATGAAAGGTACTATGTAATTTATCAAAAATATGCTAGGATTTCCTTTGGTCCTTTACTAAAACAATTTTTTCCTCCATTTATAACCCATACAAATCTCCTTCTTCTTGACTAAATCTAAAATAATATAGATTTTTTTTTAACAGGCTGCTTTTAAAATGCCAGAGTGCAAATGCATTTATTTGAGAGGTACTTAGGTACTTTAAATTGTGAATAATAACAATACATTTATGCACTTTGTATATCTAAGTACCCCTAGAAACTATTTATTGAACTTTGTCAAGCCACCACTAAAAACCCACGCATTCAGAGGATAAAACTTACTGGAGCTTTTAAAACTTAAGTATTTAATGGACTTGATTTGGTCTTTTAGAGCCAGGAGTGTGCTCGCTAAGTGCCTGAGATGTTCAAAGTTGCCATCATAACAGCTAAGTCCCTTTCTCTCTTCCCTAGGGAGCTGGTATGAGCTTAATCTTTGGAAAGGGTTTTTTAATCTTTTATTCATTATTCCTCTGAAAGCACTTGCCTGATACAGGGTACAGCCTGACAGTAGGATGTCCCTTTTCCCAACTTCAGAAATCTGTTTTCTCTACCTCCTGCCTTTTCTCATTTAATGTGACCTCCTCTTCCCAATCCTTGCACATTCTAATTTGATGACATTTTTGTTTCCTAGTGTGGAGACTCAGAGTGTTCAAAACTCCATCTCCAACACCAGTGTTTTGCCAGGTGTTGTTAGAGCTGCAGTAAACTGGCATCACCTCTTGTGATAACCAAATCTGCCCCTTCACCTCGTAGAATTTCCCAAAATTAATTAGGTCTGTTTTTTGGATGACTGCTCAGTCGTAAGATGTGCTGAATAGGATTTGTTGAGCATTTACATTGTTTTTATCAACTGAATCACAGGATCTTAGAATGGAAACAACTTACACGTCATCTGGTCAGTGCCCTGTTATGAGCCCTTCTCTAATGACTTCACGGAGGTGTTTGTGTGCGTGTTAAGTCTCTTCAGTCCTGTCACACTCTTTGCAATGCAATGGACTATAGCTTGCTAGGTTTCTCTGTTCATAGGATTCTCCAGGCAAGAATACTGGAGTGGGTTGCCATTTCCTCCTTCAGTCTATAAGTCATGCCTTAAGAACTGTTTTTTAAGAACTGAAATAATAATATTTCATTAATTTATGTATTTATATAGTTGAATAGTATGAATATTTTGCAATGTATATTAAATATATATATATGTAGTTAGTTAGTTCTTAATTCCCTTGTATACTGTGGACAAAATTAAGCAAAATACTCTACTAGGAAATCCAAAGGAGAGATCCTGAAGGAAGAAGAAGGAAATTCCTGCAAACCAAAATAATGATATTCTGTCCTTGGAATCTCGATAGTTCCTGAAGCTTTCATAAGTTCTACAAATGAAAATGGACACAAAGGTTGCTATAATCCAGGGTTTTGGTTTAATTTCATCTAAGTACCATGATATTGAATTTTAACAGCTTGCTAAAGGTGAGACGTTCTTTTGTTATCATTATTTAATCACCTCCAAATGTTATTTATTGAGTCCCTGAAAGTATTTTCTTACAGTGTCTAGATTTTCCTTGGAGAGCTCATTTGTGCACAATCCCTGCTTGGTTCGGCTTAGGAAGTCTGATATGATCTCATCTGAAAGTGATACTGCAGGGAGCCATTTGTTTTACAGAAATAAGCAATATCATCATGGAATACTGTGGAGCACAGAATGCGATTTTAGAAAATGAAATCTTTTTCATGTGTAGAAATAAAAAAATGAAATATGTTACACACATTCCAATGTAAAAACATTCACATGGTAAAAATTAAATCAAGTGAGATTTCAAGGAAGAGGTCAATCACTAACAAACATAGAATTTCCTTTGTTTTACTGGCTTCTCACCTCATTTTCCACAGTTTGTCTTTCAGTTATTTTCTTTCCATTTCTACTCTACTTTTAATTCAATTTTCATAGAAAAATTCAGATCTGGGGGGTGGGGGGGTGGGAAACAGCAGAAACACATTGTAGCATTTTTGTTAGCAGCCTTTGAGTTAAGTATCTTCGTTAGAAGCCCAAAGTCCAGAACCACCACTTATGAACTGTACCATCTTGGCTGAGTGTCACTGACTCTATAAGTCAGAAATGCATGAAAATTAAAGGATATAATTTTGGTAACTATTGGTGATGCTTACCAAAGATTTTCTATCTCCGCTTTCTAAGCACAGGGTAGGATTGCTTTTCTTTGCTGCCTCAAATCTGGGTGGTGACAAATGATTAGTTCTGGCCAATCTCTTATGAGCAAAAGTGACACGTGTCAATCTCAGGCCAGAGCATTTCATTGTCTGTGAACTTTGTAGAACACCTTTTCTTATATTAAAGTAAATGTGGATGATGGCTTCTCTGTGGACTTTGGTCTGGAAGTTAAGAGACTTTGGGCCTGTCCTCCACTTGATCAATGGTAGATATATGGCATAAGAAGAAATGACCCTTTAGTGCAATACATCATTTAGATTTGGGAGCTGTTTCTTACTGAAGCATGATCTAGCCTAACATCTGTGTTTGGTCTATAGCAAGAGCCTAGTAAATGTAATATTGAAGGAATATCCCTAAATATCATTTTCATGGATTTAAAAAATTATGTATACAACAGAAAAGGCTTGCAGGCACACTAATGACCTTGGTTAAGGTCCACTCATGCAAAGAGTTGACTCATTGGAAAAGACTCTGATGCTGGAAGGGATTGGGGGCAGGAGGAGAAGGGGACGACAGAGGATGAGATGGCTGGATGGCATCACCGACTTGATGGATGTGAGTTTGAGTGAACTCCGGGAGTTGGTGATGGACAGGGAGGCCTGGCGTGCTGCGATTCATGGGGTCTCAAAGAGTCGGACACGACTGAGCAACTGAACTGAACTGAACTGAACTGAAGGTCCACTGAACAT
This sequence comes from Bos indicus, assembly GCF_029378745.1. Lineage (NCBI taxonomy): Eukaryota > Metazoa > Chordata > Mammalia > Artiodactyla > Bovidae > Bos > Bos indicus. The sequence goes on along the minus strand of NC_091761.1, from coordinate 57,684,984 downwards.
ATTGAATCTTTAAAAGTACCAACTCTATGCAACATTAAAAAAAGCCTTAATACAGATCTATTTGATAGAGTGTTTATTTTCACGTCACCCTCAGATGGTGTTATGGAATTTTGGCCAAATTCAGTCATCTTTTCTTGGTCAAGACTGATAAACATGATTGTTTCAAAAATTCTCTCATGATCATTTCAAAAATTCTCAAAAGGTGCTACTGATTCATTCAGTCTTACATTTCAATTATTTTGTTTTATCAAAAGATCCAGCTTCATGTTGTAATATAGTTGTGTGAACAACAATCCATCAGCAGAAGCTTTTAGGGCTGCAGTAACAAAGTACCACAAACTCAATGGCTGAAATAACAGAAATTTACTGTCTTACATTTCTGGAAGTTAAGTTCTAAATCAAGATGGCAGCAGGGTTGATTCCTTCCAAAGCCTGTGAGGGACCATCAATTCCAAGCCTCTCTCCTAGATTCTGAGGGCTTGCTGACAATCTCTGGTGTTCTCTTGGTTATAAATGCATCACTCCAATCTCTGCCTTCAGTGTCACCTGGTGTTCTTCTTGTGTGTCTTCACATTATCTTCCCTCCACTGTGTCTGTTTCTGTGTCCAAACTTTCCCCCTTTATTAAGGAAACTAGTCATACTGGATTATAGTCCCACCTAGTCTTCATTTTAACTTGATAATTTCTATAAGGATCTTATTTCAAAGAAGGTCACATTCTGAGGTACAGGGATTAGGACTACAGCCTGTCTTTTAATCTATAACACTGTTATTAAATCAAACAATTAGTATTTCTAGTAGAAGTAACCAAATATCTCGTTATATGCATGCCAGCACACAGTGGGCATATGAATATTCTAAACCAAATTATTGTTATAGCCAACTCTAGACTATGTATCTTGTATGTATTATCACCCATGGCACAAAGTCTCTTTTTCTTCTTCACTTGACAGAATTACTTGACAAATACAAGCATAGAGAAAATTAACTGTATGACCAGGACTCTCACAATTCTCAATATAAAGTGTTTATTTTGTGTGGTGTGTGCAGGTTATACTTTCTGGCCATCTTATGTTTAGATGGGAGGAAGAGATTATTTCTCTTTACCTATTTTAATATTTGTAATGAGTAAGAATGAGTAAGAGGCTTCCCAGGTGGTGCTAGAGGTAAAGAATTCGCCAGCAGGAGACATAAGAGATGTGGGTTCCGTCCCTGAGTCTGAAGATCCCTTGGAGGAGGGCCTGGCCACCCCCTTCAATGTTCTTGCATGGAGAATCCCTTGGACAGAGGAGCCTGGCAGGCTGCAATCTATACAGTCACAGTCAGACATGATGGGAGTGTCTTAGCACAGACACAGACAAGAATGAATAAATAAATAAGTGCCTTCTTTGAGAGACTAATAATGTTAAATTGTCTTACTTTTGCTTAACAAAAACTGTTGCCTCTGTAGAATGACCAAAGTTAAAGTCTCTTTCCAAAATTAGTTTTCTGAGTAATGGCAATCTTTCCATATAAGAAAATGTTGGCCTATAATTTCCTTATCATTTTCAAAAGAAATACATTTTTTTGTATCTCCTCCTCAATGCCCAACAAACTGGTGATTAATAAAAGCTAAAGTAAAGAAAATTGGGGAGTGATACGTCGTGTTTTTCTGCTGGTAAGAACAGATGCTAATAGCAAATAGAAGGTTAATTGTGCCTGCAAGGTCAGAATGCCATTCTCCAGTTGGCAGCTAGACAATTTTTAATCAGGATGTCATCCATATGCAAACATCCTGTTTGGCTACTTAGAGGAGTTTTCTAAAAATTACAATTACATAAATAATGACTGAACATCTTGGTTGAATGTACTTTTTGTTTGGTAATAGTTACCACTCAGTTTGACTTAAAAGGTGAGGCTCAATTTCCAATATATTTAACATGCCAATCATAAGATATATTCCTTTTCTCTCTCACTTTTACTGAGATATAATTGGTATATAATGTTGTATAACTTTAAGATATTCAGTATAATGATTTGATATATGTACATATTGTCACATGATTACCACAATGAGTTTAGTTAACACATTCATTATCTCACAAAATATTTTTTCTCATGATGACAACTTTTAAGAGCTACTCTCTTAGCCATTTTCAAATATACGGTACTGTTAAAATAATAGTAACCACACTGCCATTATATTCCCAGAATGTATCTATCTTATAATTGGAAGTTTGTACCTTTTGCCCACATTTCACCCATTTCCCTTCCCCACCTCTTAGATGTATTCCTAAGCAAGAGAGAAGAGATATATTCATGCGCCATTTTTATTCACTTAAAACACTTTATTTTTATTTTATTTTTTATTAAACATAGTTGATTTATAATGTTGTACTAATTATGCTGTACAACAAAGTGACTTAATTATACACAAATACACATTCTTTTTTATATTCTTTTACACTATGGTTTATCCCAAGAGACTGGATATACAGTAGGGCCTTGTTGTTTATCCATTCAACTGGACTAGTTTGCATCTGCTAATCTCAAACTCCTAGTCTACCCCTCTCCCATGCCAGCCTCCTGTTGGGAACCACAAGTCTGTTCTCTATGTTTGTGAATCTGTTTCTTTAAAACATTTCTTATGCATGCTATCTCAACTTCTAAGCTGGAAATGGGAGTTCACCAATGAAAAAAGACATGCTTAACATGTTTATTGGCACATAATACCTTTGAAATTTAAACCTAAACAACTGAGAAGATGACTGTTTACCTAGAACTGAGGACCTCCTCAGTGAATGTTTAAAATTAGACAATGTGTTCAATTTTAAAAGGAATAGTCATGAATTATCTTGTGTTTAATATTAAAATGATATTTCAGAACTGCCTGAAAAGATTTTTCTGCAAAGGATCTGAAAATTATATGCACAAAATTACCCTAAAAATTTTAGAACTGAGAAAGTATGCTGACACAACCGTTTTAGGCTTATAACTGATGAACAGATAAAAAAGCACTCATTTCATCAATGGCCTGAATTCATATTTGCCAAGAATATTCAATTTTATCTACATTGCTTGAGAAATATTTCTCCTTAAAAACCACTAGTCCTGTGGAGTGTGAAGCTTAAATTGTATGTGTAAATGAAAGCTGAACTTTCAACCTTTTCCTGCTCCCTCAAGGATGGAAAGAAATTGAAACCCATTCTGTGAATGCAGCCATTTAAAACAACACTGAATTTCAAGCAAACGCATGTGATCCTAAGAACGGCAGGGCTGGACCAGAACAAGAGGTCAGGTAGTCCATTCCCCTTATTTTTGGAAAGAAAGTGTGTTATTCCTATCAGAGAAGTAAGACTCCAGGAAATAATTTCAAAATCTCAAGGTAACAAAGACTGCATAAATTCTCCTGGAGCCTCATATCTCAATTCTTCATGCAAAAACTAACTATTGACTTATTTCTTTAGCAGGTTAAGTCTAATTTTTCATATTACATCCTTTAATGCAGACTTCTTAAATTTTAAAGTGCAGACAAATCATATGGGGATCTCATTAAAAACACAACTCCTGGAAAATTCCCTGATGGTCCACTGGTTAAGATTTCATGCTTCTACTCATGGTCAGGGACCCAGGTTTGATCCCTGGTCAGAGAACTAAGATTGCCATAAGCCATAGGTTGGTGAGGCCAAAAAAAGAAAGAAAACCCAAAAACAAAACCTGAAAAACTGGCCTCCTAAAAATGCAACTTCTGATCCAGGTAGGATGTGGTAGGACATCAGGTTTTACATTTGTACAAGTTCTCAGTGATGCTACTGCTGCTGGTCTAACGACCTCACTTGGAAGAGTGATGATCTAGAAAAACATAGAAATTTAGATCTAGAAATACTTTCTAGAGCCAAGTTAATCTGATCGTTTGCTGTGTTAAAGTATTTTAGCCACTTTGGATGGTAGATAGTTCTTTTTCTTTGTTTCACGGATTCATGAAAAAAAAAATGTTTTTAAAGTATTGAACTGTAAAGGGGATTTGAAGATTTTGTCCCTATTACACAGCACAGAATCTGGAAAACTACAAATCAAAATGCTATAGAGTAGTCCAAGTATTTGGCCAATAATGCTTGAAATTTCACATTGAATGACAATCAGGGAAATTTCAAATTCAAATTTGAATTAGTCAGTGTTCCCATCCAGCTTCCCTGGTGGCTCAGACAGTAAAGAATCTGCTTGCAATGCAGGAGACCTGGGTTCAATCCCTGGTTTGGGAAGATCTCCTGGAGGAGGGCCCAGCAACCCACTCTAGTTTTTTTGCCTGGAGAATCCCATGGACAGAGGAACTTGGCGGGCTGCAATCCATGAGGTTGCAAAGAGTCGGGCATGACTGAGCAACTGAGCACAACAATGTTCCCATCACTTGTTATTTTATTACACACAGCTATCACACATTTTTATATATTTATGGCACTTTTTCTATCATTGAGCTCTGGACCCCTGTTGCTGGCCAGACAATGAGTTTGGTAGTTAACAAGATAAGCTTGGAGATCTTCAGCTTTATGATTCCAGCACAGTGAGGCAAGAAGCAATTAAAGGCCTTGCTGAAATTCACATGACCGACTCAATTCAAAGATGGAAACTTATGGTCTTTGATTCTAGGTTAGATTCTATTTGCAGTATTTGACCTTTCATTTACATGGTTCTTTACTTACCAACACTGTAAACTACATACCAAAATAACTATTTCCCTTAAATAGTTACTGTCTGCATTAGGAAAGTTGAGCATGGAGTGTGAATATGTTCTAAGCCTGCCCACCCTCTAATCCTTTAATTTATCTCATATTGTAGTGTGCCTAAGAAATAGAAGAGACTTCCTTGGTGGCTCAGATGGTAAAGAATCTGCCTGCAATGAAGGAGACCCAGGTTCAATACCTGGGTAGGGAAGATCCCTTACAGGAGGATATGGCAACCTACTCCAGTATTCTTGCCTGGAGAATCCCATGGACCGAAGAGTCTGGTGGGCTACTGTGTATGGAGTCACAAAGAGTCAGACACAACCGAGGAACTAACACACACAAGAAACAGAAATACCATTTTCAGATTCTGGAATAAAACGACAAGTTAAATGGCCCATCTTCTCAAGCAGATGACAGAGCTGAAACTCATCTGTATTTTTTCCTATTAAAATACTGTTTTCTCCCTTCTTCATCCTGAAAATGAAAGTTGAATGTAAATAACGATATAATCTGTTTAACAAACAGGCTTTTGATTACACTGGAATAATTAAAGGCTTTAAAAATATATCATTTTCAATATGTATTTCTTCTCTATTTGAAAGCACTGCACTGACTCTATATAGTGAAACTATTAGTCTGCCAACTGCACAGCCAATAAAAATTGAATGTAAAAGAATATCAAGTATTTATCATAAGACTGAGAGAAGGTTACATACTTAGTCATCTATACTATTTCAGAAAATGACATCAGACGATCAGAGAGATGATTGTCTACAGACTAACTTCTTTTTAGTGTATTATATTTAGATCAGTGCCAAAGTATCAGTAGCTAAAAAAGCCTATTTAGGTATAAGATAATGAAGTAAAATGTGATTTAGTAGCAGAAGGAGATGACTTAGAAAACTAAATTGTTATTTTTAAAGCAGCTCTTTGTTTCAGGTTTCCTTGGGCACAATGCAGAGGCAGATCTAACATTTGTTGAACATTGACTATGTGTCAGGCATTTTGCTTGGCACAGGTGACCACTGGAGACCAGGACAGACATGGCCCAGGAGGGAACAGTGTAGTAGAGGAAACATCAGAGAAACTAGGCTGGAACACTTTAGTGTCAGAATGATAGGGAGCACTAAGAATGATGCCTATATCAGCCTTTAGGTGAAAGGAAATTACATCTAGTAATAAAGGACATGGACTTGGAGTTAAACAGATGGTTCAAATTCTCACTTCAGCATATTACTGGTTGTGTCGTCTCGGGCATGTTAACAAACACAGCTTTCTAATATTTAGTTCCTTTATCTTTAAAACTGAGATATTAATAGTGTAGTGAGCTTACTGGTGGCCTCCAAATGATATGTTCATGTACCAGTTTCCAAAATCTGTGAATATTACTTTACATGGCAAAAGTATTATATATAGCCAAAACGTGTGATTAAATGAAAGATCTTGAGAGGAGGAGCATATTCTGGATTATCCACATGAATCCTACTTGCAATCACTATCAAAAGCAGAGGGCACTTTGGGGGAGACACCCAGAGAGAAGGTGATGAGAAGACAAACCTGAGGGATGCAACACAAGCCAGGAAAAGCCAACAGCTGCTAGGACCTGGAAGAGGCAGTGTGTCAGTCACTCAGTCAGTCCCCTTGGACTGTAGCCCACCAGGCTCTTTTGTCCACGGAATTTTCCAGGCAAGAGTACTGGAGTTGGTTGCCATTATCCTCCAGAGTTTCTGCAAAGACTGTGGCCCAGCTAAGACCTTGATTTAGGACTTCTGATCATCAGAAATGTGAGAGAATAGATTCCTGTTCTTTTAAGCCACCAAATATGTGGCCATTTGTTAGGCCAGCCTCAGGAAACAAATACAAGTAGCATTTTGAAGATTCAAAGAGTTTCTATGAAGACCAAATGACAGCACATGTACTTTTCAGGCTAATCGTACTGTGAGCTGAACTTGAAGGATGAACAGAATGCACCTAGAAGAGCAGGGTGGGTGGGGATTGCAGGGAAAAACATTTACCAAGCTCTGGAAATAAGAAGTGATAATTGCATTTAGAGGTGGTGAGGGCTCAAGAGTGAGTACTGACAGCTTTATTTATATTTCAATAGTATTTTTAATATCTTTGACCAATTCATGTATTATTATTAATATAACTATTGCTTCCCTGGTGGCTCAGAAGGTAGAAGAACCTGCCTGCAATGCAGGAGACCTGGGTTCAATGGTTCAGTCCCTGGGTTCATAAGATCTCTTGGAGAAGGGAACAGTTACCCCCTCCAGTATTCTTGTCTGGAGAATTCCATGGACAGAGAAGCCTGGTGGCCTACAGCCCACCACGTCACCAAGAGTCAGACATATTATTTTTACTTTTTGGCCAAAACAGAAAAAAAGACAAATCAGGGAAAAGAGATATAAATGTTTATGGGTAAGAATAAAATTTTAGGTTGTATGACCAAGAAGAGTAAAGGAATGCTATGCAAACCAATAAAAACTGTTTTAGTTGTTCATTTGGCTTCCAGTTTTTATGTTACGCTTTTATTTATTTATTTATTTTACTTTCTTGGCCATGTGGTATGTGTGATCTTAGTTCCCAGACCAGGGCTGGAACCCGTGGCCCCTGCAGTGGAGGCATGGAGTCTTAACTACTGGACCATCAGAGAAGTCCTGGTACTGGCAACTTTATAATGAATTTGTTTTTTCCTTCTTGACCAGCATTCCAGAAGTTATACTTCATTCTTTATGACATAAACAGGATCAACAAACTATACAACAAAAACAATCACAGGCAGTTTCCCACACAAACCAGAAGTCTAAAAATTCATTGCCTTTTGATTGTCTTCGAGCTCAGTCCCCGGCTCTTTCAGAAAAGAACAGTGTAGGAGGTGACAGTGAAATCAGTGGGTATTATGGTTTCTCTGAAATTGAGCAAATTGAAAGCAAGCCCAACTGAGTTCCTAGATTACAGTTCCCAGAAAATAATTAACTGGGTAACTACAGCTCAGCAAAGGGCCCTTCTCAGCCAGTCAGGGAAGAAAGCTGCACGGATGCTGATGTCAGGCACCAAATCCAGGTGGAACACAAACTTTCTTGTCACTTACTCTTATAAAAACAAGCCTCAGAAATCCCAATCTTTGCTCTGGGAACAGAACATCCGCATAAGCAGGGGAGGTACACCAGCAGCATTTATGTCTGAATGCATACATTTTATCTTTACCCCAGGGTTTTCTTAGTTGAAACATTACCTTCACACTCATACCTATCTCTTAAGGCTACCGTTGTGCTTATGACATTCTCCACTAATGAACAAAAGAACTTATTGACTTTGTCACATCTAAGAGAGTGTAGTATATGCACATGGAATATAAGCATTTTGTCAAAAGTGAAAAAGAAAGTAAAGAGAATTTGAGAAGTTTCCAACCCAGATGAGAAGGCAACACAGATGGGTTATCACTAGGTATCTTGAGCCTTTTAATATTCTACTTTATGATTTTTAGGAAAGGAAGAGAGCTTTAAAGGGCTAGTCATGTTTTACAGGCAGCTCACGGGAATGTCTTCCTGTTTACTATTGTGCTGTAAACATACATCCACTGCATGAGATTTCATTTCTTGATCAAGAACAAGGGTGACTTTTGTTCCAGGGATACACCTTGTTCGCAAATGACCAGTTAGACTTTATTAATGAACCTTAGAAAAACTCATTCCACTCATTTTTTTTTTCTTTCAAGTATGTGACTTGATTCTTTAAATTCTTAATAGTTTGACAATAATGATGCCAAATCCTGTAACATCCATAAAACAAAACCAAAGCACAACACAAGACAGACACATACAAGCAATATATCTAAATGGTTTAAGCCTCCTCAAATTCTTCCCACAATATCTTCACTATCTCCCTGCTCTCATATTTTTAATTTGTTTTGCAGTAGATACAGACATAAGAGAATCACTAGTAGCACAGTTTCAAATTGCATTAAGAATTTTTTTTTTCCTAATCTTGAGACTTCTTTTTTTTTTTTTTTTTTCTAATTGTCACACATTGTGAAAAGAGAGAGAAGAATTTTGAGCCAAGAAGACATAGGAAGGTCTACTTGTGGTTGAGGGAATTTATATGATTCCTCAAGTCTGCAATCTGGGGCCTGAGGCTCCTAATAGACTTTTAAAGCAAGTGTTGGTGCATTTGTAGCAATTTGATTATCCTGAAAGCTGAGAATAAGGTTTAGTTGTCATAAGAATGTTAAAAGGATAAATGAAAGCAAGATAATGAAATTAAATTTACAGAATTCACTAGGATGATACAGTTTTCATATGTATCCAATGGATTTGCTTTTTTTAAAAAAAAAAAGTTTTTCTACTCTCTGGAATATCATGAGCTCAACCTTCTAGCTACCAGCTAAAATGTTCCACTGGGTGGTTAAAAATAGCCAATTGTATTAAGGAATGAATGTGAAAGAAGGAATTTACAAATTAGCATTTAGAATATATTCGTTTTAACTCTGCTATAATATTTCTGTTGCCACCAAAAATTATAAGTGGATGTATTCTGAATACATGTGTGTGTATTTGTGTGTGTGTGTGTGTGTGTGTGTGTGTGTGTGTGTGCTGAGTCATTCGGTCGTTTCTCTTTTGTAACCCTATGGACTGACTATAGCCTGCTAGATTCCTCTGTCCAGGGAATTTTTCAGGCAAGAATACTGGAGTGGTTTGCCATTTCCTACTCCAGGTAATCTTCCAGGCCCAGAGATCAAACTTGTATCCCTGCGCTGGCAGGTGAATTCTTTACCACTGAGTCACCAGGGAAGCCAAGTAACGGCAAGATACATTTAAATACCACATGTGTATGAGAGGCACCAACAATAAATTTATCCCCACATCTTTCATTTAAATCTCTCTATATCATATGTTCTAAGTTGTTGAATTTCTTTCAGCCATAATTTTTTGGAGAAGAAAAAGTAGAGCAAGATGATAATCTGTTCACTGTACAAAGGTATTCTGAACAAAGGCTCAGCCTGGGACATGGAAGAGGAACTGACTGAAGGAAACATACAAAGTCCAGGGCCCTGCCAGATAGTTAACATACCATACAGGTGAAGCTTGGAAGTTTTGTTTGTTTAAATCAGCAGCAGCAAAATAGTTTTCTGTTCTGTTTTCAGAAGCCGGGGAATCTCCTTTATATGTCTTCTCTGGTGCCCCATATTCAATAAATCTCTAAGTTATGAAAAACTGGTCTCTTAAATGTTTTTCTCCATCTCCTAGCACACAAATCTTATGCACTTCAGTATCAACTCCATCCCTAATGGCTCCACAATTGCCTCTGAACTGGTCTCTCCACAACCATGCCATCCAATTCTCCATCCATCTGAAGTGATCTTTTAAAAAGCTAAATCTTATGTTGCCAATCTCCTGTGTATAATCTTTCAGTGTGTTTTCTGCTACGTAAGGTCAGGTTCAAAATCCTTACACAGGTTATAAGCCCAAAAGAATATAGCCCCAGCCTTCCACATCAGATGCCTCTCATGCTTCTCAGAGTGGTAACTGAGAAAACTACTGTACTTGGTGACTAGGAGGTGAAAATCAGAATATTGAGTGTGGAATCCTGGCACAAAAAAAGGACTGGCTGGGTAAGAAGCATATGGTGGTGGTGGTTTAGTTACTAAGTCGTATCTGACCTGCAACTCCACAGATTGTGGCCCTGCTAGGCTCCTCTGTCCATGGAATTTCCTAGGCAAGAATACTGGGGTGGGTTGCTATTTCTTCCTCCAGGGAATCTTCCCAGTCCAGGGATCAAAGCTGCTGCATTGGCAAGCAGACTCTACCACTGAGCCACCAGGGAAGCCTGGGTAAGAAGCATAGGTAATACTGATAGATTACATAGATTTTGTATATTTTCTTCACTAAAATACACCCAATACCGAGAAATTTGTCTGGCAAGGTGAATTAGTAGGAAAGAAACTTCCTCAGGAAACAAAGGGATGATGTTTTCCCCAATTTTAAGCTAGCAAACGGAAGTAGGGTCTAATTCAACAGAACAGGTGGGTGGTATTTCTTACCCAGGCTAGCTCTTGGCAACAGAGGTTTGTTCTGTGCTCTGCCCTTCTCAGTAAGTCCCCTTGGGTAGTCATTCCAGCTCACCTTGCTCATTTATAATACTGTGGAAAATAATGCTTGCTTTCACTGAGCCATTGTGGAAAATGAATGTTTGCTATGTGTTTGAGATTAGGAGATAAAAAGCAGTGTAGGACAGAAATGGTTTGTTGAAAGGTTATTAATGATGCTCAAGGCTAAGGGGAGAGTGACAAGCAAATTCTCTTCAAGGCTCAATAGCATTTGGTTCCAGGAAGGAATGCACATTTATTTGGGGTTTACATTTCTCTGATTATCAAAAACAGAATTCATAAAGAAAACAACATTTTAGGATAAAATAGGATCAATATTTAAAAATAAGTTAGTTATAAATCTTCAAGGGAAAAAAACCAGTAAATAAACATATTTATTGAGCAATAAAACTGTTGGTGTAATCATTTAGAATGTTTTAAACATATGTGAAACATATTTATATATATTATGAGTAAATTATGTATATATATGTGTATTATACACACAGAAATATGCTTATTTTGCCCATAAGTATGGCTACTATTTTTTAGTTTGGTAAATTAAAAAAAACCTTACTGGAGAATAGTAGCTTTACAATGTTGCATTAGTTTCTGCTGTAGAGCAAAGTGAGTCAGCTATACGTATACGCATACCCCCTCTTTTTGGATTTCTTTCCCATTTAGGTCACCACAGAGCATAGAGTAAAAGTTCCCTGTTAATCTATTTTATGTGCATGTGTGCTTAGTTGCTTCAGTTGTGTTTGACTCTTTGTGACTCTGTAGACTGTAGCCTGCCAGCTCCTCTGTCCATGGGATTCTCCATGCAAGAACACTGGAGTGGGTTGCTATGCCCTCCTCCAGGGGATCTTCCCGACTCAGGGATTGAACCCTGCGTTCCCAAACCCCAGGGATTGACGTCTCCTGTGTCTCTTACATTGCAGGCAGATTCTTTACTCACTGAGCCACCTGGGAAGCCCCTATCTATTTTATACATAGGATCGATAGTGTATATGTGTCAATCCCAGTCTCCCAATTCATCCCAGTCCCCTCTTCCCCACTTGGTGTCCATATCTTTGTTCACTATGTCTGTGTCTTTATTTCAGCTTTGCAAATAAGATTGTCTATACCGTTTTTGACACATTACTTTGCCAACAAAGGTCCGTCTAGTCAAGGCTATGGTTTTTCCAGTGGTCATGTATGGATGTGAGAGTTGGACTGTGAAGAAAGCTGAGCGCCAAAGAATTGATGCTTTTGAACTGTGGTGTTGGAGAAGACTCTTGAGAGTCCCTTGGACTGCAAGGAGATCCAACCAGTCCATTCTGAAGGAGATCAGCCCTGGGATTTCTTTGGAAGGAATGATGCTAAAGCTGAAACTCCAGTACTTTGGCCACCTCATGGAAAAGACTCATTGGACTCATTGGAAAAGACTCTGATGCTGGGAGGGATTGGGGGCAGGAGGAGAAGGGGATGCCAGAGGATGAGATGGCTGGATGGCATCACCGACTCAATGGACGTGAGTTTGAGTGAACTCCGGGAGTTGGTGATTGACTGGGAGGCCTGGCGTGCTGCAATTCATGGGGTCACAAAGAGTCGGACACCACTGAACAACTGAACTGAACTGATACCATTTTTCTAGACTGCATATATATGGGTTAATATACAAATATTTGGGGGCTTCCCAGGTGGCACTAATGGTAAAGAACCCACCTGCCAATACAGGAGAGGTAAGAGACTTGGATTCAATCCCTGGATCAGAAAGATCCCTTGGAGGAGGGCATGGCAACCCACTCCAGCATTCTTGCCTGGAGAATCCCATGAACAGAGGAGCCCGGTGGGCTAGAGTCCAGGGTCATAAAAAGTTGGATGTGACTAAAGTAGATTAGCATGCATGAACACACACAATATTTGCTTTTCTCTTTCTGACTTCACTCTGTGTGATACATTTATTTTGTCCATAAATATTGCTATTAAGTAGCTTTACTTTTTCTCCATCTACAGATTTCACAAGCCATTTTTGTATATATTCCTGACTAGGAATAACTGTTACTGAATTCTGTATAATCCAAGTGGAATTATAACCAGGTGATTCTGTGTGGCTCCACCTGCTCTGAAGCTCATCCATGTTGCTGCCTGGAGAGAACAATGCACAAGAAAGGCCTTTCTGGTTCCTTGTATAAGAAGGCTTGGGACTGGGACGACAGAGATTGAGGAAGCTAGGACTTTGGAGGCTGCACTTGCCCAGTGTGCAGAGAACGAGGGCACTGATTTGATCATCATCAACAGAAGCAACAAGTCTGCATTGTTCAGAAGTTTTCAAGCATGCACACCCAAGATTACATATTCCTATAAAACCCTCAAGCCATACTTTGTTTGTTTCCCTTCTTGACTTCATCTATATTCTCAGTACTGTGTTCTGATTGAGAATTATGTGTATATATTATCAACAGAATCTTCTCACTTTGCCTATATCATCTCCTTGTCTTCATGCCATAACAAAGAGATGAAGTTTTGTTCTCCTATATCCCATGTTTAGTCTTTCCTGTTTTCCTCACATTGTATGTAAACTGCATTACGGTTTTTGAAATGATGCAAAGATGCATAATCAGCATTGTACCTTATAGTCACAAGTTGGCCTGAAATTGACCTACCAACTTTATTCTGTATCCTTGCAATTATTCATCCCTCACAGTTTTCTTTTGGATCTTGGACTATTTGTTTCAAGCTTTTAATTCATCCTTTGTAGCCATCTGTAAATAACTCTAAACACAGAGATGGCTAGAATTTTTCATTTTTATTTTGGTTAACATCATGGATTCAAGAAGTAAACTGCCTCATTTGATTGATGGTTTGCCCAATCACTATCTGTGTGATATTGAGAAAGTGACCTACCTTCTCTGAGCTCATCTGAACCTGTATTATATAATTTACCATAAAGTTATTATGATTATTGTTTTCACTCTGACTCAGCATACCTCTGAGACCTCTTAACTGTTTTGCTCTTTTATCTAATTTCTACTGAGATTTTACTATCCTGACAAATATAATTTGTACCTTAATTAAAAAAAAAAAAAGGTCAGATCAGTGCATTTATTTGCTAGCGCTACCATGACACAGTACGACAGACTGGGTGGACTAATCAACAGAGCTTTCTCCCCCTCACAGTTTTGGAGACTAGAAGTCAGAGATCAATGTATCAGCAGGGTTGATTTCTTTTAAGGCTTCTCTGGCTTATCAATGTCTGTCTTTTCCCAGTGTCTTCACATTGTCTTTCCTTTTTATACATTTGTGTCCTAGCTTCCTCTTGTAAGAAGATCAATCATATTGGATTAGGACGCACTTCCCTGGTGGCTCGGATGGTGAAGAATCCACCTGCAATGCAGGACACCCAGGTTCAATTCTTGGGTCTGGAAGATCTCCTGGAGAAGAGAATGGCTGCCCACTCCAATATTCTTACCTGAAGAATCCTGTAGACAGAGGAGCCTGACAGGCTACAGTCCATGGGGTCGCAAAAGAGTTGGGTATTCTAAGTTTTTACAGGCATTTATTATTTTTTAAAATGTATTTTTTAATTAATTTATTTATTTTTGGCTGTATTAAGTCTTAATTAACCAATGCAGATCACACAAATTTAGTTTGAGTGATGGGAAAGGAAAAAGACTTGATAGTATCTGGCTTATAATTTTGAAATGGTGATTCCAAGAGTCAAGTTTTGGATTAAGAGGAAGATATAATATGGAAAGGAAAATGATACATTCAGTATTGGCTGGTTTTTACCTGGCTCTAGAAAATGAAGAGGACCTGCCTAGAAAGCAGTTAAAAATATTTTTCCGGCAGGAGCTGAGACTCAGCTGGAGACATAGGTTTAAAAGTCAATGGTATATGCATGGAAGTGAAACCACAGAGGTATATGAAATTGGCCAGGGACATTTCTGAGCGAGAAGAGGACTAAGTATAGAGGAGTCAGCCAAAAAGACTGAAAAGAATGGTTTGAAGTCAGAGGAGAACTATGAATATTGTGTCATGAGAAAAAGAGAGGAGAGAGTTTTAAAGAAAGTCTCGGCTGCATGATGATGTAAAAGATACAAAGAAAGAATCCAACAAGATCTTCAAGAAGCTGACAATACTAAGTTCATTGGCAAATAAATCAGGCCGTGTAATCTGGTGTGCTATGTAATACTAACCACTTAATCCCACTTAACCACTTAATCTGAAAATTCAGATTATTGTTTGTGTCTGGACCAGGAACTCTTCAAGAGACAGGCTGTGCTATTATGAACATTCTTGCACAATGTACATATAAAAAATCCAGAATATAACATTTTTGGGGTATCTAGTTCCTCTGGATTTATGAATATTTGCAGATATTTTGGAAAGAAGTGAATAATCACAAACTCTATCAAGGAAGAAGTTGCAATCTGATTAGGAAACATGTATTTTTTTCCACTTGGCATGGCAATTTATTTTATATCAAGGCACTAAGTGTCCATTTACATCAAACACAAGTAGTATAGACAAAATCTAGCTAGCATATAAAAATGGATGCTTTCTGTCCTTCATATAATTGAACTTATCTGTGGCAAAAGTCAATCTTTCTATGGTAGCTCTCAGGAGACCAGATATTGTCATACCAAACAGAGCCCCAGAAGTCTTTCTGTGTCACTAGCTGATCAGATTATGTTATTTATTCCTGTCATTTTCCATTCCTTTCACTGCTACTGACCGTATAATAAGCTGGCAGACAGTTCTGTATTTGTCACTTCTGTATCGATAAGAAAAAGGATCATAATTTAGTGTAACTCATGTAACTGCTGTGATGAATGTCACAGAGGTTTGGTAGGCTCTGTTTCATGATTCCAACATTCACAGAGGTTCAACCACCCTGTATTTTCCTAGCAACCTCTCAGTGTCTGTGGAGGGTTCGCTCATTTTTTTTATGCAAGTCTGCACAGTGAACACGAAAACAATTCTACGTCTCTACCAGTATGTTGTTATACATCTTTGCTGTAATAATTTTCTCCTACTTTTAAAAAATATGTTTGTTTATTTTGCCATGTTGGGTCCTAGTTGTAGTACTTGGACTCTGTTGTGACTCGGGCGCTAGAGTAGTTGCAGCACGTGGGCCCAGCCACCCCATGGCATATTCTTAGACCACGGATAGAACCTGGGTCCTTTACCCTGGACGGCAGATTTCCAACCACTGGACCACCAGGGAAGTCCCTTTTTCCTACTTTTTTGAAGGTGAAGCTCACCATTAAGCTTGTGAAATGCCAGGACTTCAGTGCAACTCATTTATTCTTATTATTCCATGCTACTTTTTGCATTGTAACTGCTTTTTAGAGCTTTATACAAGATCCACACAAATACCCACTATGTGAGCTTCTCCTGTTAAAATTTTATAGCTGACATGTACAAATGGTACCTACCAATCTGATTCCTTAGCTGTGGTAATTGGATTCTCCGTGTAATTGCAGGTGGTAATGACATTTTAAGCACCTCGTACAGGTACTGGAAGAGGTTTATTTTTAATTTTTAAAAAAAGTGAAATAGCATAAAGAAAGTCAGTTCTCGGAGCCAGGCCAGACTACAGAGGTGCCTTTCAACTGTAAATAGCCGTTTTCATTAGAGTATAATTACAACCCTAACCACCTGCACTGCTGCTCGTCATACCAACCACCCGGGACAAGGAAATCCCAAGAGGAAAGTCATTGTTTTCAGCTTTAAAAACCAGAAAATTAAACACCTATTCATTAGCAAGCAACATTCATAGATGTTGGATCAGGGTCTGATTGAGTTGGGTGGCAAATACCCTCTTGGGAATCATGAACAGGTAACTCCATTAGATTGCAAAAGCACGCACACACACACACGCAAACAGTTTTGGTTCAATTATTCTGTATGATCAGAAATCAGACTCTGCCTGTTAAAGTCCCAGGCAGGTAATGAGGTCTAAGAGTGCGTATTTGTGTAAGTGACTCCAGAGCAAAGTGGCTAATGTGACGATTTATCTGTTTTTACACTCACAGTCACATTAACGATGTTTTGTTAATGATGCTTTAACCTGTTGTTTCGTTTGGTCAGTCACTGTGTTTATTAAGAACTCAGAGGAAGCTGAACATGTGTTAGGGTCTGAGGGTGAGGCTGAAAAGGAAGAGAGCCTTGGTTTTGTGCTCCCGAAGCCAGTTCCACCACTTAATGTGCTATGTGACTTCACTGAACATCTTTGCCTTAATAGAATGATGGTGAGGATATGTACTGAGGAGGATTTTTGTTAAAGATTTAAGATAGAAAGCATGTGCAGCACTAATACTGTGCCTAGCAAATATCAGGCTGCTGATAGCGACAGCAGCTGTTGTTATTAAGAAAATAGAATAGTTGGAGGAGTCAGACAAGGCACTGGTGTTTACATACCAACTGAAAATGATGCTCAGCATAATGCAGTGAAAACGAGTGGGTAGTTTGTTATGGCAGAGCATTAAAGATATCAACGACATGTGTATCCATTGAAAATTACTGAACTGATTGAGGAATCTCTGACCAATGTGAACGATACTCAATTAGTTTTTAATTTTGAATTCAAACACAACTTTTGCTTGGCTTATTTCTTAATGTAATGTAAAAATACACACCCAGGTCGTCATGCCCTTTTGCCTCATTACTTATGTATCTTTTCCCTCTGGTAAATGTCAGGGAGTAAAATTGAAAATATAGTTCTTTTGGGGGTTGAAATAGAGCCAGACTTGA
Organism: Bos indicus; assembly: GCF_029378745.1. NCBI lineage: Eukaryota > Metazoa > Chordata > Mammalia > Artiodactyla > Bovidae > Bos > Bos indicus. The sequence continues at coordinate 57,667,456 of NC_091761.1, read as the reverse complement.
GGTTGTGTGTCTGAGGGAGGCACTGCGGTTCTTCAGATCAGTCTGTCTCGTTCTCACACATTTCAACAGGTCTGACTCCCGGCGTGGGTAATATTGGCTGTCCTTGTCTGAGGGTGGTGATGCAATCCCCTGACACAAGTGAGATTAAGAAATATTTGACCTGCTTGCCGAGGAACTGATGGTATTTCTGTCGACATACTCATCTTTTATGGGAGAGCTTCAATTCCCCAATCAATGTCTGTTCTTGTCATATGTCTTTCATAACAAGAAAGGTGAGCAGAAAAAAAGAGACCCGTGAGAGTCAGTCATTCTCACAGAATCCTGTGATATGGTGGGTCTAGCAAAGGCAGATTCAAAAGTAGTTCTAATTTTTATTGTCTGCATTTTAATAAAGATTGAATTACAAAATCAGTATGATGATAAGCTACTTGTGTTCAATTTTCAATGTGTCTGTCTTTGGAAATACATTTCTGGTTCTGCTTTTTAGGACACATATGGAAAGTGATTATTCAGCTTCAGACATTACTAGATATGTTATTAGTATTATCCTACACAAAAATGAGATCAGGAAACAATAGTAATTCTCTGGTTTAGCATTTGCAAGGCAAAGAAGTTGTCTCTACTTATTGTCTCTTTCCAAATGCACCAAAGGATATATAATGGAGATATGTCTGATCTTTTTCTACCTGTAACAACTCTAATTATATCATCATCTTTCTTTCCTGTGATTTAGTAATTACCGATGTGTGGGTGTGGGTGTGTGTGTGTGTGTGTGTGTGCACGCTCAGTCATGTCCAACTCATTGCGACCCTATGGATTGTCGCCATCAGGCTCCTCTCTTCATGGGATTTCCCAGGCAAGAATACTGGAAGAGGTTGCCGTTTCTTCCTCTAGGGGATCTTCCCGACCTGGGAATTGAACCTGTATCTCTTTCATCTCCTGCATTGGCAGGTCAATACTTTACCACTGCGCCACTTGGGAAGCCCCAATGACTAAGGTAGCACTGAGGAAAAATATAGGCTCAGGATCTGATGCTTTTGTTTTTATTGTTAGGGTTTATTTGGCCCATTCATTTGGGCCTCAGTTCTTCTCTCACAATAGGAATAACAGTGCTCACCACTCAGGCAGCAGAAAACTCCACTGGAAAGAGTTAAGGGGTGAATTTAGTCAATTCAGTTCTTATAACTGCCAAATCACTTTAACTTTGTTCTATAGATGGAACCAATTGTCTTTTGTACTTTTCTACAAAGCATGCTTTCTTCCTGAATGAGATACTTAATCCAAATGTGACTTTGGGTGAGAATCATTTACAGGTAATACAGTTAATGAGGAAGTATTTATTTTGTGCTTAAGCCCTTGCTACACTCTGTGGAGGTAACAGAAATATAAGATAGGATTCTTGACTCACAGGAACTTTTAATGTCATTAAGAATTTTAGTGGAGCAACCACAAATGATTCTATACAGTATAAGCAAAGAGGTTTATTGTATATGCTAGTTGACAGGGATAAAGAACTGTCAGAGTTCAAGGAAGAAGTAAATAGAGGTCCATGGGGCTAAAGTGACAGGTGAGCAGACTAGAGCAGAGAATGAAGATTGGGAAGAAGGAAAAATAATTTCTGATAATTAGGGTAGGAACCAACTCTAGAGGTCACCGAGCTGAGATTTAACATAGCAAATACTCTGAGTCTGTGAAGGTTTCTGAGTAGGAGAGTGTAATGTGCAGAATAGGATATAGTGGCTATGAATTTAGAGAACATTAACAGAGGAAAACTTTACCTAATTTTACTTTCTAAGTCCAATAAATCAGACTTGACCTTTCTTTAATCAGAGGCTGCAAAAAATGCTATCTCAGCCATTTTTGGTAGAGGAGAGCCTCCTTGATATTCATGCAAGAATTGCAGGGCAGAAAGGAGGCTTCTCGTCCTTAGTTCATTATGGCTGTTCCTAATACGCTCTTCTTCAAATTTGCATGGTGTTTTCACAGTTTTAGCCTGTTACCTCCACTGCATTCCAAGTATTCCTCCAATACCATAGCCTTTTGTAACCTTGGTCATGCTATTATGGATCCATTTGTCATTTGGAATATCATGTAGGAGTGGGACTCAGTCATAACTCTGACCTCTTCCACCATCTTGCAGTAACAAAATATATCTGTTTCACTATTGATCCATCACTGATCTCTTCACCATAAGCATTAATCCTCCTCAATTAGTTTATTCTTGCTAAAGCCTGGATATGGGGGAATATCCTCTGTATATCTCCAGATTTCTGCTTTTGGCCCTGCTTCATGAAAATCATTGTTAACATAACAGTCCAGACTCAACACAAAAGGCTTTTGAGTTGGATACAAAATCTACCTCTAATGATTTTCCTCCTTCAAAAGATCCCATGCATATACTGCTACACTCAGTGCCCCCAAGCCCGCAGCAGGCCACCACCGACCCATGCCTCTGCTGGAGAATCCCGGACACTCACAGGCAAGTCTGGGTCAGTCTCTTGTGGGGTCACTGCTCCATTCTCTTTTGAAGGAGGTCACCATTATCTTCATTACCCCTACCATAGTTTGGCCGCAGGTAAATAGCAGAGAGAGAGCACAGTTCCATCCAACAGAAAATTGGATTAAAAATTTACTGAGCATGGCCCCGCCCATCAGAACAAGATCAGTTTCCCACTCAACCAGTGTCTCCCATCAAGAAGCTTCCATAAGCCTCTTATCCTTCTCCATCAGATGGCAGATAGACTGAAAACCAAAACCACAATCACAGAAAACTAACCAATCTAATCACATGGACCACAGACTTGTCGAACTCAATGAAACTATGAGCCATGCTGTGTAAGGCCACCCAAGATGGTCATGGTGGAGATTTCTGATAGAATGTGGTCCACTGGAGAAGGGAATGGCAAACAACTTCAGTATTCTTGCCTTGAGAACCCCATGAGCAGTATGAAAAGGCAAAAAGATAGGACACTGAAAGCTGAAGTCCCCAGGTCAGTAAGTGCCCAATATGCTATTGGAGATCAGTGGAGAAATAACTCCAGAAAGATGAAGAGATGGAGTCAAAGTTAAAAACAACACCCAGCTGTGGATGAGACTGGTGATGGAAGCAAGGACCGATGCTTTAAAGAGCAATACTGCATAGGAACATGGAATGTTAGATCCATGAATCAAGGCAAATTGGAAGTGGTCGAACAGGAGATGGCAAGAGTGAACATCAACATTTTAAGAATCAGAGAACTTAAATGGACTGAAATAGGTGAATTTAACTCAGATGGCCATTATATCTACTATGCTACTTGCTCTACTATGAGCAAGAATCCCTTAGAAGAAATGGAGTAGCCATCATAGTCAACAAGAGTCTGAAATGCAGTACTTGGATGCAATCTCAAAAATGACAGAATGATCTCTGTTCATTTCCAAGGCAAATCATTTAACATCAGAATAATCCAAGTCTATGCCCCGACCACTAATGCTGAAGAAGCTGAAGTTGAACAACTCTATGAAGACCTACAAGGCCTTCTAGAAGTAACACCCCCCAAAACTGTCCTTTTCATTATAGGGAACTGTAATGCAAAGGTAGCCGGTCAAGAAACACCTGGTTCAGTTCAGTTCAGTTCAGTCGCTAAGTCATGTCTGACTCTTTGTGACCTGATGAACCACAGCACACCAGACCTCCCTGTCCATCACCAAATCCTGGAGTCCACACAGACCCATGTCCATTGAGTCGGTGATGCAATCCAACCATCTCATCCTCTGTCCTCCCCTTCTTCTCCTGCCCTCAATCTCTCCCAATATCAGGGTCTTCTCAAATAAGTCATCACTTCACATCAGGTGGCCAAAGTATTGGAGTTTCAGCTTCACATCAGTCCTTCCAATGAACTACCAGACTGATCTGCTTTAGGATAGACTTGTTGGACTTCCTTTCACTCGAAGGGACTCTCAAGAGTCTTCTAAATCACTGCAGTTCGAAAGCATCAGTTCTTTGGCACTCAGCTTTTTTTATAATCCAAATCTCACATCTATACACAACCACTGGAAAAACCACAGCCGTGACTAGACAGACCATTTTGACAAAGTTATGTCTCTGCTTTTTAATATGCTGTCTAGGTTTGTCATAACTTTCCTTAAAGTAGTAAGTGTCTTTTAATTTCATAGCTGCAATCACCATCTGCAGTGATTTTAGAGCCCCCAAATAATAAAGTCAGTCACTGTTTCCACTGTTTCCCCATCTATTTCCCATGAAATGATAGGACCGGATGCCATGATCTTAGTTTTCTGAGTGTTCAGCTTTAAGCCAACTTTTTCACTCTCCACTTTCACTTTCATCAAGAGGCTCTTTAGTTCTTCTTCACTTTCTGCCATAAGGGTGGTGTCATCTGCTTATCTGAGGATATTGCTATTTCTCCCCACAGTGCTGATTCCAGCTTGTGCTTCCTCCAGCCCAGCATTTCTCATGACGTACTCTACATATAAGTTAAACAAGCAGGGTGACAATATACAGCCTTGATGTACTCCTTTTCCTTTTGGAACCAGTCTGTTGTTCCATGTCCAGTTCTAACTGTTGCTTCCTGACCTGAATATAGGTTTCTCAAGAGGCAGGTCAGGTGGTCTGGTAATCTCATCTCTTTCAAAATTTCCACAGTTTATTGTGATCCACACAGTCAAAGGCTTTGGCATAGTCAATAAAGCAGAAATAGATGTTTTTCTAGAACTCTCTTGCTTTTTTGATGATCCAGTGGATGTTGGCAATTTGATTTCTGGTTCCTCTGCCTTTTCTAAAACAAGCTTGAACATCTGGAAGTTCATGGTTCATGTATTGCTGAAGCCTGGCTTGGAGAATTTTGAGCATTACTTTACTGGCGTGTGAGGTGAATGCAATTGTGTGGTAGTTTGAGCATTCTTTGGCATTGCCTTTCTTTGGGATTGGAATGAAAACTGAACTTTTCCAGTCCTGTGGCCACTGCTAAGTTTTCCATATTTGCTGGTATATTGAGTGCAGCACTTTCACAGCATCATCTTTCAAGCTTTGACATAGTTCAACTGGAATTCCATCACCTCCACTAGCTTTGTTCGTAGTGATGCTTTCTAAAGCCCACTTGACTTCACATTCCAGGATGTCTAGCTCTAGATGAGTGTTAATGATCACACCATCGTGATTATCTGGGTCATGAAGATCTTTTTTGTATAGTTCTTTTGTGTATTCTTGCCACCTCTCCTTAATGTCTTCTTCTGTTAGGTCCATACCATTTCTGTCCTTTATCGAGCCCATCTTTGCAGGAAATGTTCCCTTGGTATGTCTAATTATCTTGAAGAGATCTCTAGTCTTTCCCATTCTATTGTTGCTCTCTATTTCTTTGTACTGATCACTGAGGAAGGCTTTTTTATCTCTCCTTGCTCTTCTTTGGAACTCTGCATTCAAATGGGTATATCTTTCCTTTTCTCCTTTGCTTATCGCTTCTCTTCTTTTCACAGCTGTTTGTAAGCCGTCCTCAGACAACCATTTTGCTTTTTTGCATTTCTTTTTCTTGGGGATGGTCTTGATCCCTGTCTCCTGTACAATGTCACAAACCTCCGTCCCTAGTTCATCAGGCACTCTATCATATCCAATCCCTTAAATCTATTTCCCTATTTCTATTTCTACTGTATAATCATAAGGGATTTGATTTATGTCATACCTGAATGGTCTAGTGGTTTCCCCTACTTTCTTCTATTTAAGTCTGAATTTGGCAATAAGGAGTTCATGATCTGAGACACATCAGCTTCCAGTCTTGTTTTTGCTGACTATATAGAGCTTCTCCATCTTTGGCTGCAAAGAATATAATCAATCTGATTTAAGTATTGACCATCTGATGATGTCCATGTAGAAAGATTCGTGTTGAAGCTGAAACTCCAATACTTTGGCCACCTGATGCGAAGACCTGACTCATTTGAAAAGACCTTGATGCTAGGAAAGATTGAAGGTGAGAGAAGCAGGGGATGACAGAGGATGAGATGGTTGTATGGCATCACTGACTCAATGGGCATGAATTTGACTAAACTCTGGGAGTTGGTGATGAACAGGGAGGCCTGGCGTGCTGTAGTCCATGGGGTCGCAAAGATTCGGATGTGACTCAGCAACTGATCTGAACTGAACTGAATGATTTTCCATTTCCAATATGAAAGAGAATAAAGTAAAATTGACATCTCCATAATTATTTTGCCCGAGGTTTTTAAGCATTAAATAAGAAGCAACCTGGAACACAGTCAAATTTATGGTTTTTCCAGTAGTCATGTACAGATGTAACAGTTGGACCATAAAAAGGCTGAGCACCAAAGAATTGATGATTTGCAATTGTGATGCTAGAGAAGCCTCTTAAAAGTCCCTTGGTCTGCAATGAAATCAAAGCCGTTCCTAAAGAAAATCAACCTTGAATATTCATTGGAAAGACTGATGCTGAAGCTGAAGTTCCTATACTTTGGCCACCTGAGGCGAAGAGCCAATTCATTGGAAAAGACCCTGAGGCTGGGAATGACTGAGGGCAGGAAAAGAAGCAGGTTACAGAGAATGAGATGGTTCCATGGCATTACTGAATCAGTGGACATGTGTTTGAGCAAACTGGGAAATAGTGAGGGCCAGGGAAGCCTGGCGTGCTGTAGTTCATGGGATCACAAAGTGTCGGACAAGACTGAGAGACTGAACAAAAACAAGAAAAACCTGGAACTAGAAAGCTGGCATAAAGGCTGGGCAGTCATCCACAGGCTATTGCTGAGGGCCCAGCCCAGGATAAGAAAGTGACTCTCTATAAAATATATTGATGAGGTACACTAACTTGGGAGAGAAGGCCATATTCCAATGTTGTCAAAAGTGTGGGTCAGACAAATTTTTAAATCCTTCAATGTTTGACAATAAGGTAATAGTCCTATTAAGGGATCCGATATAAAAAAATAAGACTTTGACATCCAGTTTCCTTGTTATGTCACTTTCCTCCTTTCCCCACAGCGATTCCTGCTGTGAGGTTGTCACACAAACAGGCTAGACCTAGTGCAGTGCTTGTAGCCTGGAGCAGTAGAGAGCTGCTTCGCACAATCTTTGCAGCTTCCTTGTGGGAGTTGCAACAATTAGTTTCCTTTTCCTCAGTCAAGCCATATTTAACATAGAAAAGAAGTGGCACTATGTTGAAATATCTAAAAGGAGAGAACTCAGATAACAGGGAGGATAGCAGGAGACTGTGAGGTGTACTGATGTGTGGAAAATGCAAAAAATTATAAGGAAACTACCACCAGTTGAGGTTGGAAGTGAGGGTGGGAGAGACTGGGAAGACATTGTTATCTATGTGATCACAGAGAATAAATATAAACAGTTTGGGATAGAAAGCATTCCTAGAAAAGTATCAAGAGAATTGGAAAAGAAGGAATCATTTTTTTTTCCCAGTTATCCTGTCTTGAATAGATTCTAAACATACTTTCTTATTCCTCCAGGTCCATAAGTGGGAACTAATGAAAAATTGAATCCTGAATAATATAGGAACTTAACATTTACTCTGTGGTTGTGCTAATATACTTCAAACTCATACTGTTTAAGCTAGCAAATATATATATATATATATATATATATATATATATATATATATATATATTCCAAGCCCCAGGAGCAGCTACTGATCCTACCACTGAAATTATTCCATCTCCTCTGACAAGCCCTGTATCTGCAGGTAGAAGGGGCCAATTGTGTAAGCAACAGCAGAAAAGAGTAGCTTTTATTGCTTTGCCAGGAAAGGGGGGCCACAGCAGGCTAATGCCCTCAAGACCATGTGACCTACCCTGGAGTGGGGAGTGAGGAGTTTTATAGTGTGCACTAGTGGAAAAGAACCCTCCTGCCAATGCAGGAGACATAAGAGATGTAGATTTGATCCTTGGGTCAGGAAGATCTCCTGGAGAAGGGCACAGCAACCCACTCCAGTATTCTTACCTAGAGAGCCCCATGGACAGAGAAGCCTGGCAGGCTACAGTCCATGGGGTTGTAAAGAGTTGGACGTGACTGAAATGACTTAGCACAGACACATGCATGGCCTCACTTTGGCCATGTAACCACAAGTACCAGAAATGGCCTACATTTCCCTCCTAAAAAGTGCCATTGAGTTGACCAGGTGAGAGAAGGGAAGCTCAATTTTCCCTTCCTAGGTGATGAAAGCCTATGTTGAAATATAGTCTGCATCAAAAAAGGATCTACAATTAGCAGAGACCCATTGGCCCACATAGGGTGTACAGTGAGAACAACACAAACCTTCGTTGTTCTGCCACTCTAAGATGTAGGGGTTGCTATCACAGCATGAACTAGACCATCTTGACTTTTACAAATGGCATATAAAATTGACTTTTATATTTGGAGTTCCCCAAATCTATTTTTTTAAGAGCTAGAAATTTAAAATTAAGGCAAAATTGAAAAAGTATCAAAGATAAGAGCAGGTCTAGAATGTTCAGGACAATTCCAAAATGTCATCCTTGGGAGACCCAAAAGTCTGAGTATGACCTGTTAGAGGGAAGCAACAGAGAATTTTGCCAAGTATTCCAGTTTACTTTTAATATCAAAAGGGTCAGAATTTGTGTTAGACTTCAAAAATATACACTATTCATTTTCACCCATCATCTACAAGTTAGCATTTCAAAAGAAAAGAAAAAATTAATTTAAGATTCTATTGGCCACATGCCTTTTCTATGAAGGATTATAGTAGTTTTGGCATGATAAGAAGAGGAATAAGAGTTCTCAAAAAATTAAAAATAGAACTTCCATACAATCTAGGAATAAATATATGCCTAAGGTCTGGAGGTCCGAGAGGAGCTACTCCATGTTCAAGGTAAGGAGCAGCGGCTGCGCTTTGCTGGAGTGGCAGTGAAGAGATACTCCACGTCCAAGGTAAGAGAAACCCAAATAAGACAGTAGGTGTTGCGAGAGGGCATCAGAGGGCAGACACACTGAAACCATAACAACAGAAAACTAGTCAATCTGATCACATGGAACACAGCCTTCTCTAACTCAATGAAACTAAGCCATGCCCTATGGAGCCACCCAAGATGGGTGGGTCATGGTGGAGAGGTATGACAGAATGCAGTCCCCTGGAGAAGGGAATGGCAAACTACTTCAGTATTCATGCCTTGAGAACCCCATGAACAGTATGAAAAGGCAAAATGATAGGATACTGAAAGATGAACTCCCCAGGTCAGTAGGTGCCCAATATGCTACTGGAGAAGAGTGGAGAAATAGCTCCAGAAAGAATGAAGGGATGGAGACAAAGAAAAAACAATACCCAGTTGTGGATGTGACTGGTGATAGAAGCAAGGTCCCATGCTGTAAAGAGCAATATTGCATAGGAACCTGGAACGTTAGGTCCATGAATCAAGGCGAATTGGAAGTGGTCAATGAGATGGCAAGAGTGAATGTCGACATTCTAGGAATCAGCATACTAAAATGGACTGGAATGGGTGAATTTAACTCAGATGACCACTATATCTACTACTGTGGGCAAAATCCCTCAGAAGAAATAGAGTAGCCATCATGGTCAACAAGAGTCTGAAAGGCAGTACTTGGATGCAATCTCAAAAATGACAGAATGATCTGTTCGTTTCCAAAGCAAACCATTCAATATCACAGTAATCCAAGCCTATGCCTCAACCAGTAACACTGAAGAGGCTGAAGTTGAACAGTTCTATGAAGACCTATAAGACCTTTTAGAACTAACACCCAAAAAAGATGTCCTTTTCATTATAGGGGACTGGAATGCAAAAGTAGGAAGTCAAGAAACACCTGAAGTAACAGGCAAATTTGGCCTTGGAATACAGAATGAAGCAGGGCAAAGGCTAATAGAATTTTGCCAAGAGAACGCACTGGTCATAGCAAACACCCTCTTCCAACAACACAAGAGAAGACTCTATACATGGACATCACCAGATGGTCAACATCGAAATCAGATTGATTATATTCTTTGCAGCCAAAGATGGAGACGCTCTATACAGCCAGCAAAAACAAGACAGGGAGATGACTGTGGCTCAGATCATGAACTGCTTATTGCCAAATTCAGACTTAAATTGAAGAAAGTAGGGAAAACCACTAGACCATTCAGGTATGACCTAAATCAAATTCCTTACGATTATACAGTAGAAGTGAGAAATGGATTTAAGGGCCTAGATCTGATAGATAGAGTGCCTGATGAACTATGGACGGAGGTTCGTGACATTGTACAGGAGACAGGGATCAACACCATCCCCATGGAAAAATGGAAAAAAGCAAAATGGCTGTCTGGGGAGGCCTTACAAATAGTTGTGAAAAGCAAAGGAGAAAAGGAAAGATATAAGCATCTGAATGCAGAGTTCCAAAGAATAGCAAGGAGAGATAAGAAAGCCTTCTTCAGCTATCACTGCAAAGAAATAGAGGAAAAGAACAGAATGGGAAAGACTAGAGATCACTTTAAGAACATCAGAAATACCAAGGGAACATTTCATGCAAAGATGGGCTCGATAAAGGACTGAATGATATGGACGTAACAGAAGTAGAAGATATTTAGAAGAGGTGGCAAGAATACACAGAGGAACTGTACAAAAAAGATCTTCAGGACCCAGATAATCACAATGGTGTGATCACTGACCTAGAGCCAGACATCCTGGAATGTGAAGAAAAGTGGGCTTTAGGAAGCATCACTATGAACAAAGCTAGTGTAGGTGATGGCATTCCAGTTGAGCTATTTCAAATCCTGAAAGATGATGCTGTGAACGTGTTGCACTCAATATGTCAGCAAATTTGGAAAATTCAGGGTTGGCCACAGGACTGGAAAAGGTCAGTTTTCATTCCAATCCCAAAGAAAGGCAATGCCAAAGAATTCTCAAACTACAACACAATTGCCCTCATCTCACACGCTAGTAAAGTAATGCTCAAAATTTTCCAAGCCAGGCTTCAGCAATACGTGAAGCATGGACTTCCTAATGTTCAAGCTGGTTTTAGAAAAGGCAGAGGAACCAGAGATCAAATTGCCAACATCCACTGGATCATTGAGAAAGCAAGAGAGTTCCAGAAAAACATGTTTCTGCTTTATTGACTATGCCAAAGCCTTTGACTGTGTGGATCACAATAAACTGTGGGAAATTCTGAAAGAGATGGGAATACCAGATCACCTGACCTGCTTCTTAAGAAACCCATATGCAGGTCAGGAAGCAACAGTTAGAAGTGGACATGAAACAACAGACTGGTTCCGAATAGGAAAAGGAGTGCATCAAGGCTGTATATTGTCACCCTGCTTGTTTAACTTATATGCAGAGTACATCATGAGAAACACTGGGCTGGAAGAAGCACAGCTGGAATCAAGATTGCTTGGAGAAATATCAATAACCTCAGATATGCAGATGACACCACCCTTATGGCAGAAAGTGAAGAGGAACTGAAAAGCCTCTTTGTGAAAGTGAAAGAGGAGAGTTAAAAAGTTGGCTTAAAGCTCAACATTCAGAAAATGAAGATCATGACATCTGGTCCTATCACTTCATGGGAAATAGATGGGAAACAGTGTCAGACTTTATTTTTGGGGGCTCCAAAATCACTGCTGATGATGCTTACAGCCATGAAATTAAAAGACACTTACTCCTTGAAAGGAAAGTTATGTCCAACCTAGATAGCATATTCAAAAGCAGAGACATTACTTTGCTAACAAAGGTCCATCTAGTCAAGGCTATGGTTTTTCCAGTGGTCGTGTATGGATGTGAGAGTTGGACTGTGAAGAAGGCTGAGCACCAAAGAATTGATGCTTTTGAACTGTGGTGTTGGAGAAGACTCTTGAGAGTCCCTTGGACTGCAAGGAGATCCAACCAGTCCATTCTAAAGGAGATCAGTCCTGGGTGTTCATTGGAAGGACTGATGCTAAAGCTGAAACTCCAATATTTTGGCTACCTCATGCGAAGAGTTGACTCATCGGAAAAGACTCTGATGCTGGGAGGAATTGGGGGCAGGAGGAGAAGGGGATGACAGAAGATGGGATGGCTGGATGGCATCTCCGACTCAATGGACATGAATTTGAGCGAACTCCGGGAGTTGATGATGGACAGGGAGGTTTAGTGTTCTGCAATTCATGGGGTCGCAAAGAGTTGGACATGACAGCGACTTAACTGAACTGAACTGAGTGTCTGGGTATTTATCCAAAGCAAACAAAAACATTAATTTGAAAAGATATGTGCACTCCTATGATAATTGTAGCATTAGTTATAATAGCCAAGATATGGAAGCCACTTACATGTTCACTGATAGACAAATGGACTAAGGATGTTACACACACACACACACACATTAGAATGTTACTCAGTCATAAGAAATGAAGTCTTGTCATTTGCAACAAGATGGATGGTTCTAGAGGGTATTATGCTAAATGAAATAAGTCAGAGAAATATAAACATGATACCACTTATAAGTGAAATCTGAAAAACAAAATGAAAAAAAGTGAGACTCATGGATACAGAGAACAAATGGGTGATTGCCAGAGGGAATAGGGTGAAGCAGTAGGTAAAGAGATTAAGGGAATGAAGAGGCACAAACTTCCAGTTAAGTAATAAATTAGTTACAGGGGTGTAATATACAGCATAAGAGATATAGTCAAAAATACTGTAATAACTCTGAATGGGGACAAGCGGTTCAAACAAGAAAGAAAATTCTTATATAAAAGATATATGTTAAAGTGACTTTACTAGTTGCTGAGAAAGTTGTAATTTAAAGCTCTTGAAGTGCATTTCTCCCAGAATTGTGAGAATTTTCTCCTATTGTTTCCTCATCCTTCTTCACCATTGTCAATTAAATTGGTAGATCAACATGAAACCAAAGGAAGAAGTCAAAGGAAGTTATGCACTTGAACCTTCTGTAAGTTTTAGGAACTTCTGCATTTCAGCTGTAATATATCTGGTGGCCAATGAAATCTCACAGAAGTCTGCTAGTTGGCTTTGTTTCATTGCACTCTGCTCCAGAACAGTGGGTTCCCAGCTACAGGATAGAAGAGATGCTCACATAGTAACAGTGAAATAGGGCCCATTAATGAGATGAGGGCCAGGAGTAAATTGTTTTTTTTTTAAATCTCAGAGATGAGGTTCATTAGGTACTATGGCTCAAGAGTTGCATTCTAGACATTTGTGGGGAGCAATTCTTCATTGTGCAGAACTACCCTCTGTAATATATTCTTGACCTTTACTCCACAAATTCCGATGTCATCCCCCAAACCCAAAATGATCCTACACAATTCCACATGTTCCCTGGTTGAGGGGAGTATGAGATTGGGTAGGAAATTAATTTACCCAGCATATGCTTATAATCCTCAAAGCACTGGTGAGCTGAATGAATAACACAAAACAATGACTATAGTCAGTATTAGAAAATTAAAAAAAAAAATCACCAAATACCAAATGCGAATTAACACAAAATTAAAATGACCTACACAAATTTTTAAACAGTCATACTCACCATGTTCTCCACTGTTCTAAATCTCTGGTTGGCCCTCTCTAGCCATGGGCCAGGATCAAAGAGTGGACAGTTTAACACTGTAATCAACGCATACTTCCTGTGGTGCCCCCTTTCTTCACTTCCAGGCTTGCTTTTCTGTGATTCTGTGTAATTTATCACTCTTCACTGTCATTTCCTTTTCCTTTGTGTTGACACAGGCTAGTGTGTTTGTCTGTTCTTGTTGAGCAGTTTGACTTCCTTTCACAGGATTGCTATTAAGGGCTACATGGTGATAAACGAGCCAGCACACATTTTTGGCTTTTTTCTCCCTGGACTCCTTTCTTGTTTTGTCATCTTCTTTCATCATTCATGTTTCTGCTAATTTTTAGCCTAACTCAAGGATTGGCAAACTCTGGCCTGCTGGCCAGTCTTCCATTTTTACAAATAAAGTTCTATTTGCACACACACACACACAATAGTCATATTCATTCTTTGAATAAACTTTTGGAATTCGCCCATTCAATTAAAACATTTGACCCAAGTTCCTTGTGACTTACTACCACAAATATCACTTAAAAATGCCAAGTACCTCTTGGAAAAAAAAAGGCAACATAGGTTATCCTTCTCTGTTTTAGATGTGTGATGAACAAGTAAAAGGTGATGAAGGGCCTGAAGAATGTTATGTGCATGTAGAGTGAGTGTACACTTGAGATTCTGTATCTTGGTTCATGGGTTATATGTTTTATAGTTTGATAGATAAGCACATCTGGACTAAGATGCTTTTTTCAGGTTTACAGTAATTGATGCACCATTCTTGCCTCTCTTTCCTGAGGGCCAGGGCCTCCATAGGATGACTGCACAGTGTGACTTCTGCATGTAAATCATAGCCTGCCACCTGTTATTTAATGGATAGCATTGCTGACTCAATAACATCAAGATTCTGTACAATTGTTCCCTCCAGCCCTGGGTGTTCCCCATAGAGGTAATTGTCTAGAAAATAAATTTCCTGGACAAAGAACAAGAACTTACAGTCATAGGAACATCTTTTATTGTCTTAGAAGTTAACTTTCAACTATGCTGATGTGTCTGGTTCTTCAATCTTTAGAGTTATTGTGATAAATTTTCATCACACATAAATAGATTTACATAGTTTGTTTTCAATTAAACGACCCTGAAATACCCATTGGGCATCGCTAATGATGGCAGAGACTACTGGTTACTCAGACCTATATTTTTTTCTAGCAGTTTTGTCAGTAGCAAGGTAATGCATTAAATACAAGGAAAAACACCGTTGCAAAACCAATTTGCTAAGGGGCTTGTAAAATCCAGCTTTCAAAAGTTACTGAGGCATCAAAGTAAAGGACCAAAGAACTAGATATTTTGATCAGTTTCTCAAGGTCAAACACATTATTAATTCATCAAATATCTCTTTCTGCTGAAGTTATTTGAAAAGCAAACAACCTGTTCTGTGCAGATGTTGTACTTAATAACTCTAATACTTAAAGAAAAAAGGCAGTGATGGAACAAACAGAATTTTCTACTACGTAAGGAATGCTTTCATTGGTTTGAAAAACACTTGCATCATTAATAAATGCTTTGAATATTCTTAATAAGAAACCTGAGAAAATTTGACTGTAGTAGTTTTAGCTGATTATCTTTTATGCCACTTATATCTGCTGATTTAGAGGACCAACCATTAAAAATTCTAAGAAGATTGAATATTCTAAGCTGTCTTGATTATCTTTGTTGTAGAAATAGAAGGTGCTCAATTTATGCCTTGTGATAAAGGTTAGTCATGACTGATCTGGCTCCTCAAATGTTTCCAGCAAAATTGGCTGGGCAGGGGAGGGTGTCTGGAAACCTATTATCTCTTCTTCTCAGACTTCAGCCATGAAACTTCCTTTCTCTAGCTTTATAAAATGAGACTTTCAAAACTGATGACTCCAGAAACTCCTTTTTGCTAAAGCTTACATTTCTCTCTTTAAATTTATTCAGAACGATTTCATAACTGTTCCACTCCATATATATAATAAGAAAACTGTGCTATGTATCCTGCTCAATACTCTTCTGCTCAAAGGGAAGTGAGCATACATTTCTGGGTAAGTCTACCATTTTACATGGGGAAGTTGAGGGAAGACAAAATAAATATGATGATTAATTTTGAGTCAACTTGACTGGGCCAAGTGGTGCCCAGATTAAACATTATTTCTGGGTGCCTCTGTGAGGGTGTAGCTGGATGAGATTAGCATTTTAAATCAGTGGACTCAGAAAAGCAGACAGCCCTCCCTAATTTGTGTGGGTATCACCCAATCTGTTGAGGCCCTGAATAGAACAAAAAGATGGTGGAAGGAGGCATGGTTGCTTAGTTGTGTCAAACTCTTTGGGACCTCATGGACTATAGTCCACCAAGCTCTCAGCCCATGGGATAATCCAAGCAAGAATACTGGGAGTGGGCTGCCATTTTCTCCTTCAGGGGATCTTCCTGACCCAGAGACTGAACCAGTGTCTCCTGTGTTTCATGCATTGGAAGTGGATTCTTTACTACTGAGCCACCAGGGAAGACTGGTGGAAAAAGGAGGAATTCACCCCTGTTTGTTTCCTGCTTACCTTTTGGGGCTGGGATGTTGATTTTCTGCCCTTGGACTGGAATTTACACTATAAGTTCTGGTTCTCCAGTCTCTGGACTTGAACTGGGATAATACCACTGGCTTTCTTGAGTCTCCAAGTGGCAGAAAGCAGATCACAGGACTTCTTATGTTCAGTAATTGTGTGAACCAATTTCTCATGATAAATTATCTATCTAACTAGAGAGAAAGAGTTATATACAGAATATATATATATATATATATATATATGCATGAGTGCTCAGTCACTTCAGTTGTGTCTGACTTTGTGCAGCCCCATAGACTGTAGCCCACCAGGCTCCTCTGTCCATGGGATTCTCCAGGCAAGAATACTGGAATGGGTTGTCATGCTCTCCTCCAGGAGATCTTACCAACTGAGGGATCAAACCTGCATCTCTTCTCCTGCATTGGCAGGCGAGTTCTTAACCACTAGCATCATCTGGGAAGCTTACATATATATATATATATATATATATATATATATATATATATAAACATACACATGCCTATCCTATTGGTTCTGTTTCTATGGATAAGCCTAATACACCAGCTACCAAAGTATTATGACCTGGGACAACAGTGGGTCACAAGTATTAACCCTATATAACTTGACCTAATATGTGATATGGGCTTACTCTACCACTAAGGTATACCAACAGTGAGAACTGGACTTGGAACAACATACTGGTTCCAAATAGGAAAAGGACTACGTCAAGGCTGTATATTGTCACCCTGCTTATTTAACTTATATGCAGAGTACATCATGAGAAACGCTATGATGGAAAAACGCACAAGCTGGAATCAAGATTGCCAGAAGAAATATCAATAACCTCAGATATGCAGATGACACCACCCTTATGGCAGAAAGTGAAGAGGAACTCAAAAGCCTCTTGATGAAAGTGAAAGTGGAGAGTGAAAAAGTCGGCTTAAAGCTCAACATTCAGAAAACGAAGATCATGGCATCTGGTCACATCACTTCATGGGAAATAGATGGGGAAAAAGTGTCAGACTTTATTTTTGGCGGCTCCAAAATCACTGCAGTTGGTGATTTCAGCCATGAAATTAAAAGACATTTACTCCTTGGAAGGAGGGTTATGACCAACCTAGATAGCATATAAAAGCAGAGACATTACTTTGCCAACGAAGGTCCGTCTAGTCAAGGCTATGGTTTTTCCAGTAGTCATGTATGGTTGCGAGAGTTGGACTGTGAAGAAAGCTGAGCACCGAAGAATTGATGCTTTTGAACTGTGGTGTTGGAGAAGACTCTTGAGAGTCCCTTGGACTGCAAGGAGATCCAACCAGTCCATTCTAAAGGAGATCAGTCCTGGGTGTTCTTTGGACTTGCTAAAGCTGAAACTCCAGTACTTTGGCCACCTCATGCGAAGAGTTGACTCATTAGAAAAGACTCTGATGCTAGGAGGGATTGGGGGCAGGAGGAGAAGGAGACAACAGAGGATGAGACGGCTGGATGGCATCACTGACTCGATGGACGTGAGTGTGAGTGAACTCCGGGAGTTGGTGATGGACAGGGAGGCCTGGCGTGCTGCAATTCATGGGGTCGCAAAGAGTTGGACATAATTGAGCGACTGAACTGAAGGTATACCATAAATTATAACTGACTCATCAGTTTGTGAAAAATCTATATGAGAATAAATGATAAGTACAGGCTGCAGTCCATGGGGTCGCTGAGGGTCGGACACGACTGAGCGACTTCACTTTCACTTTTCACTTTCATGCATTGGAGAAGGAAATGGCAACCCACTCCAGTGTTCTTGCCTGGAGAATCCCAGAGATGGGGGAGCCTGGTGGGCTGCCCTCTATGGGGTCGCACAGAGTCGGACACGGCTGAAGCGACTTAGCAGCAGCAGCAGCAACAGTTACTTAAGAAAAGCACAAAGAAGTAATAAGAAGAGGAAGAGGAAGAAGACCTGGGGGAAAGGGTAGTTTACATAGCTGCAGTGTATATGGTCCCTGCTGACATCTACAAAGCATGGAAAATCACAAGCTCATGTAGATTAGAATGAGAAGAGACAAATATACTTTCTAATTCTGAATAGATGCCGAAATCATTAATGAACACTTTGGCTTCAGTAATTCTTGGCAAGAAAAGACAAAGGATCACTTATAACTTGTGGAAGGTGCAACCTATAAGAGGGTGAGAGGAAGTAACCATTTTATAGAGCTGACTCCACTGAATTTCCTAGTTTGCAAAAGAGAGCCAAGGTAAATGATTTCTCATGTTGGGCTGCAACAGCTCTGTCCCTGTCTAGATGGCTGATGCCTATTGGGTCCTCTTAATACAATGGCTTCCAGGCTAAAGCAGTTAAGCTTTACTGCTGAGTCCGTTTCAGTGAGATGAGACTATTGGTCAGTGTATCCCTGTAATGTCAGGATCTACGAGGATGCCTGCATGTGGCTTCATGTGAGCTGGGGGCAACTGGGTTGAATTTGGAGTTCAGCGAATACTGTTGCTTGTAACACCTTCTCGGACTCAAACTCCAGGGAGTTCTAATACAATTTATTTTCTTCTGGTTAGGCTTTCTTTCCAGTAAAATCTCAGGAAATGACAAGTAATTTCCTGGCCAAACTAGTTTTTAGACCACATCTAGAATAATATTACCAATGGTGGAACTGAAAATGTGGGCTTCCCCGATGGCTCAGCAGGTGAAGAATCTGCTTGCACCGAGGGAGACACAGGAGATGTGGGTTTGATCCCTGGGCTAGGAAGAGCCCCTGGAGGAGGAAAACGGCAACCTACTCCAGTATTCTTGCCTGGACAGTCACATGGACAGAGGATCCTGGCTGACTACAGTCCAAAGTGTCGAAAAGAGTCACACATAACTGAGTAACTAAGCTCATGCACATACTTAAAAGTTTGCTAAGGATTTTCTTCTTTTTGTTTTTCACTCCTTCTCCCAGGACAAAGAACCTGCACAGGCAAGTTAGAGGAAGCAATGGGAGGGTAGACAGTACCTGTGCAATATAAACTTATGTATTATGCACTAATCACTCTTGAAAAACTATTCTCTGGAGAAAATGATCACCCCAATTCATTACTTCATACATACAGCTAGTCTTCACTTCTGTTCTGTACCAAAAACATCTTTTCAGCTGCTTTCTTAGGTTATTGTCTGCAAATCAGTACTTGCCTTTGTGCTTGTATTAGAGATCCTCAAGGACATGGATTACAGATGCATCTTGTTTTGTATAGCACCTTTCATCCTGCCACATGAAAACAGGCACATACATTTTTAATGATGGTGATAATGAAGCGACCTAGACCTTGTGCTGGGAAACTTTGACTGTCTATTCCCAAGTAACATTCAGGAGACTCTCTTCCAGAGTCTCTGCCTGAAGCTTTAACATAGCTGAAAGGGTAACTATTCACAGGTACCATGGAATTCAATAGAAGGCAAATGTTCATCACCAGTTCTCCTTCAAATCTCTCTGGATTAACTGTCTGTAATGAACCCGACAGAATCAAGAAAGTGTGTGTGTATTGCAGGCTTAATCAACATTCAGGGTTATCTTCCTCTGTGTCTGGCTAAGGCAGATATCTATTTTTGACAGTCTGGCCAGCATTCCACATCATTTGTTAGCGCGGATTCGATTTCCTGGTAGTGACATATTCAAATGTAACATCTAGATAGGGGCTTGCCGAAGTGTAATCTACATTACCCTAATGGCAGACCTGAAATTGCAGGTGAGGCGTGAGATAAGTGTCATATCATGGACAGGAGAGGAGGCAGGCAGCCTGAGTGACACTGACAGGCATTCTTGTTCTTACTGTGCCTTCTGAGATGCTGCAGTCTTGAGTCTTGTCAAATTAACTCACCCGGAATGCCCCCTAGTGAAACAAACTTGTCTGAACTATTAGGTAATCTTTGTTTCTTGTGTCTGGAAAAATGAAAGCCATCTCTCAGAATACATTAAAAAAAAATGAATTTAGACAGCACCATGACTATAGTCTTTTATTGGTCTGCTGGCTGTAGCAGTAATTCTCAAAGTTGGGTCCCTAAACCAGTACTGTTGGCTTCATCTGGAACTCGTTAGCAATGCATGTTCCTGGGTCCCAGCACTGAACCGCTGAATAAGAACTGAGGTTAAGCCCAGTAATCTTTGTTTTGAGAAGGCTTCCAAGTGAATGCATAATGATGTTTGCAAAACACCAGCTAGCCTATTTTCTTAAGCTATCTGAGCTATTTTTTAAACTATATCAGAGATGATCAGTGAAGTCTCATCCAAACTTATCACATAATGATGCATTTTGTTACAGCATAAAATGCCATTTAAATGTCTCAGCTTTTATGCTTTTCATTGACATCATTGCTTTCCTAAGAAGATGCCAAATTTGTAAAATAAGCCACATTATTACTTTTTGTATATCCTAAGCTAAGGGTCTGTGATAGAACAATGATTAATCTTTAAACTGTGGTCTTGCTGTCCATTCTGGCTTCTTATTGGACACATCTGATTTGTTTCCACTTTTTAATTTTCTCCATGACCATATCTGATCACTGAGCAGCAGGAGAAGACCATGGGCCACAAAATCCTAAATGGAGCTTCTTCCTGAGTTGACTTTTTACAGGGAATGATGTCAAAATGTACATAAAGTCCTAGAGTATGTTAAGTTAAAGGAGAAAAAAATGCAAGTCAGGATATCCCCTCTTCACCACCCCACCTCCAAATCTTAAAAGCTTTCATGATCCAGTAAAATATCCAACTTATAGGGTACTGAGAAAACACTGGAGGTGACAAACAGGTCCCCTGCCTGGAGAGCTCTAAGTGACAGGATCTGTCCATCTTATTCCCCATCTGCCACTCGTTGTGTTTCTTCATTCCCTGTCTTCAGAGTGATTGCATTTCTCTCCACATTTATAAAATTTAGTTTGTTATTAAGATTCTTCCTTCATAATGGTGCCTCATATCTATTTGGCAATTGGCTTGATCATCACCTTTAGTTTCAGTTACTTAAAAATTTCTTTGGAATTTTAAATGCAGTATTCTAGCCATAATTGTCACATCAGCTTCTGTGCAACTTCTTTGTGTTTGATTAACTGATTGTTTACTTTTTTGTTCTGAATGTTGTCACTTTTTGGGTTTCCCCTCGGTTTGTCTCATTCCATCTGTTTACCTGTCCATTTATTGTTTAATTAATTTTTATTGGAGTAAAAATTAATTTCACAATATTTTACATGTTGTGTTAGTTTCTGCTTTACAGCAAAGTGAATCAGTTATATGTATACATACATTCCCTTTTTTTTTTTTGATTTCCTTCCCATTTAGGTCACCACAGAGCACTGAGCAGAGTTCCTTGAGCTATAGTAGGTTCTCACTAGCTATCTATATTATAGATAGTTTCAATAATGTTATATATGTCAATTCCAGGTTCCCAATTCATCCACCACCCTCTCCCATCTTGGTCTTCATATGTTTGTTCACTGTATCTCTGTCTCTATTTCTGCCCTGCAAATAAGATCATCTGCACCATTTTTTACAGTCCACGTGTATGCATTAATATACCATATTTGTTTTTCGCTTTCTGACTTACTTCAGTCCATATGACATGCTCTAGGTCCATCCATGTCTCTTCAAATTACCCGATGTCCTCTTATTTTCTGACAAATAATCCCTCTGCCTCTTCTTCTTTGCACGTACCTCTCTCCAACATGCCTGATTCCCACTCTAGTTTTGCTCGGATCTTGTGTGAGTAGCTCAAAGTTAGACCATTCAGCAGATTCCAATATCATGAAAGACGCCTTTTTCCATTATATTTTTCCTGGATTTTTCACGAATTAGTCATATTTTTTATGAATTGGTCATATTTTTTACATTATTAACACTCCTGTACTCCTACAAAATGATGGCTCTTCAATGTACCCTACTATACACAGAAGCTCTTGACTTGGATTCAAGTTTTTCTACTTGATATTGCCTTTTGCCTGTTATTTCCTCTTTACAGACTAAACTTGACTGGCTCACAACAAATTAGTGAAACAAGCCTAGTGGTATTTTGGCTTCAACTGCCTCCTTTTACTTGACAAATCACAGTAGCCCAATGGTCACCACTGTGTACAGTGTACCCTGAATAGGACAGCATGCATGCTAAGCCCCTTCAGTCGTGTCCGACTCTTTGTGACCCTATGGACTGTAGCCTGCCAGGTTCCTCTATCCATAGGGATTCTCCAGGCAAGAATACTGAAGTGGGTTTTCATGACTTCCTTCAGGGGATCTTCCCAACCCAGGGATCGAACCCACATCTCCTGCATCCCCTGCATTGGCAGGTAGATTCTTGACCACTAGCGCCACCTGGGAAGCCTGTAGGGACAGCAGCCTGCAGCACAGCTTGTATGTACAGCAGTGTGGTAGTTGCTTTCTGTGTTCCTGGTTACACGAAGGCTCCAGGCTGATTGGCTGTCAAAGAAGCAGCTGTTGAGAAGCTGTGGATGTTAAACACTGATGGAATTCATCTCTGTTACAATCATATCTAGCTTGTCCTTATAAAGAAAAACAAAAAGTTCTGCTTGGTGTTGTCTTGCCTCAGGAAATGAAGAAAGGACAGCAAATGAGAGCTTATTCAGGAAGACCGAGCACTGGGATTAAAAATTAAGATTGAAAACCTCATGCTCAGAACTTCCTTGGTGGTCCAGTGGCTAAGACTCTGCACTCCCAATGCAGAGGGCCTAGATTCAATACCTGGTCAGGGGACTAGATCCTGCAGGCTACAACTAAACAGAGTTTGCATACAACAGCTAAACATCCCCATGCCACAAAAGAAGATCAAAGATCCTGCTTGCCGTAACCAAAATCCAGTGCAGATAAATAAATAAATTTTTTTAAAGAAAGAAACCCTCATACTCATCAGGAAGATCTGAACTAAAGAATATTTTGATTTCTGGTATAGCTAAATTTTACTTATTACCCTCAGAAAACTTTGTACTGATAATATCTGAGTTCCTGAGTCTCTGAGTCTTGGGAAAAAAGGAAGAAAATGAGAGACCAGCAATCTTTTCTGAGCTATGAGCCTTGGGGTGGAGGGTGATGAACCTCGGTGGCCCTGCTTGTGTTGGACAGTCGAGGAGGGAGATTTTGAAGACTGAGCATTTGTCATAAAACAAGACTGCCAGGCCTGTATGCAGCATAACTGAATGCCTTTTTTGAGACTTAAAATGGCCCAGACTAGCACCATCTACTAGAAATGTAATGTGAACCACATATGTAATTTTAAATATTTTAGAAGTCATATTAAAATATGGGAAAATAATTATTATTTTAATTACAATAATTTTTCTTATTCACCCAAATATAAAATTAAGGTCTCATATATAATCAGTGGAAAAAGTTTTTAATGAAATCTTTTCAATGATTTTTATTTGAACTAAGTTTTTGAAATCCAGTGTGCATTTTAAACTTACAGTAGATCTCAATTCAGAGTAACTGTAATTTGAGCGCTCAGGAGCACATGTGTCTAGTGGCCCCCGTACTGGGCACTGGTGGTCAAGATGCTATAGATCCTCCATTGAACAGGCAACTGGAGAAAGAAGTCCTATTATGGCTATGTCTACTGTAATAATAAAGCAAACTACTCAAGCATTGTGACTTGGGAAAATAGACAGTTAATGTACATCCTTATTTTACAATGGGCTCAATAAATAAATATCTTAGTAGTCATAGAATGCATGATATTATGAATTTTCTATTTGCTTGATCATGTGGTTAGGTTAGAGAGAACAGGAACAAACAGTGCCTTTCGAGTTAATTTTTTTCACTAACTTGATTATCTGGAAAAATGTGCTATATCTTGAAAGCTCAAATGGGCTTTGCCTACATGTAATAATACAATGTGCAGTTATAGCATCAAGAGTAAAATCTACCAATGGATTAATTTAATCCGATTCAACTCTAACCAGTTCAATTAGGCTATGTACATAGTGATAAAACTTTCAGTCACATTAGTTATTTCATTATCCAACTAGAGAATTCAGCCAATAGTTTTATCTGATAAAACTTTTCAGTTATGGTTTATAGCTACAAGATTCCCATATAATGAGGACTTGCAATCCACTCACTCCACAATATTTGGCTGGATAGATCACCCACCCCCCACCCCCCTATTCAAATAATTGCCTTGAAACATAATAGTGCTTCATCTATTCAAGGACAAAAATGCAAAATCCTATAATACTTAGAATAGTTTCTAAAGATGTTATCATTCAGTGGTCTTCAAATGTGGGCTGGGGATGGGGCACACAAGGAGTATTAAAATACTGGAAAGTAGTCAAAGATTTTCCAGGGCACAGTTTTAAGAAATATAATTTTTAAATTCTCAGTAACAGGTATATCCAACTCAAGAAAAGTTTATCTGGTAAATTGTTTGAATGTTTTAACCTCTTTTTTTCTTACAAAAGGAAGATACTATATAGGGATTGTTAATCTTCATATAGTACATGACTTTACTACATAAAATATTTAGGGCACTAAACAGGGAATATTCATTTCATGGGAAATCAGGATCCTATAATCTTACAGGGTTCCTTCTAGCTTTCTGTTTTAGAGTACAAATTTCTTTTAAGAAAGAAACCTAATACCTTTTAAGAAAGGTATTAGGTGGTTTTTTTTTTTTTTTTTTTTTTGCCTGATCTCACTTCTTTTTTTCAAATTTTGATATTTTGTTCATCATGCATGATATGAAATTTTCATTTAAAACTATTACATTGAACCATTCTTTACCTTTTAAAAAATTTAAACATAGATAATTCTGCAAACAAAAAAAAGATCTTTCTACAGAATCAAAATTTTTTTTAATTTTTAAATTTATTTTTAAACTTTTTATTTTGTATTGTAGCATAGCCAATTAACAATGTTGTAATAGTTTCAGGTCGACAGTAAAGGGGCTCAGGCGTCCTATGCATGTATCCATTCTGTCCCAAAAATCCCCTCCCACCAGGCTGCTACATAATATTAAGCCTAGTTCCCTGATAATATTAAGCCAGTAGGTCCTTATTGGTTATTTTTATTAATATTATTTTTTAAACTTTTAATTTTTTATTAGAGTGTAGCAAATTATCAAAGCTGTAATAGCTTCAGGTGAACAGCCATACATATACATGTATCCATTCTCCCCCAAACTCTCCTTCCATCCAGGCTGCCACATTAGCAGAGTTCTATGTGCTGTGCAATAGGTCCTAGTTAGTTATCCATTTTAAATAGCACTGTGTACATTTCGATCTCAAACTCCCTAACTATCTCTTCCCCACTTCTGCCTCCCCCCCAACAACCGTAAGTTTGTTCTCTAAGGTCTGTATGTCTGTTTTTAAAATAAGTTTATTCATAATCATTTCTTTTTAGATTCTGCTTAACACGAAGTAGTAGAGTTTGGATGATAAAATGACCCAGGTTCATGTGGTAGACAGAATTTTAACCCCTGTGATCTTTGTCCCCTACTGCTAAGTACATGTATGTTATAGCAAAAAGGACTTTGCAAGTGAAATTATGGTGAATAATCTCAAGAAAGGAAGATTACTCCCAGATTATCTGAGTGGGCCTAATGTCATCTCTTGTGCCCTCAAAAGTGGAAGAACACTGAATGTTCTTGGACCACAATCAGGGTCCTTCTCTCAACTGCTATTTCAACACAGAAGAGTCAATTAGAAAGATGCAATGACTGAAGAAGTGGTAGGAGACTTTCAAAGAGTGAGAGAGATTTAACCTGTCTAACTGGTTCTGAGATAAGGGGAGTGAAAGCACAGAATCTTATCCACTAGATCTCCAGGAAATTCCCAGATAGGTACTTTTTTTAGCCACTAATTCCATGGTATTCTTTACAGCAGCAATAGAAAGATAATTTAGGATGAAAATGATCATTTGTTTTAAAAAATTTGCTGATGGAATCTCTTGACCTTTGTTAAAGAATGAATTTGTGTTAAGGGACAACCTTGTGAAAAAAAGCAAAGAAATATTAGAAAACAATATTGACTACTTTTTTTTCACATATAAATATAAGCAATTATTTTCAACTGTCCTTAAGAAAGCACCACTGTTAGAAAAGAGGCTTTGATTTCATGAATGGGTTAGCAACACAGAATAATTTTTTTCTTATTTTTCTTTTCTTGTAAACTAATTTTTATAGGAATATTAATTTATTTACAATGTTATGCTAGTTACTGCTGTCAGCAAAATGAATCGGTTATACATATACATATGCAAGCATGCTTGCTCAGTCGTGTCCAACTCTTTGAGACCCCATGAACTGTACGTAGCTTGCCAGTTTCCTCTGCCCATGGAATTTTCCAGGCAAGAATACTGGCATGGGATTGCCATTTCCTTCTTTGGGGGAACATCCCAACCCAGGGGTTGAACCCATATCTCTTGCATGTCTTGCATTGGCAGGTGGATTCTTTACCACTGCACCTCTTGGGAGGCCCACATATACATATACCTACTCTTTTTAAGATTCTTTTCCCATGTGGGCCGTTACAGAGTGTTGAGAAGAGTTCCCGATGCTATACAGTAGGTCTTTGTTAGATATTTATGTGAATATATATAGCAGTGTGTATATGCCAATCCAAATAGAATTTATTGGACTATTTTCTAGGATTATCAACATTTCATGATATCCTGGATAAAAACTCATACAGAAAACTTTCTTTTGATTTTTTTTCAGATTTCTTATGTTTTGTTCACTAAAATAGTTAAAATTTATTTTAATAAATCCTTATGCCAATTAGGGAAATACTCATTTTATTTAATTGTTTACAATGTTTAATATTTTTATGTACAGTTGACTTACAATACAGCATTCAATATTTTAATCCTACTAAAACTGCTAGCTCTAATGACAGCTAGATTTTAGCAGCATTTATATTTGTTTATCTTATGTTACATATATAGGAAATGCTTGAGCATCACTTATCTCTTTAAAATTGAAATTTTCTCATTACCAATGAAATATTATTGTTATTTTTCATAAGCAATCATAATATGTAATTTAGGAGGTAACTGGATTTAGATGAAGTCATGGGGAGGTACACTCATGATGAGATTAGTGCCCTTATAAGAAGAAGAAGGTACAGAACAATCTCTCTCCAAGTACACACTGAATAAAGGTCATGTGAGTACACAAAAAGAATTTGGCCATTTCCAAACCAAAAAGAAAGCTCTCACCAAAACTGAATTTGCTAGCACCTTGATCTTGGACTTCTATCCTCCAGAAATGTGAGAAATAAACGTCAACTGTTTAAGCCATCCAGCCTATGGCATTTTGTTATAGTAGCTCAACTAAGACACTGCCTTGCCTTACAATAATGGAATTGATAATACCTAGTCAAAGATGGGCAGATCCAGTTCTACCATCACTTCATGCTCCAAGGTCAGATAATCAGCTCATTTAGGCCCCAAAGCATACTGCTGCTGCTGCTAAGTCGCTTCAGTCATGTTTGACTCTGTGCGACCCCATGGACTGCAGCCTCCCAGGCTCCTCCATCCATGGGATTTTCCATGCAAGAGTACTGAAGTGGGTTGCCATTGCCTTCTCCGCAAAGCATACTAGGAGCTATTTTAAAACATGTAGTATTTTCTTGTCCCAGAATACATTGCCTTGCTTCAGATTCTTAAGGATCTTCATTATGACTCCCTTACTAACAAGTTGATTCTAGCAACATTAGCTTACGCTTAGTTTGAATATCTAGCCTGAGTGGCAGAACAGCTAATAATATAGCCCAGAATTGCTGCAGTTTTTGCTCACATTTTCCTAGTTCAGTTCAGTCACTCAGTCGTGTCTCTTTGTGACCCCATGAATCGCAGCACACCAGGCCTCCCTGTCCATCACCAACCCACAGAGGTTATTCAAACTCATGTCCATTGAGTCGGTAATGCCATCGAGCCATCTCATCTTCTGCTGTACCCTTCTCCTCCTGCCCCCAATTCGCCCCGCATCAGGGTCTTTTCCAATGAGTCAACTCTTCACATGAGGTGACCAAAATACTGGAGTTTCAGCTTCAGCATCAGTCCTTCCAATCAACACCAAGGGCTGATCTCCTTTAGGAAGGACTGGTTGGATCTCCCTGCAGTCCAAGGGACTCTCAATAGTTTTCTCCAACACCACAGTTCAAAAGCTTCAATTCTTTGGTGCTCAGCTTTCTTCACAGTCCAACTCTCACATCCATACATGACCACTGGAAAAACCATAGCCTTGACTAGAAAGACCTTTGTTGGCAAAGTAATGTCTCTGCTTTTCAATATGCTGTCTAGGTTGGTCATACCTTTCCTTTCAAGGAGTAAGTGTCTTTTAATATCATGGCTTCAATTACCATCTGCAGTGATTTTGGAGCTCCCCAAAATAAAATCTGACACTGTTTCCACTGTTTCCCCATCTATTTCCCATGAAGAGATGGACCAGATACCATGATCTTAGTTTTCTGAATGTTGAGCTTTAAGCCAACTTTTTCACTCTCCTCTTTCACTTTCATCAAGAGGCTTTTGAGTTCCTCTTCACTTTCTGCCATAAGGGTGGTGTCATTGGCATATCTGAGGTTATTGATATTTCTCTTGGCATACTTAATTCCAGCTTGTGCTTCTTCCAGCCCAGTGTTTCTCATGATATACTCTGCATATAAGTTAAATAAGCAGGGTGACAATATACAACCTTGACGTACTCCTTTTCTTATTGGAACCAGTCTGTTGTTCCGTGACAAGTTCTAACTGTTGCTTCCTAACCTGCATATAGGTTTCTCAAGAGGCAGGTCAGGTGGTCTTGTATACCTATCTCTTTCAGAATTTTCCACAGTTTATTGTGATCCACACAGTCAAAGGCTTTGGCATAGTCAATAAAGCAGAAATATATGTTTTTCTGGAACTCTCTTGCTTTCTTGATGATCCAGTGGATATTGGCAATTTGATCTCTGGTTCCTCTGCCTTTTCTAAAACCAGCTTGAACATCAGGAAGTTCACGGTTCATGTATTGCTGAAGCCTGGCTTGGAGAATTTTGAGCATTACTTTACTAGTGTGTGAGATGAGTGCAACTGTGTGGTAGTTTGAGCATTCTTTAGCATTGCCTTTCTTTGGGATTGGAATGAAAACTGACCTTTTCCAGTCCTGTGGCCACTGCTGAGTTTTCCAAATTTGCTGGCATATTGACACTTTCACAGCTTCATCTTTCAGGATTTGAAATAAGTAGTGATGCTTTCTAAGGCCCACTTGACTTCACATTCCAGGATGTCTGGCTCTAGGTGAGTGTCGTGATTATCTGGGTCATGAAGATATTTTTTGTACAGTTCTTCTGTGTATTCTTGCCACCTCTTCTTAATATCTTCTGCTTCTCTGAGGTCCATACCATTTCTGTCCTTTATCCCATCTTTGCATGAAATGTTCCCTTGGTATCTCTAATTTTCTTGAAGAGATCTTTAGTCTTTCCCATTCTGTTGTTTTCTTCTGTTTCTTTGCATTGATCGCTGAGGAAGGCTTTCTTATCTCTCCTTGCTATCCTTTGGAACTCTGCATTCAGATGCTTATAGCTTTTCTTTTTTCCTTTGCTTTTCACTTCTCTTCTTTTCACAGCTATTTGTAAGGCCTCCCCAGACAGCCATTTTGCTTTTTTGCATTTCTTTTCCATGGTGATGGTCTTGATCCCTGTCTCCTGTATAATGTCACGATCCTCTGTCCATAGTTCATCAGGCACTCTATCTATCAGATCTAGGCCCTTAAATCTATTTCTCACTTCCACTGTATACTTACAAGGGATTTGATTTAGGTCATACCTGAATGGTCTAGTGGTTTTCCCTACTTTCTTCAATTTAAGTCTGAATTTGGCAATAAGCAGTTCATGATCTGAGCCACAGTCAGCTCCTGGTCTTGTTTTTGCTGACTGTATAGAGCTTCTCCATCTTTGGCTGCAAAGAATATTATCAATCTCATTTCAGTGCTGACCATCTGGTGATGTCCATGTGTAGAGTCTTCTCTTGTGTTGTTCGAAGTGGGTGTTTGCTATGACCAGTCAGTTCTCTTGGCAAAATTCTATTAGCCTTTGCCCTGCTTCTTTCTGTATTCCAAGGCCAAATTTGCCTGTTAACCCAGGTGTTTCTTGACTTCCTACTTTTGTATTCCATTCCCCAATAATGAAAAGGACATCTTTTCTGGGTGTTAGTTCTACTTCACAGTCCATGCGTCATCTAATCCTGTTTCTTAACCCACAAGATTCACCCTTAAAGATCCATTCTTCTGGGCCCTGGCAGTATATACAGGCAGTGTCTGTAATTCCTTCAGGGTAGTGAGTGATTTTTTTTTGTTAAAAAGAATTGTACTTGCCTACCTGGGATTTGTTGAGACCTGACTCTGAGTGCTAGTCTGAAAGCAATAAGGGTGGTATGTGAAAAATTTAAGAAGAAAAACTGTACTTTATAAATTGCTGTCAAAGATTTTTCCATCTTCTATTGTTTGCCTTAGGTTGGCAGATGATTTCTTGAGAGTTTTTAAAATTGAGGCTTTCAAGGCATTTAAGAAAAACTGCCATTAAAAAAGCCTACTTTAAAATCCTTAAATTTATCACAGCTCCATATAGTTTACATGCTACATCCCCCATATCACACCTTCCAGAAGTAGTTCATTGCAATTCATCTCAGGTGAAAGCCTCACTAATCGTGATATGTCCAGTGGTGGGGTCTTTCTCCAGAACCTCATCCTGAGACTTTTTATTGCTGCTTTTCTTACCAACTGTTTTAGCCTGGGTTCCCTAGAAAGCAGAGCTACTCTTTTAGGAACTTCAACCCCAGGAAGCAAGAGAAATGAAACAAGTCAGAGTCATAGGAAGAAACAATATGAGAAGCATGATCAAGCTGGATACCACAGAGTGCAATGATCCCTCAATCTATTGTGACAGTTTTTCAAGAAGTTATGTACACTATTATCTCAGGACTGTCTGCCCATGGGGAGAAGGAAGAATTTATCTACACTACACCATTTCCTGTTGGTTAAAATTGCCCCAGGGTTATTAGCTCCCTGCCTCTTCCGTGTTATACGTGTATGGTATCTAAGGAGGATCAGTGACAATCGGAAGTTCCGTAATGAAACTGAAAATTTAACATCATGGGTATGAGACTAAGCTCTGCCTGGTGCACCTGCATGAAACTCATCGGGGTTCACACAGAGTAGGTACCTGAAATAAAAATCAGATAAACAGTGAAATGGTTCATGAAATATGTCTGGTGTATTCATCAACATTCATTGTTATGTTTTAGAAAAGCAAGGCCCATAGAAGTAAATGCCTTGCTCAAGTTCTTACGTTAGAAAAATTAGAGAAAGCTGACCTTTCCTATAGGATCAACAGGAACTAAATTTTGTGCTCTGTCTTCTGGTAGCAGGGCTTTAGAGCACCACATACTTGTGTTTTTCAATAGTCCCAATCAGATTAGCATATGGTAAAGCAAAACCCCCATATTTATAACCTAAAGGAAAATGATGAAGAAATATATTTTAAAAGGAAAAGGGAAAATTTTGTGGACTTATTTATAACTATGTGGTCAATTATGTGGAATCCTGGCTCAAGACCCTTTCAAGGGCAGGGAAAAAGTCTAAAATGGAGTAGTTAATTTTATCTTAATTTGAGAACGCTAGGAGGAAATGGCAACCCACTCCAGTGTTCTTGCCTGGAGAATCCCAGGGACGGGGGAGCCTGGTGGGCTGCCGTCTATGGGGTCACACAGAGTCGGACCCGACTGAAGCGACTTAGCAGCAGCAGCAGCAGTCGGAGGAATTCTACTAGTTCATTTTGATGAATCTGATATAATAAATCATTTCAGGCCCCATGGGGATATATGTTCTTTTGTAAGGACTTCCAGAGAGAATCCCATTCATTAAGAGGAAAGGAATTTAGCAATTGTTGAGTGCTTTACTATGTGCAACCAGAGATGTTCATCCTTTAATACACCTCACACACACACAAAGGTTCTATGTATATCTAAAATTCCAATTGTTCAGGGGCAGAAAAAATCACTAATTTGCCTTATATGACAACTTTCTCTACAGCAAGCCCTAAATGTATTAAGATCCTTGAGGCAACAAGGGAGCAGACATAAGAGCTGTGAGCCTCTGCATTGGAAGTGGGCTCAAAAAGAAGTCAAGCACCTACAGTGAATAAGCCCAGGAAATACAGGTGGCACTTTGGAGTCCTGGAACACTGGATTTGCAGCTGGCTACCCATGTTGATTTCAGCACACTGAGTTCGCTGGTCTAACGGCTGCCTAATGAGCTGATGAATGTCTCCAATTTTTCAGCACCTGGACCAACCATTGAAAGTTGAAAGAAAGACATTTTTGAGGAAAGATAGTTATGTTGCATTTAGGTTTTTAGAAACCAAAATGGATTACTTATTAAGTTTTAAATACATATTTGAATTAAAATTTTCATTCTAATTGTAGACTCACATGAAGTTATAAGAATTAATACAGAGAGCTCCTATGCACACTTTACTCAGTTTTTCCCAATGGGAACATCTT
The DNA here is from genome assembly GCF_029378745.1 of Bos indicus. Lineage (NCBI taxonomy): Eukaryota > Metazoa > Chordata > Mammalia > Artiodactyla > Bovidae > Bos > Bos indicus. The sequence continues at coordinate 57,634,906 of NC_091761.1, read as the reverse complement.
AAAAAATTGTCTTCCAATACCACAACCGGGCTTTCCTGGTGGCTCAGCTGGTAAAGAATCTGCCTGCAATGTGGGAGACCTGGGTTCGATCCCTGGATTGGGAAGATCCCTTGGAGAAGGGAAAGGCTACCCACTCCAGTATTCTGGTCTGGAGAATTCCATGGACTGTCCACTGGGTCGCAAAGAGTCGGACACGACTGGGCGACTTTTACTTCACTTCATCACAACCAGGATATTGTCAGGGTTACTGTCAAGACACAGTGATCACCACAAATCACTCATGTTGCTCTTTTATAACCACTCAAACTTCCTTCCCTGGAGAAGGCAATGGCACCCCACTCCAGTACTCTTGCCTGGAAAATTCCATGGAAGGAGGAGCCTGGTGGGCTGCCGTCTATGGGGTCGCACCAAGTCGGGCATGACTGAAGCGACTTAGCAGCAGCAGCGGCAAACTTCCTTCCTTGCGCATGCCCATCTTTGACCCTGAATCTGTTCTCCATTCATGGGATTTTGTGGTTTCAATAATGTTATGTAAATGGAATCTTACAGTAAGTGACCTCTTGGGATTGTCTTTTTTCACTTAGCCTAGTTCTCTGGAGATTCATCCTGATTCTTGCATGTATCAATAGTTCTTCCATTTTAATTGCTGAGTAGTAGTTAATGGTATGGACATGTCAGTTTGTTTACTTGTTCACCTTTGGAAGGACATTTGGATTTTTTTTTTCCAGTTCTTGTTTAATAAGAATAGAATTGCTATAAGCATTTTTTATACAGATTTTTGTGCAAACACAGGCTTTATTTCTCTGGAAAAAATACCTAAGGGTGAAATTCTTGATTCTTATGCTAGGTTCTTCTTTTCTTTTTTTTAAAAGAAACTTACATTTCCAACAGCAATGTGTAAGTAATCCAGTTTCTCTGCATCCTTGCTAGCATTTGAAGCTGACATAATTTTATATTTTAGCCATTAATGATAGGTGTATGGCACTATCCCATTTTGGTTTTAGCAGATACGTGGTGCAGAAATATTTTCTCCTACTCTATAGGTTGTCTTTTCATCTTCTTAAAGAAAATTTTTAGAGTAAAGATTTAAATCTTGATGAAGTCCAATTATCAACTTTTTCTTCAGGTGGATTGTGCTTTTGTTGTCAATAATTCTTTTTTCTAGCCTTAGATCTGAAAATCTTCTCCTATTTAAAAAAATACTTTGTAGCTTTATAGCTTATAGTTAAGTCTATGACTCATTTTGAGTTAGCTTTTGTATAAAGTGTGAGAGTGAGGTTAAGGGTCTTCCATACCCTCCCATCTATCCTCTATTGAATTGTGTTTGCATTTTCATCATATTTGTGTTGAAGGCTTTTGTGTTGGTCTATTTTTGGTTTCTCTGTTCTGTTCATCTGTGTATTCATCTCTATACAAATACCACACAGTCTTGATGCCATAGCTATGAAATATATCTTGAAATCAGGTTTTTTGATTCCTTCTATTTTATTCTTTTGCAAAAATTTTTCAGCTTTTTTATTTTTCATGTTTCCATATACATATATATATTAGAATAATCTTGTCTATCTCTTGTCTATCTAATAATCTTGTCTATCTAATCTCTCTGTATCTATCTATATAAAGATTATTCTATATCTATAGAATAATCTTGTCTATATCTCAAAAAAGTATTGCTGAAAATTTGATGGGAAATATGTTGAATCTCTATATCAATTTGAAGATAATTGACATCTTTACACTATGTTTAGTCTTTCAATGAATACAATATGTCTTTCCCTTTACTTAGATCTTTGATTTCTGTCATCAGTATTGTATAGTTTTCAACATACAAGTCTTACACATTTTTGGTAAATTTACACTTGTGTTTTTTTTTCCTTTTTTTTTTAGTAACTGTAAATCATTAAAAATTTTAGTTTCAGTTCCATGCATTCATTGTAAGTATAGAAAAACAATTGGCATTTTTTAATTTAAATTTTTAAATTTTTTTTTTGTTTTTTAACTCTTTATAATGCTGTGTTGGTTTCTGCCCTACCAATGATGCAAATCAACCATAATTATACATTTAGCCCATGACTCTGGAGCCTTCCTCCCCTCCTCCACCTCATCCCTCCAGGCCATCACAGAGTGCCAGGCCCCCTTGATACACAGCAACTTCTCACCAGCTGTCCATCTTACACCTTAGAGTGTACATGTGTTGATGCTACTTTCTCCATTTGTCCCACTCTCTCCCTCTCCTACTGTGTCCACAAGTCCATTCTCTACATCTGCGTCTCCATTCCTTTCCTGAAAATAGGTTCATCAATACCATCTTTCTAGATTTTGTGTATATACAGGTGGCCAATAAACACGTGAAAAGATGCTCAACATCACTACTTCTTAGAGACATGCAAATTAAAACTGCAGTGAGGTATCACTTCACACCAGTCAGAATGGCCATCATCAAAAAATCTACAACAATAAATGCTGGAAATGCAATTCACTTTTAAATGTTACACTTAGGTTTTTAAAAATATCAACAGTCCTCACAACAATCCTATGTATTACATACTTCTATTGTGTCATTTTATAAATGTGAAAACTGAGTGGAAGAATGAGGTACATGCCAAATCAGTTGCTACTGCTATATAACAAACGACTTCAAGTTTCCAATGGTTTGAAATAGTCATTTTTTGTCATGTATTGTCCAGTTCCCTGGGAATTGCATAGTTTTTGCCTTTGGCCAGTGGGCTAGCAGAAGAATGTTTTTCTCACAAAAATGACAAAAGAACAAGAGGGCAAGCCCAACAATGCAAACACGTGTCACATCTCTGCCTGTATCATAGCTGCTGACATCTTATTGGTGAAAGCAAGATATACACCATGACCTGGCAGCAGTGGGACAGAGTGATCTATTCTACCTCAATGAGGAGAAAATATAACTTGTCACAGGGTGAGGATACAGAGACAGATGAAATATTAGGGCCAATAATTCAGTCTTCTCCATGTACACACGATCAGCTCTTAGTAAGTGGAATTGTTAAGGCAGGAGCCAGATCTGTCTGAATTTAAAGTATATTTATTATCTTTTAGACAATCAATGTATTCCTAAATCAATAGAGTAAAATGATCACAGGGTAGGCAATATTTATTGAATAAAGGAATGAATGAAGCATCCAATTCTGCCTCTTGCTAAAATATATTTTAGTATGTAGATAAAAAGATATGCAGATACAAATGTAATTTTTGCAACAGTAATACAAAATTTCTTATCAGGTAAGAATGCTTATTTGTCTTCCCAGGTGGCACCAGTGGTAAAGAAATCACCTGCCAGTGCAGGAGACCTAAGAGAGGAAATTTTGATTCCTGAATCAGGAAGATCCCCTGAAGGAGGGCATGACAACACACTCCAGTATTCTTGCCTGGAGAATCTCATGGACAGAGGAGCCTGGTGGGCTACTGTCCATAGGGTCATAGAGTCAGACATGACTGAAGCGACTTGGCATGCATGCAAGCAAGACTACTTGTTAATTACTCTGCTTCATGTTTTATTCCTTCAGTACCCTAAGGTCCTCTGATCATGCTGTGTTATGGGACCTGAAAGTCTAACTTCATCAGAGTCACAGTGCAGTTGTTTTCAGACTTCAGTAACTAATGTTCTCTCTGACATTGTTCTGCCTTCTACTTCACACCATTCTCCAGCAAACAGTGTTCTCATCAAAGATCCCTGCATTTGCATTACCTGCTCATCTCCCAATGTTTTCCAAAGACCTTTCCAAAAGTCCTTTTAGGAGGTTGTCTTTAATGTGTGCATTGCTTTTACAAGCCACTTGCGTGTTTTTAACAAGTTCTGTAATTGCTCTCATATGGAAGAAATCTCTATTTAATATTCAGGGAGTGCAATTAGTACGAAAGAATGTCAGAATGAGAGAACTGAATGACATTTCTTCAACCTGATTGTCCAAAATGGATGAGTATTTCAGAGTGGGTTTTTTTTTTCCCCCTTCTTTTTTTCTTTTAAGAGGAGGTTGGTAGTTTCTGAGGACAAAACTTGTGGAGGACCCTTGAGTACTATGGAACCAATTGTTTGATGTGTATTTACATGTGACACAGCAGAAAGCATTACTAATTGCTAGATGATAATAGACCCTAGTATTGTCTTCAGAATATTAGAATGATGGTGTTTTAGTAGATCATCGAGAATTTATTTTATGCAGGAAATTGATGGAAAGCACATGTGATTTTGATCTGGGTATCTTTTTATTCTGTCTCAATAAGCTCAATCAATGGTGTCTTGACTAAAAATAACACCAGATGAGGTGGAAACACAATATCCTAGCCTGTGAATGTCATCAGGAATATCGATTAATAAACCAAGATAATTGAGCTTATTTAAATTGATATGGGAAGACCTACCTTCCTTTTCATTCTTGTATTGCCAACAGATACAATAAGTTATCAGCAGCTGAGAATATAAAATTTAGCAAATTAAATTTCTGTATGAATACTTTGATAGAAAAAAAAAACAAAAACAAAAACAGCAACTATATAGCTCATCAATGACCAAAGTAGATTTTTGGCTAATTTTGCTAAGCATTTTGAACATTATTATTCATATGCTTATTGCTTATTAACAGTTTTCAAGTGATGTAAGTATATAACTGGAAGAGAAGCAAACCCACTCCACACTGAGTTCTTTTTAAAATCAGCAATTATTTATTCTGAAGCTTTATCTCAGGTAACTGATGTTTCAAAGCTGTCACTGTGGCTCTGAGTCACTTACTATTTCTTCGTAAGGGAACCTGGTTCTTTTATGTTAACTGTTAACTCTGAATTACTACTCAGTTGCCATCCATCTGAAAAATAGATTTCATTTGCAACTTTTGCCAGTTTACACAAGTCACTTTGAAACTTATTACACAAACATCCATTTGGGCCATGGACTGGGCTTTCTTCAGATGAAGAGACCCTTCCTGATGTTAAAGCTGGTTTTAGAAAAGGCAGAGGAACCAGAGATCAAATTGCCAACATCCGCTGGATCATAGAAAAAGCAAGAGAGTTCGAGAAAAACATCTATTTCTGCTTTATTGACTATGCCAAAGCCTTTGACTGTGTGGATCACAATAAACTGTGGAAAATTCTGAAAGAGATGGGAATACCAGACCACCTGATCTGCCTCTTGAGAAATGTGTATGCAGGTCAGGAAGCAACAGTTAGAACTGGACATGGAAAAACAGACTGGTTCCAAATAGGAAAAGGAGTTCGTCAAGGCTGTATATTGTCACCCTGCTTATTTAACTTCTATGCACAGTACATCATGAGAAACGCTGGACTGGAAGAAACACAAGCTGGACTCAAGATTGCCAGGAGAAATATCAATAACCTCAGATATGCAGATGACACCACCCTTATGGCAGAAAGTGAAGAGGAACTCAAAAGCCTCTTGATGAAAGTGAAAGTGGAGAGTGAAAAAGTTGGCTTAAAGCTCAACATTCAGAAAACCAAGATCCTGGCATCCGGTCCCACCACTTCATGGGAAATAGATAGGGAAACAGTGGAAACAGTGTCAGACTTTATTTTTTGGGGCTCCTAAATCACTACAGATGGTGACTGCAGCCATGAAATTAAAAGACGCTTACTCCTTGGAAGGAAAGTTATGACCAACCTAGATAGCATATTCAAAAGCAGAGACATTACTTTGCCAACAAAGGTTCGTCTAGTCAAGGCTATGGTTTTTCCAGTGGTCATGTATGGATGCGAGAGTTGGACTGTGAAGAAGACTGAGCGCCAAAGAATTGATGCTTTGAACTGTGGTGTTGGAGAAGACTCTTGAGAGTCCCTTGGACTGCAAGGAGATCCAACCAGTCCATTCTAAAGGAGATTAGCCCTGGGATTTCTTTGGAAGGACTGATGCTAAAGCTGAAACTCCAGTACTTTGGCCACCTCATGCGAAGAGTTGACTCATTGGAAAAGACCCTGTTGCTGGGAGGGATTGGGGGCAGGAGGAGAAGGGGACAACAGAGGATGAGATGGCTGGATGGCATCACTGACTCGATGGACGTGAGTCTGAGTGATCTCCAGGAGTTGGTGATGGACAGGGAGGCCTGGTGTGCTGCGATTCATGGGGTCGCAAAGAGTCGGACACGACTGAGCGACTGATCTGATCTGATCTGATCATGTAAAACTGGGGAGAGTATTTCAGAAAAATATATTAAATGAAGGGTGAGGGAAGCAAATGACCAAAGCAAGTGCACTTATATAAGACCAACAAAACAGACTGACAGAAAATGCAGACTGATGTTCTTCACTGTACTAAAAAAGACGTTTTATTTGTGAAATGAATTAAATAAAATTCTTAAAAATTGTATATGGTGGGTGCCTATGTCTTCTGTGATCAAACACATAACTAAAATCTGAAAATCTCAATTGTATATCTAATGGACATAATTTTCTTTTTGTAATTTTTAGCCTGTACATTAGTGGACATACCAATAAACCAAGAAAAATACTAAATTTATAAAGTATTATAGCTATTTAATTTTTCATCTGTGGAATATTGTACAATGGTATTGTACAATGGTATCAAGCCATAGACAAATAATTTTTAAATTAATAAAAGTATCTAATTAGGCACAGAATAAAGTTCATTCTTATTACAATTGCAAACTCTGGTGTTAAACTGCCTGATACTGAATTTTAATTTCAGCATTTTCTAGCCTTGTGATCTCAGGAAATTTATGTAATATTTTTGGGCTTAAATTTTTCATATTAAAATGAAAATCACATTTTTTACTTCACAAATGAAAAAATACATGAAAAGAATTTAGATCATAAACTGTGGCATAATAAACACTGAAAATTTGTTAGTTTTTGTTACTTAAGAATTAATCATGGAAAACATATTTTACCTGCTTAATTGGGGGCCATTTTTCTCATTTTATTTTCTGAATTCTGGGAATTATAAGCTAATTTCCTTAGTAAAGGGAGAACACAATAATAAATGTATAATAAATACTGAATCCTAAATTCAAATTAATTATTTTGTGCATTATTTTGTTTTATGTTACTTACGACTTTATTATCATAAATTACCAAAAAATTGTTTTTTATTAATGCTTAATTACATATTTCATGTTTCTGTTCTACTTCCTTTCCACAAAATATACCATACAAGTTAAAACAAAAAGCACTACAAATGTTTTAGCAATATACATATGTAAGTAGAAATTCAAAATCAGGGGGAATATAAATAAAAATACAATAGCAATGAAGAATAATCTAATTTTATGATTAGACTAATTTTTTTCTCTAAGTTGACAGGAAGAGCTCTTCAAAGAATAGTGATAGGCTATATAGTTATTTTATTCATTCACTTAACTAATATTTTAAGGATGTTATTTTCCTAAATTAGAGTTATTTTCCTTACTCTGAATTCTAGAAGTAAATTCTCACAGGAGTTATTCCATAGAGGACGTGAAAGAAATGCCACCAGCAATGTCCTCAATGACATCTTTCAATATATGAACTAGTGATTGATTTCAAATGTCAGTTACTGGTATTGCCTTTGAAAGAAGTTAAAAGCACTACTCAAAATTTGACTATATTTATATCACAATCAAGATTGCCAGAAGAAACATCAATAATGGCAGAGAGTGAAGAAGAGCTAAAGAGCCTCTTGATGAAAGTGAAAGAGGAGTGTGATAAAGTTGGCTTAAAATTTAACATTCCAAAAACGAAGATCATGGCATCTGGTCCCATCACTTCATGGCAAATAGATGGGAAAACAATGGAAACAGTGAAAAACTTTATTTTGGAGGGCTCCAAAATCACCGCAGATGATGATTGTAGCCATGAAATTAAAAGATGCTTGCTCCTTGGAAGAAAAGTTATGACCAACCTAGACAACATATTAAAAAGCAGAGACATTATTTTGCACACTAAGGTCCATTTAGTCAAAGCTATGGTTTTTCCAGTAGTCATGTATGGATGTGAGAGTTGGACTACAAAGAAAGCTAAGTGCTGAAGAATTGATGCTTTTGAACTGTGGTGTTGGAGAAGATTCTTGAGAGTCCCTTGGAATGCAAGGAGATCCAACCAGTCCATCCTAAAGGAAATCGGCCTTGAATATTCATTGGAAGGAATGATGCTGAAACTAAAACTCCAATACTTTGGCCACCTGATGTGAAGAGCTGACTCATTGGAAAAGACCCTGGTGCTGGGAAAGATTAAAGGAGGGAGGAGAAGGGGACGACAGAGGATGAGATGGTTGGATGGCATCACCAACTCGACGGATATGAGTTTGAATAAACTCCGGGAGTTGGTGATGGACAGGGAGGCCTGGTGTACTGAAGTCCATGGGGTTGCAAAGAGTAGGACACAACTGAGTGACTGAACTGAACTGAATATCACATTATGTTAATATTGTGAGCAATAGTGTAAATAAAATTGGATATTTGAAAGGAAAAAGCAATAATAATTGGTTACTTATCAGAATACTTGGAGGAGGGTTAGAACTGAAACCAAATTCACTTCAATAAACACTCATTGAGCATCTACTATATACCCAGGTCTAAGATAGATGTTGAGGTTTTGAAATCAATTAATTAGAACAGATTCATCTATTCTGCTTAGATAGAGTAGATTGATCAACCACTTTAAAGAAGTGGTCATTTTAATTTTATTAAAAAACAACCATTTCATTCTGAAAATGAAATAATTCTTTTTCTTATAGTAAAAGTGATAATTACCAGAATGCCACAACAAAGAGTTGAGTACAGATTATTTACTGAGATATTGATTACATTTATACACATCATTAAAAAAAAAAAAAGACAACTAAATAACAATGACAAAAACTGCTTCCGTTTGAATCCATGAATCTTAGAGTTGTTTTAGTGAATATCTTCCCTAATACATTAATCCCTTCTAAGACATTCTGAAGATATAGTCCACCAATCTTTGCTTGAACATTTCCAAAAGATAGAGCCTACTATTTCAGAATATTCTTTAAGTCAAAAATAGCCATCTCTTTGAATTTGGTTGTTAGTGACACGTCAATGTCTTAAATGAGATTGTGTGGTAGACAGCTTGAGTTGACTGACTTCATTAAAGATGTATGTTTTGTTTATAATGTACTCTACCATTCTCAGAATGTTTGAATTCATTATCAAGCCTTTGCATGTACAGTCAAAATGGCTGCAATAGCTCTAGGCATCATTTCCAAAAGAATAAGGTTTATTATTATTTGTTATTTTCTGCACAAAAGCCACTTGTATTTGAAGAATAGCATTTATTGTACTTTCCAAATACATGAAATCTAAAGTTGATAGTTGTCACGGAATGACATTAAAGGAAACAAACACTGAAGTGTCACAGCATCACCACACTCATAGTCTCTTTTTTCAGTGGTAACATACTTTGTAACTGATGCAGGGTAGTACATTTAGTCACTGCTCAAACCACTCCTAATATTTGCAGAGTCTGGGCCAAAAGTACAAATACAGCCCACCTTCCATTATATCTAAATACTAAAGCAGTGAATTTAACTACCACTGAGTTAAGTAAAACATGTATTATTCTGTTCTCCTACTGAGCCAAGAGCTTCTCTTTTCTCTGCTATTATTGTACACTCTGCTTCCAGGCCTAACTCAAATATGTGGTCAGCATCTGAGCTGAACTCCCTTTTCCACAGAGTTCTTGTCACTCTAGTCAGATAATGTGTGAAACAGGAACTCAGAAACAAGGACAGATGATATATTAGTTGCCTGCTTGCAATTTCTACAATTGTTAGGGCTGCCTTATAAAATCTACAGTCCTTATCAGAAGCCCCTGAATTTCAGAATGGTAATATATGGATACCCTGAATTTTATATACCCACTTCCACCCTAAAATCAAACAGTATTTCTCTAGTGAAAGCATAAACATTCACATTTAGTGAGATAAACAGAATATAATTAACCTCACATCATCTGTGGGGAAGGCAATGGCACCCCACTCAAGTACTCTTTCCTGGAAAATCCCATGGACGGAGGAGCCTGGTAGGTTGCAGTCCATAAGAGTCGGGCGTGAGTGAGCAACTTCACTTTCACTTTTCACTTTCATCCATTGGTGAAGGAAATGCCAACCCATTCCAGTGTTCTTTCCTGGAGAATCCCAGGGACAGGAAAGCCTGGTGGGCTGCCGTCTATGGGGTCACACACAGTTGGACACGACTCAAGCGACTTAGCAGCAGCAGCAGCAGCAGTACGTCATCTGAGATCAGGTTTGTGGGCCAAAGAAGTTCATGTCAAGTCAGGTTTTGCCACTAAATTAGCAACTAAAAACAAATTGAACCCCGAATTTGTTTTTTAGAGTCTTGAATTTTGTAATTGCTTTGTAAGAAATTTTATATCTGTACTGCCAAGCACTTAGCTAGAGACTTTAAATATATTTTACAATTTAACACATTCTATTTCATAAAGATAATGTAATCAAACTTATTGTACATATGGATAAAGTTCAGAGATGTAAAGTAACTTGTCAAAAGAACTGTGATTTAAGCTCAACTTTGACTTATTAATCCCTCTAGGGCAAACTGGACTGCCAATAACATATAAAGAACCTGGGGTCAATTCTCCTGTAAGTTTCATGGAGAACTTTCTTTAGAATTATTGTTATGATACACTTAGGCCAATTCCTCTGACATTCCAGCATTGTTCATATCCTCTCTTTTGCAAAGATTCCCAGATAAAGAAACATATGACATTTTAATGATATAATGTACTTCATTTCAGCATCCTTTTAAGAGAACTATGACTTACTAAATTCTGATGCAATGACACAAACTGTTGGATTAATGAACAATTTATCAGTAATTTAAGGAAGATTTGCCTGTCAAATCAGATTCCCATTGTCTTGTGTTTTCCTCTTTCTGGAATGCATTTTTTTTTTCTATGATCCTTCTCATCCTTGCTTGTTTGAGTTCTGTGGATATTGCCATACATATACCCTAATGACTAACCTGGAGGAATGTGTAATACAAATGAAATGCACATTAGTAATGTTTACTGCGACAGAACCGAAAAGGTCATCTTTCTCTTCCTCCAAATGAATAGCAAATCATCAACTCTTAGGACGCAATCTTATGTTTTTAATTTGTTTGTTTGTGTTGGTTGTTGCTGATTTTAATCACTAGGGTTGTGTTTGTTTGCTTTTTTTATGTTGATCTGAATTCTGCCCTTGGAATACACAGATGGCATTTTCAGTCCACTGGCAGTGTGACATAATTGTTCTATGATTCATAAACCCTCTCTTCTTTCTGTTGGTGTTTTTGTTTGTTTGTTTTTATTTTGTGTTATCTGTAGCAATCATCTGTGATAAAAGTTGGTTGCCATAGGGGTTTAGTCTCTGTCCCATGAACACCCCAAAACACCTCACAATCAATAGTCCTGGTCCATCATCACTATGTACTTCTCTTCTTAGGTGATTTCAGCCAAACTTTTGGCTTTCAAACTACTAATATCCTTAACTGATGATGTGTTTAATACCAAACTGAGTCTGACTTCTGTCTCAGATGCTGATGTCTACACAACTAATTTCAAGATATCATCATCTGGAGGTCTAGTAGACATCTTAAAACTTATCACCCCTTAAGGACAATTCTAGATTTCTATCTCTCATCTCATTCCATCTATTGAAATAAGTAGCATTTATTCAGTTGCACAGAGAAAAATATTGAGATGATCCTCTATTTCTCTTTTTTAATCACTTCCCACATTCAATATGTCAATAAATCCTATCAACTATAACTCCATATACATCTTTTTTTAACTCTTTACTTTATATTGGAGTATAGCAAAGAGTTGGACATGACTGAGTGACTAAACACAGCACAGCACATAGTTAAACAATGTTGTGATAGCTCCAGGTGTACAGTAATGTAATTCAGTTATACACGTGCCTGTTCCTATTCTTTTTCAAATACTTTTCCATTATATTGTTACAAAATATTGAGCCGAGTACCTGTGCTATACAATAGGAGCTTATTGGTTATACATTTTAAATACAGCAAAGTGTACATGTCAATCCCACACTCCCTAACTATCCCTTCCCCCTCCCCTTTCCCTCTGGTGACCATAAATTAATTATCTAAGTCTTTGAATCTTTATATTTTGTAAATATATTTATTTGTATCATTTTTTAAAAATTCTACATATAAACAATATCATAAGATACTTTCTCTGTCTGACTTACTTTGCTCAGTATGACAATCTCTAGGACTATCCATGTTGCTGCAAATGGCACTATTTTAGTCATTTAAATGGCTAATATTCTACTGTATATATGTAATACATCTTCTTTATCCATCCCTCTGTCGGTATGAAAGTTTCTTAAAAAACTAAGAAATAGAGCTACCATATAACCCAGCAGTCCCACTCCTGGTCATATATCTGGAGAAGAACATGGTTCAATAGAATACATGCACTCCAATGTTCATTGCAGCACTATTTACAATAGCTAAGACATGGAAGCAACCTAAATATCCATTGATGGATGAATGGATGAAGAAGATGTGGCACATACTTGAAATGAACTGTTATTCAGTCATTAAAATAAATAAAATAATGTCATTTGCAGCAACATGGATGGACCTGAAGATTATCATACCAAGTGAAGTGAGTCAGAGAAAGACAAATATCATATGATAGCACTTTTATATTCAGAATTGCAAACAAACGAACAAATGAACTTATTTACAAAACAGAGACAGTTACAGACTTAGAGAACAAACTTATGGTAATCAGGGGGAAAGGGTGGGTTAGAAGAGATATAGATTTGGAGTATGGGATTAACATGTACACACTAATATATTTAAAACAGATAACCAACAAAGACCTACTATATACCACAGGGAACTCTTCTCAGGATTATAAGATAACCTAAATGGGAAAAGAATTTGAAAAAGAATGCTCAAACTACTGCATAATTGCACTCATCTCACGTGCTAGAAAAGTAATGCTCAAAATTCTCCAAGCCAGGCTTCAACAATACTTGAACCGTGAACTTCCAGATGTTCAAGCTGGGTTTAGAAAAGGCAGAGGAACCAGAGATCAAATTGCCAACATCTGTTGGATCATCAAAAAAGCAACAGAGTTCCAGAAAAATATCTACTGCTTTGTTAACTATGCCAAAGGCTTTGACTGTGTAGATCACAACAATTTTCCATCACAACATGGAAAATTCTTAGAGATGTGGGAATACCAGACCACCTGATCTGCCTATTGAGAAATCTGTATGCAGGTCAGGAAGCAACAGTTAGAACTGCATATGGAACAACAGACTGGTGCAAAATTGGGAAAAGAGTGCATCAAGGCTGTATATTGCCACCCTGCTTATTTAACTTATATGCAGAGAAAATCATGAGAAATGCTGGGCTGGATGAAGCACAAGCTGGAATCAAGATTCAGTTCAGTCACTTAGTCATGTCTGACTCTTTGCGACCCCATGAATTGCAGCATGCCAGGCCTCCCTGTCCATCACCAACTCCTGGAGTTCACTCAAACTCATGTCCATCGAATCGGTGATGCCATCCACCCATCTCATCCTCTGTCGTACCCTTTTCCTCCTGGCCCCAATCCCTCCCAGCATTAGAGTCTTTTCCAATGAGACAACTCTTCGCATGAGGTGACCAAAGTACTGGAGTTTCAGCTTCAGCATCATTCCTTCCAAAGAACACCCAGGGTTGATCTCCTTTAGAATGGACCGGTTCGATCTCCTTGCAGTCCAAGGGACTCTCAAGAGTCTTCTTGAACACCACAGTTCAAAAGCATCAATTCTTCAGTTGCCAGGACACACATCAATAACCTCACATATGCAGATGACACCACCCTTATAGCAGAGAGCAAAGAAGAACAAAAGAGCCTCTTGATGAAAGTGAAAGAGGAGAGTAAAAAAGTTGGCTTAAAACTCAACATTCAGAAAACTAAAATCATGGCATCTGGTCCCATCACTTCATGGCAAATAGATGGGGAAACAGTGGAAACAGTGACAGACTTTATTTTTTAGGGCTCCAAAATCACTGTAGGTGGTGACTGCAAACATGAAATTAAAAGACACTTACTCCTTGGAAGAAAAGTTATGACCAACCTAGACAGCATATTAAAAAGCAGAGACATTCCTTTTCCAACAAAGGTCCATCTAGTCAAGGTTATGGTTTTTCCAGTAGTCATGTATGGATGTGAGAGTTAGAGTATAAAGAAAGCTGAGTGCCAAAGAATTGATGCTTTTGAACTGTGGTGTTAGAGAAGACCCTTGAGAGTCCTTTGGAATGCAAGGAGATCCAACCAGTCCATCCTAAAGGAAATCAGTCCTGAATATTCATTGGAAGGACTGATGTTGAATCTGAAACTCCAATATTTTGGCCACCTGATGAGAAGAGCTGACTCATTTGAAAAGACCCTGATACTGGGAAAGATTGAACGTGGGAGGAGAAGGGGATGACAGAGGATGAGATGGTTGGATGGCATCATCGAGTCAATGGACATGAGTTTAAGTAAACTCCGGGAGTTGGTGTTGGACAGGGAGGCCTGATGTACTGCAGTCCTTGGGGTCCCAAAGAGTCGGACACGACTAAGTGACTGAACTGATCTGAACTGAGATACTTCTCTATGTAAAACTGAATCACTTTGCTGTATACCTAAAATAAAATAAACACAGCATTGTTAACTATATTCCAATACAAAATAAAAATTAAAAAAGAAAAAGAAAAGAGACAGTTTGTCTTTCCCAGAGACAGATGGCCTGGATACGATGAACTTCCTTTTGGCTCAGTTGCCTCATCTATCATAAGACTCAGTAAAATTCTCTATAAAGGGCCAGATGGTAAATGCTTTAGGTTTTGCAAAGCCTAATACATTTTTTGGTAGCATTTTGTTCTTCTCTGTCTCTTTATTCTCTCTCTTTCTTCGTTTACAGTGTTTGAAAACCGTTGCTCCTGGCCCTGCAACAATAGACCACAGGTCACAGTTTGCCTATCTGTGATCTCTAGAGATAATAGGAGCATTACTGAGTGGGCTAGTTATGGTTGTTGAAACAAAAAAAACATGTAAAACATTGGAACATCATGTAGTAAATAGGAAGCTCTCCATAAATATTAAATGGCATGATTGTGGTGATATGTTATCATATCCACAGTACCTAACTTATCATTGGAAACATATCATGACCTCAACAAATGGTTATTAAATAAATAAATATGAAAAAGAAGGGGCTTGCACTCAACAAATATCTGTGCTCTCTTTAAGCTCTGCAATTCTATAATCCTCATGTTTCACGTATTCTTGCCAGAAGAATTCCATGGACAGAGGAGTCTGGAAGGCTAGAGTCCATGGGGTCACAAAGACTTGGACATGACTGTTATTTAACACTCACTTTCATGTTTCACGAGGCTTGTTGCCAGTAGATACAATGTGTCTTAGACCAGTGCTGAGGTAAAGTCTGGTGAGATCTGGAGGCAGTGCTGAGTAAGGCTGGAAAAACTACTGACTTGCTGAAAAAATGTTTTAATCTATAAAAAAAATAAAAATTGAAAGGCTAAAATTCCTAGAAAAATAAATAACAAATCATTGTATGATGTTGTTATGTATATTCATACAAAGTACATGCTGCCAATTTATTTTAGAAAGCCTGTCTTTACTCATGAAATAACTATCCCCTGGAGACTTTTGATATTATCTCATGAAAAATTTCATGAATTTACAGTGGCCTAATATAGATGGGGAAACAGTGGAAACAATGTCAGACTTTATTTTGGGGGGCTCCAAAATCACTGCAGATGGTAACTGCAGCCATGAAATTAAAAGACGCTTACTCCTTGGAAGGAAAGTTATGACTAACCTAGACAGCATATTGAAAAGCAGAGACATTACTTTGCCAACAAAGGTCCTTCTAGTCAAGGCTATGGTTTTTCCAGTGGTCATGAATGGATGTGAGAATTGGAGTATAACGAAAGCTGAGTGCCGAAGAATTGATGTTTTTGAACTGTGGTGTTGGAGAAGACTCTTGAGAGTCCCTTGGACTGCAAGGAGATCCAACCAGTCCATTCTAAAGGAGATCAGCCCTGGGTGTTCTTTGAAAGGAATGATGCTGAAGCTGAAACTCCAGTACTTTGGCCACCTCATGAGAAGAGTTGACTCATTGGGAAAGACTCTGATGCTGGGAGGGATTGGGGGCAGGAGGAGAAGGGAACAACAGAGGATGAGATGGCTGGATGGCATCACCAACTCGATGGATGTGAGTTTGAGTGAGCTCTGGGAATTGGTGATGGACAGGGAGGCCTGGCGTGCTGCAATTCATGGGGTCGCAAAGAGTCGGACATGACTGAGTGACTGAACTGAACTGAACTGAATTTTTATACACAGTTCAGTTCAGTTGCTCAGTCGTGTCCGATTCTTTGCAACCCCACAAACCACAGCACGCCAGGCCTCCCTGTCCATCACCAACTCCCAGAGTTTACCCAAACTCATGTCCACTGAGTCAGTGATGCCATCTAACCATATCGTCCTCTGTCATCCCCTTCTCCTCCCACCTTCAATCTTTTGCAACACCAGGGTCTTTTCAAATGAGTCAGCTCTTTGCATCAGGTAATCAAAGTATTGGAGTTTCAGCTTCAACATCAGTCCTTCCAAAGAACACCCAGGACTGATCTCCTTTAGGATGGACTGGTTGGATCTCCTTGCAGTCCAAGGGACTCTCAAGAGTCTTCTCCAACACCACAGTTCAAAAGCATCAATTCTTTGGTGCTCAGCTTTCTTTATAGTCCAACTCTCACATCCATACATGACCACTGGAAAAACCATAGCCTTGACTAGACGAACCTTTGTTGGCAAAGTAATGTCTCTGCTTTTGAATATGCTATCTAGGTTGGTCATAACTTTCTTTCCATGGAGTAAGTGTCTTTTAATTTCATGACTGCAATCACCATCTGCAGTGATTTTGGAGCCCCAGAAAATAAAGTCAGCCACTGTTTCCACTGTTTCCCCATCTATTTGCCATGAAGTGATGAGACTGGATGCCACGGACTTGGTTTTCTGAATGTTGAGCTTTAAGCCAACTTTTCATTCTTCTCTTTAACTTTCATCAAGAGGCTTTTTAGTTCCTCTTCACTTTCTGCCATAAGGGTGGTGTCATCTACATATCTGAGGTTATTGATATTTCTCCTGGCAATCTTGATTCCAGCTTGTGCTTCATCCAGCCCAGCATTTCTCATGATGTATTCTACATATAAGTTAAATAATCAGGGTGACAATATACACAAGTGACATAAATTAAACATTAAAGATGGTAGGGAGTGGGGGAATTAGATAAGACTGGTCAAGAAGTACAAACTTTCAGTTATAAGATAAATAAGTACTAGGAGTATCATGTACAACTTGATGACTATAGTTAACATTGGTCTATGATATATGTGAAAATCTTTAAGAAAGTAGATCCTGAATTCTCATCACAAGGGAAAAAATGTTTTGTATCTGTATAAGATTACGAATGCTTACTAAATTAATTACAATAATTATTGCTTAATATATGCAAGTCAAATCATTATGCTTTAGACTCTAAATGTACCCATTGTTCTATGTCAATTATATCTCAGTAAAACTGGGGGGAAAATGGAAAGAAAACAGAATATAACATGACTCTTTTAGAATTAGGTCACTTTTAAATCATATTAAGTGTAGACTAACAACTTTCATTTTCAAAGTCATCACTACCTAAAGAGGTGATAGCTTGAAAGATTAATAAATTTCCACAAATAAATAATCAAGTAGAAAACTCACTCAGAAAAATCAAGATTTTGCTCCAATTATGTTTCAGTAATTGATTTCCATGTCAGTCAGTTCAGTTCAGTTCAGTCACTCAGTCGTGTTCAACTCTTTGTGACCCCATGAATTGCAGCATGCCAGGCCTCCCTGTCCATCACCAATTCCCAGAGCTCACTCATACTCACACGTCCATTGAGTCAGTGATGCTATCCAGCCATCTCATCCTCTGTTGTCCCCTTCTCCTCTTGCCCCAAATCCCTCCCAGCATCAGTCTTTTCCAATGAGTCAACTCTTCGCATGAGGTGGCCAAAGTACTGGAGTTTCAGCTTTAGCATCAGTCCTTCCAAAGAACACCCAGGGCTGATCTCCTTTAGGATGGACTGGTTGGATCTCCTTGCAGTCCAAGGGACTTTCAAGAGTCTTCTCCAACACCACAGTTCAAGGCATCAATTCTTCAGCACTCAGCTTTCTTCACAATCCAACTCTCACATCCATACATGACCACAGGAAAAACCATAGCCTTGACTAGATGGACCTTTGTTGGCAAAGTAATGTCTCTGCTTTTCAATATGCTATCTAGGTTGGTCATAACTTTTCCTCCAAGGAGTAAGCGTCTTTTAATTTCATGGCTGCAGTTACCATCTGCAGTGATTTTGGAGCCCCCAGAAATAAAGTCTGACACTGTTTCCACTGTTTCCCATCTATTTCCATGTACCATTCATTAAAAAAGAATTATGAAGAATTAAAACATGTAAAATTCATTGTTAAATCCAGTTTATTGTAATTGATCCTCACTAGGGTTAAGGATCGGCTTCTGTTTGTTTTGTTCTTGAAAGGATAGATGTAAAAAGTGAAATTCTAAGCAAAGCCATTTGGCACCATTCCCATAATTGAAGCTACATTAAGCTAGGGTTTTCTTCTAAAGTTATTAATCCTATGTGAATAATTTTTTGTTTAAAATTACCATTTTTAGAAGAAAAATTATTCTACTTTTTCACTCTCAGATATTTGCATTGATGTTTGAGCATTTTTAATAAAGCTACACAACTTAGATAATTTAATTTTTCCCCAGATTTGAAGCATTTTTCTCAAAAATGAGTGTTTGGGGTCCAGTTCAGTTGTCTATATATTATGTATTGCTCCAGCATGCTATTTCAAAGGCACTTCTCCCTGGAAACATATATAAAATGACTATAATTCAATTTCTTTTAAATATTACATGGTGAGGCATGAAATTATTTTTTAAATTGCTAATGATGGCTGCTTTGATGTAAGTGTGTATGTTTGTGTGATTTTTAAACATAAACTGTGATAATAATTTAGTCATAGTAGAAGGAATCTGTGAAGCAGTGTAAAATAACAATCCTCTCTTGTTTCAAATATTCAATCATGTGCATTCCTGGACCTTACTGAAGGAAAAGAGTGAATGGATATATAATGAGAACATATAAGGAGGAAATGTTATACGATCTTGACTATGTTTATGGCCCTTGGCTTTATGAGGATCTGAGGAATTTTGTGTCATAGTGAGGTTCCTGTTTTATATTCATTCTGTGAGTTAGAAAGAGAGAAAAAGATGAATAGAAAAAAAAATTAAAATAAGCAGCCTTCTACCTAACATAAAACTGTTGAATTTTTCTTATTTTTTATGATTTTATATCATTTTTTTCTTATGTATTTATCCATCCATCAACTATCTAGTCTGATTTATTTCCCTGGAAGGTCAATTGATTTCATGTTCTTTTGGTCATAGACTATGGTTACAATTCCTTCCTAAATTGTAACTGCTGGTTAAAATGAATTTGGAGGAAGAACAAATAGATGATCAGTAACAAAAGTTCCAAAATTCTGGAAAAACAACTCACATATAATACCTGCCCACTAAATAAATAATCTGTCAGTAGATTGCCCACCCCCAGTTTGAATATGTGAATAGAAAAACCAAATGTACCATCCCTTCACAAGGCACATTTAAAATACTGTTTTTTAAAATACACTTTATCTTTGGCTAATAGTCCCTAAACAAGGCACTTTGTTATTGCACATAAAACAATTTATATAAAAGTACTACTAAGGTAAGTATTAAAATTTCTGCTCAAAGGTGTTTATGCGACTCTGTGTTGTTGTTTCCCTAACACCAATGACTGTTGTCAGCTGTAATCATGAATATCACCTCCACTTTGTGACATTTTCATGCTTTTTCCTTTGCCTCGAGTTTTCCTTCCCTCTTGATTTCCTTTCCAATACTCCCTGTGCTTTTAATACCAAGCTGTAGTCTCAAATGGCCAATGGACTGATCTAAGAATACTTCAGTATTGATAATTTCTCTGCATTTTGTGGTACTTATGTTGTATACCTAGTTTATTTAGTCTTTGGTTCTGTCAATAGCTATTTATTAAAGTTTAAGCACTACACTATACTTTGAGAATATAATCATACATAAAGCTCAATTCCAGGCCTCAGAAATCTAACAATCTAATGTCAAAAAGCGATCAATATGTGTTGTGAACTTTCCAACTAAACAGACATTTCTTTGAGTACAATGATTTCTTTTTCTTTTTTAATCATCATGGTATCATAGTCTCTAGGCTTGGCTGGTGGATCAGTAGTAAAGACTCTGCTTGCCAATGCAGGAGATGTGGGTTCAATCCCCGGGTTGGGAAGGTCCCCTGGAGAAGGAAATGGCAACCCACTCCAATATTTTTGTCTGGGAAATCCTATGGACAGAGGAGCCTGGCAGGCTATAGTCCATAGGGTCACAAAGATTGGACATGACTAAGTGACTCGATGGACGTGAGTCTCAGTGAACTCCCGGAGTTGGTGATGGACTGGGAGGCCTGGCGTGCTGCGATTCATGGGGTCGCAAAGAGTTGGACATGACTGAGTGACTAATCTGATCTGATCTGATCTGAAGTGACTAAATAACAACAATCATAGTATCAACAGCACCCTCAACTCTGGGGAGAATATGGTAGGTTCTCAATACATACTTAATAAAAATGAATGCATGAAATGAATGAATAAGGTAGTGTGATGAATAAATGCTACCATAGAGAAGCTTACAGGAAAAGGAACCCAGATGGATATGGAGGGCCCAACCACTCTCACAAGGAGATATTGAACTTTGAGTTGATGCTTAAATGACAAGGGACAGTAAATGGTAGTACAAAAGGAAAGAGACATCTCAGGAAATACCAAAATACACAGAGAATATGATGCCTTTTAGAACTGTGGGGAATTTGATATAATTTTCCCCAAGACCCTACCCACCCTACATTTCTCATGACAAACTCTCATATCTCCTTAATACTGAAGGTGTGTTGCTGTTGTTTTATTTAAAGCAGACTCAATTTCTTTGTTTGAAACCCATGTTGGTGTTGGGTCATATGGAGTGAAATAGAATAAACTCTGAATTAAAAACCACGTCATTGTAGTGATAACACAATACACCTTTAATTCACCATGTGGCCTTTGAAAGTTAACTTTCCCTCTCTATGTCACAATTTCCACACAAATAAAGTGAAAATGTTGCAATAGATATTCCCTGAGGTTCATATTACAGAACACTATGATCCTTGACTCTTCAATCCTAAAAATCTCCCATTTTCAATAGGCTAAACAAGAAAGAAAAATACAAAGTGAAAGGCATTAGGAAAATATCACAGAGATAATATATCAGGAAGGATACAGCACTGCTTTCTCAGGAAAATTGAAGGGAAACGATCAGTATATATCTGGTTATAAAGAGTACAGCCCTTTTTGGGAAGTGTGAGAGGTCAGTCCAGAGGACTTTGAGCGTTATGCACTTCATGACCATTTTCCTCTTGAGAGATGTAGAAGCAGCTACCTTTCGCATGCATAGGGTTTAAATAAAGGAAAGAACTTGTGCAGTTAATGAAAAAGAAAAACTATAGTTATTATGTTGTCTAAAAAGATAGAAACAAATGCACTCAGGAATTTAGCAGGTGCTACATGTATCTTGCCACTTCACTGTACATTTACAGCTTTAGAAGACATGCATCTTTATGAAGGCAGTAAGGCATCTGGCCTTGAAGAAAGGGGCAGTTCAGGACATGTAAAAGTACTCATTTGGCACCATAAACAAGCTGCTACCACTATAATAACCAGCCTGTGTATGTAAGAGTTCTTAGGATTTTCTCAGCTCGGTCTAATGGCTGCTACTATGGCAACAGACATGGATTAAAAAAAAAAAAAAGATAAACATTTGATAAAAGCAAACGTGGAAAAAAAAATATCTTCAGAGTGTATAAATATGGTGAGTTTTGGAAATAGAAGCTTTCACAGCCTGATGCTTTGGAAGACAAATCAGAAGGGCAATGTGCTCATAGAGTATCCAGCAACTTCACAAAGACTTCAGAATCTGGAAAGTCAGTTCACTCAGTCATCTATGCATGTGTATGAGGAACCACTCTGTGCAAAACACTGCTTGGAACCATGGGGAGTGTAACTAAGACACATACTACTAAATATTGGCGTTTAAGTGGAAAAAGAAGAAAACAACAGTCATCTGATTAAAATACAAGGCAGTATGTGATAAGTGACACTGAAGCTGTACTAAAACAAATTTTGTAGATTTTAAAGAAGCAAAACAAAACTTCAATTGAAGACACTAGGAGGAAACAGAGGAGTGGAAGTTGCATCTGTGTCAATCTTCAAAATGCATCATAAAACCAAGGCCTTTTTAAAAACAATGTGCATGTTAAAAGTCACATATATTTATCAAGTATCATTACATTTGAAATTAAATGTACTTTCAAAAATACATAAAAGTAGAATGGCTAAAAATGATTTGGAGTCACCAAAATATAGTAACTGACTTTCTGTTGTTGTTGTTCAGTCGCTAAGTTGTGTCCAGTTCTTTGTGACCCCATGGACTGAAGCACACCGGTCTCCCCTGTCTTTCACTATCTCCCAGAGTTTGCTCAGGTTCAAGTCCATTGAGTTGTATGTTGGTATATTTCCTTTGATTCTTTTTACACATAATAAAATATTCATTTTATATTTTATTTATTTTATCCTGATTTCTTCCTTGTCTTCTATAAGCACCTTCCTACCCTTTTTCACAGCCTTAATGAGCAAGATTTCTTATGAATACATTGTTGATAGTCTCTGGAGTCTCTTCTTCATTAGTGGCTGAGGTCACCCTGGGGGTTTTCAAGAGAAGACAGAAACCAATTAATCTTGAAGAACCTAAGGAAACTTTATTGAACTCATCATGCCTACTGGCATAATAGGGATAGACAATGTGATTTTCAAAACCCCAGCTAAATGGAGTAAGCATTTTTTTCTCTAATAATGTATTATTTGCGTTTTAATCAAAACTTTATTTTTTCACCTTTATCAGTTCAGCCTCATTATAAAAATCTGCATCCTACATCATTTAGCAAGGATAATTAAAAGAAGCAGGGAAGAAGAGCTTTTAATTTGGACTTTCTTACCTAGTGCCCTTATTAGTTTGTAGCTATGAAAAAAAATAAATTAATTAACTTCAGGGCTTCTAAAAACCAAATGCCCAGAATACTAGAGTATTAAATCTACTATGTCTAGATGGACATCTTGGAGTCAGCATCTGCATATCTAAGTATGGCTGTGTTAATTTCTAAATTCAGATGGTATTGTAAAAAGTGACATTGTACTGGAGTGGGTTGCCATTCTCTCCTCAAGGGGATCTTTCCAACCAAAGGATCAAACTGAGGCCTCCTGAATTGCAAGCAGTTTCTTTACTGTCTGAGCCACCAGGGAAGCCACTGTAAAGGGTTCTGCTCAAAAGTTCCAGTCTGTGATGCTATGATGTGGCTTCCTAAACCATTCACCAAGCAATTTTCAGACAGCAGATGGTTGTTCTAAAATTTAATCAAATTCTAACACTATCTGGAGATGAGTGTCAGACTGCACAGGTTAAGGGCTCAGTCCAAC
Organism: Bos indicus; assembly: GCF_029378745.1. NCBI lineage: Eukaryota > Metazoa > Chordata > Mammalia > Artiodactyla > Bovidae > Bos > Bos indicus. The sequence goes on along the minus strand of NC_091761.1, from coordinate 57,611,197 downwards.
AAGACTGTTCCCTCTCCACTTAGAATACCAAAGTTAAACCCACATTGATCTGGGCTTCTAACCACTCAGACATAGATTGGAGGTTTCAAAGACCCCCTCATTGGACTTGATTAATTTTTTTAAAGCAGCTAACAGAACTTACAGAAATATTTACTTTGAGATCACTGAAGTGAAGTGAAGTGAAAGTCACTCAATCACACCCAACTCTTTGCGACCCCATGGACTATATAGTACATGGAATTCTTTAGGCCAGAATATTGAAGTAGGTAGCCTTTCCCTTCTCCAAGGGATCTTCCTAACATAGGGATCGAACAGGGGTCTCCTGTATCGCAGGCAGATTCTTTACCAGGTGAGCCACCAGGGAAACCCTTTGGAGAAGACTATAAAATTATATAATTTAGGAACAAATGGAAAAGGTGCATAGGGCAAGGTATGGTAAAACCTACTCTGAGCACACCACTCTTCCAAATCTCCACATGTTTACCAACCCAGAAGCTCTCCAAGCCTCTCCCTTTGGGTTATTTATGGTGGTTTCTTATGTGTGTGTGTGTGTTAGTGGCTCAGTCATGTCCTACTTTTTGTGACCCCATAAACTGTAGCCTGAAAGGCTCTTTGTCCATGGAATTCTCCAGGCAAGAATACTGGAGTGGGTAGCCATTCCTTTCTCCAGGAGATCTTCTTAACCCAGGGATTGAATCTAGGTCTCCTGCATTGCAGGCAGGTTCTTTACAGTCTGAGCCACTGGTAAGCACTTTCTTATATATATGATTGATTCAACCTCTGGCCTCTCTCCCTTCCCTGAATATCATGAGCAATGAGACTGAAAGTTCCAACCCTTTAAGCACTGGTTCTGCTGGCAATCAGCCCTCACTCTAGGTGTTTTCCAAAAGTGATATCATTCACATAACAAAAGACACTCTAATGCCTTATGCACTCATCAAGGAAATCTCAAGGGTTTTAGGACCTCAGAGCCAGAAATGGGGACAAAGACTAAATATACACTTCTTATAAATCATGTCATACTATGCCACGCCTCTTTTCTCCAGAGGCACTTTCCTATACCTTAAAAAAAAAAAAAAGAAGAAACAGAAGTTTCACATTTGATGAAAAAAAGGAGCCTCTGTAGTATGCAATATACATAGAAAGCAAGTGGAAGACAGGTGAATGACTCAGCAGAGAATCTAACACAAGCACTTATGAAAGAAGCACCAATGAGGAGATCATTAATTTCTCCTCTGGAATTCATTGGAGAGTTAGGAATTAAAGACCTGGGGACTGCTGGTACCGTAGAGGGGTAGGAATGAGACAGGGGCTGAAAACTAAAAAATGGTTTGAATAGATACTTAAAGGAGTCCTTGAGTTTCCAATCTTTGTTTCCTCTATTTCGAGATTTGATCTTATTTTCCTTTATGAAACTAAATGGTGGGAACTTATGCCTTGGCATTAGAGGAAGGAAATTTGAAGGCCTCTATTAGAAACTGAAGCTCTGAGTAACACTCTGCCTATTGATTAGTAGGTTTTCCTAATGTATTTTTCCCCATACAACTCCAGAAAACCAATAGCAAGGTGGATAAATATCAAGAAGGATAGGAGTTCCTTTTCCTATAGTCTTACTGAAATTGTCATTTGAAGGCTACTAATCAACAAACAGTTGGCCATCACATTCTTGTAGTGAATCAAAGCTAGTGGAGGTGATGGAATTCCAGTTGAGCTATTTCAAATCCTGAAAGATGATTGTGTGAAAGTGCTGCACTCAATATGCCAGCAAATTTGGCCACAGGACTGGAAAAGGTCAGTTTTCATTCCAATCCCAAAGAAAGGCAATGCCAAAGAATGCTCAAACTACCACACAATTGCATTCATTTCACATGCTATTAAGTAATGCTCAAAATTCTCCAATCCAGGCTTCAGCAGTACTTGAACCGTGAACTTCCAGATGTTCAAGCTGGTTTTAGAAAAGGCAGAGGAACCAGAGATCAAATTGCCAACATCCGCTGGATCATGGAAGAAGCAAGAGAGTTCCAGAAAAACATCTATTTCTGCTTTATTGACTATGCCAAAGCCTTTGACTGTGTGGATCACAATAAAGTGTGGAAAATTCTGAAAGAGATAGGAATACCAGACCACTTGACCTGCCTCTTGAGAAACCTGTATGCAGGTCAGGAAGCAACAGTTAGAACTGGACATGGAACAACAGACTGGTTCCAAAAGGAAAAGGAGTACATGAAGGCTGTATATTGTCACCCTGCTTATTTAACTTATATGCAGAGTATATCATGAGAAACACTGGGCTGGAGGAAGCACAAGCTGGAATCAAGATTGCCGGGAGAAATATCAATAACCTCAGATATGCAGATGACACCACCTTTATGGCAGAAAGTGAAGAAGAACTAAAGAGCCTCTTGATGAAAGTGAAAGAGGAAAGTGAAAAAGTTGGCTTAAAGCTCAACATTCAGAAAACGAAGATCATGGCATCTGGTCCCATCATTTCATGGGAAATAGATGGGGAAACAGTGGAAACAGTGGCTGACATTACTTTTTGGAGCTCCAAAATCACTGCAGTTGGAGATTGCAGCCATGAAATTAAAAGACACTTACTCCTTGGAAAGAAATTTATGACCAACCTAGACAGCATATTAAAAAGCAGAGACATTACTTTGCCAACAAAAATCCATCTAGTCATGGCTATGGTTTTTCAAGTGGTCATGTATGGATGCGAGAGTTGGACTATAAAGAAAGCTGAGTACCGAAGAATTGATGTTTTTGAACTGTGGTGTTGGAGAAGACTCTTGAGAGTCCCTTGAACTGCAAGGAGATCCAACCAGTCCATCCTAAAGGAGATCAGTCCTGGGTGTTCTTTGGAAGGACTGATGTTGGAGCTGAAACTCCAATACTTTGGCTACCTGATGTGAAGAGCTGACTCATTTGAAAAGACCCTGATGTTGGGAAAGATTGAAGGCAGGAGGAGAAGGGGATGACAGAGGATGTGATGGTTGGATGGCATCACTGACTCAGTGGGAATGGGTTTGGGTGGAATCCGGAAGTTGGTGATGGACAGGGAGGCCTGGCATGCTGCAGTTCCTGGGGTTGCAAAGAGTTGGACACGTCTGAGTAACTGAACTGAACTGAACTGAACCTTTCCTACTCCCAGTATAAGCTCTACCTGGACACAGAGATTAGAATCCACATTTTCCATGGTGACTCTTTCCTTGTATATTGATGGACAGTATACTTCCAGGAGATAAAAGTATCCCTGTGCCTCCTGGTGGGCTCTTCACTTGTCAAGGATAATATCACAGGCAGCTCTTTGTTCTAGAAACTACAGGGTCACATTTTCCACTGGGAGCATCCTGCTGTGACTACTGCTTTGTGAGATCGTCTTCATAATTTCCACCAAAAAATTATCTTCTACCTGCTACCATTTCTCAATAAAATACACAATTCTCTTCTGCCAGTCTCATAACCATATTGATTTATTATTTAGAAATACGGATGTGAATATCTGAAAAAATACTCAAAAAATTGAATGTGGTCATACATGGATAGTGGGATGAAGTAGGAAGGAGAGGAAAAATAATTGTTTTCTGAAAAAAGTGATTTTAGGATGTTTTGATTTTTTAAAAAATAATTTATATCTAATGCTTTAATATGAGAAAGCAGGAGACAAATCAGGGAAAATGAGATCTGGAGAGTCTAGTATGCTCTGATAGAAAAAAGAGTAATGGTAAACGATGTAGTTGAAATTACCAGTTTAAAAGATCTCATCAGCTGTTTGCATTTCCAAAACAAAGGGGACAATAGAATGACAAGTTCAAGTTCTTTTTAGAGAAGAAAATTGGTAAAAAAAAAAAAAATTTAGTTAAAAATAAGTTTTACCAAATTTAAAGCCTATTTAAACTGCAAAACAATAAGTATTCAAGACATATTGATTTTTCTGTTTTTGTGAATTACCTTATTATTAATAAGGCTGCAATGAAAAATTCATAAGTGCACAAATCTTTTGTTTATTTGGCCTAGAGTTTCCTCTTTCACCCTACTACAATCGAAATTATTTTTCTTCGCTAAACTGCAAGAGAAAGAATTATTGGCCCCCCAAAATGAAACTTTGCAGACTCTTGGAACTTGTCAATAGCTTTCTGAGATATATATATATATATATATATATATGTATATATATACATACATACATATACATATTATCATATTTCAGGTAACAACTGAGAGAAGATTATGAAAATTCTGAGTTTTGGGACCCACAGATAGCCCATTGTGGATTATGCACATAATGGAAAATAGCAGGAAAAATAATTAGAAAATTGTATTTGGATCAGTTCAAGAAAGTTTGGCTGACACATTTTAACATATTATGTTGGCAATGGGGAGACAATTTTTTAAAATGAAGGATTAAGAAAAAAAAAAAGTAAAAGTCTAGCATATGGCCCAATTCAGTAAATGTTTACTGAATTTGTATAGTATTTTATGCATCATGCCGCGTACAAAATAAATAAGACATGCCTTTTGCTTCCAGAGTTCAAACTTTAGAGGAAATGGCAGATATAATGATGAGTAACTTTTAAACACAATATTGACTTGATAAGTAGGACAGAAGTTGTAGATATAGTTATCAACCAGAGTACAGGGGCAGAGTACTTGAAATTTAATGGAGGAAACGGGAAAACTCATAAAATGTCTAGTTATAGTGAGGTCTTGAAAAACTCAACAGCAGCAGATGGAAATGAAAGTTAAAGGCACCCAGGAAGGAAGAAGATACTAATCATATTCTGAGAACACATACATTTCAAATAGAAAAGAAACAGAAGGTAAGTCCCATTAGAGTTAGCTTATTATATGTCTGGTGAAGGGTTATATCTCAAAATGTAGGAAAATACTTGTGCATAGTCCCTACTCAGTATTCTACGTTTTATTTGGCTATCTAAATTTATAACTTTCATAATAAAAATATATTATTCTTATAATTAAAAATGAAAAATATTATGTGACAAATAGTTAATGCAAATAAGAAGCAACATTGAAACAAAAGAAAGATTAAACTGACAAGCAAATTTTTCTTTTTTGTTTTCAGAACAGCAAGTAATTGAGGAAACCCATGTCAAATTATTTTGATGTAAATAAATTGAGAAGTAAGGACATTTGTTTATCAACAGATTTTAAGGTTAAATGAAGTAAGCATTTGAAGGACTATCCACAAGTAGAAAATCTGAAAAAATAAATAAATAAATGTATTTTGTGTGTTTATCAGGAAGATGTAGCTAGAAGGTAGAAAGAGTAATGTGTAAGATCTAAATCAGAAGGGGATTGGTTAAGTTATTAGTTTGGAAGCAGAAAATAATATACTCTGAGTAGGTAGACGGCATGCTCGCTGGGTAGAATATTGAGAAAATAATTTCTAATATCCCAGTGAGTATATTATTAACTTACCTAGATACAGGATTCAGGTAAGGTAGAGAAATAGGTAACCTGAGAAAATAGAGCAAGATGATAAAATTAAAAAGATATAATGAGGCAAAATTTGGTTCAGTGAAAAACAACTTTCTGCAATAGAGAGGTAGAAAGTTAAGAGTTTGGGGTCTGAGGGAACTTGTTTCTTGACCATTTGAAAGCCCTTGTTTTTACTTGCCTGGAAAATCCCAGGGACGGAGAAGCCTGGTGGGCTGCAGTCCATGGGGTCGCTGAGAGTCGGACACGACTTCACTTTTACTTTCACTTTCCATTTTCATGCCTTGGAGAGGGAAATGGCAACCCACTCCAGTGTTCTTGCCTGGAGAATCCCAGGGACGGGGGAGCCTGGTGGGCTGCAGTCTCTGGGGTCGCACAGAGTTGGACACGACTGAAGTGACTTAGCAGCAGCAGCAGCAGCAGCAGCAGTTTTTACTTGGGAGGACATCAAAATAATATCTAAAAGCAGGCTGAGGGTGCCCAGTAGGCCTGGCTGAGAACATGGCTGAGAGACTACTTCAGACTCACAGCCAGAAAAGCTCTCTCTTCACACGTGGGTAAGGCATTTACCACCCTAAGCATTCTCCTCCTGGGCAATAGCTGAGAGGTACAGTATCCTTCTTCACAGTGCCCTAAAACCTCCAAAAAAGTTTAAAATTAATAGTCAAGCACATAAAAATTGATATAAAGTAAACTTTTAGTACCTCTGCAATGTCTCTGGTCCCTTTATTTGGTCCTTTTGTGCCATAATCACATTTTTTTACAATCTGCTTTGGCAATGAGAAAGTAGAGAACAGTTGGAAATTTTATATATGGATTTTTCCCTCTCTTTCTTCAAAAACCATTGAAATATATTTTCTCTTGAGGACTCTAAGCATCTAGCTGGGAAATGAACAGCTTATTTCATTTTAATTTTCATGCAGTGAATCGCAACAATGTTAAGTGCCAAGTCCAGTGGATTTTGACAAATGCAAATAATCCGTATAACCACCATGCTAAACAAGATACAGAAAATCTTCATAATCCCAAAAAGTTTCCCTGGGCTCCTCTTCTCTCTGCCTTTATCCCATTACAAAGCAACATTTGCTCTGATTTCTATCACAATGCATTAATTTGCCACTTCTAGAAACTCATGTAAATGAAATCATCCACAATGTATATCATGTAAGGCTTCTTTCACTCAGCATAATGTTTTTCTTTTTGTTTTAAAAGATCCATTCATGTTATGTATTAGTAATTTACTCTACTTTATTTCTGAATGGTGTGTTCTATTCTGAATTTAGTACAATTTATTTCTGCACTCAGCTATTGATGGATATTCGTGGTTTTCCAGTTTGAACAACATTTTATGAACTTTTTGAACAAAATTCTTTATAAAAATATATTTCTTTATTTTTCTTGAGCAAACAGTTAGGAATAGGACTGCAGAATCATAGGATATATGCTTAATGAGAAACTTTAAAATAAATTCATTATTCCATAGTAGACAGAATAATGGCCCTCCAAAGATATCTATGTCTAACTCCCAGAACTTGTAAATATGTTACCTTATAGGACAAAAGGCATTTTGCTGATGTAATTAGGTTAAGGATTTTGAGTTGGAGAGATTATCCAGGATTATTCTGGTGGGCCAATGTATTAAAACTATAAATAGTCCCTTATAAGAGGAAAACAAGAGAGTCAAATCAGGGAGAGGAAGTATCATCATGAGAGGAGATTGGAGCAATGCACTTTGACAACAGAGAGAGGAAAGGACCATATGTAAAAAATGCAGGCTGCCTTTAAAAACTGGAAAAAGCAAAGAAACAGATTCCCTTCTGAAGCTTCCAGAAGAAACACAGCCCTGCTAAGATCTTGATTTGAGACCTCTGACTTCGAGGACTGACTTGGTTATAGACTTCTGACCTCCAGAAAATAAATATATGCTGTTGAAAGAGTCTCTTATGTATTACAGATACTAGTTTCTTATATGTATTCTATGTATTCTCTCTAATTTGTGGCTTATATTTTTATTTTCTTAATGATGTATTCTGATGAGCAGAAAATTTAATATCAATGAAATTCAGTTAATCTTTAGCTTTCATGGTTAATGCTGCTTCTGTTGTGTCTAATAAATATTTGCTAACTCAGCATAAACATGTATTTATTTCCTCTTTTTTATTTTAAATATCAGATTATATCTTTAGGTGCATGATCCATCAAATTTTAAATTTGGCTTATTTGATATGGAGATTGAGATTATTACTTTTCAAAAATTTTTCAATTGTTTCAGCATCTTATGTTGAATAGACTTTTCTTTCCTCATTGAATTACTTTATACTTCCATTGAAGTCAACTGACTATATGTGTGGTTATATTTCTGAATTTTCAATTTGGTTCTGTTAAGCTATTTTTGTCTGTTCTTACATTTTAAAATAGATTTGTCTATGCTATAGACTTTTTAATCATATTTTTTGACGAGCATAAAATTTTAATTCTGTAGAAGTCTAATTTATCATTGTTTTCTTTCATGGATACTGCTTATTTAGCTTATCTTCTACTCTTTGGTGGTGAAGACATTGTCCCCTTTTTCATAGAAAGTTTTAGGGTTTTTTTTTTTTTATGCAACATCTCATTATTTATAAATAAGAGTTTTACTTCATCATTTCTAAACAATAATTTTAAAAAATTTTCTTATTTAACTGTCCAGCACATACACTATATGAAGGGAAATGATGAGAGGAGAAATCCTTGCATTGTTTCAAATCTCAGAAAGCCTTTATATTTAGCCACTAAATAACATTTAAGTTCTAGGGTGTTTTGTTTTCTTTTACCTGCCCTTTAATAGGTTAAGTTCTCTTCTACTACTAGTTGTGGGATGTTTTTAAAATGAGTAAGATTTGACTTTTTCTGTATTTATTGAGATTACCATAATACATTCTTCTTTATTCTATTAAAATGATAAATTAACTTGATTTAGAATACAGAATCAACTTCACATCTTGTGATAAATTACACTGGTCTTGGTATTTTATTCTATTTACATATTGTTGGATTCATACTCTAATATTTTTTAAGGATTTTTTTTTTTTGCTCTATATCCATGAGGAATATTGGTTTGCTATTTTCTTTCTTATATTTTTGACAGATTTTGGCATTGCTGTCAGGAAAGTGAAAGTGAAGTCGCTCAGTCCTGTCTGACTCTTTGCAACCTAATGGACTGTAGCCTGCCAGGCTCCTCTGTCCAGGCATTGGCCTGGAATTCTCCAGGCAAAAATTCTGGCCTGGGATTCTCCAGGCAGGAATGCTGGAGTGGATTGCCATTGCCATTTCCTTCTCCAGGGGATCTTCTCCACACAGGGATCGAACCCAGTCTCACACACTGTAGGCAGATTCTTTACTGTGTGAGCCACCAGGGAAGTCATATGTCATGTGACCTCATAAAACATGTTGGGAATAGTTCTCTCCTCCTACAGTTTGCAACATAGTTAGTATATGTTTGGTATTACTTTTTTTTCTTCTTAAACAGATTTCATAAAAGAAAACATTTGGGCTGAAGCTGAAATTTTGTTTCTGAAAGTTGCAATTTTGCATTCAATTTTTTAAAATAGATATAAAACTATTTAGATTTTCTGTTTGTGTATGTGTGTGTGTTTGGTTAATTGTATTGTTCAAAATGTTTCTATTTCATCTAAGTCATTAATGTATCAGAGAAGGCAATGGCACCCCACTCCAGTACTCTTGCCTGGAAAATCCCATGGACGGAGGAGCCTGGTAGGCTGCAGTCCATGGGGTCGCTAAGAGTCGGACACGACTGAGCCACTTCACTTTCACTTTCACTTTCATGCATTGGAGAAGGAAATGGCAACCCACTCCAGTGTTCTTGCCTGGAGGGTCCCAGGGATGGGGGAGCCTGGTGGGCTGGCGTCTATGGGGTCGCACAGAGTCGGACACGACTAAAGTGACTTAGTAGTAGCAGTAGCAGCATTAATGTATTGTTATAAAATTTTTAATAATGAATTCTTATCCTATTTAATATTTATATGATCTTTAAATGTTCTTAATATATCTATTTCATTTTTTATGTTGAAAGCTTGTGGATGAGAGCATTTTCTTTCATTAATGTTTCTAGCTGGCATGCGTGCATGCATGCTAAATTGCTTCAGTCATATCTGACTCTGCGACTCCGTGGACTGTAGCCCACCTGGCTCCTCTCTCCTTGGGATTCTTCAGGCAAGAATACTAGAGAGGGTTGTTTGCCATGCCCTCCTCCAGGGGATCTTCCTGACCTAGGGATCGAACCCACATCTCTTATATCTCTGCATTGGCAGGTGGGTTCTTTACCACTAGAAGCCTGTTGCTAGCTGGAGTATTCCATAAATGTCAGTTAAGTGAAAGTGAAGTCACTCAGTTGTGTCTGACTCTTTGCTACCCCGTGGAGTATAGCCCACCAGGCTCCTCTGTCCATAGGATTTTCTGGGCAAGAATACTGGAGTGGGTTGCCATTTCCTTCTCCAGGGTATCTTCCCAACCCAGGGACTGAACCAGCTCTCCCGCATTGCAGGCAGATGCTTTAACCTCTGAGCTACCAGGAAGTAGTTGTTATTTTGGTTACTGATTTTCTACTGGTTTGATTTATCAATTACAGACAGTGGGGCATTAAAGTCTGTAGATTATCTGCAATCTCATATTTGTATTATTGCTGACAGACTTCACAATGTTTACTGTTTCCTTCCTCTTGGCTTTAGGACACTGAAGACTGTTCTTGATCCTCACTGTGAGAATCTGGTGAAGTTCCCAAGAAAAAGCCTGTAAGTGTATGCTTCCCATGAGTATTTGCAAAGTCGCTTCAGTCTTGTTCCACTCTGTGCGACCCTATGGATTGTAGTCTGCCAGGCTCCACTGTCCATGGGATTCTCTAGGCAAGAATATTGGAGTGGGTTGCCATGCCCTCCTCCATGGGATCTTCCTGACCCAGGGATCATACCCACATGTCTTGTACCTCTTGCATTGGCAGGTGGGTTCTTTATCACTAGTGCCACCCGGGAAGCCCCTATGCCTACCACAAGACTGCAATTCCCATGAATTTCTCACTCTTACACTAATCCACACTCAGCCTCCTGTAATTAGTCAAAAATACTGTTTGTGTTCTTTCAACTTTAGGTATCAGCAGTTGTGGCTCCAGGTAAGTAGAGCTTGGTTGCTATAACCCTCTGAATAACTTGTCTGTCTAGATTAAATGGGGATTTTTTTCCCTGTGATTTTAGTCCTCTGATGAGTACAAGAAAAGATTTTGGCTTTTAGTTTTTCCAGGTGTTGTGTGTGTGTATGTGTGTGTGTGTGTGTGTGTGTGTGTGTGTGTGTGGTAAAGGTAGGAATAACAACTTCCAAGACATTACTTGTCAGAGTTGCAACCAGAAGTTCTCAGTTATCTTTAAAATCATATATTCAACTGAAAAATATATTGTATACATATTTATGCAAATCAGTGCTATTTATTCTTTGTGTAAGTTCAAATTTTCGTTTGGTATAGTTTTTCTTATATCTTGGAATTTTTAAAAAATCATTTAAATAATGTAGGTTGGGTTGGAATGAATTCTCTGTTTTTGTCTAAACTAATTATTTTCCTTTTATTTTTGAAGGATTTTTTTTTTTCTGAATGTAGAGTTCTTGCTTGACAGTTTTGTGTATAATGTGTTAAAAGATGCTTTTAAAACTTTCTCTTTATTACTGACCTTCAGAAATTTCATTATGACCTGACTCTATGTGCTTTTCTTTGTTTTTGTTCTGTCTGGAGTTCATTGAAAGTCTTCTAATACTGTTTCACATCCTTGCTCCTTTCTTTTTTGGGTTCTGATTATATATATGTTGGATCTCTTGTCATTAAGGCTTTGTTCACTTTATGTTGATCGATATTCTCTATATGTTTCAGTGTTTACATTTCTATTAATATATTTTTAAGTTTTTTTTCTTCAAAAGTTTCTATTAACCCATCTAATTTTTCATTTTAAATATTTTTGTATTATATTTCTTATTTTTTAGCTTCTGTTTCTCTCCTCATTATTTAGCCCTTGGATATATTTTTAGTGAGTTTTCCTGATGGCTCAGTGGTAGAAAATCTGCTTGGAAATGTGGGTTCGATCCCTGAGTCGGGAAGATTCCGTGGAGAAGGAAATGGCAACTCATTCCAGTATTCTTGTCTGGAAAGTCCATGAACAGAGGAGCCTGGAAGTCCATGGGGTCACAAAAGAGTCGGACATCACTTTGTGACTAAACAACAACAACATATTTTTTAGTAAGTCTTTTAAAAGTATTAATTCTATTTTATATCTCTGTCATGGCTGCATCTGTTTATATTTACTGACATGTTCCTTAGTTATGGGTCACATTTTGCTAATCACTACTAGGAATTTTTGATTAGACACTGCATATTGTGAACATTATATTGTTGAGTTATAATATTTAATATCTTATTTTAAAAAATATTAGCCATTGTTCTGACAGGAAATTAAGTTATATATCAATCAGTTTGGTTCTTTTAAGTATTTTTAGTTATGGTAAATTAGCAGAGCTTTTAAAACAAGGCTGGGTTAGCACTACTACTAAGGCATGATTTTTCTGAATTTTTTCCTGAGCATTCTTTGTAATTAAACCAGAAATGTCCACTCTGACGGTTTAGAACCTAGTTTCTCAGCACTCTGTGGGAATTGTGTAGCTTATTGCTTTTTTGGTCACTCTTTTCTTGGCCTCATGGAGTTTCGTCCTTTACAAAAATGACATAAAAACCAGAAGTCAGTTCAAAGGGAGTCTTGACCAGTTTTTCAGACCTCTTTTTTTTCTATTTAGCCGCCTCACCTTTATTACTCTGAAATCTCAACCACCTTACCTTTCTTGAACTCTAGTCTCTGAGCTCAAAACTTAGTGAAATTCCCATACTTGCATGACTCTGCACCATGCTCTGAAATATGTTTTCAGACAAAGAGCTAGGCTGACTATGGGTACTTCATTTTCCCCTTTCTCTTAGGGATCATGGATTTGCAAAGACTGTTTTCTAATGTGTGAAAATAGCTGTCTAAATAGTTTTGTTGTTGTTTAGATGTTTACAGCAATAAGGCATGACTGCTCCTCCATTACTGCACCATGATCAGGTATGGAAGTAATAAAATTATGTTAATGTTTCATGTGCTGATTCCAAAATCTGGGTCATTTCTCTGAATCTATTGACTGTTTTCCTCTACACTGTGGGTTATTACATTTTCCTGTGTACTTTCATGTCTAGCAGCTATTCGCTTTATATTGGCTATTTTAAGTGATATGTTGAAGAGACTGAATTTTGTTATTTCTCTCTAAATTGTGTTGAGTTTTGTCTTAGCAGGCTGTTACTAGTGAGTTAGTTTGATTTTATTGAGGCTTAAATTTAAGTTACACTTTATATAGGTCAATCTATTTGGTTTTTCGTTTTTCTATTAATCTCAGGGTTAGTCCCTTAGTTCTTGGATATGAATTTAAATTATAAGACATGGCCATTCTTGTAATTCATTGGAACATACGAGATGATTACCAAGGCTGTCCAGTTTGGCATGACCTGAACATAAAATTCTGTCTCCCCAGAAGCTAGTAGCAATTGAAATTTCTAGTCATATATTTCTTCCTTTAGAACTGTTGCTTTTCCTGAACTATATTGCTTCCTCTCTTTTGTTCATTCATTATTCAGCTGACACTTACTGTGTGCCTATTGTGTGTCAGTTACTGTCCCAGAGGCTGTGGATTAACTGGTGAGAATGAGTAAATTCAGAATATACACTAGACTATATACCAGGCTGAGAGAGAAAAAAAATATTAAACTAATAAATACATATAATATCAGGTACTCACTGTGAGAAAGAATAATTTTTTTTTTCATGGAACCCTGAGTACAAAGACCTTAAGGATAGATTGTGATTGGTATGTTCAAAAAACTAACTTGAAACACAGTGGAATTGAGGGGAAGCAAATTAAAGGCACAATGGTAGAGGCTATGGAAGTAGGCAAGGGCTATCCCTAATGGCCATGATAAGATATTTAGGTTCTAATAAGTGTTACAGCTCTATACAGTCAACAAAAACAAGATCAGGAGCTGAATGTGGCTCAGATCATGAACTCCTTACTGCCAAATTCAGACTAAAATTGAAGAAAGTAGGAAAAACCACTAGACCATTCAGGTATGACCTAAATCAAATCCCTTATGATTATTTAGTGGAAGTGAGAAATAGATTTAAGGGACTAGATCTGATACATAGAATGCCTGATGAACTATGGACGAAGGTTCATGACATTGTACAGGAGACAGGGATCAAGAACATCCCCGTGGAAAATAAATGCAAGAAAGCAAAATGGCTGTCTGAAGAGGCCTTACAAATAGCTGTGAAAAGAAGAGAAGCAAAAAGCAAAGGAGAAAAGGAAAGATATAAGCATCTGAATGCAGAGTTCCAAAGAATAGCAAGAGGAGATAAGAAAGCCTTCCTCAGTGATCAATGCAACGAAATAGAGGAAAACAACAGAATGGGAAAGACTAGAGGTCTCTTCAAGAAAATTAGACATACTAAGGGAACATTTCATGCAAAGATGGGCTCCATAAAGGACAGAAATGGTATGGACATAATAGAAGCAGAAGATATTAAAAAGAGGTGGCATGAATACACAGGAGAACTGTACAAAAAAAGATCTTCACGACCCAGATAATCATGATGGTATGATCACTGACCTAGAGCCAGACATCCTGGAATATGAAGTCAAGTGGGCCTTAGAAAGCATCACTATGAACAAAGCTAGTGAAGGTGATGGCATTCCAGTTGAGCTATTTCAAATCCTGAAAGATGATGCTGTGAAAGTGCTGCACTCAATATGCCAGCAAATTTGGAAAACTCAGCAGCAGCCACAGGACTGGAAAAGGTCAGTTTTCATTCCAATCCCAAAGAAAGGCAATGCCAAAGAATGCTCAAACTACAGCACAATTACACTCATCTCACACTCTAGTAAAGTAATGCTTAAAATCCTCCAAGCCAGACTTCAGCAATATGTGAACCGTGAACTTCCAGATGTTCAAGCTGGTTTTAGAAAAGGCAGAGGAACCAGAGATCAAATTGCCAACATCTGCTGGATCATGGAAAAAGCAAGAGAGTTCCAGAAAAACATCTATTTCTGCTTTATTGACTATGCCAAAGCCTTTGCCTGTGCGGATCACAATAAACTGTGGAAAATTCTGAAAGAGATGGGACTACCAGACCACCTGACCTGCCTCTTGAAAAACCTGTATGCAGGTCAAGAAGCAACAGTTAGAAGTGGACATGGAACAACAGACTGGTTCCAAATAGGAAAAGGAGTACGTCAAGGCTGTATATTGTCACCCTGCTTATTTAACTTCTATGCAGAGTACATCATGAGAAACGCTGGACTGGAAGAAGCACAAGCTGGAATCAAGATTGCCAGGAGAAAAATTAATAACCTCAGATATGCATATGACACCACCCTTATGGCAGAAAGTGGAGAGGAACTAAAAAGTCTCTTGATGAAAGTGAAAGAGGAGAATGAAAAAGTTGGCTTAAAGCTCAACATTCGGAAAACTAAGATCATGGCATCTGGTCCAATCACTTCATGGGAAAAAGATGGGGAAACAGTGGAAACAGTGTCAGACTTTATTTTGGGGGGCTACAAAATCACTGCATATGGTGATTGCAGACATGAAATTAAAAGACGCTTACTCCTTGGAAGGAAAGTTATGACCAACCTAGATAGCATATTCAAAAGCAGAGACATTACTTTGCCAACAAAGGTCCATCTAGTCAAGGCTATGGTTTTTCCAGTGGTCATGTATGGATGTGAGAGTTGGACTGTGAAGAAATATGATCGCCGAAGAATTGATGCTTTTGAACTGTGGTGTTGGAGAAGACTCTTGAGAGTCTCTTGGACTGCAAGGAGATCCAACAAGTCCTTTTATAGGAGATCAGTCCTGGGTATTCATCGGAAGGACTGATGCTAAAGCTGAAACTCCAATACTTTGGCCACCTCATATGAAAAGCTGACTTATTGGAAAAGACTCTGATGCTGGGAGAGATTGGGAGCAGGAGGAGAAGGGGACGACAGAGGATGAGATGGCTGGATGGCATCACCAACTTGATGGACCTGAGTTTGACTGAACTCTGGGAGTTGGTGTTGATCAGGGAGGCTTGGTGTGCTGTGATTCATGGGATCTCAAAGAGTCGGACACAACTGAGTGACTGAACTGTACTGAACTGATGGTGGTTTTATTCCTAGTTTTTTAAGGAATCTCCTTATTGTCTTCCGTAGTGGCTATATCAATTTACATTTCCACCAATGGTGCTAGAGTGTTCCCTTTTCTCCACACAGTCTCTGGCATTTATTGTTTGTAGACTTTTTGGTGATGGCCAAATAGTGATGTGATGGTGATGGTGTGAGGTGATATCTCATTGTGGTTTTGTTTTGCATTTCTCTAATATTGAGCGATGTTGAGCATCTTTTCATGTGTTTGTTAGCCATCTGTATGTCTTCTTTGCAGAAATGTCTGTTTAGGTCTTTTTCCCACTTTTTGATTGGGTTATTTGTTTTCCTGGTATTGAGTTGTATGAGCTGCTTGTATATTTGGAAAGTAATCCTTTGTTAGTTGTTTCATTTGGTATTATTTTCTCCCATTTTGAAGGTTGTCTTTTCACCTTGCTTATAGATTCCTTTGCTGTGCAAAAGCTTTTAGGTTTAATCAGGTCCCACTTATTTACTTTTGTTTTTATTTCTGTTACTCTAGGAGGTACGTCATACAGGATCTTGATTTGTTTTATGTCATTGAGTGTTCTGCCTATTTTTCCTCTAAGAGTTTATAGTTTCTGGTCTTACATTTAGATCTTTAATCCATTTTGTGTTTATCTTTGTGTATGGTGTTAGGAAGTGATCTAATTTCATTCTTTTACATGTAACTGTCCAGTTTTCCCTGCACTACTGATTGAAGAGGTTGTCTTTGCCCCATTGTGTATTCTTGTCTCCTTTGTCAAAATATAAGGTACCCATAGGTGCATGTGGAGACTTCCCTGGTGGCTCAGATGGTAAAAGTGTCTGCCTACAATGCGGGAGACCTGGGTTCAATCCCTGTGTTGGGAAGATCTTCTGGAGAAGGAAATGACAACCCACTCCAGTATTCTTGCCTGGAAAATCCCATGAACAGAGGAACCTGGTAGGCTACAGTCCATGGGGTTGCAAAGAATTGGACATGACTGAGAGACTTCACTTTCACTTTCATAGGTGCATGGGTTTATTTCTGGGCTTTCTATCTTGTTCCATTGATCTATATTTCTGTTTTTGTGCCCATACCATACTGTCTTGATGACTGTAGCTTTGTAGTATATTCTGATGTCAGGAAGGTTGATTCCTCCAGCTCCATTCTTATTTCTCAAGACTGCTTTGGCTATTCAGGGTCTTTTGTGTTTCCATACGAATTGTGAAATTTTTTGTTTTAGTTCTGTGGAAAAAGCCATTGGTAATTTGATAGGGATTGCATTGAATCTATAGATTGCCTTTGGTAGTATAGTCATTTTAACAATATTGATTCTTCCTACCCAGGAACATCTGATTATGTCATTTTATATTTCTTTCATCAGTGTGTTATAGTTTTCTGTGTACAGTTCTTTTGTCTCCTTAGGTAAATTTATTCCTAGATATTTAATTATTTTTGTTGCAATGGTGAATGGGATTGATTCCTTAATTTCTCTTTCTTATTTTTCATTGCTAGTATATAAAAATGCAAGTGATTTCTGTGTATTGATCTTGTATCCTGCAACTTTGCTAAATTCACTGATTAGCTCTAGTAATTTTCTGAGACAATCTTTAGGGTTTTGTATGTACAGTATCATGTCATCTGCAAACAGTGAGAGCTTTATTTCTTTTCCGATCTGGATTCCTTTTATTTCTTTTTCTTCCCTGATTGCTGTAGCTAGGACTTCCAGAAATATGCTGAATAATAGTGGTGACAGTGGACACCCTTGTCTCTTTCCTGATCTTAAGGGGGATACTTCCAGGTTTTCACCATGGAGAATAATGTTTGCTGTAGGCTTATCATATATGGCCTTTACTACACTGAGGTAGGTTCCTTCTACACCCATATTTTGAAGTGTTTTAATCATAAATGGATGCTGAGTTTTGTCAAAGGCTTTTTCTGCATCTACTGAAGTAATCATATTGTTTTTATCTTTCAATTTGTTAACATGGTGTATCACATTGATTGATTTGCATATATTGAAGAATCCTTGCATTCCTGGGATAAACCCAACTTGATCATGGTCTATGAGCTTTTTGATGTGTTGCTGAATTCTGTTTGCTAAAATTTTTTGAGGATTTTTGTATTTATTTTCATCAGTGATATTGACATGTAGTTTTCTTTTTTTGTGTTGTCTTTGGTTTTCATATCAGGGCGATGGTGGCTTTTTTAGAGTGAGTTTGGAAGTGTTTCTTCCTCTGCAATTTTTTGAAAGAGTTTTAGAAGGATAGGCATTAGCTCTTCTCTAAATGTTTGATAGAATTCTGCTGTGAAGCCGTCTGGTCCTGGGCTTTTGTTTTTTGGGAGATTTTTTATCACAGCTTCAATTTCAATGCTTCTAATTGGGTTGTTCCTAATTTCTATTTCTTCCTGGTTCAGTCTTGGAAGATTAAACTTTTCTAAGAATCTGTCCATTTCTTCCACGTTATCCATTTTATTGACATATAGTTGTTCAGAATAGTCTCTTATAATCCTTTGTATTTCTGCATTGTCTGTTGTAACCTCTCCTTTTTCATTTCTAATTTTGTTGATTTGAGTCTTCTCTCTTTTTTTCTTGATAAGCTTGGCTAAATGTCTGTCAATTTTGTTTATCTTCTCAAAGAACAGCTTTTTGTTTTATTAATCTTTACTATTATTTCTTTCATTTCTTTTTCATTTGTTTCTGCTTGGATCTTTATGATTTCTTTCCTTCTACTAATTTTGGTGTTTTTTTTTTTTTTTTTCCACTTGGTTTAGGTGTAAAGTTAGGCTGTCTATTTGATGGTTTTGTTTCTTGAGGTAGGATTGTATTGCTACAAATTTCTCTCTTAGGACTACATTTGCTGCATCCCATAGATTGTCATGTTTTCACTGTCATTTGTTTCTAGAATTTTTTGATTTCCCTTCTGATTTCTTCAGTAACCTGTTGGTTATTTAGAAATGTGTTGCTTAATCTCCATGTGTTTGTGTTTCTTACAGTTTTTTTCTTGTAATTGATATTTAGTCTCACAGCATTGTGGTGAAAGAAGATGCTTGATATGATTTCAAATTTCTTTAATTTACTGAGGTTTGATTTGTGACCCAAGATGTGGTCTATCCTGGAGAATGTTCCATGTGCACTTGAAAAGATGTATTCTTCTGCATTTGGATGAAATGTCCTGAAAATATCAATGAGATCCATCTCATCTAATGTATCATTTAAGACTCGTATTTCCTTATTAATTTTCTGTTTTGATGATCTGTCCATTGGAGTGAGTGGGGGGTTAAAATCTCCTACTATTATTGTGTTACTGTCAATTTTTCCTTTTATATCTGTTACTGTTTGTTTTATGTATTGAGGTGCTCCTATGTTTGGTGCATAGATATTTAAAATTGTTATAGCTTCCTATTGTATTGATGCCTTGATCATTATATAGTGTCCTTCCTTATCTCTTGTAATCTCCTTTAAGATCTATTTTGTCTCAGATGAGGATTGCTACTCCAGCTTTCTTTTGCTTCCCATTTGCATGGAATATATTTTTCCATCCTCTCACTTTCAGTCTATATGTGTCTTCCAGTCTGTAGTAGGTTTCTTGTAGATAGCATATATATGGGTCTTGTTTTTGTATCCATTCAGCCAGTCTGTGTATTTTGGTTGGAGCATTTATCCATTTACATTTAAAGTAATTGTTGATATATATGTTCCTATTGCCATTTTCTTAATTGCTTGGGGTTGATTTTGTAGACCTTTCTTCTTCTCTTGTATTTCTTGACAGTATAAGTCCCTTTAACATTTGTTGTAAATCTGGTTTGGTGGTACTTTTTACTTCTTTCTTTTTACTTTGTCTTGTCTTAAAAGCTTTTGATTTCTTCATCAATTTTGAATGAGATCCTTGATGGGTACAGTAATTTTGGTTGTAGATTTTTCCCTTTTTGTACTTTTAATATGTCCTGCCATTCCCTTCTGGCCTGCAGAGTTTCTGCTGAAAGATCTGCTGTTAAGTGTATGGGGTTTCCCTTGTATCTTACTTGCTGTTTCTCCCTTAATGGTTTTAATATTATTTATTTGTGTTTAGTCTTTGTTAGCTTGATTAGTATATGTCTTGGCATGTTTCTCCTTGGATTTATCCTGTATGGGACTCTTTGTGCCTCTTGGACTTGATTAACTATTTCTTTTTCCATGTTGGGGAAATGTTCAACTATGATCTCTTCAGAAATTTTCTTATGCACTTTCTTTTTCTCTTTTCTTCTGGGATCCCTATTATTCAAATGTTGGTGCATTTGATATTGTCCCAGAGGCCTCTGAGACTATCCACAGTTCTTTTCATTCTTTTCACTTTATTCTTCTCTTCAAAAGTTATTTCCATCATTTTATCTTCCAGCTCACTGATTCGTTCTTCTGCTTCAGATATTTTGGTATTGATTCCTTCTAGAGTATTTTTATTTCAGTAATTGTGGTGTTTGTCTTTGCATGTTTATTCTTTAATTCTTCTAGGTCTTTGTTAATTGATTCTTGCATTTTCTCCATTTTGCCTTGAAGGTTGTTGATCTTTTCTATCATTATTCTGAATTCATCAGGTAGTTTGCCTATTTTCTCTTCATTTATTTGGACTTCTGTATTTCTAGTTTGAACCTTCATTTCTGTAGTATTTCTCTGTCTTTTCAGAGGCTCAGGACTTGATATTCAGGAAGACAAATGGAAAGTACACAGGGAGGAAGATGCACAGCAGCCAAGCCTCTGTCATATGATAGTGACCTTGCAGGATCACTGGGCATGAGGGCATGTGCGTGGCTTGCCCTCAGTGTCCAATCGCGGGTTCTCTATGGCAAAGTGGAGAGGAGCTTGCAGAGCTGCTCTGCCTCCACTTCACTGTACACTGGTCCACATACAGTACATGCAACCCAATGTATCACTTCAGTTCAGTCACTCAGTCATGTCCAATTCTTTGCGACCCCATGAATTGCAGCACACCAGGCCTCCCTGTCCATCACCAACTCCTGGGGCCCACTCAAACCCATATTATTGAGTTGGTGAGCCATCTAGCCATCTCATCCTCTCTCTCCCTTCTTCTCCTGCCCTCAATCTTTCCCAGCAACAGGGTCTTTTCAAATGAGCCAGCTCTTAGCATCAGGTAGCCAAAGTATTGGAGTTTCAGCTTCAACATCAGTCTTTCCAAAGAACACCCAGGACTGATCTCCTTTAGGATGGACTGTTTGGATCTCCTTGCAGTCCAAGGGACACTCAAGAGTCTTCTCCAACACCACAGTTCAAAAGCATCAATTCTTTGGTGCTCAGGTTTCTTTATAGTCCAACTCTCACATCCATACATGACTACTGGAAGAACAATAGTCGTGACTAGACGGACCTTTGTTGGCAAAGTAATGTCTCTGCTTTTGAATATGCTGTCTAGGTTGGTCATAACTTTCCTTCCAAGGAGTAAGTGTCTTTTAATTTCATGGCTGCAATCACCATCTGCAATGATTTTGGAGACCAAAAAAATAATGTCAGCCACTGTTTTCACTGCTTCCCCATCTATTTCCATGAAGTGATGGGACCAGATGCCATGGTCTTAGTTTTCTGAATGTTGAGCTTTAAGCCAACTTTTTCACTCTCCTCTTTCACTTTCATCAAGAGGCTCTTTAGTTCTTCTTGACTTTCTGCCATAAGGGTGGTGTCATGTGCATATCTGAGGTTATTGATAGTTCTCTTGGCAATCTTGATTCCAGCTTGTGCTTCTTCCAGCCCAGCGTTTCTCTTGATGTACCCTGCATATAATTTAAATAAGCAGGGTGACAATATTCAGCCTTGACATACTCCTTTTCCTGTTTGGAACCAGTCTGTTGTTCCATGTCCAGTTCTAACTGTTGCTTCCTGACCTGCATATAGGTCTCTCAAAAGGGAAGTCAGGTGGTCTGGTAATCCCATCTCAGAATTTTCCACAGTTTATTGTGATCCACACAGGCAAAGGCTTTGGCATAGTCAATAAAGCAGAAGTGGGTGTTTTTTTGAAACTCTCTTGCTTTATGAATGATCCAGCGGATGTTGGCAATTTGATCTCTGGTTCCTCTGTCTTTTCTAAAATCAGCTTGAACATCTGGAAGTTCATGGTTCACGTATTGTTGAAGCCTGATTTGGAGAATTTTGAACATTACTTTACTAGCATGTGAGATGAGTGTAATTGTGTGGTAGTTTGAGCATTCTTTGTCATTGCCTTTCTTTGAGATTGGAATGAAAACTGACCTTTTCCAGTCCTGTGGCTACTGCTGTTTTCCCAATTTGCTGGCATATTGAATGCAGCACTTTCACAGCATCATCTTTCAGATTTCAAATAGCCAAATGGAATTCCATCACCTCCACTAGATTTGTTTGTAGTGATGATTCCTAAGGCCCACTTGACATCAGATTCCAGGATGTCTGGCTCTAGGTTAGGGTGAGTGATCACAGTATCATGATTATCTGGGTTGTGAAGATCTTTTTTGTACAGTTCTTCTGTGTATTCTTGCCACCTCTTCTAAATATCTTCTGCTTCTCTTAGGTCCATACCATTTCTGTCCTTTATTGAATGCATCTTGGCATGAAATATTCCCTTGATATCTCTAATTTTCTTGAAGAGATCTCTAGTCTTTCCCATTCTATTGTTTTACTTCTATTTTTCCCCAATGTATGCCTTGTTTTAAAAGCATCAGGGTCCTGGGTGCACAATAGTAATAAGCATCTAATAGAAAACAGAACAATACTTTGGCCACCTGATGCGAAGAGCTGACTCATTTGAAAAGACCCTGATGCTGGGAAAGATTGAGGGCCAGAGGAGAAGGGGACGACAGAGGATTGAGATGGTTGGATGGCATCACTGACTTGATGGACATGGGTTTGGGGAAATTACAGGATTTCGTGAGGGACAGGGAGGCCTGGTGTGCTGGGGTTCATGGGGTTGCAGAGAGTCAGACATGACTGAGCACCTGAACTGATCTGAGAAAACAAAGTTGTTTTATATTCATAGGATTCTTGAGTAGGACTCTAGTTAAAAAAAAAAAAAAGCAGGAGTTAGGAAATACAAACCAATTATTATAGATAAAACATTCATTTTAAAGCGAATATATAATGAGAAACATATAAAAATTATTCTGGAAGCTTTGGCTCTCTGGAGGCTTTAGTTAGTGAGACAAGTAAAATCTTTGCCCTTGAGACATAAAGTTTGCAAGTTTTCCTCATGAATCCATTACTCCCTCAGCCAAGTTTTGATGAGAATCTTTTAGAAGTTTGATCCTGATATGTCCGAAATTTGGTTTTTAGCTTAGCATTTAATTTGGTACCCAAATAGAGTAGAGTCTATTATGATTGGAGACCTGCCTGGACAATTTCTTGTTTGAATATAAAAGAAGAGATATCAAGTTGGCTCAAAAACTACTTATGGAAGACCCACTGGTTCTAAGCACAAAACAGGATCATCAGTTCAGTTCAGTTCAGTTGCTCAGTCATGTCCAACTCTTTGTGACCCCATGAATCTCAACACGCCAGGGCTCCCTGTCCATCACCAACCCCTGGAGTTCACTCAAACTCATGTGCATCAAGTCAGTGATGCCATCCAGCCATCTCATCCTCTGTCGTCCTCTTCTCCTCCTGCCCCGAATCCCTCCCAGCAACAGAGTCTTTTCCAATGAGTCAACTCTTCGCATGAGGTGGCCAAAGTACTGGAGTTTCAGCTTTAGCATCATTCCTTCCAAAGAAATCCCAGGGCTGATCTCCTTCAGAATGGACTGGTTGGATCTCCTTGCAGTCCAAGGGACTCTCAAGAGTCTTCTCCAACACCACAGTTCAAAAGCATCAATTCTTCAGTGCTCAGTCTTCTTCACAGTCCAACTCTCACATCCATACATGACCACAGGAAAAACCATAGCCTTGACTAGACGGACCTTTGTTGGCAAAGTAATGTCTCTGCTTTTGAATATGCTATCTAGGTGGGTCATAACTTTCCTTCCAAGGAGTAAGTGTCTTTTAATTTCATGGCTGCAGTCACCATCTGCAGTGATTTTGGAGCCCCAAAAAATAAAATCTGACACTGTTTCCACTGTTTCCCCATCTATTTCCCATGAAGTGATGGGACCGGATGCCATGATCTTTGTTTTCTGAATGTTGAGCTTTAAATGAACTTTTTCACTCTCCACTTTCACTTTCATCAAGAGGCTTTTGAGTTCCTCTTCCCTTTCTGCCATAAAGGTGGTGTCATCTGCATATCTGAGGTTATTGATATTTCTCCCGGCAATCTTGATTCCAGCTTGTGTTTCTTGCAATCCAGAGTTTCTCATGATGTACTCTGCATATAAGTTTAATAAACAGTGACAATATACAGCCTTGACGTACTCCTTTTCCTATTTGGAACCAGTCTGTTGTTCCATGTCCAGTTCTAACTGTTGCTGCCTGACCTGCATACAAATTTCTCAAGAGGCAGATCAGGTGGTCTGGTATTCCCATCTCTTGAAGAATTTTCCACAGTTTATTGTGATCCACACAGTCAAAGGCTTTGGCATAGTCAATAAAGCAGAAATAGATGTTTTTCTGGAACTCTCTTGCTTTTTCCATGATCCAGCGGATGTTGGCAATTTGATCTCTGGTTCCTCTGCCTTTTCTAAAACCAGCTTGAACATCTGGAAGTTCATGGTTCACATATTGCTGAAGCCTGGCTTGGAGAATTTTGAGCATTACTTCACTAGCGTGTGAGATGAGTGCAATTGTGCAGTAGTTTGAGCATTCTTTGTCATTGCCTTTCTTTGAGACTGGAATGAAAACTGACCTTTTCCAGTCCTGTGGCCACTGCTGAGTTTTCCAAATTTGCTGGCATATTGAGTGCAGCACTTTCACAGCATCATCATTCAGAATTTGAAATAGCTCAACTGGAATTCTATCACCTCCTCTAGCTTTGTTAGTAGTGATGCTTTCTAACACCCACTTGACTTGACATTCCAGGATGTCTGGCTCTATGTCAGTGATCACACCATCGTGATAGGGAAATACAAATACTCACTTAGAGAAATAAGGTCTTAATTTTGAATTTATAAAGAAACCAGGGATTCTCCTATGGCAGAAACCCTGTGAGGTCATTTAGCACCATATTAAAAAAAATAGATTTTGGGGGGCTGATCTTTTCCTATTAGTTTTGTTCTCCTGATTTTCATCCAATATGCAGTAAATGTATGCTATTTGGAATCATCATCTAATTATAGTTTTTTTGCAATCAATTACCTTATTTATCTGTGAACTTTATTCAAAAAGTCCAGTCTGCAGAGTGGTAAAATCATCAGCTATTGTTAATGATAATGATTGCTGTGAGGAGAAGAAGCTGCCGAGGCTCACATTTCCAATGCCTCGCTAGGTCTAAGCTTCTCCTGAAGCTTCGTGCTGAGAGCAGATAAAGCATTAGCTGATGCCCAGGGAGAATCTCTGCTAAGGCTCTCGGGGTGAGAGGAGGTTGCAAATTTTCTATCTTATCTTTTCTCTCAGACATACCACTCAACTTCTCATCAAACGGTTGCTTTGAAAATTTCCTCACACGAAAAATAAATGTCAGTTGCTTTTTTGTGGGTGCTAGATTTTTCATAACACAGGCATGGTATGATACTGGTCTTGTGTTTTTATTCTCTAGCCTGATATGGAAAAAATGTGCAAGTTTTACATAAAATAAATAGAACTGGGGTTTTTGAAAACTATGCAGCTATTTTTCTGGATAATTTTTTTCCATTCTATTAGATATTTCCCAGTTACATTTTGTTTTCCCTTTAGATTCATGGAGGAGAAAAGAGGAGTGTTAAAAGAATTACTCAGATCATTATTTTTTTAAGATTTTTGATGTGGAGATTTTTAAAGTCTTTACTGAATTTGTTAAATATTGTTTCTGTTTTAAGTTTTGGCTTTTAGGCCACGAGTCATGTGGCATTTTAACTCCTCAACTAGGGACAGACCCCACACCTCCTGCATTGGAAGATGAAATCTTAATCACAGAACCACCTCAGGAAGTCCCATCAGACCCTTATTAAAGCAACAAAGTGATGGGAGCTGGCAACAAGAAGTGCTGGGGGAGATGTACTATATGCACACATTAACTCTAATAGGAGAATAGAAAAATAAAAGAAATTAAGAATGGATATGTCTCATATTAGTATCTGTTGGTTTTCACACTCATCCAGATATTTATTCCTGAGCTCTTTAACATTTCTACAAAGTGAAGGAGGAAAGCTACTTTTTGCTGCACTCTAAAGTGGTTATGACATTTGGAAAGAGGTAAAGAGAAATATCTCTCTCCACCTCCCTCTTGTTTAGATCATTGTTTATTCTTAGGAAAATCAATGAAGTAGATAAGTACCATTTTTTTAGCTTCTTCCTGCATTACTAATGCAAAATGAGGCCCAAGATGAGTAGCGTTAGCATCACCTGGGAACTTATTAGAAAGAATCCATCTAAGTCACCTCAACCTAATGATTCAAAAGACCAAGGAACTTTTTTTTCCCCCAAACTCTCTATGTGATACTTCTAACACTAAATTTTGAGAGAAAAAAGAAAAATGCCTTGGAGGTGTGTAGAGTCCAAGATTCTACATTTCTAACAAGTTCCTAGGTCATGGTGTTGCTGCTTGTCCATATACCATAGTTTTCAGTAGTGAGATTCTAAGGGATGTCTACATAATTCTGAGATTTTTTTTTTTTCATTTTTTCCCTTTTTTGCCTCCATCTTTGGCTTTCTATCCCACAATCACTCTCTCTTTATTCTATACCTGTGCAGTTGGTTGATTGAATAAATGGAATCTGGCAGGCTACAAATATAAGACAATTTAATTTTTTTTAATTACTCTGGCTTCATACAAGCATGCATCTCTCCTTTCTGGATCCATAATGACCTTTCTGATTTATCCTATAGCTTTCTCCAAGGTTCTAGTGCAGAACAGTACACAGTGAGAGAACTGCTGTGTGGGCCTGACAGTACGGGAGCACTGAGGAACCTACTGGAACAGGCCAACAACTGCCACTAAAGTCACCCAGTCAGGACCACTTCACATTTCACTGCCCTTCCTCTTCCCTCCTGGCGCATACTGGACTGTATCCTATGTCCAACATAGAGGGGAATTAATTCCCTTGTACTTCCTGTCTTCTAATTCTAGCTTCTCTGGCATTGGAGACTAGGATGGAAAAACAGGCAAAATGGCCCTGTATCATGGTCTACCTTATAGTCACGTGAAGGACTGGCTTGCCTTGTGTGTCTCTGTTGGGTGTTTTCTGACAGTGAAGTAATTGAACTGCTGAGCTTCTCTTCTGTGCTTGAGGAGCACCTGGAGTCTTGGGCATTGGGGAAACTTGTTGACATTTTGTTCTCTAACATTATGCTACAGAAAAGGTTGAACCATTCCAACAAGCTTTCTCAGCACTCTCTATAGGGAAGTAGACATAAGACTCTACATGTATGTGAATCCAACTCCAGGAGACACATATCAAGTTCATACAGAAATTCTCTCTCTGTGCACCATTTTGGCTTTAAAACCCTGGAAAATCTGGGGCTTTCCTCACATCACCAGTATCCAGCCAAAAAGTAAAAGCCCTGATCTCCCCATCTCTAACTACTGAGTACTGGTTTCCCCATCATAAATTGACCCCTTTTGGTATACAAATCAGCAGTTTCTTCTTGATTCTTTTCTCTATCTTAAATTAGACTGTATTTACTGATGTGGGGACAAGAGAATTCAGTGATGGTTGAGAATAATCAAGCTCATTAGATGCCTTTTTATAAAACATTGAGGAAATCCACAGTAGGTCATTGCAAGCTCTCTACAGAGAATATGGCTACTTAATGCCAGGCTTGATGAAGCACAAGCTGGAATCAAGATTGCCATGAGAAATATTAATAACCTCACATATGCAACACTCCAGTACTCTTGCCTGGAAAATCCCATGGACGGAGGAGCCTGGTAGGCTGCAGTCCAAGGGGTCGCTAGGAGTCAGACACGACTGAACGACTTCACTTTCAATTTTCACTTTCATGCATTGGAAAAGGAAATGGCAAGCCACTCCAGTGTTCTTGCCTGGAGAATCCCAGGGATGGGGGAGCCTGGTGGGCTGCCGTCTCTGGGGTTGCATAGAGTTGGATACGACTGCAGTGGCTTAGCAGCAGCAGCAGCAGCAGCACATACGCAAATGACACTACCCTTAATGGCAGAAAGTGAAGAGGAACTGAAGAGCCTCTTAATGAAAGTGAAAGAGAGTGAAAAAGTTGACTTAAAACTCAACATTCAAAAAACTAAGATCATGGCATCTGATACCATCACTTCATGGTAAATAGAAGGGGAAACAATGGAAACAGTGACAAACATTATTTTCTTGGACTCCAAAATCACTGCAGATGTTGACTGCAGCCATGAAATTAAAAGACACTTGCTCCTTAGAAGAAAAGTTATGACCAACCTAGACAGCATATTTAAAAGCAGAGACATTACTTTGCCAACAAAGGTCCATCTAGTCAAAGCTATGATTTTTCCAGTAGTAATGTACGGATGCGAGAGTTGGACCATAAAGAAAGCTGAGAACCAAAGACTTGATGATTTTGAACTGTGGTGTTGGAGGAGACTCTTGAGAGTCCTTTGGACTGCAAGGAGATCAAATTAGTCAATCCTAAAGGAAATCAGTCCTGAATATGCATTGGAAAGACTGATGTTGAAGATGAAGCTCCAATACTTTGGCCACCTGATGCAAAAAACTGACTCACTGGAAAAGACCCTGATGCTGAGAAAGATCTAAGGCAGGAGGAGAAGGAGACTACAGAGGATGAGATCGTTGGATGGCATTACGGACTTGATGGATATGAGATTGAGCATGCTCCAGGCGTTGGTTGGTGGACAGGGAAGCCTGGCATACTGCATCCATGGAGTCACAAAGAGTCAGACATGACTGAGTGACTGAACTGAACTGAATGCTTCTTTGAATTTATATTTGAAATATAGATATTAATTGCCAGGAAAAAGGAAGTATCCCATTATATACATATTGCCCCTTTCTTGATCTGTTATCAACATACTCAATTCATTCTATCACTTAGATTTTAGGCAGTCCTCACCTTCATACAAGTTTCATTAGTTAAAGTGAGTGAAGTCGCTCAGTCGTATCTGACTCTTTGTGACCCCATGGACTGTAGCCTACTACGCTCCTCTGTCCATGGGATTTTCCAGGCAAGAGTACTGGAGTGGGTTGCCATTTCCTTCTCCAGAGGATCTTGCCAACCCAGGGATCGAACCCGGGTCTCCCACATTGTAAGCAGATGCTTTACCACCAGGGAAGTCCAGGGAAGTTCATTATTAGTTAAGGAGAGAATTTTAACAGTAAAAGCCATACTCACGAGCCTTGCACTGAAGCATTGGGATTTAAGAGAACTCTGAAGGGTGCAGGAGCAGAAACAACTTCTGGGGGTCAGAAACAAAACCCATTACCATCTTCCTTCTTTGGGAAACCTTTCACTTTAGGAGCAGCATGAATCACTGTATCAATTCTTGGTTATACACTGTAGGAAGCATCTTCCTTTTGAGATTTTGTAGATAGCATTTGAGAGCAGAAAATTATACTAGACAAGTCCAATCCCCTTATTTTAAAAAGAAATAAAATGTATTCATGCATTATTTTAATGGACATTTATTAAGTGGTTTCTATTGGCAAGAGACTAAATTTTAAGAGGCTTTACTCAGATTTCTTCATGTTTAATGAAGGGTTTTACCACATTGACTCTGTCTGCTTTGTGGTTTCAGGTTTACAGAATGTTCCCAAATGATGCTCCATAAAACAGAGCCTCTCATATGCAAAGCAGATTGAACCTGAAAATTAAATAGCACATCTTCAGTATTATTAAGTAAAAGCTTCATGCAAATTCAAGACTAGTCTTCTAAAAAAGGAATTTCATTTAGAGGAAATAATGGGTTTAAATCAGAGTTGATTTTGGTATTTCAAAATGCACCACGTTATTTCCAAATGTGCCATTTATCACATCTTAGTAAGTCACAGTGAGGTGCCACTGCCCATTTTATAGCATTTCTGCTACCATTTGGGAACATTGCAGCCATTACACATAGCAGCCCACATTACTCTTGACAGGTAGCTGCACCTTCCAGAAACCAGGGACTCTGTTGCCCCTGAAAGTGGCCACAGGGGTACTTGCTATGATGTAAACACCTGCCCACAATGCTGGTAATGAGAGCTTATCACACCTGGCATCCCTTTAACAGCTGTAGGGTGACCTGTCAACCACAGGCCAAATCCAGACTGATTATCATGAGGTGAAAAGTCTCAAATCCTATTAGCCATCCCATGAGCCATCCAGCCACCTGTACATGGTTAACATCTGTTGTTTGAAGTTTGTGGTGGCTGTTTCCTTTTCAGGCATTGCATTTTTTTCCCCCATTGACTGGTGTGGGAAAAAAGTGGAAGATAATGATCAACAGAAACATTATTAAAACATCTCTAATGGGGTGAAATTCCCACTGTAAATATTGTTGCTTTTAAAGTGCACATTGGGCTAGAATATCAACTATTCAATAATAAAGATTTTGTTAGGCATTACATGGGGGGATATTGAAGACTAATTGAGTATAACATGGAGTGACTGATAAATAGTACAAAGCAATTATAATCACGGCTGGTATCTTAGTCAATTTAGTCAAGGCAAGAATTAAAGTACAAATGAAACAAAATAACTGAGGATTAAATTTGTGCTAATTGGGGGATGTTATTGCTTCTAAGGGCAGTCAATTTTGTGAGCTGATTTGGTCAGTGAGGGCATCTTACAGGGAGAGATGATTTAAATTGGACATTAAAGAATAAATAAGACTCATCTAGTGATGTGAGATGAGAGGTGAGCAGCAGATCAGCACTGCAAGAAAGCTGTAGCACCAAGAATTATTTATCTGTGTGCACAAGGAGATGGGTTTGAAGCAAACACGTGGACTGTGCTGAAGAGCAGTAGAGAGGCGATTATGATGGATCCAGGCAATCAGAGGCCTTTAGAATTAGGACAAGTGGAAGAAAAGTCATTGTGAGTTCTTGCAGGAGAGGTAATTGCTGATGTGATGATGTTTCAAGTAAGACGAATAGAGAGTGTGTAGGGTGAAATGGAATCAGTGGCACACTTCCGAGTTCTCTAATTGAAAAAGTAATAATCAATATATGTAAAGCACTGTAATGTTTCTCAAATTGTGGGCAGTCATCTCATTTGATGCTTTCACACCTGCCCACCAAAATGCTCCAAGAAACAGAAAGGCATGGGGGTACAGCTTGTTCCAAACGGGTCTGGGGTGTAGCATGAAGAATATAAAAAACATGAAATGCATTTCATGTCATATTTTGATTGTAAAATCCCAGCAGATTTTTTTTTCTGATTTATAATATGCCCTTGCTGATCTTTTAAAATATGCATGTTCAAAACAAAAAGCAAAATTAACCTGAAAACTCTTCAAGATTTGATATCACATGTCCCTAGCTAGTTGAATGTCTGAAGACTTGGCTGTCAACTCTTGGGAAATATTGCCACTCTTTGCGGGCATGTATCTCAATTTATCTCTTTTTCAACAGGTGAGAAACTTCTTATGTCTCCCATACCTCAAACCAGTCCTAGCAAAGATGCCAGTATACAGCAACTGAAGCAATGGGAGTCTACTATTGTGGATTAGTTTACACTGAGCAGTGATGAGATTAGGGTTGGGGGAATTGGCCTGTAATTATCCAGATGTTCTTAAGCACACACCTGCAGGTATATATTATACTAAGCCCCTCTTTTTTGTTATTATTATGGTTGTCTTTTCTGATTCTATCCTGATTTCTATCCTGATATCTACCCTTTGGGGGCATTCTACATTGCTGCACACTTCCCTTTGCAAATTAAAAATGTTAAATTCCCTTTACATTATCACAACCTTGTAAGGGAGTGTCCTAGGGTCCTTTGCTTGGTTCCTGTGCAGTCCTTTCCTGGTTATGAAGCTAATGATAATTTTTTTTTTTCCCATGAAGGGCACGAAAACCATACTACATATTCTTGGACCAAAATATAAAGGATCAATTGTTTTATTTTTTCAGTTGGAATTAAACTGATCTATATGGGTTTTTTGGACCTTTATACTTGTGATTCTGTTCTTGATACGTGCATCTGTTCCTCTGACAGTAAAGTTTACTTATTTCTATGATATCATTTGAACTCCACATTTAGACCACTTTTATTATGAATTATGAACTGGGAGCATGTGTATATTTTAGAGGACACTGCCAGGTCAACCTCCAGAAAGTTTAAATAATAGTCCTCATAATATTGTAGAAGGATGAAACCATTTGCCCAGTCTCCCAACACAATTTATTGAATAGATTATCATTTTCCCACTGAGTATTTTCATGATGATAGATGTTTATTTATTTATAGTAACTCATCCTTCAGTTATTGAACTTGAATATATTTGGACATTTGCATTTCTAATGAGATGCAGAAATATGTGTTACAAATTTAGATTCTATATTAGACTATCATTTTAAATAAATTTTTCTTTTATGGGGAATCTGTAAAAAAACACAAAATTTTTTCAGCCTAATACCAAAATTTATGTGACTTCACAATTTAAAGAAAATAGTTGCAAATTCTATATATCTAAATCTAATATCTATCTTTCTAATCTATCTTTGTACATGTGTGTCTATATATCCACATATGTGTATCTAACCAAATCTATCTATTTATCTATAAATCTTTAACCATTGCAGTTATAAAACAAAATAAATTGATGAATGAATTTTGGCAGAACATGTTGTTATTCAGTCACTCAGTTCTGTCCCACTCTTTGTGACTGCAGCACACCAGGTTTCCTTGTCCTTCAATATCTCCTGGAGTTTGCTCCAACTCATGTCTATTGAGTCGGGGATGCCATCCAAACATCTCATTCTCTGTTGTCCCCTTCTCCTCCTGCTTTCAATCTTTCCCAGAATAAGAGTCTTTTTCACTGAGTTGGCTTTTCACCTCAGGGGGCCAAAGTATTGGAGCTTCAGCATCAGTCCTTTCAATGAATATTCAGGGTTGGTTTCCTTTAAGATTTGCTGGTTAGATCTCCTTACGGTCCAAGGGACTCTCAACAGTCTTCTTCAACACCACAGTTCAAAAGCACTGATTCTTCAGCACTCAGCCTTCTTTATAGTCCAACTCTCACATCCATAAATGACAACTGGAAAAGCCATAGGTTTGACTATATGGACGTTTGTTGACAAAGTAATGTCTGCTTTTTAATATGCTGTCTAGGTTGGTCATAACTTTTCTTCCAAGGAGCAGGTGTCTTATTTCATGGTTGCAGTCACTGTCCACAGTAATTACAGAGCCCAAGAAAATGAAGTTTGTCACTGTTTTCATCGTTTCCCCATTTATTTGCTGTGAAGTGATAGAACTGGATGCCATTATCTTTGTTTCTTGAATGTTGAATTTTAGGCCAGCTTTTTCACTCTCCTTTTGCACCTTAATCAAGAGGCTCTTTAGTTTCCCTTCACTTTCTACCATAAGGATGGTGTCATCTGCATATCTGAGTTTATTGATATTTCTCCCAGCAATCTTGATTCCAGCTTGTACTTCATCCAGCTCAACATTTCACATGGTGTACTCTGCATATAAGTTAAATAAACAGGGTGACAGTATACAGCCTTGATGTACTCCTTTCCCAATTTTAAACCAGTTCATTGTTCTATGTCCAGTTCTAAGTGTTGCTTCTTGACCTGCATACAGGTTTCTCCAGAGGCAGGTAAGGTGGTCTGGTAATAGCAGTTCTGTAAGAATTTTCCACAGTTTGTTGTGATCCACATAGTAACAACAGCTTTAGTGTAGTCAATGAAGCAGAAGTAGATGTTTTTATGGAATTCTCTTGCTTTTTCTATGATCCAACAAATGTTGGCAATTTGATATCTTTTTCCTCTTCTTTTTCTAAAACCTACCTGTGCATCTGGAAGTTTGTACTTTACATACTGTTGAAGCCTAGCTTGTAGGATTTTGAGCATCACCTTGCTATCATGTTAAGTGAGTCGATTGTGAGGTAGTTATAACCTTCTTTGTTTCCAAGGCAAACCATTCAATATTACAGTAATCCAAGTCTATGCCCCAACCACTAATGCTGACGAAGCTGAAGCTGAACAGTTCTATGAAGATCTATAAGATGTTTTAGAACTAACAACAACAAAAAGATGTCCTTTTCATCATAGGGGACTGGAATGCAAAAGGAGGAAGTCAAGAGATACCTGGAGTAACCGGCAAGTTTGGACTTGGTGTACAAAATGAAGGAGGGTAAAGGCTAACAGAGTTTTGCCAAGAGATGGGCTGGTTGGATCTCCTTGCAGTCCAAGAGACTCTCAAGAGTCTTCTCCAACACCACAGTTCAAAAGCATCAATTCTTTGGCGCTCAATTTTCAATATAGTCCAACTCTTACATCCATACATGACTACTGGAAAAACCATAGCTTTGGCTAGATGGACCTTTGTTGGCAATGTAATGTCTCCGCTTTTGCATATGCTGTCTAGGTTGATCATAACTTTTCTTCCAAGGAGCAAGCGTCTTTTAATTTCATGGCTGCAGTCACCATATGCAGTGATTTTAGAGCCCAAAAAGTAAAGTCTGTCACTGTTTCCATTGTTTCCATATCTATTTGCCAAGAAGTGATGGGACCAGATGCCATGATCTTAGTTTTCTGAATGCTGAGTTTTAAGCCAGCTTTTTCAATCTCCTCTTTCACTTTCATCAAGAGGTTCTTTATTTCTTCTTCACTTTCTTCCATAAGGGTGGAGTCATCTGTATATCTGAGGTTATTGATATTTCTCCCAACAATCTTAATTCCAGCTAATGCTTCATCCAGTCCAGCATTTCTCATGATGTACTCTGCATATAAGTTAAATAAGCAGAGTGACAATATACAGCCTTGATGCCCTCTTTTCCCAATTTGGAACCAGTCTGTTGTTCCATGTCCAGTTTTAACTGTTGCTTCTTGACCTGCATACAGATTTCTCAAGAGGCAGGTCAGGTAGTCTGGTGTTCCCATCTCTTTCAGAATTTTCCCCAGTTTATTGTGATCTACACAGTCAGTCAGCAAAAACAAGACTGGGAAACGATTGTGACTCAGATCATGAACTCATTATTGCAAATTCATATTTAAACTGAAGAACATAGAGAAAACCACTAGATCATTCAGGTATGACCTAAGTCAAATCCCTTATGATTATTCAGTGAAAGTGACAAATAGATTCAAGGGATTAGATCTGATAGACAGAGTACCTGAAGAACTATTGACACAGGTTCATAACATTGTATAGGAGGCTGTGATCAAAATCATTCCCAGAAAAAGAAATGCAAAAAGGCAAAATGGTTCTCTGAGGAGGCCTTACAAACAGCTGAGAAAAGAAGAGAATTAAAAGACAGAAGAGAAAAGAAAAGATATACCCATCTAAATACAGCATTCCAAAGAATAGCCAGGAAAGACAACAACAACTTCCTAAATGAATAATGCAAAGAAATAGAGGGAAACCATAGAACGGGAAAGACTAGAGAGCTCTTCATGAAAATCAGAGATACCAAGTGAACGTTTCATGCAAAGATGAGCTCAATAAAGTACAAGACCTAACAGAAGCAGAAGGTACTAAGAAGAGGTGGCAAGAATACACAGAACCTATACAAAGAAGATCTTAGTGACCCAGATAACCATAATGGTGTGATCACTCACCTAAAGCCAGACATCCTCAAGTTTGAAGTCAAGTTGGCCTTAGGAAGCATCACTACAAACAAAGCTAGTGGAGGTGATGGAACTCCAGCTGAGCTATTTCAAATCCAAAAAGATGGTGCTGTGAAAGTGCTGCAGTCAATATACCAGCAAATTTGGAAAACTCAACAGTGGCCACAGGCCTGGAAAAGATGTTTTCATTCCAATCCCAAAGAAGGGCAGAATATGACTCTCTTAAAACCATGCAAAGTGTGAAATTTTAGTTGGAAACTTGCAGCTTAAAGAAAAAAGATAAACATCCTAAAATTTGACTTTGTTCTTGGGTTATTCCTTTAAAAGGAATTAAAATCATATTTCTTTGAGATTATGGTAGAGCTGCAAGTTTTTATTTACTTCTGTAAGACTGGTTACTTCTTTTCCAAATGAGTTCTCTTGAAGGAACTGAAAGTTCTTGTTCTCATCCTCCACCCTGGCTGCTCATCTTTCTAAAACCACTTTTAATTTAATCATCTGACTTTGACAAGCATGAGCACAGAAAGTAATAAGACTAGACACCAACAGTAGGTCTTAAATAGAGGCAGTTTTGAAGCCAACAAAATGGGTTTCAAGGCTTGTATTATCCTATCCTATCCACGTACTCTCAGAGAAGAAGGGTGACTACACACTCAGAAGGCGAATCATCACCATTGGAGGGTGATGCTGGACCAAAAGCATGATTATCTTGAAGCATCTCTTGATAGTTACCTCGTGATACTGGTATATTGACTTGATCTATTGTCCTGACTCAGTGGTAAAGAATCCACTTGCCAAGGCAGAAGATATAGGAGACTTTGGTTTGCTCCCTGGGTTGGGAAGATCCCTTGGAAGAGGAAATGGCAATCCACTACAGTATTCTTGCCTGGAAAATCCCATGGACAGAGGAGCCCGGTGGGCTACAGTCCATTAGGTTTCAAAGAGTCAGACATGATTGAGTGCCTGAGCATGAATGCATATGTGTTACATATGTTCTCAGCTGTGTCTGACTCTTTAAAACACCATGGACTGTGCCAGGCTCCTCTGCCCGTGGAATTTTCCAGGCAATAATCCTGGAGTGAATTCCATTTTCTACTCCACAAGGTGCAAATAATCACTTCTAACTTTCCTCATGTATATTCTGAATAAGACATTTAATCTTTTAAAATTTCAGCCTTGTCCCTAATATGGACATAAAAATGCTATCTGTATCACACTATTTTAATGAGAATTAAATAAAATAATCTGAATAAAGAGCAGGGGGCATAGCAAGCACTCTATAGATTGGATAATGTATTAGTTTATAAATTTTAATATATTAATATTGGAAAACTTTTAAAAGTATTTCTGAGTAATTAGTTAACATAGTAGGGAAAGGAAGAACTTGCCTATAAAGCTATTTGATGTCTAATAGATTGATTAAATTTTTATGGGATTTTCTATGTATATTACATTGTCAGTTTAGCTTTTTAAGTAAATTATGATGATGTGTAAATTAAAAATTATGTTTTCAAATTAATCATTATAAAATTATATCAAATATCCTTTATATGATTACTTAAACTCATTCACTGTCCTTCACTCTGAATGATGTCATTTATTTATTTACTATTTGCCCTCAGACAAATTTTCTGGCTATATCTGTTTTATTAATCCTTCAGAGTATTGGAGTATATTTCATTTATTAATCTTGATGCTTTTAACTTTATTTTCTTAACTCATACCTTCATCTTTACTTTTTCCTTTTATATAGTCTCTCTGATTTCACTTTGTGTTTCATCAAATATATTAACTTGAATACATAATTTTTTCATTTAAAAATACATTAATAAGTTAATAAATATTAACTTGAATACATATTTTTGTAATTTAAAAAATAAAGACTGTAAGGCTATCAATATTTCTCTGCATACAGATGAGCTAATTGACAGTGATTAATTTTTGTCAATGTGTGGTCCTAGAACAACCTGGATATTGTTCAAAGAAACATGCCTGCTGACTCAGTCAAGAACTTATGCTTTAGAATCTCAGAAGACAAATGGTAGACAGTGCCACTAAAATATATAATGGTTCAGTTCAGTTCAGTTGCTCAGTCGTGTCCCACTCTTTGCGACCCCATGAATCGCAGCACGCCAGGCCTCCCTGTCCATCACCAACTCCCGGAGTTCACTCAGACTCACGTCCATCAAGTCAGTGATGCCATCCAGCCATCTCATCCTTTGTTGTCCCCTTCTCCTCCTGCCCCCAATCCCTCCCAGCATCAGAGTCTTTTCCGATGAGTCAACTCTTCGCATGAGGTGGCCAAAGTATTGGAGTTTCAGCTTTAGCATCAGTCCTTCCAAAGAACACCAAGGACTGTTAGCTATAGTAAAATTGTTATACATCTGAGTTTAACATTTTTCCCTTTTTAAAATTACTTATTGTTTCAATTTAGAGTTTTATCCAACATTAATTTTAACAAATGACTTAAATATTTTTTAAAAAGTTAAAATTTTATGTCTGTTCGAATTTATTTTTCTATTGTTGATTTTAGTTTATTATAATTGGCCTGATAATGCAGTCAAAAGCACTTTTGCAATTTAAAAATTAGTTATGTTCTTTTCATGTCCAAGCAAAAAATTGTTTAAAAAATTTCTAGCAAATAAAAAATTAGTTATTAATTATGTCATTCAAATAATTTTCATACTTGTTCAAATTATATCTTGATCTATCAGATCCAGAGGAGTATATTAATATCCATCACTGTGACTGCAGCTTTCTCAAAGTTCCTTTTCCTAGAATGCTGCGAGGCATCTACTACTTATTACCACACAAATATACTCAAGCTTTCATTGTTTGTTGCTTTCATGACCAAGAAATAGTTCATTTTTTTGTCAATTTAGTACTTCTGTCAATTCAGTAATTTGGGTTTAAATTGCTGTTTTTAACTTATTGCATTTGTTTGAAACATTGATATATCTTTGCTGCTTATTCTCTAAAGTAAATACAACTGGATTTTTTTTTTCGTCTTTGACATTTGAGATGAATATTTTGGTGGTGGTGTTCAGTTGTGTCCACTTCTTTGTGACCCCAGGAGGCTCCTCTATTTATGGAATTTTCCAGGCAAGAACAATGGTGTGGGTTGCAATCATTACCCCATTCACAATTATTGTGAAAACTGACATATTTGATTTTATTCTTAATATCTTATACTTGAATTTTTTCCAATATTTTTAGGTCATAATTTTCAAAATTCTTAGGCTTTGTTGATATTTTCTTCTATAAATTAAACCAATAAAATATGCATTTTGCAGCTTGTCAATTCAACTTAAGTATACATTGCATATTAAAATTTAAAACATCCCAACTTTTTATGACCCAGTTGTTCAAGGTAAAATTGTCTTTTCTAGTAGGATTTCCAATAAGTTTGAATGATGATTTGAAAACATCAAAGCCCTGAAGTTTGTTCCATGAATAAACATCAGACAGCAGATGGCTATATAACTCTTCATAGGATATATATTTTTTGAAATAATGCTAAATATATGACCTTGTGGAATTTTAAATTTTGATTGTCTTTTGTATACATAATTCCTTGAAAATATTATATAATGCACAAATATTTAAGAGCAAACCAAGTCACAAAAAAAATTATCTTCTTTTATCAAGTGTATCTACTACTATTTTTACTTATTTGTTTCAAAAGTTCTATGTGTTAATATTTTATATTTAGACATTTCTCCAAAGAAGACATACAGATGGCTAACAAACACATGAAAAGATGCTCAACATCACTCATTATCAGAGAAATGCAAATCAAAACCACTATGAGGTACCATTTCACACCAGTCAGAATGGCTGTGATCCAAAAGTCTACAAATAATAAATGCTGGAGAGGGTGTGGAGAAAAGGGAACCCTCTTACAGTGCTGGTGGGAATGCAAACTAGTACAGCCACTATGGAGAACAGTGTGGAGATTCCTTAAAAAACTGGAAATAGAACTGCCTTATGATCCAGCAATCCCACTGCTGGGCATACACACTGAGGAAACACAGAAGGGAAAGAGACACGTGTACCCCAATGTTCATCGCAGCACTGTTTATAATAGCCAGGACATGGAAGCAACCTAGATGTCCATCAGCAGATGAATGGATAAGAAAGCAGTGGTACATATACACAATGGAGTATTACTCAGCCATTAAAAAGAATACATTTGAATCAGTTCTAATGAGGTGGATGAAACTGGAGCCTATTATACAGAGTGAAGTAAGCCAGAAGGAAAAACACCAATACAGTATACTAACGCATATATATGGAATTCAGAAAGATGGTAACAATAACCCTGTGTACGAGACAGCAAAAGAGACACTGATGTATAGAACAGTCTTACGGACTCTATGGGAGAGGGAGAGGGTGGGAAGATTTGGGAGAATGGCATTGAAACATGTAAAATATCATGTATGAAACGAGATGCCAGTCCATGTTCGATGCAGGATACTGGATGCTTGGGGCTAGTGTACTGGGACGACCCAGAGGGATGGTATGGGGAGGGAGGAGGGAGGAGGGTTCAGGATGGAGAGCACACGTATACCTGTGATGGATTCATTTTGATATTTGGAAAAACTAATACAATTATGTAAAGTTTAAAAATAAAATAAAATAAAAAAAGAATTTAAAGGGGGATACTGTTGGACTTCAAGTAGTTCACAATTTTGCAGAATTGTTTTATACATTTACAATATGCCATATAAAATTTATGCTGGAAATATGCACTATTAAAGCAGAAAGGAGGAAGGCTTCAACAGAGATAATTTTCATCTGGGACATGAAGTTTGAGATATTGGG
This sequence comes from Bos indicus, assembly GCF_029378745.1. NCBI lineage: Eukaryota > Metazoa > Chordata > Mammalia > Artiodactyla > Bovidae > Bos > Bos indicus. The sequence continues at coordinate 57,570,924 of NC_091761.1, read as the reverse complement.
GAATGATATTTTGTGTAGAGGTATTTCTATAGGTGAAATCATAAATATGTGAGTGTTTATTGAACTTTGATATGCATGGTATGGCTATAGTAAGACCCAAGATATAGATTGAGTACCTCTGAATGACATGCTGAGTTGGCTTCTATAGTGTAAACAACAGGAAATTAGCAGAAAATAATTAAACATGGGAGTGACAAGACCAGATAGATTTTGAGAGAGAAAGAGAGCACTAACAATAGTGCAGTAGATGGATAGAACAAGGAAGAGATGGAAGATGACGAGAGATGGAAATAAAAGGAGATATTTGATGTGAGAAGTTTCTTTTATAGGAAAAAAAAGTTCTCTATTTATTTGGCTGCAGCAGGTATTAGTTATGGCATATGGGATCTATTTTCCTGACCAGAGATCAAACCCAGGGCCCCTGCTTTGGGAGCACAGAGTCAGCCACTGGACCACCAGGGAAGTTCCAAGATGTTTCTTTAAGTTAATATACACTGTGATTTGTTTTGCTTGCTGTTTGGATGTTAAGAATGAAGAGGAGGCAAGAATTCAAATAAATTTGATTGATTACCTACTGAAGGATCATTTCTTCATCCTTAAAACAACCATAAAATGTATTATTATCTTCATTCTATGAGAGGAAATCCTGAATCTAAGAGGGTCTAGGTAAACTGCTCTAATACACACTGCTTGTAAATGCTAAAACTCTAGGAAACTTGGTTTATCTGTCTGAATAGCTGGTATCAAAGCTGCATTTCTGCAGAGCTAACCTGGCCTCTGAGTGCAGGGTAATTCCCTAACCAATTGGAGAGTGGAGAAGATACAAACATCTCTGACAATGTCAGTGTTGTCCAGAGGAGGAGGAGATGTGTTACTATAGATAAATTTCAATATTTAACTCTTGCACACCCAACTCAGTTTTTGTGAATGGTTTTGGGATTTTGTTGCTGTTTTCTGCTCCTTTTGCAAGCTAGCAGAAGCTTAAATTGATCTTCCCTTTCAAGAGAAGAATGCATAGGAAGTGAAAGAGCATAAACATATTAGGTCTATTTACTCTTCTGAAATAAAACTGCCTTCATTATGTGAAATAGCATTTGCATAAGCTTATAGTTTGTGACAGGCTTTCCACTCATCCTTTAACAAGACATTATTTACCAAAGATCAACTATTTGACTATTGCCTCCTGAATCATAGCCACTCTAAAGAAATATGCAATCAATTTTTAAGGAAAAGGGAAAATCTTAAACTAACTTGACAATTATATAAAAGTTTTCTTTTGAACTCCTCAAATCAAAGTTTAACTTTAATAAATATGCCAGATATTATCATTATAACACATTGCTTTGGGCTATTTTGCCATGAAGGAAAATTATTTTAGAATTTAGTTTGAAGCTGATAATTGATTTTTAAAGATCTGCAATTTATGACATAAAAGAGTTTAGTATTTACAATACTTATAAGTAATAATGAGGCCTAGCCCCAACATTTTTTGCCAGATTTGAAAATGTTTTATTTAAAAGGCAATTTGTTATAAAGTGCACTTTTAGAATTTTCACCAGTGTAATTAATGTCATTGCACTTAAATGCATCAACAAGCTCAGATTGATAGAGCTTGTACTATGAAAAATGAACAATTTTTACTATCAGCTACTTTCTTCGGTGAAAAAAAAATCAAGACTTATGAGTTAAATGTTCCCATATGAATGTATTTATCAAGTGGCATGACACAATTTGAAGTGGATCTTTTGCCTTGGATATAAGGAAACACAATAGAATATTACTCAGCTATTAAAAAGAATGCATTTGAGTCAGTTCTAATGAAGTGGATGAAACTGGAGCCTATTATAAAGAATGAAGTAAGTCAGAAAGAAAAACACCAATACAGTATATTAATGCATATATATGGAATTTAAAAAGATGGTAATGATGACTCTATATGCGAGACAGCAAAATAGACACAGATAAAAAGAACAGTCTTTTGGACTCTGTGGGAGAAGGCAAGGGTGGGATAATTTGAAGAATAACATTGAAACATGTATATTACCATATGTGAAATAGATAACCAGTCCAAGTTCGATTCATGAAACAGGGCACAGAAAGCTGGTGCACAAGGACATCCCAGAGGGATGGGATGGGGAGAGAGGTGGGAGGGGCATTTGGGATGGGGGGACACATGTACACCTGTGACTGATTCATGTCAATGTATGGCAAAAATCACAATATTGTAAAATAATTACCCTACAATTAAAATAAATTAATTAAAAAAAAAAGACAAAGTGATGGCATCACATGAGTTTGAGATGACTTTTTTTTTGATTAATGTGTTAGTCTTCAGAATTCTATTATAATTGCAATGGTCTTAGTTTACCAAAGGTGGTGATATAATTTTTTTTAATATTTACTTATGCTTTTTAAAAAGGTAAATTATAGCTTAAGATTTTAAACAATTTTAAGTCACCTATAACTCTACCAACCTCACACAATTGTTTTTAAGTCCTTATATCTTTAATATTTGTTCATTTGCCTATAAATTTTCATATAAATATAGTATCTGTACCATTTGATAATTCAACATTTTCTACTACATTATAAAAATTTTTCACAATTCTACACATTCTTCATTTATTATAAATTCCTTTTTAATACATCAGTGATAAGAAAAGAAACATTTTTAGGAGAAGGGGAAAAAAAAAAAAAAACTAAGCTATAACAAGACTTTCCCAGCATCAGGGTCTTTTCAAATGAATCAGTTCTTCACATCAGGTGGCCAAAGTACTGGAGTTTCAGCTTCAGCATCAGCCCTTCCAATGAATACTCAGGACTGATTTCCTTTAGGATGGAACTGGTTGGATCTCCTTGTAGTCCAAGGGACTCTCGAGAGTCTTCTCCAACACCACAGTTCAAAAGCATCAATTCTTTGGTGTTCAGTTTTATTTATACTCCAACTCTCACATCCATACATGACCACTGGAAAAGCTTTGACTAGATAGACTTTGCTGAGAAAGATTGAAGGCGGGAGGAGAAGGGGACAGCAGAGGATGAGATGGTTGGATGGCATCACCAACTCAATGGACATGAGTTTGAGTAATCTCTAGGAGTTGGTGATGAATGGGGAGGCCTGGCATTCTGCAGTCCATGGGGTCACAAAGAGTCAGACATGACTGAGCGACTGAACTGGACTGAACTATAAGAAGACTTGTAGAGTATTTTATAGTTGCTTAAAAATGGTTTTACTTAGTGAAACACTTCATTTGTTGGCTCAACTTATGGGTATAATTGATTTTGCCTAACTTTGTCAGAGAACAATGACTAATTTTGGAACTTTGATCTAGTGAGAACAACCCTGTTTGACCTTCATATCATTTGCAATCTCTCTTCCCATGAAAACTTCAAAATCTTAGTCAAAAGTCATGTTTCCCATCCACTTTCAACATAAGTCCTATCCAATTACAACTTACATAAGGTAGATTTGAGCACATGTTTTGTGTCCTAAGAAGACATGTATACATTATTCTTGGATAATTCCTTGTGAATTACTAGAGAAATAGGTGTGTTTCCAAAATATATGTGAAATCATCAAGGACTTCACATTTGTACACACATGTGCAACAACATACCCCTTGCTCTCTCTCTCCACACAGACACATCACCCATCTTTCATTCTTTTTTGATTGACTCTCACTGGTTCTTTTCTGTCATCTTAAAAATATTCAGTTGCTTGGGAAAGTCCAGGATGTTATAATTCATTTATCTTAGCACATTTCAGTGTCCTAATACAGAGTTTGGGAAACAGTGGCCCAGATGAAATATACAGATAGAAAATTCTCATTAAATCTTCTCATTTAAATTCATTGTTTAATATTATTTTATATTCATTAAGATTTACATATTAAATTAGACCCAGGCAACCAACTTAATATCATTTCTAATGCCATCACGATGACCCCACATACCCACAATGCCATCAAATGTGTTCCCAAGCCCCTCAATTCTTTCATGTCATTTCCTAAAACAGATGGTCACACTTGAGGAGCAGTGATATTCATTATTCATTCTAGACAGGTTAGTAGAGCATCTTCTAAATACTTAGCATTTTTAAGACGGCATGGGAAACACAAAGAAGATAAAATTCCTGACCTTAAGGGACACAGAATGTAGTTGAAGAGACAAGACATGTTGACAATAACACTTACATAACCAAAAAGGGCAGCAAAGTAAAGCATCAGGTCCACAAAAAGAAAGCATTTCAGATATTCACAGAAAAAGATTGGGTTTCATGCATTCTAATGAGAGAAGGCTCTAAGAGTTGGCTTGATTCCTTTAATATTTGTCACACAACTACGGGCCATGTAGAAATACCATGCATCTGGATCAATCATCCACTAATTCTACATATCAGTGATTAGTTAAGTAACAAGATCTACCATATTCTTCAGATATTTACTGTCCCATCAGCTTATTCATTTGATGCTAGTGCAGGCTCTCAAGCCACTCTAAAAATAATGGGAAGAACACCTGACTCTTCCTGAGTTTCAGATGGCAGCCAAATGATCATAGTACCCTGCAGAGTGGGCCTATAATACCCTGAAACCCAAACCAGGGCAGCCACCTGGGGTGGGGAGTTTGGAGTCTGGGTTCTGTGATTTTTTTTTTCTCTAAGCCCTCAGCTTCCCCCAGTCCCTTGGCTCTCTTTCCTGAAATACAGTAAAAGGTTTTAGGCTCCTGCTTCAGTCACTTGCCTAGATACTGGGTTCCTTGCTTTACCCTCTATTCCCATTTTGAACATTTCTAGGCCTTTCTTCGGTGGGTTTTGACCTCCATCTTTGATTTACTTTCAAGTAACTTGTGGTCTCACTCTGCCTATTCTTCCTCTATCTCCTTGGTGTATTCCATGGATTTTTATTGGAACTCTTTTATATATTAAGCTTACTGGCTCAATTAATTCTCAGTTTCCATGTATTCTCCTGTTCTGGGGTCTCTCTTCTGAGGTATTCTGTCTGGCAAACTCTAAATGCCTCGGTCTCCCCTGAATCTCAGCTCCATACTCTCATCAATTTCAGTGGGTTCTCCCTATGGCCCCCTCCTTGTCCTACAGACTGGAGACTTAAGGCTGTACGCTGGGGCAATAAGCAAGTTGGTGGTCATGTGGGGTGAGAGGGGAGATGTACTTGAACTTACTGTATAGAAGCAAGGAATGCCACTGAATTTCTGTAATACCCAGGACAGTCCCCACAAGAATAAATCATCCAACCTAAAATGTCAGTAGCATGCCAAAGCTCAGAAATTCTAGCTTAGGCATATATAATAACCAAAGTTTTTGAGAGAAGTAATATATTCACTTTTTCTTCTCTTTCTGTCTATCTCAGTTACAAGAGCTGATTTTGTATTTGGTTTCAATGCACATTTTCTGGAATATCAGAAAGAACAGCAAGAGTATTTTTCTGCCAGTCATTTGGGTAAGATTCATAATAAGATCTGAAAGGGAATGGGGAAAAGGAGAAAAGATCAATAAGATACAAAGACATAGATGATTACCCCCAAGTAATAAATTCAATTCAAATTTATTAAATATTGCAATTTTATGTTGATTCTGCAAAGTCTACCAGTTGATATTATTCCCCCATGAGATGAAGGGAGAGAGAATTTAAGTGATTTTCCTGAGGTAATATGAGTGATGAACAGAAAAGATAGAATCTGAACTCAGATCTGTCTATCTTCCATGCCTTCATCCACCACTTCACAAGAGTGAAACAACAGAGACAGGCTGATGGAAAACATTACAGTGTTGAAGTGAAAAGATTTCCTTTTACTGTGTCACAACTGAGATTTAATCAGGGTTGCTCTGTTCTGATCTTGGGAGGAAATGGGGTTATATGAACTCTCTGCCAAGAAAACCCAGAAAATGTTCTTCACCTCAAGAGACTGTAATTTTTAGTAGGATATCTAAGAAGAAACGTCTTATGAAGACAGCCTTTTAAAGGAGGGGGAAATTACTTGACTTTTTATTTTATATTCAGAGTGATGCTCTGAAAAGTCATGTGCTTGAGGGATCCTTACAACATTACCAGAAGGGGAATTTTTGTTTTTTCAGTTTAGAGCTTTCTAATACAAAAAAAAAAAAAAAGTAGTCTTGAGAGTAACTGAATTTTTTTTTTAGTCCAGAGTTAACTATAGTTTAAAAAATAAAGTAAAAAGAACCATATATCTGCTTTGGATTGTGATATTAGTCTCCTCTTTCTTCTTATGAAATAGAGGTGGTTTAGCGATAAAGGCGAGACACCGTCTATGTGTCTTGCTTGTCTTCATTCCACCTAGTGGAGCTCAGGTTCCTTATGCAGTGTGTGTCCCCAGGCAAACTCCTCCTTGACACCATCTGCAGCTACTGAAGTATGCAGGTTATATTTGAGAGCATTACAATCAGTCCCAGAGAGATTTTAGGCTTTGCTTATGCCCTTATGCAAAGTCCAATCTTATGTAAGACCTTGTAATTAATAGAGTTATGGGGAATATTTCCCCCCTCAAATATACACTATAAAATTCTGAGTTTTACGAATTAATAAGCATAGCTATGTAGGGCTGCGATTCTGGTTACCTCTGTCTCGAACTTGAGTATCTGCTTTGAATTATTTTTTTGTCCTTTGTTGGCTATGTGTTCCCTGGAATACTGAAATAAAGATGATTACTTCCTTCTCTCTATTTTGACAGAAGATACTTACATATTAGAATAAACACACTTTGAATACAGCAGACAGCTGTTTCACAATTTCACGTGTGTTGTTTTTGTTCAGTGGCTACATCGTGGCTGACTTTTTGAGAACCCATGGACTGCAGTACACTAGGCTTCCCTGTCCTTCACTATTTCCTGGAGTTCGCTCACATTCATGTCCATTGAGTCAGTGATGCTATCTAACCATCTCATTGTCTGCTGTCCCCTTTCTCTTTTGCTTTCAATCTTTCCCTGCATCAGAGTTTTTTCCAATGAGTTGGCTCTTCACATCAGGTAGCCAAAATATTAGAGCTTCAGCTTCAGCATGAGATGTGTATGCAGAAGGCAATGACACAGCTAAATATGAACCTGTACCATTTTGGCTAAAAACTTAAGAACACCAAAGCTAAGCCAACCAGCAGACAAACAAAAATAAGGACAGTTGAGTTTTCTGCCTGAAAGGTAAAGTTTAAGCCACTGTTGTCATTCACATGCATATTGGCTAAAATCCTAGCTATTTTTTCTGGGAACAGTCCTGTGCTGTACTCTTTCTCCAAAGTTCCCTAGTGTTTTTAGAAAGTTGAAATCCTATTCACTGATGACAAAGAGCGAATGTAATACGTAAGCGATCATTTAGACTCAGTCTGATATTCTCTATGAAAATGAAATGGCTTAATCTATTTGCCCAATATTCTCATCTACTTGCCTAGTTGGGGAGAAGAAGTGGCAGAAGATTAGTACTGAATATCAGATCAGATCAGATCAGTCGCTCAGTCGTGTCCGACTCTTTGTGACCCCATGAATCGCAGCACACCAGGCCTCCCTGTCCATCACCAACTCCTGGAGTTCACTGAGACTCACGTCCATCGAGTCAGTGATGCCATCCAGCCATCTCATCTTCTGTTGTCCCCTTCTCCTCCTGCCCCCAATCCCTCTCAGCATCAGAGTTTCTCCAATGAGTCAACTCTTTGCATGAGGTGGCCAAAGTACTGGAGTTTCAGCTTTAGCATCATTCCTTCCAAAGAAATCCCAGGGCTGATCTCCTTCAGAATGGACTGGTTGGATCTCCTTGCAGTCCAAGGGACTCTCAAGAGTCTTCTCCAACACCACAGTTCAAAAGCTTCAATTCTTTGGCACTCAGCTTTGTTCACAGTTCAACTCTCACATCCATACATGACCACAGGAAAAACCATAGCCTTGACTAGATGAACCTTTGTTGGCAAAGTAATGTCTGCGCTTTTGAATATGCTATCTAGGTTGGTCATAACTTTCCTTCCAAGGAGTAAGCGTCTTTTAATTTCATGGCTGCAGTCACCATCTGCAGTGATTTTGAGCCCAGAAAAATAAAGTCTGACACTGTTTCCACTGTTTCCCCATCTATTTCCCATGAAGTGGTGGGACCGGATGCCAGGATCTTGGTTTTCTGAATGTTGAGCTTTAAGCCAACTTTTTCACTCTCCACTTTCAGTTTCATCAAGAGGCTTTTGAGTTCCTCTTCACTTTCTGCCATAAGGGTGGTGTCATCTGCATATCTGAGGTTATTGATATTTCTCCCGGCAATCTTGAGTCCAGCTTGTGTTTCTTCCAGTCCAGCGTTTCTCATGATGTACTCTGCATATAAGTTAAATAAACAGGGTGACAATATACAGCCTTGACGAACTCCTTTTCCTATTTGGAACCAGTCTGTTGTTCCATGTCCAGTTCTAACTGTTGCTTCCTGACCTGCATACAGATTTCTCAAGAGGCCGGTCAGGTGTTCTGGTATTCCCGTCTCTTTCAGAATTTTCCACAGTTTATTGTGATCCACACAGTCAAAGGCTTTGGCATAGTCAATAAAGCAGAAATAGATGTTTTTCTGGAACTCTCTTGCTTTTTCCATGATCCAGCAGATGTTGGCAATTTGATCTCTGGTTCCTCTGCCTTTTCTAAAACCAGCTTGAACATCAGGAAGTTCACGGTTCACATATTGCTGAAGCCTGAGAGATCAGCATTTTTTCATACATTTTTTTTTTGATCATCAGCCACAGTAAAATATAACTTATTTTATGTAAATCCACTAATTTATTCTATTCAGCTTGTTTCCTTTCTATATCATTCCTTTCCTTCCCTTATTTTTCCTTCCCTTCCTTTCCCTTCCTTTCCCTGTTCCATTATATTCCATTCTATTTCTGTTTTATTCTATTCATTTAATCCCAGTGCATTTTATTCCAATTCATTCTATTATTTAATGTTTTTAAAGATATTAGTTAGTAGTTTTAACTAAATTAGTCAAATTAACTAGTTAGTAGTTTTAACTAAATTAGTTAGTAGTTAGTAGTTTTAACTAAATTAGTTAAATTAATTAGTTAGTAGTTTTAACCCAACAATGACTTACAGAAAATTGATGTAGAGTGATTCATGCACTTTCAGTTATTTGTAAGTAGCAGTTAAAAATCAATATCATCCTTTGTTGCTAACACCTCTTTTTAAATAGTATGATTGAAATATAATTCATATGCCACAAAACTTTACTCATTTAAAGTATACAACTCAACAGTTCTTAGCATATTCTTTGAGTTGTGCATCCATCAGCACAATTTAATTTAATAACATTTTATCATCCCCAAAGAAATACCGTATCCATTAAGAGTCAGTCCCCATCCAATCACCTTCCCACTTGCCAAGCCTGGATAACTACTAATTTAGTCTGTCTCTATAATAGGTCTCTTCTGGACATTACATATTAATTTTTGATAGTTTTTTCTTGGGGGGGGTTCTATGTATAGTATCATGTCATCTGCAAACTGTGAGAGTTTTACTTCTTTTTTGCCAATCTGGATTCTTTTTATTTTTCTTCTCTAATTATCATAACTAGGACTTCCAAAACCATGTTGAATAATAGTGGTGAGAGTGGGCACCCTTGTCTTGTTCCTAGTCTTAGAGAGAAAACTTTTAGTTTTTCACCATTGAGAATACTGTATGATGTGGGGTCTTTATATATGGCCTTTACTATGTTGAGGTAGGTTCTTTCTATGCCCATTTTTTGAAGTTTTTTTTTTTTTTTTTATCATAAATGAATGCTGGATCTTGTTGAAGGCTTTTTCTGCATCTATTGAGATGATCATATGGTTTTTATCTTTCGATTTGTTCCTTCTGCTGACTTTGGGGGTTTTTTGTTCTTCTTTTTCCAGCTGCTTTAGATGGAGAGTTACTGTTTATTTGATGCTTTTTTTGCTTCTTGAGGTATGATTGTATCTCTATAAACCTCCCTCTTAGAACTTCTTTTGTGGAGTCCCATAGGTTTTGGGTCATCATGTTTTCATTGTCATGTTTTCACTGTCATTTGTTCTCAGAATCTTTTAATTTCTTTTCTTATTTCTTCAGTGACCTCTTGGTTATTTAGTAATGTATTGTTTAATCTCCATTAGTTTCTATTTTTTGTTGTTGTTGTTGTTGTTTTTTCCTGTAGTTGATATCTAGTCTCATAGCATTGTGGTCAGAGAAGATACTTGGTATAATTTCAATTTTCTCAAATTTACTGAGGCTTGATTTGTGGCCTAAGATGTGATCTATCCTGGAGAATGTTCCATATGCACTTGAGAAGAAAGTGTATTCTTCTGCATTTGGATGGAAAGTCCTGAAGATATCAATTAGGCCCATTTGGTCTAATGTTTCATTTAAGGTTTGTGTTTCCTTATTGATTTTCTCTTTTGATGATCTGCCCATTGGTGAAAATGGGGTGTTAAAGTCCCCTACTATTGCTGTCAATATCTCCTCTTATGCCTGTTAGTGTTGGCCTTATGTATTGAGGTGCTCCTATGTTGGGTGTAGAGGTATTCACAATTGTTATGTCTTCTTCTTGGATTGATCCCTTGATTATTATATAGTGTCCTTCTTTGTCTCTTATGATATTCTTTATTTTAAAGTACATTTTATCTGAAATAAGGATTGCCACTCCAGCTTTCTTTTGGCTTCCATTCACATAGAATATCTTTTTCCATCCTTTTACTTTCAGCCTGTATGTGTCTCTAGGTCTGAAGTGGGTCTCCTGTAGGCAGTGTATAAATGGGTCTTGTTTTTGTAGCCATTCAGTCAGTCTGTATCTTTTGGTTGGTGCATTTAATCCATTTACATTTAAGGTAATTATTGATACATATGTTCCTATTGTCATTTTCTTGGTTGTTTTGGATTTGTTTTTGTAGGTCCTTCCTTTATCTTGTGTTTACTGGTTATGTAAGTCCCTGTAGTATTTGTTGCAAGGCTGGTTTGGTGGTGCTAAATTCTCTTAACTTCTGCTTGTCCTTAAAGCTTTTGATTTCTCCGTCAATATTGAATGAGATATTTGCCAGGTATAGTAATTGTGGTTGTAGGTTTTTCTCTTTCAGTACTTTAAGTATATCCTGCCATTTCCTTCTGGCCTGTAGGGTTTCTGCTGAAAGATTCTCTGTTAATCGTATAGGTTTTCCTTTGTATATTATTTGTTGCTTTTCCCTTGCTTCTTTTAATAGTCTTTCTTTGTGCTTAGCTTTGTGTCTTTCATTGTGTCTGTTAGCTTGATTAATATGTTTCTTGATATGTTTCTCCTTGGGTTTAACCTATAGGGGATTCTCTGCACTTCTTGGACTTGATTGACTATTTCCTTTCCCATGTTAGGGAAGTTTTCAACTGTAATTTCTTCAGAAATTTTCTCAGCACCTTTTTTTTTTTTTTTTATTCTGGGACCCCTATAATGCAAATGTTGGTGCATTTAATATTGTACCAAAGGTCTCTGAGGCTATCCTCAATTCTTTTCATTTCTTTCCCTTTATTCTGCTCTTCAGCAGTTATTTCCACCATACTATCCTCCAGCTCACTTATCCATTCCTCTGCCTCAGTTATTCTGCTATTGGTTCCTTCTACAGTATTTTCAATTTAAATAATTTTGTTATTCATCTTTGTCTGAATATTATTTATTTCCTCTATGTCCTTGGTGATTGCATTAACCATGTTAAATGCTTCTTGCTTTTTCTCCATTCTACTTTCAAGTTTTTGGAGCATCTTTACTATCATTATTCTGAATTCTCTTTTAGGGAGATTACTTATTTCCTCTTCGTTTATTTTGTCTTGTGAGGTTCTGCTTTGCTCTTTCATTTGTGCTGAATTTCTATATCTTCTCATTTTTTTTTTCCCCCTGACTTGCTCCACTTGAGGTCTCCTTTTCCCAGGCTTTAGGGTTGTATTACTTCTTCCTTTCGATTTTTGCCCTTGAGGGAAATGCTGGTTGGGTGGTTTGTGTTGATTTCTTGTTAAGGATGACTTGTGTCTGTTCTAACAGGAGGAGATCAAGTAGGTAATTACAGAAATACTGGCACATATACACACACACTTACACACATACAGTTATAACCAAAGTGTTCTAAAGAAAAGAGTACAGGAGATTGACCTGGTGAGCAAAGGAAACCAGAGGTGATATGAACAAATTGAAAGCAGAGTTAGCTAATGCTCAATCTGGAAATCTGACCTTGAGCAGAGGGGCAACTGGGGAATATAGCATAGAGAGCTCAACAATTTAATTTACTTAAAGAAAGAAGAAAGAGTGAAAAAAAAAGGAAGAATAAAGAGAGAGAGAGAAAAGAAAGAGGAGAGGAGAGGGAAAAGAGAAAAGAAGGGGTGGAAAAGAGGATTAAAAAATTAAAAAAGAGAGAGAGAAAAAAAAAAGGAAAAATAGAAAAGAAAAGATGAATAGACGTATGTGGACAAGATTTATATTCATTCAAGAATAGCTACAGCCAGTAAAGAACAGTAGGAAAAGCAGTCAAATACATCAAAAACAAAATCCAAAAAAAAAACCTCATCAAGAAAAAAGAAAGAAAAATGCAAGAAAAATTAAAAAAAGAAAGAAAAAGCTTAAAATGAATTTTTTTCTTTTTTCTTTTCTTTTTTTTGAGAGGAAAACTTCAGAGCACCACAAAAATCTAATGTGATGGTGGAAATATGTTGTGGAATAAGCAGTGTGATTTATAAGAAGAAAGAATCTTAAAATGATTTTTTTTAATTTTTATAACAAGAAAAACAAAAATGAAAACTCCACAGCACCACTAAAGGCTAATATGAAGGTGGAGATATGTTGGGAGAATGAACAGTGTGATTTATAAGAGAAAGAAGAAGAAAAAAGGAAAAAATTTAAAAAAGGTTCTCAAGGTCGTAATCCTTGGTTGTGGAGCCTGCTCCTGTGGACCGGGTTGGGTGTCCTATGATGTTTCCCTGGTTGGGGGAGCTTGCGTCTGTGTTCTCTTTGATGGAGCTGGACCTGTCTCTTTGAAGGGCAGTGCAGTGTCCAGTAGTAGGTTCTGGAATGTCTATGAGTTCAGTCATCTGAGTTAAATTCATCTGAGTTAAATTCACCCATTACAGTCCATTTTAGTTCACTGATTCCTAGAATGTTGACATTTACTCTTGCCATCTCCTGTTTGACTACTTCCAATTTGCCTTGATTCATGGACCTAACATTCCAGGTTCCTATGCAATATTGCTCTTTACAGCATCAGACCTTGCTTCTATCACCAGTCACATCCACAACTGGGTATTGTTTTTGCTTTGGCTCCATCCCTTCATTCTTTCTGGAGTTATTTATCCACTGATCTCCAGTAGTATATTGGGGACCTACCGACCTGGGGAGTTCCTCTTTCAATATCCTATCATTTTGCCTTTTCATACTGTTCATGGGTTCTCAAGGCAAGAATACTGAAGTGGTTTGCCATTCCCTTCTCCAGTGGACCGCATTCTGTCAGACCTCTCCACCATGACCCACCCGTCTTGGGTGGCCCCACACGGCATGGCCTAGTTTGACTGAGTTAGACAAGACTGTGGTCCTAGTGTGATTAGATTGACTAGTTTTCTGTGATTATGGTTTGTGTGTCTGCCCTCTGATGCTTCTCGCAATACCTACCGTCTTACTTAGGTTTCTCTTATCTTGGACGAGGGGTATCTCCTCATAGCCACCCCTCCTGACCTTAAATGTGGAGTAGCTCCTCTTGGCCCTCCTGCGCCTGGGCAGCCACTGCTCCTTGGACATGGGGTTGCTCCTCTCAACCACCACCCCTGACCTCGGACGTGGGGTAGCAGACCTTTGACTGTGTGGCTCACAATAAACTGTGAAAAATTCTGAAAGAGATGGGAATACCAGACCACCTGACCTGCCTTTTGAGAAACCCATATGCAGGTCAGGAAGCAACAGTTAGAACTGGACATGGAACAACAGACTGGTTCCAGATAGGAAAAGGAGTATGTCAAGGCTGTATATTGTCACCCTACTTGTTTAACTTATATGCAAAGTACATCACAAGAAATGCTGGGCTGGAAGAAGCACAAACTGGAATAAAGATTGCTGGGAGAAATATCAATAACCTCAGATATTCAGATGATACCACCCTTATGGTAGAAAGTGAAGAGAAACTAAAAAGCCTTTTGCTGAAAGTGAAAGAGGAGAGTGAAAAAGTTGGCTTAAAGCTCAACATTCAGAAAACGAAGATCATGGCATCTGGTCCCATTCATGGCAAATAGATGGGGAAACAGTGGAAACAGTGTCAGACTTTATTTTTGGGGGCTCCAAAATCACTGCAGATGATGATTGCAGCCATGAAATTAAAAAACGCTTACTCCTTGGAAGGAAAGTTATGACCAGCCTAGACAGCATATTGAAAAGCAGAGACATTACTTTGCCAACAAAGGTCCGTCTAGTCAAGGTTATGGTTTTTCAAGTGGTCATGTATGGATGTGAGAGTTGAACTGTGAACAAAGCTGAGTGCCAAAGAATTGAAGCTTTTGAACTGTGGTGTTGGAGAAGACTCTTGAGAGTCCCTTGGACTGCAAGGAGATCCAACCAGTCCATCCTAAAGGAGATCAGTCCTGGGTGTTCATTGGAAGGACTGATGCTAAAGCTGAAACTCCAATACTTTGGCCACCTCATGTGAAAAGTTGACTCATTGGAAAAGACTCTGATACTGGGAGGGATTGGGGGCAGGAGGAGAAGGGGACAATAGAGGATGAGATGGCTGGGGGTATCACCGACTTAATGGATGTGAGTTTGGGTGAACTCCGGTTGGCGATGGACAAGGAGGCCTGGAGTGCTGCAGTTCATGGGGTCGCAAAGTGTCGCAGGACTGAGCGACTGAACTGAACAGAACTGAACTGATGGGTTCAGTATGCCTTTGGGCAGTCGTTCTAGCTTTCGCAGTGTTAGGCACCTCTATTTCCACAGCTGCTTCAAAGTGACCCTCTCAGCATAACTGCAGTGCCGCCAGGCCCCTACTTGTCCCTGGGATCATTGCCTGTGCTTCTGTTCCCCATCCTGCTCTGCGCTGCTGGCTGAAACTTGCTAGGTAGGTGCCTGTGTGGATCCTTCTGCTGTGGCCTCGACTTATGTTTGCTTCCCTCAGCCCCGCTAAGCTCATCGTCAGCCGCCTAAGCTCATCCTTTGTGTTGCTGGCTTGTGTGCACTTGTTTCGGCTCCCAGGCCTGCCCTTTGCTTCGCGGGGCTGTGTGCACTTGTTTCAGCTCCTCCGGCTGGCCTCTGTGTCGCAGGTCTGGTGTGGACTTGTTTCGGCTCTCTGAGGCTGCTCTCTGCGACGCAGGGTTTATGCGCACTTGTTTCTTCTCACTGCCTGCACTCTTTGTCGCTGGGGGTTATTTGTTCTTCTTTCAGCTGTGCTATGAGGGTTGCGCGCGCTGCCCAAGTTTGTATGCCTCCCCTCTATCGCCACCCGAGTCCTGCTCTTTGCTCTAGCTGTGTTTGTCTGCGGCTACAATGGGCTACGTAGGCCCGCCCTCTGTGCTGCAAGGGTTGTGCGCGCTGGCTGGGTTTGTCTGCCCCATCATACTTCGTCACCTGGGCCTGCCCTTTGTGCTGCAAGGGTGGTGTGTGTTGGCTGGGTTTGTATGCGCGGGTTCCCCGCCCGAGCCCACTGTCTGTTTGAGGGCCACAGTCCCTGAGCTGTTAATGGGCTGAGAAATGCAGCTTCCTCTGTTTGATGCCCTCCAAGCCCCTTCTTTGCCTGGTTTTCTGAGACTTGGAAGCTCCTCTTTGGGCCTGCCTGTGAGGGAGCTTCTGTGTGCACGGGATCTCCTGTTTCAGGGCTCCCTCCCTCCCTTGGGGCACAAGCTCCTGCCCAGAAGTTCTCCATCTTTTCCCTTTTTATGTCTCCCTTCTCTATTCCTACCTCATTTCAGGGAGCTTAGCCTGTCCCGCTGGAGGTCTGGGGTCTTCTGCTGTCGCCTAGAGGTGGCTTTGTAGTTGTTCCATATCTTGATGAGTTTTTGATGTATTTGGGGGGAAGCTGGCAATATTCCTGTCTCACTCCTTTGCTATCTTCTTCCATCTCCTTTTGACTTTTTAGTGGTATTAATTGTACTTTGAAAGTTTTTCATTTTGATAAAATGCAATCTATGTGGTTTTTGTCGTTTGTGCTTTTGGTGACATATCTGAGAAACAATCACCTAACACAAAGTAACAAAGATTTACTCCTATATTTTCTTCTAAGCATTCTGTAGTTTTTGCTCTGATGTTTATATCTACTATTAATTTGATATAACTTTTGTGGCCAGCACCTTTATGAATCAAGCTCACTAGGAGAGGGTGTAAGAAAGTAGAGATTAAGTTTGTGATAACATTACATAATTTAACAGAAAATAATAGCAGAAATAGAGAAAAATAGCAGAAGCACAATCATAGATATATAGTAAGTGTATTTTGGTAAGCCAATAAGACAGAGCCAATGAAATATGACAGTGCAAATCTTATTACTGAGGGGAGAAAATAAATCTCAAGCCATTAAGATAGTTGGATTTTTCAATTTAGGAAGACTGAATCAGAGGGAAATGATCAGTTCTTCCAGGTAATAAGGATTGACCTCCCTTATAAAGCAGGTAAGTCTTATGGTGTCCAGTTGAATGTTCAGATTTGACTGTGATGTATTAAAAATAATTACTTCTTAGCTGTATGCAAGTTTCTGGCTGTGAGATATTGCTATCCTTAATCCCCACCAGGTTTTGCAGTGGATCTGAACTCTTCCCTTTTCATCGTCTTACACTGGCTTTCAAATTAGAAATTTCCTGGTCTTTTAGAAGCTATTTAAATAACCATATTCAAACGTAATAAGTTGATGTATTTACTTTCAAGTGTATCAATTTCTCCCCTCTTGTTAATAGACAAGTTGACAAGTGACAAGAACATTTGAGTGTTCTCCTTGTATTGAATTAATCTCCAAAAGCAAATTACTCAGTGAACTCTTCCACCTCTCTCATATTCTAATATAAAAACAAATGCTGCATGAGCAAACTGTAAACTGAAATAATCAACCCAAGTGATGTTGAGGTGGAATGTTCACTGTCCATCAAACGTGATAATCCTTGGATCAGTACAGGAGTGGCACTGCCTTGTCAGAATCTCCGGAACTGTGACCTGATTAAAATGAAAAGTCTAATGAACAGAATCTATGCAGCAGCTTCCCTTCATTATTCTCTTCCCACAAAATGTCACAGCCAGCATCTGGTGTCAAGAACAAATCATATTCTGACTTATATCCACACTAAACACTTTTCCAGCCATAAAACTTGCTGCAAACTGGCTCAGAGACATCCATTTTTAAACAGCTGACATTAATGATGTATATAGAGAGAACAAAAAACTGTATTTTGCCCATCTCTGTATACTATATTTTCTGCTGACATCTTTTTGGAAGAAAACTTGTGCATCAAACTTCCTTTTAAGAAGAAATGGCCCCTCTGAAGGAAGGAGGGTGATATTTCCTCATTTAAGTACCTGAATTGTGCCATAAGGTGAGATGTAATTATGTGTCATTAACATATTTTGGTAACGAGTAAATATCTAAAACTGCAACCTTATATTTTACTATACAAAGCTTGATTAATTAACCTGCCATGTAGTTTACTAGTGTCCTTAAAATATACAATAAGAAGTGCAAGTGCAGAAAGAAACAGAGCAATATGAATCTTTCATAGAAGCAACAAAACAAAACAAATGAACAAACAAACAAAAACACACTTCATGTTTTGGGCACCAGTGAACAAACTGAAATAATGCCTGGGAGTTTATATGAAGATGTGGCAATAATTCCATGTGCCCGGTGTAAATGAAGTCCATTTAAAGTAGACAAAGTAATTTAAAATTACCTAGAGTACCCTAATGGCTTAGTAATAATCTACCTGCCAAACAGGAGATGTGGATTTGGTCCTTGGCACAGGAAGATCCCTGGAGGAGGAAATGGTAACCTACTCCAGTATTCGTGCCTGAGAAATCCCATGGAGAGAGGGACTTGGTGGGCTATAGCCCATGGGGTTACAAAGAGTCAGAAACAACTTAGTGATTAAACAGCAACAACAAAGAGTTTTAATAATTGTGGTATTTAAGCAGTACGTTTTCATAAACCAACAACATAATATTGTAAAACATAAAACAACTCCCACATATGTGTAGGGCTTAGTATAAAATGGACTACAGAGATTTCTTTATTATTTAACAAGTATCTGTCTATACTCACACATTTTCAATAAAACAAAGTTTCATTTAAAACCCAACACTGCTATCTACATGTTCTAAAATCCAGTGTGAATAAAGCATGACATTTAAATTCACCATATAAGGCAACTTAGTTTTTGTCTAGTAGGAAAATTTGAAAATACCCTAACATAAGTTCAATTTTTAATATAATCCCATTTAATTCATATTCCTATACTCGTTATTCTGAATGCTAGTAGGTCTCATGACTTGTGTAGTTAAGAAAAAGAGATTTAAGAAATGATCTGTGGAGAATGAAATTGTAAATGCTTGGTGGCAGAGGTTGCCTTAATTTACAGGCCTAGAAAGCATGTAGAAGTATATATTATTGAGGACAAGGGCATGGGTTTGGGGCCATGAAGATCTAAAATCAGAAGTGATTGCCAGTGTTTTCTAGGTGTGCGATTAGAGACATTCTAGTTAACTTTGTATCTTTGCTTCCTAATATATATACAGGAACTAATAATATGTACCTTGTAGATTTGTTCTGAAGTTCGGCCTTAATGTATTTTACTTATTCATTTATGGCTGTGCTGGGTCTTCACTACTGTGCAGGCCTTCCTACAGTTGCGGTAAGCAGGGGCCACTCTTTGATTGCAGGTTTCTCATTAGCGTGGTTTCTCTTGTTGCAGAGCACAGGCTCTAGGGCATGTGGGCTTCAGTAGCTGTGGCACGTGGGCTCAGTAGTTGTAGCTCCTGGGCTCTAGAGCACAGGCTCAATAGTTGCTTAGTTGTTCCACAATATGTGGGATCTTCCTGGATCAGGGGTTGAACCCGTGTCTCCTGCATAGGCAGGTGGATTATTTGCCACTGAACTATCAGGGAAGCCTCAGTTTTAATGTATTTGAATAAAGTAAACAGAAAATAATTGTTGCTGACCTTTTTATTTTTTAATATGTGGCTATGGTATTATACAACCCTAAATGGGGGCACATGGTCTGACTTGTATCTGACAAATGGTACACCCTTTGAAATGGTGGCTGTGCTAGAAAATCTTGATTGTATAGCTGCTCCATATTTAGCTATAGATAAGTAAGTAATAAAATCAAACACTATTTTATGTAATTCTTTAAAAATAAACTAGCTACTATATCAATAATACCTGCAACATATTCTTCAAAACTTTTCATTGTTGGTCTATTGTTGGAGATTATTTTTTGCATGAACATAAGAGTCCTGGGGACAGAGTAGATGGAAAATACTTACGTTGGTGTTTTTAGAAGGTGGGAGACACAATATCAACCTGCTCTGTTTTTAAAGATTCTTTCTCTTCCATTCAAATCTGGTACTCAGGGGAATCTTTCTGGGGAGCCCTAAACCATGAGAGGCTAATAAAACAGAAACTACACTGGAGATTTGCAAATAGTTGACTCTAGAAGACTATTGTCAATTCTTCTCATGGGTGTGTTACACTTTGGATTTTCCCATACACACTGTTCAGATTTTTATTTTCACTGTTAGCCTTGTAAGTGATTACTGTTTCTCTATATTTTTATTTTGTTATTTTATTCATTAAATTCCTATCCCTTTTTAAAAACTATTTCAATTTATTTTTGGTTTTCACAAGGTTTATTTTTTAATCTTCTTGCTCTATTTTAGTCTTCATTGTAGGTTCTTTCCCACTGTATTATCTTTCTCTTAGCATTATGAAATTCCTAGCTTTTTATGTCAATAAAGTTTCATTTTAACTCATTTTCTTTTTACATTGTCTATTTTGATTTATTTTTTTCTTAATAGTTTTGCTATTTTTGTTAAATAATCAAAGAAGTACAACACCTGGGCATGCTAAATTTAGTCTTAAGAGCTAAAATATGCCTTAAATAAGAAGATTGGTTTACTTTATCTTCCTCTAATCCTTTCAGGATTCTCCTAGTCTCATATAATGTTCCTCCAAAGCTAAACTGCCAACTCCTAGATGCTGAGTTTGGAAAGGCAATAACATACCCTGACCAAAATCCTCTCTGAATCAACAGTAGGATCAATCACAGGATCACCAACCTATGATATTTGTTTAAAAAGTTTCTAAATTTCAACATATTAAAACATTTACTCATTTTATGCATAGGATTTGAAATCTATAGTTTTTACCCTATGGAATTGTTCTTTATTCTTTAATACATGGAAACAGATCACTGTACAATGACATAGGGATTCAAAGACAGATTTCTATTCAGCAAGAACCACTATAACATGAGGGCCCATGTTGCATTCATAATTTTAAAAATCAGTGACTTTTGAACCATCTAATAGAATTCTTCTGAATGAGAAATAGTAAAGAACTATTAAGAAAAGTGAATTACAATTAAAATCCTCTAGGTTAGGATTTGAGCTTGTGAGGAACTTGTTTTTGGTCCCTACTTCAGAGAATTAAGTCAGTCTTAGGTAAGGTCCAATAATCAGAATATTTAATCAGCATGTCTCTATGAATCTAAAGTAGGTAGTCTCCAGACTGAAGTTTAAGAAACAGAGTCTATAACACTGGTCTTTTGATTTTCCTTCCCTAATTCTGAGCATCAGGGAGATTTTATCCAGGTCAGAGATTTTGACTAATGGAATCTGTAGAGAAGAGGCAACTAGTTAGAATTATCTAAGCAAAATGTCACCTCAGTATATCCTAGAGGCTATCATTCAGCTGTATTTGATTCCATCTATTGCTCAACAAGATCTGTTGTTTTCCTCCTGGATTCACATATCTAACACTGAATGAGCAGCCCTTGGGGAAACAATAGTCCCAGGCCAGATTGTCTATGAGTAGAACTTTGGCTGTAACTTAACCAGTTCTGTCATCCAAACCCCCCAAAATCATCATACCAGCCAATGAATACAAACACTATTGACAGACAGAAGTTAAAGTGGTTGCAAACAACTTCATAGGTTGTAGAACACTGGTACTCTAATGCTGAACACAAGTAGTATGGCCAGAACCTCTTTGTCATAACTACATATTTCCCTTAGAGTCAGAAATTTACCAGGACAAAACCCGAAAATATGAAGAGATTCCTATTCTAAAAAATCATGTATTGTAGGTCTGAAATAAAACTTATTGCAAGACTTCACTTTAGAAACAGCACCTTCCAATTCATGGAGATAAATCTGACCTTGCATGTGTGCATGCATGCGTGTGTGCTGTCCCTTCAGTCGTGTCCGACTCTTTGTGATCCCATGGACTGTAGTCCGCCAGCCTCTTGTCCATGGAATTCTCCAGGCAAGAAAGTTTTGGCTGTTCCACTAAGTTATTTACTTTTCTTTGTTTTAGAAAATTCTATGAGATTTTGGTGCCTTTTTAATCTGAATTCATAAGTATTGTTTGCATATCATTTTTTTCGAGTTGGTGCCAACAGGTAATCTTCAATGAGGCACAATGAGGAAATCTGGCCCCTTTCATACCAACTGGTCACATAATGGTCATCACTGAATTGTGCTTCATGGTCAAGACTTTGGTTATTATCAGACAGCACTGGGAGAACCAGCATTATGAATCCAGCTTCTTTAAGCTTTGAAGGTGTTATTGAGAGATTGCCCATTTGTCCCACAGTATGACCCCATAAAGCATGTGAAGACATTTCTTAGAATTTAATCTGAAGAGGGCCCACTGTAAATGCTTTACAAATAATAAGTGAGTAAAATCACACATCTCATCATATTAATATTTCTCAGCAGTGTCTTACAGAAAGGGCAGAGTCAATGTGATAAAATTGGTTTTCCTTTTTATTTTTTGTTTTTAATTGCTGCATCAAGCTTCAGGTGTGAAGAACTGCATTGTTTGAATCAATTTCCTTAGTTCATAGTATAACTTCTTCATTGGTCCAAGTAAAGAGGTCCAAGTCTGTTTTTAGCAAGAGTCCCAGGGTACCATTTTTATTTTTATTTTTTGTACATTTTAGCCCCCATTCCCAGTTTTATTTCCCTCTTCCAACAAATATTCATTATAACATATCTAGATGAATGTTTCTAATTTCCTTGCTGTTACTAATATGTGTAAATTCCACACACTATAAATAATAATGTTTTTGCTTGCTCTAGGATATTATATTAAAGTATATCCCATCACAAATCTTGTTTGGAAACATTTTTCCTCAATATTATTTTTTTACATCCACCCATGTTGCTATTTACTAGTCAGTTTATTGTTTCTAAGTGTTTGTATATAGCATTTATCATACTAATTTATTCTTTAATGATGAAATTTAGGCTGTCCCTTACATTTTTTGCTATTATGAAGTGTTGTAAATATTATATTTACAGGAACATCAAAGAATTAGAAGTGAAGATACTTTATTTTTTGAAGATGCTATTATTGTCTACATTAAAAAAATCCAAAGTAATAAGCTAGTAAATTGAAATAAGGGTTATTTTTATAAAGTTTAACAGTATGCATGAATATAAGATCAATATATAAAAAGAAGTAATGCTTTCTTAGTGATTACTATTAAAGTTTTTTTACATCTTCAAATTCTACTCTTCTTTGTTCTAATTTCTATATTATACTTTTCATTTCACAATTTATTTCTGATACATGGGGAAAAAAACTACTTTAATCCAAATTAGGCTTTATCTATTGTTCAGCACAATTCTTGACTTTTTTTTTTAATTAAAATATATTTTTTATGCTCAAAGTCTCCAAGAAGTTTTTCTATTAATTATTTTTTTATTTGTTGCTAACACCTCCTGCTGATGTTCCATTGATTAAATATCTCCACTTGTTTTTCTGAAATCGTTAGCTTCATTAGTTTGACTCCTGCTCTGTCATCTGTTTCCTTGAATATAATGTCTTCTGTTTGTCTGTAATTTCTTTGGGCCCTGGTATTTCTTGGATGTCTAATAGCTTTTTTCTTTATTAATGTTTACATTCAAGAAATCCTATAGTATTTTGGCTGCTGCTTTTATCTTCATGTCTGCTCTATTTTTAGCAAGAGTTCCAGGGTAACCATTCTATTCCTATATCAAATTGCATCGCCTGTAGTTTCTCGTGTGTCCTTAAGAGCATTTATCACTCCAAGACATCTCATTTTTACCTCTAGGAATTTGAACATTTTCCCTTTTTTTAGCATCTACATATATTAAATGTGGAGAATGGAAATAACAAATTGAACTATCTTTTGTGTTTTAATATAAGAGGAATTCATGGTAGGGTGACAAAAGATTCACCATCAAACCATTGTGAGAGTTAAAGTTGACACTATTAATGGACAGTTGAGCTATTTCAAATCCTGAAAGATGATGCTATGAAAGTGCTGCACTCAATTTGCCAGCAAATTTGGAAAACTTAGCAGTGGCCACAGGATTGGAAAAGGTCAGTTTTTATCCCAATCCCAAAGAAAGGCAACGCCAAAGAATGCTCAAACTACCGCACAATTGCACTCATCTCACACGCTAGCAAAGTAATGCTCAAAATTCTCCAAGCCAGGCTTCAGCAATACGTGAACCATGAACTTCCTGATGTTCAGCTGGTTTTAGAAAAGGCAGAGGAACCAGAGACCAAATTGCCAACATCCACTGGATCATGGAAAAAGCAAGAGAGTTCCAGAAAAACATCTATTTTTGCTTTATTGCCTATGCCAAAGCCTTTGACTGTGTGGATCACAATAAACTGTGGGAAATTCTGAAAGAGATGGGAATACCAGACAACCTGACCTGCCTCTTGAGAAATTTGTATGCAGGTCAGGAAGCAACAGTTAGAACTGGACATGGAACAACAGACTGGTTCCGAATAGGAAAAGGAGTACGTCAAGGCTGTATATTGTCACCCTGCTTATTTAACTTATATGCAGATTACATCATGAGAAATGCTGGGCTGGAAGAAGCACAAGCTGGAATCAAGATTGCCGGGAGAAATATCAATCACCTCAGATATGCAGATGACACTACCCTTATGGCAGAAAGTGAAGAGGAACTAAAAAACCTCTTGATGAAGGTGAAAGAGGAGAGTGAAAAAGTTGGCTTAAAGCTCAACATTCAGAAAACTAAGATCATGGCATCCGGTCCCATCACTTCATGGGAAATAGATGGGGAAACAGTGGAAACAGTGGCTGACTTTATTTTTTTGGGCTCCAAAATCACTGCAGATGGTGACTGCAGCCATGAAATTAAAAGACGCTTACTCCTTGGAAGGAAAGTTATGACCAACCTAGATAGCATATTCAAAAGCAGAGACATTACTTTGCCAACAAAGGTCCGTCTAGTCAAGGCTATGGTTTTTGCAGTGGTCATGTATGGATGTGAGAATTGGACTGTGAAGAAATAGGATCGCTGAAGAATTGATGCTTTTGAACTGTGGTGTTGGAGAAGACTCTTGAGAGTCCCTTGGACTGCAAGGAGATCCAACCAGTCCATTCTGAAGGAGATCAGCCCTGGGATTTCTTTGGAGGGAATGATACTAAAGCTGAAACTCCAGTACTTTGGCCACCTCATGGAAGAGTTGACTCATTGGAAAAGACTCTGATGCTGGGAGGGATTGGGGGCAGGAGAAGAAGGGGACGACAGAGGATGAGATGGCTGGATGGCATCACTGACTCGATGGACGTGAGTCTGGGTGAACTCTGGGAGTTGGTGATGGACAGGGAGGACTGGCATGCTGCGACTCATGGGGTCACAAAGAGTCGGACACAAGTGAACGACTGAACTGAACTGAACTGAAATTGAATATATGGTCTACTTTAATCCTTCTTAGAAAAAATATTGGCTATTGAATGGTTTAATACATTTATAAAGAGAAAAATCATTCTAGGGAAAGGGGCAAGGTGGCACAATGGGAAAACCCTGAGCTCATCTCCTCTCATGGGCACACCAAAATTACAACTATTTACAGAACAACTATTTATGAGAAAGACCAAGTCTATTCATCAGAAAAGATCTACAACTAAAGACATAAAGAAGAAACCACAATGAGATGGGTATGAGGAGTGGAGTCACAATACAGTAAAATTCATAGACTGTGTGAGTGTCCCACAAATGGGAGAATAAATGCAATTGTAATGGTTCCCCCCAAGGAATGAGGGATCTGAACCTCAGCCTGGGGGTCCTGCACTGGAACATAAGCCCCTAGAACTTTGGCTTTAAATGGCAGCAGGGCTTACTTTCAGGAGATGTAGAGGGCTGTGAGAAATAAATACTCTACCCTTAACTAGTGCACACAAAGTCTCGCACAATCCAGGATCAAGTGCAAAAACAATTATTTGAAAGGAGCCTGGATCAGATCCACCTGTTGAACTTGGAAAACCTCCCAGAGAGGCAGGCAGCGATTGGAGCTCAACCTGGGGACACAGATACTGGTGGCAGCTATTGTGGGGAGCTCCTTCTACCTTTGGACACCTGCTGTCAAGGTCTTTTTAGAATCCTCCCTCTAGCTTACTAACCTCCAGACTAGCCCCAGTCCAACCCAATATCCTATAAGCACCAGTAACTGGAACACTTCAAGCCAAGCAACTAACGAAGTGGGGACATAGCTTCACCTACTAACAGGCAGGATGCGTTAAGACCTTCTGAACCCACAGCCACCACTGGAGATGGCCTGCCTACCAGATGGTCAAGAACACAGCCCTATACGTACAAGTAGTAGACCCAGGACCCCCAGAGCCTTGCAGCCAGAAACCCTGAGACCCAGATCCACTCATCAGTACGTGGGCACTGGCCCCAGAACATCCCAGATCCTGGAACCAACTACAAGCCAGCTGGCTCTAGCATTTGGACCAGCCTTACCCAGCAGTGGGCAGGCATCAGCTCCAAGACACCCTGGGCTCAGACCCTACCCATTAGCAGGCCAACACCAGCTCTGCAATACTTTTGATTTATTGGTCAGCCACCCAAAGGTCCAGCCTACCCCACTCAGCAGTGGGTCAACACCAGCTTTGGGACACCTGAGAACCCACAACCAGCTGTGTGAAGAACCAGTCCCAGTCAGCAGCAGCTCAACATTAGATCCGGAATCCCCGGTCCCACAACCATCTCAGATCCCAGCTCTTCATACCAGTGAGCCAGCACCAGCCCTGGGGTCTCCAAGGGTTCCATAGCCAATCGCCTCATAACTCAGCCCCACCAACCAATGACCAGCAGCCTCTGCAAAAGGCAGAGCCCAGTCAACAGGACCAGGAGCTAATATTCAAAATATATAAACAGCTTATACAACTCAGTGTCAAAAAATCAATCAACCTGATTAAAAACATGAGCAGAAGACCTAAGTAGACATTTTTCCAAAGAAGACATACAGCTGGCCATAGGTACCTTAAAAGGTGCTAGACATCGTGAATCATCAGAAAAGCACAAATCAAAACCACAGTGAGTTACCACCTCATGTCTGTAAGAATAGTTACTATCAAAAAGACCACAAATAACAAATGTTGGATAGAATGTGGAGAAAAAGGAACACTTGAACCCTGATACTAATACAATATTTTAAATCAACTATACCTCAATAAAAAACATCATTTTATCTAATGACTTGTCATGCAAATATTTGTTATATATGCTTTACAGTAATAATTTTTGTTGAGAAAACATGGAGATGTATTAAGTATGGTTTAATTTTAGTGAAAAAAAGTATTTAATGAAATTCGGGGATTACTTTGCCTTTTTTTCCTTTCAAATGGGGGAGTGATGAATGATGTAGTGTATCATTGACTTGATCCTGTCATAAAACTCTCTGTTTTATGTGTTTTTTTTCACATTAATTAAGTCTACTGAGGATAATATTTTTATCTATAATGACAGAAAATAGTTTCCCAATGATAACCTATGTTAGCAAATTAGCTATTTTTTTCTTGTATTTCTGTTAAAAAATAAAAAGAACCAGAAACTGGTATAAGAATTGGACTAGAAATGATTAATTGGAGTTCCAAGAAAGCTCACGTTCTCTGAGAGGACATTAGCCATTGTCGTAAAATGCTCGATCTATACTTTTGATTCTGATTTAATGAGGGTTATATGTCATGCTCTGTGGTAGCCAGAATAACGGCACCCCAAAGTTGTCTACTCCGTAATCCCCAAAAGAGGAACATGCTACTTCACATGGCAAAAGGGGTTTTTCAGACTTTAAAATTTTTGAGGTGTGAAGATAATCATGGATTATGTGGGTGATCCCAAAATAATCATGAATTTATTTAAGGAGGCAGGAGAATCAGATTCAAAGGAGATGTGACAATGGAAGCAGAGCTCAGAGAGTAACAAGATATGAACATGCTAAGCTTGTGGCTTTGAAGATAAAAGAAGGGATCAGGAGCCAACGGATGCCAGCAGCTTCTACCAGCTGGGAAAAGTAAGAGACATTCTCCCCTGGAGACTCCAAAGGGGTGAGGCCTGGCTTACACCTTGAGTTTAGGGCTTCTGACCTTCTGATAATAAATCTGTGTTGTTTTATAGCACTCAGTTTATGGTGATTTAGTACAGCAGCGGTAGAAAACCAATACATGTAGCTATCCTTGGAAAACTTTCATAAAATATATCATCTTGGCATTTAACATGAGTTTTACTGAATTGTTCCTTTGTTTCTCTCACCCAGAATGAAAGTATAATATTTAATACAGGATTAAATATATATCAATATGATGGTTTCGTCTCTAAGTCATGTCCAACTCTTTGTGACCCCATGGACGGTGGCCTGCCAGGCTCCTCTGCCCATGGGGTTCTCCAGGCAAGAATACTGGAGTAGGTTGCCATTTCCTTCCCCAGGGGATCTTCCCAACCCAGAAATTGAACCCGGGTCTCCTGCCTTGCAGACAGATTCTTTACCAACTGAGATATAAGGGAAGTGCCATATATCAATATATATTACCTAATAATATATAATTAATTATATTTTATACATTATTCTAAATTTATGTTTTTATTTTATATCCTTATATTTATGCCTATTTTCCATATTTATTTTTAGTATTCTGTACTTCATAAATAGATACCATGTTATACAAACATACAACTAATTATATATCACGTGCCTGCTCAGTCCCTCAGTTATGTCTGACTCTTTGCAACCCCATGGACTGTAGCTTGCCAGGCTCCTCTGTCCATGGGATTTCCCAGGCAAGAATATTGGACTAAGTTGCCATTTTCTCCTCCAAGGTGTCTTCCTGACCCAGGGGTGGAATCTGCATCTCCTGTGTCTCTTGCATTGGCAGATGAATTCTTCACAAATGAACCACCTGGGAAGTTCAATTATATATTAAGTATAAATAAATGTACTGTCACTGAGTCATGTATATTTTGGGAACTTGCCTTTTGTTGCTATAATTGAACTCAAACTAACTTATGAGGCAGTATTTATACCAATTACAGATAAATTAATTTTGTACTCACATTTTCTTTTTTTTTTAAATTCCCAACAGGGTTTTAACCACAGAGTGTACAATGGGGTATTAATATAACTCCCAAATGTATTTCTAAATTCTCTAATTCTTCTCTCCCAATCCTCTCCTCTAAGAATTTCTAAGATGTTCTTGCATTCTCATTGCTTTTCTTGAAGGGGGGAAATTTGCCCATCACAATTTCTTCCTCACTCTGGTTTATGGCATCATTTCAAAATTCTAAGTCCTTTAGGATTTCCTCATAATATGCAAAGTCACATCTTGAGAATTCCAAAAATCCTTTACTCTATTAAAACTGAGCTCTTTCTATAGAAAGTGCTTTGTGACTTTTATTTTTTTCTTTCTCCATGCATACCAAAATATCTATTTAGAAATTATAATGTCTTTTTTGGTTTAGGCTGGTCTGCAGTCCTCCTTGAGTCAAAAAATGCTGTTAGAAACAAGAAACAAAACCTTGGTTCCTTTCTCAAAAGATCTTGCTATACTACATCTATTATGTGGCTCACTCACCCCAAGAAAAAAGGCTCAACCCTTGTATGGTGATGCCCCTTCTATATACCCTCAGTATCGGAGAAAGACAACTAGAGCCAAGAAGCTTTAGAGCCTTTCTCTGTCATCCTTTGTTCTGGGAAATATTTCTACTTAAGCAAGTGGGCTGTTGTTTTACAGCACAAAGATATTTTCCTTTATTGTAAGAGCCTGTGTGATTTTCTTTGTGGTTTTCAACTAAATGTGTCAGAAGAAATTGTTGATGCAAAGAACTCTTAGTCAGGTCTTAGCCTCCAATACCACTAGGACTCCTGACTACCAATATCACCACTTGCATCTCAGTATTTCACATTTGCTTTTCCAGATAGTCAATTTTCGATTCCCAGTTGTATGGATTAGTATCCCTATTATGGACTGAGTGAGAGCCCTGGGAATGAGTTCCCTGGCATCCAATAGCTTTTTGGCAATCTAGAATAGTCATTATGTATAAATCATGCTGGAAGCTTTCCCAGGAGGGTATGGATTCACTTATAGAACGTACAGGAAGATAAAGTGGCTATAAGCCTAACACAAGTGGTTATAAGCATTGCTGAACATCTCCTGAAATAAAACTCTCCACCAGTCTATCCTGTGTGACTCATTAATATCAAGCTGTGGAAACAAGTATATAGGGAGAGAAGACCATAGATCAAAGAGGAATGTTTTGGTTAGAATTTAAACATGCAAAGAAGAGACTGGGTTTGGGTGATGCCAAGGATGGCGGAGTATGAGGGTGGAGAGTCTTGGTTTACTAAGGGATGACACTGGACTACTCAGTATGTGGTAGAGGAATTAATAAAACAGAGACATAGGTCATCCAATGGAGGATGGAGAAGTTCCAGATTTCAGTGATTAAGTAGTCACTCTTGAAGCATGATGGGTTTTGATAAAACATGCTCCCCTAAAATTACAGAAATGAAGTACACTAATGAGAAGTCCTCAAGACATCAATATTGCAGAAATGTTGTCATGAACTCTCTTTGGGGACCGGATGAAAATATGTATTGAAACCAATGTGGGTAGAGTCAGGAACTCAGCTGAGCTGGGAGAGAAAGCACTGAGCTGCCAGGTGTCAGGAGCGGCCATTTAAAGCAACAAGCCAAAGATGAAAGAGTTAATCACTTTCATTACTTACTGAGATGGTATGGGTAAGAGTCTAAAACCAGAGAAAATACTGACCCCTCCTTTTCCATTTTTCCCCAGGGAACAGCACACTGGCAGAGGTCTCTCTTGAACGTTTCCCGGCGAGATTTATCAAGCAACTTTATGGAGTCTAGATTTGGAAAAAGAGGAAGGAGGGCTAAGAGTGGAAAAGTACTGGATAAGGAATCAGAGTGATGAAAACTGTCTTCAAGATTTCCTCCTTTTCCTTCTGCCCTCATATGGAAGTCTCAGCAGAGATGCCTGAATAAGACCTCTGCCCATGGCCACAGATAGAGACAGAAGAATGAAAGTTATCTAGGCTGGGGTGCAAACACCTGTAAGAGCCTCATGTCCTTGATGACCCCTCTCTTCAGAAGTGGTGATGAACTGTCAAGCACTGAGTTTGTGTGAGAAGCACAGCTTTCCCAGTGAGGTCTCCCAGCTTCAGCCTTTGTAGTCACCCATGTCAGGCCTGAAAAATCAAATACACATTTTTAATCAAGAACCAGGCTCCTCAGATAGTAGATGCTACTTTAAATTATCCCTTTGACAATCACTTAAAGTAACTAAAATGTAAATAACTAACACCTTTTAATTTGATTCCAATTGGCTTAGCCTGGGAGTAGTCTATGGACTTATAAGGGTGACATTTGATGCTTATCTTTGGGTAGCTATAAATTACGGAGTCTATTTAGGGGTATCTTATGATGACAAATATTTGAATGAAAAGTGACATCTAATATACTAATATTTTCCATATTTGGATTTGAGGAATCTAATAAACATTGCTTAAAATGTTTCAAATTTATTGTGATCTCCATTAAAATGAATATTTTTGCTACCTTTATCACTGAAGCTGCATTCTCGTTTCAAGCACCATTATAAGCAATATGCTAGGTGTTCACTAGCATATATGCAGGAAAGGAGTATTAAATATTAAGTGAATATATTGTTTGCCATTTGCCTTTGTGTCATTCAGATGAACACCCTTCAAGCAGGATAGTCAAGGGCAATGGTTTATTAGTTTAGGCTACAAATTGTAAAGATTAGAACTGACAGAAACCCAAGGCTCAGTAGAGGACACTTTGTCCATACAGAGTATTGACTTTAGTTCTGGTTTATCTCTGAGGATTTCTTGAAAATATTGTAACCAAGGACTCCCTTCACTGGCTATGGATCACCAGAGCCCACCTTAAAAAATTCTAAGGGAATAACATTGTGAAAAATGGCTTTTGCCAAGATATATTCAGAATAGAGCTTTAACTGATGTATTGGTCTTTGCAAAATATACCTCACTGGGTAAGCATGGTTTGGAGCAAAAGCTGAAACAGTTTTTCTCATTTCTTTTAGTCTAAACTGAACACAGTATTGCCAAATTTTTGAAAGCTCTCAGTTGTTCAAAAGTCTTAAGTAATGCTGCATTTGAAATATCCAGCTGTCAGAATAATTGGGAGTTGATGCCTTTAGCCAAACTGTAACAAATATAATTTTCAATTACTTAAGTTGGGATTTTTTTTTCTTCCAAAAATAGGCTATCTGGTTGTTTTGTGACCACAGGACCAACTGCGATGTGTAGCCCAGTGGTTTTGCAGGTCCTAGGTTTTCTGACTTTTGTAGGTTTCCTAATTCCTCCATTCCTCTTGGGTGTCATTTCTCAGGACAATCAAACAACCTGCTTGAAGCATCGCCTCTTTCATCGAGGCTGTAAATCTGAAAATCAGATCTCCAAACCTGTCAGAAGTGTGTGTAAAATAAGAATACCTATTTTCTGAGTGAAGGCTTGAGGGAATCCTTTTTGACTAAGCGACACTATTTTGACTACCCACAGGTCATTTTTGCTTTGCTTTGTCATATTTGTTAGACAGGTGGGGCTCCTTGGTATTTGAATTCTAGCCAGGAGGGATGTTACTATATTTTTCTGGATTGCCCTTCTTATTTCACGTTGAGATGAAGGAGTTTAACTGCCACAAGCTAGTGGAAAACAGGAAAGAGTTCAGTTTCCTGTATTTGTATCTGAATTTTACCACCAAGACAGAGATTCCAGACCCTTAAATCTCATTAGGACTTTCTAGAAAGTTTTAAAATACACCTTTTTGCTTAGCTTCACCTCAGTTTCTCTGAGTGTGGGGCCTAGGCTTAAGATGTTTTCAAAATTCCCAGTTGGTTCCCTAATGAATGGGAGGTTGAGAGTCACAGATTGAAGGCAAGTTAATTATGTTTTTCAAAATCAAGTTTCCCATCTATATGACAAAAACACTAGATTACATAATGACTCCTAATACTTTTGGTGGGGTGAGGGCTCAAATCTCAATTCATTCTTTAAACAAAATCTTACACTTGGGGAAATACATGAAGACCAACCAAATGAACAAAGGAAAGGCTATTTATTCAGAGCTTGCTATATAGCAAGGGAGTCAGCATCTTCACCTATATTTTTGCAGAACCTCAAAGGCAGGCCTAGGACTGGGAAAACTTTGTGGTGAAAAAGTTAACCCTCTAATCAAAGCATGCTCTGATTAGGGGCTTGTTGTCCTGAGGACAATGTAGGTGGGATAGCTAGAAGCGAGCAATCCTATGTGATTGGTTAGTCATGTATATTTGCTTTTGTTTTCTTTCTGGTTGATCCTAAGTTGAGAGTAGAGAAAAAATTAGAGAAGCTGAGGGAGAGTAATCAAATCTTGGCCATTTTGGGCCAATTATTACAGAAGCTATTGCTTCCTGGATTGTCACTAGACACATAATTGGGCATCCTGTAAGTCTAATTTTATAGCAGCAATTTAAATATTTGGTATAAAACTCTCCCATTTAGATCAGGTTGAAGGAGTCTCACTCCTTCAATCAAAGCAGCTTAGTAAGATATTTTCTGAAATAAGAGCTTTCTACCTCTAAGACAACTGCTACAAGTCCCCTTGATTATGGAAGCAAATATAGTTTACTTGCTTTTCTCATATTTTTCCTCTACTTATCTGTTTAAATCTAATATGTAAAATAGATATATTCAGTTAAAATCACCAAATAGAATCACATACTTTAATGAAAAATTGCTCAAGACCAAGAATATTGCTTAGTCATATTTTTTATAAGTCTGAATTTGAAATTCGTGGAAGTAAGATTTTTACGCATGGCTTTTTCCAGGAAAATAAAGTTCTCTTGTAACAGAGTTATATGTGTGTATTTTTCCCTAGTTGGGTTCTGAAATTCTTAAGAGTAGATATTTATCTTTCTTTTCCCAATGTCAAGCATAGTAAATTGTATAGAATACATGGTTAGTTTATATAGAATAAGTGCACTGAAAATCTCTTATCCTTTCTTAATATACTGTTGTCAGCATTTTATCTGTATTATCAGGTTAGTCTCTGATAATAAATGCTATTAATATGGACACAAAACCTCACTTTCTATTAAAGTCATTAACATTCAGAGAAAAGACAGTTTCTTTACTAACTAAATCTTAAATATTTTAGAACTATTCTATGTCTAGAGAAGGGCCCAGAAATTGCTGAAAAATAAAAATAATTGGTTACATAACCATTTAGATGCCCCAAGCTTACTGAATAATAACTCTGAATTTTATCCTCTTTTCCTCTGCAAAGAGAGGTCAGTGCAAAGACAGTCCAAAGACTGTCTCCTAGCCTCTTGTGATAACTTATGCTCTAGTCTCATGACTAGAGATGCA
The DNA here is from genome assembly GCF_029378745.1 of Bos indicus. Lineage (NCBI taxonomy): Eukaryota > Metazoa > Chordata > Mammalia > Artiodactyla > Bovidae > Bos > Bos indicus. Next base: position 57,537,043 of record NC_091761.1, on the reverse strand, counting down.
AGTTGACTGACAGATTTTTTTCCTTTATTGCACATAGACTAGAGGCCTATGTCAATTTAGAATTTCTTACCAAAACTTCAATATGTTTAGAGTACACCTCTAGCTTTTGGTAATTTATTCAAAATGAAAACAAATGGATTCCCCAAATTATCTATTTTCAGATTTCATAAGGTATTATGTGCATTCATTTAAAAGCAAACAAGCAAATGAAAAAGTAAACTTGAACAACAAAACTAAAATATAGTTCTCTACTAGGAGTACTTTTTTATGTATTTGTTCTATTTCACTTTTGTTATTTCTATTGGGTAAAAGACAGCTTCATAACTGAGTACATAAAAGAAAAATAAAGTTAAAAAAAATCATGAACTGGTCCTAAATATATATGTATACTAGCAATCATTATAAAATGTGTAGTCTAAAAAAATGAAGTGTGTGAAATAAAATCAGACTTAAACTTCCATTTTACAGTAAAGGACCAAGTTAGAGATCTTCAATTTGGAAAATTTCTGGTATAATTTCATTTAGAACATTGTCACATGTTTATTATATATAATATATATATTGTATATATAACATGTATATATGGGAGAAGGCAATGGCACCCACTCCAGTACTGTTGCCCAGAAAATCCCACGGATGGAGGAGCCTGGTAGGCTGCAGTCCGTGGGGTCGCTAAGAGTCAGACACGACTGAGAGACTTCACTTTCACTTTCCACTTTCATGCATTGGAGAAGGAAATGGCAACCCACTCCAGTGTTCTTGCCTGGAGAATCCCATGGACAGAGAAGCCTGGTAGTCTACAGTCCATGGGGTCGCACAGAGTTGGACACAACTGAAGCGACTTAGCAGTAGTATATATATATATATATATATATATATATATATATATATATACATATATATATATATATATATACATATATATATATATATATATACACACACACATACACAATAACAATGTATAGCTTTTCTGAGGGTTAATTGCCATCAAATAGAACCATAAAAATATTACAACTTGCAGCAAGCACTCTTGGCTAATCATCAAATATTCTTAAGCCTCTAAAGAAGTAACTCAGAAATTATGAGAGGATAATTTAGTTCAAATGAATATAAGACTTTTTTTGTGCACTCATTATAATTTCATTTATCCTTCTTAGAAATTATTTTTCAGGGAACCAAGATAGGTAGCCCAAGAGGAAAGAACAGTGGTAAAATCAGGTGCTCTGAGCTCAGTATGAAGGTGAAGAGGTGAGAACTGCCTAGAGGTGGTGAGAGTCTCTGCCTCTGTCGAGCGGAGCACAGAAGGATCGACCAGGCACGATGATGTCTTCTGCTTTACAGCTGCAGCCAGGTGTCTTTTCAGAAACAGGAAGGAATGCTCTCACCACCTTGGCAGGCAGCTTCTGATATGGCTTCCACCTATCTCTGCTTCCTTGTGTTCATACTGTGTCATCAATCCCATCCCTTTGAGTGTGGGCTGACCCCAGAGACTTGTTTCTAACAAGCATGATCTCACCAGATAACATATCTGCTAGTGCCTTGACCTTAGACTTTCCAGCTTCCAGAACTATGAGAAATAAGTGTTGCTTAAGTCACCGAGTCTATGGTATTTTGTTATAGCAGCTTATACAGACTGAGACAGGTTATACCAAGACTGTGGCTTCCTCTTTGGGCACCTTCTCTCATTCTCTCATTCACATGATCTGACGAAAACAAGCTGTCAAGTGATGAGCGCTATGGAGAGGCCCCCATAAGCAAGGAACTGAAGCTTTCAGCCCATGAACCAATGAAGAACTGATTCTACTAATAATAAAGACATAAGAGAGATTTTGGAAGCATATTCTCCTCCAGGAATAGTCTTAAAAAGGCCACCGAACCAGCTGGTTCCTTGATTGCAGTCTTGTGAGAGACCCTGAGCCAAAGGACCCTAGTAAGCAGCAAGATTCCTGATCTACAGAAACTTTGTGGAAAAAAAAAAAAAAATATATATATATATATATTGCCCTTAAATAAGACTTGAGGGACCTCCTTGATGATCCAGTGGTTAGGACTTGGCACTTTCCTTGCTCTGACCCAGTTTCAATCCCTGATCTGGGAACTAAGATCCTGCAATCCATGCTGTAAGACTTGAGTTTCATAAAGTCAGAAATCAGATATTTAGTAAGGCCAAGGATGGATCATGTTTTGCTGTCAACATGCTTGTGCCATGTAGACAAGCAGAGTTCACCTAGGCCAGTCTCAGAGAAAGGAAGAGGTAAAATCCTCTCCCTACTCCCACCTTTTTTTTTTTTCCCTTGTAACTTTTTATTTAAAGTAATGCAAAATAAAGAAGTGTAACAGTGTCAGCAGCACTTGCCACTGGATATTACAACATATGAATATCTAATCACTTCAATATGGAATCTGTCAAATTTTACTTGCTGTAAATTCTTTGTGTTCTGAAATGGAAATGAATGAGAATTGTTGTTCCTTAAGAAGTTCTGCAAAGTGAGAGTGGCTTGATTTGAACAGTTTGTTGCATTCAAGCTGTAATCGCTCTCTGCAGGGAATTTCTGAGGAAGTGATAAAAACATAATCCCTTACTTAACCTCATTTCTTTGCCACCATTAATGTTTCAATATAAACCTGAGAGCCAGCGAATTCCTCTGAGTCTCATCATTTACACTTATTTTGATAGGATTAAAACTAGCTCATGGTTGATTTTTTCACATTTAAGTGATACAGGGGCTAGCAGAGGTAGACATATTGAAATCATAGAGATGTGATAGCTTAACAATGGAATATATATTCATATATATATATATATATATATATATATATATATTTCTCCCTAGTACACTTTGAGGGTCTGGGACTATGGTAATTTAGTGGTAACTAAGACTGACACAATCTCATTCCTCATGGAGTTTTCACTGTTATTTACTAGAAAAAGACGAGGATTCTTTGTCAGACAGACCTGGGCCTTCATTCTGTTTTCTACATATATTACCATGTCATGCAGCATTTCTTAACCTTTCCAAACTTTAATTTCTTCTTCTATAAAATGAGGATAATAAAAGTTCTTCTAGAAAGAAATTGCTAAAGGGTTAAGAGAGGTAACAATTGCAAAGTTCTTTGTACAGAGATCATAGCAAGCATTTAATAAGGGGTAAATACTGTGCTGATGCTGATGTCCTTATCGTTACCTGTATCACCACCATCATTCTCAGAAGATGAAACACTTTTTCCCTGTTCCTAATTTCCAGAAAGAAGAGTTACCCCAGTGTACACTGCATGTCTCTCTTTTTTAGCTCTCTGCCTTTGGGAAATTGTAATAATTTATTGTTAAGTTAGCAAATGTGATAAAATGATACAAGATCCCTGGATCAGAGAGTCAGGTCATTCATTACAGAAAGAAGAGCAGAGCAGCACCTGACCTTGTTCCCCACAACCCAGTTCTCAAAGGGCAGTATGGTAAAAACCAGGGTGACCTACGCATCTCAGGTGAGGGCTCCTGACATTAGGAGATTCTGAACTTGTATGGACTGCCAAAACATCTACCCTGCTTGGCTCTGGTGAGTGGAAGCAACCATCTCTGGGAAGGGGAAAGAGGGTGTCGTAATTATTACCCTGGAATGTATGTCTTTAAAGCCCACTGGAGGAACACACCACCCCTAACTTCCAAGGCTCTTCACTGTTCAAACATGTCTTTCACTGAGAAGGCCCTGACCATGCAGGGACATGAAAAACCCATGGAGAACTCTCTCTTAACAGTCACCTCTTAGTGAATTGGGAAGGAATAAATTCTCATGTTGGGCTCAGCTCTGCCTTTTTTCCTCAGAAAGTGGGGCTTCCTTGGGAGCATTGAAGCACTAGAGAAAATATGAGTCAGGAGAGTTAATTCGTGTGCCTGTCCCTGTGATTCAGGCAACAGGTTCAGTAGACTGTCACACAACATGACTATAGCAATGATGTCATAAGGTTGATATTTTGCTTCTTCTTTCATGTTTCTGTTCTCTTACTCAGTTGTTTAGGATCCTGTTAGGAAAGAAAGGTGTAAGTTTTTCAGGCTTCCTAAGAAATCCTATCAATTATTACGATCTCATAGAGCAGTTCATGGCTTCCTGGTGGCTCAGACGGTAAAGCGTCTGCCTGCAATGTGACAGGCCCCGGTTCGATTCCTGAGTCAGGAAGATCTCCTGAAGAAGGAAACGGCAACCCACTCCAGTATTCTTGCCTGGAAAATTCCATGGACAGAGGAGCCTCGTAGGCTACAGTCCATGGCGTGGCAAAGAGTCGGACACGACTGAGCAACTTCACTTTCACTTTCTTTCTTAGAGCAGTTCATAGTGAAGCATCAAGGCAACTCATTTTATTCAGTATGATTTAAGACACAGAAGTATAGTTTAGAAAACATTCTATCTCAAATTATGAAAATGAAAGTGATATGTCAATGAGTGAGTTTTAGGTGTTCAACAATTTTTGCTTATGTGTTTCAATTAATTTCCAGAGGTTGGAGTTTTTTTTAGAAGGGCTTTGTTTGGATGACCCTCATATAAATGTTTTTGTTGTTGTTGTTGTTTGAATTTTTTTTTTTCTTTTTAAAAAAATTATTTATTTTTTAATTGAAGGATAATTGCTTCACAGAATTTTGTTGTTTTCTGTCAAACATCACTAACTTCTTTCTAGTTATCTGGTTTGTTGCAGGGTCCATTATTTAAGCAAATACCAGGGTGGCCTTGCTTTCTGTGTGGAGATAGGAAAGAGCTCTCTGAACAATTGAGTCAAGCTGAAGCTTGGAAAATAACCAGGAATTGGCCAAGCTAGTAGAGTCGGACACGACTGAGCGACTTCACTTTCACTTTTCACTTTCATGCATTGGAGAAGGAAATGTCAACCCACTCCATTGTTCTTGCCTGGAGAATCCCAGGGACTGGGGAGCCTGGTGGGCTGCTGTCTATGGGGTCGCACAGAGTTGGACACGACTGAAGCGACTTAGCAGCAGCAGCAGCAGCAGTAGGGATGGAGTGAGAAGATTCTAAGCAAAGAGATGAGCAAAGGTGTAAGCCCTGAAATGGAAAAGGACTTGGAAAAGATATTGGTCTGAAAAAGGCCAGTGTGGCCAAACTTCTGGCAGAGGAAATGGAGGACACCAAAATGAGGCTTGAGAGGATGGCAGAAGCCAGATCCTACAAGGTCTGTGAGTTCAAGAGGAAAACTGTGCCCTTTATCTTTAGAACCATTAAAGTGTCTGAAGGAGGACATTGTGATTATTAGATAATAGATTTCAGGAGAACAGGAATTGGTAAGACCAGTTAGCAAGTTATGGCAGCTGTACAAGCAAGAAATTAAATTAGCCTGGGCAGTGTAGAGGGCAGCAGAGACAGAGTAAAGCAAGTAGGTTTCATATACATTTAGGAAGAAGGACTGTATTTATTTATTTATTTTTTATTGTCCAAACTGAATCCTGTGTTCTATATACCTGAGAAGCACCACTAAATGTTCACCAGTCACATGGAAACCATCACCTATAGAACATTTTCAATTTACTGAGTCTTCTGTTTTTTCAGAAAGCCAAAGAGAAACTGCATAGAATATTGTTTCTCAAGTAAATGTAAGCTCAAACTAAATCACACCTAGCAGGTAACTAATTAAACAATTATTTAAACAATTATTGTAAATCTACACTTTTCCTGATTAGCAGTCAGACGTGGAATGTAGGGAGTTTATTTTGGTATGTAGAATGTTTCCCATGGGGAGAAAAATGTAAAGTGTCTGGAGGTCATAAAATTGGCTACCATTCAATTCAACAAGAGACACCATTTCGGCAATGCAAATGATGTCCATATGACTCCTCCATTAGCTAACAGCTGTTAGGAAAAGGCCTAAGACTTTCTTTCTAGCACTGAATCCAATTAACTTGTAAAATTCTGACTTACTAAATTAGTCTATGGCCCACATTTTGAAGAGTTTTAAATAATTACTCATTCCTGCTGGAGAAGCTCAAGTTTTAAAGAGTTATTTAATTGAGTGGCATTCATCCTCATACTTAGAATTCCTACCAGGAGTGCTGTGGTTGTGATAAATCCACTATAAATTGATTCCTATTCCATTCCTAATATTTCTTCTAAAGCTCCAGGGATTACAAGTTTTAGCTTAAGGAAGTGACCAGTAAATAGGGCTCAGGATAATCAGATTTTAGTTAAAAAAAAAAAAAAGTATTGTGAAATGATCTGTTTATATATTATTTAGTCAAAAACCCTTATTGAACACCCACTGTCCATATGGCATTATGCTAGGCTCTGAAAATATAAGAAATTCAAGAAACTTTTAGCTTATAAAGGTAAACAGATATATTTTCAAAAATCATGATAATTGTTTTGGGATTAATTTAGAAGTATGCTGATGGTACAGTGGTGGAACAAAGGAAAAAGTGATCATTTATATCTGAGGAAGAAAGAGAATGTTTCTAGTAGCCTGTCATTTGAGCTACATACTGAAACAAGTGGATAGTCATTAAGTATGAAGGGGAATTGGAGAAGGCAATGGCACTCCACTCCAGTACTCTTGCCTGGAAAATCCCATGGGGGGAGGAGCCTGGTAGGCTGCAGTCCATGGGGTCGCTAAGAGTCAGACACGACTGAGCGAATTCACTTTCACTTTTCACTTTCATGCACTGGAGAAGGAAATGGCAACCCACTCCAGTGTTCTTGCCTGGAGAATCCCAGGGACAGGGAAGCCTAGTGGGCTGCCGTCTCTGGGGTCGCACAGAGTCGGACACGACTGAAGTGACTTAGAAGCAGCAGCATGAAGGGGAATAAGGATACATTCAAGACAGAAGAATCAGCATATGCAAAAGCATAGTATTGTGAAGCAATGCATACTTTTGAAAGGAAATGCAGTTTTGGCTTGAATATAAGGTATGCAGAGTGCAGCAATAGAGGCCTAGGAGTAAGCAGGAGCAAAATCAGAAAAGCCTATGTAAACTATGCTGAAGGTACAGACTCATCAGAGTCAGAAATTCAATGTATTCAGGTGTCAGCAGGGAAGGTGGAGCGTAAAAGGTGTCAGACAGTAAGCAATGAGAAAATGGTAAACAACTGAATGAAGCCACTAATTGAACACATTCAAATACAATGTTCTTAAGACATGGAAGAGTGACAGACAAAATAATTCTGAGAAATGAATGGACTAAGGGATTTAAACTTCTAAGTGATCTTAAAGGCCAAGATAATTTAATGAATGATTTCAATAATAGGAGTCATATGGTCAAATTTAGTTGTAAAACAATTACTCTGGCTTTCTAGTGAGGAAAGAAGTGGAGAGAAGCATCTATGGAGGAAGAGAAGCCGTACCCTGTATGGCTTCCAGAATATTTTTTAAAATTAGTTCTTACCATAATAGGTTATTATGATGTTAGAAAAGATGAAGTGGTATATTGTACTGAAGTAGAGCAATAGAGATAAAAAAAAAATAAGTAGATATTTTCAAGAACTACTTAGAAAGTAGAAAATTTGGGGATGATATGGTGAGATGGGGGATTCCCCAGTGGCTCAGCAGTAAAGAATCCACCTTCAATGCAGGAGCCTCAGAAGACACAGGTTCAGCCCCTTTTGTGGTTGCATTCTGTTAAAGTCCCTGGGAAGGGTTCATCCACTTTCACGGCTTCATCTATTTTCTTGCCACAGAGTCCAAATTCAAGTTCTGCACGTAATCCTCTTTTCTGTGTGTCACAGAAAACAAATACAACTAAAAATGACTTACCATGCCCTCCTCCAGGGTATCTTCCTAACCCACGGATCAAACCACAGTCTCTTACGTCTCCTGCATTGGTAGACAGGTTCTTTATCATTAGCGCTACCTGGGAATAATATGCATATTGTCATATATTTGAGGGCATGAGTATAACAGACCTCAAAGTGTTTATTGTGCTTAGTAGCAAGGAGGTTAGGAAAGACTCTAGGAAGTTTAATTTTTAGCCACTGGCAGGGCAGTAGGCCAGTTTATAACTCAGATGTGAATGGTAAATGAGTCAGTCACAGAAAGACAAATAGTGTATGATATTGAATTGAAAAAAAAAATGGTACAAATGAACTTATTTGCAAAACAGAAATAGAATTACAGATGTAGAAAATAAGTTTATGTTTAACAAAAGAGAAAGAAGGCAGAGGGATAAATTGGGAGATAGGGCTTGACTTATACACACTGCTGCTGCTGCTGCTGCTGCTGCTGCTAAGTCGCTTCAGTCATGTCCGACTCTGTGCCACCCCATAGACGGCAGCCCACCAGGCTCCCCCATCCCTGGGATTCTCCAGGCAAGAACACTGGAGTGGGTCACCATTTCCTTCCCCAATGCAGGAAAGTGAAAAGTGAAAGTGAAGTTGCTCAGTCATGTCTGACTTTTAGGGACCCCATGGACTGCAGCCTACCAGACTCCTCAATCCATGGGATTTTCCAGGCAAGAGTACTGGAGTGGGGTGCCATTGCCTTCTCCGATATACACACTACTATATATAAAATAGATAACTGTTTAGGACCTACTGTGCTACTGCTACTGCTAAGTTGCTTCAGTCGTGTCCGACTCTGTGAGATCCCATAGACGGCAGCCCACCAGGCTCCCTTGTCCCTGGGATTCTCCAGGCAAGAACACCGGAGTGGGTTGTCATTTCCTTCTCCAATGCATGAAAGTGAAAAGTGAAAGTGAAGTCGCTCAGTCGTGTCGGACTCTTAGCGACTCCCTGGACTGCAGCCTGCCAGGATCCTCCGCCCATGGGATTTTCCAGGCAAGAGTACTGGAGTGGGGTGCCACTGCCTTCTCCGTTAGGACCTACTGTATAGCATAGGAAATGCTACTGCATACTCTGTAATGACCTATATGGGAGAAGACTCTAAAAAAGAGTGGATATATGTATAGGTATAACTGATTCACTTTGCCATATAGCAGAAACTAACACACACTCTAAATCCAGCATACTTCAATAAATATTAACTATTTTTTTAAAAAAATAGGACTTCCCTGATGACTCAGTGATGAGTCTGCTTGCTAATGCAGGGAACATGGGTTCGATCCCTGGTCTGGAAGATTCCCCATGCCTTGGAGCAAGTAAGACTGTGAGCCACAACCATTGAGCCTGCGTGCTGCAACTTCTGAAGCCCTTGCACCTAAAGCCTATGCTCTGCAAGAGAAGCCACCACAATGAGAAGCCCACACCCTGCAGTGAAGAGTAGCCCCCACTCTTCACAACTAGAGAAAAGCTGTGTGCACTAAGGAAGATCTAGTGCAGCCAAATTTTTTTAAATTAATTAATTTAAAAAATATAGGAATGGCAAGTGTGAAAAAGTAGATGGCAAATATAAACAATCTCATGCAAAAGGTTTGGGTGGAAAGGGAAGATGTTAAGACTGGAGCAGCAAAGAGAATTAACAGAAGGTTTTGAAAACATGAGATCAATGTTAACTGCATCACCAACTTGATGAACATGAGTTTGAGCAAGCTCTAAGAGTTGGTGATGGACAAGGAAGCCTGGCATGCTGCAGTCCTTGGGCTCGCAGAGTTGGACATGACTGAGCAACTGAACTGAACTGAATGTTAACAGGAAGGATGATATACACAAAGAAATCAAGACAATTGATGTACCAAGACCTACATTCAATTATTGTTCATTTTTAAAAAAATTTTATCTGCTCTTAAGAAGCAGTAACCATTGCAATCTACTCATCATAAGATTCACTTAATCTCAAAGTTACCCTTGTGGCAGCTCTGCTGTCATCATCCCAGCTCTCCAATAATGTTAAGGAATGGCTAGGAGACATTTTTAAAAATGAAGTGATCTATGTCTATACCACACTTCATAGAAGAATGCTGCCAAAGTTTAGGTGACTTCATAAAGCACTGAATGACTAGAAAGTTAGATTTTAATTAAAATCCTTAAGGATTTGTGAAAATCCTTAATTATTGTCGCTGTTTTATCCTTAACTAAATTTCACTTTATTCAAGCCCAGTAAAGCCTTAAGTCTCCTGGCGGAATGCATGTAACCTGTGCAATTCATTATAAAACAGTGTCTCACTGAGAGCTTAGAAGTGTCAGAATTTATGAACATCCAAGCCCATTTGATTTGATTTTGTCTCTGGAGCATGTTTGCTAATGCACAAATATTATTCATTAATGTGCTAAGGGGTGTTCACTAAAGCTGAGCAGTGGAATTACCTTAAATTCAGCAGAAAAGTCATCACTCTTCTCAGGCAAAGAATGCTGATGAGGATAGTCCTCTAAAGAATTGTGATGGTATAGAACAGCCCCAGTAAATAAAACACATTTTACTGCTTTTGTTAATGTGCATGGGAAAATAATTAAACCTATATCTTTTCCATTAATCTGTTTGTGAGATTTTTATCTCTAATGGAAATAGTGGAGAAATTCAGGAGGGAGTTAGTAGAATGTTTAACTCTTAAATTCCTGTTATTTGTTTCAATCGTGAAGATGAAGTATCCAGTCTAAATTCCCTGGCAGGATGGACAATGATTTCATCATATTGTTCAGGGCTCAAGAAATAATCATTTCTTACTTGGCAAGAAGATGAAAGACACTTCATGTAATAGAGGCCCAGTTGTCGGTTGAGGGCTGGTGTAGTAGTCCCATTTTACCTGGGACCTGGCCTCCCCTTCACTCTCTCTCTCTCTGCCCTCCTGAGAATGTCCTCTCAAGGCTGATAGCTTAGAACAGCTACTTCCCCACCACCTTCACATTCGAAGTAGCAGAAGGGAGAAAGAGGGAGAATAAAGGTATACTTTCTCCCTTTTTAATTTATAGTTTATTACCAGTAATGCTGAAAGCTTAAGTTGAATGGTTCTATGAAGATCTACAGGACCTTTTAGAACACCCAAAAAAGAAGTCCCTTTCATTATACAGGACTGGAATGCAAAAGTTGGAACTCAAGAAACACCTGGAATAACAGACAAATTAAATTTGGCCTTGGAATACAGAATGAAGCAGGGCAAAGGCTAATAGAGTTTTGCTAAGAGAATGCACTGGTCATAACAAATACCCTCTTCCAACAACACAAGAGAAGATTCTACACATGGACATCATTAGATGGTCAACCCCGAAATCAGATTGATTATATTCTTTGCAGCCAAAGATGGAGAAGCTCTATACAGTCAGCAAAAACCAAGATCGGGAGCTGACTGTGGCTCAGATCATGAACTCCTTATTGCCAAATTCAGACTAAAATTGAAGAAAGTAGGTAAAACTACGAAGCCATTCAGGTTTTATCTAAATCAAATCACTTACAATTATACAGTGGAAGTGAGAAATAGATTTAAAGGACTAGATCTGATAGACAGAGCGCCTGATGAACTATGGACAGAGGTTTGTGACATTGCACAGGAGACAGGGATCAAGACCATTCTCAAATAAAGAAATGTAAAAAAGCAAAATGGCTGTCTGAAGAGGCCTTACAAATAGCTGTGTAAAGAAGAGAAGCAAAAAGCAAGGAGAAAAGGAAAGATATACCCATTTGAATGCAGAGTTCCAAAGAACAGCAGAGGAAAGATCTTCATAACCCAGATAATCACGATGGTGTGATCACTCACTTAGAGCCAGACATCCTAGAATGTGAAGTCAAGTGGGCCTTAGGAAGCATCACTATGAACAAAGCTAGTGGAGGTGATGGAATTCCAGTTGAGCTATTCCAAATCCTGAAAGATGATGCTGTGAAAGTGCTGCACTCAGTATGCCAGCAAATTTGGAAAACTCAGCAGTGGCCACAGGACTGGAAAAGGTCAGTTTTCATTCCAATCCAAAAGAAAGGCAATGCCAAAGAATGCTCATACTACCACACAATTGCACTCATCTCACATGCTAGTAAAATAATGCTCAAAATTCTTCAAGCCAGGCTTCAACAAACGTGAAATGTGAACTTCCAAATGTTTAAGCTGGTTTTAGAAAAGGCAGAGGAACCAGAGATCAAGTTGCCAACATACGCTGGATCATCAAAAAAGCAAGAGAGTTCCAGAAAAACATCTATTTCTGCTTTGTTGACTATGCAAAAGCCTTTGACTGTATGGATCACAATAAAGTGTGGAAAATTCTGAAGGAGATGGGAATACCAGACCATCTGATCTGCCTCTTGAGAAATCTGTATGCAGGTCAGGAAGCAACAGTTAGAACTGACATGAAACAACAGAATGGTTCCAAATAGGAAAAGGAGTGCATTAAGGCTGTATATTGTCACCCTGCTTATTTAACTTATATGCAGAGTACATCATGAGAAACACTGGGCTGGAAGAAGCACAGCTGGAATCAAGATTGCTGGGAGAAATATCAATAACCTCAGATATGCAGATGACACCACCCTTATGGCAGAAAATAAAGAGGAACTAAAAGGCCTCTTGATGAAAGTGAAAGAGGAGAGTGAAAAAGTTGGCTTAAAGCTCAACATTCAGAAAACGAAGATCATGGCATCTGGTCCCATCCCTTAATGGGAAATAGATGGGGAAACAGTGGAAACAGAGACAGACTTTATTTTTGGGGGCTCTAAAATCACTGCAGATGGTGACTGCAGCCATGAAATTAAAAGATGCTTACTCCTTGGAAGGAAACTTATGACCAACCTAGACAGCATATTAAAAAGCAGAGACATTACTTTGCCAACAAAGGTCCATATATTCAAAGGTATGTTTTTCCCATTAGTTGTACATGGATATGAGAGTTGGGCTATAAAGAAAGCTGAGCGCCAAAGAATTGTTGCTTTTGAACTGTGGTGCTAGGGAAGACTCTTGAGAGTCCCTTCGACTACAAAGAGATCAAACCAGTAGCAAAGTGTATAAATTTCCTACTCTAATGCTCTCCACAAATAGAGCACTCCGTGTGTTTAGAACATCCAACTAAGATTATCAGAGTTGGCTAAACAGCATCCTAATTGTAAATATGTTTTTAGATATCAGTATTGAATAGTATGTCTTTGGAAGAGATAGTCATTTTAATTTGTAAACATGTGGGTATAATATGATTTATACCAGTTATTATAATCTATTTGTGAAAGGTTAATTTTCAAGAATTATATATATATATCTCCTCATGGACTTCCCTGGTGGCTCAAATGGTAAAGTGTCTGCCTACAATGTGGGAGACCCAGGTTCTATCCCTGGGTTGGGAAAATCCTCTGGAGAAGGAAATGGCAACTCACTCCAGTACTCTTGCCTGGAAAATACCATGGACAAAGGCTACAGTCCATGGACAGAGGCTACAGTCCATGGGGTCGCAAAGAGTCGGATACAACTGAGCGACTTCACAACTGAGCAACTTCACAACTGAGCGACTTCACGTTTCTTTCACTTTCTTTCTATATATATCCTTATGATCTTTATATAAAGAAAGCTGAGCATTGAAGAATTGATGCTTTTGAACTGTGGTATTGGAGAAGACTCTTGAGAGTCCCTTGGACTGCAAGGAGATCCAACCAGTCCATCCTAAAGGAAATCAGTCCTGAATATTCATTGGAAGGACTCATGTTGAAGCTGAAACTCCAATACTTTGGCCACATGATGCGAAGAGCTGACTCATTTGAAAAGACCCTGATGCCGGGAAAGATTGAAGGTGGGAGGAGAAGGGGACAACAGAGGGTGAGATGGTTGGATGGCATCCCCGACTCAATGGACATGAGTTTGGGTAGACACCAGGAGTTGGTGATGGACATGGAGGCCTGGTGTGCTGCAGTCCATGGAGTTCCAAAGAGTTGGATACTACTGAGTGACTGAACTGAACTGAAATATTGCATAACTGATAAACAAGCTCAAATCATAACAAATTCACACAAAGCAAAGATAATCTTGTAGCCATCACCAGATGAATCCATGGAACATTTCAGCACTATACAAGTCCCCCTCATATTCCTTTCCATTATTATTCCTTCTCAAGACAACCATTATTCTGTATTTTAACACCATGCCTTAATTGTGTCTGCTTTTGAAACATATATATGCAATCATAGAGTATATTTCTTTGTGTCTACTTTTTTCACTGTTACATTTAATAGATATATTCATTGCTACTTCTGGTTACAGTTTTATTTTCTGGTTGATCTATAGCATTAGCTTGTGTGAATATACCACAGTGTATCCATCAATTCTACTGTTGACTAACAATGGGTAGTTATTACAATTGGGGTTGTTTATAAACATTTTTTGGTTTTGTGTGTGTGTGTGTGTGTGTGAATTATGTGTATATTTTTGTTAGATATTCTTAGGAGTCAGTTTACAATTATGTCAGTTTACAAGCTGTTTCTCTAATCAGCTTTTGAAGATATTACTTAATAGTTTCAGAAAATGCTTTACAAATTACATCACTTATGTCAGTGACTGGCAATCTCAGTTGTTCCACAGTCTCAGCAACACTTAATAATATCTGTCTCTTTCATGTTTAGCAATTCTTATGGGTATTGCACTCTGGTTTTGACATATATTTTTCTCATATCTAAGGTTGAACATATTTTCATATATTTAGTAGTCATTTGAATATCTTCTTTTGAGAAGTATCTGTTAAAGCTTTTGACAATTTCTGTTTTAACAGTTTGTAATCTTGACAGTTTGTACAAGTCTGTAGATTTGTAAAAGTTCTTTAAATACTGGATATTAATCTGTTGTGACATATTGAAAACATCCACTCCCACTTTGTGGCTTGCATCTCAATGCTTTTAGTGTTTTCTTTTATGAACCTAAGTTCTTAGTTTTAGTGGAGTTCACTTGATCAATGTTTTTAATACAGTTCATCCTTTTTGAGCGCCATTTAAGAAATCTTTGTTCTCTCCCAAAACATATTATCCTTTTTCTGTAAAACACTTAATTGTTTTACCATTTATATTTAGATCTGCAATCCATCTGGCACTGATTTTTATCTATGGTGGGTGGTAGGGGAAATAATTCACTTTTTGTTCCCATAGGGAATTTCTGATGCCCAAGCATCATTTATTGAAAGACCATCCTTATCCATACATAATCAGTGTCATCAAGCAAGTAACACTGGTATGAAGCAAATACCTGTTATCTGTATGGACCTGGGTTCTTTTATTTTTATTTCTCTTGTTCCTTGGTCTACTAGTTTTTTATATACTAATATGATACTGTCTTAATTATAGTATATCTTTATGATACATCTTGATTTCTGGGAACCTTAAATTCTCCAGCTTTGTTTCTCTATAAGTTTGTGTTGGCTGTTTTCAGTTCTTTAGATTGCCATCTACATTTTATAATAAGTTACTAATTTGAAAAAAAAAATGATGTAGGGCTTTTAACTGACCGCATTGCATATTTATAGCTATATCTGTGGGACATAGCATTTTTATAATATTCAGACTTCTAACCTCTGATCAGGGCATTTCCCTTCATGTATTTAGGCTTTTTTTTTTTTTTAATCTCAGTTAAAGTTTTAGTCGTATTTTTGTTGTTTTGTGGTTAGTTTGTTTCAGAGTAAATGCCTCATACTTTTCACTGGAAAATCAGTAATTTTTATTTTTATGATATGAGTGATACATTTGAAATTAAATTTACTGTTTGTGACTGATATAGAGCACTATAATTAATTCTCTATTTGAATAATGTGTCTAATAACCTTGAAGTATTCTCTTACTAATTCATTTGTGTTATCTATAATACTATATTTATAAATAATTATAGTTTTATATTTCTCATTCCAGTTATTATTTGTTTTATATTCTGTTTTTATCTTTCCTTATTTTACTGTGTAGGCTCTCAAATTCAGGAGAATAGAAGTGTGTAGTAGATATCAACACTTGCCCTTTTCTGCATTTCAGGCAAAAGTTTTTGATATCTCACCTTTAAGTTTTTTGTCTATTTTTTGTAATAATGTTAAGCAGGTTAAATAACTCCTTTGAAATTTAATTTTATAGGATCTATTATGACTGGTATTTAAATACATCAAAAAATATCCTTTGTTTATTAAGATATATTTTTTACTTTAAGTTAATATGATAAATCACTTTTCTTGATTTTCTATATAAAAAAAATCTAAAATGTCTCCATTTAAATTATCACCTTTGTAAGTCTCCAACTTTTCTCTGGTTTGCCCTGCTCTTAAAATGTAGCCTTTTGAGTGTCCCAGCAGAGACCTTAACGTGTTCAGTAGAATGCCTTTCCTTTTGTGAATTCTGAACCCCATATTTTGCCTCCTTGACATCACAATAAAGAAAAACCTATTCTTCTTCAGATTTTCATTGAACTTCCTAGCTCATTTACCTGCCAGCAGATGCTGCCACCAAATATTGGACTCACTCTCTTTTCCTCTCTTCTCACCAATCCCTTTGCTCCTCATGTCTTGGCTCCCATGGTAGACATAATCTTTAATTTTGACTACAAAAAAATGCCATGTGATTGGCAAAAGCTTTGCCTTTCCTGCCTCCACCTGGGATGTTTCCTGCCAAGAAAAACCAGAGGCTCTTAGAGAGCAAGTGACTGACAAAATATAAGCTCACTCTGTGATGTGTCTCTCTTTGGCTCTTGGTTTTTCTAGTCTGGTTGCCTTGACAGTTCACTTACGCCATCACACTTTTTTAGTCTGATATTTCTAACTGATCCTGATGGGAAAATTGATCTGCTCAGGCTTTACCCTATATAGATAGTAGTTTGATAGGGCCTTGGTTGAGTAAAGCCTATCTACAATTAGATGTCAGAAGCATTGTTTTGGAACCAAATTTAAAAATCCAAATGAAAAAATAAGCAAAGCATATTTGAGTAAAAATATTCCCAAAGAAGATATACAATGGCCAATAAGCACATGTAAGATTCTCATCATCACTAACCATTAGGAAAATGTAAATTGGATGCTTGGGGCTAGTGCACTGGGACGACCCAGAGGGATGGTATGGGGAGGGAGGAGGGAGGAGGGTTCAGGATGGGGAACACATGTATACCTGTGGAGGATTCATTTTGATATTTGGCAAAACTAATACAATTTGTAAAGTTTAAAAATAAAATAAAATTTTTAAAAATCCATTTATTTTATAACCTCAAAAAAAAAAAAAAAACACACAACCTATACTTCATACTCATTAGGATGTCTATTATAATGATAAAAAATAAGCAAACACGTAGAAAATGAGTGTTGGTAAAGATGTGGAGATATTAGGAATGTAAAATGATGCAGCTGCTATGAAAATGGCATGGTAGTTCCTGAAAAGATTAAACATAAAATTATCATAAGATCCAGTAATTCTGCTTTTTATATACTCAAAAGGACTGAAAGTAGAGACTCAAACAGATATTTGTACAACCATGTTCATAGTAGCATTATGGACAATAGTCAAAAGAGAGAAACAGTACAAGCATCCATTATTAGACAATGGATAAACAAAATGTTGTATACACTTACAATGGAATACTATTCAGCCTTAAAAAGAAATGTCTGACACTATCTACAACATGATTTAATCTTGAAGATATTCTATTAAATGAAATAAATCAGTCACAAAAGGAAAGATACTGCTGATTCCACTTACATGATGTATCTGAAGTAGTCAAATTCATAGAGACAGAAAATAAATTAGTGGTTACCAGGGTCTGGGAAAGAGGGAAGAGGGTAGGAGAAATGAGTGTTTAATGTATCACAGGGTATTGATTCAGGAAGATGAAAAAGTTCTGGAGGTGGATGATCATAATGATTGTATGACAGTGTGAATGCATGCAATGCATCAGTAGTTCAAAACAGTTAAAATGGCAGCTTTTAGGTTTGTGTAATTAATCTCAATTTAAAAAATACTGCAATTTTTCTTCATTAATCCCATGACTGTTTACACTACAAATATAAAATTCCTCCCACTATTGTATCTGTCCTACTCATTTCTATTCCAATACAGGATCACATCTAGATTTAACTATTTGCATTTTCAACTTTCTTCAGTTCATTGGTATATCCTAGACTATTTTCTACCCTGTTCCATTAAGATGTCCAAAACCATACCACAACTTACATGCTAAATACACAGTAATTTAATTCCTTACATTAGTAACCAAAAAAAAAAAAAAAAAATCAGTGTTTGTATTTAACTTCCCCTACTAATCTTTCTTGAGCTTGTGTGAGGAAGATTGGTTTAAAATATCTGTCATACAAGAATATTATTAGTATAATAAAAATTATCAAAGCAAGTTAATTTAATCATGGTATACAAAAGCTAACCAACTAAATTCCAGATTTCGTTTTATCTTCTTACTATTGACTTGTTTCTAGCAGCTTGCTCTACTTCCTTATTTGAAGCCACAGTTTCAAGAAACATGAATGAAGAAACAACTGAGAATCCTGAATGAAGCATACAGGTAATTGCACATGCAGCTAAAACTTTTGACTGTTGATAGAGTAAGTGGCCAATCAGGCTGATAATTGGATACATGCAAGCACAATTAGGCAATTATGAACACAGTAGGTTGCACAATACTCTTTCTAGACATGTTTAATTATATTCACAAGCAAGAGTATGGTATGCAAATTTACTCCCTTCCTGGAAATAAAATTGAACCCTGAATAGAATTTCTCTGTCGAGCTTAGGGTCAATATCTTATGACAGTTATGATTAATGAAATAACAGGTTATTAGGCAACACTTCAGTGTGAGATGAGGCTGGTTAGACAGATAGATAGATGATGTATAAAGACAGAGATAGAAATAGAGATACACTTCCCTGCACAGGGAGATCGACAATGCCAGAATTATAGTGAAACAAATGATTTAGAACACAAATTCAATTTTTGTAGTATTTCTTCCCATTGTAGGAGTCAGCATCTGGCAGCCACACACAGCACACACACACACAAACCAGATGGAAACAATCTAAGCTGCATCTCAGTGGTCTCTTTCTAAATCAAACTTGACTTTTTTTAGGATGGGATTAAAAACTCATTTAAAGTAAAGTGGCAATAACCAAATGGCACATTAATGTGTGTTTTTTTAAAAATGTATAACTTTTTAAAGAATCTGAATTATAATTTAAAAAAAGAAAACAAAGAATATTCAATTGAATTTTGGGGAATAGAGACTTTTGATATTACAATAAAAATGTAATTCCTAACTTTAAAATAGTTTTCTTAAACATTCGTTTTGAATTTGTGATTTTTTAAGACCAGAAAGATTGTTCAATATTATTTTAGTATTGATAGTGTCACTGCCACTTAATGGCTATGAGGATTTAAGAAGCCATTTTTCCTATTATTAACTATCATTTCTTCATCTATAAAATATGAATAATGCTATCTAACTTTCAAAGAATTTTAAAGGGTTTAAAGCAATGTATATTCCATACAAAGTTGAGCACAAAATTTAGATATAATCGCAACTTTGTATATGATAGCTATTATTCCTATTGAGTTTCATTTAAGTGACTTTTCTCCCTCTTATTTTTCACCCCATTTTAAATTTCTTTATAAAGAGAAAGACTCTTCAAATTCATGTGCTCCTTGCCTCATCCTTCCCAAATGTTGTTTCTATCATACAATGTATTAGAAGGAGATAATGAAATAGTTCTGTGGTAGGCATACTTTTTTAATAGGTAATTTTAAACTTTTTATTTTATGTTGTAGTACAGTTGAATAACAATGTTATGTTTGCTTCAGGTGTACAGCAAAGTGACTTGGTTATACATAAACAAGTATCTTGTGAGCAAATTTGGAAAACTCAGTAGAGGCCATAATAATGGAAAAGGTCAGTTTTCATTCCAATCCCAAAGAAGGGAAATGCCAAAGAATGTTCAAGCTACTGCACAATTGCACTCATTTCACATGCTAGCAAAGCCATGCTCAACTTCTCCAAGCTAGGCTTCAACAATACATAAACCGAGAATTTCCAGTTCAAGCTGGATTTAGAAAAGGCAGAGGGACCAGAGATCAAATTGCTAACATCCATTCATTGGATCATAGAGAAAGCAAGGAAATTCCAGGAAAATTTCTACTTCTGCTTCATTGACTACACTAAAGCCTTTGACTGTGTGGATCACAACAAACCATGGAAAATTCTTAAAGAGACACCAGACCACCTTACCTGCCTCCTGAGAAATCTGAATGCTGGTCAAGAAGCAACAGTTAGAACTGGACATGGAACAATGATTTGGTTCTAAACTGGGAAGGAGTACGTCAAGGCTGTATATTGTCACCCTGCTTATTTAACTTATATGCAGAGTACATTATGCAAAATGCCAAGGTGGAGGAAGCACAAACTGGAATAAGGCTGCCAGAAGAAATATCAATATTTTCAGATATGGAGATGACACCACTCTAATGGCAGAAAGTGAAGAGGAATTAAAGAGTCTTGATGAGGGTGAAAGAGGAGAGTGAATAAGCTGGCTTAAAACTCAACATTCAAAAAATTAAGATCATGACATTTGGTCTCATCACTTCACAGCAAATAGATGGGGGGAAAGTGGAAACAGTGCAGATTTTATTTTCTTGGGATTCAAGAAAATGTGAACCCAGGAAATGCAGATGGTTGTCTGCAGCCATGAAATTAAAAGAGTTTGCTCCTTAGAAGAAAAGCTATAACAAACCTAGACAATGTATTAAAAAACAGAGACATTATTTTGCTGATAAAGGTCTGTACAGTCAAAGCTATTGTTTTTCCAGTAGTCATGTATGGATGTGAGAATTGTACCGTAAAGAAGGCTGAGCATTAAAGAATTGATGCTCTTTAACTGTGGTGTTGGAGATGATTCTTGAGAGTCCCTTGGACTGAAGGGAGATCAAACCAGTCAATCCTAAAGGAAATCAACCCTGAATAATCATTGGAAAGACTGATGCTGAAGCTCTAATATTTTGGTCACCTTATGGGGTCACGAAGTGTCAGACACCACTTAGTGACTAAAAGCAACCACAAAACATGTATCTATATTCCAAAATTCTTTTCTCATTTAGGTTTTACAGAATATTAAGCAAAGTTCCCTGCACCATACATTGTCCTTGTTCATTCTTCATTTTTATATATAACAGCATGTATATGTTAATCCCAGACTCTGAGACCTCCCTTCCCTCCTGGTAACCATAAATTCATCCACTAAGTTAATGACTCTATTTCTGTTTTGTAAATGAGTTAATTTATATTATTTTTTAAAGATTCTGCATATAAGTGATATCAGGGCTTCCTGGGTGGAACAGTGATAAAGAAAAAAGCTGCCAATACAGGAGACACAGGAGATGTAGGTTTGATCTCTGGGTAGGAAAGATCCCCTGAGGGATCAGGAGGAGGAAATGGCAACCTGCTCCAGTATTCCAGCCTGGAAAATCCCATGGGTAGAGGAACTTAGTGGGCTGCAGTCCATGGGGTTGCAACGAGTCAGACATGACTAAGCGACTGAGTATACATATATAGATGATATCACATGATATGTGTCTTCTCTGTTTAACTTACTTCGCTTAGTATTGTAACCTCCAGTTTCATTCACGTTGTTGAAAATGACACAGAGTGGTAGAAAACATTTGCAAATGATGCAACTGACAAAGGATTAGTCTCCAAAATTTACAAATAGCTCATGTGGCTCAATACCATATAACCAACAACCCCATCAATAAATGAGCAGAAGACCTAAATGACCATTTTTTCAAAGACGACATAGAGATGGCCAAGAGGCACACAAAGAGATGTTCAATACTGATAATTATTGGGGCTTCCCTGCTGACTCAGATGGTAAAGAATCTGCATGTAATGCAGGAGACCTGGGTTCTGTCCCTGGCTTGGGAAGATCCCCTGGAGGAGAGCATGGCAACCCAATCCAATATTCTTGCCTGGAGAATCCCCATGGACAGAGGAGCCTGGCAGTCTACATAATTATTAGAGATTATTAGATAACTATTTAATAATTATCGCTGCTGCTGCTAAGTCACTTCAGTCATGTCTGACTCTGTGTGACCCCACAGACAGCAGCCCACCAGGCTTCCCCGTCCCTGGGCTTCTCCAGGCAAAAACATTGGAGTGGGTTGCCATTTCCTTCTCCAATGCATGAAAGGAAAAGTGAAAGTGAAATCGCTCAGTCGTGCAGGACTCTTAGCGACCCCATGGTGCAGCCTACCAGGCTCCTCTGTCCATGGGATTTTCCAGGCGAGAGTACTGGAATAGGTTGCCATTGCCTTAGAAATGCAAATCAAAACAATGAACTATCACCTCACACGGGTCAGAATGGCCATCATGAAAAAGTCTACAAACAATTAATGCTAGAGAGAGTATGGAGAAAAGTGAATCCTCCTACACTGTTGGCGGGAATGTAAGTGGGTACAGCCACTATGGAGAACAATACGGAGGTTTGTTAAAAAACTGGAAATAGTATTGCCATGTGATTCAGCAGTCCAACTCCTGGGCATTTATCTGTAGAAAAACATGGTCTGAAAAGATAAATACATCTCATTGTTTATTGCAGCACTGCTCACAATAGCGAAGACATGAAAGCAGCCTAAATGTTCATTGATGAATGAATGGATAAAGATGGTGTGTACACACACACACACACACACACACACACTGGAATACTACTCAATCATTAAAAAGAATGAAACTGTGCCATTTGCAGCAATGTGAATAGGCACACTTTTAAGATGCCTTGCAATGATTTCTACCTATTGGTATTCTTCACTCTCCAGTGTAATCCCGTCCTTTTGAATGTTGGCAGGACCCAGTGTCTGGTTTCTAATGCATTGAATATATACAAGCTACAAGTTGTCACTTTCTAGATTAGGCCACAAAAGACTTTAATTCCTTTTACCCCTCTCTCCTCTTTCTCCTGGCTTGCTCATGGCAACAAATATTGATGAAGTCTGGAAGAAACTCTACCCAAGTTGAGCCTTAAGATGACTGTAGCTTCTTCTGAAACTTTGATTCAGTCTTTTTCTTTTTTTTAGAATTTATTCCTGTATTTGATCATTTAAAACAATAACCAGAGGTGTTTTCTATCACGCCACAAAAGACTAAACCATTTGTACAACAAAAACATAACATGGAAAAATTGTGTCCATTGTATCACAAAAGGGACAAATTCATTTTTCCCTTTCACAAAGTTGAACTACTTAGTGTAGTTAATGGGCACTTTTCTTACCATATTGATATGGTTTTGTGCATTTTCTGCCGTAATTTTTTAAATTTATTTTTAGTTTTTATTTAATATTATAGTTGATTAACAATGTTGCATTCATTTCAGGTGTATAGCAAAGCTTTACATATACATGTTTCTATTCTTTTTCAAATTATTTTCCCATTTAGAGCATTGAGCACAGTTCCCTGTGATATACAGTAGGTCCTTCTTGGTTGTTGTTGATCAGTCACTAAGTCATATCTGACTCTTTGAGACCCCATGGACTACAGCACACCAGGCTTCCCTGTCCAATCTCCTCTGATTCAGTCTTGTGAGAACTGTTGGTTCAGACATACTGAACTGTATTCCTGATTTAAAAAAAAAAAAGGCAAAAAACTCCCAAACCAAAAAGTTAACAAACAAAAAAAACAGTGAGATAATAAATGTTACTAAGTTTTGGGTAAGCCACTAAGTTTGAAAGTAATTTGTTATGCAGGAATAGAAAACTAGTGCATTCATGTTTTTTTTTTTTTTTTTAATTTAATTTTATTTTATTTTTAAACTTTACATAATTGTATTAGTTTTGCCAAATATCAAAATGAATCTGCCACAGGTATACATGTGTTCCCCATATTTGGCAAAAACAAAAAAAAGATTCTGTAAAGCAATTCAGTTCAGTTCAGTTCAGTTCAGTCACTCAGTTGTGTCTGACTCTTTGCAACCCCATGAACCGCAGCCCACCAGGCCTCCCTGTCCATCACCAACTCCGAGTTTACTTAAACTCATGTCCATTGAGTCGGTGATGCCATCCAACCATCTTATCCTCTGTCGTCCCCTTCTCCTCCTCCTGCCCTCAATTTTCCCCAGTATCAGGGTCTTATCAAAGATGAGTCAGCTCTTTACATCAGGTGGCCAAAGAATTGGAGTTTCAGCTTCAACATCAGTCCTTCCAATGAACACCCAGGACTGATGTCCTTTAGGATGGACTGGTTTGACCTCCTTGCAGTCCAAGGGACCTCAAGAGTCTTCTCCAAAACCACAGTTCAAAAGCATCAATTCTTCTGCACTCAGCTTTCTTTATAGTCCAAGTCTCATATCCATACATGACTACTGGAAAAACCATAGCTTTGACTAGATGGACCTTTGGTGACAAAATAATGTCTCTGCTTCTTAATATGCTGTTTAGGTTGGTCATAACTTTCATAAGGGTGTTGTCATCTGCATATCTTAGGTTACTGATATTTCCTCTGGCAATCTTGATTCCAGCCTGTGCTTCATTCAGCCCAGCATTTTTCATGATGTATTCTGCATGTAAGTTAAATAAGCTGGGTGACAATATACAGCCTTGACGTGCTCCTTTTCCTATTTGGTACCAGTCTGTTGTTCCATGTCCAGTTCTAACTTTTGCTTCCTGACCTGCATACAGGTTTCTCAAGAGGTAGGTCAGGTGGTTTGGTTTTCCCATCTCTTGGAGAATATTCCACAGTTTATTGTGGCCACATAGTCAAAGGCTTTGGCGTAGTCAATAAAGCAGAAATAGATGTTTTTCTGGAACTCTCTTTTGATGCTTTTTTGATGATCCAGCTGATATTGGCAATTTAATCTCTGGTTCCTCTGTCTTTTCTAAAACCAGCTTGAACATCTGAAAGTTCATGATTCACATATTGCTGAAGCCTGGCTTGGAGAATTTTGAGCATTACTTTACTAGCGTGTGAGATGAATAAAGCAATTATCCTTCAATTAAAAAATAAATATTTTTTAAAAAGAAAAAAAGAGAGAAAACTACTTCAAACATATCTACACAATACTCTCATTTCCTGCAAATTTCTATTTTTAATGATTCTTCTCCAGGGTATTTAAAAATACATTAGTTTCTGTGGTTAAAGACATGTCTTCTCATGTACAAATGCCTTTATATAGTTATTTCCTCTCTAATTCCAAATCCTAGAAGGAATGAATAGGCAGTAATTTTCTTCAGAATAGATGCCAAATGAGAAAAAAATTGTTTGACTCAGGAGCAGAGATCTAAAATATTGTATTTTAATAAATCCATTATATAATAAAGCAGCCAGAAAACAATTTTGAGGTTTTAAGATTTTTTTAAAAACAACCTGAGAAACACAAATAAGAATAAAATATTTTTCTGCTCCAAAGGAAGCTCGAATCACTAGTAAGGACAACTGACCTATACAGGAGTAAAGCTTCCTAATACACCAAAGTAATAAATGACAATTGGATTGCACAGATAGTAAACAATCTAGAAAAGAAAAGAATACAATAGCTTCCCAGGGGGATGTAGAACGTATTCTATTCCTTCAAAATGGCTGCAATCAGGAATTAGCCCAGGGAGTTCCCTGGGGTTCCAGTGCTTAGGATTTGGTGCTTCCACTTGGTGGCTTGGGTTCAGTCTCTGGTTGGAGAATTGAGTTTCCATAAGCTCTGTGGAGCGGCCAAAGGGTGGCGAGAGCGGGAAAGAGAAGGAAAAAAAAAAAAAAGAAAGTAGACAAATTTCCAGCCTCCACTTTACCAAAACTAGTGTCTCTGCTCCTTGGTAGTTCACTGCTATCTACCTCAGCACAGATAGCATTTTATTTTATTTATGCATCTAAAGGGTGATACCGAAAGTTTATACAACTGCCCCAAGGATAGAGGAAATATTGGAAAAAGTCCTAATATTGGAAATATTGGACTATATAAAGAAATATAGTCAACCAATTAATTTTTACATTTTAAGTTGAAAAAGAAAACAATCAAAATATACTTATTGTATTGCTTATCTGTCATATAAACACAATGTAAAAAATCACAATTTGTGGTAAAATAACTATTTCCATTTTCAATAAACTGTTTTTGTATTATGCTTCCATTTTAAACTTCTTGAAGACTTATAGACTGAATGGCTAAATAGATATTTTTATTTAATGATACTGGTGAAATGCCCTAGGAGATATTTTTCAAAATTGTTGTAGTGTTATTCACACTCTGAGAGAGAAATAATACCCAGAGGAGTGTGAAGAAAGCAAGGAGGGTCAGAGGAGTAAGGAGGAATGACATTTTAAACAAGAAAAAATAATTAATAAAGACAAATATGATAACAAGATTAAGTATGTTAAAGACTCAGAAATGCCCAATGGGTGTGAAAATGTGATGGTTCTTTGATTTTAATGAGAGATAACTTTAGTCATGAGTTTAGAGTCATAGGGCATAAACTGGAATTCAATGGATTAAAGAGTAAATATCAAGTGAGAAAATGATGACAAAAACAGATCAGCTTTTTGAAAAATTTAAATTAAGATCAGAGGAGAGAGATTTGGTTACTGGAAAAGGACTTAGGCTCAGGGAGGTAAAAGTTTGAAGGATGTTTACAAATAGGAGACAGAGAGAGAGAGAGAGAGAGATCTTCAAAGTAAGAGTAGTTGAGTCAAGTGGTGCACTGGGGAGAAAAAGATAGACTGCCTTGAGTAGAAGGGGACTGCATCTCTAAGAATAAAGTATTATGAAGAGAAAAATGTGTGGTTGTGTGAGAAAGATAACTGACTGCTTTCATTTTCTCTCTGCTGAGTGTAAGGAGGGCACTGGCAGCTTCTAAAGTGAATGCCTTACATTTATTGTACGATTATTTCTTTTCTGAGTCATAGGTGAGTAGATGTGGTTGTCATATATGCCTTAAATTGGGTTTGTTCAAGTTTTTCCATAAGATGTTATGGGAAAACTCGAATGAACTCTTTGGCCAATCCAATGTAAGACTGGACTTTGTTAGTCATGAAAACACTCCCTTCCCTTTACTTTTGTCTTTTAGCCTCTTTCTCATATCTGTGTTATTTTTCATAGGCTAACAGAGAAAAGGCTTAAGAGTTATAAACTTTGAAGGAAAGATAGGAGATATTCGAAACCTGGAAATATTCACTTCAGATATATTTTAGTTTATGTTGAAAATTAGATGTATTACTATAAAGAAAGCAGCCAAAGGTTCTTTATTTAAAGGTAAAGCAAGTTGCTTGTACATAACTGGGGGGGTCAAAAGCTTGCTTGCAAGCTCATTTTTAAAATATTCCTTTTTCCAAATGACTTATCCCAACAAACAAGTGAAGTCAGAGGCTGTTCTTGTTAGGAAAGCCAATACATGCAGGAAAAATATCTTGGACCCAGAGTTATAAAATAGGGATTTGAGGCTCAATTGTGATATTTACTAAATCTTTGGTGTGGGGCAAGTTGTTTAAACACTCTGAATCAGAATTTCCTACTTGTAAAACAAATATAAGATCTATTGTCCAGGAAGATTGTCTGGAAAAAAATAATAACATAATATTTCTTAAGATGTGTGGTGAAATATAAATTGTCCTATAATAATGTTTTTTTTTTTTTTTGCTTGAAATATGCCTGAGATAAAATTTTCACCCTTGATCACTTTAAGGCTTCCCTGATAACTCAATTGGTATAGAATCCACCTGCAATGCAAAAGATGCAGTTCGATTCCTGGGTTGGAAAATCTACTGGAAAGAGGAAAGGCTACCCATTTCAGTATTCTGCCCTGGAGAATTCCATGGACTGTATAGCCCATGGGGTTGCCAAGAATTGGTTTTGATTCATACATTTCTGCCAGTGTGGGGATATTTGGCCATAGGTTATAGAAAATCCAATATAAATGGATCAAGCCTAAATTCATGTGAGGCATAATATTTTGATTTTCCATTATACAGAACACTTTAGAAAGTTTAGACAACACAGAAGAGGAAAAAATAATTCAAAGATCTATAGTGAAAGTGAAAGATATGCAGTCATGTCTGACTCTTTGCAATATATAAGTGAAATGAAGTGTTAGTCACTAATTTATGTCCGACTCTTTGTGATCTCATGGACAGTAGCCCCACCAGGCTCTTCTGTCCATGAGATTTTCCAGGCAGTAATACTAGAGTGGGTTGCCATGCCCTCCTCCAGGGGATCTTCCCAACCCAGGGATCAAACTTGGGTCTCCTGTATTGCAGGTGGATTCTTTACCATCTGAGCCACCAGGGAAGATATTTAAAAAGGTATATTATATATATACACACACACATATATATATATGTATATATATATGTATGTATATATATATAAATTAAACCTTTTTAAATTAAATCTATAAATACAACATTTTTCTGTGATATTTCAGCCTTTATATACATGAGTTCAAAAGGTTCCACTGTGTGGACTTATCAGTATTACTAATCATTTAATGTATTTCTAGTTTTTCGCTATTATATATAATGAATGTAAATCCTTGCTGAATTTAGAACTGTTTAACTCTCATGAAACCCACTCCTTAGGTTTATATTACTTAAGGGAGAGATTTACTATTTGATTTTTTTTTTTAACCTCAGGTCTTTAAATTTCATTTATTTTCTTTCATAGGTAGTGTCTTTTTTAAAAAATGAATTGAGTGAATAAATGTACTGCAGTAGTCTGTGTTAATTGCAACGTTCAGAGTCTATCCTTCACCATAAAATCACCCTGGTTACCTAACAGTATTTCAGAAGGAGTTGGCACCTAATTCATAGAATGAATTGCTTGTCAGTTTAGAAAGCTAGTTCATTGTCTAAGCTGGAAATACTGGTCTCTTCCAATGGCGGTGTAGAGAGAAATGGAGTCATGCAGTGCCTATAATGTTTTGTCATATGAGAGAGATTATTTCAGGGCTAGTTGGGCAAATGATAATGTAGGCATAGCATATCCACAAATTAGATAAACAGATGGGCTTTTATTGCCGGAAATAATTTGTTCTTGGAAGGAGCATCTAACACTGGTGGCTCTCAGATTCTGACAGCAGAGTGACATTTGGGATTGGAGCCAGAAGTGACCTGGCACAATTCTAAAGGATGACATCTCTGAAGCAAATGAGTAGTAGTTCTTTTTTTATTATTATTTTTAATAGAGTACATTTGGTAAATTATTTATCTCAAATCACATTTGCTTATTTACAGTACTCATTTCTAAACATTTTAACTTTTTATAAGCAATGAGTACCGAATCCTCACTGGTGCTAATCTAATCTTACTTCATAGACAGTTCTGTTATCATTTCAAATAACTACAACCAGAGCATTTCATTACAGTGAAGCCCATGGGCTGAAGTACAAATTTGATGTGACACCTTATTACTTACTTAAGAATGATGTTCAGTCTTAAAAATTCTAGATAAGTGATGGAATATTATTTCTATCTGTATGGTGAATGATTTGAGGTGAGGAACTACTTCTCATGTAGTTCGTATATTTTATTTCTATCTTCCAATGCTTAGTTCTACTGTCATAAATAGATTCATCATAACTGCTTGATTGTGAATGTATAGATAGATAGGAGGAACAAGAATTTCTCCTATCTCTGCTGCTGCTGCTGCTAAGTCACGTCAGTCGTGTCCGACTCTGTGCGACCCCATAGACTCCCCCATCCTTGGGATTCTCCAGGCAAGAACACTGGAGTGGGTTGCCATTTCCTTCTCCAATGCATGAAAGTGAAAAGTGAAAGTGAAGTCGCTCAGTTGTGTCCAACCCTCAGTGACCCCATGGACTGCAGCCCACCAGGATCCTCTGTCCCTGGGATTCTCCAGGCAAGAATACTGGAGTGGGTTGCCATTTCCTTCTCTAATGCATGAAAGTGAAAAGTTAAAGGGAAGTCGATCAGTCGTGTCTGACTCCTAGTGACCCCAAGGACTGCAGCCTACCAGGCTCCTCTGTCCATGGGATTTTCCAGGCAAAAGTACTGGAGTAGGGTGCCATTGTCTTCTCCACTCCTATCTCTAGTTATTGGCAAATTTGTTACATGATTGTTTCATGTCTAATTCCAAAATTCTAGTAACCAGTGGGTTATTTTTTAATTTACTTTTCCATTTACTCCATAGCTATGTTTTGAAAGTCTACCATGTATGTGCTCAACATTGCAAATGGGCTTAACCCAGCAAAACTCAAAAAGTTCAATTGATGCTCTAAGATTATATACTAATAGAGATCTGGTATGTGCCACTACCAAGTATTTATGAGGAACGCCTAATTTGAATGGGGAGGGAGATAGGGAAGTGAGTGAATGAGAAAGAGACCAAGAGAGGGACACAGAGACTGGCTTAGGGAAGTAACCATAAACCATTTAGTGATTTCATTCAATAAAGATTGCTTAAAGTTTCAGCTTTGTCCAACCCTATAGAACAGGCTTTCCCAGTGGCTCAGCTGTAAAGAATCCTCCTGCAGTACAGAATATGCGGTTGATCACTGGGTCAGGAAGATCCCCTGGAGGAGGAAAGGGCAACCCATTCCAGTATTCTTGCATGGAGAATCCCAAGGACAGAGGAGCCTAGTGGGCTACAGTCCAAAGGGTTGCAAAGAGTCAGACATGACTGAGCAACTGAGCGCGCACACGCGCACACACACACACACACACTCTCTATAGATGGACCTCAGAATAGCAGTAGTAAACAAGACACAGTTGTTAGCCTTGCAGATTTCACCATTTGAAGGGCAAAACTTACACTCTGGTTGAACTAAAATTTTGGTTCAATTAAGTCAGGCAGGGGAGTGGTGGGCCTCAGGGACTAAGACTTCCCAATGCTGATGAATGGACAACTAATTTGTATAATTGATAAAATAGAAATCAATCTTTCCAATGTCTTAAAAAACCTGATTAACCTAAATAAATCCATCTGAAAGTGAAAGTGAAGTCTCTCAGTCATGCCCGACTCTTTGTGACCTCATGGACTATAGCCCACCAGGCTTCTTCGTCCATGGGATTTTCCAGGCAAGAATACTGGAGTGGGTTGCCATTTCCTTCTCCAGGAGATCTTCCCAACCCAGGGATTGAACCCAGGTCTTCCGCATTGTAGGCAGATGCTTTACTGTCTGAGCCACCAGGGAAGTCCCAAATCCATCTAGAGGAAGTCAATTAAGCATTTGAGTCATAGTGAGCACTTACACTAAACTTGGTATTTTCTCAACCAACATTTTTAACCCTCCTTGAAATGACTGTAAACTATTTTATAGATGAAGAATCTGACTAAGAAATATCAAGAAATTTTACCAAAATAACTTTGCAAGTATATGTTTTAGTAGGGATTAAAAATGAAATTATAAAATTCTGGCCTCTCTTGACTGCTCACATTTATAACAGACATTTAAAGCAAAATGAAAAGAGAAGGTCGTGAAAATTTTGTCAAGACTAGAATCTTGCAATTCATCATTTGATTACAAAACACAAAATGCAATAAATAAAGCAGTGAAAGTGAAAAGTCAAGAGAAAATATATTAATTACATATACAGCTTTAAAAAGTGTATCTTCTACTATAAATGCTCAACCTGACTTTCTTAGTTTCCTGTTAAACTTCCCCATTCTCAGCATAACTCATTACACACCCTGTGCTTCTGATAATTTACAGAAGATGTCCATGGTTCCAGGAAGGGAATGGCCTCTGTCAATACTGTATAAATAAGACATAAGGCTGCTAGGCTTTTCAAATCAAAGGAATGAAATTTTTTCAGGTTTTGTATAGGAAGAGTGACAGATTATAGATTTATATATTAAAGGTAAAATAGTTTGAATAGCATAAATGCTATCAAAATATTGTCTGCAGTATCACAATCAGTGTTCAGAGTTAAAAAACAAAATTAAAAAGAAGCACATTTGAATATCGTGAAGAAAAACCTCTGCTGCTGTATGCTGGGAGAAAGTCCATAAAAGTTCAAATTGTAATATGCTACTACATCCCAATTATTCTTTGTGGTACCATTAAAACTATTATGTAGTTTCATTTATTTGGGAAAACATATTGATAGCTTGTGTTTTCTTGATTCTAGTTCTTCCCTGGTGGGGTATGTGAAGAATAAGACTTTATAGTATATCAGTTATTTCAAGGTTTTTTTTTTCCTTTTCTTTTAAAAATTAATTTATTTCTTAGTGAAGGATAATTGCTTTACAGAATTCTGTTAGTTTCTGCCAAACAGCAACATGAATCAGCCATCGGTATACATATGTCCCCTTCCTCTTGGAGAGGTTTCAAGGTTTCTAATGCACCTTTCCTTTAATCAAATGAAGAATCTGTCAAGCATTTAACAGGAACTTATAGTTTAGCTTTTTGGACAATGAAATGTTCAACTTATGAACAAATCAAAGAAGGTCAAACCCAGCATGAATCAAAGTAGTATAAAAGAGTAGGTGAAATTTTAAGAACTGTGTATTAGAACTGTTCTCTCTCTCCAGCTATGAGAGGTGAAAGGGAAGAACTCTTTTTCTATACTCATGCATCTGACACTGCTGCTGCTGCTGCTAAGTCGCTTCAGTCGTGTCCATCTCTGTGCGACCCCAGAGACGGCAGCCCACCAGGTTCCCCAGTCCCTGGGATTCTCCAGGCAAGAACACTGGAGTGGGTTGCCATTTCCTTCTCCAATGCATGAAAGTGAAAAGTGAAAGGGCAGTCGCTCAGTCGTGTCCGACTCTTCGAGACCACATGGACTGTAGCCTACCAGGCTCCTCCGTCCATGGGATTTTCCAGGCAAGAGTACTGGAGTGGGGTGCCATTGCCTTCTCTGCATCTGACGCTAACTACCCAGAATTAGCACAGATACCACAGGTTAAGGGCTCAGTCCCACAGGAGTGTCCCCACTTCTCAAGTCTAGAACTGCTACACTTCTGGCCAACTGGTTTCATTATGGAGGTTATCACAATCCCTCTCCTAATATTCAATAATTTTCTAGAATGCTTCACAGAACTCAGGAAAGTACTTTGCTTGGCACGCTACAGTCCATGGGGTTGCAAAGGGTCGGACACAACTGAATGACAGAGCTCAGCACAACAGCATTTTAAAGGATATAGTAATAACTCAGAAACAGCTTGTGGAAGACAGCCAAGACAAGATGAGGCGTGTCTACATGCCTTCTAAGGAATGAAATGTTTCTATGCTGTCTCCAGGGATGCCATCCTTCTAGCACCAAGACATATTCACCAAACCTGAATTTCTTGGAACTCCTTTGTTTAAGGTTTTTGTAAAGGTTCCCTTAAATAGGCATGATTAACTAGATCACTGACCATTGGTGATTAACTCACCCTTATTCCTCTCCCCTCCCCAATGATCAGGGAGTGGGGCTGAAAGTTCTAACTCTCTTAATCACTTAGTTTTTTCTGGTGGCAACCAACCCACATCCTCCAAGAGTCACCACACTATCAAAAACTCAGGTTTGATAGAAAGGGACTCATTATGAGTAACAAAAGATTCTCCTCTCACCACTAACAGTCAGGAAATTCCAAGGATTTTAGCAGTTCTATGTCAGGAATCAGAGATAGAGATCAAAAACATATTTCTTATTATGCTACAGAAAAAATTCAGTTTAATCATTAATGACTGGATATACATGAAGTTCAATAACTAGGCTGTACATATGACGAACATGATTGTTTCCAAAAAGTGTGAATCAAATACTGATGACTTGCAAGGAGTATGAGGTTTTTAAACTGAAGAAGGAAAGAAAAAGCCAGGAAGATAGAGATAGGGAGATGGTAATTAATTGTGCATGCTTGCTAAGTCACTTTAGTCGTGTTCGACTCTGCGACCCTATGGATCATAGACTACTAGGCTCCTCTGTCCATGGGATTTTCCAGGCAAGAATACCAGAGTGGGTTGCCATGCCCTCCTCCAGGGGATCTTCCCGACCCAGGGATAGAACCCATGTCTCATACTTCTCCTGCATTGGCAGGCAGGTTCTTTACCACTGGTGCTACCTGGTAAGCCCAAGTAAAAGTTCATATGGTTAAAATCATTTGCTTTATTGAATATGCATATTTTATATCTACAAATAATAAAGGGGGAGGGAAATTCAGATTTTATTCCAGAGGGTTACTCACATGCTGAATTCATATAGTGTACACTGTATCAGTGAAAATCACCCATATGTTATTAATAACATACACAAAATATACAGGAGTAAAAAAGTAGAAACGTAGTTTCCAATCTCTGGGTATGTGAAAACATATTTTAAAAAGTAAATTAATAATGTAATATATATCTATAAAGTTGAAATGCTCTAAAAACTGCTTTCATTTAACACACAGAATTATGATTTATTTTTTTAAATCTAGAGAAACAAAAGACAGATTAGGTCTTATGATACTCAATTTTTCTTTATTTGATATCAATTGAAAAAAGAAAATTGAGTCATTTGCTCTTTTTAAATTGATTGTTTTATCAGTATGTCATTCTTAACAAAAAATAAAGTAATTGAATAAAAAAATGAATGTTTCAGAGTTAACCAGAGAAATAAAAGATGGGTACCTCCTTTTTCTTCTAAAGTTAATTATGCTGGAATACATTTTTATTACATAAAATTAGAACATTCTCATTAGCCAAAAAATAATTGGAATATTTATATTCTTCTCCTATAGGTAACTATTACTAACCTTTGGTAAAGTTTCTTTCAGAATTTTTTCATTACATATTATTCATTAAATAAGTATTTTTATAAGATCAAGCAGCAGAAGATTTTTTTCACTAAATTATATATCAAAAACATGCTTCTACAGTATAAAAGTGTCCTTCAATATAATGGGATACAATGTTTTATCTTATTTATGAATTAATAATGAGTTATTTAATTGTTATAACAACAGAGAGACATTTAAAGGGAATTTAAATGGCTAGAAGAGGTCAAGAAGGTAACTTAAATCTTTGATTTAGACAATAGTGCTTCTGAAACAACCAGAGAACCCAAGCCTAGCCTAATAGATTTTAAGTATAATTTAAAATAAAAACAGAAACAAAAATTACATTTTTAAATTGAGAAAAAATAAAAATATTTATTTTGTACCATACCTGATAATTCACATATTTGAAGACTTTCATGGGTCTCATCCAGTTGAGATCCAAATTATTCTGTACTTTTTAGATTTTTTAGTCCCTGCTTTTATGACACTAATGAAAGGTTGTTGTTGAATCACGCGAATACACCAGGATTCTTGGCCCCCGGAGGAGAAGAATTCAATCCGGGGCCAGAGACGAGGCTTGATGGCAAAGTTTTATTAAAGTATAAAGGAGATAGAGAAAGCTTCTGACATAGGCATCAGAAGGGGGCAGAAAGAGTACCCTTCTGCTAGTCTTTAGCTGGATGTTATATAGTCACTAGCAGTCTGTTAATGAAAGAAAGGAGTGTCTTAAAATTCAGAATGGCACCAGGCCCCTCACCCATAAGATGCATTTTGAGATAATCTTGGCACCAAATGGTTTATCCTGGGCCATAAAATGATTAACTTGAATCTTGAAGAAGGGCAGACCACCATACAAATAGTTTCATTTACATAGATTAGGGGAACAATATCCATACTGGTTTGTCAAGTAGGTTCTGGGCCAAGAGGCAGAACCGACTTGGAGACAGAGTTTGGGGTAAAGGCATAGTACATTACCATAGCTTAAGACAAACATTTCCATAAGAAAAAGGCATTGGTTATCTCTAGACTCGAGAATAGCTAACTGCAGGCGAAGCTGGGTGTCATTATGGCAACACAATATTTTAAGAGAAACCTCCCTTTAAATTTGTATAGAGAAGGAAAAAATATTGCTAGTTTGTTTCTTCCTGCCGCTTAAGAGAGAGAAAAATGTCTGACACTTGCAGGCTATTTCCTCTATTTGGAGACCCCTGGCCTTCCTGCCTGTTACCCTCTCACTAAGGGAAAAAAAAAAAAAAACTTCTGAGAAGTCCAATCCAGAGTAGCATCTTCTGGAGCTGATTTTCTTTTCCTTCTACAAGGTTCTACAGGATGTGATCTTTTTTTTTTTCTTTTAATTGTTTGAGATATTGAAAAGACTTGCAAAAATAATACAGAGAATTTTGCTTTTCACAAAAAATTTCTAAGTATTAATATTAATATTTCACCACATTTGCTCCTCTCTTGCTTTATATTTATATAAAATTACCCCTGGTGGCTCAGACAGTAAAGAATCTGCCTGCAATGTGGGAGACCTGGGTTCAATCCCTGGATTAGAAAGATCCGCTGGAGAAAGCATGGCAACCCACTCTAGTATTCTTGCCTGAAAAACCCCTATGGTCAGAGGCGCCTGGTGGGCTACAGCCCATGGGGTTACAAAGAGTCGGACAGGACTGAGAAACTAAGCACAGCACAGCGCCGATGGAGTGCTATTTCTTAAATTGTGGTTTTTTAGATTATGTAAGTGTTTTTAACTAAAACCACAACTCCTCCTAATTTAGACCAGTAATTGCATATACTTTTCCCCAAGGATCTTATTTAAAGCAAAGAAAAAACATCTTTACTTTTGCTTTGCTGTTCTGTTTGTTTTACTGGTAGATTTTTTTTTTTTCATAAGAACACTTTTTATTTGAGGCAAAGAAAAGTCTAGCTGAAAGGATTACTGTACCAAGCAATCAAAATCCCACTGTTAGAGGCACTATTCTGATTTTGTAAATTCAGTTTAGAAGAGTATTTGGGTTGCATGTTCCCCAGCTCCCCTGACAAGAAGGGCAAAGGAAAACTGAAGAGACTTCTATTAATCTACTGATTCTGTTCTTTGGACCTGACACCAAGCTGGCCCAGCCCTCACCCGTTTGTCTAGAAGTCGCTGATCCACCACTGAGGGACACGGGCCAAATTACGCAACACACAGGAAAAGAGGTGGGGGATGGCAGGTCATCTGGC
The DNA here is from genome assembly GCF_029378745.1 of Bos indicus. Lineage (NCBI taxonomy): Eukaryota > Metazoa > Chordata > Mammalia > Artiodactyla > Bovidae > Bos > Bos indicus. Next base: position 57,500,356 of record NC_091761.1, on the reverse strand, counting down.
CAAGGGCAGACACTCGCGGCTTCAAAACTCCTCGTGAAAGGGGTAATCCCCGTGGGAGGCACAGCTCACCAAGGCACAAGCCCTCCAGTCCCTGTTGTAGTTGAGCAAGGTGGTCATATCCTCCTTGTTCAGTTCAAAGTCAAAGACCTGGAAGTTCTCAGCAATGCGTTCAGGAGTCACCGACTTGGGGATCATGATCAGGTTCCTCTGCATGGGGAATCAGATCAGCAACTGGGCTGTGGTTTTATTGTGCTTGCCTGCAATCGCTCTGATCCTTGGGTCCTCCAGTATGGTAGGGTCCTCGGGCTTGGCCCAGGGCCTGTTGGGAGAGCCGAGAGGACTATAGGCAGTCACCACAATGCCTTTGGAGTTGCAGTACTGGATTAACTTCTGAATGAGGTATGGGTGGCACTCGATCTGGTTAAACGCTGGCTTGTATTTTAAGCCGGTTTGTTTAAGAATCTTCTCCACTTTGAGATGGTTGAAGGAGGGACTCCAATAACTCATCAGCCCTTCGTCCACTGGCTCTTCCATGGCCGTCCAGGTATCCATGAAATCTTTCTCACTGGGAATCACATTGATGTCCTCATCCAACAGGAAAAAGTCTTTCATAGGCTTGAAGCCCATGGGCCAGTGGATGAGGTAGAGGTCCAGGTAATTCAGCTTCAGGTCGCTGAGCGCCTTCTGGCAGGCTTCTTTCACCAGATCCTTGTTGTGCTTTGTGCACCACAGCTTGCTAACAATGAAGAGGTCCTCAGTTTCACAATCTTCTCCTGCAGCTTCGTGTGGAGGGCCAAACCCACCTCATTCTCATTCTGCTACATGTGGGCACAGTCAATGTGACAGTACCCAGAGTCAATCGCCACCTTCACAGCCTCTGTCACTTTGCCTGGAGGGGACTTCCAGGTGCCCAGCCCCAAGATGGGCATCTTGGCGCCGGTGTAGAGCACGATGTGGTTGGCCATGACTGCTGAGCTGCACTGACAGGGATCAGAGGACCGTGGTAGATATTTTTCTAGTCTACTTTTTTTCACTGAAGATATAATGACTTAAATATTACCAATGTATGGGAGGATTTCAATTCTGTTGCTTCTGAGACCTTTCCCCTTTTTCCAAGGGATTATCAATACCCACAGTTTTAGGGACCTGGTATCAGAATAGACGAACTGTACAAAAAACATCTTCATGACCCAGATAATCACGATGGTGTGATCACTGACCTAGAGCCAGACATCCTGGAATGTGAAGTCAAGTGGGCCTTAGAAAGCATCACTACGAACAAAGCTAGTGGAGGTGATGGAATTCCAGTTGAGCTATTCCAAATCCTGAAAGATGATGCTGTGAAAGTGCTGCACTCAATATGCCAGCAAATTTGGAAAACCCAGCAGTGGCCACAGGACTGGAAAAGGTCAGTTTTCATACCAATCCCAAAGAAAGGCAATGCCAAAGAATGCTCAAACTACCGCACAATTGCACTCATCTCACATGCTAGTAAAGTAATGCTCAAAATTCTCCAAGCCAGGCTTCAGCAATATGTGAACTGTGAACTTCCTGATGTTCAAGCTGGTTTTAGAAAAGGCAGAGGAACCAGAGATCAAATTGCCAACATTCACTGGATCATCAAAAAAGCAAGAGATTTCCAGAAAAACATCCATTTCTGCTTTATTGACTATGCCAAAGCCTTTGACTGTGTGGATCACAATAAACTGTGGAAAATTCTTCAAGAGATGGGAATACCAGAACACCTGACCTGCCTCTTGAGAAATCTGTATGCAGGTCAGGAAGCAACAGTTAGAACTGGACATGGAACAACAGACTGGTTCCAAATAGGAAAAGGAGTTTGTCAAGGCTGTATATTGTCACCCTGTTTATTTAACTTATATGCAGAGTACATCATGAGACGCTCTGGACTGGAAGAAGCACAAGCTGGAATCAAGATTGCTGGGAGAAATATCAATCACCTCAGATATGCAGATGACACCACCCTTATGGCAGAAAGTGAAGAGGAACTCAAAAGCCTCTTGATAAAAGTGAAAGTGGAGAGTGAAAAAGTTGGCTGAAAGCTCAACATTCAGAAAACGAAGATCATGGCATCCGGTCCCATCACTTCATGGGAAATAGATGGGGAAACAGTGGAAACAGTGTCAGACTTTATTTTCTTGGGCTCCTAAATCACTGCAGATGGTGACTGCAGCCATGAAATTAAGACACTTACTCCTTGGAAGGAAAGTTATGTCCAACCTAGACAGCATATTCAAAAGCAGAGACATTACTTTGCCAAGAAAGTTCCGGCTAGTCAAGGCTATGGTTTTTCCTGTGGTCATGTATGGATGTAAGAGTTGGACTGTGAAGAAGGCTGAGCGCCGAAGAATTGATGCTTTTGAACTGTGGTGTTGGAGAAGACTCTTGAGAGTCCCTTGGACTGCAAGGAGATCCAACCAGTCCATTCTGAAGGAGATCAGCCCTGGGATTTCTTTGGAAGGAATGATGCTAAAGCTGAAACTCCAGTCCTTTGGCCACCTCATGCGAAGAGTTGACTCATTGGAAAAGACTCTGATGCTGGGAGGGATTGGGGGCAGGAGGAGAAGGGGACGACAGAGGATGAGATGGCTGGATGGCATCACTGACTCGATGGACGTGAGTCTGAGTGAACTCCGGGAGTTGGTGATGGACAGGGAGGCCTGGTGTGCTGCGATTCATGGGGTCGCAAAGAGTCAGACACGACTGAGCGACTGATCTGATCTGATCTGATCAGCATATGTCTGTAAGATATGTGTCTATAGTTATATATTTATAGCTGTGGTTTAATTTTTTGTTCATCACTTTCATTTCAACTTATTTTTTTCACTTTTGCTTTATGCGGATTTTACCTCAACCTATTGAGAGATCTCTTATCCATTTAAATATATGTTTGTAAAAATGTATTCATCATTTCTAGATGTTTAATCATGCATCATTTTTCACAATATCAAAGCAGCCATGTTGCTAGAACAATTTTAAATAACAATTTTAAAGATAACATTTTCAATTGTTTACCTTGAATATAATATTCATTATTTTTTAATGAGTCTGGAAAATAAAAATTAGTCAGAACTTATCATACTTACAGTTATAGATTCCTCTCCCCAAAGCCCTGATGAAATCACTGTATATAAAATAATTAATTATATATATATTCCTCTTCATCAACTAACTTATTTCTGTAGACATTTTGAAGATAAAATGAAGAAAAAATCCTGTCTTGAGTGTGCAGATATTTTGTTGTTTTCCTAACATTCATTAAGTTGTATTTTTCAACATTTCTTGCGATAGCTTGCTACTTTTAGACAAAAAAATATAAGCAATAAATTTCTGAGCAATGTATTAAAGAAAATGAATGCTTACGTAACATTTGATACTGAGAACTGGAAAATGAGTTGATCAAAATCACACTGGTTAGCCTGGAAAGTGAGTTTTTAACAGAAAGCAAATTTGGCAGTGCCAACTCTGAACTATTCATTGCTTATGACATGATTTGACATTATAATCATTCACCTTATGCTCTTTGTACTAATTCTTCATATAAAGTAAGCAAACTTGTCTTTATAGTTTGGCTTCCCATTTGATTTCCTACAGAGATTATAAGTTGGTCAAGGAAACTATAAATCTTGTCTGCTTAGCAGTGATATTTCTTTCTGTATGTTGTTAAATTAGCATTCAGTTCTGCACTAGCTTCTGTGAGCTTGGCTGACCTGAGACTATCTGGGAAAGATTGAAAAGCTAAAAATGAAACCTGAAATATTATGAACACAAGGATTCTGGGATGCTATATACATTACCAATGAATCAGTTATCCCTTAAATAGTTTCTGTGTTTTAGTCACGTAGACAGTCATTTATTTCTGTCATTATTCATTCAATCATGCATTTATCCATGCACCCATCCATGCATCCCCCCATCCATTTAACTATTCACTGAACCAGCACTTATTAAATATCTATATATCTAGTTCTGTGCTACCCGGTAGTAATAAAGAGAAAATTATTTCCAGCAATCTTTCTTTAGAAGGGAGGCAGATAGGTGAAACAGAAACATAACCACATATTACAAACATAAAAATATAAAAATAGGTATTACTCAGTATGATCAAAAGAAAAAGTGAGTTTACCCTGGAGAACAAAAAAAAAGGAAACGAATATTTGTAACTCCTAATATCATCACTTTCTTTCAATTTCTCTGAAATTATGCCTTTAGTTATGAGAGGATATAAATTGATCCTGGATATATTTCTGACTATGTGTAAACATGTAAGTAAGTAAAAATTAAGTGAATAAAAATAAGCAAAATGTATGAAGTCACATCACAAGAGCCATCATTGGAAATATTTCCTCATTTAATAAGTGTATGCTGAACACCAATATGTACAATTATGTACAAGGAATATTTAATCACTGAATCATGTGACTAAAAATAATGCATCAATATCGAACTTGGCCTTTTATATTTTTAGAATATGTTCTGGATTATTATTTATTAGAATTTTAATTTTTCATGTTAAATTTTAAACTATTGGAAGAATCACCATTACAAATCTAAAGCTTTTTAGCTTCATGCTCTATTATGTCAATTTTTAAACTACAGTTTATTATGTAGATCAAGAAGAGCTTAAAAGTGTTTAGTAGTGCTTTTACCAATAAATGAAACATCTATGATTAACAACTGAGTATTAATCTTTGACATATATAAATGCCATGTAGATCTGTATATAATTTTATCTATATGTCCATAAAAAGAGGACTTATTTTTAGGAATATGAAGGAACAGTATTCATTTTTTTAAGAGACAAAATTTTGTGCTCAGTGATTAGGAGATAAAAAAGAACCTAGAAATTTAACTGGGCACATTGGTCATGAGCCAATACTGGATTTCCATAAATTATGGGATCTAAAACTCCTGATCTGACATTTATAAGATTAATTTACAACATTTATTTTAATTGTCTCATTACAAAATTTGACTGTCTTTGTAAATTTTTGGACTTGGATTAAGAATTTTAGACATTTATTTATATTTAAGATTACTGAGAAAATATATGATGAATTTTCTAATACAATACAAAATATTATTCTCTAGTGTTGTAATTTGTATTCTAATGGTGGATAGTTAAGAACAGTATTTATCTGTTGTATACAGGTTGTATTAACCGGTTATATCAACTACAAATTGGCCCTCGCCATTGCACTTGTCATCTACCACAAGGATTAAATCATGTGCTGCTGCAGCTGCTGATTTTCAACACCCTCTGAGAGCAATTCAAGGTTGAGAACAGAAATGAGGCAGCCTGTGCTGGGGGTGGGGGTGCTGTAGGGGAGGAAACTGGAAAAACAAGTCTTCAGATAGTTAAATATTTTCAGGAGCCAATTTTATGAGTTCAATTCTTATATCTCTTTGTATCTAGAAAAGCACTAAAATCCTTCATAGTGATGACTGCTCCTCATGACAAGCAGAAAACTGCAAAAAATATGGGATTGATTACATGTACTACCCCCTTCCACAAAATAACATATATTCTTACCTTCCCCTCTACCTCTTTGGAGCAGTTTCTCAGGGCTATCTGAGGTGCTGTCTCTTGGGCTATAGTTCTCATTTTGCACCCAATAAAAGTTAACTCACAACTCTCACATTGTGTATTTTTAAAGTCAACACTTGTTTAAATTACTAAACTGACAACACAAATAACTGCATATATTCTCAAACTCATTTATTAAATTAGAACAAAATTATCACATTTTAAGTATGCTCATTGAAAATATCACAAAGTTCAAGGATTTAAATTTCACTCACATTTTCTGAACATTTCTTGAGGTAAAAGACATAGTGTTAGGTAATGTAAATAACATACAACTGGTTTCATAAAGAATCAAATATGGTAACTGTGATAAATGCAGAATAGAGATATGAGGCAAAAGGCTGGTAAAGAGGAGGGAACGATTGAGGGTTCTCGACACAGACAGTCTTTTAGAATAATTCTTGCTTGAACTGGGCTTTTGATTACAAATAGATGTTTTTTTTCAGGTAAATGAGGGCGGTGTAAAAAGGTATTGAGAATAGAGGAAAATAGAATAGCACATTCAAGAAACTATTCAGTATCCTAGAATGCAAGATGCAGATTTTCAGCAGGATGAATCTGCAATGTGGATGTGATCAGATTCTATAGGATCTTGTGACTCAAGCTAGGATCTTTATCACTTGGATAATGGCAAGCCACTGAGACTCAGAAAAGGTTAGAAACTGAGGTGAAAACAAACACACATACCCCTCCCATATATTAGTTTTCACCTTAGCAAATATGCTATTTACTTTATATTTTCAAAAGAAAAAGAGAACAACTGAATCTTCTGAAACTCATACAAATTTTAGGGGTTTTTTTGTTGTTAAAATTTTTTTAATTTAATTTTTATTGGAGTACAGTTACTCTACAATGTTGTGTTATTTTCTTCTATATGGCAAAATAAATCAGCTTTGGAAAGGAACATAGGAGTTTGCAAGGTCAATCTCTACTCTTGGCAGATAAAGACTAAGCTTCTTAGAAGCTAAATGAAGTTCTTAAGCTCTTACCAAGGACCAGATGCAGAACTGGACTAGACCACAGGTCTCCTACTCATTGTCCAGAATTATTTGGAGATTCAATATTATTGTGACTTTGCGAGATAATTGCAGTATATTGATGCCTGGTACTGTTTAATGCCAGTACCATCATTCACCTATTATACAATAGCTCTTGTATTTTGCTTTCATTAATCCAGGCTTTTAAGGTTCCTTGCCTTTCAGATTAATCTTTGGATATGCACTGTTAGTAGGAGTAGCATTTGGTTTTCATGTGGCTTCTTTTAATCTTTGTATGATTGAAAACAAAATGAATGTTTCTTCTGACTATCTGTGCCCTAATCTCAGCATGGAAGTCCAAATACAGAATATGATGCATTGGCAGAGACCCAAGATGGAAGCAGAAGGAGGTGCCAAAGGTCTGATGATAGGAGTCAAGGTTTTTGGCTTGTCTATGAAGGAAAATTAACACATGGGCTTTAAATGAAAAATATCCCATCTTCATGCAAAATGCAGCAACATTAATTACAAGAGTAAAGTCTATTCATACCTTACTTCAGAAGAAGGTGGGTTATTTTTCATTCTGGATGCACTGATTGTTATTCAATAACCTTGCTGGATTTTGCCCTTAACTGCTTTTATCAACTATGAGACTTGCTCAGAAAATAAGTTTATAAGGTTAATTACCAGCACATTATGCAGAATGCAGAAAATTTGATGGTGGCTTTATATTCTGCTGGCATGTGAGGGAACATTTCAAAGGGCTCAGCTCTGACTGTTTGTGACATGGTGTTTCCTTAATTAAGAATGGCTATTCTCCTACATGTATACTCCCCACACAAGGTATATGCCAAGATTTAATTTTTTTAACTCATCTTTGTTTTTTTAAACACCAAAAACCAAGATCAATTTACTGATTTGTTGGAAAAAAAAGTACTAATACTTAATAATTTTAAATTGCTATTTAAGAAAGGAGCACTTCCATCAATATAAGTGGACTTTAGTTTTGTTTTTTTTTAATGTATATTATATGTGTTTCTGAATGTGTTTATGGTTGTGTGACAATGATAAACTGCTTGGTTCTTCTCTCAAATCTGTCAATACATCATCAAATTTTTTATTGTCTTTCAGTTTTCACTCTGACACTTAAGTGGAATACATACTTTATCTGTTTGCTTAGGGTACATGATTAAGAGATAAGTACTCCTTGGTGGCTCAGACTGTAAAGAATCTACCTGCAATGAGGGAGACCTGGGTTCGATCCCTGGGCGGGGAAGATCCCCTGGAGGGGGGCAAGGCAACCCACTCCAGTATTCTTGCCTGAAGAATCCCCACGGACAGAGGAACCTGGTGGCCTACAGTCCATGGGGTCTCAAAGAGTCAGACACAACAGAGTGACTAAGTACACAGCACTCTCCTATCTACTTCCTAAGATTTATAAACAATGGCTTTCAACATCTCTTGAGGAAAACAACATGGAAGACTAGAAGACTCTGAATGGATATACATACATCTAACAGCCCATACAGTTAATATTTGATGGCCACTGTTTTCCTTCTTTAATTAAACCTAAGATAATTGATCAATCTGTGAGACTACTGAAGATCCATTTTCACAAGCCAAGAGGATTTTTTGTTTTAGACATTTCATGACAATAGAGAAAAAGGAAGGTTTTTTCGCTTTGTTTTGTTTTTACATTTTTATAATCCTAGGAAAATTGGGGAAATTCTTAGGCTCCAAGGTGTTGAACAACAAGAACCCTTACCTCCTTCTCTAACCTGTTCTGATATTACTCTTTTCCTAGCTATATTCCCGTCATGCCAGTTATCTTTCAGGTCCTCAAACATTTCACTCTCATTTTTACTGCAGGTGATTTATCCTTGCCATTTCCTCTGCCTGAAATAATCATCCACGGTTCTTAAATAGCTGACTCCTGGTTGTCATTCAGGGCCCAGTTCAAAGGAACTTTCCTTAGTGAGGTTATGCTAATAATCTAATGTACAGCACAGGACTCCCTAATACCAACCACTCTCTCTCTCTTCAAACTTCTTTCATTCTCATCATTAAGAATAGAAGTATCAGAATGTATTTAGTTGCTTATTCTCTGTCTTCTCCTTCCAAAATGTAAAGACTTGGGTGGTTTTTATATTCCTACTATTTAGAAGGATAGTAGTTCAGAAATATTGGTTGAATATAAGAAAGAGGGTTCCCCAGTGGTAAAGAATCCATCTTTCAATCAGGAAACCCAGGTTCGATCCCTGGGTTGGGAAGATCCCCTGGAGAAGGAAATGGCAATCCACAATAGTACTCTCACCTGGGAAATCCTCTGGACAGAGGGGCCTGGCAGGCTACAATCCATGGTGTCGCAAAAGAGTTGGATATAACAACAGCTAAACAACAAAAAAAAAATACAAAGAACAAATGGGAGCATTCTGTGTGTGGAGCTTTCTGTAATACATTCAATGCATTTCTGTCTTAAATTAGTGGTTAGAGATTCAAATGCCTACCGAGGTCAGGTAAACAATATGAGTGAAATAGTCAGGTATCATGATTTTTAGGGATAGGAAGGGGGAAGATTATGGCAAATTGTGGAATATTTGCTCTACATACACTCAGTTCTGACTAACATTTATTTTCATGCGTTTGAACTCCAAAATGCCAGAGTTTATGTATAATTCTTGAATTTTAGTGTTGGCAAAATAAATCTTCTTTTTAGAATTTTATTAGCCAAAAATGTATCTCTATGCTACATAAGTATTGCTGATCCTCTTGTTTGCAACTTCAGCTACAAAATTAAATTTTACCATAAGAGAGTATCAATAATTCCCAGAGGGGGAAAAAATAATCTCAGGAAATTGCATATGACATATCACTCCAAATAAGGTGTGTATTATATGACATTTCTATCTATAAAGACCAATTCAGTTGTAATTGAAACCCCAAAATGATAGTGGTTTGAACAAGGTACAGATTATTTTTCTCATAATGAGGTATAGTATGTTGGCTTTGTAGACTAGGAGTCTGGTCACCTTCAATTTAATTGCTTTACCAGCTTCACAAATGAGTTTTTCCTCGTGGTTCTCAATAGCTGCTTCAGTTATAGATAACAAATCTGCATTTTGAAACAAGAATACATTTTGTGGTGGTAGCAAAACAAAAAAAGAGAGAGATAGATATCAGATTTGTACTGCAATCAGCACTAAAAAGGAAGTGGATGAAAGAAAAGTGGTAAAAAATATCCGTCACTCAGCTCTTAAGAAATTTTCATGGAAACTGATACATACGGTTTTTGCATATTCAACATATTTATTCAACAAATATTTACTAAAAGAAATTAAGTATGAATACACAACACATTTTTCACTGGATCCCCAGGATAAGGCACCATTCTGAGAAGTAGGGAAATACCAGTGAACAAACAATAATATCTGCCCTATGAAATTTATGTTCAGGGAAGAGAAGAATGAAAAATGAAAATATATAGAAGTAAAATATATACAGTTGACCCTTGAATAACATGAGTTTAAACTGAGCAGATCCAATTACAGTTTCCAATTTCCAATAATAAACATTATCAGTTCAGTTCAGTTCAGTCACTCAGTCATGACCGACTCTTTGCGACCCCATGAATTGCAGCACGCCAGCCTTCTCTGTCCATCACCAACTCCCGGAGTTCACTCAGAGTCACGTCCATTGAGTCAGTGATGCCATCCAGCCATCTCATCCTCTGTCGTACCCTTTTTCTCCTGCCCCCAATCCCTCCCAGAATCAGTCTTTTTCAATGAGTCAACTCTTCACATGAGGTGGCCAAAGTACTGGAGTTTCAGCTTCAGCATCATTCCTTCCAAAGAAATCCCAGGGCTGATCTCCTTCAGAATGGACTGGTTGGATCTCCTTGCAGTCCAAGGGATTCTCAAGAGTCTTCTCCAACACCACAGTTCAAAAGCATCAATTCTTTGGCGCTCAGCTTTCTTCACAGTCCAACTCTCACATCCATACATGACCACAGGAAAAACCATAGCCTTGACTAAATGGACCTTTGTTGGCAAAGTAATGTCTCTGCTTTTTAATATGCTGTCTAAGTTGATCATAACTTTCCTTCCAAGGAGTAAGCTGCAGTCACCATCTGTAGTGATTTTGGAGCCTCCCAAAATAAAGTCTGACACTGTTTCCACTGTTTCCCCATCTATTTGCCATGAAGTGATGGGACCAGATGCCATGATCTACGTTTTCTGAATGTTGAGCTTTAAGCCAACTTTTTAACTCTCCTCTTTCACTTTCACCAAGAGGCTTTTGAGTTCCTCTTCACTTTCTGCCCTAAGGGTGGTGTCATCTACATATCTGAGGTGATTGATTTTCTCCCGGCAATCTTGATTCCAGCTTCTGCTTCTTCCAGCCCAGCGTTTCTCATGATGTACTCTGCGTATAAATTAAATAAGCAGGATGACAATATACAACCTTGATGGACTCCTTTTCCTATTTGGAACCAGTCTATTGTTCCATGTCCAGTTCTAACTGTTGCTTCCTGACCTGCATATAGGTTTCTCAAGAGGCAGGTCAGGTGGTCTGGTATTCCCATCTCTTGAAGAATTTTCCACAGTTTATTGTGATTCACACAGTCAAAGGTTTTGGCATAGTCAATAAAGTAGAAATAGATATTTTTCTGGAACTCTCTTGCTTTTTCAATGATCCAGCAGATGTTGGCAATTTGATCTCTGGTTCCTTTGCCTTTTCTAAAACCAGCTTGAGCATCAGGAAGTTCATGGTTCATGTAATGCTGAAGCCTGGCTTGGAGAATTTTGAGCATTACTTTACTAGCATGTGAGATGAGTGCAATTGAGCGATATTCCCAGGTGATTGAATCTACAGATACAGTACTGAGGATACAGAGGAACCAGGTATACAGTGCATGCATGCCTGCTCAGTTGCTAAGTTGTGTCTGACTCATTGCAACCCCATGGATGTAGCCCACCAGATTCCTCTGTCTATGGGATTTCCCAGGCAAGAATATTAGAATGGGTTGCCATTTCCTTCTCCAAGAGATCTTCCTGACCCAGGGACTGAACCTGCGTCTCGTGCATTGGCAGGTGGATTCTTTACCACTGAGCCACTTAGGAATCTCTAGGTACACAGAGGGCCCATTATATGTGGGAATGTAAATTGGTGCAGCCACCATAAAAAACCGTATAGAGGTTCCTCAAAAGACTAAAAACATAGTTGCCATATGATCCAGCAATTCCACTCCTGGGCATATATCCTGACAAAATTATAAATCAAAAAGATATAAGCACCCCTATGTTCATAGCAACACTATTTATAGCAGCAAAAACATGGAAACAACCTAAATGTCCATCAACAGATAAGTGGATAAAGAAGATGGAATACTACTCAGCTGTGAAAAAGAACAAAATAATGCCCTTTTGTAGCAATATGAATGCAACTCGAGATTATCATGCTAAATGAAGTAAAAGACAGAAATAAGTGATACATGTTATCACTATATGTGGAATCTAAAATAAAAGACAAATGAACCTTTCTAAGAAACAAAAAGACTCAGATATATAGAACAGACTTCTAGTTGTCAGGGGAGGGCGGGGTGTGTGGGAAGGATGGGAGAAGGAAGGACTGGGAGTTTGGGGATAACAGACCCAAACTCTTATATATAATGGATAAACAACAAGTTCCTGCTGTATAGTACAGGGGATTTTGTTAAATATCCTGTGATAAACCATACTAGAAATGAATATGAAAAAGAATGTGCATATATATGTGTGTGCATATGTGTATAACTGAATCACTGAATCACTTTGCTGTAACAGCAGAAATTAACACATTGTAAAATAACTGGACTTCAATATAATTTTTAAGAAATTTAGCCATTTTAGTAGATGTATAGTGCTTTTTATGCGGGAGACCCGGATTCAATCCCTGGGTCGGGAAGACCCCCTGGAGAAGGCAATGGCAACCCACTCCAGTACTCTTTCCTGGAAAATCCCATGGACTGATAAGCCTGGTATACAGTCCATGGGGTCGCAAAGAGTCGGCCACGACTGAGCGACTGCACTTCCACTTTCTTTCAGTGCTTTTTATGTGGTTTAATTTGCGTTTCTCTGGTGAAACACACTGATTTTTCACCTGTTTGCTATTTGTATTTATTTGTGAAATATATGTTGAGCTTTTACTTGTTTCCTTTAATTTTTTGGGTCATCTTTTTAATATTACATTGTAATGGTTCTTTATACTTCTGGAAGTAGACCCCTTAGTTAGTTATATATTATACACATATTACACACATTTTCTCCAAGTCTATGATTTTCCTTTTTATTTTTTTAACTTTATCTTTCAATGAGCTTTAATTTATATGAATGTTGTTTTTCACCTGCTCAGTCATGTCTGACCCTTTGCAACCCCATGGACTGCGGCATGCCAGGCTTCTCTGTCCTTCACCATCTCCTGGAGTTTGCTCAAATTCATGTCCAGTGAGTCAGTGATGCCAACCAACCATCTTTTCCTCTGTTGTCCCCTTCTCCTCCTGCCTTCAATCTTTCCCAGCATCAGGATATTTTCCAATGAGTCAGTTCTTCGCATCAGGTGGCCAAAGTATTGGAGCTTCACCTTCAGCATCGGTCCTTCCAATGAGTAATCACGGTTGATTTCCTTAGGATTGAGTAGTTAAATCTTGTTTTCCAAGGGACTCTATTAATTTTCTTTTGCATTTTTTACTTTTTGTATTTGGTTTATATTTTCTTTTTTTCCCTAATTCAACATCACAAGAATTTTCTTCCTTGCTTTCTTCTAGGTCTTAATATTTTTACCTCTTTTATTTAGGTCTATGATCAGTTTCAGGTAATTTTTGTGGATGGTTTGAGGCATGAGTCAAGGTTCTTCCATTGTATTGGCTTATTATCTTTGTCAAAACTCATTTGATGGTATAAGTGTGAGTCTACTTCTGACTATTCCATTGATTTTGATGTCTATCATTATATGACTATCATACTATATAGCTTTATAATAAGTTTTGAAATTGGATAGCATGAATCCCAGAATCCTGTTCATTTTCAAGAATGGCTAGAATGATTTTATACTATTTAGTTTAATCCTAACAATATACTCTGGTATAGTGATTATTGTTATTACCATTAACTGCAACAGAAATCTTATATATAAAAATGACACAGCCAAATTTAAATAATGCCAGTATGACTCCAAAATCTATTAATTCAACCATTATATAGTTCTGTCTCCCTGAATATGGACAATATGATATTGGACCTGTTTATGGACACTAATGACTAAAAGAAAGCTAATGACATCTGTATTGAGTGTGTGTGTGTGTGTGTGTGTGCATGCTTATACATGTGTATGTATCTGTATTATATATGAAAATTCAGAACAAGAACTTGTGCTATCTTTTAGAAGATAATTTTCCCATTAGCCTCAGTAGATTGAACTTTATAGTTTTTGCTGAGTTTCTATGCTCTTTTTGGCCTTCCTGGTAAAAATCCTTAATCATATTGCCACATATGCCATGTTTCAAACCTATGTTCAGGGCTCATGACCTTTCTAAAATACTTGAACTGCTACAAATTCATGCAATAACACTGGTTTATAGATTTACTTAATGCAGGTATTAAAATCTTATCATGAGACAACAGTATTCCTGACATAATACATGAGAGTTGAAAGATAACACAGGCCTTGGTGGAATAAGACAATGGCAAATTTAAATTTCAAAATTCAGGAGGATTTATATATATATATATATATATATATATATATATATAATTATGGTATAAATAAAGTTTCTAAGTGCCTGAAATAATGGGAACTGACTCTGCCTGGTCTGTCAGACAACATATACTGAAACAGTTTTACTGAGTGGATCAAGGGAGGAAGATACTATAGTCTTCAGGAATGACATTGCAGAAATGGTGCCATCAGAGAGCCTGGCATTCCATGGGCCTAAAGCAGAGATGTATGTGTATAATCACTTGTTAAGAGTACAAGTATTGGAAATACTTTCTCTAGATTCAGGAATTAGTTTATAGCTACATTATCTGAGTTTTTACCAAAGTCACAGCAGAAAATAGGAAAAAATTATTTTCTGAGGTCAAACACTAAAATGAAGTTGTTCATATGCCCCTAAAAATAGAATTTTACAAAACTCATTTCCCAGTATTAGAGCTGATTTCTAAGGAATTAATAGAAAAATTGTCAGTTGACAGAAAGAGAAAAGGAATACTTTAGAGATGTGCTAAAAGATGAACCCAAGAAAGAGGTTTGCCTGTCTCAGGCATGGCACCACCTTCAGTGGCACACCCTGACATATATGTATAGAGGTAAGGCTAGGGAATCAAGAAGTGAACTATTGCAATAATTTTATTCCAGGTAGGAAGTGTTGAGGGCCAACAACGGCAGTGCAACTAGAAAGTTTTCTGAAGTAGGATCAGTGGGATACAGTAATCATTTGAAGAGAACAGATGTTTGAATTTTTCAGATCATGATTCTCCTCGTAATATAAACATTTTCCTTTAAAAAAAAAAAAAAGCCTTAAATGGACTCTTTGGAACAACACTTATTTTTAGTAGTCAATGTTAATAGGGAAAAGCTATTTAGAGCAAGAGAATGAAGGGAAAAGAGTGGATGATCTTCCCAGGCATGTGTTTCACAGTGAATACAGGCCCATCTGGGCCCAGCAATCTCCGTCTCTGCCACTGAAGGTATGCTCCATATGTATTCATGAGTTCCCACTTTAGCGTGCTAGGAGCCTATGACCTTCAATTTGGCAAGGCGCGCTACAACAGGATGAATGGTATTCTGTATTCAAAGAATATTCAAAAAAAATCCAAAAAGCTATTGTGTTCAAAAGCTTGTATTAAAAAAACACGTATCTTTTAATCTTGAGGAAAAAATGATGTGAATTAGACCATACGCTTGTTCTCTGAATAAAATTATTATTGGCTCCAGTTAATGTTGCCTGAGTCCCAGATACAAACTAAGGAAGATCTGTAGACTTACCATGTGCTGAGAACATTTCTAATAGTATAACTAAGGACCTGAATTAGGAAACAGGCAATGTTAACGTTCTCTGTTTAATATAATGCAACTTAATAAATGTTTCATATATGAAATGATCTGCAGGGATGTGTGTGCTTTTTGAGTAATGAGTTGAAAAGTGAAGGGAAGAAACAATCATTCAACTGGTTAAAGTCTCTTCATGATACCAGGCTATTATTTTGACTGATGTTGGCACTCAGCTACCTGGGCTAATGTTGTCACATTGCCTTGACATATCCTGAAGAAGGTCATCAAGTCTCAAAATAGAAATATCCAGAACTGAAAAAAAAGAAAAACCAAAGACAAAATCCACCAAAGAGAGACAAATTCTAGGATGTGATTGTTTTATATCCTGAAAACAAGCCATTTTTCAACTGCATGGTATTAACAGAGAAGTTGAAGAAACTAAAAAGGATCAGAAACATCTGACTGTTTAATGTTGGTATAGTCATTTACCTTTCTTCTGATTTTGAAGTGTTCTGAAACTTTCTGTACCTGCTTCCTCATTTGGTGCCTGAATGTTATACTTCAAAAAGTGTTACAAATGTAAAATTACAGTTGTAACTTGCTTAGCCTGTAAAAAGGAAAAAAAAAAGTCAATTAACTTCTGCCTGCTTCCTTCCTTTGTAGCTATTGAAGTTTAGATACATGATTTCCTGCTTCCCTAGTGGCTCAGACTATAAAGAATTTGTCTGCAGTGCAGGAGGCCCCGGTTTGATCCCTGGATCGAGAAGATCCCCTGAAGAAGGGAATGGCTACCTACTCCAGTATTCTTGCCTGGAGAATTGCACGGACAGAGGAGCCTAGCAAGTTACAGTCCATGGGGTCGCAGAGTTGGATATGACTGACTAACACTTTCACATGATTTCCTAAGAAGAGAGGAAAATCCCCATTCAGTTTGTCCACCACTGATTTTGGCCACAATTGTTCTGACTGATCAGGCTCGGAGTGAGGAGGGAGAAAAGATGTGTATGGATGCAGTTTTGTAGAGACAGAACTGTCTGAGATACAAGGAGAGGAGCAGAATGATGTTGAAATGTGAAGGGTGATAGAAAAAGATGACTCTCTTAGCTTGGCTTGATCACCATTAGAGATATTCCATGAGTCAAGAGTATAGTCATAAAATTAGCCTTAATCAAATGAAAACACTTAAGTACCCATGATGCCCTTCAGGAGAAGGCAATGGCACCCCACTCTAGTACTCTTGCCTGGAAAATCCCATGGACGGAGGAGCCTGGAAGGCTGCAGTCCATGGGGTCGCTGAGGGTCGGACACAACTGAGCGACTTCACTTTACTTTTCATATTCATGCTTTGGAGAAGGAAATGGCAACCCACTCCAGTGTTCTTGCCTGGAGAATCCCAGGGATGGGGGAGCCTGGTGGGCTGCTGTCTATGGGGTCGCACAGAGTCGGACATGACTGAAGTGACTTAGCAGCAGCAGATGCCCTTTAATTTAACACATGGGTAACTCTTCAGCAGAACTAGAAACCATTTGAGCACAAGAAATCAGAGAACACCAGTTCTTTCTAACCATCTTAACTTCCTCCATCTTCAGAAGCTCCTTTCACACAAGCTTGGGTATCTTTGCATTAGAAAAGGATAATCTGTTACAATCTCTTCGTATCTCAAGGCATCGTCTAATCACTTCATTTTTTAACAATTATTTAAAGTTTTAAAAATTATTTATTTTTTGGCTGCACTAGGTCAAGGTTGCTACACATGGGCTTTCTCCAGTTGGGGTGAATGTGGGCTACTTCTCATTGTGGTGGCTTCTCTCATTGCAAAGCACAGCTCTGTGTGGGCTTCAGTAGTTGTGGTACCTGGGCTTAGTTTTCCTTTGGCATGTATGATCTTCCTGGTCCAGGGATCAGACCTGTGCTCTTGCACTGGTGGGCAGATTCTTAACCACTTGACCACCAGCGAAGTCCAACAACTTTAAATCTGATTTCTGATTGTGTAACTCTATTGAAATATAGACACTAATGTCCCCTCTCTTAAATCTTACATCTTTTTTATATTTCATTCTCCCTGTAGATTCAGTTGTTGTTGTTCAGTCACACAGTCATGTCTGACTCTTTGTAACCCCATGGACTGAAGCATGCCAGGCTTCCCTGTCCTTCACCATCTTTTAGAGTTTGCTCAAACTCATGTCCTTTGAGTCAGTGATGCCATCCAACCATCTTATCCTCTGTCATCCTCTTCTCCTGCCTTCAAAATTTCCCAGAATCAGGGTCTTTTCTAACAGTCAGTTCTTCGCATCAGGTGGCCAAAGTTTTGGAACTTCAGCTTCAGCATCAGTCCTTCCAAAAAATATTCAGGATTGATTTCCTTTTGGACTGACTGGTTTGATCTCCTTGCAGTCCAAGGGACTCTCAAGAGTCTTCTCTAATACCACAGTTCAAAAGCATCAATTCTTTGGCACTCAGCCTTTTTTATGGTCCAACTCTCTCTTTCATACATGAATACGGGAAAAACCACAGCTTTCACTATATGGACTTTTGTCGGCAAAGTAATGTCTCTGTTTTTTAATATGCCGTCTGGGTTTGTCATAGCTTTTCTTCCAAGGAGCAAACATTTTTAAATTTTGTGGCTGCAGTCACTGTTGTCAGTGATTTTGGAGCCCAAGGAAATAAAGTCTGTTACTGTTTCCGTTGTTTCCCCATCTATTTGCCATGAAGTGATAGGACTGGATCCCATGATCTTAGGATTTTTAATGTTTTAAGCCAGTTTTTTCATTCTCCTCTTTTACCTTCAACAAGGAGCTCTTTAGTTCCTCTTTGCTTTCTGCCATAAGGGTGGTGTCATCTGCATATCTGAGGTTATTGATATTTCTCCTGGCAATCTTGATTCCAGCTTGTGCTTTATGCAGCCTGGCATTTTGCATGCTGCACTATGCATATAAATTAAATAAGCAGGGTGACAATATACAGCTTTGATGTACTCCTTTCCCAATTCGGAACCAGTCAGTCATTCCATGTCCAGTTCCAACTGTTGCTTCTTGACCTGTATACGGTTTCTCAGGAGGCAGGTACGGTGGGCTGGGTTTGCCATCTCTTTAAGAATTTTCCAGTTTGTCGTCATCCACACAGTCAAAGGCTTTAGCATAGTCAATGAAGCTGAAGTAGATTTTTTTTTTTTTTGGAATTTTCTTGCTTTTTCTATGATTCAGTGGATGTTGGCAATAGGTTCAGTAACATCTAGCATTTTAAATATCATTTTACTTGAAATTCATCTCTCTCTTTAACTCTGTGGCTCTGAACCCTGTCTCCTAAGGTTAGTGTTTCCCAAAGCAGATTTCTGTTCTTTTGACATCTGAAAGTTAGGGTTAACTTTTACAAGACTGATTCTCTCTAGACTGGCTGCTACAAAGCTTCAAAGAAATTTGTTACGCTGATGCTTAAAGGCATACAGTCCCGCAGAGGATTGCAATGAGAGTTCAGAGTAATGGTTCTACCAAGTTGACTAGCTGTAACCACATTGCATGCTCAGTGCTTTGAACTCTAGTCCCGATGATACCAATGGAGGCACTAAAATTCTCATGACCGTGAATACTGGATTGATGGCACAGAATTCTACTAGTTTTATAGCTGTATTCTTAGTGCTTGGACCTCAGTTTCTTAATCACCAAAGGAGAGGGTGTTCTCTCAGTTAATGAGTGCTTCAAGTCTGGATTAAGCTTGGGGACAAAGTCCCCAGTCAAGCAGTTTAGGAGCCCCCAGACCTTTGATCAGGGTCCCTCTTCTGGAGCCTAATGTCCAGACTTTTGTGTGCTGTCACAGCAAGCAAGGAGCCACAGAATCCTGCCACTGCTCTCATTTTAGTGACTGTTCTCCACTGATGATGCTGATTCGGAAGGCGGGTGTGCTTGCTTCCTAATAATTCACCTTCACTTACTCTGTAACAGTCCTTTTCCTCAAGGAATCCATCTATTCATGACCTTCTTCTACTTATGCTGAGGTTCAGGGTACAGAGTATAATTTATTAAATCTTATGTCTCTGTTGCCTAGCACAATAACTGCTACAGATAAGAGTTTTGCTCTACCAAACTCAACAATCCAACAGCAAGACATCACAGCCTTTATTTTTTAATAGATGAGTGAGAAACATTATCTGAGCAGTTCTTTTAGAGATTCATTTTCCTTCCAAAAAAAAAGGGTCCCTTGTTTACTTCCCATCTTTTTGAAGAATGCAATAATTGACTCTTGTCATCCAAGCTCAATACCTTGGAGCCACTTCTGAATCTTCTCTCTGTGAGTTTCCATGTTAGAGACAAGTGGATTAAGGCAGACTGTGCTGGCTATAAATTCTGATTGCTACCACTGATGTCTTAACAAACTGCAAGTAGGAAACACAGTACCAAACAGATACACAATAGTAGATTTTCACCATCTGTTATTATACTTGTTTTTCTTTTTTTGGTAAATATCTTGTCTCCTCATCTAAATTAAAAGCTCTTTAAGGGCAATGACCTTATTTTCCCACAATAACTAGAACCATTCTGTGCTTAATTGCTGCTTAAGAAAAAACTGGTTAATTTTAATGAGATGATAAGAGTTATGGAAGAGGATAAAAACATAAGGAGGAGAGAAGCATCACAGGACATGGAGGAGGGTAAAGAATTAGGAGGTGTTTAAAGATGTGTCACCCATTTCACAAGTTTTATTGGAATGAGTTCTCTAAGAACCTGAAAGGCCAGTCTGACGAACTGACCTGAAAGTAGTGATTTAAACTCTCCTCCAGACAGCTGATGCGTTTCAGCCTGATGACAGTCTGCTCTCTAATCAAACTAAGGAAGCTCTCCACATTTTCAGTGATTGGGAATCATAGAAAATTTAGACATGGGAATATTTCTAATTATCTTTGATACATGTACATTTTTTAAAAGAAATCTCTAGACAGAAATACAAACACACACACACACACACACACACATACACACACACACACACACCAGAGAGAATAAAGTGGCACATGTGTTCCTGGAGGGCTACAGCTCTTACAAATGTCTGACCTTGTTTGCAGGGTTCAGGACAGCATTAGTAGATTTCCCTATCTGAAATTAACACCATCCATCTACATACTGGCAAGTGTCTGGAGAGGCAGAGTCCAAGGAATCAGCTTGTAGGCTACATCGTAATTGAATGCCCATGTTCCCTGGGTCTTGGGAGCAAGACATTTTCATATGTGCTCATCAAGTGGATTCTGGGTCTATAAGGAATATTATTTTGTAATTTGCCAAGGAATGTATTGGAATTACAGAAAATATATTTATCCAGAGAAAAATGCCTGGATTCACTTGTGAAGACTGCAGTGTTATCACACAGGTACAGGTTTATACCCCAAAGTCTGAGGGTATCCAAAATGAATCATAGTGGGTACAGATAGTTTTGTACTATTTTACCTCCCTTTTGTCTTATTTCAAAATTCTAAGGCATAGTTTGTTTGTCCATCTCTCTTTCCATATGTGTGTATAATTGTGTCTTATGTGTTTTTTGTGGGTCAGAAATGACACACTCACTCTTTAAATGGTGACTTTTCTGATCCTTTTGTTAAATTCTTTTTTTTTAAACTGAAGGATAATTGCTTTACAGAATTTTGTGGTTTTCTCCAAAAACTGACCCCCTTCCTAGCTCTCGGATTTCATCTGTCACTACTCCACATTTTGAACCCTCTACTATACATAGCATTTTATGTAGTTCTCTCAAAATACCCAATCACTATATACCTATGTTCCTCTATACTTGGTGTTCTCTCCACCTGGAATACTGCATACTTCCTGTATGAATAATAAGATCATACAATGAATCTAGTTTGACAAAGACACTTAGAAGGATTCCTAGCCATTACTGTAGGAGGCAGAAGGAAAAAAAGGCAGAAAGTCATTCTCCTGTGTTATGGAAGAAATTTGTGCTATACCACTCTCCTCTGTGTAAGTTCTTTAGTTTCTTTGAGTTTTAATCTCCAACATTTAAAAATGAGGATAATAATATGTCATATTAGTGCTGTAAGGATAAAAAAAAAAGATCATATGAAATGTTATAGGCAAGGTAAATACTATTTTGGGGGTTCATTTCGGACCATCAATTATATGACTTTATGGTTTTCTCCCATGGAAAAGAAATGCAAAAAAGCAAAATGGCTGTCTGGGGAGGCCTTACAAATAGCTGTGAAAAGAAGATAAGTGAAAAGCAAAGGAGAAAAGGAAAGATATAAACATATGAATGCAGAGTTCCAAAGAATAGCAAGAAGAGATAAGAAAGCCTTCTTCAGCAATCAATGCAAAGAAATAGAGGAAAACAATAGAATGGGAAAGACTAGGGATCTCTTCAAGAAAATCAGAGATACCAAAGGAATATTTCATGCAAAATGGGCTCGATAAAGGACAGAAATGGTATGGTCCTAACAGAAGCAGAAGATATTAAGAAGAGGTGGCAAGAAATCACAGAAGAACTGTACAAAAAACATCTTCATGACCCAGATAATCATGATGGTGTGATCACTCACTTAGAGCCAGACATCCTGGAATGTGAAGTCAAGTGGGCCTTAGAAAGCATCACTATGAACAAAGCTAGTGGAGGTAATGGAATTCCAGTTGAGCTATTCCAAATCCTGAAAGATGATGCTGTGAAAGTGCTGCACTCAATACGCCAGCAAATTTGGAAAACCCAGCAGTGGCCACAGGACTGGAAAAGGTCAGTTTTCATACCAATCCCAAAGAAAGGCAATGCCAAAGAATGCTCAAACTACCGCACAATTGCACTCATCTCACATGCTAGTAAAGTAATGCTCAAAATTCTCCAAGCCAGGCTTCAGCAATACGTGAACTGTGAACTTCCTGAGGTTCAAGCTGGTTTTAGAAAAGGCAGAAGAAGCAGAGATCAAATTGCCAACATTCGCTAGATCATGGAAAAAGCAAGAGAGTTCCAGAAAAGCATCTACTTCTGCTTTATTGACTATGCCAAAGCCTTTGACTGTGTGGATCACAATAAACTGTGGAAAATTCTTCAAGAGATGGGAATACCAGAACACCTGATCTGCCTCTTGAGAAATGTGTATGCAGGTCAGGAAGCAACAGTTAGAACTGGACATGGAACAACAGACTGGTTCCAAATAGGAAAAGGAGTTCGTCAAAGCTATATATTGTCACCCTGTTTATTTAACTTATATGCAGAGTACATCATGAGAAACGCTGGACTGGAAGAAACACAAGCTGGAATCAAGATTGCCGGGAGAAATATCAATCACCTCAGATATGCAGATGACACCACCCTTATGGCAGAAAGTGAAGAGGAACTAAAAAGCCTCTTGATGAAGGTGAAAGAGGAGAGTGAAAAAGTTGGCTTAAAGCTCAACATTCAGAAAACGAAGATCATGGCATCCGGTCCCACCACTTCATGGGAAATAGATGGGGAAACAGTGGAAACAGTGGCTGACTTTATTTTTCTGGACTCCAAAATCACTGCAGATGGTGACTGCAGCCATGAAATTAAAAGACGCTTACTCCTTGGAAGGAAAGTTATGACCAACCTAGATAGCATATTCAAAAGCAGAGACATTACTTTGCCAACAAAGGTCCGTCTTGTCAAGGCTATGGTTTTTCCTGTGGTCATGTATGGATGTGAGAGTTGGACTGTGAAGAAGGCTGAGAGCCAAAGAATTGATGCTTTTGAACTGTGGTGTTGGAGAAGACTCTCGAGAGTCCCTTGGACTGCAAGGAGATCCAACCAGTCCATTCTGAAGGAGATCAGCCCTGGGATTTCTTTGGAAGGAATGATGCTAAAGCTGAAACTCCAGTACTTTGGCCACCTCATGCGAAGAATTGACTCATTGGAAAAGACTCTGATGCTGGGAGGGATTGGGGGCAGGAGATGAAGGGTACGACAGAGGATGAGATGGCTGGATGGCATCACTGACTCGATGGACGTGAGTTTGAGTGAACTCCAGGAGTTGGTGATGGACAGGGAGGCCTGGCATGCTGTGATTCATGGGGTCACAAAGAGTCGGATACGACTGAATGACTGATCTGAATCTGAATGGTTTTCTCTCAGTTCTGTTAATGTCATTTTTCCTTTTAGGACTGGCCAAGAACTGTCACTAGGAGAAATCTATATTCTATATATTTATTCTTTGTCTTTATCATCAGGAGATTCACCTAGACCAAGATTATTCATTATTTTAAAAAAAATCATCAATTTTGCTTAAGAGCTTTAGCTGACATTCAAGATAAATGTGGAGTTATTTTGAGAATTTAGGGATCTTACTCCAACTGTAATTCTTAGAAATTACATTCTTAGTAATTCTTAGAAACCCTCTGGTCAAGTCCTTTTTTTAATCTTTCTCCTTCCAGTACCACAAGATCCCTTCTCCTTCCTTTTCAATGGGTGTCTAGTATGTCTTCTTTATTCTTTTTTCTCTAGCTTAATTTCTTCTATGTAGTCTGTGAATTCTGCTCTACCATGACTTCAGTTATTCTGTCTCTCTACTTGATGTAATTTTATAGATCTTGTTCCTAAAAATAAGAGTTTATCTTTATCCGTTAGTTAAAATTCTTGTGAGCTGGATAAAGCTACTCAGGTCAAGAGTTCAGGTTAACTGGAACAACATGGCTCCTTATGGACACCCTACACCCCAAGAGCTGTGCCACAGATGACTTGGGTCTGAAGGCAAAAATAAACATGTCTATTGAGCAATATCTTTTTTGATTCATTTCCTAGAGTAATGGAAATAAAAACTAAAATAAACAAATGAGACTTAATTAAACTCAAAAGCTTTTGCACTGCAAAGGAAACCATAAACAAAATGAAAGATAATCCACACAATGGAAGAAAATATTTTCAAATGATGCTACCAACAAAGGATTAATCTCCAAAATTTGCAAACAGCTCATGTGACTAAAAAACAAAAACAAAAACCCAATCAAATAGTAGGTGGAAGGCCTAAATAGACATTTCTCCAAAGAAGATCTACATGAAAACACAGTCAACATCACTAATTATTAGAGAAATGCAAATCAAAAGCATAAATCAAATGCAAATCATAAGATGTCACCTCACACAGTCAGAATGGCCATTGTCAAAAAGACTACAGATAATAAACACTGGAGAGGGTTTGGAGAAAAGAGAACTTTCCTACACTGCTTGTGGGAATATAAATTGGTACAGCCACTGTGGAGAACAGCATGGAAGTTCATTAAAGTACTGAAAATAGAGCTATTATATGATCCAGCAATCCCACTCATGGGCATCTGGAGAAAAACATGGTTTGAAAGGATACATGCACCTTTATGTTAATTGTGCCACTGTTTACAATAGCCAAGACATGCTGCTACTGCTGCTGCTAAGTCGCTTCAGTCCTGTCTGACTCTGTGTGACCCCATAGACGGTGGCCCACCAGGCTCCCCCGTCCCTGGGATTCTCCAGGCAAAAACACTGGAGTGGGGTGCCATTGCCTTCTCCAAGCCAAGACATGGGAACAATCTAAATATTCACTGATGGATGAATAGGTAAAGAAGATATGGTGTGCATGTGTGTGTTTGTGTGTGTGTGTGTGTGTGTGTGAGAGAGAGAGAGAGAGAGAGAGAGAGAGATGGAATATTACTCAGCTGTTAATAAGAATGAAATAATGGCATTTGCAACAACATGGATGCATCTTCAGATTACCATACTAAGTGAAGTAAGTCATACAGAGAAAGACAAATATCATATGATATCGCTTACATGCAGAATCTTAAAAATGATACAAATAAATTTATTTACAAAAATGAAACAGAATCATAGACTAAGAGAACAAATTTATGGTTCCTGGGGGGAATGGTGGGGCAGGGGGAATATATAGGGAGTTTGGGGTTGACATGTACATGCTGCTATATTTAAAATAGAGAATTAACAAGGACTTTCTGTATAGCACAGGGAACTCTATTTAATACTCTGCAGTAACCTAAATGGGAAAGAATTTTAAAAACAGTCAGTTAAGTCACTCAGTCGAGTCCTACTCTTTGCTACCCTATGGACTGCAGCACGACAGGTCTCCCTGTCCATCACCAATGCCCAGCATTTACTCAAACTCATGTCCATTGAGTCAGTGATGCCATCCAACCATCTCATCCTCTGTCATCCCCTTCTCCTTTTGCCTTCAATCTTTACCAGCATCAGGGTCTTTTCATACTGAGTCAACTCTTCACATCAGGTGGCCAAAGTATTGGAGTTTCAGCTTGAACATCAGTCCTTCCAATGAATATTCAGGGCTGATTTCCTTTAGGATGGACTGGTTGGATCTCCTTGCAGTCCAAGGGACTCTCAAGAGTCTTCTCCAACACCACAGTTCAAAAGCATCAATTCTTTGGTGCTCGGCTTTCTTTATAGTCCTATTCCCACATCCATACATGACTACTGGAAAAACCATAGGCTTGACTAGATGGGCCTTTGTTGACAAAGTAATGTCTCTGCTTTTTAGTATGTTGTCTAGGTTGGTCATAACTTTTCTCCCAAGGAATAAGCATCTTTTAATTTCATGGCTGCAGTCACCTTCTGCAGTGATTTTGGAGCCCCCCAAAATAAAGTCAGCCACTGTTTGCACTGTTTCCCCATCTATTTGCAATGAAGTGATGGTACCATATGCCATGATCTTAATTTTATGAATGTTGAGCTTTAAGCCAACTTTTTCTCTCTCCTTTTTCACTTTCATCAAGAGGTTCTTTAGTTCTTCATCGCTTTCTGCCATAAGGGTGGTGTCCCCTGCAAATCTGAGATTATTGATATTCCTTCTGGCAATCTTGATTCCAGAATAGATACATGTATTTGTATAATTGAATCACTCTGCTATACATCTGAAACCAATACAATATTGTTAATCAAGTACATATAGTTGATTGTTAATCATCTATATAATAAAGGGTTTACTTTCAAATCCTACTAGGATTTGAGACTACCTGAAGTCTGACAATCTTCTAGGATCTATCAGAGGATCCTGGTTGTACAAGGAAAAAAGTAGGGAGAAGATTCAAGGACTGACCTCAGCTTTAGGATTTCAGGAATTTTTTCTTGCTTGGTTTCCATTCTGCATTCTGGAAAGCTTCTTTTTGTTTAGATATTTTATAATTAATCTCCTTTAGATTATTTGGGTTTGCTGAAGCTCGGTGTCACAGGAAGGAGAATGAGAAAATAGAGCAAGTGTATTTTTTCAGTTTCTCTCCCAGATCTGCCTTATGACCTTCGAATAAAAGTGGAAACTGGAAACTGAAAGCAACAAAACATTCATACCTACCTGGCTATAGAGGACACTGTGGTTGTCTCCCCAACATCTCTGTCACCCTTTCCTCGTGGTATCCCCACGAAATGCAGATAGATTGATCCATTCCAACATCTGGGTGGGTGAGTTCAGATTTGATTAACCACAAGGCCATAGTTACTGCTTACAGAGGTCTATTTCTTAGTCTGTCAATCTTAGCATTCCTCTAGCCACAGGGGATGTGTAAGAATGAGTATTACATAAAACTTGGTTAATAGGACATAAATGTGACACTTTATTTTTAAAAAGAGTGCTTTTCTGACAAACTTACTACCAAGTAGGATTATTCTTTCATTAGACAAGGACACATGTAAATCAGATTACAACTGGCCATATTGTTATTATGAAAAAGCCGGACTTTATAAAAAGCAGTTATTATGGAAATCAGCTAAGAGAAATCAAAAGGAAATGGGTCTTGACAGCATCACTGAACACTCAGGTGAAACAAATTTGAAGTTCTTCTTTGTATTTTTTAGCTATGTGAGCCAATATAGTATATGTGCTATTTAAGCCATTTGCAGTAATTTTTTTCTTGCTTCCAAAAACATCCTAACAGATACCTTTGATTCAAATTAAACAAAACAAACAAACAAAAAAACACTTGTTGGCCTACATAACTGAGATTTTCCAAGGTATTGTATCTTCAGACATGACTGGATACAGCAACAGTTCCTGGATACAGGAACTGTTTTGTCTCTCTTGAGTCTCTCTTCTACTTAGTTGGACTTATTTTCTGGTTTCATTCAGCAGCCCTCAGATAGTCTAAGGTCTGCTTCTGAAGCAAGGGGTGGAGTGAACAACCCTAGCAGAATACAGTAAAAGTAAAATGAAGGGTAATTTTCTATTGGCAAATTGCATAAAGTGATTGGAAGAATGGATGAATTCTGGGCAGGAGTAAAAATAGATATCTACTAAATAAGGGCAGATGGTGACTGCAGCCATGAAATTAAAAGACTCTTACTCCTTGGAAGAAAAGTTATGACCAACCTAGATAGCATATTGAAAAGCAGAGACATTATTTTGCCAACAAAGGTCCGTTTAGTCAAGGCTATGGTTTTTCCAGTGGTCATGCATGGATGTGAGAGTTGGACTGTTGGAAATGTTACTTAAATTCTTTTAACCTTGATTTTCAAATACTGAAGTTAGCATAAGCAATCTTTAAGGTTTACTTTAACTTTATTTTAATGTGATAGCAGCATACTGAATATACTGTAGCATACTGTTGTTGTTCAGTTGATTAGTCATGTCCAACCCTTTGCAACCCTGTGGACTACAGCATGCCAGGCTTCCCTGTCCATCACTATCTCCCAGAGCTTGCTCAAACTCATGTCCATCGAGTTGGTGATGCCATCCAACTATCTTGTCCTGTCATCCCCTTCTCCTCCTGCCTTCAATCTTTCCCAGCATCAGGGGCTTTTCTAATTAGTAGGCTCTTTACATCAGGTGGCCAAAGTATTGGAGCTTCAGCTTCAGCATCCGTCCTTCCAATGAATATTCAGGACTGATTTCCTTTAGGATTGAGTGGTTTCATCTCCATGCAGTCCATGGAACTCTCAAGAGTCTTTTCTAACACCACAGTTCAAAAGCATCAATTCTTCGGTGCTCAGCTTTCTTCACAGTCCAACTCTCACATCCATACATGACTACTGGAAAAACCATAGGTTTGACTAGATGGGCCTTTGTTGGCAAAGTAATGTCTCTGCTTTTTACTATGCTGTCTAGGTTGGTCATACCTTTTATTCCAAGGAGCAAGCGTCTTTTAACTTCATGGCCACAGTCACCATCTACAGTGATTTTGGATCTCAAGAAAATAAAGTCTGTAATTGTTTCCATTGTTTCCCCATCTATCTGACATAAAGTGATGGGACCAGATTCCACCATCTTCATTTTTTGCATGTTGAGTTCTACTGTTGAGCTTTTGAATGTTGAGTACTATAGTATAATGTAGTATAGTATATTTAGTATACTATCCCATCAGAAGAAAATCAAAGTAAACCCTAAAGATTATTTATGCTAATCACAACATTGGAAAATCAAGGTTAAAAGAATTTAAATGACTTTTCCAAGGTCACCTCCAGTGAATTATAGGCCAACTGGGACTAGAGCCAAGGACTTATTAGTCAAGCAATTTGCCTGTAAAAAGTGGAAGAAGGTGACATATCAGTGAGAAAGAATAATTAAGTGTCTTAGTTAGGTTTCTTACACAGTATAACTCTGGGACTATCACCCTCGCTGAGAGGATGATAACATTTTGCTCCTTGCTTCATTTTAAGGGGAGAAAATAGGTGTTCCAATTTAGCAAAAAAGTT
Organism: Bos indicus; assembly: GCF_029378745.1. Taxonomy (NCBI): domain Eukaryota; kingdom Metazoa; phylum Chordata; class Mammalia; order Artiodactyla; family Bovidae; genus Bos; species Bos indicus. The sequence continues at coordinate 57,471,118 of NC_091761.1, read as the reverse complement.
TTAATCTTGGGAGAAAAAAATATCTTCAAATACACCACAGCATACCTCTGTGAAGGTTATTTCTTTATTTCTTGGCATGTTGGCATCTTAATTATTTTAACTGTTAAAGCCACATATGGATTTCTTCTACTGCCGGATAATCATCAGAAATGAAAAAAGTTGCTTTGATCCTGCAAGAACATTTTAATCACAGGATGAATTAAATACAAGTCAGCAATTTATATCTGACTTGTAGAGCATCTGAAACCCTGAATCTCATCTAAAAAGGCAAAAAGAAGAAGAGAAATTAGTATATATACTATTATTTTTTCAGGGTAACTAGTCACTTTTCACTGTACTTCTTTCAGTGAATGTGTAAATAATTCTTTAATAATAAGAGGCAAAAGAAAGAAGTAAAAAGGGTTGCATAATGGCTACAGATTTGACAGATCAAATTCAAAAAGTAATAGGACAAAAAGTGAAATATTTCTCAAAGTTCAAGGGTTTCAGTTCAAGGGCCAATCAAGCCATAAGTGTTGTCCTTTGGCTTCTAGAGCCACTGCATAGTTTTTTCATCTGCCACTGTCAAAAAGAATTTTAAATATTTTGCAGGCTACTCACAGCTTAGAGTCCCAAAGAAATTTTAAAGGTATCATAAAGGTTGTGATAATACTTATTTTTCTTCTTACAGAGTGGGTCAGAGGTTCTATTAAAAAGCCTCTTTAATATGAAATCAATGTAAGAAATTCTCAGATAGGAACTCTATGTAGAACAGACAATTTCTAACATAATGACACCAGATGTTGTCCCAACAGAGGGGTCAAATAGCTACAGTGTGTGACCTCAGTTGTAGTAATTTTATGTCACTAATTTTCCATTAGTAGAGCTATGCAGGGAGTTTTGTTGCAAGCAGAGAGAAAACATAACTTCAAGTCACTGGTCTTATATATTGCTATTCATGTAGACAAAAAAAATGAGGCACGAGTTTAAATGGAGGGAGACACAGAGGTAAATTGCAGGTAGACCATTTACTGTAAACAGAAGTGTTTTATTCATATATTCTTTCATTCATCATATTTCTGAATATTTCCTATGAACCAAATTCAGCATTACTCATTAGATTCTTTCAGAAGTGTTAATGAGGGACATTAAGTACATTCACTGGAAGAACTGATTAGAGAAGTGTAAGAAAACACTTAGCTGTGTGTATATGTGCATACCTGTGTACATGGAATTTGACACAATAGTTTTTAACTTTTTATTTTAAAATAATTTAAGATTTGTAACATGTCATATAAAAAGTCACCTCAGTTGTGTCTGACTCTTTGTGATCCTATAAACTGTAGCCCTCCAGGCTCCTCTGTTCTGGGGCTCTCCAGGAAGGAATACTGGAGTGGGTTTCCATGCCCTTATCTAGGGAATCTTCCATGACCAGGGATCGAACCTATATCTCTTAGGTCTCCTGCATTGGCAGGTCAGTTTTTTACTACTGGTGCCACCTGGGAAGCCCATATAAAGAGTACAGATAATTATTTCTAAGAATCTATATCAAGGAAATAATCAGACACATGTGTACAGGTTTATCAATGAGGATGTTCATTATAGTGCTACTTAATGAGCATAACTGAAAATAATTTAAGTGAATATCAATTGAGAACCAGTTAAATACATTAATATATATTCACATTATTAAATATTTATAGCCATTGAATAATGCATACGAATTAAATATTTATTCACATAACTTCAATTTTATTATGTAATCTTATGAAAGAAAATGAAAGTGTTAGTTGCTCAGTCCTGTCTGACTTTTTGTGGCCCAATGGGCTGTAGCCCATCAGGCTCCTTTGTCCATGGAATTCTCTAGGCAAGAAAACTGGAGTGGGTAGCCACTCTTTCTATGGGATCTTCCTAACTGAGGGATAAAATCTGTCTCCTGCATTGCAGGTGAATTCTTTACCATTTGAGGCACCAGTAATCTTACAGATATGTATACAATTTGAAGGAAGTTTATACCCAAAGAGCTGTTACCTTTAGGTGGTGGTGACTACAGTTTTTTTCTGGATAGTATATTTTCAGGTAGTTGAACTTTCTCAGATTAAAAGCAGATTTGAGGAGTGAATATCAACTAACTGCTAAATCACAACTGTTGAATCATAATTCTCTGTTTCTGATGGTATTCTCTCAGTCACATTTAGCTTTACATGTTAGCAGAGAACATGATTGTGTAATGTGATATATTCGTGACATAGCAAAGGGCTCACTGCATAAAACTCCATCCAACTCCTTTTAAAAAAAGTTTTTTATTTTTTGGCCACAGCTCATGGCATGTTGGATCTTAGTTCCCCAACCAACTGGCATTGGACCAGTGCCCCTTACAGTGGACACACAGTCTTGACAACTGGACCACCAGGGAAGTCCCAAATCCATCTGATTTCTTGCTAATGCCTTGAATTCCACAGATGAACATTAGGTTTTAATGTTTAAATGCCACAAAGAAAAAAATAAATGACTGAAATTCACATTATATGTCAATAGTGTTAATACATTCCCTTAAGAGGGGGATTTTGAAGAAGGCAGAGGGAGGTAGTTGAAGCTGAACCTGCTTTAAAGAGGGGAAAAAAGACTCTGAGGGAAGTTGCTGGAGACGAAGATAGCCATCACTGATGTCTGATTTTACAGCTTTCCTGAGGGTTGACTTACATTTAGTCATGCAAAAGGATATGGTTTATGATATTTAAGTATCCCTTTTCAAATTACGAGATTTCATTTTGAATTATTTCTCCTGTCGATTAATGGTCTTTCCCATTATACTGGAAGTTCCCTGAGGGTGGAGGCTTTGTTTTCTATGCTATTACAATCCTAGCTCCCAGTGCCTTTGCAAATTAAAAATGTATCTAAAAATATTTGAGTCAACCTACAATTTCAGAAACAGAAAAGGCTTTGGAACCAGATAGATCTGGTTATTACAATGGCTCTGTCACTACCACTATGATCCTTTCTTCCTCCCTTCCTTTCTTCACTGCTTCCTTCCTTCCCTTCCTTCTACAAATATTTAATTAGCTAAACACCAACAATATGAAGACTTATGTTAAGTGCAAGCAAGTTAAAAACCTCATAACCTCTATGTTTTATCAATGACAAAATGAAGATAAAATAGTTCTCATTTCTAGATGGTTGAGAATATTCTGTGCAATGAGAAATTATGCATTTGAGACATCTTGCATCATTTTCGCAGTTTCCTAACTTAGTAAATGATAAATGGTAGCTATTAATAGCATTATAGTACTGTATAATAAAGTATTCCTTTTGCACTTATTCATGATTTATATTGCAGATATTTATTGAGTAATTAATCTTCCCTGCTGGCTCAGACGGTAAAGCATCTGCCTACGATGCAGGAGATCCGGGTTCAATCCCTGGGCCAGAAAGATCCCCCTGGAGAAGGAAACGGCAACCTACTCCAGTAGTCTTGCCTGGAAAATCCCATGGACAGAGGAACCTGGTAGGCAACAGTCCATGGAGTCACAGAGTTGGACACGACTGAGCGATTTCACTTATTTATTGAGTACTCATGGAGGTCCAGGGATTGTTCTATAGATTGTCAATACAAAAATGACTAAGACAGAGTCCTGAGCCTCTGGGATTTCACATCACAGTGAAAAACATACCACAAGGGCACAAAACCAAGTTACCTGATACATTTTTTGCCTGGCCAAGTTACATGACCCCTCCTCCCCATACTGTATTTTTCAAAAGTGAGATTAAAAAAAAAAAAAATCCTGAAAGCTAAATCAGTCTAAGTCACTCACAGAAGTTGCAGGCTTCTCTTGGGTAATTCTTTACTTGACTGACCTTAGTGTGACAGAATGAAGGTTATCTGAGTGGAAGCAAAGGATGCTGGCTTTTCTGTAGGACTTCAACTTTTTAAGGGAGCATCGTCCTAACTCATTCTCAGTTGACCCAATCAGTACTAGGCTTTGTGTATCAGTTTCTAGAATAGATGTGAGTGCTCTCCCATCAAGACTTTGAGGGAAGGAAGGGCCAGGGGCAAGAGACCTAGATTTCTGCAAAAGCAGTAGAAACAAAGGATAATCAGGGGACAGGAAGATGAACAAAATTTAGGAATAAAGTTGAGCTTTACACTGAACATTGAATCAGAATGCACTAGGTAGAATACCAGAAACTGTTCTGGGCATATACTAAAAAAAGCATTGCAATTTTCCTCCTTATTGTCTGTCACTTGTATAATACATGTGTGTGTGCTCAGTCGCTTCAGTCATGTCCAATTCTTTGCGACACTATGGACTGTAACCTCCCAGGCTCCTCTGTCCAAGGGATTTTCCAGGCATGAATACTAGCTGGAGTGGGTTGCCATTTCCTATTCCAGGGGATCTCCCCAAACCAGGGATTGAATGTACAACTCTGAGTCTCCTGCATTGGCAGGCGTGTTCTTTACCACTAGCATCACTCAGGAAGCCCTGCATAATAATACATGGATAGGTCTTTTTTGGCCTAACCTTAGAGCACTGAGGCAGACTCTTGATACCTGCAAATCTTGAGGTCTCTGGAATGAGAGAACAGAGAAAAGGACTGGAAAAGGCTGTCTCAAATCTCCTGATGGAAATTCATAGCAACAGCTTCTAGACAAGTCCTGCTATATGTAGACAATTCCTGCTGCCTGCAGTGGCAGACTTGTCAGTACCACACTAGTGTGAATGTAGCTGATTTCTCATGTGTGCCTGTGTGCTCAGTTACTGCTCAGTCATGTCCAACTCTTTGCAATCCCATGGCCTGTAGCCTGCTAGGCTTCTCTGTCCATGGAATTGTTCAGGTAAGAATACTAGAGTAGTTTGCCACTATCCAGGGGATATTCCTGACCCAGAGGATATCCCTGACCTAGGGATCGAACTCAACATCTCTGATATCTCCTGCATTGGCACGGGGCTCTTTACCACTGCACCACCTAGATTAACAATTCAGTCAAAGTGGGGGTGTTGAAGACCCTCCTTAATGCATGACTGGAGGGGAAAAATTAGGGAAATTTACTGATTATACAGAAACTTTCTTGTTGAATCTAAAAAGGGACTATTCGATCGCTGATGAAAAGTCCTTTTCATTGTCCTTCAAAGAAAATCTCGATCTTCAGAGGCAAATCTATGTGTGACTGTAAGTACAGGATTCCTGGATGAAATGTTCTCTTTTAAGCACAAATAGTTCAGAAGGTTGGAGCCAAAGAGAAGCAGCTATCTGCTTTCCCTGTTTCCTAGCTACAGCCCTGAAGTAAGCTCCCACCCAGCTGGAAATGAGTTTTGACTGCGGCAATTATATAGATGTCACTGTAAGCTGTTATCTTATCAGATCTTTTTCTTTTCTTTCAGAGTCCCAGCATCATCTTTCAGAGGGACTGGATTACTTAAGATAAAGAGAGAGCTTAGATACATTGCCACAACAAAAACAAAGATGTCTCAGACATTGGCTTTATAATGTTAGCCACAGATGGAAACTGCTTGAAAGGATACATGAAAATAAAAGCAAACCCAGCTCACTCATTGCTCAAGCAGTAATGATAGTCAGACTTTTCAAAGATCCTGGACACTGACTGATTTATCCATTACATAGCTTGCATCTTACTTGAGGAAATTCTTTAAATGCAAGGTCTATGCATGCTGCAATGTCCTTTTGTGTCTATTGGGAGAAATATCTAGAATCTTACCAACAAATCTGGATTCTGTGAAGCTTACTCAATGTTCGGAACAAAAATACACCAATCCAAGAGTGGAATCTCAATGAATGAGAGCAGACCTGCCACATTTTTGATGAAGACATGGTCTGGGAATGGACAGTAGCCTCTGAAAGGCCCCACAAAAGACCAAGCAGGAAAGAAAGGTAATTTACAATTTTGCACTTTTGTGAAAGGGAGGTGGCCTTAGCAAAGTGAAAATGGCATTTTAGCTTTCAGCTACATTTTCCATTAAAGAATGGGGGAAATTAAAAGGCAATACCAAAGAATGCTCAAATTACAACACAACTGCACTCATCTCACAAGCTAGTAAAGTAATGCTCAAAATTCTCCAAGCCAGGCTTTAGCAATATGTGAACCATGAACTTTCAGATGCTCAGGCTGGTTTTAGAAAAGGCAGAGGAACCAGAGATCAAATTGCCAACATCTGCTGGATCATCGGAAAAGGAAGAGAGTTCCAGAAAAGCATCTATTTCTGCTTTATTGACTATGCCAAAGCCTTTGACTGTGTGGATCACAATAAACTGTGGAAAATTCTGAAAGAGATGGGAATATCAGACCACCTGACCTGCCTCTTGAGAAACCTATATGCAGGTCAGGAAGCAACAGTTAGAACTGGACATGGAACAACAGACTTGTTCCATATTGGGAAAGGAGTACTTCAAGGCTGTATATTGTCACCCTGCTTATTTAACTTATATGCAGAGTACATCATGGGGAATGCTGCCCTGGATGAAGCACAAGCTGGAATTAAGATTGTGGGAAGAGATATCAATAACCTCAGATATGCAGATGATACCACCCTTATGGCAGAAAGCAAAGAGGAACTAAAGAGCCTCTTGATGAAGGTGAAAGAGGAGAGTGAAAAAGTTGGCTTAAAGCTCAACATTCAGAAAACGAAGATCATGTCACCCAGTTCCATCACTTCATGGCAAATAGATGGGGAAACAGTGCAAACAGTGGCTGACTTTATTTTTCTGGACTCCAAAATCACTGCAGATGGTGATTGCAGCCATGAAATTAAGACGCTTACTCCTTGGGAAGAAAGTTATGACCAATTAAAAAGCAGAGACATTACTTTGTCACCAAAGGTCCGTCTAGTCAAGGCTATGATTTTTCCAATAGTCATGTATGGATGTGAGAGCTGAACTATAAAGAAAGCTGAGTGCCAAAGAATTGATGCTTTTGAACTGTGGTGTTGGAGAAGTTTCTTGAGAGTCCCTTGTACTGCAAGGCGATCCAACCAGTCTATCCTAAAACATATCAGTCCTGGGTGTTCATTGGAAGGACTTATGTTGAAGCTGAAACTTGAATACTTTGGCCACCTGATGCAGAGAGCTGACTTATTTGAAAAGCCCCTGCTGCTGGCAAAGATTGAGGGCAGGAGAAGAAGGGGATGACAGAGGATGAGATGGTTGGGTGGCATCACCGATTCAATGGACATGAGTTTGGGTAAACTCCGGGAATTGGTGATGGTCAGGGAGGCCTGGTGTGCTGTGGTTTATGGGGTCTCAAAGAGTTGGACATGACTGAGTGACTGAACTGAACTGGTCTTAGAAAACTTTAATTCAGAAATTTATGGTTTGTCTAGATTGGAATTTTGCCCCTGATTGTTCATTTCCTCATCTGCAGGGGGATCATAATACCCTCTTCATTAATACCTGACTTGAAGTGCCTCCCTAGAGCAGGAGTATAGGTACTGCACATTAAGACTTTCTTTGGCTGATGCAAAGTAAGAAGTGCCACATCTCTATATCAGCACAGTGTTAAAAAGCAAGAGATTTCCAGAAGAAAATCTGCTTCTCCTTCACGGACTATGGTGAAGCCTTTGAGTATATGGATCATAATGCACTGTGGTAAATTCTTCAAGAGATGAGAGTACTAGACTACCTTACCTGCCTCCTGAGAAAGCTGTATGCATTTCAAGAAGCAATAGTTAGAACTGGACATGGAACAGACTGGTTCCAAATTGGGAAATGAGTACATCAAGGCTGTATATTGTCACCTTACTAATTTAACTTATATGCAGGGGCCTGGTGTGCTGCAGTCTATGGTGCTGTAAAGAGTCAGACACGACTGAGCAACTGAAATGAACTGACTGAAGGACATTTTTGATTGTTGTGACTGATGAGAGGAGGGATGCCACTGGCATCTAATGGGTAAAGTCCAGGGATGCTGCTAAACATCCTCCAATATATAGGACAGTCACCCTGCTTCAACCCCAACAAAGAATTATTTGATCCAGAATGTCTGCAGTGAAAAAGTTCTGGGGATTGATAGTGGTGATGGTTGTGCAATTATGTGAGTGTACTTAATGCCAATAAACTATATGCTTAAAAAAAAAAAAAACTTATATGCAGAGTACATCATGCAAAATGCAAGGCAGCATGAAGCACAAGCTGGAATCAAGGTTGCCAGGAGAAATGTCAATAATCTCAGATATGGAGATGAAACCACCCTTAGGGCAGAAAGCAAAGAACTAAAGAGCCTCTTGACGAAAGTGAAAGAGGAGAGTGAAAAAGTTGGCTTAAAACTCAACATTTAAACAATGAAGATCATGGCATCTCGTTGCATCACTTCATGGCAAATAAGATGGGGAAACAGTGACAGACTGTTTTTCTTGGGCTCCAATATCACTGCAGATAGTGACTGCTGCCATGAAATTAAGACACTTGCTCCTTGGAAGAAAAGCTATGACCAACCCAGACGGCATATTAAAAAGCAGAGACATTACTTTGCCGACAAAGGTCTATCTAGTCAAAACTATGGTTTTTCCAGTAGTCATGTATGGTTGGGAGAGTTGGACCATAAAGAAAGCTGAGCACCAAAGAACTGATGCTTTTGAACTATGGTGTTGGAGAAAACTGTTGAGGGTCCCTTGAACTGCAAGGAGACCAAGCCAGTCAATCCTAAAGGAAATCAGTCCTGAATATTCACTGGAAGGACTATGCTGAAGCTGAAGCCCCAATACTTTGGCCAACTGATGGGAAGAGTCAACTTATTGGAAAAGACCCTGATGCTGCGAAAAATTGAGGGCAGGAGGAGAAGGAGGCAATAGAGGATAAAATGGTTCGATGGTATCATTATCTCAGTGTACCTAAGTTTGAGCAAATTCTGGGAGATACTGAAGGACAGGAAAACCTGGCATGCTGCAGTCCATGGGGAGCTGGAAAGAGTCAGACATTACTGAGCAGCTGAACAACACTTAATAAATGGGATAAAATATCAAAGAGTTTTAAGTGATTTTTCCATACAGCTAGTATATGACAGAATCATTTTCAGATCAGTTTTTGCCTCAAATGTCAGTGTCGTTTCCACCATATCACAATGGGCTCTTCACTGACCTCAGAAAATTCTATGAAGGGTACGAAACACAGGTTAAGTCCTGTTTCTTGAAAGCCTAGCCTTGCCCACTGAGTCCATAATTGTCTCTCTTTCCTAAAAATCTACTTAAAGATTTTTTCATTATGGAATTCAAGCAAACATAGCATCATTACTTTCTTTTTCAAACTTCATATGTGCATGTTATCTGTCAGGAGAGTGTAAACTCCTCGGTTCTGTCTCATCTCAACAAAAATTTGAAGCGACGGACACTAAAGCCCTTGGTGCATCACAGCTCTTGGACAGATTGTGGTCTCGAACAGACTGTGTTATAGCTCTTAGATCAATGTTACAGCTCCATGTTACAGCTCAGTTTTATTTAGAAAATAGCAGGAAAATACATCCTTGAGCATGAGGGCATGCCAACCCAAAGATGTGAAGAGAAGAGAGAGACAGAGAGCAAGAAGAGAGAGAGAGAGAGAGGCCCCCAGCCCTTTGGCTCCCCTTTTTATGTTTTTTCCTCCCCCCTGGGCCTGCCCTATGTAAATTGGGCTAGCCAGGAGTGCTGTTTTTTCTACCTGAGGTCCTCACTCTGGTCCTTGGACTTTCCTTTGACCTTCCTTTGTTCTATTTTTGCGAGCTTTTCCCTTCCTTGTCTTTTAGCCATTGCCATTTGGGACTCCTGCTTCCTATTCTAACTACATAACATTCCCCATTCAAGAGATGGGAGGCCCAATTCTTCGGGAATAGGGAAGTCGAGGTCTTTCTGGCTACTTCCTGCTGAACTGGGACGGCAAGGGGTATTGGGCCTCTCCCTCTTGCTAGTCTCAGGCCTCAGAGTCCTTATAGTCCATCTAAGGGTGAGTGATATTTTCTGTGGTCGGCTGTAGTTTTATATATCCTTGTTGAACTCGTACTGCTTGTTATAGTTTGTTGACATGGTAGCAGAGACTTAGCCTCTATAGTCTCAAAATTGGAGACAACTGCATATCCAGCTCTTCTTTTTCCATCCAAGACAAAGCTACTTCCATGAGTGTACCAGATTTCCTCAGGATTGGTCAGAGGATCTCCCAACAATCCCTCGTGGGGTTTTGTCCAGTGGTTCAAGGTTTCTAGGCAAGAATGAAAGGGGAGAGAGCCCTCGGGGGTAGGCAGGAGGGTGACTGGGTTAAGAACCTCACAAGCGGATAGACTGAGGCCTGGATTTTCCATCAGCAGTACTTGATATCTGAGGATTCTTTGATCAGACATCCATAAGTGACCTCTTCCATTTAGGAGTTGTTTTACTTGGTGGCTAGTAAAAATAGTTAGCTTGCCCCCAAAGGAAAGTTTTAAAGTTTCTTCTATCAGTATTGCAACAGCTGCAAGACTTTGAAGGCAGGGTGACCAGCCTCAGGCAGTTGGGTCGAGCCTCTTGGATAAATAAGCTACAGGCTGGGGCTCAGATCCCAATCTTTGAGTTAAGACTCGTAAGGCTATTCCTTCTCTTTCATAAAGTTGGAATACTTTTTATGGCTCTGGAAACCTCAAGGCAGGTGCCTGAGTTAAGGCTTGTTTTAGTGTAGCCTCTGCCTTCTTTTGAGGAGTTCCTCACATCAGTGGGATTGAATCATCCCGTCCCTTTAAGCTTTCATATAAGGGCTGGGCAATTAGACCATAGTGGGTTATCCAGATTCTACATACCCAGTTAGCCCCAGGAAAGCTCGCAATTGTTTTTGAGTCATGGGGGAGGGCAACTGGAGGATTCCTTGTACCCAATCAGAGGACAGCCTCCTGGACCCATGTGCAATCTGAACTCCCAGGTAAGTGACCTTTGTTTCCACCATCTGTGCTTCAGCATGGAGACTTTATATTCCCTCTCTGCCAAAACGTTTAGAACCCGAATTTCATGTTATTGGGCATTTTTCTCGTCTGGAGAGCAGATTAGTAGGTCATCTACATATTTTAATAGTTTCCCATTAGGTCCCAGGTCCAGATCTAGGAGATCTCAGCTAAAGGTCTGTCCAAATAGGTGGGGGCTATCTCTGAACCCCTGAGGTAATACTGTCCAAGTCATCTGTTGGTGTTTTCTTCTTGGGGCCTCCCACTCAAAGGCAAAAAGATATTGGGGTTCTTTAGCCAGTGGTATGCAAAAAAATGCATCTTTGAGATCCAAGACTGTAAACCACTTGGCACTGGGTGGAATTTCTCCCAAGATTATATAGGGATTAGGTATTGTGGGATGGAGGGGGACTACAGATTCATTTATGATCCGGAGATCTTGAACCATTTGCCAGGTTCTGTCCTTTTACTTTACTGAGAGGACTGGGGTGTTATATGACAAATTGGTGGGGACCAATAGCCCACAAGCAAGGAATTTATTTATTAAGGGCTGTAGTCCCTCCTGAGCCTCTCTTTTGAGGGGATATTGTTTCCAGTTAGGAAACCAAGTGGGATCTCAGAGGACAATGATAACTGGTTCAGCTTGGTGGGCTCATCCAGGAGTGCCCTTGTCCCACACCTGGGGGTTAATTTTGTCCTCTCATAATTTTTGGTCCCTCTCTACTGGAGAAGATGTAATGGGTTCTTCAGTAGTAACCAGAAGCTGTAGGGCTCTAGGGGCTGAAAAGCTTTCCATCACAAGGGTGGTCCTCAGTTTAGTGAGAATATCTCTTCCCAATAAGGGAGTAGGACACTCAGGGACCACCAGAAACTGGAAAATATTTGTCCATCCAAGCATCAAAGAAGTGCTTGGGTGAATCTTTTAGAGTTGTTTTTCCTGTAGCACCCCAAATGGCACAGATTTGGGAGGAGAAGGCTCTGGAGTAGGAGATCAAGACAGAGTAGGTAGCCCCTGTGTCAACCAAGAAATTCTCGGACCTACCTGCCATATCCAGTTGCACCCTTGGCTCCAGCCCCATGATGGTTATCTGTGACAGGCGGGCTGGCTGGACCAGGCCGCTTCAGTCCTGTTCAACCATCGTGAGGGAAGGCTTGGCGCTTGACCTCAAGCCTCTTGGGTCCCGAGGCAGAGTGCTGCCCAATGTCCCAGTTGATGGCATTTGTAGCAAGCCATTTTAGGAGGCTTGTCATGGTTTGGACACTCTTTGGCCCAATACCCCACCTGTCTACAGATTAGGCATTTGCCTCGTGCCTTGTCCTTTAAGGACTTGGGGTTTGCCATAGGGCTTCCCTGGAGGGCAGCCACCATCTGGACATGACTTGTCTCTTTCCTTCTCTCCCTCTCCTGGGCCTGGCCTCCTTCTCCTGTTCTCTTTTATAAAAGGTATTGATGGCTATCTGGACCATCTCATCTAAAGAGGTAGCAGGGACCTGCTGTTGTAGCTGTTGTAACTTTATTCTGATATCTGATGCACATTGGGACAGGAATTTGTCCTTTAAAATCACTTGTCCCTCATAAGAGTGTAAGTCCAGATTGGTAAACTTTTGTAGGGCCTCTTTTAGCCTTCCCAGAAAAGCAATGGAGTTCTCACTGGGGTCCTGAATTATTGCTGAGACCCGGGCATAGCTGATTACTTTTTGCTGGGCTGCTTTCAGTCCTGCATTCACACAGATTAGAAAATGATCTAATTTTAAAGATGTGCTCAGGGTCATTATAATTCCAATTAGGATCTAAGGAGGGGACTGCAGTTTCCCCTACTGAGTATTTATCACTTGACATGTGAAGCCCTGTTCCATACCTTTGGGCTTCCTTTAAGACTCTAGTTTGCTCAGGGTCAGATAACTTTGACTAAATATGACCATGACGTCCTTCCACGTCAGGTCAAAGGCCAAGGTAATGTGTTGGAATGTATTTATATTTGCCTGGGTCATCTGTATAGCTTCCCAGGTCTTGTTTGATCTGTCTTAGTTCTAAGAGGGAGAAGGGCTTATGGACCTGGGCTGGTCTGAATTCTCCCCCAGTTTCAACTAAGGGACATACTTGAGTTGGCTTTTGTGGAGGCAGTGTTCCCAGATATGGGGGCATGTTTGGATACAAGGAAGGAACACCAGGCAACTTGGGAGCTGTAGGAGGCTCCAGTCTCTTCGGGGGTGTGAGAGGTAAGCCTTTGGGGCGGGGGGTGCGGTTTTTTCTCTTGGTTGCCTGTGCCTAACATCATTTGCCTAGTAGGCTCACTTTTAGGGCATACAACAATCCCATACTTAAGACAGAGTTCCTTCATATCTCTTAGAAGAAAATTTGGACATAGGGGATGTCTGTCCATTTCCCTTGTCTTTTGCAGAAAAATTATAGCTGCAGGATAGTATTGTAATTTAAACTCCCATCCTCAGGCCAGGATAATGAGAGAATACCCCCTAGAGGATACTGTGGCCATGCAGTGGCACAATAGAATTTTAAGTGACTTCTTAGAATTAGAGGATCAAACAGCTTCCAGTTACCAAGGATGCATCTCAAGGGCGTCTGTTGGGAAGTGGATTGGTTATTTCCTATCTGAAAGACAGTCATGAAAGGAAGGAAAATAAAAAGAAAAAACTAATAGGTCTCCTTCAGTTTCCATGGGTGACTTCCTTAGGGGTGAGTCTTAGGGGTGAAGCTTATCCTACCCAGTACTGTTGCAACCTGAGAGCCAGGCATCCCCTGGGTCAGGGTGCAGATCCCCAGGCAGGCTGAGACGTGACAGCCTCCTAGAGATCGAATCCCTGGGCAGGTTGAGGCGTGATGGCCTCCTAGGACCCCTGGACTGGCGGATCCCAGAGCAGGTTGAGGTGTGACAACCTTTCGAGGACCAGATCCCTAGGCAGGTCAAGGCAGGTTGACCTCCTGGGACCCCTGGACTGAAGTTGGGCATCTCCAAGATCTCCAGCGTGACCAGTGCTGAGTAGGATTAAGGGGTTGTAATTTTAACTCATTGCCAGTATGTTCACCACAGATGGGAATAGATAACCTGATGTAAGGCAATCCAAGCCTGTACCCTGAGACTGGGAAACAGTGAAACAGTCATAAGCCTTGTCCTTTTACTGCTCTAAGGGATTGTAAGTCACTGATTTCCTCCCCTAGTCCTCCATAAGAGCAGGTTAGGGTGTCTCCAGTGGTAAACATTTCATTGTCATAGACCCACTTTAGGTAATAACAGAAGTAATGACAAAGGAGTGGGTTATCTGGCCCTGTTAGAAGCATTAAGGTATTTTAATTAGACTGGTTGGAGCCACATTGCCCTCAAGGGGGCAGGGTCCTGATTGTAGGAGTTAGCAATTGGCTTAAGAACAAATTTTTTAAGAGGCAACAGACCAGATGTTCCATAGAAATGGAGTGGAGATTTGATCCTGAGGTATGTTTGTAACTTTAGCAGAAGGGTGGTAAGGGTTTGGGCCCAAACGGCCTGCAGGGCTAACTTCCAAAGTGGCAGACATTATCCCTGGAAGCCTAATTGTCTTTGAAGGGATGCCAACCAATGGACTTCTAGTAGGTATTTTGTGCCTGTCACCCACCTTAGCAGGTTCACTGAAAGATGCTGATGTTGCACATGTTGTAGGAAATATGGAAGATGAAGGCCTGAATATCTAGAAAGAGTGGATATTATACAGTATTTCCCTCCCAAGGGCCAGCTATTTTCTGGTTGTCCTACCAGAAGACTGTAGAGGCAACATTGTGGAACTGGACGGGGCAAAGGAAAAAAGCACGAAACAGGAGGGAAGGGAGCAGGGCACAACCTTTGAAAGAATGACATAGCACAAGGACATAACATAAACCAATTAAAATCAATTGGGTCCAAGATGACAAGTCAAATTCAATTAAACCTTAATCCCCAATCTGTAAGCTAAATGACACATCCAGAGGTGGCAGGATACCTCCCAGGTTGGGATGATCCTCCCACTCATTAGTGTGTGAATTCACTCGCAAAACCTAGCCAGGTGGCATTCCACCACCTAATTTGCCCTCTGCAATAGCCCACACCCTGCAGAGTGTGCTTCTCTCTGAATCCTAACAAAACCACCTCTTACTTATCGCTGTGTCTCTCACTGGATTTTTGCAATGAGACATCAGAGCTTGAGCTTCATTAGGTCCTGAAGCCAGAAAATATGCTAAATACCTGACCTGTGCTCACAGTTTTCATTGGCCTGATCCTTGGCACAAAGATTAAGGACAGAAGAACCCCCACCCACTTGGGTAACAGCTACTGGGGCTCAGTGCCTTTGGGACACATCGAGGAATAGCCTCTCCAGAGTCCCTCAATAACTGCCACTCGCCTGTTTGTGGTGTGTGTGTGTTGGCGGGGGGGGGGGGGGGGGGGGGGGGGTGGCGGGGAGTCAGGGGCGGGGGTTGAGGACACAAGAAACGAGAGATTGTAAAGGAATCAAGATTTTGTTAGGCCTATGTCCCTCCAGCCATAGGAGAGAGGACCCTCCTACCTTAACCGGAGGTCTTCTGGAATCTGAGACAGCTGCGTGAGCTTTCTGCTGAGTTCGTTTTTCACTGTCCTGGTTTTCAGCATGATGGGCCTCTTGTCATTTCCTTTGTGCTGGGTTTTCTTTGTGGTCCGCTTCTACCGAGGGAGCTTTTGCTGGGTTGGGCTCCTGCTGTGCTTGGCCTCTTTCTTGTGGGGACTGCGCAGAGACTGTTTCAGCCAGGTTAAACCTAAGTCACGGTACCATACATGTCAGGCGAGTGTAATCTCCTCGGTTCTGTCTTGTCTCAACAAAAATTTGAAGCGACAGACATTAAAGCCCTCAGAGTGTCACAGCTCTTGGACAGACCGTGTTATAGCTCTCAGGTCTCAAATAGACCATGTTATAGCTCTTAGCCAGATTAGTGTTACAGCTCCACGTTACAGCTCAGTTTTATTTAGAAAATAGCAGGAAAATACACCCTCCAGCCATGAGGCCATGCTGACCCAAAGACACAAAGAGAAAGAGAGAGAGAGAGAGAGAGCACTAATGCTCGTGTACAGGAGAGGAGAGAGAGAGAGAGAGGCCCCCAGCCCTTTGGCTCCTCTTTTTATATGCTGCTTCCTCACCACTACCACCCCTCCCCCGACCCCGCCCCCGGGCATGCCCTAGGTAAACTGGGCTGGCCAGGAGTGCTGTTTGTTCTACTTTAGGTCCGCACGCCAGTCCTCGGACCTTCCTTTGACCTTCCTTTGTTCTATTTTCACGGACTTTTCCCTTCCTTGTCTTAGCCACCGCCATTTTGGACTCCTGTTTCCTATTCTAACTACCTAACATTATCCTTGCTTAACTCGATTTTATCCGTTAGAATAAAGTAAGTATGTACTTGTGTTCATTCCCATCTGGATAAATGAATCACTTCCCTTTTCAGGAAAATTACTTTGTGGAGGGGGAGACATTGGACAGAAAGGCTCAACATCATTGATACTTGCTTATATCCAATTAACATGAAAAGAGGACACAGAAACCACACACACACACACAAAAAATGACACATCTTGTAAGAGGTAGAGACTGTGTTCTAAGATTTTAGCTTATGTCTTTAAATGCCGAGTTTAAGATGTTTCTCACTGTGCTACATGGCCCATATGGCTGGTTTCAATAACGTGATTTTTATTTTTAAAGCAGAAAAGTTCTCTGATTTGTCTTCGCTCCCTAAATTGCCCAACAGAAGTATGTATTGAAAGGAAAACTTCCAGATTTGCTATACATCACTTGTGAGAAATTGTTCAAGAAATAATTCCTCAACTCATTCAGTCTCATTACTTTTCTCCTTTGAGGGATGGAAAAATGGATCTTTCTAGCAAAAATCAAATTTGTGCATGACAGCCAGTTGAGCTCAGAGGTCAAAGGATGAATTTGGGTTGCTTCAGTGCATTCCCATCCGTTCAATCTTTTGTCATGCTTGCACAGCAGGCAGGATTTGAAAGAGAATCTGCCCTTGTCTAAAGAACTCTTTTTTTTTTTTCTTCTTCTTCTTTTTTTAATGGCTGAAAATAATCAGACCTACACTTGAAAACAGCTAGTCAGTACCAGTTCCAATGCTAAAGTAAACCTCTGCCAATACTTGGGCTTGTGCCATGGCCCAGAACAGATCTTAGTGGAGTTTTATGTCTGTACTTATGTATGTGGCAAGAGAGTTGGAGGGGCAGGAGAGAATTTTTCAAGGAAGGGTCTCAGAAAATTGGGTCTTTCCACAAATGCATGAAAGGGAGCACAGACATAAGCCCAAAGCTAATATCACCACACGCCAATATCCCCGTCAAGCTCTAAGTCCCCAGTGACTTTACCAGTGCAATTTCAATTTTAGCTCCCAAGCTGCTGTTCTTACTAGGATTTGGTAAAAGGATTTGGTAAAAGTAAAGGACAAAGGTCAAAAATAGGAATAAAAATTAGAAATAAAAATCAAAAGCAGAAATCTCTTGTCTCCTGTTCTTACTTCACTTTTAAAACATTCTGTTTCTACATACCTGATGCATTTCCCTTTAGGAGGAACCTGCTTTGAGCATTTAGAAGAGGTGTGCATGCATGTGTGCTAAGTTGCTTCAGCCATGCCTGACTCTTTGCAGCCCTATGGATGTGTAGGCCTCCAGGCTCCTCTGTTACTGAGTCCAAACTCGCTCTGCTCACTTCACGGTAGGCCAATGAATCCAAGAGACGAGGTGTTGAGGCAAGGAAGAGACTTTAGTCGGGGAACAGGCAGACCAAGAAGACGGCAGGGTAGTGCCTCAAAATAACCATCTTGTTGGGGTCTGGATGCCAGGTTCTTTAACAGATCAGAGAGAAAGAGGCAATGAGGAACTAAAGTCAAAAGGCAGACTAGAGAGGGAGAAGCACTGGAGAAGTAAAGTGAAAGCGTCTTCAGTCTTGCAAAACATCTCCAAGGGAATGTCCAGCCTTCAGAAGGGGTGTGTTAAACTCTGCTATTCATAGGTGAGCAGGGAAAAAGTATCTCTGTGAGCTGAACAAAGGCACTTGAGTTTACAGTCAAGCAGAGAGGCAGGGTCCTCCGGGCAAGCCATTGAGTATGATTATAATAATAAAAGCAAGTCAAAGAAACAGTTTACAACATGGAGTCAGAATCGACTTCCACCCTGCAACATGTCCATGGGATTCTCCAGGGAAAAATACTGGAATGGGTTACCATGCCCTTCTTCAGGGCATCTTCCCAACCCAGGGATTGAACCTTATTCTCTTACGTCTCCTGCATTGGCATGTGAGTTCTTTACCACTAGCGCCTTCAGAAGAGATGAGGTTGCCAAAGTCCTTGGAACTATTTTCCAAGTCCCAGACTTCAAAGTCAGAGCAACACTTTCTACTTAAAAAAAAAAAAAAAAATGTCTTTATTTGGCTGTGCTGGGTCTTAGTTGAGGCATGCAGAATCTAGCTCCCCAACCAGGGACTGAACTTAAGGGCCCTGCATTGGGAATGCAGAGTCTTAGCCACTGAACCACCAGGGAAGTCCCAATGTCAGAGCAATGCTATCTGTCAAGGCTGTGAAGTCCTGATGCTTTGTTAGCCTAGGTAGGGTCTCATCATATTGAAGCACACATACTTTTCTGATTTATTAAATATTGATGACGTCTAAATTTAAATAATTAAGAGATGGGGTCAGATTTAGGTTTTGAGATTGTGATTTTCCATTTCTGTGTGAGTTATACCCCTTGTGTCTCACTTTAGGTCAGCTGGATTCCTGCCCTAAGAGTTCTTAGCAGCCACGTCATTTGAAACAGTTCTTTGCTTAGCAAACCAGTCTTCAGAAGACTTCATGTAAGTTTGTGTGTCTGCTTGTGGCTTCCTTCACAAGGCTTAGGGCCTGGCCTCTCCACTGAAAGTTGTGTCATCTGCCCAGGGCTAGAGTCACTGAAACACCCCTTCTCCCCCAGCCTTCTCTGCAGCAGGACTACAAGTCTTAGTCCCCTTAACACTGGTGAGTGAGACAAGTAAAAATGAATTTTTACCGGAAGAATTTTAGTCCACTATCTGCTGCCAATGAGGGGAGAACATTTTAAATACTAGTGGATTAGAAAAACAATTAAAGATCTTAAAACAGGACATGGTGAGGGAGAAAGCAGGGAATCATTCTTTTTTCAACAGTCACGAATGCTTGAAGAGCATTGAGAATATTCTTTAAAGATTACATTAAGGGAAACCTAAAGAAAATTTATCTGTATATTGAGATGCTCTTTTTTAAAGAGAAAAGCTGAAACACTTTTTTATCCTGTGAAGTGCAATTAGAACTGCAAATGTTTAATTTAGGGAACAGTCTTACTTTGATGAGTGTGTATGCATGCTCAATTGTACAAGATTCTTTGTGACCCTATGGACCATAGCCTGCCAGGCTCCTCTGTTCTTGGGATTCTCCAGGCAAGAATACTGGAGTGGGTTGCCATTTCCTACTCTAGGGGATCTTCCAGACCCAGAGATTTAACCTGGATCTCCTGCATTGTAATCAGATTCCTCACTGCTGAGTCACCAGGGAAGCCCACTTTGATGAGAGCCTCTTGTGATTTAGAAATATTTCTATTTAAGCAAGGATAAAAACATACTGGTAACATGATTATAAAGGTTACTTAGTAGCTATGGTAAGGATCTTGCCTTCTTAAAAAGGGAATCTTGAGTGAATATAGACCCAAAGGAAGATGAAAAGGAAGCAGCCTAAGATAGTGGTAAGGACTCATAGGTTGGACTGAAAGGGATCAAGCCCAGCTTTGCCAACTATTAATATCAATGTGCCACTCTGGGCAAGTAACTTCATGGTTCCACCCTTAGTTTCCCATCTGTAAAATGTAATTAATTATACTAATGCTTCTATAATGAAAGTACAAGAATACTTTTTTTAAGGTATAAGGCATTTTGCATAATATAAATGGCACGGTAAATATATATTTTTTTATATATTTTATATATCACTATTCAGTTCAGTTCTGTTCAGTTCAGTCACTCAGTCATGTCCGACTCTTTGTGACCCCATGAATCGCAGCACGCCAGGCCTCCCTGTCCATCACCAACTCCCGGAGTTCACTCAGACTCACATCCATCGAGTCAGTGATGCCATCCAGCCATCTCATCCTCTGTGGTCCCCTTCTTCTCCTGCCCCCAATCCCTCCCAGCATCAGAGTCTTTTCCAATGAGTCAACTCTTCACATGAGGTGGCCAAAGGACTGGAGTTTCAGCTTTAGCATCATTCCTTCCAAAGAAATCCCAGGGCTGATCTCCTTCAGAATGGACTGGTTGGATCTCCTTGCAGTCCAAGGGACTCTCAAGAGTTTTCTCCAACACCACAGTTCAAAAGCATCAATTCTTCAGCTTTCAGCCTTCTTCACAGTCCAACTCTCACATCCATACATGACCACAGGAAAAACCATAGCCTTGACTAGACGAACCTTTGTTGGCAAAGTAATGTCTCTGCTTTTGAATATGCTATCTAGCTTGGTCATAACTTTCCTTCCAAGGAGTAAGTGTCTTTTAATTTCATGGCTGCAGTCACCATCTGCAGTGATTTTGGAGCCCCCAAAAATAAAGTCTGACACTGTTTCCACTGTTTCCCCATCTATTTGCCATGAAGTGATGGGACCAGATGCCATGATTTCATTTTCTGAATGTTGAGCTTTCAGCCAACTTTTTCACTCTCCTCTTTCACTTTCATCAAGAGGCTTTTTAGTTCCTCTTCACTTTCTGCTTATTATTTATTAAAAATAATTATTGAAACTCCCACTATCTTCAAAATATTCATAATCATTTATTATGAGGAAAGAGATGAAAAAGTAGAATTCTACTGAATTTCATATTGTCTCCACAATGGGTAATAATTTGCAATGCTTTGTTTTATATGTTCCTATTTCTCTTATTACTTTCTCCACTATTCTGTTCACCAAAATCCCATTCAGACTTCAGGGACCATCTCCAAACCTTACCTTGCCCTTGATGAGCTCTGATGAAAGAAATTTTACCCATATTTCAACATCCCTTTATCCCATTACTTTGTTCTCTGTCATCTGCTGCATGTATTTATCTGCCTTATACTATATTTGGGCTTCCCTGGTGGCTCAGATAGTAAAGAATCAGCCTGCAATGCAGGAGACCCAGGTTTATTTATGTGTGTGTGTTTTTCTAAGTGCCAGTTGTGTAACAGGTACACCATAAACACTGTTGTATAAATGATGCATGTTTTTAACTAAAAATATTTTAGTTTATTTTGTATTTTGTACTTTAAAAATACAAAGCTTGAAATATTTTGCTATGACATAATAATTGGCAGAATTTTCAAAGGATGCATTCCAGAAGATAAATGCACACACATTCACAAGAAGGATTGCAAACACATTAGTTGTCGTACAAGGTTCTTTGTTGCAAGAAGCAGAGAGTCATTTTGGATAACATAAACAGGAAAATGATTTGTTGAAAGGTAGCAGATATCACACAAAATGTTTGGAAAAACTAAATACTGAATCTTTGAAATTAGGCAGAAAACCACAATAAGTGGAACATAGAAACCACAGCTGGTGTGAGCGGTAGGAAGAGTTTGGATGGTACCTGGCCTTTGGTGTCTTCTCTGGATACAGCCATTTGGGTCAGGCTAATGAAAAGAAACTTTAAATTTCTTAAGCATATTGGTCACTCAGTTAAGTTTCAAGACTCATTGGTAAAATGAGTTAAAAACTCATCTTTTTTGGTAAAATCAGATTTGTATGCCCAGGATTTATGGAAAGGTAAGATTTCCCTTCATTAGTTTTCACAGATGCACATGATGATAGATTAATCTCAAATTAACATAGACATTGAAGTTAAAGAGACACTGAATGACAAATATACTCCACAATTGATTCTTTCTACTCCCTAAACCAGGGAAAATATCCACTAACATATAATAAGACTGTCTTTACACATAACTGAAAGCACATTCCTTCCATCTCCAAAGTGGCAAAACCCCAAATCAGTTCATTTGTACAACACAGTGCTCAGAAGCTCTGGACTGGATGTACATTTCTCTTTAAGTTTTATGATGCTGTCTCAATATGTTGTAATCTATGGGCTGATGTTATTGTAGGGATAATCACCATCAATGTACCCAACAGAAAATTGTGGAACATTTAAGGGATAAAAATCAATTGAAAATAAAATGAAAGTGGGTATGAGCTAAAATAGCTATTTCTGCAATTGATCTTGAGGCTCTATTTATTTATGACCTGATCCACCACATTTTTTTCCATGTATCTGTTCCCTCCCTTCAGGTAGTATCTCAGTTTAGTGTGGTCTTTTTCCTAGTGAATCACTCAAATCTTAATATCTGAGAGCTTTGAACATTGAACAGCCTACATTGTACAAGAATTCAGTTCAGTTAAACTCAGTCACTCAGTCGTGTCCGACTCTGCAGCCAAATAAACTCCAGCAATCCAGGCCTCCCTGTCCATCACCAACTTCCAGAGTTTACCCAAACTCATGTCCATGGAGTCAGTGATGGCATCCAACCACTTCATCCTCTGTCATCCCCTTCTCCTCCTGCTCTCAATCTTTCCCAGCAGCGGGGCCTTTTCAAATGAGTCAGCTCTTTGCATCAGGTGGCCAAAGTACTGGAGTTTCAGCTTCAACATCAGTCCTTCCAATGAACACCCAGGACTGATCTTTGGGATGGACTGGTTGGATCTCTTTGTAGTCCAAGGGACTCTCAAGAGTCTTCTCCAACACCACAGTTCAAAAGCATCAATTCTTTGGCACTCAGCTTTCTTCACAGTCCAACTCTCACATCCATACATGACCACAGGAAAAACCATAGCCTTGACGAGCTATGAACATTTGTTGACAAAGTAATGTCTCTGCTTTTTAATATGCTATCTAGGTTGGTCATAATTTTCCTTCCAAAGAGTAAGTGTCTTTTGATTTCATGGCTTCAATATCATCTGCAGTGATTTTGGACCCCAAGAAAATAAAGTCAGCCACTGTTTCCCCATCTATTTGCCATGAAGTGATGGAAATGGGTGCCATGATCTTCGTTTTCTGAATGTTGAGCTTTAAGCCAACTTTTTCACTCTCCTTTTTCACTTTCATCAAGAGGCTCTTTAGTTCTATTTCACTTTCTGCCATAAGGGTGGTATCATCTGCATATCTGAGGTTATTGATATTTCTCCCAGCAATCTTGATTCCAGCTGTGCTTCATCCAGGGCAGCATTCCCCATGATGTACTCTGCATATAAGTTAAAAAAGCAGGGTGACAATATACAGCCTTGATGTGCTCCTTTCCTGATCTGGAACCAGTCTGTTGTTCCATGTCCAGTTCTAACTGTTGCTTCCTGACCTGCAGATAGGTTTCTCAAGAGGCAGGTCAGGTGGTCTGATATTCCCATCTCTTTCAGAATTTTCCACAGTTTATTGTGGTCCACACAGTCAAAGGCTTTGGCATTGTCAATAAAGCAGAAATAGATGCTTTTCTGGAACTCTCTTGCTTTTTCCATGATCCAGCAGATGTTGGCAATTTGATCTCTGGTTCCTCTGCCTTTTCTAAAACCAGCTTGAACATCTGGAAGTTCGTGGTTCACATATTGCTAAAGCCTGGCTTGGAGAATTTTGAGCATTACTTTACCAGCGTGTGAGATGAGTGCAGTTGTGCAGTAGTTTGAACATTCTTTGGCATTGCCTTTCTTTGGGATTGGAATGAAAACTGACCTTTTCCAGTCCTGTGGCCACTGATGAGTTTTCCAAATTTGCTGGCACATTGAGTTCAGCACTTTCACAGCATCATCTTTCAGGATTTGAAATAGCTCAGCTGAAACTCCATCACCTCCACTAGCTTTGTTCATAGTGATGCTTTCTAAGGCCCACTTGACTTCACATTCCAGGATGTCTGGCTCTAAGTGAGTGATCACACCATCGTGATTATCTGGGTTATGAAGCTCTTTTTTGTATAGTTCTTCTGTGTATTCTTGCCACCTCTTCTTGATATCTTCTGCTTCTCTTAGGGCCATATCATTTCTGTCCTTTATTGACCCCATCTTTTCATGAAATATTCCCTTGGTATCTCTAATTTTCTTGAAGAGATCTCTAGTCTTTCCAATTCTATTGTTTTCCTCTATTTCTTGGCACCGATCCTTGAGCAAGGCTTTCTTATCTCTCTTTGATATTTTTTAGAATTTTGAATTCAAATGGGTATATCTTCCCTTTTCTCCTTTGCTTTCAGCTTCTCTCTTTTCACAGCTATTTGCAAGGCCTCCTCAGACATCCATGTTGCTTTTTTGCATTTGTTTCTCTTGGGGATGGTCTTGATCCCTGTCTCCTGTACAATGTCACGAATCTCCATCCATAATTCATCAGGCACTCTGCCTATCAGGTCTAGTCCCTTAAGACTGTTTTTCACTTCCACTGTATAATCATAAGCAATTTGATTTAGGTCATACCTGAATGGTCTAGTGGTTTTCCCTACTTTCTTCAATTTGAGTCTGAATTTGGCAATAAGGGGTTCATGATCTGAGCCACAGTCAGCTCCTGGTCTTGTTTTTGTTGACTGTATAGAGCTTCTCCATCTTTGGCTGCAAAGAATATAATCAACCTGATTTTGGTGTTAACCATCTGGTGATGTCCTTGTGTAGAGTCTTTTCTTGTGTTTTTGAAGAGGGTGTTTGTTATGACAAGTGTGTTATCTTTGCAGAACTCTATTAGCCTTTGCCCTGCTTAATTCTGTATTGCAAGGCCAAATTAGCCTGTTACTCCAGGTATTTCTTGACTTCCTACTTTTGCATTCCAGTCCCCTATAATGAAAAGGACATATTTTTTGGGTGTTAGTTCTAAAAGGTCTTGTAGGTCTTTATAGAATAGTTCAACTTCAGCTTCTTCAGCGTTACTGGGTGGGGCATAGACTTGGATTACTGTGATATTGAATGGTTTGCCTTGAAAACGAACAGAGATCATTCTGTCATGTTTCAGATTGCATCCAAGTACTGCATTTCAGAATGGGAAAGACTAGAGATCTCTTCAAGAAAATTAGAGATACCAAGGGAATATTTCATGCAAAGATGGACTCAATAAAGGACAGAAAAGGTATGGACCTAACAGAAGCAGAAGATATCAAGAAGAGGTGGCAAGAATACACAGAAGAACTGTACAAAAAAGACCTTCACAAACCAGATAATCACGATGGTGTGATCACTCATCTAGAGCCAGACATCCTGGAATGTGAAGTCAAGTAGGCCTTAGAAAGCATCACTACGAACAAAGCTAGTGGAGGTGATAGAGTTTCAGCTGAGCTATTTCAAATCCTGAAAGATGATGCTGTGAAAGAGCTGAACTCAATGTGCCAGCAAATTTGGAAAACTCATCAGTGGCCACAGGACTGGAAAAGGTCAGTTTTCATTCCAATCCCAAAGAAAGGCAATGCCAAAGAATGTTCAAACTACTGCACAACTGCACTCATCTCACATGCTAGTAAAGTAATGCTCAAAATTCTCCAAGCCAGGGTCAGCAATATGTGAACCGTGAACTTCCAGATGTTCAAGCTGGTTTTAGAAAAGGCAGAGGAACAAGAGATCAAATGCCAACATCTGCTGGATCATGGAAAAAGCAAGAGATTTCCAGAAAAACATCCATTTCTGCTTTATTGCCTATGCCAAAGTCTTTGTGTGGATCACAATAAACTGGGAAATTCTTCAAGAGATAGGAATACCAGACCACCTGACCTGCCTTTTGAGAAATCTGTATGCAAGTCAGGAAGCAACAGTTAGAACTGGACATGGAACAACAGACTGGTTCCAAATAGGAAAAGGAGTACATCAAGGCTGTATATTGTCACCCTGCTTATTTAACTTCTATGCAGAGTACATCATGAGAAACGCTGGGCTGGAAGAAACACAAGCTGGAATCAAGATTGCCGGGAGAAATATCAATAGCCTCAGATATGCAGATGACACCACCCTTATGGCAGAAAGTGAAGAGGAACTCAAAAGCCTCTTGATGAAAGTGAAAGTGGAGAGTGAAAAAGTTGGCTGAAAGCTCAGCATTCAGAAAACAAAGATCATGGTATCTGGTCCCATCACTTCATGGCAAATAGATGGGGAAACAGTGGAAACAGTGTCAGACTTTATTTTTGGGGGCTCCAAAATCACTGCAGATGGTGACTGCAGCCATGAAATTAAAAGACTCTTACTCCTTGGAAGGAAAGTTATGTCCAACCTAGACAGCATATTCAAAATCAGAGACATTACTTTGCCAAGAAAGGTCCGGCTAGTCAAGGCTATGGTTTTTCCTGTGGTCATGTATGGATGTGAGAGTTGGACTGTGAAGAAGGCTGACAGCCGAAGAATTGATGCTTTTGAACTGTGGTGTTGGAGAAGACTCTTGAGAGTCCCTTGAACTGCAAGGAGATCCAACCAGTCCATTCTGAAGGAGATCAGCCCTGGGATTTCTTTGGAAGGAATGATGCTGAAGCTGAAACTCCAGTCCTTTGGCCACCTCATTTGAAGAGTTGACTCATTGGAAAAAACTCTGATGCTGGGAGGAATTGGGGGCAAGAGGAGCAGGGTACGACAGAGGATGAGATGGCTGGATGGCATCACTGACTCGATGGATGTGAGTCTGAGTGAACTCCAGGAGTTGGTGACGGACAGGGAAGCCTGGCGTGCTGCGATTCATGGGGTCGAAAAGAGTCGGACACAACTGAGCGACTGAAGTGAACTAAACTGAACTGCATTTCAGAATCTATTGTTGACTATGATGGCTACTCCATTTCTTCTAAGGGATTCCTGCCCACAGTAGTAGATATAATGGTCATCTGAGTTAAATTCACCCATTCCAGTCCATCTTAGTTCACTGATTCCTAGAATGTCGAAGTTCACTCTTGCCATCTCCTGTTTGACCAGAGTATAAGGTTAATGTGACACAGAAAAGCACTCTGAGAATTACCTTGGCTCCTGTCTTACCTCTTTCCTCTGTTCTCATTATACAGTAACAATCTTATTTCCTGGATTATCACAATCAATCACCTCAAGCCAAGGTAATCAGTTGTGCTGCCTGCTTATGTTGTCTTTGAGAAGCTCCAAAGGGCCAAACAAGGAGACTAAACTCCCAGTTCTGTGGGTGGTCCTCTGGTGGAAGTAGTCTCCTTTAGATAACCAAAAACAGACAGACATAAAGCCTCCCTATATAGTAAGCTTCATGAGTCACATGATCGGAGATAAATGTAGGTCACATAATTACTTGAGCTCATGTGTCTGTTGGCTTTTTTGGATAGATGTGTGAGCTGCCGTCTATGGGGTCTCATAGAGCCGGACATGACTGAAGCGACTTAAGAGCAGCAGCAGTAGCAGCAGCAGTATTTTTAATAATTCAGTATATTTATTCTTTACCTCTGCATCTCCCAACCCTTACCCACTACCCACTTGCTTTCTCTTTCCACATATATGTTAGTCAGACTCACCTGCAGAAAGAGAGTCAACAGGAGTGTGATGGGACAGGAAGAAAGAAGTTATGTAATTAAACGTCTAGAGTGGGAAGTTATAGTTTCAGAGAAGAGATCATCAAGCAATAAATTAATCAGCTCTTGAAATAGGTCACCATTGTAGGAGCTTGTGGAGAGGACTATGGGTATGTCAGTATAGGTACTGCCTTTGTGGATTCACAAACAACTGTCTTGTTTTGGAGGAGCTGGACAAAAGGTAGAGGAGAGTGAGGCAAAGCAGAAGATTGCCAAGTACCCTGTGCCTGTCATCATGGCAGAATTTCAGAGAGGAATTTCAGAGGAGAATGACTGCTATTTTACTTCTGCTTTCTAAATTTGCCTAAGTTCTTCTTTTATCAAACACTTAACTGGAACCATATACTTCCCAACTTAGTCAAGTTGACACAACACAGTCCATCACACTGTGTGTGTATAAAATTGTTACCAAATTAGATCAGTATAGTAACTATAACTTTGTATACATCTTTATTTTAACACATAAATTACAAGCATTTACCTATGCCATCAAATTCTACACGATTCTATCAAGAAAAAAAAATCCAAGAAAAAGCACACTGGAGCAGAAAAGTGTAAATAACATTTTAATTGTCCCTTGATGGGTGGAGGGTTGGGGAGTAAAACAGAAAGTGGCATTAGGGCAGAGGAAATAACATAAACAAAGAATGAAGGGAATGGGCAATGTGTTTAGGGAACAGCTAGTAGCTGGCAGTGGAAAAGATACAGGGTAAATAAAATATTTAGAAACATAATAGGAAGCTAGATTCAACTGGACTTAAGCTGACTTTAAATTTCACATCAGAGAGTTTAGATTTAATGCCAGGGACAATGGGGAGCCAATTAATAGTTTTAAGTTTGATAGTGGTGATTGGGTTTGTTTTTCAGTTAAATCACTCATGAATAAGTGTAGGTACTGGATTAAAGGGGCCAAGGGAATAGAGCAGAGAGAATTGTTAAGAGGTAACTAACTGAAAGAGTTCAGGAGAGACATGATTCAGAATTAACCAGGGCAGTGGCTATGAGAAATGCTAGGAAAGGAGAAATCTGAAATTCACAATGGTAGCCAAATCCAATAGTTTGATAACTAAATTTAGAGACTGGTATATAAAAGTGTGTTAGAGATGATTTTGAGTATTCTATCTTGAGTTGATTGGATAGAGAGTAATTAATTAATTAGTAAGCAAATTAATTAATTTGAATTAATTTAAATTCATATTAGAGACAGTTTAGGCTTGATATACAGTGAGCCAGAATTGCTACAGTAATTTTTAAGGAAGTCTCCCTCATCAGTGGCAAAAAGTAGTGATTTTCAGACATGGTAGACAGTCAAAGAACCAAATGAGCATAAAGAAGGCTCAGCACTGAAGAACTGATGCTTTTGAACTGTGGATAAGACGCTTTCAAATTGTAGAAGATTCTTGAGAGTCCCTTGGACATCAAGGAGATCAAACTAGTCAATCCTAAAGGGAATCAACCCTGAATATTCATTGGAAGGACTGATGCTGAAGTTGAAGCTCCAATACTTTGGCCACCTGATGCAAAGAGCAGACTCACTGGAAAATACCCTAATGCTGGGAAAGATTGAAAGCAGGAGAAGAAAGGGACAATAGAGGATGAGATAGTTGGATAGCATCACTGACTCAATGGTCCTGGGTTTGAGCAAACTCTGAGAGACAGTGAAGAACAGTGAAGCCTGGCATGCTGCAGTCCATTGGGTTGTAAAGAGTCGACTGAACAACAGTGGCTCTGATGGTCTGCTAAGTTAGTGAGTTTGAATGTTGATTTGTCCAACTTTAAAGTGCCAATCATTTCCAATTTGGATTCCTTTTATTTCTTTTTCTGCTCTGATTGCTGTGGCCAAAACTTCCAAAACTATGTTGAATAGTAGTGGTGAAAGTGGGCAACCTTGTCTTGCTCTCACTGTTTGCAGATGACATGATCCTCTGCATAGAAAACCCTAAAGACCCCACCAGAAAATTACTAGAGCTAAGCAATCAATATAGTAAAGTTGTAGGATATAAAATCAATACACAGAAATCCCTTGCATCCCTATACACTAAAAATGAGAAAATAGAAAGAGAAATTAAGGAAACAATTTCATTCACCATTGCAATGAAAAGAATAAAATACTTAGGAATATATCTACCTAAGGAAACTAAAGACCTATAATAGACAACTATAAAACACTGGTGAAAGAAATCAAAGAGGACACTAATAGATGGAGAAATATACCATGTTCATGGATAGGAAGAACCAGTATCATGAAAATGAGTATACCACCCAAAGCAATCTATAGATTCAATGCAATCCCAATCAAGCTACCAATGGTATTTTTCACAGAGCTAGAACACATAATTTCACAATTTGTATGGAAATACAAAAAACCTGGAATAGCCAAAGCAGTCTTGAGAAAGAAGAATGGATCTGGAGGAATCAACCTGCCTGATTTCAGGCTCTATTTACAAAGCCACAGCCATCAAGACAGTATGGTACTGGCACAAAGACAGAAATATTGATCAATGGAACAAAATGGAAAGCCCAGAGATAAATCCACTCATCTATGGACACCTTATCTTTGACAAATGAGGCAAGAATATACAATGGAGAAAAGACAATCTCTTTAACAAGTGGTGCTGGGAAAACTGGTCAACCACTTGTAAAAGAATAAAACTAGAACACTTTCTAACACCATACACAAAAATAAACTCAAAATGGATTAAAGATCTAAATGTAAGACCAGAAACTACAAAACTCTTAGAGGAGAACATAGGCAAAACACTCTCTGACATACATCACAGCAGGATCCTCTATGACTCACCTCCCAGAATATTGGAAATAAAAGCAAAAATAAACAAATGGGGCCTAATTAAAATTAAAAGCTTCTACACAACAAAGGAAACTATAAGTAAGGTGAAAAGACAGCCTTCAGAATGGGAGAAAATAATAGCAAATGAAGCAACCGACAAACAACTAATCTCAAAAATATACAAGCAACTCTTGCAGCTCAATTCCAGAAAAATAAATGACCCAATCAAAAAATGGGCCAAAGAACTAAATAGACATTTCTCCAAAGAAGACATACAGATGGCTAACAAACACATGAAAAGATGCTCAACATCACTCATTATCAGAGAAATGCAAATCAAAACCACAATGAGGTACCATTTCACGCCAGTCAGAATGGCTGCGATCCAAAAGTCTACAAGCAATAAATGTTGGAGAGGGTGTGGAGGAAAGGGAACCCTCTTACACTGTTGGTGGGAATGCAAACTAGTATAGCCACTATGGAGAACAGTGTGGAGATTCCTTAAACAACTGGAAATAGAACTGCCTTATGATCCAGCAATCCCACTGCTGGGCATACACACCTAGGAAACCAGAATTGAAAGAGACATGTGTACCCCAATGTTCATCACAGCACTGTTTATAATAGCCAGGACATGGAAGCAACCTAGATGTCCATCAGCAGATGAATGGATAAGAAAGCAGTGGTACATATACACAATGGAGTATTACTCAGCCATTAAAAAGAATACATTTGAATCAGTTCTAATGAGGTGGGTGAAACTGGAGCCTATTATACAGAGTGAAGTAAGCCAGAAAGAAAAACACCAGTACAGTATACTAACGCATATATATGGAATTTAGAAAGATGGTAACGATAACCCTGTATACGAGACAGCAAAAGAGACACAGATGTATAGAACAGTTTTTTGGACTCTGTGGGAGAAGGCGAGGGTGGGATGATTTGGGAGAATGGCATTGAAACATGTATATCATATAAGAAACGAATCACCAGTCCAGGTTTGATGCAGGATACAGGATGCTTGGGGCTGGTGCACTGGGATGACCCAAAGGGACGGTATGGGGAGGGAGGTGAGAGCGGGGTTCAGGATGGGGAACACATGTACACCTGTGGCAGATTCATGTTGATGTACGGCAAAACCAATACAATATTGTAAAGTAAAAAAAAAAAAAAAGCCACTAAAAAAAAAACCAAGTATATTCAATAAAAATTACATAAAAATTTTATACAAAAGAAAAAAAAATAAAGTGCCAATCATGGCAACCATCTTTGTGAATGTAAAGTGCACAATGTGTATGGCAGTAAGCAGCAGCCCTGCTTATGCCTCAAGACACTTCCTACTGAGAAAATAACCAAAGGCAATTCATAAAACAGAACAATATGAAGATTAAACAAACCCAGATTAAAATAATAAAAATAAAAATGTTTCTAGGGATGATCATAGGGCAGTTCACAAATATTGAAATAGTAGCAGAGGAAATATTTGGCTGCTTTGTGAATTTGCAAACTTGCCTCTATAATTTCTGAACACTAGAGTGAAAGACCCACGAGGGAGGAAACTTTGATTTTCTTCACTGTTGTATTCCAAACACCTTATACAGAGACTGATGTATAATAAGTGCTCAATAGATGAATTCAGTCATTTATCCAACACATGTTATCAAGCTTCATGTATTCTTTTATACTTTGTGCTAAAATAACTTTGTGATCACAGATGCTTGCATGTTGCTTTGCAGGGACGGTAGAGAATTCAGCATGACTGAAGGGTAGATTGCAAGGAGAGGAAGGCTAGAGGCATGGATAGGGGTCAGACTTATGCTTTGTTTGTTACTCTGCCCTCTAAATCTAGGGAAGTGCCTAAACAGAATAAATGTATACTTTATTCAAAATAAATTAATAGGCCAAAGCATTGCAGAAAATACTTTGTAATTTATTTAAGAGGAAATGGAAAACTACCAAAGGATATAAAGTAGATGAATCACATGAGAAAGTTTTTATTTTATAAAGGTAAGTTACGCGGCATTGTGATATGTTGTGCCATTGAATGTAAGAAGAGCAATTAGGTGATTATCACAATTGTCCAAACAAGAGTAATTTAGAGTCTCAGAAAAGAAGAGCAGTTGAAATAGGAGAAAGAAGCAATAGGAAAGCAGGAGTACATGATTCAGGCGAACTAAGTACCTAATTCTATGTATCCGTGGATGAAGAGGAGTTGCTATTTTGAAAGGCAGAACTGTTGACAAAATTAATCAAACCTGTTTGCCACATGTTATGCCAAAAATTAACATGATTATATAACAAAGTACCAGTTAAGTAAAAGTTTATGTGTAATTTCTCTTACAACTGCTTGGTCTTCTTAAATAATCTTTTTTATTGTTTTCCTAAATTTGTGAGTAAAAAGACCCCTTGAGATAGTTTAAATTAAAAATGCCTAAAATTTTATTTTATTTATTTATTTATTTTTAAAAAATGCCTAAAATTTTAGATGTTGAAATAACTGTCTGAACTTTACCAAAAAAGTGCCTTCTTCAGGACTCTTATGTAACTGGAGACCTTTCAGAATTACTTGGACAAATGATATTGCTGTATCCAAGGATGACTATGATTGCATTTGTCAAGCGTACATTCTATAAATATAGGGGCTTGTACACAACAGTTGCTCTGCAAATATCATGGTAAGAAAAGAATTGTACTAGCACAGAATCTCAGATGTTGATATTTTGAGTTATGATATGAATAAAAATAAGAGTCTTGACATTAGTTATAATCAGAATCATAAGATCAGGCAATTTGAACTTCCCTCTCACCATTGGACTTTAAAGAAAGATAACTCTTAATGGACATATCTGCATAATGGCTTTTCTATGTTACTTTCACTTAGAGCTAATTGACTGTAGATTGAGAAAGATCAAAAATGAATGTTTGTGGCCTGGGCTGCCAAGGAATCTGACTATGCCTCTAAGGGATATCAAACTTCCCAGGTAAAGCCTGTAAAAGCATGTCACCTACTAATTATTTTAACATTTATACAAAACTATGTTATTCTAATTATGTAGCGAGACAGAAAAACAATGAAACTTTATTATAAGTTGAAAAATTATAAAAATCTTTGTGGAGTTCTCTCACTCTGTGTCAGGTATGGAAAAGAATATTATTTGTCTCCCAAGAATTACAGTCTTCCATGTAGCAGACAAATTCCCTCAGCTTTTGACTAGCAAAGGGCCTTAGAGACTAGAATATTTTGTAACTGGTTCCTAGAGGTAATAACCAGTAAGGTAAAGCATTTTGGTACTTTTAGTAAATGGCATGAACATTAAATAGGAAATATCTGGTAACTTGATCAGAGACACTTATTGGGACTATATATTGGATTAGAACTTAAAACTCCAATCTCTACAAATAATGCTTCCTATTTATATGTTTATTTGTTTAGACTAATCTGTGCTGCTGTTGACAGCCAAAATCAAAAGCACCAGAGGACACTTGTTATGAAATAATTTTGATAACTGAAGATCGACCTCCCCATACCAAGTCAAAACAGTTTTCTAATACAAATTCAGATTGTGATAAACCTAAGTTAAAAAGAGACATAATTGGTTACACACACACTAATACATCATTGAGTTCCCACTAATCTTTTAATCTATTTAATTCAGAGACCTTAAATTAGATGTAGAAGAAACTCAGGCTATTAACCACAACAGTGGAACAACCCATTAGCAATGGACCATGAAGTTACAGCTCTTTCCCCTATTACAATAAAGAGCCATCCAGGGCTTTGATTGATTGGGAAATTTTAGATGTTTTCTAATTGCACCAAGAGGCTACATTTA
This sequence comes from Bos indicus, assembly GCF_029378745.1. Lineage (NCBI taxonomy): Eukaryota > Metazoa > Chordata > Mammalia > Artiodactyla > Bovidae > Bos > Bos indicus. Next base: position 57,437,108 of record NC_091761.1, on the reverse strand, counting down.
ATAATTTATGAAAATCACATTAAAACTCTCTGATGAAAATACTTCCTGTAGATCAGATTACCTTGTAATGTGTTACAGGATTAGAATTGATTATCTTGAATAGTTTTAAATGGCTTAGAGTGGAAATGGAGAAAGCATCCTTCTATTTCAAGCCATTTGCTGATCAGTCATAGTCTATTATTTATTACTTTCCACATCCTAGTGGCTCAGATGGTAAAGAATCTGCCTACTATGCAAGAGATCTGGGTTCAATCCCTGGGTCAGGAATGGCTATCCACTCTAGTATTCTTGCCTGAAGAATTCCATGAATAGAGGATAGAGGAACCTGATGGGATATAAATACCTATGTATATTAAATACATGTGTGTATATATATATATATATATATATATATATATGTACACGTGTGTACTAAATCGCTTCAGTCATATCAGACTCTTTGGAACCCTATGGACCATAGCCTTCCAGGCTCCTCTGTCCATGGGATTCTCCAGGCAAAATACTGAAGTGGGTTACCATGTCTTCCTCCAGCAGATCTTCCTAATCCAGGAATCAAACCTGTGTCTCTTATGTCTCCTGCATTGGCAGGAGGGTTCTTTACTACTAAGGCCATTTGGGAAGTCCATATACAAAATGTTTACATATTTTTATTCATATGATAATAAAGAGATTGATAGACACATATCTATATATCTACACACATATATACATAAAGACATTTATATACACACACACACATATATGTATGTATATGTATCTTTTCTTTTCTCCCAGATAGACACATAGTTGTATCTTCTGAATTCTTTTAGATTTCTATTCAAATATCATCCTTTCCAAAAGTCCTTCAGTGACTAATATAGCAATCCCAAACATTATTACCCAATTTTCTTTTATTAATTGCACTAAACTCTTAAAAAAAATCCTTATATGGTTATTTGCCTTTTTTAAATCATTTGCATAATTAAAATAGAAGCTCTTTCTTTCCAGTGGTCTTGCTTATCTTAGTCATTCTGAGTTGCCTGTACCTAGAACTGTATTTCGGAGAAGGCAATGGCACCCCACTCCAGTACTCTTGCCTGAAAATCCCATGGATGGAGGAGCCTGGTAGTCTGCAGTCCGTGGGGTAGCTAAGAGTCAGACATGACTGAGCGACTTCACTTTCACTTTTCACTTTCATGCATTGGAGAAGGAAATGGCAACCCATTCCAGTGTTCTTGCCTAGAGAATCCCAGGGATGGGGGAGCCTGGTGGGCTGCTGTCTATGGGGTCACACAGAGTCAGACACAACTGAAGTGACTTAGCAGCAGCAGCAGAATTGTATTTGCTAAAAAAAGAAAAAGAAACTCAATAAATATTTATTATACATTCATTAAATGACTGAATGAATGAGCTAACTTTATTATAACGATATTGTCAAAGTGTTCTAAAATTAATGGTTCATAGTTATACCATGACTAAAGCCAGGCTTTCAAATGAAAAGAATTATTTTTAAAATCAAGTAAAAGTCTTTTGCAAGATGAGGAAGTAGAAGCTCAGGAACTAAAGAAACACAAATACTTTAACAAGTATGAACATCAGCAAAATCAGGGAAAAGGATCAAGTACCCTATCTTTCACTGAAAACATTAATCCAGTGCATTATTCAGTATAGATATTAGATCGACAATTGATATAGGTGAGCATTATTTCTGTCCCTTTTTTCCAGTTGTATACAGAGATTCAACTGAATGTGTGTTATTTAAATATTTGTCTGTCTACCTCTAATCCTTATCTATATCCCATTCAGGAAAAAAAAAAAAAAACTTTTCAAATAGACAAATACTTCTCTGAGCATGTTCCTCAAGCAATAAGAATGGCACATGAGTCCCTCAGAGAAAATAAAATAATGCTCTTAAAAGCATTTGGAAGAAGTTTGAGTGTGGAGAGAGTGAGGGTTGGAAGGATTTCTGATTTCCTCTTATGATCCTGAGAGCTAGAAAGAGCATCACTTCCACCCACATAAAGAAACAATAAAGCTGGACAAATGCAAGATCACAGATTTCCTTGAACCTGAGCTGAGACTACTGTCAGCTAACCAGGTCTAAAATCCATGGAGAGGCAGCCACCAAACTCTAGGGAGATATAACATGCACACTGATGAGCAACTGATAACAAGAGTCCCTTTAGAAAGGATAGGATATTTGATGGAGGCTCAATCAAGGCTTGTGTACTGGCAAGAGAATGTGAGCCCTTGGGAGCTATAAACCTTGAGGAATCTGAGCCTTTAATAGAGTTATTCTCCACAAACAGTACTGGACACTCACAAAAGACTGGAAAAAGTTTTAAGAAAATATTCCTGGTGGTACAGTCCTGGGAGAGAGGTGCTGCATGAGTAGGGGTGAAGGTGGGGCACAATGTGCACCCAGCTCCTTCTCCTCCATCTTCCTCTGGCACTTTCATCTGTGGGGTCAAACACAATCGCCCTAAGGACACTTGTGAAAACCCAAGACCCACCACATCTGGAAACAGGGAAAAGAGGAAGGGGTAGAAATCTACTCCCTATGAGCAGAAGGGCTAACCTGGAGGCCCAGTGGTAAAGAACCCACTGCCAATGCAGGAGACATGGGCTTGATCCCTGGGTTGGGAAAATCCTCTGGAGAAGGAAAGGGCAACACACTCCAGCATTCTTGCCTGGGAAATCCCATGGACTGAGGAGCCTGGTGGGCCCCAGACCATGGGGTTGCAAAAAGAGTCAGATACAACAACAACATGAGCAGGAGAGGATTTTGTGTGGGGCCAGGGTGTTACCGACCAGGATTCTTGCCCTCCTTAATCAACAGAAATTGATCGGAAGCCAGACAAATAATTCAGGCAAGGCTTTATGGCAGGGGGCGGTGGGCAAGAAAAAGTAGTAGGTTCCCTTGTTTGCTTGTTCCCAACTGGAGGCTCCGAGCTGGTTCCTTATATGGGATGAGGATAGGGGTGTGTCCACGGCTTGGGCCAGAAGGGTGGCTTAAGCAGTCTGCCCATGCCTCAAGTTGCTCCCAACCTCCTGCTTTTGTTTCAGCTCTTCAGAAGTGGCAGTAGGGCTTTTTGGTCTTTTTTTGTGTTTTGTTGTTCATAATTTGCCTCAACTGCACATGTGTGGAGTTATTTTTAGTTCCTTACGGTCTCCTTGTATTTTGCTGCTCGAGGATACATTTATTTAGATGCAAGCACTGCAGTAAAGGGTCCCTGGTCCTAAGTCCCAGCCTGTCTTAAGAGGAATCACTTGGAAAGGAACAAAAGAATGGAGTAGAACATATTCTTGAGACCTATGGACGAGGCATCTACCTAATCCCCCACATACCTTCAGGTTAACCAGTGTTAACTGACAAATAACTGTGGAAAAAGGGAAAGTAAAAGTGTTAGTTGCTCAGTCATGTTCAACCCCATGGACTATAGCATGCCAGATTCCTCTGTCCATGGAATAAGGGACACGAGCATAAAAAGAAACTCTGTCTGGGATACAGCACCTAAAGCTGAGGGTGGAACAGAGGTTAAGGTTAAAAGTCTTTGGCAAACTAGCTTACCAGTCTAAATACTAGGTATCAATAGAAGAATTTGAAGATTGTGGTGAACAATAACCTCAGATATGCAGATGACACCACCCTTATGGCAGAAAGTGAAGAGGAACTAAAAAGCCTCTTGATGAAAGTGAAAGAGGAGAGTGAAAAAGTTGGCTTAAAGCTCAACATTCAGAAAATTAAGATCATGGCATCTGGTCGTGGGAAATAGATGGGGAAACAGTGGAAACAGCATCAGACTTTATTTTTGGGGGCTCCAAAATCCCTGCAGATGGTGACTGCAGCCATGAAATTAAAAGATGCTTACTCCTTGGAAGGAAAGTTATGACCAATCTAGACAGCATATTAAAAAGCAGAGATATTACTTTGCCAACAAAGGTCTGTCTAGTCAAGGCTATGGTTTTTCCAGTGGTCATGTATGGATGTGAGAATTGGACTGTGAAGAAAGCTGAGCGCCGAAGAATTGGTGCTTTTGAACTGTGGTGTTGGAGAAGACTCTTGAGAGCCCCTTGGACTGCAAGGAGATCCAACCAGTCCATTCTAAAGGAGATCAGTCCTTGGTGTTCATTGGCGGGACTGATGCTGAAGCTGAAACTCCAATACTTTGGCCACCTCATGCGAAGAGTTGACTCATTGGAAAAGACCCTGATGCTGGGAGGGATTGGGGGCATGAGGAGAAGGGTACGACAGAGGATGAGATGGCTGGATGGCATCACCGACTCAATGCACATGAGTCTGAGTGAACTCTGGGAGTTGGTGATGGACAGGGAGGCCTGGAGTGCTGCGATTCATGGGGTCGCAAAAAGTCAGACACGACTGAGCGACTGAACTGAACTGAATTGAGACTAAACATAGCAACACTGCATCTCAAACAGCTCCACTCCTAACTAATTCAGTAGACTGTACTTAAGGCTCAGAAGGACAAGCACACTCATTTCCAGGAGTAAAAGCTGCCTCAGTGTCTGCTGAACTGCACAAAATGTCTGACGTTCAGAAATACATGTATAATAAACTCTCCTGAGCCAGCCAACCAAACAACCAGAACTGTTTCTCAATGACAAAGTAATCATCAGGGCAAGATTTCTGTATGACATACATACTGAAAGTTTCTAACATGGAATTAAAGTAGCTATAAATGATACATTAAAGGCTCTAGTGGAAAAGGTGGGAAATCTGTAAGATCAGATATGTAATTTCAGTAGAAAAATGGAAACTATAGGAAAGATTCAAATGGAAATGCTAGAAATTAAAAAGCATTAGAAATGTAGAATGACTTTGATATGTGCATTGTAAATGCAATAAAATCTGGAAAAGAAACATGAACTTAAAGTTGGGTCAATAGAAATTACCCAAATTAAGACACTAAAGAAGAAAAAAGGGAAGGGAAGAGGTAAATAATAGAATATCTAGGATTTGTTGAACAGTATAAAATACTCCAATATATTCATAATAGGTAATCTGAGAAAGAGAGGAATAAGAATTAAGAGGGAGGGAAAAGAAATCTTTTAAGAAATAGTAGCCAGTAATTTTCCAAAATTGTATAATTTATGTGATCTTCGACTAATGGCTAAACTACAGACGAAAAAAATGATCTGAGATAGCAAGAGATTTGAGAGGAGGTGGGTGTAGGGGTTGATTACAAAGGGTAGCATGAAGGATTTTAGTGGAAAAGTATCCATGTCATAAGTAACTATATGTCACTTGAGGCATTTGTCAGAAGGTATAGGATTCAGCAACACAAAAAGAATTTTTACTCTATGTAAGTTGTTCTTAAATCCACCAAGATGTTGGAGAAAACCCAGGGTAGAAGGCAGACAAATGAATCCAACTGTATCACAAACCAATCATATAATCACACTGAAAGGAACAGGGAGGAAGGAACTTGCCTGGGTGCTATAAGGTCCCCAAGGGCACTGTAGGCAAACACAATTTGTTACATAAATATGTTCATCATAGGAGTAAGAATTGCCAATTCTACAAGTACATATTTATTAGGGTTGAAGAAAACAGTTAATATATGACAGCAATATTCTCACTGTTGTAGAAGAAAAAAATCTATAAATAAAGGAAGAGGGGAGGCTGTAATGAGCCCTATAGTGATATATAAATAGATGCAGATATGGATATAGACCCCTAATATAGATTAGAGTCAGTATTCTGTATGAACTGATGTTTTAGATAGAAAAATATAAATACATGTGTATGTGTGTGTATATATATATGCTTGGGTTAACATGGGTACACATATTTCCTAGTTCTATGTCCTGCTGCTACTGCTAAGTCGCTTCAGTCGTGTCCGACTCTGTGCGACCCCATAGATGGCAGCCCACCAGGCTCCCCGTCCCTGGGATTCTCCAGGCAAGAACACTGGAGTGGGTTGCCATTTCCTTCTCCAATGCATGAAAGTGAAAAGGGAAAGTGAAGTCGCTCAGTCCTGTCTGATTCTTAGCGACCCATGGACTGCTGCCTACCAGGCTCCTCCGTCCATGGGATTTTCCAGGCAAGAGTACTGGACTGGGGTGCCATTGCCTTCTCCGTTCTATATCCTAAGAGGGAATAAAAGCACTGTCTGCTGAAGGACTGAGCAATGAGCACACTTAGCAATCAGATTCTGGTTTTTAAATATAATTTTCCATCAACAGTAACAGGATTCCTTGGTGAAGTGGCTGATTTCAAATTGGGGTCACATAAAATTACAAGTTGAGTCTGCAATACTTTGTGTTGACAGAAAGTATGGAAGAGTTCAAGAAACAACAGAATGCTGTGTCAAAAAGCACAGGAGCTGGTTTGAAAGAGCTCCCAACAGCCAAAGTCAGAATAATCTGGGAAATAGAATAAGCAACAGTAGTAATTGAATGTACTCCCCACTCTAAATAAAGGAAATTATGTTGGTCCATATTGATAAAAATACATAAATGAATATAAAAGTAAATGAGAAAGAAAAGATAACTGTTCCTTAAAAAGGATTCAGATTAATAAATGTACAAGAAATGCATGCAACATTAGAACATCACAGTAATTACTGAACGATGAACTGAATGGATGAGTGCTAAAATCAGCAAAAGGAAAATTTAAGGAGAAGCAAGATATTTATGCAGTCTCAAAGCATCTCCAAAATAAATAATCACAAAAAGGGTAAATTATAAATTCACAGTCAAGTAAACAGACAGACACTATTCTAACCAAGTGGTCAAGTTAGTATCACCAGTAATAAAACATATGGAGATCATGTACCTCCAAGTATGGAGTACTGAGGTGTGATACTCACTTTGGTGATATTGTACCCAGAAATGCAAAACTTGAATTTTTGGTGAGGGGATTACATAGAAATATATGTTAAACACTTAAAATACCTACGGCACAAAGGGAACAATCTATGAGTTTTAATTATTTGAATAGCAGTCACTATTATTTTACCCATTTTACAATATGTTGATGAGCCAATAAATTCATATACGCATGTTGTTGCTGTTCAGTCAACACGTCGCACCCAACTCTTCACCACCCCATGGACTGCAGCATGCCAGGCTTCCCTGTCCCTCACCATCTCCCAGTGTTTGCCCAAGTTCATGTCCATTGAATTGATGATGCAATCCAACCATGCATTCTTTGACCAAAAACAAGAATTCACTGATAAATTGCAGTCAAAGGAAACTTGCTATTAAAAAAAAAAAATGACCATGTCTTTTGAGAATTCTTAATATCAAAGGAAGGGAATGCTTCTCCTATTCAGGGGCACTATCTGCGAATTTAGAAAAATAAATGTCAAGATTCTCAGAGCAAAAGAAGGTGTAATCCTCTGTAGAAGCTTTATAAGGGGCTAAGTCTCAAGAGAAATGTGTTGCACTGTAGTGGGGAAAAACATAAAACCATAAAGCAAATGATGTAACCACAAATGAGGGAAAAAGTGGAACTAAAAAAAAAAACTATTTTTGCCACAGAAAAAGCTTTCCGGTGTGTTACGACTTCCAAAGGAAAGGATATCAAACAACAAGAAAAAAACAGAAAATAGTGCTGTAGAACTGTAAAAGTAGGTGAAGAGGGTTAAATCCCAGAATGGACTGTGGCACAATAGACTAAGAACAATAAAAAAAAAGCTTATGAAGCTGTGTTTAGGAAAAAATGAACAAGAAAGTAATAACGCCAGAGCTTGATGTGCAATGTAAATGGACAACAGATTTCAGAGAGACAGGGCTTCTATTTTGCACCTCTTTTCCTTCGCAAGGAGAATAAACTTTAATATGAAAGTTTCCCTTAACTGCAGAAGTTGTAAAGAATATTTAAAGCCTCTGGAAAGAAAACAGGAAAAAGAACAAGACACCTGCAGATGGATGAATTCTCAGCCTCCTAAAATGTAAACACTAGGGAAAGCCAAAATGATAGCACCTAATGTAAACTCCCCAGAATGTCTAGTCCAGATTACAAAACAGATGGTTTGTGAATGCTTGCAAAGAAAGCGCTTAACATTTGGGCTCAGCATGATCTCTATAAATGAAACATGACAAACTAAATTTATTCCCTTTTTTAATACAGCTACCAGACTATTAGATGAGGAAAAATACCCTAGACATAAGGCATCTGGATTTCAGAAATACATTTGATGATTTTCTCAGCTGTCCCTGTGAACAAGTTGGAGCAATGTGAGCCACTGGATGGTCTTGAGCCCACTTGTGTGCCTGTACTAAGGGTGGTGATTCATGGATCAGTGTCAGGCAGGTGGAAACCATCTAGTGCCATGTGCCAACACTCTGTTCTTGGCTTTTTTTCATTCAACCAATTTATCAATATCTGTTTGAGCTCTCACTGCAGCTCTTGGTAAGTTATGTTAAAGCAGAAGCAAAATTTACTAATTTATTCATCAGCCACTGTATGTTTATCATAGTGCATACATTATTTAAACTTATCCTTTCAACATCCCATTAAGGTGGTTGTGGTTTAGTCACTAAGTCATGTCTGACTCTTGCAAACCCATGGGCTGTAGCCCACCAGGCTCCTCTTTCCATGGGATTTTCCTGGCAAAAATACTGAAATGGGTTGCCATTTTCTTCTCAAGGGGGTCTTCCCAACCCAGGGATCGAACTCAGGTCTCCTACATTGTAGGCAGATTCCTTACTGACTGAGTCACCAGGGAAGCCCTTCAAGGTATGGGATATTACTCCCATTTTACTGAGAAGAAAATAAAACTTAGCTAAAACACTTGTTCCATAACTAGCATGTAACAGAACAAGGAAACAGGCTAATATAATGCCAAAGTTTATGGCCTTAACACTGTATTATGCTATCTCCAAATGAAGATCAATTGCAGAATGTGATTATCATAAAAATTATTGCTGGCTTCTGCTACATTAATAGGCATTTAGTGACCAGATTAATGGAGGCAATTATTCTACTGTGCTCTGCAGTGGTTTGGCTATACCTAGAGTTACTTTGTGAGGAGCTGTTGCACATTAAGAGAGACACAGGCAAAATGCAGGGGTTTAAAACACAGCCTGGGTTTGGAAACCAATTATATGACTAGTTGTCTGACCAACAGAAGACATTTAAAGTTATGATAGATGTTTAAAAAAAATAGAGGATCTATGAAGGAAAGGAAATATTCTGCAGAGTTTAAGTCATCAGATACAGAATCAATAGGTAGTGCCTACAAGGACAGATTACTATAAGTGCTTCATAAATAATAGGTCACTGCACAAAGTGAATAGTTTACCTTGTGAGGGAACAAGCTTCCTACCATTGACCGAGAAATAAGGATGACCCAGAATGAGTATTGTGGGAAATGCTGTCACTTAACCCTCTTTTTTACACCCCTGTTGACTCACAACATGTGACACACAAACATCAGTATACTGTATTAAATGAAACATAAATAATTAGGGATAAAATAGACTTAAACTCTTGTATCAAACAATAAATATGTCTATTTTATCCATTAATCATACAGGTAGGACCTAACTGCCTCTAAGAGCTTACAATTTAGAGTTTGAAAAAATATATTAGCTCCAAATTACAAAAAGAAAATGCCACTGTAAAAATTAAAAAATGTTTAATTAAGAATTGAAAATATATCAGGAAATGAATTTTAATCTATGTAATTATTTATAGAGGAAAACATTGAGGCAGTTATTGTGATTGATTCTATACACTACCAAAACTAAATAACACATAGAAAATATTTTTTTAAAAAAAGCCAAATTCAATTTTTATAGATGGAAACTAAAAACTGTGAGATGAAAATGATATTTTATGGAATTAGCAACAGATTAGATATTGAATAAGAAAAGATTACTGAACCCAGAGACATGGCAATAGAAAATATCCACAAAGAAACAGAGCACAGAAGTAAAATTTTTAAAAATGAAAGTAAGCAGTCCATCAGTGAATAGTGATACAAGTGATCCAATAAACATGGAGGAAGGCAAAATGTATTTGAAGAAATATTTCCCCAATTTAATAAAAACTGTAATAAAAGAAAAACAGTGACATTTTACAAAGGCTGAAGTAAGTAAGTGATTACCAGCAGGCCCATACAACAGAAAATGTTAAAGGACATCTTTTAGGCAGGAGAAAAGTGCTACCACGTGGACCCATGAACCTGCATAGAAGAAAAACGGTCACAAAGTGACGGTAACTGCATGTGTAGTCCACTCCAATCCTGAACTTGGAAGAAAGCACTGGAAAGATTCTTTCTTCACAGAAGAGCAGTGTCTTTGATGTTCTGGGCACACTCCAGCCTCTGAACCTTTGTGCTTGCTCTTCCCTCCTTTACTCGAGATTCAGGAATGAATTGCTCCATCTCTTCATACAGGTATCCTTTGCTTCAGCAGTATATTCTTAGAGAGACTTTCCCCATCAAATTAGAATAACACCCCCTATAATCTTCAAGCCTTCATTCTGTTCTGCTTTAAATTACTTACCACTTCAACAAATTGTATGCAAGCTAAAACTCTCCATTCCATTTTTGGACCTGGCTAGTGGTGATTTGTTCACTTTATGAAAGTTCTTCCAGCTGCAGCTTTATCGTTGTATTTTCTACGTGTATGCTATACACCAATAAAAATATTTTTAAACACAAAAGAAAAACACAATGAGACACCATCACATATCTATTGCTCTTGTTCAGTCACTAAGCTGTGTCTGACTCTGCAACCCCATGAACTGCAGCATGCCAGGCTTACCTTTCCTTCACTGTCTCCCTGAGTTTGCCCAGGTTCATGTCCACTGAATTGGTGATGCTATCCAACCATCTCATCCTCTGTCAATCCCTTCTCCTCTTACCCTCAGTCTTTCCCAGCATCAGGTTCTTTTCCAATAAGTCACACATATATTAGAATGAATGAAATATAAACATTGAGTTCACCAAGTATAGGCTTCCTTGGTGGCTCAGACAGTAAAGAATCTGCCTGCAATGCGGGAGACCTGGGTTCAATCCCTGGGTTGGGAAGATCCGCTGGAGAAGGGAATGGCTATCTACTCCAGTATTCTGGCTTGGAGAATCCCATGGACTGTATAGCCCATGGGGTCGCAAAGAGACACAACTGAGTGACTTTCACTTCACCAAGTATAGATATGGATATTAAGCAATCAACATTCTTAGTCATTGTTGAAAGGAATTTTTAATTGTTCAAAATCTTGAGTTTTTAAAAAGACTTTTAAATTGTTTTAAAACTATAAGGCATTTTCTTAAAAATTTTAAATTTACTATAATATAGCTATTTTATACCTAGGCATTTCCCCTAGTAAATTAAAACATATTCACAAAAAGACTCATATACAAATGCTCCCTGTAGTTATGCTCATGAGAGCTAAGAACTAGGAATAAGTCATCAAATGGAGAATATTCATTAAGAATTGAGTGAAAAATAATACACATAATAATATCTACATGGTGAATTCTACTCAATAATAAAAAGAAACAAACTTCTACTGACACAACAATTTGAATAAACCTCAAAATTATTATGCTGAGTGGAAGAGGTAACACAAGATGATGTAAACTATGTGACTCCACTTACATAAAATTATGCAAACCACCAGGCAATTTATAGTAAAAAAAAAAAAAAAAAAAGCAGATTGACAGTTTCAGAGAAAATGGATTGCAAAAAATAAGATGGATTACCAAAGAGTATGGAAAAACTTTTGAGATGATATAAACTATTATGTATCTTGATAGCTCCATGGATATATACATCTTTCAGAACTCACAAACTACCATTTAAATGAATGACTTTACGATACATGAATCAAATCTCATTGAAGTTCATTCAAAATTTAGTTTTCCTTGGTACTCTCTCTTTCAGAGAGTTCTTATCTTCTGCACTTTTCCTTTTCTTCCATGATTTTACCTATTCCTGGCACTAGACAGACACAATAAATTATGCATAGAACTCTTTCATATTTGGCTTCAAAGTATGTACTAGTCCAGGTTAAACTTAAATGTATCTTAGTCAAGTTATTTTTCTCTCAAAACTTCTACTATGCTAAGAAATTCATTTCTGTAGCTTCCAATATGTGACACTGTCTGTATTTAGCTTTCCTACTTTACTGGGGAAATGAAGTAGCAATATGCTAGGAATGGCTATTCATGGCCTGCGTGCAATTACCATTCAGAATCTCACAGATCAGACTGAATTCCATCACCTTAAGCCTTCCTTCTGCCATGTATGAGAAACCCATAAAAATGGTAATTGGAGAAAAGGCAGGGTTTAGTAAATTTTGGAAACAGGGCCTGCTCTCAGGGCATTATTACATAATGAGAGTTTGTTCTTGCAAAATAAGGCTTTTAACTAGAAGCTTCATTTCCTAAACATGGTCAGAAAGCTCAGCTGACACCGCAATGCAATCCTGCAGTTTTCAGTAAGATGAAAGGTGTTGCATAGAGGCAAACAGATTTTTTTCTATCTCATGCAATTCCATAAGTAGCCTAATTAATTTGGTTCTTCCTCTTAATCTATTGGTAGTTTCCTTGTGACTGAAAGAATCTTTAATATGTTGACAAACAAAACAAAACAAAACAAAAACAGTAAAAAATTAGAGGTCTTTTTCATTGAACTGTAGCCTCATTTTCAAAAAAAATTAGTTCATTTATTTTAATTAGAGGCTAATTACTTTACAATATTGTAGTGGTTTGTGCCATACATTGACATGAATCAGCCATGGGTGTACATGTGTCCCCAGTCCTGAAGCCCCTTCCCACCTCCTTCCCCATCCCACCTTCAGGGTTATCCCAGTGCACCATCTCTGAGCACCCTGTCTCATGCATCGAACCTGGACTGGTGATCTGTTTCACATATGGTAATATACATGTTTCAACACTATTCTCTCAAATCATCCCACCCTCGCCTTCTCCACAGAGTCCAAAAGTCTGTTCTTTACATCTGTGTCTCTTTTGCTGTCTCACATATAGGGTCACTGTTACCATCTTTCTAAATTCCATATATATGCATTAATATACTGTATTAGTGTTTTTCTTTCTGACTTACTTCACTCTGTATAATAGGCTCCAGTTTCATCCACCTCATTAGAACTGATTCAAATGCAAAGACCAAGTCACAAAGAGACTGTGTGAAGGACAGGGAAAGCAAGTTTGGAGCAGTCAGATGCGGATTTGAATCCTAGATCCACCAGTTTGCAGGGTGACTAGGAGTGAGTCACAGTCTATTAGAGCTTCATGCATTTTCCTCAGTAAAGTGCTGACAGGCAGCACACCATTGTAGTCATAAGGATAAGTATAATGTGCACAAAGTGCTCGATACAGCTTTTGTTTTTCAAGATGTAGTCTATATTATGCAGGACATAGTCTATACACATCAATTATATCTTATATGGGAGAAACAGACATAGAGAACAGACTTTTGGACACGGGGAGACGAGAGGACAGGGTGAGATCTATGGAGAGAGTAACATGGAAACTTACTACCTTATGTAAAATAGATAGCCGATGGAAATTTGCTGTATGTCTCAGGGAACTCAAACCGGGGTTCTGTATCAACCTAGAGGGGTGGGATGGGGTGGGAGATGGGGGGAAGATTCAAGATGGAGGAGCATATGTATACCTATGGCTGATTCATGTTGAGGTTTGACAGAAAACAAGATTTTGTAAAGTAATTATCCTTCAATTAAAAATAAATTAATTAAAATTATATTTTATGTTAATTGTATCATAAAGAACAAATTTCAAATTAAGAGTTAAACATATTAGATATCAATACATATATGGAATCTACAAAATGGTATGGTGAACCTATCTGCAGGGCAGGGATAGAGATGTAGATGTAGAGAATGGGCTTGTGGACACAAGGGAAGAAGGGACGGGTGGGAAGAACTGAGAGAACAGCATTGACATATATATACATGGTCATGTGTAAAATACATAGCTAGTGGGATGCTGCTCTATAGCATAGAGAGCTTAGCTCTGTGATGATCTGGAGGGGTGGGATGGGGTGAGGTGGGAGGGAGGGGATATAAGTATACAGAGAGCTGATTCACTTTATTGTACAGCAGACACTAACATTGTAAAGCAATTGTACTCCAATAAAAAAAAAAACAAACAGGTTTATTATGTTCCCACATAAGGAAAAAGTATCATACTGAAAAGATCAGGAGATAACTGACTGTTTTGAAAGAAAAGACTTAGTACCCCTATGAATAGTGCCAAATGCTGTGTGTGAGGAAAGCCAAATAGCTGCCAGGGAGAATGGTAAAGCACGACATTTTTAAGATAAACATAAATGCAACCCAACCTCAAAAATTCAAATACCTTAGATTTACTTAAAGCAATTGTCAATTGACAGAAACTAATGATTACAATAACCCTTAAAATTAATGAGTGTTACCCAGAGTTCATTCTCTGATTCAGCACGAACTTTGCAGAACCTTCTTTTGTACTACGGTGAGAGGTAAACCTTTGCTTACTTACAGTCTTACATCTCAGAAGTGATGGCTAGGACATCACTTTGGCAGCAGATTGAATTCCTTTGAACCTAATTTAGCACATGGGGAAATCTTATACCGGTTATATACTTGTTTTATACTGGTGTGATAATCCTTCATTTTTTATCAAAAAAAAAAACCAATATATCTTCTTATATAATTTCAGAGTGTCTCCTGCAGTTAGGCCAATTTTTCTGTTGTATTTAGAGGGATATTATAGGTAAAACTTCCAAAGCAGCATAAAATATTCAAAAGCATTCACAATCTGTGAACTCAGATAGATGATGACTTGATTCCCAACCCTAACATGTACTTAGTGTATGATCACTTAAGTGTATCTACCTTGTTTCTTTACCTGTTAGGTACTTACCTCAAAGGGCTATTGCAGAATTAAGATAATATTTGGGAACTGTCTATATATTTAGCAGGCACTCAACAATAATAGCTCTCCTTTTAGGACATCAAGGGGAAAATAAACCAGTTACCTTCTAAATGCTTCCTTTTCCCAATACTGTTTTGCTGATACTATATTAATATATTTATGCCCACTAATTTGTTATAAATATTGATTACTGTTGACAAGATAAATAAATCCCCTAGAGCTCTGAGAAATATCCACAGAAAAGAATAGTAACTACTGGTCCTCATGTTTCTAAGGACACAAAACTCACAAAGTTGTCGACAGGTAATTTAGCGCCCAGTGCGGTAATCCAGACTTGTCACCTTCAGCACTTCTTTCACGGGATGGATTGTGCTTTGCAGAATCAGCAAAATTTCTTGGCAAACTACTAGGGTTACATTACTCCTTCAACTCTCAAGCCGCTCTAAATGTTTTACGAAGCAAAGTCTTGAGGCTTTAATAGAACAGTGAATGCACTCTCTCAGCAAGACACAACAGAAATCTTAGAAAGATAATGCTAGAAATAGACAGTGACTTCTGAAGTGTGTTCCTTTTCAGAAATTCAGCCACAGAAAAGGAAATAAAAACTCTTCTCCTTCCACCTCATCCTTTCTTCCTTCCTTCCTTCAACCAATATTTTTAAAGAATATATGTACTTAGCACTCTTCTGGACACTGAGGATGTAGAAATACAACAGATGGAAACTGATGTACCATAGGGGAGTCTGTGCATGCTCAGTTGCTCAGTCCTGTCCAACTCTTTGCGACCCCATGGACTGTAGCCCACCATGCTCCTCTGTCCATGGAATTTTTCCAGGAAATAATATTGGAGTGGATTGCCATTTCCTCCTCCAGGGGAAATTCCTGACCAAGGATAGAACCTGTGTCTCCTGAGTTTCCTGCATTGGCAGGCAGATTCTTTACCACTGAGCTACCTGGGAGAACCACTTCTATTATAGGGGAATCAGATTGTAAATAAACAAACAACGAACTATTATTTCACACGGTGACAAGTGCAGTGGAAAAAAAATAAAGTAAGGCCAAGAGGATAGGAACTCCTGAACAGGAGTGGCTTGACATAATCTATGTTTTAATAATAATAAATATATATTATGGGACCAAATTATGAAATTTCTAAAATCACTTTAGGGTGTAATTTCCAAGTGCATTTTACCTTTTCTATAAGATCTGCTTTTTTTCATAAGAGAAGAAATAAAACTAATACTGAACTCTTACTATGTGGCTGGCAGTTTACAAATTTGACTACCTTCAATCTTCACAAACTCTATGAGAAAGGAATTATTATTTCTATTTGAAAGACAAGGAAGCAACCCTCAACTAACTAAAAGCTTTATCCAAAGATACCTTGATAGCAAAAATAGAGCTAAGCTTCCAATTCAAATTCCTCTGTAATTTTTCCCACCATGTCATTAAAATCTTTTCCACTTGGCTGTGCAAAGGGTGATGAAACTAGCTATGAAGAGTAAAAATTAATAAAGCACTTGTATTAAAGTGAGAGTGTTATTATGTGTAAAATAGATAACTAGCAGGAAGCTGCTATGTAACACAGGAAGCCCAGCCTAGCACTCTGTGATGACCTAGAGGGGTGGGATGGGTGGGGTGAGGCTCAGGAGAGAGGGGAGATTATATATATATATATATATATATATATATATATATATAATTATGACTGATTCATGTTAATGTATTGCGGAGACCACCACAACATTGTAAAGCAGTTATCCTTTAATAAAAAATAAATAAAATAAAAATAAATAGAAAGTATTGGTATTGAGCAGGAGTTAACATGCAACGCTTTCTTTTCCTTATTCCTTTTAGTTCAGGCTTGCTGAAAGATTAGACTTTGTCTATTACAGAACTCTGTTATTATGAAACCAGATTCAGACAGGTTTCCATCTACTATTTACAGACAATTTACTTTATATATTCAAGATTTGCTCCACAGAGAATTTCTCCCAGTTCTTCCCTTTTCCCACAGGACTCTTAATTGCTCTGGCACCTCCATGTGGTGCTTCCCCAGCCATGACTCAAAGACTTTAAATGACTGTATTTATTTTAAGAAAAACTTCAGTGCCTATAAAAACAGCATGTTCTCCTGTCGCACATCTGTTCTCTCTCTGAGTTTTATGTCACCTCTTTGCCAGAGGTTTTACCTGCTACTTTAAGGGAGCTTGGTGTGTTCTGATTCCACTAGATTCTCATTCATACTGAGTATAATTAGCTGAATATGTGGGGCATACTGATATAATTGCATGATCTTTGCCAGTTACTAGACTCTTGTGATTCTGAAGGTCTTCATCTGTGAAAAGAAAACAGTGGTGTCTTCTTTGAAAGGTTTTCATATCTGTTTACTCTGCAAAAGCTTTTCCTTCCCTTTGGGTTAGCAGTGCCTTTTCCTGGCATTTTCTTTTAATTACACTTTGGATTCAGTTCAGTTCAGTCACTCAGTCATGTCTGACTCTTTGCGACCCCATGGACCGCAGCACACCAGGCCTCCCTGTGCATCACCAACTCCCAGAGTTTACTCACACTCATGTCCATTGAGTCAGTGATGTCATCGAACTATCTCATCCTCTGTCGTCCCCTTCTCCTCCCACCCTCAATCTTTCCCAGTACCAGGGTCTTTTCAAATGAGTCAGTTCTTCACATCAGGTGGCCAAAGTATTGGAGTTTCAGATTCATCATCAGTCCTTCCAATGAATATTCAGGATTGATTTCCTTTAGGATGGACATTTTGGATTAGTGACACATTATTATTTTTTCTCCATTTATATCTGTACCCAAATCTGTGTACCGTATTACTTTCTTATATTTTCTTTGTTCAGGACTCTTAATGACTTAGGGCATTAAACATGGAGAAGACAGCTGAATAGTTTTTGGTTTGGTATGTGTATTTGCATAACGTTTGACTCCATCTTGCCTTAAATGTGTTTTTCTAGTCAAATATCTTGGCAGAGCTTTGGTTCAACTTAATGACTGTGTCACCACAATAATATGTTCCATTTGCAGTAAATAATAGCCAAAATAATATGAATTCTAAAGCACGGATGTATTGGGTCAGGTTTAGTCCGCTGTAGAGTCAAATAAGCCCCTAAAGTATGCTAAAGATTAGCCAGTTTTTCTCCATCTTGTAATTTTGCCATCTGATGCCTGTTGCCTCCAAAGTTATGATAACAGGGAGAAAAAGACATAGGAGTTTCTTAAAAACACCTACCATGATATGTTCATTCTGGTAACAATTCACTGACCAGGAGTCATAATATGGCTCCAATTTAATTGCAAGAAAATTCAGTGAGTACCACATTTCTACTTCTCCTCAATAATGCATATCATTTCCCCTATATGCTATCTGGATTCTACTGCTTCAAAGAAGACAAATCTCAGCCTAGCAGTTCTGTGTCTTATGGAATTTTATAGCAAACAATAAAATCCTAACAAACAAATTCATGACCGGAACACAGAATATTGGCAAAAGTTAGCCTATTTTAGACTAATAAGAGTACAAAAATATAAATGAGCTTATGTTTAATGACAAGAAACATATTATCCTTCTTACTAATAAGTATGCAGAAAAGTAACAATGATTTTTGTAATGGTGCACTATGGCGTTTGCTTTCTTTAGTAAATAACAACTCTCAGCTAATTCATTAACCTCCATTAACTCTCAGCTACAGTGCAGTGATAGTATTCTTCAAGATGAGAGTTTTAGTTACCAGAGTAACAACAGTGCTTGCAAAATCCATACAGGCACTTAACAGTTTTAAAATTAGACAATCTCTTAAATCCACAGAAACGAATTTCTGAAATCTCAGAACTGTGGAGCTTCAATTTATGAACAATAACATCTAGACACCAAATCAGGCTTTCCTTTGCTTCTTTTTTATCTTTAAAATAGACACAATTCACTGATTACCTCTAAACATTTAGAATCTTCTAAAATAAAACAGATTTAACAAGGATTGTCACAAAGTAATTGAACAATATTTGAATGGGAAAGAAAAGATAAAAGAGAAAACTGGCAAATATCTTTTAATGTAGAGTCAATAATTTAGAATTTTAATGTAGAGTGAATTCACTATAGAGATGTTTTTTCACTGGCATTACACACCAAAGAGGTCACAGTGAAAGTGAGAGATAGAGCAATTTCTGTAAAATTGCAGAAAACAGCCCAGATGATATGCACGTCTATGAAAATATATTTCATACAGTATGAATAAGCAAGCATTATTCATCTACTAAGGCCCAACAGATTATGACTGAATATTTTCAGTGTTTTAACTAATGGTTTATATTTTTCTCATATTATTTTAAAATTGCAGTTGAATTTTTTCTGGAAGCTAAAAAATTATATGTTTACAACAGAAAATTGGGAAATAAAAGCAGGAAAATAAAAACTCCAAGTAAAGTTTCAACAGCGTACAATGTTTTGATTTACTTACTTTTGACTTTATTCCAAAGGATCTATTAATTATATCAAAATTTAAGTCATACTATATATGTCTGATATATGATACACAGTTTTCAAAGCATAAATTTTAGTGGTTATTTGACATGCACCAACATAAATTCATATGTAGTGGTATTTAATAGGTCCTATTTTGGATGTTTGAGCTATATCTAAAAATTTTACTATATAATGAACTGTACTGAACATATAAACACATAAGCCTGTACTCATATATCTCATTTATTTCTTGGGCTTATATTGCTTCAAAAGGCAGTATTTTTGACTCTTAATAAGTATTGCCAAGCAGCAGTGACATTCTATAAAACAACCAAAATGAAGGTATCATTCTTTAAAATTAATGAAATGTACTCATAGAATTTTGTTTATTGGCATTGAGAAATGAATGCTTTAATTTATAAAGAAAGTGTTACGGAGAAAGAATCTCACTGCATGGAGGAATGTAAGCTGTTTCTTAAATAAAAAGGCATTCCAAGATACAGCATGAAATAAGTGGACCAGGGAATGTGAAAACTGACGAGTAGCAAATTGCTTTAGGATGGTAATGTATTCTCTCCAGAAGACAACTGTGAATAACTTCGATGGTAAGGTGAGGAAAAACCTCTGATTTATAGGATATGGAGACCTATCAGCATTTTAAGGAAGGTGATAAGTGAAGATTGTTTTGAGGAACAAGAAAAGATATTGCAGAAGTGTTTAGACTTCTTAACATAACAGAAATATACAGTTTAAGAAGCATTTTAAAGAAAATTTATTCTTTTCCTTAGAATTAGTTAATGAAGCCACCCAATCAGTACTGGCTGAGAAACGAGCAGAGCATTAGGAACATAAAGTAGTATACCAAAACTATAAATGGGCTCAACTTATTCATTCCAATTTCATACATCTTGCCATTTTTTAGCCAGGTGCTGTGTGAGGCACTAACAAAGATGATTCCCATGTTGTGAGAACTCAGAGTAAAGAGAGAAGAATAAGCAATTATTTACAAAGATTACAGTATAAAATAACAGATTTTATACTGTAATTGTAATTACAGTATAATTGTAATTGTAATAATAATGGGATATGACAGCATAAAATAACAGATAAATAATATGATACCATAATGGAGATCTCAGATGGAACAAATCAGAGGACGTGACAAACTATGAGGTGACATCAAGCTTCGTGAAGAGAGTCAATGCAGGTGACATTACACGATTAACCTGAAAGGTATCAAGGAGTCCATCAAGAGGAAAGTTTTGCAGCAGGCATTCTGGGCTGCAAGGCAGGCACATTCAGAGTCATGGAGGGGTAGAAGTGCACGTGCATCCAGGGAAGGACCATTATTTCAGTAGGACTGTTCTGGATTCACACAAACTCAGATGGAAAGTTCTACAAGATTCAGACGGAAAATTCTACCAGATTTTTGAAAACAAAGAGTTTACATTTTAACACATTGTGTCAGAAAGTCAATAAAAATGTTAAGCAGGAATTAATGAGACACACTGTGGCCTTGTCCTGTCCTATGTGTCACATAGGCACTTCATATATACTCATAGGTAAGTAGCTTATCTGAGCTCTGACCCTAGAATTACTTTGTAAAGTCAGTCTCCTTGATTTTCTGCCTAAATATATTTATCTCCTGAATTTTGAGAGAAATATTTTAAGTGACAACATAGAAGTACTACCTTCTAAGTAGCTTGGGTTAGATGCTCCCCACCCCTTACTCTATAGTCGATGATTATGGCATAAAATATAATAAAAGTCTATTGAACTATAAAAAGAATAATGCTTGTGTTCAGTTCAGTTCAGTCACTCAGTCGTGTCCGACTCTTTGCGACCCCATGAATCGCAGCACGCCAGGCCTCCCTGTCCATCACCAACTCCCGGAGTTCACTCAGACTCACGTCCATCGAGTCAGTGATGCCATCCAGCCATATCGTCCTCTGTCGTCCCCTTTTCCTCCTGCTCCCAATCCCTCCCAGCATCAAAGTCTTTTCCAACAAGTCAACTCTTCGCATGAGGTGGCCAAAATATTGGAGTTTCAGCATTGGAGTTCAGTATTGGAATTCCTTCCAAAGAACACCCAGGACTGATCTCCTTTAGAATGGACTGGTTGGACCTCCTTGCAGTCCAAGGGACTCTCAAAAGTCTTCTCCAACACCACAGTTCAAAAGCATCAATTCTTCGGCGATCAGCTTTCTTCACAGTCCAACTCTCGCATCCATACATGACCACTGGAAAAACCATAGCCTTGACTAAATGGACTTTTGTTGGCAAAGTAATGTCTCTGCTTTTGAATATGCTATCTAGGTTGGTCATAACTATGTGTGTTTAAACACATATATATAAAACATACTGTGAAACTTACTTTTTTCTTCTAAGATATAACATATCTTGAAATATCAACATGTATATAAGTGAATAATATATATAATATATACACATATAATTATATTAGATACATTCTACCTTAGGTGAAAAAAAATAATCATTTGTATAATATTGCTCATTGTATAAAAAATAGGAAAGTCAATAAAAATATGTCTTATATCACTTCTCATTGCATCCAGTATTTTGCATTTCTGAAAGAATATACCAGGAATTACTAATATTAGTTACCACTGAGGAGTGGCAGTAAATAATCAGAATTTAAGATTCAGGAAATATTACAACTGACATTTTACTTGTCTATACTTCATTTTATATTTTGATCAGATAAATATATTTACAGTTAAAAATTGTTTTACTTCATTATTATTATTACTCAGTGTTTAGATTGGAAGTATGTGAATGGAATGCCTCAAGTTCAAAATTCAAGATGTGCTTGAGAAGAAAGTGTATGGCAATATTTCAGTAACAGGATTTTACATATGTCTATTAACCAAACTTGTGAATCATGTTCTCCATATTTGCTATTTTGTTGTCATTCGGTCACTTGATCGTGTCCTGCTCTTTGCGACCCCATTGACTGCATCACACCAGGCTTCCCTGTCCTTCACCATCTCCCAGAGCTTGCTCAAACTCACGTCCATTGAGTCGGTGATTCCATCCAACCATCTCCTCCTTTGTTATCTCCTTCTCCTCCTGCCTTCAATCTTTCACAGCATCAGGGTCTTTTCAAATAAGTCGGCTCTTCGCATCAGGTAGCCAAAATATTGAAGCTTCAGTTTCAGCATCAGTTCTTCCAATGAATATTCAGGATTGATTTCCTTTAGAATTGACTGCTTTGATCTCCTTGTAGTCCAAGGGACTTTCAAGAGTCTTTTCCAACACCACAGTTCAATCAGCATCAATTCTTTGGTGCTCAGCCTTCTTTATGGTTCAACTCTCACATTCATACATGACTACTTGAAAAATCATAGCATTGACTAGACAGATCTTTGTCAGCAAAGTGATGGCTCTGCTTTTTAAAATGCTGTCTAGGTTGGTCATAGCTTTTCTTCCAAGGAGCAAGCAGCTTTAAATTTCATGGCTTCAGTCACCATCTGCAGTGATTTTGGAGCCCAAGAAAATAGTCTGTCACTGTTTCCATTGTTCCCCATCTAATTGCCATGAAGTGATGGGACTGGATGCCATGATCTTCATTCTTTGTTGAGTTTTAAAGCCAACTTTTTCACTCTCCTCTTTCACTTTCAGCAAGAGGTTCTTTAGTTCCTCTTGGTTTTCTGCCATAAAGATGGTGTCATCTACATATATGAGATTATTGATACTTCTCCTTGTAACCTTGATTCCAGCTTGTGCTTCATCCAGCCTGACATTTCTCATGATATACTCTGCATATAAGCTAAATAAGCAAGGTGATAATATATAGTCTTGATGTATCCCTTTCCCAGTTTTGAACCAGTCTGTTGTTTCATGTCCAGTTCTAACTGTTGCTTCTTGACCTGTATACAGGTTTCTCAGGAGGCAGGTAAGTTGGTCTGGTATTCCCATTTCTTGAAGAATTTTCCACAGTTTGTTGTGATCCACACAGTCAAAGTTATACTTCTATTCAATTTTTTAGGCTCTGTAATCTATTAGTTCGTGAATGATATGTTAAAATATCACCATATGGTGGCTAATTTATCATTTCTATTAATTCTGCCAACTTTTGTTATTAAGACTATATTGTTGGGCACTGCATATACAGGATAAATATATATACTGGACCCTTTTTCAAGAAATTGCTGAATAATCCTTTTTTCTCCTGTCATTTTAATTTTAAAACTCATACGTGATTTAACAATGTCAAGTTTTTCTGTGGACATGAAGCAGTTGGAATTCTCATAAATCACTGATGGGAATGTAAATTTTACAGCCACCCTGGGACACTACAAATTTGAATATATCGGGTACATTGAATATATGTGTTTTTCATATCAGGAAATTCTACTCCCAGATGTATACTCAACATGGACATGTTCACTAAAGCAATGTAAAGAAGAATATTCATGTTGGCATTTTTATAATATCTACAAATTAAAAACATCCCAAATATCCATCGACAGTAAGGTATACGAACTGTAGTAAATTTATACAATCAATATGATAGAGTGATAAAAATGAACTCAGCCACATGAATGAATCCTGTGTACTTCATGTCAAGTGAAAGAAGTAAACCCTAAAAACTACTTACAAGGAATACTTAATCACACTGAAGTAGAACATTCCTCAGCTTTAGGAATAAAGGAGGAGCAGTGTTGGAGAGATTGTATGAATAGTGGTTTTAAGAGTTGGCAATTACTTTTCCTTTGACCTTGCTGATAGTTATATAGGTTTTGTTTTTCGGTAATTTATTTACTAGTACTTATGTTTTTATGTACTTTCTTATATGGTTGTAACACTCAGTAGTAAAAAAAACAAAGATTTTTGAGAAATAGAAACAGATGAATCCTTCCCAAACCATAAAATACATTTAACTCATTTGCTAAACCAACATGCTTAATAAAAAAAAAAAAGAGAGAGAGAGAGAATATTTCCTATTAAATTAGAAAAACAGGAAAAGTAGACCCTAACATTATTTTATAACCTTACCAATGATGTTACACAATGCATTCAGGCAGGAAAATAAAACTGGACATTAAAAACAAATGTAGAGGGACTTCCCTGATGGTTCAGTGGTTAAGACTTCCCTGGTCAGGGACCTAAGATCCTACATGCCTCAAAGCCAAAGAACCAGAACATAAACAACAGAGGCAATGTTATAACCAATTCAATTTAGACTAAAAAAAAGGTCCACATTAAAAAAAAAAATTTAATGTGGAAATGAAGAGTTAAATTTTCTATTTTCGTAGACTATAATCGTATATGTGTGACATTTAAGAGGAAAACCTAAAAATTCAACAAACTAGTCACTAGGTATCAAATTGACAGACATCAATAGCTTTCATATATAACATTTAGATGGCAAAATCAAAGAGAAGCTGCCATTTATCATAACAACAGAAACAAAAATCAAATTTCTAGAAATGTAGTAAATAAGTAAATATATATATGTAAAATGTTTTTTTATTTTAAAAGCACTATCAAAAGGCACACAATACTTTTTAAACAAATATAATAAATATAATATTCTTGGATAAGAAGATTTACCATTGTAAAATTTTCAGTTTACCTTTTTATTTTATGCTTAATGAGATCCCAATAAAATACTATTTTTGTTCTTTCAAGTCTATAGTTCATAAGGGAAAAGAGACTAATAAGAAAAACTTGGGAAAATCTCAAGTAGAAGAGAAATAAGGAAGAGACTGCTAATTATACATATATATACTTATATATATATATATATATATATATATATGCTTTAAAAATTAAAACACAGTGTGCAGAGTTATTAGTAAACTGAAAAGCCAACATAAGAAAACAGAAATTCCAAAAATAGATTAGAATGGAATCTGTACAGTTATTTATTTTATAAAAGCAGCAACTCAAGTCAGGCAGGAAAATGTAGTAATTATCTAACAGTTTTGAGAAAAGTGGAATAGCCATTTTTGAAACTAATTTTGATGTATGCTTCACATTGCATAGAAGGATAAATTCTAAATAGACTAAAGATTTAAATGTAGAAACAATAAATCTTTTAAAATACTTGAATAAAACCTGAAGAGATTCTTTGAAAATTTCAGGGAAGTCTTTCTATGTCTCAAAATCCAGGAAACATTATAATAAATTAATAAATGTACTGAGAGCATGATTTTTTAAAACAATTAAAAAATAGATATGCTACCAATATCATATTTTAAGCCCATCAGAAAACACATCTAGAAAGGGGACTAGACAAGTTAAAATTCAACCTGTTAGGAAAGTGTCAATAATCAACCACTTTCTTACTATTTATCAATTCTGAGCATGGACCCAGGATGAGGCATGACCTCGTTAGAGGAACTCTACTAGGGAAAAGAGAGATAGAAGGATTTGTGATGGTCGAGAAAGCTGGCACGACAGGTTGTTAAGGAGAGGAGCCCTTTCCTTGTGAGAAATTTGCTGAGATTTGTAACCGAGCACAAAGCTGGAGAGCTGAAGCATGTAGAAGGGCAGAGTGTAGTCTTGTGAACTTGTGGGGCTTCCCAGGTTGCGCTAGAGGTAAAGAACCTGCCTGCCAATGCACGAGACATAAGAGATGCTGGTTTGACCCCTGGGTCAGGAAGATTCCCCGGAGAAGGAAATGGCTACCCACTCCAGTATTCTTGCCTGGAGAATTCCATGGACAGAGGAGTTTGGCAGACTACAGTACTTTGTGGTCTTAAAGAGTGAGACATGACAGAATGACTAACACTTTCACTTTTTTGATAGCACCTATTTACAAAGAATCCAAAGGACACAGTACAATACATATTAAAACTATCAGTATGCTTTTTTTTTTTTTTTTTTGGAGCCTCATATAAAAGAGACCAAGAATGCTGAGCTAATTTTAATGCATTTGGAAAAAATGTCAAATGAACAAATATGATATATATTTTTAAAAGACAGTTTAGCTGCTCTAAGATGAAATATATAACATATTTGCTGTTTTGAATTATCAAGGCCATCGCTGTCCTCTCTGGCTTAGAAAACTGAAAACTTTCTGCAAGAGATATGAGGACCAGACTTTCAGAAATGAGTTGTTGAAGGTGAGCGAGGTAGTAAGCAGTCTACTCACATCATATCTGTCAGAACTCAATTCCCACTACAATATAATCGAATAGCTCTAACCTTCCTGACGAAAATTCCCTTGGAGCTTAACTCCATAATGTTCATTTTCTCCCACCATCTGTTGATAGCAATGTACTACCAGTCTCTGAGGCCACTAGCCTGCAATCAGTAGTTTCTGCCTTTCAGAACTGCATGAAAACATTTCCAGAGTCCTGGTCTTGGTCTCAGGAGATACACGGACACAGCGATGCAGACATGCCAGTCACCCATAAATAAAGAATCTGTACAACTACTCTAGAAATCCTTGTCCACTAGTTCTTGCTAAGCATACTTCATCAACTATAGCAATAGGTAAACCATCATTAATTTAAACAGTAAGCTAACACACAGGTTCAGGCTGTCAACTGAGATACAAATCAGAAGTATGCATTAAGCTTTACTTTAAAAATGTCAAAATACTGACGGACAAAAAGGCTCACACAAAGCAGAAAGAAACCTTGAATTTTCAAGGCAGATCCCCAGATTTTTCCTTCCTGTGTCAGACATGTGCTTCAGGTCCACATAAAAGGAGATCTCTAAGTGTGACTCACGGATTTCCTTAGACAGCAGAAAGCACTTAAAAGAGGGCAATGGATCTCTTACAACATTCTCATTGGAGCCTTGCCCCCATGGTTCCTGCTTACTATTACTACAGGCAATAAGTAGCCAGAAACATCCTATTAAGAGCTTTTCCTACATAAATATCTTTTCCCTAGCAAATATCTTTGGTCAATTTACCTGAAGTCCCAGTTGATAAGGAGCTTAAATTTGATCACCTGCATTCTTTGTCTCATGGGAACATGTCCTTGGCTGCCACCTACCTAAAGGGCATGAATGTTCCAAGGGTAACTGCCTCAATACCATCTTCCTGTGAATAAAAGATGTAAGAATGTGGGGAAAGAAAGAATTAAATCCAAAGGAAATGGCTGATAAGGGAAGAGAAACAGATCATAAAGAAATATAAAGGAAGACTGAATTCATTGACTATCAGAGGGACAGTGGTTTATTCAAAAGATATAGAACCTGGGGAAATAGATGGGGAAACAGTGGAAACAGTGAGAGACTTTATTTTTGAGGGCTCCAAAATCACTGTAGATGGTGACTGCAGCCATGAAATTAAAAGATCCTTGCTCCTTGGGATAAAAGTTATGACCAACCTAGACAGCATATTAAAAAACAGAGATATTACTTTGCCAACAATGGTCCATCTAGTCAAAGCTATGCTTTTTCCAGTAGTCATGTATGGATGAGAGTTGGACTATAAAGAAAACTGAGCACCAAAGAATTGATGCTTTTGAACTGTGGTGTTGGACAAGACTCTTGAGAGTCCCTTGGACTGCAAGGAGATCCAACCAGTCCATCATAAAGGAAATCAGTCCTGAATATTCATTGGAAGGACTGATGTTGAAGCTGAAACTCCAATCCTTTAGCCATCTGATATGAAGAACAGACTCATTTGAAAAGACCCTGGTGCTGCGAAAGATTTAGGGCAGGAGGAGAAGGGGACGACAGAGGATGAGATGGTTGGATGGCATCACCAACTCAGTGGACATGAGTTTGAGTAAACTCTGGGAGTTGGTGATGGACAGGGAGGCCTGGCGTGCTGCAGTCCATGAGGTCACAAAGAGTCGGACATGACTGAGCAACTGAACTGAACTGATAGAACCTGGACTTCATGGTTAGGCTCTGTTGTTGTTCAGTTGTCAAGTCTCGTCCTCCTCTTCGAGACCCCGTGGACTGCAGCACTCCAGGCTCTTCCCTGTCCCTCACCATCTTCTGGAGTTTGCCCAAGTTCCTGTCCATTGAATCAGTGATGCCATCCAAACATCTCATCCTCTGTCACCATCTCCTTCTGCCTTCAGTCTTCCAGTATCAGGGTCTTTTCCAATGAGTCAGTTGTTCTCATCAGGTTAGGCTCTAGTTTCCATCTTAATATTATCATTATCATCATTATTATTTATTTTTCTCATGCAGTTTAACCTCTCTGGGCTTGAGATTCCTCAATAATAAAGTGATGATGATATTTTTCCACAAGATGGTTATGAGGATCTGCTGCTAAGTCGCTTCAGTCGTGTCCAACTCTGTGTGACCCCATAGATGGCAGCCCACCAGCCTCCTCTGTCCCTGGGATTCTCCAGGCAAGAATACTGGAATGGGTTTCCATTTCTTTGTCCAATGCATGCCTGCATGCTAAATCACTTCAGTTGTGTCTGACTATGTGACCCTATGGACTGCAGCCGACTAGGCTCCTCTGTCCATGGGATTTTCTAAGCAAGAATACTGTAATGGGTTGCCATTTCCTTCTCTATATGAAACCTTATGTGAAGGTGCCAGTTATCAGGTAGGAGCACATTAAAAAAAGTGTTTGTCACTCAATCGTGTTCAACTCTTTGGGGCCCCATGGACTGTAGCCTGCTAGGCTCCTCGGTCCATGGAATTCTCCAAGCAAGAATACTGGAGTAGGTAGCCATTCCTTTCTCTAGGGGATCTTCCTGAACCAAGGATCAAACCTGGGTGTCCTGCATTGCAGGCAGATTCTTTACTGTCTGAGCCACCAGGGAAGCCCCATATATTTTCTTAATTTACTCTTTAAAAAAGCAGAAGATAATACTTTTTTGGAACTTTTTTTTCCCTTTTTAATGGACATAACACAAACGTCCCAAATATCTGCCAACTATTTTTGTATGCTTTACCTGTTCTCAAAATACATGTTATATTCCTTTAGGGAAATGCAATTGTGTAGATTTTTATACTCTAAAGAGGTTAGATGTCAACTCCACTGCAGACTATTTCTATAAAAGTTACATTTATATATTGTTTTTAACTAATGCTACCTCTCTGAACACTAGAAAAGCATCAAGAAGGTCAAAATTTATAAATTAGGGGTTGGGGAAAGGCCAACCAATTAATTAGCTTTATTCTAGTTCTTCCCTCTTCCTTACAGATGATAGACATATTTGTGTAACTTACAGCCCATGCTAGAGCTATATCTAAGAAGGTTCCTCTCTCAGAATATGCAGCTTTCTTGCTAAATCCCAAAGTCTGATTCCTTTTGAATGAAATGAAAAAGAATCTCATGCTCTATCACTGATGGACAGAAGTCAGGCGCTAATGTAACTCAGTGCATTGTGGCAATTCTCCTACATGACAGTTGTTCTCATGCCTTAGGGAACAGTAAAAAAAAAGGAGTGCATGAGCTTGTTATCAAATTGTTGCTGTTTTCCAGACATGCTTCCCAGGTTGGGTCACATTGAAAAGCAAGTGGTCTCTCTAGGTATGTGGATTTTTATGTGCATACAAATCTACTTTGAATCTTGTAACACAGCTCATCTAATTAAACTTCATATCAGGGTAGTAGGGATGTCATCCTGAAGACAGGGAACTAACAGCATAGGTTGCACTGCTCTCACCTAGGCTCTCCAGGACACAGCTCTCCAGTGCTGTGATTCAGTCTGTCTACAGAAAGAGTTTGTCTTTGGACCAGTCCAGCCACCAATAATTTGGCACTAATTTCAAGCTACAGTGGACTTGAAATTACTTCCTTGCCTTATTAGATTTTAAATCTTTTAAAAATGAAGATTCTTTCATGGCAGGAACCTCACAAAAATGAAAATCTTATAATTTCTTTTTTCTGGTCAGGGTTCTTGCATACTCTACTGACTTCAAATTATCATTCTCCCATTAAGTGATGCCCTTCGGATGAGATTAGCATCAGACTATTGATTAACTGTAGTAATTGAATGCCATGATGAGGAAGTCATGTTCTGCAGAAGAAATGAGACTAGGATGTGTTCACAACTCAGGCCCTTGGTTGGATCCCTGTGCTTTTTAAAAAAAAAACAAAACTAATAGTCTATTTTTTTAGCAGTTTTAGTTTTACAATAAAATTGAACAAATAGTACAAAGAGTTCTTGTATACCCCTTCTTTCCCCTCTCACATTCTCCCTTATTAATATCTACTTAATAACTAATGATAGGTCTTTTCTCACATATATATCGTGCAAATATTTTCCCCCAGTCTTTGGTTTGCCTATGTATTGTCAGAACCATGTCTTTTACAGAACAGACGTTTTCATTTTAATGACGTGTAACTGATTATTTTATTCATAGATCATGCTTTAGGTGTTGTATCAAAAAAGTCATTGCCAAACCAAGGTTACCTAGATTTTTTCCTATGTTATCTTGTAAAAGTTTTATATTTTTCTGTTTTATATCTAGAACTAGGATCTATTTTGAGTCAATTTTGGGGAAGGGTAAAATGTCTGTGTCAAGATTTTTTTTTTTGCATGAAGATATCCAGTTGTTCCAGCAATATTTGTTTAAAAAATATCTTTTTCTCATTTAATTATCTTTGCTTCTTTGACAAAGATCAACTGACTGTATTTGTGTTGATTTGTTTCTGAATTCTCTATTCTGTTCCATTGACCTGTTTATTCTTTATCAGTACCATATTATCTTGATTATTGTAGCTTTACAGCAAACCTTGGAACCAGGTAGTGTCAGTCTCTGATTTTGTTATTCTTCTTCTATATTATGTTGGCAATTTTGAGCCTTTTGTCTTCTACAAATGAATTCCTGAATTAGGTAAAATCCACAAAATAACTTGGTGAGATTTTTAGTAAGATTGCACTGTATAGATAAAACAAGTTGGGAATAACTGATTTCTTGACAGTATTGTTTTTTTATCCTTGAACACAGGATATCTATTTATTTAATTCCTTGATTTCTCTCATCAGAGTTTTGTAGGTTTCCTCACGTAGATATCGTACCTATTTTGTTAGAGTCTTGCCTATGTATTTCATTTGGGAGGATATGCTAATATAAATAAAAACACAGTTTTGATATAATTGGTGGTATGTATGCATGCATGCCAACTCACTTCAGTTATGTTCAGTTCAGCTCAGTCATGTCCAACTCTTTGCGACCCCATGAGCTGCAGCACGTCAGGCCTCCCTGTCCATCACCAACTCCCGGAATTTACTCAAACTCATGTCCACTGAGTTGGTGATGCCATCCAACCATCTCATCCTCTGTCATCCCCTTCTCCTGCCCTAAATCTTTCTCAGCATCAGGCTCTTTCAAATGAGTCAGCTCTTTGCATGAGGTGGCCAAAATACTGGAGTTTCAGGTTCAACATCAGTCCTTCCAATGAACACCCAGGACTGATTTCCTTTAGGATGGACTGGTTGGATCTCCTTGCAGTCCAAGAGATTCTCAAGAGTCTTCTCCAACACTACAGTTCAAAAGGATCAATTCTTCAGTGCTTAGTTTTCTTTATAGTCCAACTCTCATATCCATACATAACTACTGGAAAAACCATAGCCTTGACTAGATGGACCTTTGTTGACAAAGTAATGTCTCTGCTTTTCAATATGCTGTCTAGGTTGGTCATAACTTTCTTTCCAAGGAGTGTTTTTTAATTTCATGGCTACAATCACCATCTGCAGTGATTTGGGAGCCCAGAAAAATAAAGTCTGACACTGTTTTCACTGTTTCCCCATCTATTTGCCATGAAGTGATGGGACCAGATGCCACGATCTTACTTTTCTGAATGTTGAGCTTTAAGCCAACTTTTTCACTCTCCACTTTCACTTTCATCAAGAGGCTCTTTAATTCCTCTTCACTTTCTACCATAAGGGTGGTGTCATCTACATATCTGAGGTTATTGATATTTCTCCCAGCAATCTTGACTCCAGCTTGTGCTTCCCCCACCCCGGGGCTTCTCATGATGTACTCTGCATATAAGTTAAATAAGCAGGATGATAATATATAGCCTTGATGTACTCCTTTTCCTATTTGGAATCAGTCTGTTGTTCCATGTGCAGTTCTGTTGCTTCCTGACCTGCATATAGGTTTCTCAAGAGGCAGTAAGATGGTCTGGTATTCCCATCTCTTGAAGAATTTTCTACAGTTCATTGTGATCCACACAGTCAAAGGCTTTGGCATAGTCAATAAAGCAGAAATAGATATTTTTCTGGAACTCTCTTGCTTTTTCAATGATCCAGCAGATGTTGGCAATTTGATCTCTGGTTCCTCTGCCTTTTCTAAAACCAGCTTGAACATCTGGAAGTTCATGGTTCACATATTGCTGCAGCCTGGCTTGGAGAATTTTGAGCATTACTTTACTAGTATGTGAGATGAGTGCAATTGTGCAGTAGTTCGAGCATTCTTTGGCATTGCCTTTCTTTGGGATTGGTATGAAAACTGACTTTTTTCCAGTCCTGTGGCCACTGCTGAGTTTTCTAAATTTGCTGGCATATTGAGTGCAGCACTTTCACTTCAGTCGTGTTCAAGTCTTTGCGATTCTATGGGCCATTATCCTCCAGGCTGTCTTTCATTGGCAAGCAGGTTCTTTACCACTAGAGCCACCCAGAAAGCCCCATAATCAGTGGTATATAGGATATCAATCAACTTCTGAATATTAAATTTGTATCCTGAAACATTATAATTATAATATACTGGTTTCCGGAGATTTTGGTCAATAGTCCTTTCCTCCAGATTTTCTACATAGGCCATTATGTGATTTGTAAAGAAAGGTGGTTTTGTTTATTTCTTCTGAATATATATGTCTTTTATTTCCTTTTCTTTTCTTACTGCATTAGCTAAGATAGCCACTAAAATGATGAACAAGAGTGTGAAAAGGAACATCCTTGATTTGTTTCCAATTTGAGAGAGAAAGCATCTCATTTTGTATCACTAGGCATAAAAATAGCTGTAAATGTTTTGTAGGTGTTCATTATGAGGTTGAGAAAGTTACCCTCTATGTCCAGTTTGCTGAGAGTTTTATCATAAATAGGTGCTTTTTCTGCATCGAATGATATGATTATATGATACTCTTTTTTAACCGGTTGATACAATGGGTTACATTACAGTTGACCCTAAAACAACATGTATTTAAACTGCATGGATCCCCTTACATGAGGATATTTTCCAATAAATACATTGAAAACATATTTTGAAGATTTGTCATAGTTTGAAAAAAAAACTTACAAAGAACTCAGTAGTCTAGAAATATCAAAAAATAAGGAGCTATTTATGTCATGGAAGCATAAAATATATGTAGATACTAGTCTATTTTGTCATTTACTACTTTTATATACATGAAACTCTACCATATAAAGCTGCTGCTGCTGCTAAGTCACTTCAGTCGTGTCCAACTCTGTGTGACCCCATAGATGGCAGCCCACTAGGCTCCCCTGTCCTTAGGATTCTCCAGGCAAGAACACTGGAGTGGGTTGCCATTTCCTTCTCCAATGCATGAAAGTGAAAAGTGGAAGTGAAGTCGCTCAGTTGTGTCCGACCCTCAACGACCCCATGGACTGCAGCCTTCCAGGCTCCTCCATCCATGGGATTTTCCAGGCAAGAGTACTGGAGTGGGGTGCCATTGCCTTCTCCACCATATAAAGCTAACATCTATCAAAATTTACATAAACACTTACAGACCATACATGACAGCATTCACTGTTGAGATAAATGTAAATAGATAAATATGAAGCATTAAATCATAACTGCATAAAATTAATCATAGTATCTACTTTATTACTGTAATAATTTTGTAACCACTTCCTGTTTCTGTTGTGATGAGCTCAAATGTTGCAAGTATTCTATTAAAACACCCTGTGGCCCTAATCATCCCTGTGTGAGCATTTTCCCTCCAGTAAATGCTATATTGCAGTAAAACATGATCTCTCACTGTTCTCACATATTTTTCATTATGTTTAATGCCATATCAGGGGCTTCTGTGGTAGCTCAGGTGGTAAAGAATCCACCTGCAATGCAAGAGACCCCAGTTCAATTCCTGGGTCAGGAAGATCTCCTGGAGAAGGGATAGGTTACCCACTCCAGTATTCTTGGGCTTCCCTAGTGACTCAGATGGAAAGAATCCACCTGCAATGTGGGAGACCTGGGTTAGAAACAGTATTGGCTTAAAAATGTGATGGTAACAGAAGAAGCAGCTTCTGCCCTCCAAGAGGCAGCAGATGCATTCTTAGACAACATTAAGAAAACCATTAAGAAGGAGATCTGCTTGAACAGGTTCTTAATGCAGATGAAAGTGCCCTATTCTTGAAAAAAATACCACAGTGAACATTTATTATTAGGAAGAGCAGTGAGCCCCAGGATTTAGAGCAGGAAAGGATATTCTAAATACAGTTTTGTAGTCAGGCTTATGCTCAGGACTGCCCTTATCTATAAAGCTGCTATCTTTCTAGGTTTTTGTAGGGAAAACATAACAGCAATCACTGTCTTCCACTTGTACAAGAAGTCCTGGTCAGGACTTTTTCTGGATTGTTTCCATCAATGGTTTAACCTTCCATCAACCTTTAAAGGGAGATACCTTGCCAGTAAAAAAGTTTAATTGTCAAAGTTTTAAAGTTCTTTTGATATTGGACAATGCCTTTGGCTACCCAGCACTACATGAATTCAGTACCAAAGGTGTCAAAGTGGTCTACTTGCTCCAAAACACAATGTCTCTAATTCAGCCTCTTGAATCAGGGGATCATGAAGGCCTTTAAGGCTCACTGCTGTGCCATTCTATGGACAGGATTGTTAACGCTATGGAGAAGAACCCCAATAGAGAGAACATCATGAAAGGCTAGCAGGATTACACCATTGAAGATGCTATAATTGTTATAGACAATGCCTTGGAAGCCATCAAGCCCCAAACAATAAATTCCTACTGGAGAAAACTGTACAGATGTTGAACATGACTTCACAGGATTACAGCTGAGCCAATTTAGGAAATCATGAAAGAGATTATGGATATGGAAAAAAAAATGTTGGGCATAGAATTTTGACTGCACAGGTGGTCAGCATCCCTAATCCTGCATTGTTCAAGGGTCAACTTTAATTGATTTTCAATTATTTAACCAGCCTTGTGTATCTGAGATAAAGCCCACTTGGTCATGGTGTATAATTCTTTTTACCCATTGTTGAATTCAGTATGTTATTATTTCATTGCAAATTTTTGCATCTATGGTCATGATTTCCTATTAATGGGTTTTTATTAAGTTAGATTATTAGCTCTCAGATTTTCTGTATATAGATTTCCTTTATAT
Organism: Bos indicus; assembly: GCF_029378745.1. Taxonomy (NCBI): domain Eukaryota; kingdom Metazoa; phylum Chordata; class Mammalia; order Artiodactyla; family Bovidae; genus Bos; species Bos indicus. Next base: position 57,401,560 of record NC_091761.1, on the reverse strand, counting down.
TATGCCCATATCTTCTTTTGAGAATAGAGTAAGGCTGGCCTCATAGAATGAGATAGGAAGTATTTCCGCCTTCTATTTTCTGCAAGAGATTTTAGACTGTGGTAGAATTTCATCCTTAAATGTTTGGCAGAATTCACCAGTGAACCTATCTGGGCCTAGTTCTTTCTGTCTCAAATTTTGTTAGTTATTTTTTCCATTTCTCTAATAGATATGGTCCTACTGTTTAGATTGTCTATTTTTGTGTGTGTGAATTTTGATAGGTTGTGTCTTTCTTGGAACTTGTTCATCAAGTTGTCAAATTTGGAGGCATATAGTTTTTCATAATATTTCTTTATCAGCCTTTTAATGTATGTTGAATAAGTAGTGATGGCTCATCTTTCATTTCTGATATGAATAATTTGTATCTTTTTTTCTAGTTAGGTGGTTATTTTATCTTAGGGCTTTTTTTTCACAGTTATATATTTTTTTCCCATTCTCAAGAGTGAGGGATAAAAATTTGTGTTGTGGAAAGATACTGGTACTTTTATCACTGTTGGTGAACAATGTGAACAACAGGTGAGAAGGAACCTAGTCACTGTCACCAAACCCAGGTGTACAGTATGCGGAAATTGTGTGTGTGTGCACCAGGCTCCTCTGTCCACGGGATTTTTCAGACAAGAACACTGGAGTGGGTTGCCTTTTCCTCCTCCAGGGGATCTTCCCAATTCAGGGAGAACCCATGTCTCCTGTGTCTCCTGCATTGGCAGGCGGATTCTTTATCACTGAGTCACCTGTGAATCCTGTATGGAAATTAAGGTAATAATATTAGCTAGTGGGTTTTTGATGGCCTACTAAGTGCCCACAACAATAAATGGAATATGATTTTCTTTCCCATAAAATTCAACAACTATCACCAATGAGTATTAAGCTTATTTTAGAGAAAAAACTCATACTCAGATAAATTAAAAAATACTTTCTAACTTACAAAAGAAGACTATAGTGGTGAGGCAAAATTTTGAACCCATATCTTTCAGGCTTCATAACTTATCCTCTTTCAGTGCTGTTTTGTTTCCTGGGGTGATTCAACCTCTATTGTCCTGAGCCCTGAGGAAAAAAGTAAAAGCAAATCTGTATCATTTAGCATAATATAAAACAGATGATATACTTTATATTATGAAAAATATAGCTGTTTCTTTACCTATTAAGATATTTTAATACTTCTGCTTACTCCCAGGGCTAGAGTTTTGGTGAAAGAAAAAGCAACCTGTCAGTAAATTGCAAGTATATTTATAAAGTTTATTTGAGAGTATAAGTCATTTTTACCAAAAAGTGGCATGTATTACCAAGAAATCAATAAACAAATAAGTTTGATAAAATATATTGATGATATGTCTAGAATTCTCCCTAGTTATGTGCAATTTCATGTCATTAGTGCAGCCAGTAATCATAAATTAAGCACAGAAAAAAAACCCAGGTGTCTGAGGGTCATTCTTTTTACTGATGTATCATTATTATTTTGGTTTGTGACAGCTACAGTGTTGGTGACTATTAGATATATCCACTTAAGTCATTTCTAGAAACACAATTCTTTCAGTAGATATGGTTTTAGGGTACTTTTTAAAAAAAAGCCTCTGCAATAAATTTGAAGAAGGAATAGACTAAAGACCACAGAATACATGTTGAGCACATAGAGTACAGGATGAAAAAAAGATTTCTGATAATAACAAAGTAATTATGATTTATTTTCATTTGTATAAATCTTCTCATACATTTGAAGTGCTTTACCTGGTGGCTCAGAGGGTAAAGCATCTGCCTGCAATGCAGGAAACCTGGGTTCGATCCCTGGGTCGGGAAAATCCCCTGGAGAAGGAAATGGCAACCTGCTCCAGTACTCTTGCCAGGAGAATCCCATGGACAGAGGAGCCTGGCGGGCTACGGTCCACTTCACTTTTACTTTCACTTTATGATTAATTTTCATTTGTATAAATCTTTTCATACATTTGAAGTGCTTTACCTAAGTTATTTTATCAACTTCTATTAATTTCCCTTTACATGGATGTCTGAGAAACAGCAGGCATGAGGGCCCAAGGCCTACAGTCTAAGACATTATTCCTCATCACCATGCCTGTCAAGATAGCAGCCAAGAGAGAGTTAACAGAAGTCAGAAATACACGCTGGGAGGAAGGTAGAGAGAACAGGAAGCAGAGAGAGAGAAAAAAGGAAGAAAAATAAACAAACAAGATGGCTTTAGAAGCTATGACTTTTTCCTCAGAGAGTAGAACCAAATTTTCCATCTGATTGTTTTCAGGCTTTTCTTGTATGAAATAGGCGCAATGCTGGTAAAAGGGGTGCATGAGGAAGTATGGTAACTTCCTCATCTAGTTATTTCCACATGTAACTAGATGACTGGGAGCGGGAACCAATCTCGTGAATGAGGCATTGTAGATCTATATCATTTACCACACAGAGTACTACTTGATTTGATTTTTTAACTCTGATAAAAAAGCTTGTAATTTCTATACTGTCATAGGAAAACTTCCCATGGCATTTTGTAAATCCCAATTTACATAGCTGATTTCATGTTTTCAACAGTCTGTCAAGCTTCTGACAGCTGGAATTCTGCCCCTCTGGAACACTGGAAAAACATCGTGTTGGAATATTATGTTGGGAAATTAGTGAGCCAGTTTAGGATTCGGAGAGGCATGAGAGCAGATTTCCTCTACAGCTGCACATACAGGGATGATGGTTAAGGGCCTGACTCCCAGGGTTAAGATGTCTGGGAATAAATGTTTCTCAGTGTCAGAGTGGTCTAACTAGGCTTAAGCAAGAAGAGTTTAAAAATTCCAGTGCCTGAGGGTCTTCACTAGAATAGTAAAATTAGTATCTCTGAGATGAGGCCTAGACCTTCACACACACATACACACATAGATGCATACATATATATAGTTATTACATATAATCATACGTTCATGCTAAGTCGCTTCAGTGGTGTCAAATCTATATGACCCTGTGGACTGCAGCCTGCCAGGCTCCTCTGTCCATGGGATTCCCTAGGCAAGAATACTGGAGAGGGTTGCCATGCCCTCCTCCAGGGGATCTTCTTGACCCAGAGACTAAATCCACATTTCTTATGTCTCTTGCATTGGCAGTCAGGTTCTCTACTAGTGCTACCTTGGAAGCCTGTATATTTGACTTTAATATATAAGCAAGACTTTGAACAATATTTCTGAGACATTAACAAGAAAACAATATCAGTTTGATATGGGCTGATGAAAATTGGGAGCTGGGCCCAAGGTTTATCAAATACTGGTTGAGGTCTATCTCCAATCAGATATTTTCTGGACTCTTAGCAAGGGTTCATATATTGTTTCTTGGGGTGATTCAATGATAAATTGTGTTTTGAGGTGCGCGGCATCTCCAAGGAGGAAAGAGAATCAGTCATTCAAACCAGCTTTCAGAGTGGGTATAATCTGCGTTCCTGGTACTCCCCCCTCACCCCTCGCCCCACGTAGTCAGTGTTCTATTTCACTCTGGAACAGGTGTTCTACAAACTACAGCCTGTATGCCTAATCTGTCCTGCTGCTTGTTTCTGCATGGCCCAGGAGCCAAGGATAGTGTTTACATTTTTACTGTTAAAAAAAAAAAATCAAAAGAGGAATACTATTAATACTTTGTGACAAAGAAAGATTCAATATTCATAGATCAAGTTTTATTGGATCATGGCCAAGCTCATCTGTTTGCACATTGACTGTGACTATTTTCAAATTGTCTGTGGCTGTTTTCACACTACACTGCAGAATTCAATAGTTGCACAGTGTTCAAGAGACTGTATGGTTCATCCAATTTAAAATATTTACTATTCAGGTCTTTCATTAGGTTTCTATCACTACTGTAACAAATGATCACAAAGTTCAGCAGCATGAAATAACAGAAATCTATCCTCTCAATGTTCTGGAAGCTAAAAAGTCCAAACTCAAGGTTTTGGGAGAGCTATGCTACCTCCAGAGGCTTTAAGACTCCATTCTCTGCTACTTCCAGCTTCTGGTGGCTGCAAGTGTTCCTTGGCTTTTGGCTGCATCACTCCAACCTCAGCTTTGGTTTTTACATGGTCTGTCTCCTAGGCGTTTCCCTTAAGAATAGACACCTGTCATTGGACTGAGGGGATAATTCAGGATGATCTCTTCTCGAGTCTCTTAATTACAAATGCAAAAAAATTTTTCTTTCCAAAGAATATCACATGCACTTTCCAATTAGACATAGCTTTGCAGGGGGACTTTATCTAACACATGAGATCCCTTTATAGAAAAAGTTCAATTGTCCTGGTCTAGAATTTTAACTCTCAGTTATGGGAAATGAGAATGCAGGAGGAAGGGATGGTAAATGGTTAGAACATTTACATTTTTCCAGTGTGGGCATCTTTTTATCCAGAAGGGACAAGGAAGACTGGTGGAAGCTAGACGGTCTTTGCAGACAGTGAAGAGGATGCTTTGGGGGAAAATAGGGACTCATACCATCCAAATATAATTCCTTATATTCCAACAGCTATTTTTTTTTAAGTATACCATATATCAGTTTACTGACAACTAATCTAGAGACTAGATTATAAAAGTAATGTCATGTTTCAGAAACACCAGTAAATATAATCAGTACCATGTTAAACAGAAACTGGATCTAAGTAACTGATCTGGCCCAGTTAAGATAACCCACTGACAGCCACATCCTTTTTTTACTTTTCTTTATATGACTTTATACAACTGAATCATTGATAAAATTAGAAGAAGTCAAGGGGGACACGGCTGAGTCTCTCAGAACACCCAGCAGGGATCCTATTGACTATCTTGGAGTGTGGAGGTTGGGGTAGTATCAGAATCTGGTGGCAAGTCTTCATCTTGTACCCTGAGCCTGTAGTTCTTTCTTTAAAGGCCCCTTTAAGGGAGGAAACAAAGTGAGTGTTCGATTATGATTACAACACTTCAAATACAGTGAGAGCTTAGCCTGGATTTGTGGTAGCACTTCAGGCATCTGTCTAGCCATAATCCAGGAAACCTGCAGGTGCAAAACAAAAAAAGCAAAAGATAGCCTTGGGCCAAGAGAAATGGCTGGACCAGCACTCAGAATTCTAAACAAAGGAATCAGGCAGTTCGGATGTCTGCCTCCCCTGCAGATCTGTGATTAAGAGGGTGGGAGGACATTTGGCTTTCTGGTTGATTGCTGGGTGAGAATAGGAGGCAGAAATGCCATCTTTTCATGGTGTCACTGCAGACACCAGAGAAGCTATAGCCTTAGGACTAGAGGCTGTATGAAGGAGTGCCCATAGTAAGGGAACCTATGAATAATGAATATGAGACAAACATGATCTTCTTCTGTGGGAATAACTTCAATAGAGGAGAAAAGAATTTAACTTGAGATATTTCTTTGTTAGTGATATGATCTAAATAATATTTGAAACATAACTAAGAGCTTTATAATATATCCTTAAAAAGATGACAATTTTATGTAACTATGTATTCATATTGAATGTTTCGCCTTGGAAACAAACAGAGATCATTCTGTCATTTTTGAGATTGCATGCAAGTACTGCATTATGGACTCTTGTTGACCATGATGGCCACTCCATTTCTTCTGAGGGATTCCTGCCCGCAGTAGTAGATATAATGGTTATCTGAGTTAAATTCATCCATTCCAGTCCCTTTTAGTTCACTGATTCCTAGAATGTTGAGATTCACTCTTGCCATCTCTTGTTTGACCACTTCCAATTTGCCTTGATTCATGGACCTGACATTCCAGGTTCCTATGCAATATTGCTCTTTATAGTATCGGACCTTGCTTCTATCACCAGTAACATCCACAGCTGGGTATTCTTTTTGAATTGGCTCCATCCCTTCATTCTTTCTGGAGTTATTTCTCCACTGATCTCCAGTAGCATATTGGGCCCGTACTGACCTGGGGAGTTCCTCTTTCAGTATCCTATCATTTTGCCTTTTCATACTGTTCATGGGACTGTTCATGGAATGTGAAGTCAAGTGGGCCTTAGAAAGCATCACTACGAACAAAGCTAGTGGAGGTGATGGAATTCCAGTTGAGCTATTTCAAATCCTGAAAGATGATGCTGGGAAAGTGCTGCCCTCAATGTGCCAGCTAATTTGGAAAACTCAGCAGTGGCCACAGGACTGGAAAAGGTCAGTTTTCATTTCAATCCCAAAGAAAGGCAATGCCAAAGAATGCTCAAAGTACCGCACAATTGCACTCATCTCACACGCTAGTAAAGTAATGCTCAAAATTCTCCAAGCCAGGCTTCAGCAATATGTGAACCGTGAACTTCCTGATGTTCAAGCTGGTTTTAGAAAAGGCAGGGGAACCAGAGATCAAATTGCCAACATCCGCTGGATCATGGAAAAAGCAAGAGAGTTCCAGAAAAGTATCTATTTCTGCTTTATTGACTATGCCAAAGCCTTTGACTGTGTGGATCACAATAAACTGGAACATTCTGAAAGAGATGGGAATGCCAGACCACCTGATCTGCCTCTTGAGAAATCTGTATGCAGGTCAGGAAGCAACAGTTAGAACTGGACATGGAACAACAGACTGGTTCCAAATAGGAAAAGGAGTTTGTCAAGGCTGTATATTGTCACCCTGCTTATTTAACTTATATGCAGAACATCATGAGAAATGCTGGACTGGAAGAAACACAAGCTGGAATCAAGATTGCCGGGAGAAATATCAATAGCCTCAGATATGCAGATGACACCACCCTTATGGCAGAAAGTGAAGAGGAACTCAAAAGCCTCTTGATGAAAGTGAAAGTGGAGAGTGAAAAAGTTGGCTGAAAGCTCAACATTCAGAAAACGAAGATCATGGCATCTGGTCCCATCACTTCATGGGAAATAGATGGGGAAACAGTGGAAACAGTGTCGGACTTTATCTTTTTAGGCTCCCAAATCACTGCAGATGGTGATTGCAGCCATGAAATTAAAAGACACTTACTCCTTGGAAGGAAAGTTATGACCAACCTAGATAGCATATTCAAAAGCAGAGACATTACTTTGCCAACAAAGGTCCGTCTAGTCAAGGCTATGGTTTTTCCTGTGGTCATGTATGGATGTGAGAGTCGGACTATGAAGAAGGCTGAGAGCAGAAGAATTGATGCTTTTGAACTGTGGTGTTGGAGAAGACTCTTGAGAGTCCCTTGGACTGCAAGGAGATCCAACCAGTCCATTCTGAAGGAGATCAGCCCTGGGATTACTTTGGAAGGAATGATGCTAAAGCTGAAACTCCAGTCCTTTGGCCACCTCATGCAAAGAGTTGACTCACTGGAAAAGACTCTGATGCTGGGAGGGATTGGGGGCAGGAGGAGAAGGGGATGACAGAGGATGAGATGGCTGGATGGCATCACTGACTCGATGGACGTGAGTCTGGGTGAACTCCGGGAGTTGGTGATGGACAGGGAGGCCTGGTGTGCTGTGATTCATGGGGTCGCAAAGAGTCAGACACGACAGAGCGACTGAACTGAACTGAACTGATGTATTGATAATATATATAGGTATGCTCATAAATATGTATTGATGAATGAACATGTGTATATGTATATGGTTATACATCATGTATACATATGTACATACATGTAGTCACTATGTAAGTATAACTAACTGTATAAGCATATCATGAAACTAACAGTTCATATATATAACTATGTAATCAACAGGATGGAAGAAAATCATAACTGTTATGAGATTGTTTGGATGAGGGAGTCAGTAAAGCACTAATGTCTGATGAAACTCATGGAGTCAGTGAACATCCAAGGCACAGGGAATGCTGACCAACTGGTATTACATGTTTTGGTGTTTCTTTTGTTGTCTAGGGTCCGTCACATTAACAGGATCTGTACATGTAAAGGTGAAAACAAGTATTTACTGTTTTCATGCCTAAGACAAAAGTGCAATAAATAAATCTGCTGCTGCTGCTGCTAATTCACTTTAGTTGTGTCTGACTCTGTGTGACCTCGTAGACGGCAGCCACCAGGCTCCCCCATTCCTGGGATTCTCCAGGCAAGAACACTGGAATGGGTTGCCATTTCCTTCTCCAATGCATGAAAATAAAAAGTGAAAGGGAAGTCGCTCAGTCATGTCCGACTCTTAAGGACCCCATGGACTGCAGCCTACCAGGCTCCTCCATCCATGGGATTTTCCAGGCAAAGTACTGGAGTGGGGTGAATAAATAAATCTAAAATGAGATAAATGTAATTTTACATAGGAAATCTACATAAGAAAATAAAAAAGTTAATTTTAGTGGGAATATATTTGTTTAAGTTAAATAATTTTTTTCTTCTAGATCTATATTTTTTTCTCCCCCCAAAAATTTTTTTACAAGACAGATACCCTTATTTTCTTAATTATGGTGGATTTAGGATTTGCCTAAGTTTGCCTGCTACAAAACAAAACAACAAAATATTTTTACAAATTAGAGTAGAAATACCTCAGAGAATGGGGATACATAAAGAACAAATTATCTTTCTTAGAAGAAAATAAGAATAGGGCATCATTCCTCCAATAAAGGAAAAGCATTAACTTCTCTTTTATAAATAAAGTGAAAAAAAAAGCAGCAGAACCCCCAAAGTTTATGTGGAATAAATAGCAGTATCCAACCTGTCAATAACTGCATGGATGGGTGATGAGTAATTATTGTCTAAGAAAGAAAGACATTGAAAATTCAAAAGTAAATAGATGAGGAGGTACATAATACAAAGTACTTTTGTCTTAAACATAATAAACAGACACACTGAGATCTGAATACTTCTTTCTATCTTTTCAAATCTCAGAAAGAGGTTTCTGAATTGATAAGAATGTTTATCCTAAACATGAGCCAAATAATAGCAACAGTTGGCAAAGGACTATGTATGAAAAATAAGGCTGGGGAATGAGGGACATATGTTTTTTGGTGAGAAAATGTTATTGCTGATGCACAAGGCTTTCCCCAGAGGGATCTGAAAAAGTGAACAAATCAGTCACATGGTAGATTCCCTCCCCCATCATTTTTATATAGCTGAACATGGATTGAACTGAACATCTTTTCTGAAAATAAAAAAGAGAGGGGGAAAAAAAACCCAGAGCCATAGAAAAGTAACTCATAACTGGAGGAGTAGCAGGGTGGTAGGGAAGAATTTAAAAACTGATGGTAACAAACAACATTTATTGATTACATATGCCAGGCAATGTAGTAAGCACTCTATATGTATTGTTTAGCTTAATTTTCATAACAAATTTGTAAGCGGGTAATAGCAATATCCTTATTTTCTAGAAAAAGAAATAGGAATGGAGAAGTAAAACTACTTAGCATAACTACAAGGTTACTATTATTAGTAATACTAATATCATTAAATTTATTAAACAGTTACTATATGCCAATCACCCTTCTAAGATTCCTCATACTTTGTCTTATATAATTCTCATCTAACTATCAAAAGTAATATTATTTCCATTTCCTGGTGGCTCAGTGGTAAAAAAATCAGCCTGCTAATGCAGGAGACACAGGTTATATTCCTGGTCTGGGAAGATCCCACATGCCTCGCAACAACTGAGCCTGTGCCCTAGAGTCCATGCTCCAGAGCAAGAGGAGCCACTGCAATGAGAAGCCCGCACACTGCAATGAAGCTCACCGCAACTAGGGAAAAGCCCATGCAGCACAGTCAAAAATTAAAGAAATAAAATAAATGATGGTATGGAATGGCTGAGCTTGGTTCTAAATCCAATTAACAGACCCGAGAGCCATATATTTAACTTTTGGACTGTTGTTGTTCAGTCACATCCATGGACTGCAGCACACCAGGCTGCTGTTGCAAAAAAGAATAATAATGAACAGCAACGTCAATTAAATAAACTCAGGAAATCCGAATGAGGAGCACTTACATCCTACAACAATAGCAGAGCCCAACGGGAAAAAGACTCTTCTTTCCGTGCAATGACTCAGTCAATGAAAAGCTATGGACTCTTTACTGACTAGAAAGAAAACTGTCTTTTTCTCTCTACAAAAGATTTCTCCTTCCTTTGCATATGAGGACTTGCATGTGGCTCTCCATGGTTTATATCCTGAATTGCAACTCTCTGCTGATCCTAAATAAGCCTGTCATTGCTGAAGAAATACGCAGCAGTCTATTTGTTTTAGATCAACATTTTGGTGGCACATACAGGGACCAGAAAGGATTCCAGACAGCTCCAGTGCTGATGAGCACAAACAGGTCCAGTACTCACAATCGAGCCCGTTGTTGGTCACTGCTTGGCTCACATACCCTGGAATTTGAAGGCTTGTTTTTGTCTTGGACCCATGGTCTTGCCTGCTTTGCATTTGAAGTTCTCCAGGCTTTATTCAGGATCTATTTTAAGATTCTGCTCTTTCTGATTAAGTTCTTATTCTGTGTGTGAGTACGAGTGTCTCAGATGGTAAAGAATCTGCCTCCAAAGCAGGAGACCCAGGTTCCATCCCTGGGTCAGGAAGATCCCCTGGAAAAAGGAATGGCTACCCACTCCAGTATTCCTGCCTGGAAAATTCCATGGACAGAAGAGCCTGGAGGGCTACAGTCTATGAAGTTGAAAAGAGTCAGACATGACTGAGTGACTAACAATTTCACTTTTGTCACATATTTGGACCTCTGGTCTGGATTTGAGATCAGGTTTTTATCAATAGAAGCTGATTGAGATGTCTTTGGTCTATTGGTTTCTATCTTGAAAGTATAGAGTTTAATATAAAATATGACCATAAGGTTATGATAAACAATATAAAAAATTAAGTATAGTTTATAAAATATATCAGATTAGATCAGATCAGTCGCTCAGTCGTGTCCTACTCTTTGCGACCCCATGAATCGCAGCATGCCAGGCCTCCCTGTTTCATCACCAACTCCCAGAGTTCACTCAGACTTACGTCCATCAAGTCAGTGATGCCATCCAGCCATCTCATCCTCTGTCGTCCCCTTCTCCTCCTGCCCCCAATCCCTCCCAGCATTCGAGTCTTTTCCAATGAGTCAACTCTTCGCATGAGGTGGCCAAAGTACTGGAGTTTCAGCTTTAGCATCATTCCTTCCAAAGAAATCCCAGGGCTGATCTCCTTCAGAATGGACTGGTTGGATATCCTTGCAGTCCAAGGGACTCTCAAGAGTCTTTTCCAACACCACAGTTCAAAAGCATCAAATATATAGAAAGTTATTTTTCTTAATGAGAGGCAAGAATTTGTGGTACTCATACTTCACTTTGAATTTTTTTTAAGTTCCACCCATCCAAAAGGACATAATAAAAAATAAGGAAAATGAACTTTACATGAAGTTCAAAGTATCAAAATTAAGTTTACTAAGCTTTTGTGTGCTTGTGCATAGTCACTCAGTCATGTCTAACTCTTGGGGACCCTTTGGACTGTAGCCCTCCAGGTTTCTCTGTCTGTGGGATTTTTCAGGCAAGAAAAATGGAGTGGGTTGCCATTCCCTCCCAAATCAGGGATCGAACTTATTTGTGTCCAACAAGGGGAACAAAAGAAAGTCTATAAGGGAGTTATGGTTTGGGGTAAGATAGTGAATATTTTTAAATGTTGCATTTCCTGTTCCAAGTTCTAAGAAAAAAGAAGAGCGATGAATAAAAATGATTTTAGGAAATGAAGGCATAAACTTCTAGACATTTACAGACATGAGAATGTCTTTAAGGTGTTTGCAAGGCAAACTTCAGAAACAATACATTTTAATTACTTATATTTGTTATAATTTATCTGTAAATTATAGATGACAATTATCTATCTAATTTTTCAACAGATTAATAAGTATCTGTTTTTTTAACAGGTTCATTTATTTCTCTAAGGATTCCAGTCTTAATGAAAGCATAAACTGTTGGTATAGATACATAAAATCTTTAACTATCATTCCAGGTATATAATTAATACTTGTAAAATTGTACCAATATGTGAAAGTTCCTAGGTATTACCAAAATCCTGAAGATTTCTTCAAAAGATATTCCAGAGGAATTTTTCTCCTTATTTAATTCAAAACCGTAACTTTTCTTGACACCACTAGAGAAGTAATCTAGTGAAAATTCAGACACAAGGCAGAAAAGCACACCTCACCATCATTTTTTTGCCTTGTTTTGGACAACTGTTCAGTATGCTTATATTCCCCAACAAATACCCCTCTCCTACTATATCCTAGGTATGAGTGAGTATTTATCAAATATCACTGGACAATATTTATTAATACAGAAATCAGTCCCTTTGCTTATTTGCTCATCTAAGAATGAGTTACTATGGGAACAGTGGTAGATCTGTGAGTAGTCTAGTAAAAATATTCCTCTTAACAGGAATTCTTAGCACTTCATTTCTAAGAACAAGTTTGCTTAGCAACCTGACAGTTTCAAAACCAAACATTTAAAAAGTCATCCAAAACCTGTGCTTTAAAAAGTATATCTCAAAAAAAAAATTTCTCAAAGTTAAAAAAATCTCTGACTAGGAGGCCTACAAAATTCTGATTAGTATGTAGCATACCCTATTTAGATATTCTGGTCCATATTTAATTTGGAAGGAGTATAAAATGAAGTATCTATGGAGAATCTGTAAAGATGAATGCAATTACAAATATATATATTTTTCAGAATTAGCAACTAATTGACATAGAAATATATAAGCAATGCACAACAGTTTTGCTTGCACTTGTTAATAATTGACTTGATCATAAGGGATAGTCATTTCAAATACCTGAGGCTTCTGTCTACATCTGGATAGTGTTTTCTGGGGCCTGTCTCATCTATAACATTCTATTTTCTAATAAGTCCCTTTTTCTCACATAGAGAACACAGACTACCTAGAATAATTAATCTACAGAACTACTTAGCAGCAACAATACACTTCACAATGCATTGTTCCCAAACCATCACATTTCCAGTCAGGAATAACAAAATAGCTGATTCAGGTAATTAAAAATTGTATTTAAATGACATCAAGCAAATGGTTTTCATTAATAAACATCCCAACAATAATTTTGGTGTATTGAATCATCACTGACAAATACTACAATTATAAAAGAATATCAGACTCCATTAAGTTTCAACATCTGTGTTCCTTTTCACAGTGTGGATGTCAATTTGGTTGGCAGATGCTATGAAAAATTTCCTTTTGCTCACTACTGTAGCTCAAGTATCTGCAGAGTACTTGATACATAGGCTCTATCAGTAAATACTTGCTAAATTGATAAATGAGTAAATCTTCACATTAGATGGAAGAAATTGAAGCAAAACCAATAAAAGAGAAATAATACATTTTTAGTGTCTTTTTTGTGATGCAAAGTGTTATGTTTTGCATTGTATATCTCACCTATTCTCAGCAAGAGTTTAGGAAATAGAACTTGAGGAATAAGGAATTGCATAATGAACAGTTAACAATAAGAATTCAACATGTCATTTTAAATAAAGCAACAACAGAGAAAATTTCATTTTTATGTTGAATTCTTTTACTTTTATTACATTTAGAAAAGTATTCTTATCTTACATAAAATTATTTCCTTTCACTGACTATTAAAACCCCGTTTATAACTACTCTCACCATTTCACTAATTTGTGTAGCATTTAAGTACCAGAATCAATGATAAATACTTTGTCAGGAAAAGAAAGGAAAATGCCTGATGGATTTGAGAAGGTTATAATCTTTAAATGTAATGATGACATATCAGAAGGCATTTAAGGATTTGATAAAAAGAAAATTTTAATTATAATTATTGATTACCTTATTCTGCTTCTCTCTCTAAGAATGAAAAAGGGAGAGGTAATGACAAAAGGTTTTTTTCTTGCCAGTAATCTCAACTAAACATACGTCTTCGTCTTCCAGTGTTGTCTTCCTAGAGAAACAACAAAATGAACTAAGGTGTTTTGATTCTCATGCCCAGAGGACTACATTATGATGTAAATTAATTTCTGTTGTTTCTCCTACTGAGAATGTATATCTCCAGTGCAGTTACTCGTGGATAATTTAATTAACGAGTCTGAATCAAACGTATTCAGAGTTCACTCAAGATTAGTGAATTTGAGTAATATTTACAAGCTATTTGAAATGATTCTTAACCTGGCTGCTGATTGTAAATATCAAGTTTTATACCATGTTGGAGACTTGGGCAAAAAAATAACATAAAAACTAGTTTACCCAGATTTGTGGAATAAGTCAGAAATCAACTTTTTAATGACCCAACACTGAGCTGTGATTTTCTCTGAGCCTGTACAACATGCCCTTCCAACTGCATTTGAATCTGGTTCAATATGTATACTGTGGCGGATTCATTTTGATATTTGGCAAAACCAATACAATATTGTAAAGTTAAAAAAAAAAAAATACTCTACCTCTGGCTCTGACTTCACAAAAATAGTATCTAGTGCTAGAAAACCCTATGAAGCCTGATTAGTCAAAAATGTGTAAATATTTTCTTAAAATACTGCATATATCTATTATGCAAACAAAAAACATAGCACCTATCTTTTACCATTATGCTTTCAGTTCATTTCAGTTCAGCAAACATCATATAGTGCCTATGCTAGGAAAGCAGAATTCAAAGACAAGGCATATAACCCCATTTCTTCCAAGAGCTTATGTTAGCTGTGCTGGTGTTGCTAAGTCGCTTCAGTTTAGTTCGTGTTCAGTTCAGTTGCTCAGTCGTGTCTGACTCTTTGCGACCCCATGAATCGCAGCATGTCAGGCCTCCCTGTCCATCACCAACTCCCGGAGTTCACTCATGTCCATCAAGTCAGTGATACCATCTAGCAATCTCATCCTCTGTCGTCCCCTTCTCCTACTGCCCCCAATCCCTCCCAGCATCAGAGTCTTTTCCAAAGAGTCAACTCTTTGCCTGAGATGGCCAAAGTATTGGAGTTTCAGCTTCAACATCAGTCCTTCCAATGAACACCCAGGACTGATTTCCTTTAGAAAGGACCGGTTGGATCTCCTTGCAGTTCAAGAGACTCTCAAGAGTCTTCTCCAACACCACAGTTCAAAAGCATCAATTCCTCAGCGCTCAGCTTTCTTTATAGTCCAACTCACATCCATACATGACTACTGGAAAAACCATAGCCTTGACTAGATGGACCTTTGTTGGCAAAGTAATGTCTCTGCTTTTCAATATGCTATCTAGGTTGGTCATAACTTTCCTTCCAAGGAGTAAGCGTCTCTTAATTTCATAGTTGCAATCACCATCTGCAGTGATTTTGGAGCCCAAGAAAATAAAGTCTGACACTGTTTCCACTGTTTTCCCATCTATTTCCCATGAAGTGATGGGACCGGATGCCATGATCTTAGTTTTCTGAATGTTGAGCTTTAAACAAACTTTTTCACTTTCACTTTCATCAGGAGGCTTTTCAGTTCTCCTTCACTTTCTGCCATAAGGGTGGTTTCATCTGCATACCTGAGGTTCTTTATATTTCTCCCAGCAGTCTTGATTCCAGCTTGTTCTTCCTCCAGCTCAGCGTTTCGCATGATGTACTCTGCATATAATTTAAATAAGCAGGGTGACAATATACAGCCTGGACATACTCCTTTTCCTATTTGAACCAATCTGTTGTTCCATGTCCAGATCTAACTGTTGCTTCCTGACCTGCAGATAGGTTTCTCAAGAGGCAGATCAGGTGGTCTGGTATTCCCATCTCTTTCAGAATTTTCCACAGTTTATTGTGATCCACACAGTCAAAGGCTTTGGCATAGGCAATAAAGCAGAAATAGATGTTTTTCTGGAACTCTTGCTTTTTACATGATTCAGCAGATGTTGGAAATTAAATCTCTGGTTCCTCTGCCTTTTCTAAAACCAGCTTGAACATCTGGAAGTCCATGGTTCATATATTGCTGAAGCCTGGCTTGGAGAATTTTGAGCATTACTTTACTAGCATGTGAGATGAGTGCAATTGTACAGTAATTTGAGCATTCTTTGGCATTGACTTTCATTGGAATGAAAACTGACCTTTTCCAATCCTGTGGCCACTGCTGAGTTTTCTAAATTTGCTGGCATATTGAGTGCAGCACTTTCCCAGCATCATCTTTTAGGATTTGAAATAGCTCAACTGGAATTCCCTCACCTCCACTAGCTTTGTTCATATTGATGCTTTCTAAGGCTCACTTGACTTCACATTCCAGGATGTCTGGCTCTAGGTGAGTGATCACATCATCGTGATTATCTTGGTCGTGAAGATCTTTTTTGTACAATTCTTCTGTGTATTCTTGTCACCTCTTCTTAATATCTTCTGCTTCTGTTAGGTCCATACCATTTCTGTTCTTTATCGAGCCCATCTTTGCATGAAATATTCCCTTAGTATCTCTAACTTTCTTAAAGAGATCTCTAGTCTTTCCCATTCTGTTGTTTTCCTCTATTTCTTTGCATTGATTGCTGAGGAAGGCTTTCTTATCTCTTCTTGCTATTCTTTGGAACTCTACATTCAGATGTTTATATCTTTCCTTTTCTCCTTTGCTTTTCACTTCTCTTCCTTTCACAGCTATTTGTAAGACCTCCCCAGACAGCCATTTTGCTTTTTTGCATTTCTTTTCCATGGGTATGTTCTTCATCCCTGTCTCCTGTACAATGTCATGAACCTCTGTCCATAGTTGATCAGGCACTCTATGTATCAGATCTAGTCCCTGAAATCTATTTCTCACTTCCACTGTATAATCATAAGTGATTTGATTTAGGTCATACCTGAATGATCTAGTGTTCATCTCTTCAAGTCGCTTCAGTCGTGTTCAACTCTTTATTCAAAGTCTATAGCCCTCCAGGCTCCTCTGTCCATTGGAATCTCCAGGCAAGAATACTAGAATGGGTTGCCACACCCTGCTCCAGGGGATCTTCCTAACACAGGGGTGGAACCTACACCTCTTAAATATCCTGCATTGACAGGGCATTTTTTTTTTTTTTACCAATAGCACCACCTGGGTTGGCTGCTACTCATTTTGAAGATCCGTTACATTTTATTCACTAGACAAAGCCATTGGCTGTTAGATTGATTGATGTTTGTACTGCATTATTTTTCACTGCAGTCTGCTTCACTGCATTTAAAATGTAAGCTCCTTGAAGATTATGTTTAGCCCGGTGCCTAATAAGGACCTCACACATAGTAAGTTTTAAGCACATGCATTGAAAAAATGTCTTTTGTAGAATGAGAGCAGAATTTTTTCTCTAGGTGTTATCATTCCTGGAGTGGAAAAACCAAAGCATTCATGAAATATAGAATGGCTTATGTCTTCCCTTTGAGATTTTTAGTGTATTCTGAGCAACAATATAATTACCTTTAAAAAATGTTCTATTTATTTGTGTTTGTTCTAATCCATTGTCTAAAATATTTTTGTTTGGTTTCTGTCCCCTTCAAATTGTGTGCTGTGAATCAATGTGTTGATCATTCTGTCCTAGGAGTTCTTCCTACTACTTAAGCATGTAACAAATAGAAGAAGGAGAAAGTATATTGTCATATTGGAACAGCTTTTAAAATGTTAATGAAAGCGTTCAGAAACAGAAACACTCAACAAGTCTGCCTGGCCAGGATGATAAGCTATGGCTTCATATTCCCAAGCATGAATTAAAACATTAATTCCAACAGCTTTGTTGTAACCATAGTTTATCACAAATCCTCAGTGTTCAATTTTTCTGCATTTGCCAAATGTCTTGCCTATACACATGGTAATGATTCTTTTTGAATATTCAAATGTTTGCATTCATTTGTTCAAGTGTTTCCACTGCATTTTATAATTAAAATAATAACAATATAATTTTGGTTTCTGTTAGCAGTTTCCCTATACCCATGTGATAACTCTTTGGGGGGTCTTCACACTTTTGATAAAGGTGGAAAATGGTCTTCTCTGTGAGCCTGTCATTTCAGGTTATTACAGAGATCCAAATTTGAAATAGCATGTCTTTGCCACCTATGAATCTTAAAAAATCTAACAAACAAAATAGCCTTTGTATGAGAGGTGGGAGATAGATGGGCCCCAGGCTGAACAGCTGTAGTTCTCCCCTGTGGATAGATATTCCAAGTTGAAGAAAAGAGAGGCTGAGCCTTGCCCAGATGAAAGATAGAGACCACCTATTTCTCATTTTCAAAGTCAAGGAGACATTCCTAACTATACATGTACAGAAAGGCTCCTTGGAGGTCAAAAGGGGATAATGTCAATATACTCACAGGCCTCTGCCCTGAAATACTACTTGACTAAGAGATGCATGCTTACACATGGGAGGATCCTGAGATACGCCAAATAGAGAGTCAGAACCAGGCAAAGTGAAAAGACTGCCAAAGGAAACCTGGAAAAATGCCTCATATATGTGATTCAAACTACCACGAAGGCATGACTTCCTCCCTGAGACTGCCTGTGTGTCTATCCACACGTACTCTTTTTTCCTCCTAATAAAAACTTTTCTTGTTCCACTACTTTTCTGACTTTGAAAAATTCATTTCTGTAAAGTCAAGGGGCCAGGGCCTTGTCACTGACCAGTGGTCTAGTGGCTAGGATTAAACACTCTCACTGCCATGGCCTGATCTGTCTTTAGCTGGAAACTAAAATCATGCTTCAAGCCACTGCAGGCTGAGGCCTGCCGATATAAGATGAATATGTATTTTGTTATTCTGTTCAGAAGGAAACTTGCCTCTCTATATTGCTCAAGACAATCTTTACATGGGTTATATCAGAGATCAGATCAGATCAGTCACTCGGTCATGTCCGACTCTTTGTGACCCCATTAATCGCAGCACGCCAGGCCTCCCTGTCCATCACCAACTCCCGGAGTTCACTGAGACTCACGTCCATCGAATCAGTGATGCCATCCAGCCATCTCATCCTCTGTCGTCCCCTTCTCCTCCTGCCCACAATCCCTCCCAGCATCAGAGTCTTTTCCAATGAGTCAACTCTTCGCATGAGGTGGCCAAAGTACTGGAGTTTCAGCTTTAGGGTTATATAACCTCCACTTAAAACTTAACAGCAATAAATTTTGTTAAAACAAAACAAAAAAAATTGTTTAAAAATAGTCAAAGCTGTCTAAAGGGAATTTACTTATCTAATGAGTAGTAGACTTATATTACTTATTCTAATGGTCTGAGTAGATCTGTATTGTAACTGGGCTTCCCTGACAGTTTAACTGGTAAAGAATCTGCCTGCAAGGCAGGAGACGCCAATTTGATTCCTGGGTTGGGAAGATGCCCTGGAGAAGGGAAAGGCTACCCACTCCAGTATTCTGGTTTGGAGAATCCCATGGACATATAGTCCACGGGATCACAAAGAGTCTGACATGACGGGGTGACTTTCACTTTCAGTTCAGTTCACTTCAGTTCAGTCACTCAGTCGTGTCCAACTCTTTTTGACCCCATGAACCACAGCATGCCAGGCCTTCCTGTCTATCACCAACTCCTGCAGTCCACCCAAACCCATGTCCATCGAGTCGGAGATGCCATCCAACCATCTCATCCTCTGCAGTCCCCTTCTCCTCCTGCCCTCAGTCTGTCCAAGCATCAGGGTCTTTTCAAAAGAGTCAGCTCTTTGCATCAGGTGGCCAAACTATTGGAGTTTCAGCTTCAATATCAGTCCCTCTAATGAACACCCAGGGCTGATCTCCTTTAGAATGGACTGGTTGGATCTCCTTGCAGTCCAAGGGACTCTCAAGAGTCTTCTCCAACACCACAGTTCAAAAGCATCAACTCTTCTGCCCTCAGCTTTCTTTATAATCCAACTCTGACATCCATACATGACCACTGGAAAAACCATAGCCTTGACTAGATGGACCTTTGTTGGCAAAGTAATGTCTCTGCTTTTCAATATGCTATCTAGGTTGGTCATAACTTTCTTTCCAAGGAGTAAGCATCTTAATTTCATAGTTGCAATCACCATCTGCAGTGATTTTGGAGCCCAGAAAAATAAAGTCAGCCACTGTTTCCAATGTGTCCCCATCTATTTCCCATTAAGTGATAGGACCAGATGCCATGATCTTCGTTTTCTGAATGTTGAGCTTTAAGCCAACTTTTTTACTCTCTTCTTTCACTTTCATCAAGAGGCTTTTCAGTTCTTCTTCACTTTCTGCCATAAGGGTGATTTCATCTGCATATCTAAGGTTCTTGATATTTCTCCCTGCAATCTTGATTCCAGCTTGTGCTTCTTCCAGCCCAGCATTTCTCACGATGTACACTGCATATAAGTTAAATAAGCAGGGTGCCAATATACAGCCTTGATGTACTCCTTTCCCTATTTGGAACCAGTCTGTTGTTCCATATCCAGTTCTAACTGTTGCTTCCTGACCTGCATATAGGTTTCTCAAGAGGCAGGTCAGGTGGTCTGGTATTCCCATGTCTTTCAGAATTTTCCACAGTTTATTGTGATCCACACAGTCAAAGGCTTGGGCATTGTCAATAAAGCAGAAATAGATGCTTTTCTGGAACTCTCTTGCTTTTTCCATGATCCAGCAGATGTTGGCAATTTGATCTCTGGTTCCTCTGCCTTTTCTAAAACCAGCTAGAACATCTGGAAGTTCATGGTTCACATATTGCTGCAGCCTGGCTTGGAGAATTTTGAGCATTACTTTACTAGCATGTGAGATGAGTGCTATTTTGCGGTAGTTTGAGCATTCTTTGGCATTGCCTTTCTCTGGCATTGGAATGAAAACTGACCCCTCCAGTCCTTTCACTTTCACTTGCCCACTTTTTTTGGCAACTTTCTTCAACTTTTCTATTTCTCACCATCATTAGCTAATGGGATTTAAAAATCCAAGAAATGTTTGGAATATGAATAGTAGACAGCCCATCTACCAGAAATCTCCTTTAATTCAAAGTATCTGACTTACTAACTAGGCTGAGTTGGTCGCATTTCAAATGTAGCTTCAGAAACAATTTTCTTACATACAAGTACATTATAAAGGGGCTTCCCTGGTAGCTCAGACAAGTAAAGAAGCTGCCTGCAATGAAGGAGACCTGAGTTAGATCCCTGGGTAGGGAAGATTCCCTGGAGAAAGGGAATGGCTATCCATGCCAGTATTCTTGTCTGGAGAATTACATGGACAGATGAGCAAGGCTGGCTACAGTCTGTGCAGTTGCAGAGTGGTACACAACCAAATGACTAATATACACATTATAAAGAGGAAATGAAAAACATAAAGCCTTACTAGGGTTACCATAATAAATAGATGCAATCTGTTTGTAATTTTTTTGAAAACATATTAATCCACACTATTTTATTAGACAATCCAAATACTGTTTTGCTTATATTATGTTCTTCAAATTGTGAAATTACATTATTCCCAACTTTTTGAAATAGTTTGTGAAGATCTAGAAGACAACAAAATCTGCTATATTTCCTTCTCCCTAAAGATATTTTGCAATAAAAATAAATATTCTTACTCTGTAAATAAATCAATTATTTTGTGGATGTATTGGTTTCTATGAATTTAGTTCAGTGTGGCGCATTTTTTTCATTCGCCATAAGGGAGCTTTCTCCATTCCATCCAATAAACGTACATATTGAGTCAAGTTGTTCAGGAGGCAAATAGTGACTTCTGTCTTCCCTATATAAGCTATAAGTCAGCCATGCTAGTTATTAATGAAGTGCTTAGAAAAATCACCACAGTAAAACTAGTCAGTGAGAGAAAAAAAAATATCCAGAGCCTATAATTCTTTAAATGACTTTGTTAATGATGCCAAGGACAGGAATTTTATACTCAGAGCAATGAATTTTTCTCATTGCTCTTTTTTTAGAAAGAATCTCAGAGCGCAACCCAACTCAAGCCAACTCAAACTAAGGTATAACAAAGAGGAAAGGAAAATTCAGAATATATGTATCCTTTTGAAATTATTTCTATAGTAAAAAAACAAACTCAAATAATGCCGTATTGATACAAGACGAGCAAGCATTTTTATCTTTTATGAAGAAGAACATTTTAAAAGAAAAGTTGCCCTAATCTTCTGGTTTGATAAGAAATTGTGTTGGTAAAATCATTCATTGGAAATAATGGTGAAAAATACATTTTACTATTAAGTGAAAGACAATAACTTTGGTACACAGGATGCAAAAAGTGACACAAAAAGATAGGAAATTTCCCATTTTTTACTGATGAAAGCACTGAATTAGATGACCACATAGGTTTTTTGTACTGTGAAAATCCCATGAGGAGTTATGTAAGTTATTAAAGAAGCATAATTGGATAGCTCACAAAAGTTTCAAAGATACAAATAACTTACAGTAACATCTGACTTTTCTTCTATACATATTATGGTATGTAATGTAGATGGTAGTATATCAAGAGGCTTTGTTGTAAGTTGGAAGAGAAAAATAGTTGCAAAGGAGTTAAATGATTGACAACTTATAGGTCACTCATTAAGGTCCCAGACTGAATTAAATCCATGCATTTAAAAATCCAACTTTAAATATAGATTTAATTAGATTTAAAGATATAATTATAGATGGCAATGAAGAGAATTTGACCCCCAAAATAAAAAGAATCCAAGTGCTATCTGCCCTCAGCCAATCATATAACAGGCAGAAGCATCAACTGTTTCTTTTCACAGTAGCTTTGTCAACATAGGTACCATGAACAATCACATACAGTTTTGCACTCTCACGCTTGTGAAATCAGTCCTACTATTTACAGAAGTGGCTTCCTAGAGGAGAAAGAAGGACACTACATCTTTAGGGACAATAAAAATATGTAAGAAGATTCGCTTTTAAAAAATATCCATTGCTACTTTTCTTTATCTCTCACACTCTCCCTCTGCACCATACGAGTGACTGCCAAACACATGCCAGGATGTGAGCTCTCCGGATGACCTACTTAAAGTCGGCCTGCACTTCATCAGTTCCGAATCAAAGACTCGTGAGGCTGAGCGAGGACTCCGGAGGTCGTTTATCTCAGACCCCTGCCTGGAGGAGTAACTACTCTAACCCATCTCAGACTGAGGTTGGATGAGGACTTGTTTCCAAAGGACCCCAGGGTGCTATAGAAGCTGTGCTGGTGACTCAGTTCTGTGCATTCTCCTTCGCAGTCAGGGACCAATCAAAGTTCCTGAGAGGTGGAAAGGCCAGCGCGCGTTTAGATGTTCTGCCTTTCAAATGTACTCCAAATGAGTCACTCACAATGAGCGACCATTTAAAACTTCCTAGGATATGTGAAAGCTACAGCTCTAGCAGTTCTTTTAAAGAACTTTCATTTGACGTATAAAGTCTTCTTTCTTTTCCTTACAGTGTCAGTTCACTTACTAATCTGCTTTCTCTCCATGTTGAACATTTAGTGAAAACCTGGGCATCATGTAGTCATTTATTTTCCCTGGAAGTGAGGATTATTCTACACATGAGTAAATTGTTTGTGAGTTTGTCATAAATAAAAGTCATAGAGGCCCTAAAGTATATTTCACTTAAATATTTTAGGGAAATAAAAATAAAAAGACTCTGTAATTCATGAATAAGACAAAGTGCATCAATTACTGGCAAGTGACATCTTCATTTGATTGTCATCTGTATTTGTGCTTGAAACCTTGGTGACAAGACGGCCATGGTTAAATTTTGCGTTTAGAATGTGTCTAAATTACTGTGGACCCAAGGCCATGGATCAATCATATATTCTTTAGATATACTGTAGTCTCCTAGTAACCAGAAATGGTGACATAACATTTTCTGAAGCATCTAATGAGAAATATCTTTGCATTGAGAAAAATGATCATCTATCACAGACTATCTCCAAATCAGGTATTCAAGTCAGAGTCATCAGTAGATGCCATGGATATTAAGAGGAGTGAGAGAGAGGCCCCCTAAAAATTCTTTATTGATCTAATCAAACTAATGACAAAATAAAAGTGCTTTCTTAAAGGATAGTGTTTCCTAATTGTTGCTCAGTCCTCTCAATTCAGAGATAAAGCCAAGGATGATATGTATTAAGCCAGACAGGTTGTATATGAGAGGTAATGTTTCAATTGTATATGTGCTGCACATAAATTCAGCATTCCCCTACTTATGGGATGAAGGAAAATATGACTCCATGACAGTCATTTGGGATCTGACTAACACAGAAAAAGGAATCCGTAAAACGTGACTTTTTTCACATTCTCTGGCACTCAGGCCAGAGTCCCTCGCTGGAAGGAAAGATTAGGGACTCATTCACATAAGAGAAAACAAGGGAGCCATTTGAACAGACTTTCTGAAATGTAGTTGTTTATGAATAGCCTGCTTGCCTTCCATTTTTAAAGATCTTTGAAGAATTAGTACATTATAAAGCTAGCTTTCAAACAAGTAGTTAAAAGGTGAAATAGTGTTTAACTCAAATATGTATATGTGTGTATGCATATACATATATATATATAATATTTTATATAACTTATTTTAGGAGTTAGCAAACTTTTTTTTTTTCTTGAAAAGGCCAAATTGTCAATTTTGGCTTTGCAGATTTCTGTCACTCAATTCTACCATTGTAGTGTGAAAGCAGCTGTGGATAGTTCATAAATTAATTGGGATGGCTGAATCTGTCTTATTGTGAGGTACATGTGGCTCATGGTTGAAGTTTTCCAATCCCTTCCTTAGACCATAAAAATTGCTAGAAATATCAAAGCCTTAAATGCAAAATAATAAAACCATAAAAGTACTAGAAGAAAACTTGAGAGAAAAATCTACTCTTGATGATGCAAAAAAATACTTTTTAAGTATCATCCTAAACTCAGATATCAATGAAAAGAATAATAAACTTGTCTACATATAATTAAAAGGAAAAAAGGCATGACAACACACACAAATAAAAACCAAAAGAATATAACAAACTACATAGAAAATGTGTTTGTAATACATCATAGAGAGTAGACTAATATCTTTACTATATAAAAACTTCTTCTCTAAAAAGGGACAAACTATGAGCAGATAACATAGAGAAAATACATATAAATGGATATTAAACATATTACCCATATTCTCAACTCAAATTTTCAGTAGGAAAATTTGAAGTTAAAAATGAAGCTATAAAATGAGTTATAATTTTTCACCTCTAAGATTGGCAAATATCAAAACATTTGATAATACATTATACTCAGGGGGTGGGTGTGTGTGTATAGAAACAGGACCTCTTAAATACTGCTGGTGTTGATATAAATCAATTTATTTTCTATAGAGGACAATTGATATTTCAATTAAACTTATATGAAAAGATTTCAAAACAATGTAAAATTCATGTATATATTTTTCTACTGACATTTTAAAACTTGTTCTGATTGAAGTTTAAAATGTATTTGATTAAAATCTAATAAAGCAATAAAAATCTTTACATGAATTACTGCATTAAGCAGCTGTGGGCAATTAATTCATTCTCATTTACTTTCTCATAAATTACTATAGCTTCAGAAAGATAAAACTAAAAGATAAAACTATTTAAAATGTTGTCAAACCCATCATTTGGATGTCTTCCAACTTGCATTTTAAATGACAGCTTTGCAGAATTCTTTGACTTCACCTATTTCATGTAGCATCACTTAATTCACAAAGAATGTCTAATTTTATGGCTTCCCTGATGGCTCACTGGTAAAGAAGCTGCCTGCCAATGCAGGAGACAGGGGTTTGATCCCCGGTCCAGGAAGATGCCACATACCACAGAGCAATTAAACCTGTCCATCAGAACTTCTAAGCCTGTGCTCTAGAGTCCATGAGATGCAACTACTGAGCCCACGTGCAGCAACTACTGAAGCCTATGCTCCCAGAGCCTGTTCTCCACAGTAAGAGAAGTCACTGGAATGAGAAGCCGAAGAGAGTAGCCCCTGCTCTCCACAGCTAGAGAAAAGCCTGCTCAGCAAAGAAGACCTAGCACAGCCAAAACAAAACAAAAAAAGTCTAATTTTCAAAGTATTTTTGACTGAATGCTTCAGTGGCATGTTTCTATGTTTGAAAATCTTGGGCCTTTCCCCCAAATTTTCTAATTATTTTTTGATTAATTTATTTCATTCACACATTCATCTGTGCAGCATTTATTAAGCACCCACTATGTGCCAGGCTCAGATTAGGCACTGAGAATAGAAAGATGAAGAAGACCAGCTCTATCATTGGGGGAACTCACTACTTAGTAAGGAAAACAAACAAGTAAATAATTGATTGGAATGTTGCTGGTGTCAGCAAACCATAGCCTTAGAGCAATTAATACATCTGACTGGTTGTCTACTTTCTGATAATCCTGCCCATGACTCACTATCTATAAAAAGTCCCACATTATGATCATACAGCTCCACACGGCATTCTTCAGAAGAGTCTGTACATTTAGCTTTATTGTACTGTCCTAATATTGTTGGATGAATTATGAAGTGAATAAAGAGACTTGAAGAATCTTTAGATATTGAAGACTGGAGAGGGTTGGAGCTACATATAAAGCTTCTTGATTTCCATATTAAAAATGTGGGATCCTATAAGGCAATCAAGCTTCCATTGAAAGTTTTTAGCACTAAAAAGATTAGATAAGATATATGATTCAGACACAATACAGGCAGACATGTGGAAGCTGAATGCAAAGCAGAGATTGTAGGTAGAAAGTTCAATTAGAAGGCTATTCCAATAGCCCACATACAAGGAAAAAAGAGAATGACTGAAAACAGGAGTTACCAGGACATTGTTAAATTAATTCATAAGGCCGTGTGAGTGTATAAGAAGAGTGTTTACTTATGTGGGGTTTCATTTTGCCCACTCATTCTAATATCTGTTACAAAGGAGCATAGTTACCGCTGATAGAATCTGTATATAATTTCTGGAGAAGAGTTGTAAGTAAAGACACATTCCCATCCGGTTTCTGTAACACAGCTGTCATCTCCTTAGCTTCAAGGCTCTTTTCTATGATACAAAATTGTAAACACTAATACCACATGTTTGTCTACAGATAGTACCATATTCCTGCTAATTTATAGGTGACCTCACATTTCAGATACATCTTAAGGTTTTACCATTTATACTTGCCCTCTGAAAATCAGAGTTTTCACTAAATCTTTTAATGAAGGTGTTGCTACAAACTGCACCAATGCCACCAGAAGCACGTGGGACTTCTCCAGTCTTGAGAATAAACAGTTTTCAGCAAAGAAGAGAAAAAGTGAAAGTGTTAATAGCTCAGTCGTGTCCAACCCTTTGTGACCCCATGGGCTGTAGCCTGTTGGACTCCTCTATCCATGGAATTCTCCAGGCCAGAATACTGGAATGGATAACTGTTCCCTTCTTCAGCAGATCTTCCCTACCTAGGGATCAAATCCAGGTCTCCTGCATTGTAGGCATATTCTTTCCTGTCTGAGCCACCAAATAATAAATCAAAACCTTGCATCTACATGAGATATGTCATGTGGATGCAGCTCTTTAGATAGCACATTGCTGGCATTTTTTATTTCATTAGAAAAGACAGAGACCAGCAACCAGTCCATTATCTTTCTTATGCTTGCCTAAGTTAATGAGGCAGTTTAAACACAAGAAATAGTTAATTTTTTTCCAACTCTATGAAACCTCCAGATTTACCAGAAATGTCTAGAAACAGTGTATGTTGGAGGAGTTAATATAGAAGTAATTTAAACACTAGTTATAATATTAACATTGATGATAAATAAATATCGATAGACCTTTGTCCTAAATACAATATTCAGTCTAATCAAGCGAACCTGTCATTACATATCAGATTCTATATTAAACTTTCAGGTTTGGATTTAACTCCAACACTTAAAATTTAGTTGACTATAGACACATTATTTAACCTTTACATGCCTCAATTTTTCATATGTAAATTGTGGATGCCAATATTACTTCATATGGTGTTTTATTCAGTGAGTAACTACATATAAGGTGCTTAAATATATCATTGCACTTAGTAAGCATTTAATAAATGTAGAATTATTGATTTTACTTTTTTCATATGGGGACAGAACTGACTGAGGCTATTACTTGGTTAGATTACCAATTTTTTAGGTGAATCTAAATGTCTTTCAGAAAAATACCAATCTCTGAAAATTTCCAATTCAGATCAGCTATGAAGTTGATCCTGTTCAGACACGTTGGTTAAAACTTCCCTCTAGGAACAGTAAAGGAAGTTCATAAGGCAAGAATCACCTTGGAGAGAATAGGCATCTGCTTCAAAAAATGATGTCCATACATTCTAGGATATTTTTCATCCTACTTGACAAAGTTTTTTTCATATCTTCTTACATGAACCCCCAAAGAAGGATTTTCTCCATGTTGTCTCTGTACTCAGCTAGTCTTCCCACCAGCTCAAAGCAAAGAAGGATTCTGACTGCTCAAGGAAAGTGCAGAAGATGAGTTGCAAAGACTGGAACTAATAGAATTAAATAGGAAGAGCAGAAACCAAATTATATTTTGGCCCTTTGATTCACATAATTTACCATAATACCAAGTTCATTCCTTTCTTGAAAAACTTCCACAAATCTTGCCCTTCTCATTTAGTCAGAAGGGAAAATAAACTTCTATTTCAACACATTTTTTTTATAGGTCAAATGGCACTATAAAGAATCTAAGGAAGTTTAGGAAATAATTTTAAAATGAACAGAAAAAAGAGTTCTCTGCGAAGAGCATCTGCAGGAATCTCTGGAGGTTATTCAAGAAACCACATTTGCCTGACATATATTTTTTCTTTAGAAGATTTCTCATTCCCCAATAAGAATATTATGCTATGAATTTTGCTACTGTTCTGTCTTTGTGTGACTTCAAGCACACTCGTTTTGTGTGTCTGTGAGCTTTATAGTTAACTTTGAATAGCCATGCTAGTTGAGTGAGAAGATGAGAGTATGGAAAATGAATATCTTCAAATCTCATTTCAAATAATAAATGATGTTCCATCATGGGCAGTCTGTGGCTAACGCATGCAATAACTTTATGGAAATTAAAAGGAGAAACTTTCCAAGCAGCTGTAATCCTGAATCCAGACAAATAGTAAAGTGAGCAGAACAACCACTTCCCTCTTGAATGATCATGCTCAGTACACAATCTATACAACAAGATGTGACAGCTTGAACTTTGAATTAAAAAAAAAATTTACTTGAAAACTTTACATTGTAAATTGATGGGGCAACAAAATGTGTACCACTGGGAAACTAATTAGCATTTTAATTTAATCAACTAAGTCAAAAATATTTAAAATAAGGGAATATATATAACATCTATAATCCTATCATCTTCTCACAACTGTATCTGTTTCATATATTATATTACACAATGTTTTGTATACATTCCAAAGTACATATATTTGTTTTATTTTCCTTAATTTTATCTACATCTATGGACATGTATCATATAATCTTTTAAATTCTTCCTTTTGATTCATTAGTAACATTTCATTATACATACATAATTTGTGGTATTTTATAATTTGATTCTTTCTGAGTTTTCAGAATCTCATTCTCAACAATCACCTTTTACACTGTGATCTCAAATTGTTGGTATTTCAGTACGATTATCAAGATTTGTCTCTACGAATATTTCATGTGTTCTCTGTCTTATTTTGTCCCTCTGATACTCATATTTTTCTAGCTGATCCTACTCAGCCACCATGTCTTATCTTAGAGGTTCATTCCTTTGGTAGATACTGTGAGTTACTCAGTAGCCAAATCCTACTTGATTTTACTTAAGAGTGGAAGTTCCTTGGTTTCAGAAGTGATATAAAATTTGCTAGTACTTTCCACTAGTACCGGGGTATAATCATTATGAAATTAAGCTAATCATGAAAATCCCATTGCCTTATGTCAGAACCTCACTTTAGCATCCTCTCACTGATGAGACCTAAGACATCATTCTGGCAAATGCACTAGAGTATTCCCTTGATGAAAAGACAGAATCTGTAGAGGAAATCAGAAATCTGTGGTCCCACTCCATTCTTTTTTTCCTTGATTATTATGGCTTTGAGACGCAGCAACCATCCTTACCAGGACTGAAAAGCCAGTGTGCTGGAGATGGCAGAGTAGGAAACAGAATGATATGTTTTATATCACTGGCTTCTTGATAAGATCACTGAGCTTTGGTTCCAAATCTGGTATTGCCTACCTTTTGCTTTATTTTGTGATTAATTATGTTTATTTTAAATTGTTGTTTTATCTAATGACTAAATATCTTTGTAAAATCATTAATGTTTTTATAGTCAATTTTATTCTGATCTGTTCATTACATTTGAATAACCTACTCTGGACTCCCAGGTCTGGGCTGGGTATCACTCCTACATGATTCAATGGCAGAAGTTTATTCTTTATAAGGGAAGTCATCTTAGAATATTAAAATTGTCTATTTGTCTAAATGAATGACATACTATTTCCTACGTTACTGTTAGAGTATTTGGAATTCATCTTTTTCAATATTCTATCCTTGAGCATCTAACCTAGTTCCTAAGCCACAAGAAATATCAATTAAAATATTTATGTGGAAAAAAAGTTGAATTATTTGGTCATTGTCTTTCATTTTTTATTGTTATAAATTATTTTATTGCTATAAATTATTTTATAATAATGGTTATATATCTATAACCTAGGACAAACTTTTAGCATTAGAATTACTATATAAAAGGTTATACCCATTTGTGTACATGTTTATTGTAGGACTCTTATTTGACATCATGTGCTACCCAGAGTTAGGTCAAACTCAAATTAAGGGTATAATCCTCCAGACTGTCAAGTGTACCCAAGCCTTTAGACATCATTCACAAATGTGGGGGTTCCCATAACAACATATTTAAAAACAGACATTATGTTGCCAACAAAGGTCCATCTAGTCAAAGGTATGGTTTTTCCAGTAGTCATGTATGGATGTGAGAATAGGACTATTAAAAAAGCTGTGCACTGAAGAACTGATGCTTTTGAACTGTGGTGTCAGAGAAAACTCTTGAGAGTCCCTTGGACTGCAAGGAGATCCAACCACTCTGTCTTAAAGGAAATCAGTCCTGAATATTCATTGGAAGGACTGATGCTGAAGCTGAAACTCCAATACTTTGGCCACTTGATGTGAAGAACTGACTCACTGGAAAAGACCCTGATGCTGGGAAAGATTGAAGGTGGGAGGAGAAGGGGATGACAGGATGAGATGGTTGGATGGCATCACCGACTCAATGGACATGAGTTTGAGTAAACTCCGGGAGTTGGTGATGGACAGGGAAGACTGGTGTGCTGCAGTCCATGGGGTCACAAAGAGTCAGACATGACTGAGTGACTGAACTGAACTGAACTAAATTGGTTTCTAAAATAATATGTAAAATAAAAGATATGAGTATCCAAAATTCCATGCAGTGAATGAATCACTAAATGTAAAAGCTAAGAAATTTAACAGTTAAGAAAATCAAGAGACCTAACATTTACTACTATTAAAATTACTCATACTTTATGTATCTGCCATTATTTACAAATGTTTAGATAGAAGTTAAAAGTGTATTTATTAATGGGAACAATAGGTTTTGCTTTTGTGTCTTCTTGCGTTCACAGAAGGAACTGCTGGTTTCCTTGTATTTTGATAGGAAAACCATAGTCTGTAAACAGTAGCAGAGGCTCCTTTAGTTTAGAGGTTAGTTTTGTGAAATGCTAGAATGGTTTGTTGAGGGCGATTATCCATCTCCTTTCCTAAAGGAATTTAAATATATATTTGATCCTTATTTGTCTGGAATGTGATGTTTTCACATGTTGTTCTATATGAAGATAATGCAATAGACTAAAGAATTAGTCAATGTTTTCCTAAGTTTTGTGATTTTATCATTTAACTTTATTATTATCAATATAAGGTGATCAATATTTTCAGATGAATTTGGAATTTAGATATTTTAACCCTTCTAGTGTTACCATCAGAGAAGGCGATGGCAACCCACTCCGGTACTCTTGCCTGGAAAATCCCATGGATGGAGGAGCCTGATAGGCTCCTAAGAGTCGGACACGACTGAGCAACTTCACTTTCGCTTTTCACTTTCATACCTTGGAGAAGGAAATGGCAACCCACTCCAGTATTCTTGCCTGGAGAATCCCAGGGACGGGGGAGCCTGGTGGGCTGCCGTCTATGGGGTCGTACAGAGTCGGACACGACTGAAGCGACTTAGTAGCAGTGTTACCATTAGTTAAACTTCTTAAGCTTTACTATTTTACTCATAAAAAAACAATTCCAAATGCAAATAAGAGAATTACTCAACAAAGGGTAAATGGAAGAGGATCCATTCTTTAAAAAGATTCTATCTCTGGATATCACCAAGATATAGCAACATTCAGCAAAGATCTATGAAAATAATGATAAGTAATTATAATAATTATTACTACTAAAATAGTGATAATGACATGACATAATATCTATTAAACTTTTCTTTGTGCTACACATTAAAATGCTTTTAAATTATCAAATTAAATTTATATAGCAATCTGATGAGGTAGGTACTAATATTATTCCTATTATATAAGAATCTGGGCTTCCCTTGTGGCTCAGTTGGTAAAGAATCCACCTACAAGGCAGGAGACCTGGGTTCAATCCCTGGATTGGGAAGATCCCCTAGAGAAGGGAAAGGCTACCCACTCCAATATTCTGGCCTGGAGAACTCCATGAACTGTATAGTCCATGGGTTCACAGAGTTGAACATGACTGTTCAACTTTCACTATGTAAGAACCTAAAGGTTAAAGGAATTAAACAATCTTAAATCATGAATAATAGTGGGAAAGCTGGGGTGATTGTTGGACTAGTCTTTTTGTTTCTTTTTTCTTAGGGATCATATCACTGGTTCTGCCATTGAGTGCTGAATAATTGATGCTTCTGAGCTGTGGTGTTGGAGAAGACTCTTGAGAGTTCCTTGGACTGCAAGGAGATGAAACCAGTCAATCCTCAAGAAAATCAACCCTGAATATTCATTGGAAGGACTGATGCTGAAGCTGAAACTCCAATACCTTGGCCATCTGATCTGATGCAAACAACTGACTCCTTGGAAAAGACTTTTATGAAGGCAGGAGGAGGAGGGGACAGTGGAGGATTAGATGGTTGATGGCATCACCGACTCGATGGACATGAGTTTGAGCAAGCTCCCAGAGTTGGTGATGGACAGGGAAGCATGACGTGTTGCAGTCTGTGAGGTGGCAAAGAGTCAGACACGATTGAGCAACTGAACTACTAGAATGTTTGAAAACAATGTCGTTGGTATTTTTCATTTTATATGTAGAGTGGAAGAGTAAATCAGGTTCTGGTGGGAGGGTAAACAGTGTCAAAATGGATTCCAAGATTCCAACATCAGGGAGAAATTTTTTTCACTTCCCATTTAGAATCAAGAAACAGGCTAGGCTGCATCACTCTCCTGGAAAACATGGTTGATGGGACCAAAGATGACCTCACAATAATTCTGTGCCTTAGAACAAGAAGCAAGCTTGAGATTAACTCCTAAGCCCTAAAACATGGCATATAACTCATGAAAGAGTGATGCAACTGCATGAATGAAGAGGTTATTTGAGCTAATACATTATTCCCAGCTGACTTCCCATCTAACCAATATTTTGGTGGCATGTAAGCCTCCATCATTCAAAACTTAGACAAAGCCCTGGCAGGGAAAGATCCAAAGTTGCCTGTGGTTAAGATTCTTTTTTGCTCGAGGAATGGAAATGTGAATTATTAATTTGTGTAAGAACAAATTTTGCTTTTACTTTTTTATTTCGTGTAATTTCTAAAAATGGTAAATATAATGATGATATATGACTTGATACCTGAATACTTGCATCAGTGTGGTTTAAAGGCTAACTTAACATGTGGTGGTTAATGTAAGTAAAACGCTTAAAATGATTAAGTGGGAATTGTGATATCCTGGTTATTCTGAGGATGTGTGATTGCATACTTTAAAACCCAGTGTAAGCTCCATTGCACCACAAGACTATCCTTAGCTCCTAAGAAGGTCACTGGTCATCATTTAAAGTTGAGTGAATAAATAGAAAGATGAATATACAGATATATGTGCATATATATATGAAAGTGAAAGATAAGTCGCTCAATTGTGTCTGACCCTTTGAGACTCCGAGGACTGTAGCCCACCAGGCTCCTCTGTTCATGGGATTCTCCAAGCAAGAATACTGGAATGGATTACCATTTCATATCAGATCAGATCAGATCAGTTGCTCAGTCGTGTTCAACTCTTTGCAACCCCATGAATTGCAGCACACCAGGCCTCCCTGTCCATCACCAACTCCCGGAGCTCACTCGGACTCACGTCCATCGAGTCAGTGATGCCATTCAGCCATCTCATCCTCTGTCGTCCCCTTCTCCTCCTGCCCCCAATCCCTCCCAGCATCAGAGTCTTTTCCAATGAGTCAACTCTTCACATGAGGTGGCCCAAGTACTGGAATTTTAGCTTTAGCATCATTCCTTCCAAAGAAATCCCAGGGTTGATCTCCTTCAGAATGGACTGGTTGGATCTCCTTGCAGTCCAAGGGACTCTCAAGAGTCTTCTCCAACACCACAGTTCAAAAGCATCAATTCTTCGGCGCTCAGCCTTCTTCACAGTCCACTCTGACATCTATACATGACCACAGGAAAAACCATAGCCGTGACTAGACGGACCTTTGTTGGCAAAGTAATGTCTCTGCTTTTGAATATGCTATCTAGGTTGGTCATAACTTTCCTTCCAAGGAGTAAGTGTCTTTGAATTTCATGGCTGCAGTCACCATCTGCAGTGATTTTGGAGCCCAGAAAAATAAAGTCTGACACTGTTTCCACTGTTTCCCCATCTGTTTCCCATGAAGTGGTGGGACCAGATGCCATGATCTTCGTTTTCTGAATGTTGAGCTTTAAGCCAACTTTTTCACTCTCCACTTTCACTTTCATCAAGAGGCTTTTGAGTTCCTCTTCACTTTCTGCCATAAGGGTGGTGTCATCTGCATATCTGAGGTTACTGATATTTCTCCCGGTAATCTTGAGTCCAGCTTGTGTTTCTTCCAGTCCAGCATTTCTCATGATGTACTCTGCATATAAGTTAAATAAACAGGATGACAATATACAGCCTTGACGTACTCCTTTTCCTATTTGTAACCAGTCTGTTGTTCCATGTCCAGTTCGAACTGTTGTTGCTTCCTGACCTGCATGCAAATTTCTCAAGAGGCAGATCAGGTGGTCTGGTATTCCCATCTCTTTCAGAATTTTCCATATTTATTGTGATCCACACAGTCAAAGGCTTTGGCATAGTCAATAAAGCAGAAATAGATGTTTTTCTGGAACTCTTTTGCTTTTTCAATGATCCAGTGGATGTTGGCAATTTGATCTCTGGTTCCTCTGCCTTTTCTGAAACCAGCTTGAACATCAGGAAGTTCACAGTTCATGTATTGCTGAAGTCTGGCTTGGAGAATTTTGAGCATTACTTTACTAGCGTGTGAGATGGGTGCAATTGTGCGGTAGTTTGAGCATTCTTTGGCATTGCCTTTCTTTTAGTCTGATCAGAAAAAACTTTGTGTAATGGTATAAATCAAGTTTTTCTTTATTTCTTGTTTTACCTTCTGTTTGAAATGTCCATGGTATCAGAAAACTCACACTGAGTCTTTTTTCAAGTAAAATACTGTACTTGATAGCTCTTAAGTCATATGTCCACAGATTTTTGTATGATGAAACTGATAAAACTAATAAATTAATTTTAATATGGTTATGAATGGGTTTTTCTCCAAGTAATTTCTGAGGATTATTCTTATCTGAAAGCATTATCTCTAGTACATAGAAGGTAAGATGAACACAGTTTGGGTTAAGAAGGTTTCCCAGAGATCTTGTAATCACTCTATACGAGCAACTTTTCTCATAATCAGACACTTGGTTCCAGCTAACAAAATGAAATATATACACATTACTCTTACTGATATTTCAGCTAATGGACATTTTTCTTTTAACTGAAGTCCACCGACAAACCCCTCCATTTATGCCTGATGTTTGCAAACATAATCATCAGAACATATATCCCTCATTTCCTAAATCTTTTCAGCCTTCCTTTCACTGAGGAAAATAGTAGGTTATTTGTAGATGGGGAGACTTCTTAAGTTTCTATCCCTGTAGATTTACATTTAGTGATTAAAATACTTGGCAATGAATTGGCATTTTTTTGAATTTGGAAAATATGTATTCACTTTTATGTTAAATAGTAGTTTTACAATTATACATCATCCAATCCTTGTTCTAAACGATAGGTATTTATTACCAAAGGGGAAATATTGGGGAAGGGATAAATCAAGAGCTTGGGTTTAACATACAGACATTACTATATATAAGATAGATAACTGGGAATTCCCTGGGCATCCAGTGGTTAGGACTCCACACTTCTACTGCAGAGGGTGTGAGTTTGATCCCTGGTCAGAGAACTAAGTCCCGCATTGTAATAACCTAATGAAAAAGAATGACTACCATCACAACATTGTTAATCAACTATGTGCTAAGTGCCAGTCACTCAGTTGTGTCCTACTCTTTGAGCCCCCATAGATTATAGCCCACCAGGCTTCCCTGTCTATGGAATTTTCCAAGCAAGAATACTGGAGTGGGTTGCCATTTCCTATTCCAGGGTTAATCACGTATACTCTAATACAAAATAAAAAGTTAAAAATTATATCACTTTGGTTACACCCGAAACTATTAATAACACAACACTGCAAATCAACTATAATTTCATAAAATTATCAAAAATAAATAAGCGAAATGCACTAAAAAATTAATCAAATGACTATGCACCTAGGGGTGAAAATTAAGCCCAAACACTGAAGAGTACATAGAAATAGCAGAGGAGAAACAAGAACAAAGAAAAACCTTCAACTTTCTCAGTTTAACAAAAGATTTCTACTGCACTAGAATAAAAGGATAGCTATTTCAGGTGCCAGCTGGAGTAAAATCTGAAAGACTAAAAGTAATTTTTAAATTGAGTTTTCATCAGTGACACTGACAAAATCTATCCCCCCCACCTCAAGTAAACTCATTGTGACATCTCATGGCTATAAATTATAGGCTCCTGTTTTAAACACCTGCACTTACAACAGGCAAATGACTCTCTAAGCTGTTCGCTTCCAAATCAAGTGAGGACAAAATAGGCGGAAATACAGCAATAATACCATCTGAGTGATTTAGAGCAGACATAAGGAAAAGCACGACTCCCTGGTAGTTTATATGCTCGTAGATAAGGGGCTATGTGAACAAGGTGATATACATCTGGCTCTGCCCAGAAACTGAGTAATGTAATACATCATGATTCTGGGTGTCACCAAATGAATGGATTGGCAACAAGAGACATTACTGTGTACTTTGGGTGGTGGGGAAGGGAGTAGTTGTGGAACATAGCAGTTCTAGTCTTATAAAATTGATGCAGAAATATCAGATATGGGATTTTTAATTCAGTGTCCTAAAGCAACCGTGGATGAGCTCCAGGAATTCTATAAACATATTGAAATTAAGTATATACAATTTTACTTACACATATATGTGACATTTTATAAGGGAAGATCTATTTCTTTCACAGAATTCTTTGTACAGGCTATAGTCATATATGCACACACAAATAAGATTAAACACCAAGATAACTTGGGTATAAAGAAAAGGAAGATTCACTTTTTTTCAATGTGTTGTAAACTATTAATAAAGAAAATGATTCCACCATTTCTGATTCTCATCTTCCAACTTACTTTTGCTTCTAAGCGTACCCCTTATCCCTAAAGAAATTCTGACTTGGAAAAATAATTTTCTGAGTACAATTGTACTCTCCTTGCCACTGACTCTAGCCTTCCTCTCACCACAGTTTTGCCTCCCTCAGGCTCTCTGCCCAGGCCTCTTGGTCCCCTGCAATTTCCAATGTGTTTTGAGTTCTCTCTGACATCTCACCCTTTGCAGACACAGCTTTTTCTGTCTGAAATATTATCTCCACCTCTAGTCTTCAGCTGATTAACCCTACTAGTCCTCCAGGATTTCTCTCTGGTGACTTTTGACCAAGTCCCTAGGCAAATATCTGTCAATGCACATATCAGACTGCATGGGAAATAATCTGCTTTTCATTATTTTCTCATTACTAAATTGCAGAGTTTCTTGAAATTCTATGTTTTTAGCAGTAAGCTTATAATCTCTCACAGTGCTTGGTACATAAAGGGTCAATAGTCTTTATTGAATGGTAATGTTCAGAAAAAGTGAATTAACCAAAAAAGTCAATAAATTTTCTTTTTTAGGGTGTATGTGTGTTTAAACAAAGAAAAATATAGGCTAAAAGAATTAATGACTACTTTTGGAAGTGATTTCATGCAGAAAGAAGCAGTGTAGAAATACATCTGGTAATAAGGGAACTTTCCTAAAACCACTGAAGTGATTAAATCCACATCACATAGTTGGTACCTTAAGAGACCTATGCTTTCTTGAATCATTAATCACATGTTCTGTTTGAAAGAACCTTAGAATTCACAATTTTTGTAAACACAGTATAGTTGAAGTTCATAAAGAAGGGATAGAATTTGTATTTTGTCACACAGCTATCCTAAGCAATATTCTATCCTCAAATTATACTTTAGACAAATTCCACTTACTTACTCTACTGTGATTTTCAATTGGCTGTGTTGTGTGTACAGTGATGTTCCCAGCACATGCCCCTTCAGAACTGGAGGACTTCTATAGTTGCTGGTTGTGCTTTGATCATTTTCAGCCACCAAACATTCCTGTATTTGCCCTCAACTGAAGACAATCTATTCATCCATGATCTCACTCTGTCTCTGGAGAAAATCTACATTCAATGAATGATTGAGGAAGATAAAGGCCCTGACACTCCTCA
Source organism: Bos indicus (assembly GCF_029378745.1). NCBI lineage: Eukaryota > Metazoa > Chordata > Mammalia > Artiodactyla > Bovidae > Bos > Bos indicus. The sequence continues at coordinate 57,362,882 of NC_091761.1, read as the reverse complement.
TCACCTTGGGACAACTTAGAAAGGCCATTGTAGTTTCAGAGATTCTTGTGGAATTGAGTGACTTTTCTCAAGACTGCAGCACAGCCCAACTTCTCCCTTACCCAGAAAGCATTGCTCCTCACCATCCCTTGCCCCCAACAAGAGCTAATTTGGAGAGTGTTTCCTATCAAACTGTAGCTCTAGGGTTGAGATTAGATTCTAATGGACAAATCTGAGAGTAAACCAATCAGTTGGGAGGCTATTGTAATCCTGGGAAAAAAAATTTGTGGTAGTGAGACCAAAAGTTCAGCCTCTGTGCACCAGTGCCTAATCAAATCTCAGAGACAGAGCTTTGAAGTAGAAAAGAATAACTTTATTTCTTTGCCAGGCAAAGGGAGACACAGCAGGCTCCTGCCCCTGAAAATTGTGTCCCAACCTGGGAGGATCTGATGAGAGTTTTATAGCAACAGCTCAAGAGTGGGGTTGTTGACAATGTTAGGATGTGTGCAGCATCTCAGGCTGTTGGTCTTCTAATATTGATGAACTTCTCTGGCCCCTTTAATTTTGCCTCATGTGGTTTCTTGACTGCTTCTTCCATGATTAACAACTGTTCAGATGTGCCCTTTGGAACTAAGGGAAGGTCATGGAGGCTGGAGTCTTGCCTGTAAGAAATGGGGGAAATAGAAAGGCTTCAGTGCCCAGAAGCCCTCCAGAGTCTTGTTCAGCTGTAGTAGCAGTGGAGGTGGTGAGAAGTGTTTGAATTTTGGATATATTTTGAAGATGGGAATAACAGATTTCCTCACAGATTGGTTGTAGGTTGGGAAAGAAAATGAAGATTTCAAGGATGAGGCCACATATGTTGGCATAAGTACTGGAAAAATGGTGAACGAGTGTCTATAACTGGAGCAAACTTGGGAAGATGTGATTGAGAATTTGTTTGGAATATGTTGAGTCTGAAATGTCAGTTGGATATCCAGCAGAGATACTAGTAGACAACCAGATTTATAGGTCTGCAAGCTAATATAGTACTTGGGTGGGAGATGTAATTTTATAAGTCTTGGCACACACTAATTTTTAAAGCTATTAGAATGGATGGGATTGACAAGAAAACAGGTGAGACTGTCAAGAAGAAGAGAAGACCAAAGACTGAGACTAGGAACAGTGCACTTTAGAGAGTGGGGAGAAGAAAAAGAACCAGAAAAGAAAGCTGGGATAAAATGGCCATTGAAATTTGATAAATACCAAAAAAAATGTACAGTTTTGGTAGAAGTGTGAGAAAGTATATAAAAGAGAAGGGTTTGGGCAACAACTTCACATCCTACTTATAGGTGAAGTAAATTGACTTGAGTCACTTAGATGGTGATATTGATAACAGTATTTTAAATAGAGTGACGAGGTAGAAAATATAATTAGAGTGGACTTGGGAGAACATGTGAGGATAGAAAATAAAAACACCTGTTTCTAGTCATTTTACTAAAAATAGGAGAAGAAAAATAGGAAGATAGGAGTGTGTTCATCAACAGATGGATAAAGAAGATGTATATATATACCATAGAATATTACTCTTCCATAAAAAAGAATGAAATTCTGCCATTTTCAACAAGGATGGACTTAAAAGGTATTATGATTAGTAAAAATGTAAGACAGACAAAGACAAATACTATGTGTATTGACGTAACTGTGAAATCTAAAGAAGAAAACTATAGAGAATGGAACCTTGGTTGTCAGAGGGGAGAGGCGTACGCGGAAAGTTAAAATGGGTGAAGGGAATTAAGAAGTACTAATTACTGTGTATGATATATATGGTACAAAGACGTGAGGTACAGCATAGGGAATACAGAATATTGTAAAATAACTAATAGAATATAGTCTATAAAAATATTGCATTATTATGATGTATACCTGAAACTAGTATAATATTGTAAGTCTCCGTTCAGTTCAGTTGCTCAGTTGTGTCCGACTCTTTGCGACTGCACAGACTGCAGCATGCCAGGCCTCCCTGTCCATCACCAACTCCCGGAGTTTACTCAAACTCATACCCATTGAGGCAGTGATGCCATCCAACCATCTCATCTTCTGTTATCCCCTTCTGCTCCCACCTTCAATCTTTCCAAACATCAGGGTCTTTTGAAATGAGTCAGCTCCTTGCATCAAGTGCCCAAAGTATTGGAGTTTCAGCTTCAACATCAGTCCTTCCAATGAATATTCAGGACTGATTTCCTTTAGGATGGACTGGTTAGATCTCCTTGCAGTCCAAGGGACTCTCAAGAGTCTCCTCCAGCACTACAGTTCAAAAGCATCAATTCCTCAGTGCTCAGCTTTCTTCACAGTCCAACTCTCACATCCATACATGACCACTGGAAAAACCATAGCCTTGACTAGATGGACCTTTGTTGGCAAAGTAATGTCTCTGATTTTTAATATGCTGTTTAGGTTGGTCATAACTTTTCTTCCAAGGAGCAAGGATCTTTTAATTTCATGGCTGCAGTTCACCATCTGCAGTGATTTTGGAGCCCCCCAAAATAAAGTCTCTCACTGTTTTCCCATCTATTTACCATGAAGTAATGAGACCAGATGCCATTTTCTTAGTTTTCTGATTGTTGAGTTTTAAGCCAACCATTTCCTCTCCTCTTTCACTTTCATCAAGAGGCTCTTTAGTTCTTTTTCACTTTTGGACATAAGTATGGTGTCATCTACATATCTGAGGTTATTGATATTTCTTGCAGCAGTCTTGATTACAGCTTGTGTTTCATCCAGTTCAGCATTTCTCATGATGTATGCTGCATATAAGATATGTAAGTAGGGTGACAATATACAGCCTTAATGTACTGCTTCCCTGATGTAGAACCAGTCTGTTGTTCCATGTCCAGTTCTAACTGTTGATTCTTGACCTACATACAAATTTCTCATCAGGCAGGTAAAGTGGTCTAGTATTACCATTTCTTTAAGAATTTTCCACAGTTTGTTGTGATCCACACAGTCAAAGTCTTTGACAGAGTCAATAAAGCAGAAATAGATGTTTTCCCTGAACTCTCTTGCTTTTTTGAAGATCCAGTGGATTTTGTCAATTTGATCTCTGGTTCATCTCTGGTTCCTCTGGTTCCTCCCTTTCTAAATCTAGCTTGAACATCTGGAAGTTCATGATTCATGTACTGTTGAAGCCTGGCTTGGAGAATTTTGAGCATTACTTTACTAGCGTGTGAGATGAGTGCAATTGTGCAGTAGTTTGAATATTCTTTGGCATTGCCTTTCTTTGGGATTGGAATGAAAACTGACCCTTTCTAGTCCTCTGACCACTGCTGGGTTTTCCAAATTTGCTGGCATATTGAGTGCAGCACTTTCCCAACATCATCTTTTAGGATTTGAAATAGCTCAACTGGAATTCCACCACTTCCACCATAGTGATGCTTCCTAAGGCCCTCTTGATTTCACATTCCAAGATGTCTGGTTCTAGGTGAGTGATCACACCACCGTGATTATCTGGGTCATGAAGATCTGTTTTGTATAGTTCTTCTGTGTATTCTTACCACCTCTTCTGAATATCTTCTGCTTCTCTTAGGTCTCTACCATTTCTGTCCTTTACTGTGCCCATTTTTGCATGAAATGTTCCCTTGATGTCTCTAATTTTCTTGAAGAAATCTCTAGTCTTTCCCATTCTATTGTTTTCCTCTATTTTCTTACACTGATCACTGAGGAAGGCTTCCTTAACTCTCCTTGCTATTCTTTGGAATGCTACATTCACATAGCTATATCTTTCCTTTTCTCCTTTGTCTTTCACTTCTCTTCCTTTCTCAGCTATTTGTAAAGCCACCTCAGACAACCATTTTGCCTTTTTGCATTTCTTTTTCTTGGGGATGGTCTTGATCACTGACTCCTATACAATGTCATGAAACACCTTCCATAGTTCTTCAGGCACTCTGTATATCAGATGTAATGCCTTGAATCTATTTCTCACTTCCACTGTATAATTATAAGGGATTTGATTTAGGTCATACCTGAATGGCTTACTGGTTTTCCCTACTTTCTTTAATTTAAGTCTGAATTTGGCAATAAGGAGTTCATGATCTGAGCCACAGTCAGCCCCTGGTCTTGTTTTCACTGACTGTATAGAGCTTCTCATTCTTTGGCTGCAAAGGATATAATCAATCTGATTTCAGTGTTGACCATCTGGTGATGTTCATGTGTAGAGGCTTCTCTTGTGTTGTTGGAAGAGAGTGTTTGCTATGACCAGTGCGTTCTCTTGGCAAAACTCTATTAACCTTTGCCCTGCTTCCTTCTGTACTGCAAGGCCAAATTTGCCTGTTACTCCAGGTATTTCTTGATTTCCTGCTTTTGCATTCCAGTCAGTCCCCTATAATTAAAAGGACATCTTCTTTGGGTGTTAGTCTAGAAGGTCTTGTAGGTCTTCATAGAACCAATCAATTTCAGCTTCTTCAGCATTACTGGTCAGAGCATAGACTTGGATTACTGTGATATTGAATGATTTGCCTTGGAAACAAACAGAGATCATTCTGTTGTTTTTGAGACTGCATCCAAGCACTGCATTTAGGACTCTTTTGTTGACTATGATGGCTACTCCATTTCTTCTGAGGGATTCCTGCCTGCAGTAGTAGATATAATGGTCATCTGAGTTAAATTCACCCATTCCAGTCCATTTTAGCTCGCTGATTCCTAAAATGTTGACCTTCACAGTTCCAATCTCCTGTTTGACCACTTCCAATTTGCCTTGATTCATGGACCTAATATTCCAGGTTCCTATGCGATATTGTTCTTACAGCATTGAACTTTACTTCCATCATCAGTCACATCCACAACTGGGTGTTGCTGTTGCTTTGGCTGCATCTCTTCATTCTCTCTGGAGTTATTTCTCCACTGATTTCTAGTAGCATATTGGGCATCTACTGACCTGGGGAGTTCATCTTTCAGTGTCCTATCTTTTTGCCTTTTCATACTGTTCATGGGGTTCTCAAGGCAAGAAAACTGAAGTGGTTTTCCATTCCCTTCTCCAGTGGAGAACGTTTTGTCAGAACTCTCCACAATGACCCGTCCGTCTTGAGTGGCCCTATATGGCATGGCTCATAGTTTCATTGAATTAGGCAAGGCTGTTGTCCATGTGATCACATGGTTAGTTTGGAGATCAAATAGGAGCCCACTATATAAGTGAAGAAATTGGCATTAGGTGTGATCATGATTAATAATAAACATTTTTTCATGTGCTTCAATTAAGCCAGTGTACATGTATAAAGGACTGTTTCTGGAGCTGTGCTTATAAATTATAGGTTGAAGTTATCTCTATAATTTTATCTAGAAAAATATACAGTATATTCAGATAGACCACTGATTTTTTTTAAGTATTAAGAGAAATAATTTCAAAGATTATATGAAACTTTTTTTGTCAATATGATAACCTTCAGTTCAGTTCAGTTGCTCAGTCATCTCTGACTCTTTGTGACCCCATGAATCACAGCACTCCAGGCCTCCTTGTCCATCACCAACTCCCGGGGTTAACCCAAACTCATGTCCATCGAGTGGGTGATGCCATCCAACCATCTCATCCTCTGTCATCCCCTTCTCCTCCCACCTTCGATGTTTCCTAACATCAGGGTCTTTTCCAGTGAGTAAGTTCTTCACATCAGGTGGCCAAAGTATTAGAGTTTCAGCTTCAACATCAGTCCTTCCAATGATCACACGGGACTGATCTCCTTTAGCATGGACTGGTTGGATCTCCTTGCAATCCAAGGGATTCTTAAGAGTCTTCTGCAACACGACAGTTCAAAAGCATCAATTCTTCAGTGCTCAGCTTTCTTCATAGTCCAACTCTCACATCCGTACATGACCACTGGAAAAACCATAGCCTTGACTAGATGGACCTTTGTTGGTAAAGTAATGTCTCTGCTTTTCAATATTCTATCTAGGTTGGTCATAACTTTTCTTCCAAAGAGTAAGTGTCTTTTAATTTCATGGCTGCAATCACCATCTGCAGTGATTTTGGAGCCTAAAAAAATAAAGTCTGACACTGTTTCCACTGTTTCCCCATCTATTTCCCATGAAGTGATGGGACCAGATGCCATGATCTTAGTTTTCTGGATGTTGAGCTTTAAGCCAACTTTTCTACTCTCCTCTTTCACTTTCATCAAAAAGCTTTTTAGTTCCTCTCTACTTTCTGCCTTAAGGGTGGTGTCATCTGCATATCTGAGGTTTTTGATATTTCTCCCGGCAATCTTGAGTCCAGCTTGTGCTTCCTCCAGCCCAGCGTTTCTCATGATGTACTCTGCATATAAGTTAAATAAACAGGGTGACAATATACAGCCTTGATGTACTCCTTTTCCTATTTGGAACCAGTCTGTTGTTCCATGTGCAGTTCTAACTGTTGCTTCCTGACCTGCATATAGGTTTCTCAAGAGGCAGGCCAGGTGGTCTGGTATTCCCATCTCTTTCAGAATTTTCCACAGTTTATTGTGATCCTCTCAGTCAACAGCTTTGGCATAGTGAATAAAGCAGAAATGGATGTTTTTCTGGAACTCTCTTGCTTTTTCAATGATCCAGTGGATGTTGATCTCTGGTTTTCTGCCTTTTCTAAAATCAGCTTGAACATCTGGAAGTTCACGGTTCACATACTGCTGAAGCCTGGTTTGGAGAATTTTGAGCATTACTTTACTAGCGTGTGAAATGAGTGCAATTGTGCAGTAGTTTGAGCATTCTTTGGCATTGCCTTTGTTTGGCTTTGGAGAAGGAAATGGCAATCCACTCCAGTACTATTGCCTGGAAAATCCCATGGATGGAGGAGCCTGGTAGGCTACAGTCCATGGGATCGCAAAGAGTCAGACACGACTGAGCGACTTCATTCACTTCACTCACTTCTTTGGCATTGGAATGAAAACTGACCTTTTCCAGTCCTGTGGCCACTGCTGAGTTTTCCAAATTTGCTGGTATATTGAGTGCTGTGAAAGCAGCACTTTCACAACATCATCTTTCAGGTTTTGAAGTAGCTCAACTGAAATTCCATTACCTCCACTAGCTTTGTATGCAGTCATGCTTTCTAAGGCCCACTTGACTTTACATTCCAGGATGTCTGGCTCTAGGTGAGTGATCACACCATCATGATTATCTGGGTTGTGAGGCTCCTTTTTGTACAGTTCTTCTGTGTATTCTTGCCACTTCTTAATATCTTCTTCTTCTGTTAGGTCCATACCATTTCTGTCCTTTATCGAGCCCACCTTTGCATGAAATGTTCCCTTGGTATCTCTAATTAACATAGTCAAAGTGTACCTTACCTTTTCAACATGCATTAGGTCCAAAGCAAAAAAAAAAAAAAATTATGCTCCTTGGAAGAAAAGTTATGACCAACCTAGACAGCATATTAAAAAGCAGAGACATTACTTTGCCAACAAAGATCAATCTAGTCAAAGTTATTATTTTTCCAGTAGTCATGTATAGATGTGAGAGTTAGACTATAAGGAAAGCTGAGTGCCCAAGAATTGATGCTTTTGAACTGTGGTGTTGGAGAAGACTCTTAAGAGTCCCTTGGACTCAAGGAGATCCAACCAGTCCATCCTAAAGGAAATCAGTCCTGGGTGTTCATTGGAAGGACTGATGTTGAAGCTGAAACTCCAATACTTTGGCCACCTGATGTGAAGTAATGACTCATTTGAAAAGACCCTGGTGCTGGGAAAGATTGAAGGCAGGAGGAGAAGGGGATGACAGAGGATGAGATGTTTGGATGGCATCCCCGACTCAATGGACAAGAGTTTGCATAAACTCCAGTAGTTGGCAATGGACAGCAAGGCCTGGCATGCTGCAGTCCATTGGGTCAAGTCAGACATGACTGAACAACTGAACTGAACTGAACTGATGCATGTAATTGAGAATATACAATAACAATTTTTCCCTACATATTAATTTAAGGTAAGCACTATACATCACATGTTTATGGAGAAAAAAAGTGAAAGTGTGCCTAAGAAAAATAAGCATATTAATGATTTTATTTCATTTATGTTCAAAAATAGAAAAACAAGATTAAGATCTAACAAAAAGTGAGATTGTAACCATATATCATACAGCAATTAGTTTAATAACTGTTATTTCCAAACATTCATAATATATTACCAAGAATGGGAATTTAATGTCAACGCAGATTGGGAAGAGGAGTTAGCATCTCTCGTATATCCTGAATTAACTCTTCAGCTTATGTAAACCATTAAAACATCAGATTAGAGTAGCAAATTCTGTAGCACTGGGCCATACCACTTATAGATAGGAGCATTTGGTAATGATTAACCTGAGAGAAATTTATTTTTTCTTTGTTATTATTAATATAGGTTTAAACTCGATTTATGTTATTATTTTTATTTATCTGGGGGCAAAATAAAGGAGATTACATTAACAACACTGTTCTTTTCTTTAACTCCCACCCATCTGTTAAAAGAGTTTATCTTAGCTATGATCTTGACATCATTTCCTATTTAGGTTACATGTTCTTCTTTATGGGCTTGCTAAAAGCAAATACAATAATCTCGACTACTGTCACTTATACCAAAGATGAATTATTACCATTAGGTGAGGAATCCTAGTTACAGTATACATGTGTGCTCAGTCACTCAGTCATGTACGACTCTTTGTGACCCTATGGACTGTAGCCTTCCAGGCTTCTCTGTCCATGGAATTCTCCAGGCAAGTTAGGTCATGCTTTCCGCTCCTCCCAAGATCTGTTTAATACCTCTTCTGTCACTATAGAAAAACCAGGAAATTAGGAGGTACTACTTTGCATGTGATGTAAAATTTTTGCAGTTGGTCTTGACCCTTATAATGTCAATCCATCTTCTTGTATAGAGGAATTCCAACCAATTTGTGTGAGTTTCTTCAGAAAAGGTGACTGCATCCTGGTCACTTAATTATTGTCAAACTGTGGTACAAGTGTTTCTGTAATTTTCTCAAGCAAGGAAGAATAGTTAACATTATGGTAAACTGAGATGTCTAATTTTTGCTTCCCAAGAGGTGTTGATGTGTTGGAATTAGACTTATCAGTGAAAAAACAGAGCTTTATCTTTCTATATCTACCTGTCTCTCTTGATGTATATGATCTACTGAGGCATTCTGTCTAACCACTTATTTTTATGAATTCCTGGTTACACAGGCCAATGAAGTAGAAAAAGAATCAGAAAGAATGTTTGTGTGCATTCTGGCAGGACATTTTACCCAAAAAATCTATTTTTGAACATTTGAATGATGAGTATTCAAAACATGTCTGCAAGATTTTGAGATGGATTCTGCATTAAATCTTTAAGATATTGATTTTTTAAAATCTTCTAGTCATGTTTTTGCTAACTGAAAAGTTCCTTTAAAACTGAAACACGCTTTTAAAACAACATCATATTTTTCTTGTCATTTCTCCATAGTCAAGGATTGTCATGCTGTAGTTCTCAGGGGTGTTGACCAGGAAAATAAACTAGAAAATATTATTATCTGTGTGAGGTGCTCACTGCACTTATCTATAGCCCCTGTCTAAACAAACCAATCATTTTTTTTTATTCTTTTACCATTTCTGTAGAACTTTCTCTCAAAGTGGAACTTCTTACTTATTGACTCATTTAAATAAGAGTCATATTAATTATATTTTCTCTTTTAGTATATGGAAAGTAAGAAAAAAATGATGAAGTGAAGTATTGGTAGCTAGTTTTTAGGCAACGAGACAAATCTTGAATTACTTGCTGCCATTAACATGGAAGACAGGTGTGGGTGGCAGAGATGAAATTGCATCCTTTAAATAAAATAGCCCAAGAGAAATATATTTCTTCAGTGCCTAGTTAGGCTGATAACCTGGGCTATTTTCTTGATCTTGAAGACTCATGCTAACCTTTACAGCTTGTGTGGCTGTGTGTGTGTGTGTGTACATGAATGCATCTACTAGCATTTGAAATGAAAACTTTTACCATCCTCTTACCATATTACTGAAATACTATGTATAATATAAGACCGCCATATGGAAGATTCACACATTGTAGGGTGTAAATATCAACCCAAATGTCTTGAAATATTTAAAGCCATATGTGGGAACACATGTTTGCATCAGTAACCTAGATGTAAACTGAATTTTTTGTTCAGCGTTCTTGTCCCCTGGCTTTATTAACCTGTATTATTTTTCTATTTGGCAGTATGAAAATGTATGAGTGCATTTCAATAATCACTCATGTATTTTCTTGTAAGTTCCCTATGTTTTAGTAACAGTACGAACTCAAGTTCTTTGGCAGAATACGTCCATTTGAATTGGATATAAAATCATGTTCTAGGTTGGGAAAGGCAAAGTGGACTTGAGACAGTGATGTAGTCAGATGCTTTTTAACCATGGTTCATGGAAGCTTTATTCCTCTGGTAAAAACCAGCATGATGTCATATCATGCATTCTGATGACACAAGTGGTGATGACAGAGAGGGTACAGGTTATTTAAGAAGCAGAATGGGAACATCTCAGATTATAACTTTATGTTAATGTTTTAATTAAGCCCTATTTTTAGGAAATACATGATTTCTTCAAAAATGTAGAGCCTTTCACTGTGACACAGCTCTGAAAAAAACCTGTAGGCAGCCTAACAGGGAGTTCAAGGGATACAGACACCATGCCTTAACATGCTAATCATATTTAGTCAATGAATGGGACCTGTCTAGGGAGAGTGTATATTTAACTCAGTCACTGAAATGAATCCCCAAAGTGCAACAACTCAAGACTGCTGTGTGCTTGCATACTAAGTTACTTCAGTCATGTCCGACTCTTTGCTGCCCAATGCCCATCAGGCTCCTCTGTCCGTAGGATTTTCCAGGCAAGAATATTGGAGTGGGTTGCCATGCCTTCTTCCAGGGGATCTTCCTGACCCAGGGATCAAACCTGCATCTCTTCATTCTTAAAAGTATGTCTGAATGGCATACATCTCTTGCTTCCACCTTAGTAAACATCAGATTTTTAAAAATTGTATTTAAATAATACCATTTACAATGTAACAACCATTATATGATACTAGGTATAAATGTAACAACAACCACCACTACCACTACAATGAAATCCTATAAGATTTTTAAAATAAAAAATGTAAACTCCATGGAAATCATAATAGTATATCTAAATTTAGAGATATACAATGATCATGGGTGAGAGTCTACAGGAATACTCTCCAAATTCAGTGAAACACTACTCAATATCCTAGCAAGATTTTATAAAGTATTTATGAAATACCAGAGTTCAAGAATATCCAAGGTGGAGGGTCAGTTCCAAGATGGTATAGTAGAAAGACCTGAAGCTCACCTCTTCTCACGGGCATACCAAAATTACAGCTATTTACAGAAAAACTATCAATGAGGAAGACTGAAGCCTACCAGAAGATATCTTCTATAGCCAAAGATATAAAGAAGGAACCACAGCAAGATAGGCAGGGAGGGTAGAGTCACAATGGAGTCAAGTCCCACAACCCCAGGTGGGTGACCCACAGACGTGAAAATAATTACAATTGCAGAGGTTGTCTCTAAGGAGAAAGACATCTGAAGCCCACATCATGGTCCTCAGCTTGGGAGTCCAGTACCAGGAAGATGAACCCCTAATATGCTTGGCTTTGAAGCCAGTGGGACTTATTTTTGGAAGTCCCAAAGAACTCTGGGAAATAGAGACTCACTCTTAAAGGGCACACACCAAATCTCACAAGTTCAGGGACACAGAACAGAAGCAGTAATTTGAAAGGAGACTGGGTCAGACCTACCTGCTTGCTGATCTTGGAGAATTTTCCAGAGTGGCTGGAGGCAACTGGAACTCACACTGTGGACAAAGATACTGGAAGTTGCCATTTTGAGAGCTCAAGGCCAAGTGACTAGTTATGCAGGGACATAACCCTATTCACCAGCAGACAGACCCCCTTATGACCCCTAAGCCCACAGCAACTTCTGGGCAGGATCCATCCCACCGGAGGGCCCAGGACCTAATCTTACACACCAGTGTGTAGTCAGAAGACCCACAGCAGTGAAGCTGAAGATCTCAGGACCTACCTCTGCTCATCAGGGACAGACATCAGCTCCAGAATCCCCAGGTTCCCAGCCCTGCCCACCAGTGAGCCTGTTATAACCTCACAGTTGGGTGGACACCAACTCCAAGACAACTGCAGCCCCCACAGGCTGCTGTGGTGGGACCAAGCCCACCCATCAGTAAGCCAGCATCAACCCTGGACTCAGCTGTGTTATCTAACACTTCTTATAACTATGTTTTAAAGTGTAAGCGTATTCTTGCTCCTATTTTATAGCTGATAAATCTAGGGATCAAAGATGTTCAGAGAAATATTTTTAAACCAGTTCTTCTAACAACAAGTCCATGATCTTTATTACTTTTTGTACCATTTTTATTAATCTTTTAGATAAAAGAAAATAAAATGTTTTCTCTATTATTTGGGCATGTGAAAGATATTGACTATAAAATAAATGTGCTAATGAGAAAATATGCTTTTATAAAGAAATAAGCATTTGTAAATCCCCTTTCCAGCTCTTGGGACAGTGACTTCTCAGACACAGTCCACATTATACCAGTTGAAATGTCAATTGTGGGCTCATAAATAGAAAAACAGGGCAAAAAGAAGGGTCAATTAAAACTACTAAGACCTGATGTAGTAGCCAGATGGCTGACCTTTCTCTTGATACCATTTCAGGGTATCCAGATTCTAATGTCCTTATTTACTGCCCCAATGGCAAAGCATTAGCATTGTTAGACCAGCCCACACCAGTCTGATGGACTTTCAAATTTTAAGCCAGCTGGAAAGAGCCATTCATAGTTCTGGACCACAATTCTGTGTCCTGAGTCAAGCTGTGAGGATAAGCCCAGATGCACTTACTGCATTGTAACCTCTTGGCCACAGAGGGAATATATCCTCTCTTTTAGCATTGCTAAGCTGTTTTCTCACCCTGGATATATATGATGATGTTGGGCATGGTCTGGAAGTCTATTAATTGAATATGTCACTAGACAGAAAGAAATGGTTACAGGTTCATGATCCAATCTGTAGGTGATCCAAGTTTCCCACTTCCTCTATTGCTCTTTTATGAATGTTCTCTTTGACAGTAATTCAGTGTTTCTCTATCACTATCAGAGAGAGAAACTGTCACTTACAAGAGCTCAACATCTGTTACTAAAGAAAAAAGGAAGGGGGAAAAAAGATAATTAGACAGATACCTTGCAAAGAATTAAGTTTACTCAAGAGTTCTGGCCTTAGTCCTAGCTCCCGGGAGGTAATTTCTAAGCCTTTGACATTTCCTGAGTGAATAGAACCTCTGTGTTAGTCATAGTGGGTCTGTGAAACCAAACCTAATAGCTTGTGCTAACAAGATGACATGTGGTGGGCGCCTCAACCCTGACTGATAATTTAGGCTAAAGAGATAATAGATGTATAGAATAGTCTTTTGGACTCTGTGGGAGAGGGAGAGGGTGGGATGATTTGGGAGAATGGCATTGAAACTTGTATAATATCATATAGGAAACGAATCTCCAGATCAGGTTTGATGCATGATACTGGATGCTTGGGGCTGGTGCACTGAGACGACCCAGAGGGATGGTATGGGGAGGGAGCAGGGAGGGGGGTTCAGGATGGGGAACACGTGTACACCTGTGGCAGATTCATGTTGATGTATGGCAAAACCAAAACAATATTGTAAAGTAATTAACCTCCAATTAAATAAATTTATATTAAAAAAAAAAAGAGATAACCCACTGTAGGGATTGGTCACTCCACCATTACTGGGTAATTAAATAGTTGAGATTTTGGGTCAAGTGAAATCAGCCTGATGTCCAGGAGTTGTGGCTAGAGATTTAGTTCAACCATGTGTGCTGCAAGTCAATCCATCATGCCTGCCTAAAGGAGCCTGGATAATATCTCTGGACACCAAAGCTAAACGAACATCCTGGTTTGGCTGTATCATTCACATTTTGCTATACTTCAGTGTCAGAAGGGTGACATATACCTTAAGACATGGTAACTTTGTCTCTAGCACCTTACTTCCAGTCCCATAGTCTGCCCCAAGTAGGTTTCTACTTCTTATTCTTTTGCCAAATAAAATTAATGGTAAGTACAGTGCTTTCCTGAGTACTGTGAAGAAAACTATCAAATATAATGGTTGTTATGGGAACCCCCATATTTGTGAATGATGTTACACTTGGCAGTCTGGAGGATTATATCCTTAATTTGAGTTTGACCTAACTCTGGGTAGCACATGGTGTCAAACAATGATCCTACAGTAAACATGTACAAAAATGTGCATAGCCTTCTATCAGATCAGATCAGACCAGTCTCTCAGTCGTGTCCAACTATTTGTGACCCCATGAATCGCAGCACGCCAGGCCTCGCTGTCCATCATCAACTCCCGGAGTTCACTCAGACTCACGTCCATCGAGTCAGTGATGCCATCCAGCCATCTCATCCTCTGTCGTCCCCTTCTCCTCCTGCCCCCAATCCCTCCCAGCATCAGAGTCTTGTCTAATGAGTCAACTCTTCCCATGAGGTGGCCAAAGTACTGGAGTTTCAGCTTTAGCATTATTCCTTCCAAAGAAATCCCAGGGTTGATCTCCTTCAGAATGGACTGGTTGGATCTCTTTGCAGTCCAAGGGACTCTCAAGAGTCTTCTCCAACACCACAGTTCAAAAGCATCAATTCTTCGGCGCTCAGCCTTCTTCACAGTCCAACTCTCACATCCATACATGACCACAGGAAAAACCATAGCCTTGACTAGATGAACCTTTGTTGGCAAAGTAATGTCTCTTTTTTTGAATATGCTATCTAGGTTGGTCATAACTTTTCTTCCAAGGAGTAAGCGTCTTTTAATTTCATGGCTGCAGTCACCATTTGCAGTAATTTTTGAGCCCAGAAAAATAAAGTCTGACACTGTTTCCACTGTTTCCCCATTTATTTCCCATGAAGTGGTGGGACCGGATGCCATGATCTTTGTTTTCTGAATGTTGAGCTTTAAGCCAACTTTTTCACTCTCCACTTTCACTTAGTCATTCTAATACTAAAAGTTTGTCCTAGGTTATAGATATATAATCATTAAATAATTTATAGCAATAAAATAATTTATAACAATAACTAATGAAATACAATGACCAAATCAACTTTTTTTCCACATAAATATTTTAATTGATATTTCTTGTGGCTTGGGAACTAGGTTAGATGCTCAAGGATAGAATATTGAAAAAGATGAATTCTGAATACTCCAACACTAACATAGGAAATAGTATGTCATTCATTTAGATGAACAATTTTAATATTCTAAGATGACTTCCCTTATAAAGAATAAACTTCTGCCATTGAATCATGTAGGAGTGATACCCAGCCCAGACCTGGGAGTCCAGAGTAGGTTATTCAAATGTAATGAACAGATTAGAATAAAATTGACTCTAAAAACATTAATGATTTTACAAATAAAAATATTTAGTTATTAGATAAAACATAAATTTAAAATAAACATAATTAATCACAAAATAAAACAAAAGGTAGGCAATACCAGATTTGGAACCAAAGCTCAGTGATCTAAACATATTATTCTGTTTCCTACTCTGCCATCTCCAGAACACTGGCTTTTCAGTGCTGGTAAGGATGGTTGCTGCACATTAAAGCCATAATAATCAAGGAAAAAAAGAATGGAGTGGGACCACAGATTTCTGATTTCCTCTACAGATTCTGTCTTTTCATCAGGGGAATCAGCTCAGTTCAGTTCAATTCAGTCACTCAGTCGTGTCCAACTCTTTGCAACCCCATGAATCGCAGCAGGCCAGGCCTCTCTGTCCATCACCAACTTCTGATACTCTAGTGCATTTGCCAGAATGATGTCTTAGGTCTCATCAGTGAGAGGATGCTAAAGTGAGGTTCTGACATAAGGCAATGGGATTTTCATGATTAGCTTAATTTCATAAAGATTATACCTCGGTACTAGTGGAAAGTACTAGCAAATTTTATATCACTTCTGAAATCAAGGAACTTCCACTCTTAAGTAAAATCAAGTAGGATTTGGCTACTGAGTAACTCACAGTATCTACCAAAGGAATGAACCTCTAAGATAAGACATGGTGGATGAGTAGGATCAGCTAGAAAAATATGAGCATCAGAGGGACAAAATGAGACAGAGAACACATGAAATATTCATAGAGACAAATCTTGATAATTGTACTGAAATACCAACAATTTGAGATCACAGTGTAAAAGGTGATTGTTGAGAATGAGATTCTGAAAACTCAGAAAGAATCAAATCATAAAATAGCACAAACTATGTGTGTATAATGAAATGTTACTAATGAATCAAAAGGAAGAATTTAAAAGATTATATGATACATGTCCATAAATGTAGATAAAATTAAGGAAAATAAAACAAATGTATGTACATTGGAATGTATACAAAATATTGTGTAATATAATATATGAAACAGATACAGTTGTGAGAAGATGATAAGATTATAGATGCTATATTTATTCACTTATTTTAAATATTTTTGACTTAGTTGATTAAATTAAAATGCTAATTAGTTTCCCAGTGGTATGCACTTTTTTGCCCCATCAATTTACAATGTAAAGTTTCAAGTAAATTTTTTTTTTTAATTCAAAGTTCAAGCCGTCACATCTTGTTGCATGTATTGTGCACTGTGCAAGATCACTCAAGAGGCAAAAAAGTCCTGTTTTTATGAATAGCTAGAGATATGCTGCACACACAAAAATTAGGCCATTAAATATACACATATCTAAATGATCTGTGTTCTATTCTTGAAATCTACTTACACAGAGGATAATTATAGAGATAATTAATCTAATTAAAAGGAGTTTTATCTTGAAAAAGAAAATAAGATCCAAGATTGAGATATATCCGCATTACTTAAAGAGTTGTCTGAACTCATTAACCTCACCTAATTTTAATTTATTCATCTACAAAATGGTATATTTTTCACTTGTGCTACCTATTCATAAGATCTTAAGATCAATTTAAGTTTAGGAAACATTTATGAGTAGATTTACAAATATGATATTTACTATTATTGTCATTACTACGTAAGTACCCTGCCCTTACCATAAAAAAAGATATTGCATTGGCCAAAAAGTTTGTTCAGGTGTTTCCATACCATCTTATAGAAAAACTCGAACAAATATTTGACCAACTCAGTATATACTTCTGACAATGAAATAAACAAGATGTTTATATTAGCTATGGTGATTTCCTCTGCAAATAAGACACACATTCTAAGTGGTTTAAACAATATGAAAAATTCATTATCTCATTTACCAGATAACTCAAAGTCATTCCAGAGCCTTGCTCTAACACATTATTATTGATGGTGAGAGAATTTTAGTGTCCAAGTATCAGGCACCCATGCTAGGTAGGGCATTGTCCAGTGGGAGAACAGACCATTTCATTTGCCAGCAACACTCTCTTTCCATCTTTGGCTAACACTTAAATACCTGCATATATCTATTTAAATTTAAGTTCATATTAATTAAAATGTAATAAAATTCAAAATTCAGAGTTGCTGTCTTACTGGTCACATTTCAAGTACTCAATAGCCCCATGAGGTTAATGGCTGCTATATTGCACAGTGTGGAAATGGAACACTCTGTCATCTCATAAATTCCTATCAGAAAGGGCTGAAACTTTAGGAAAATCAGAATTTCCTAAATTCCTATGAACCAGAACAATGCTCATCTTCTTTGAAAGTGGATATCTGAACAAATATCAGGCTGTATGAAGCACAAGATGGAATCAAGATTGCCAGGAGAAATATCAGTAACCTCAGATAGGAAACCATATCATAGGAAACCACCTTAGGGCAGAAAGCAAACAGGAACTAAAGAGCCTCTTGATGAAGGTGAAAGAGGAGAGTGAAAAATCTGGCTTAAAACTCAATATTCAAAAAACTAAGATCATGACAACTGTTCCCTTCACATCATGGCAAATGGATGGGGAAACAATGGAAACAGTGAGAGACTTTATTTTGGGGGGCTCCGAAATCACTGTAGATGGTGACTGCAGCCATGAAATTAAAAGACACTTGACCTTGGGATAAAAGCTATGCCAAACCTAGATAGCATATTAAAAAGCAGAGACCTTACTTTTATGACAAAGGTCCATCTAGTCAAAGCTATGGTTTTTCCAGTAGTTATGTATGGATGTGAAAGTTGGACTATAAAGAAAGCTAAGTGCTGAAGAATTAATACTTTTCAACTGTAGTGTTGGAGAAGACTCTTGAGAGTCCCTTGGACTGCAAGGAGATCAAACTAGTCAGTTCTAAAAAAAATAAACCATGAATATTCATTGCAAGGACAGATGCTAAAGTTGAAGCTCCAATACTTTAGCTACCTGATGTGAAAAGTGCTGACCCATTAGAAAAGCCCCTGATGCTGGGAAAGATTGAAGGCAGAAGAAGGGGATGATAGAGAATGAGATGGTTGGATGCATCAGTGACTCAATGGACATGAGTTTGAGCAAGCTCTGGGAGATGGTAAAGGACACACAGGGAAGCCTGGTGTGCTGCAGCCCATGGGGTTGCAAAGAGTCAGACATGACAAAGTGACTGAATAACAACAGATCTAAACAAACTGCGTTTTTATACAGTAAGGAATATCTCAATATTAGATTCGAGCATGCAATATGCCATCATTTTGGGGGGAGCAAAAATGGATACATCCCAGGTTTGCATATTGTATACACCTTCCTTCTGCACTACATTTTAGCTGACAAAAAGAGAAGTGGTGGGAGATTTACATAATAAAATCTATGAATTAATTATCTATAAATTGGACACAAGACAACTACTTAAATGTAAAAGTAAAATAATGCCTGCAAAAGGTAGCAGAAAAAATATATGAATGAATTATACTACTCACCATAGTAAAACAAATGTGTTCATAATTTAACTTTGGCAACCAAATACATGATTTTATTTTCATATGGCCAGATATCAAATGGAAACATATTTTGTATTTAGAAGGTAGAGCCACTTTTTAAAACTAATAGTCTACATAATCTATGGGGAGAGATTTATAAGAGCTCAATGGTACATTGAGTTTCCACACAGTTTACTCCCTTGTCTTCAAAACAAATGAACTATCTAACTAGAAGAAATATGATTCCCATTGAATTCCAGTTCACAGGTAGCATCGCTAATTTCTCTTGCTGCTCCTCTTCCCTCTCTCCCTCAAAAAGAAGATACCACTGGGAATGCCTGAACATCCCCGACATTCTATTTATACTGTTCAAATTATGAAAAAATCCAAGATAAAGAATAACTGCTGATAATAAGACTTTCTCACATAAATGAAACAACAAATTTTGATTATGTTCAAGTTATGAAAAAATGAAAGAAGACTCCAGGAGAAAATGTAAGAATGCTTTTTCATAGCTGAGATAAAGGATGATCTCTCTTATATAGGAAAGAATAGCAGGGCAAATATACCTCTCAGGTCACAAAGCACTAAGGCAATTTACTCCTGTCCTTATCAATGGTCCCCGGTTGTAATCTCTGACCCCTGAGAAATTCTGGGCTTGGCACATTCTCTTGCAAGCCCCAAGGTCATGCTGTCTTCTGTTTGCTGTGGCTGAAATAGCCGATTGCTTTCATCCTAAATCCACGTTTTGGTTCCTGGACCATCTAAACATCTGATTAGCTCCATCTTTTATCTCCCATCTCAGTGGTTTTAGACCTTTGGCCTGGATGTTTCTAATGTTCCCTCCACATTCTGACTGATACAAAGCAGCAAAGTTGGCTTTAGAGCCTTGAGTGGGACAGGCCTGGCCTCCTTGGACTACTCTTAATACCTTAGCAAGAGAACTCTGATCTCAAAGAGAGCTATCAACCATTTTTTTTTAACAGTGAATTTAAGCTGTTCATTTACTGTGTGCCTTTCTTCGCTGCTTTAGAACTAATTGAAAATATTTTAGAAACAGAATAAAAAGGCTTAAAGGCAAATTAAAGGTGACAAAAATGAACTAATTTTTAATTATTTATATGTTATAGCATAAATTAATCTCCCATTTTTATTTTGTTTTTATGTTAGATATCTTAAACTCCAGACTTAGGCTGTAATCATTCAAATTCATGTTGATTTGCATTTTTTTTGGTAATTGCCTCAATCACAAAATGATATTAAACTATATATTTTATATATTTGAAGGATCCAGATGTTGTGTTTTACATGTATTCCTTTAACTCCTTAATTAAACACGAAATCTTTTTTCTGAGTCAAAATATGTGCTCATAATTGTAAAATATTTAGATCGCTTCAGGTGGTTATCATTCTTTCAACATTACGTACTGTGCTCCTAATCCCAGTCAACCATCTTAAAAACCTATGTTAGTTTTACAATATTGCAAACAAAAGTATATGGCTAGAGAGAGCTTTACCATGTAGGGGACAGGACGCCTGTATCTGAGTTCCAGGTTCACTAATAACTAGGTGAATTGGTTCAAGTCATATAGTTTCCTATGCTCTCAGTTTCCTCATTTGCAACACAAGCATGTTCATCAAGATGATTTCTAATTTACTTTCAAGTTCAAAGTTGTATGGCTCAACAACAATAACAGCAGAAAATGACCAATTCAACTAAAAGTATGAGCAAAAGACTTTAATAGGTATTTCTCCAAATAAGATACATTAAATGACTAGTAAGTGCATGAAAAGATTTGCAGCATCATTGGTCTTCAGTGAAATATAAATCAAAACAGCAATAGGATACCACTCCACACCTACTAAGATGAACATAATTTTTTTTTAAAGACAGAAAATAAAATGTTGGTGAGGATGTGAAGAAATGGAATCCTTCCTACATTGCTGGTAGGAATGTTAAATGGTACAGCCTCTGGTAGTTCCTCAAGAAGATAAACACAGAATTATCATATAATATAAAAATTCCATTCCAATGTGTACATCCAAAAATTGAAAATAGGTACTCAAATAAAAACTGGCACATGTATTTTTTATGCACATTCTATTCACAACAGCCAAATGCAGAAACAACTCAAATGTCCATCAACAGACACATCAAAAAAGCAAAATGTATATATCTGTACAATGGAATATTATTACACGATAAAAAAGAATGAAGTACTAAAACATGCTGCAGCCAAGAAGAACCTTAAAATCATCACGCTAATTGAAAGAAGCAAGGCACATCATCATATTGTATGATTCCATTTATATGAAATATACCAAATAGGCAAATTCATAAGAAGAGAAAGTAAATTAATTGTTGCCGTGGTCTGGAGGAAGGGAGAATGGGGGGGGAAATTGCTTAATGGGTGTGGGGTTTCCCTTTGAGGTGATGAAAAATTCTGGAGCTAGATAGTGGCGGTAGCTGCATAACATTGTAGATGTACATGAATTCATGCCACCTAATTGTACAGTTTAAAATTCTATTTTTATATTATGTATCAGTTCAGTTCAGTCACTCAGTCGTGTCCAACTCTTTGCGACCCCATGAACCGCAGAATGCCAGGCCTCCCTGTCCATCACCAACTCCTGGAGTTTACCCAAACTCGTGTCTATTGAGTCGGTGATGCCATAAAACTATCTCATCTTGTGTTATCCCCTCCTCCTCCTGCCCTCGATCTATTTTTAATACAAATTAAACAAGCCATGATTTGATTTATGCAAAGTAGCATCCTTCTCCTAGTGTGTGGGAAAAGAAATTCCATTCTTATCAGCTATTGGCAGCAACTGAAAAGGGAATTATTGATTGTATAGTTTTGTGTAAAGATACAGTATTTGTAGTCTTAATAAAAAATAAAGCTCTGGATTATTAATTTTCAAAACAGAGATGAGTTGCTGATCTTTAGCAAATCAAGTCGTTCCCATTTATCTATATGCTGCTTTGTTCTGTCAAATTGTCCCCTCTCTCTTTTTCCTTTTTTTTTTTTTTCTGTCCTAAATAACTCAACATTCAGAAATCTAAGATCATGGTACCCGGTCCCATCACTTCATGGCAAATAGATGAGGAAACAGTGGAAACCATGGCTGACATTATTTTTTTTGGCTCCAAAATCACTGCAGATGGTGATTGCAACCATGAAATTAAAAGATGCTTACTCCTTGGAAGGAAAGTTATGATCAACCTAGACAGAATATTAAAAAGCAGAAACATTACTTTGTCAACAAAGGTCCATCTAGTCAAGGTTATGGTTTTTCCAGTGGTCATGTATGGATGTGATAATTGGACTATAATGAAAGCTGAGCATAGAAGAACTGATGCTTTTGAACGGTGGTGTTGGAAAAGATTCTTGAGAGTCCCTTGGATGGCAAGGAGATCCAACCAGTCCATCCTAAAGGAGACCAGTCCTGGGTGTTCACTGGAGGGACTGATGTTGAAGCTGAAACTCCAATACTTTGGCCATCTGATGAGAAGAGCTGACTCATTTGAAAAGACCCTGATGCTAGGAAAGATTGAAGGCAGGAGGAGAAGGGGACAACAGAGGATGAGATGGTTGGATGGCATCACCGACTCAATGGACATGAGTTTGGGTAAACTTTGGGAGTTGGTGATGAACAGGGAGGCCTGGCGTGTTGCAGTTCATGGGGTCACAAAGAGTCAGACATGACTGAGTGACTGAACTGAACTGAAATATAATTTTTATTTCTAAGGTAGATACTGGATTTTTTTATGGTTTAGTACAAATACAATTATCTTTCAGTTATAGTGTTTTAATTTACTTTGTGGTCAATGGTTCTCACACACTGCTGTGCATTACTATTAAAAACTGAAAAAAAAAAACCCTTCAAATACTTCAAATTAAAATATTTTGCAGATAGTGATGCTTTACTAGGTTCAGGCTCCTTCACTACATTCTTAATGCTTGTGAAGAATATCACACACACAAAGGTGTATATAGTGATAGAAGCAGCTGAAGTAGAATTTGGGTTTTATTTCATATACCTAGATAAGAAATGCAAGTATATGGTAGCTAATAATTATAACTCTGGTGACAAATTGAGTACTGGGGAAAAAAGGGTATTATTTTTTATTTAAAAATTCTGATTCAGAGTTATCTGCTTGATTAGTGTGGTAATTTAATTTAGGCATTTCTGAGCTTAATTTCTATATAACACAGTGCTTGATTTCTCATTCAAGTCTGCAGTTCAATCTTATTCTAGTTTAAAATTCTCTCCCGGGTTTTGAAATTTTTTCTCATTCTCCCTCTTTTCCTTTGTTTCTGGGTTGCTTTACATTTCTGCTGGTCTCTGCAGTCCTTCTTTAATTCTGGCACTAATAATGTGTTTATCTTGTCTGCTCAGCAAAGGCCCTACCTATGAATGGCATGGGTGAAGTCTCCCTGGAATGTGCTCCACCCTAAGGGAAACAGCTTTACCTCCAGAAGCCCCTGAAGTGAAGTGGCTCAGTTGTGTCCGACTCTTTGCGACTCCGAGGACTGTAGCCTACCAGACTCCTCAATCCATGGAATTCTCCAGCAAGAATACTGGAGTGGGCTGCCATGATCCAACCCACATTGGGTTTTTTTTTGTTTGTTTGTTTTTGACAATATATTTGCCTATTTGAGCCACAACTGAACAAGTAACTGACTCTTCCTTCAAAAGCCTCAGCATTCGTGAGGCCATAAACGCTGTGAGCATTCAAAGGGTCCCCTCCAATTTCACTGTGAGTCTAGGCTCCTCCTAATGCTTACTCACACTACATGTTACCATGCAAGGACAAAGGACTTGTCCTTCTGAACATATGTCCCATTCGGAAATCTCAGACAAGATGCTTGGTACAGTGTCACCTCCTCTAATTCAAACTTCAGAAGGAACTATACTGTAGTTCCAAACTTGCATTATACTCGAATATGAAGAGGAAATGTAGATTACTCAGTTTGAATGAGCAGTATATATATATGCAAAGATTTGCTTTGAAAACAGTTAGGAAGACTGCTCCCAACTAAGACCCAACTGACTAAAACTGCCCAGAACTTTCCTTCCTTCCTTTCCTTCTCCCCATCTCCCTCTCCTTCTCCCTCCCTCTCTCTCTCCCTTCCTCACTTCATTTTCCTTCTTTTCTTAATCCTTCTCTCCCTTCTTCCTTTGTTCTTTTGTTTCTCCCTCCCCTCTCCTTTTTTTTTTTTTTTTTTTTTAAGGAAAAAGGAAAGTATAAGGCGCTGGAGAAAACTGAATAGATTAGTAGCAAGACTGCATATTTAATTAAACATGTTCAATTATATAAAGAAATATAAATCAGACATGGAAGCAACCTAAATATCCATCGACAGAGGAATAGATAAAGCAGATGTAGTACATATATGCAATGGAATATTACTCAGCTATAAAAAGAGTGAAATAATGCTGTTTTCAGTGACATGAATATTGTCAGTGACACTCAATATTGTCATACTGAGTGAAATAAGTCAGACATAGAAAGACATATATGATATTGCTTATATGAGAAATCTAAAATTATGGTACAAATGAACCTATTTACAAAATAGACATAGAGTCACAGATGTTGAGAACAAAATTATGATTACAAAGGAAGGAGAGGGAGATAAATTAGGAGATTGGAATTGTCACATACATACTACTATATACAAAATAGATAGCTAGTAAGAGACTAATATATAGCACAAGGATCTCTACTCAATATTCTGTAATGACCTATATGGGAAAGTAATCTTAAGAGTGGAAATATGTATACATATGATTGATTCACTTTGCTGTACAGCAGAAACTAACACAATACTGAAAATACTCCAAGGAAAATTAATCTAAAAATAATATAGATTAATTGCCATAGCAATCTGATTTTTGTCACATGTTCTGATCCATCTGAGCTAGGGAAGGAAAGGGGAAGAAAAACCCTCTAATTCAGTAAAATTAGTCTGATTTATATTTAAAACTCTTTGTAGATAAGTGTATAGACAATGTTGGATAAAATTTCAGAATTTTATTCCAGACTTCTTCTCCTAGATGGTATCTGAGCATATGGAGGCTTGAGCTTTAGAAAAGAGACACGTCTCTAAGTCCTGCAGCTTTTTCTTTACCTTTATCCCCAGCCCTCCTTGGAGTCCTCCTCATCCCTGGATTTCCCTGCAGCATAGCTGACCTGGTCCTTCATCTGAAGCATTGCCTGTTGCTGTGTAACTTCTCTTGGCCTCTCACCACAAAGCCACCTGCTGATTCCTTCTGCTGAAATCTGTGGCTAGGGGACAGTCAGTCCTTCTCAGCTTAGTCAGGGTGCTGGCAGCCCTCCTTTTAATCAAACACGTCTCAGGACTTCCCTGGCAGTCCAGTGGTTAAGACTCTGCACTTTCACTGCAGGGAGCAAAGATTCCATCTCTAGTTGGGGAACTAAAATCCCACATGATGTATGGCCAAAAAAAATTTTTTTAAGAGAATTAAAATAATCCAAACACATCTTGGTGCTCTCTGTTTACAAAGTGAGCATACAGAGATCTGAGTGTGAGTCCCATTCTGCCCTTGGCCCAGGTAAGTTACAGAGAAGTTTTTTTTGCCTGTACCTGACTGATGCCCTACAATGGTGTGTGAGAACTTCTGGATCCCACCACTGTCCACAAAAACTATAAAGCAGCACTGACTGAGAAGAATCTAGACACTCTCTGCCTGAATAGATTATATAACCCAGATTTTCCTATATGGCTGGCTGTCTTTAGGGATGCATGGGGGTATTCTACGATGCTGACTCTACCAGGACACCAGAAGAAAAATTGGGCAGAAGATCCTGAGGTCTTGGCTTTCCTCTAAATGAAAAGAATCCATCCACTACTACATACACCTGACTGCCTGCCTCCTCCATGCTGTCCCCCATCATTTCCTTAATCCACCAGGGCTCTAGGTGGCATTGGTATTACTCCATTTCTCTTCTTTGGGGTGTTCCTTAGATTAAATGCAACAACCGTGTTCTCTAGACTTCTCTTCAATATGTTAAATGAATAGATATAAGAACACCTTTCTTGTTTCCAAATGTTTTTAGTCTTGTTACATTCTTGAATATACTTTTTTGCATGTCAAAGCTGTAATTTTGACTCTGAGGTGTAATAATCCTTCAGTTCAGTTCAGTTGCTGTGTCGTTTCTGACTCTTTGCGATCTCATGGACTGCCGCAGGCCAGGCCTCCCTGTCCATCACCAACTCCCAAAGTTTATTCAAACTCATGTCCACTGAGTTGGTGATGCCATCCAACTATCTCAACCTCTGTCATCCCCTTTTCCTCGTGCCTTCGATTTTTCCCAACATCAGGGCATTTTATTGAAGGCAATAACTGCCTTGCCTTCATCTGGCATCCCAAACTCTATAATCATATAAGCATAAACACTCTCAAAACATAGACTTTTATTCCTCACTTTGGGGGTGGGTAAATTCCTTTCAATGCCACATTGAGCACTGATTAGGGCACCTAACCTGAATGAGGATTATCTAATTGTCTAAGGGTGGTTATCTTCATTAAACTGTCTTTTAATTATTTATTAATATACTATTCAAATCTGTAAGAATAGTTGTTAACTTACAGAAAACTTGTATTAATGCAATTGTTTCTTGACTGAGAGTCAGAAAACTGACAGCTGTTCAATAGAAATGTAAAATTATTTCTCCCTAGAAGACAAAGTAACTGCAAATGTTAGAGTTGATTGCTTCAGTTCAGTTCAGTCGCTCAGTCGTGTCTGACTCTTTGAGACCCCATGAATCACAGCACACCAGGCCTCCCTGTCCATCACCAACTCCCAGAGTTCACCCAGACTCACGTCCATCAAGTCAGTGATGCCATCCAGCCATCTCATCCTCTGTCGTCCCCTTCGCCTCCTGCCCCCAATCCCTCCCAGCATCAGAGTCTTTTCCAATGAGTCAACTCTTCGCATGAGGTGGCCAAAGTACTGGAGTTTCAGCTTTAGCATCATTCCTTCCAAAGAAATCCCAAGGTTGATCGCCTTCAGAATGGACTGGTTGGATCTCCTTGCAGTCCAAGGGACTCTCGAGAGTCTTCTCCAACACCACAGTTCAAAATCATCAATTCTTAGGTGCTCAGCTTTCTTCACAGTCCATACATGACCACTGGAAAAACCATAGCCTTGACTAGACAGACCTTTGTTGGCAAAGTAATGTCTCTGCTTTTCAATATGCTGTCTAGGTTGGTCATAGCTTTTCTTCCAAGGAGTAAGCGTATTTTAATTTCATGGCTGCAATCACCATCTGCAGTTTACTTGTATGACATTAATCAGTTTCATATCTAGTTGCAAAATATTTTCAGCATTACCGTGACAGATAGACGACGTAAGTCTCCATTTCTTAAAATATGTTTTGAACTAGTTTTTTTTTTAATTTAAATTTATTTATTTTAATTGGAGGCTAATTACTTTACAATATGTATTGGTTTTGCCACACATCAACATGAATCTGCCATGGGCGTACACATGTTCCCCATCCTGAACCCCCCTCCCACCTTCCTCCCATACCATCCCTCTGGGTATTCCCAGTGCACCAGCCCCAAGCATCCTGCATCAAACCTGGACTGGCAATTCATTTCTTATATGATATTATACGTGTTTCAGTGCCATTCCCCCAAATCATCCCACTCTCTCCTTCTCCCACATAGTCCAAAAGACTGTTCTATACATCTGTGTCTCTTTTGCTGTCTCGCATACAGGGTTATCATTACCATCATTCTAAATTCCATATATATGCATTAGTATACTGTATTGGTGTTTTTCTTTCTGGCTTACTTCACTCTGTATAATAGGCTCCAGTTTCATCCACCTCATTAGAACTGATTCAAAGGTATTCTTTTTAATGGCTGAATAATACTCCATTGTGTATATTTACCACAGCTTTCTTATCCATTCATCTGCTGATGGACATCTAGGTTGCTTCCATGTCCTGGCTATTATAAACAGTGCTGCGATGAACATTGGGGTACACATGTCTCTTTCAATTCTGGTTTCCTAGGTGTGTATGCCCAGTATTGGGATTGCTGGATCATAAGGCAGTTCTATTTCCAGTTTTTTGAGGAATCTCCACACTGTTCTCCATAGTGGCTGTACTAGTTTGCATTCCCACCAACAGTGTAAGAGGATTCCCTTTTCTCCACATCCTCTCCAGCATTTATTGCTTGTAGACTTTTGGATTGCAGCCATTCTGACTGGCATGAAATGGTACCTCATTGTGGTTTTGATTTGCATTTCTCTGATGATGAGTGATGTTGAGCATCTTTTCATGTGTTTGTTAGCCATCTGTATGTCCTCTTTGGAGAAATGTCTATTTAGTACTTTGGCCAATTTTTTTGATTGGGTTGTTTATTTTTCTGGAATTGAGCTGCAGAAGTTGCTTGTATATTTTTGAGATTAGTTGTTTGTCAGTTGCTTCGTTTGTTATTATTTTCTCCCATTCTGAAGGCTATCTTTTCACCTTGCTTATAGTTTCCTTTGTTGTGCAGAAGCTTTTAAGTTTAATTAGGTCCCATTTGTTTATTTTTGCTTTTATTTCCAATATTCTGGGAGGTGGGTCATAGAGGATCCTGCTGTGATATATGTCAGAGAGTGTTTTGCCTATGTTCTCCTCTAGGAGTTTTATAGTTTCTGGTCTTATGTTTAGATCTTTAATCCATTTTGAGTTTATTTTTGTGTATGGTATTAGAAAGTGTTCTAGTTTCATTCTTTTACAAGTGGTTGACCAGTTTTCCTAGCACCACTTGTTAAAGAGATTGTCTTTTCTCCATTGTATATTCTTGCCTCCTTTGTCAAAGATAAGGTGTCCATATGTGTGTGGATTTATCTCTGGGCTTTCTATTTTGTTCCATGGATCTATATTTCTGTCTTTGTGCCAGTACCATACTGTCTTGATGACTGTGGCTTTGTAGTAGAGCCTGAAGTCAGGCAGGTTGATTCCTCCAGTCCCATTCTTCTTTCTCAAGATTGCTTTGGCTATTCGAGGTTTTTTGTATTTCCATACAAATTGTGAAATTATTTGTTCTAGCTCTGTGAAAAATACCATTGGTAGCTTGATAGGGATTGCATTGAATCTATAGATTGCTTTGGATAGTATATTCATTTTCACTACATTGATTCTTCCAATCCATGAACATGGTATATTTCTCCATCTGTTAGTGTCCTCTTTGATTTCTTTCACCAGTGTTTTATAGTTTTCTATATATAGTTCTTTAGTTTCTTTAGGTAGATACATTTTACTGGTTCCTTTATTGTTATGGAGCCAAATAAAATCTTTGATTTGTTTGTTTACAACTTCCTGAAAATTATACTTTAACAGCATACACACTATTGAGTGACAAGGGAAATAAATTATAGACACTTATCCCTTACTTAAGGAACTTAGTTTCTGAATATGTTGTGCATAGTGAATAAAATCATTAAGTTAAAAAACAACAAAGTATCTCAGAGTGTATGTGTGTGTATGTGTGTGTGTGTGTGTGTGTGTGTAATTTATTGAATTTGTTACAATATTGCTTCTGTTTCATGTTTTGTTTTTTTGGCTGCAAGGCATGTGGGATCTTAGTTACCTAACCAGGGATTGAACCTGTACCCCTTGCATTGGAAGGTGAAGTTTTAATAACTGGATTGCCAGGGAAGTCCCTGTATATATTTTTAATGAGGAAATTACTGTACATTCCTTACTAATCCAAGATACATCATATTTGCATACAGAAAATTATGTTAAGTTGAATATTATAAAAATTGTGTAAGTAATAAAATAAATAAATATAGCTTATAAATAAATTACACTTAATGAAGATTTACTATGCTTATCAGGAAGAAAAGAAGATTTGGGGTTATTGCTGAAGATTGATAAAGAAGTGCCAAAGGAGAATCATTCTTTTGAAGATATATCGTTGCATTTTGGGGGGCATGTGGTTGTTTATCTTTCACTCAAATTGCACTTAGAAATAAGTCGTAGAACAGAAAAACACCCTTAGGGCTCTAAACATAGAGCAAAGACAGGCAAAATACACATTAAAAAATTCTACCCTGGAAGTGCAAAACAGTGGTTACTGATGAAGTTCTTCCTTTTTCCTCTTCCTGGTCTGAAATCTGGCTGTGGTAGAATAAAGATCCAAATCTTAATTTTGCTTCTGTTTTGAAATGTTTATTATATTTACTTTACCATTCAAGGCAGGCATCTCTTTACATTTAAATACTGGTTGCCTTAAAATTGTACAAAAGCATTTGAAGTCAATGTCACATCATTCTACTGAGCTGGACCTGCGAGTCAGTAATATTTGGAGTTAATCAACTCTCCCCTTGAGCTCCTTAGCTAGCTCCACTTTGAAAGACAGGCATCTTTCCATAGAAGTTAATTTTCACTGTTCAGTTCAGTCACTCAGCCATGTCCAACTCTTTGCAACCCCATAGACTGCAGAACACCAGGCCTCCCTGTCCATCACAAACTCCCAGAGTGTACTCAAACTCATGCCCATTGAGTGGGTGATGCCATCCAACCATCTCATCCTCTGTCATGCCCTTCTCCTCCCACCTTCAATCTTTCCCAGCATCAGGGTCTTTTCCAATGAGTCAGTTCTTCGTGTCAGATTGCCAAAGTATTGGAGTTTTAGCTTCAGCATCAGTCCTTCCAATGAATATTCAGGACTGATTTCCTTTAGGATGGACTGGTTGGATCTCCTTGCAGTACAAGGGACTCTCAAGAGTTTTCCCCAACACCACAGTTAAGCATCAATTCTTTGGTGCTCAGCTTTTTTATAGTCTAACTCTCACATCCATACATGACCACTGGAAAAGCCATAGCTTTGACTAGATGGACCTTTGTCAGCAAAGTAATGTCTCTACTTTTTAATATGCTGCCTAGGATGGTCATAGCTTTTCTTCCAAGAAGCAAGCATCTTTTAATTTTATGGCTGCAGTCACCATCTGCAATGAGATAGTGCTAAAAGCCAGAGTAACTAATCTTAACAGTTCATCAACAGTTCCTTCCTTGCTCCCAAATAATCTTCATTATTTCAATAAGTTCATCAATGTGCTTTCAGCAAATGATGCTTCTTTGTTTTTATTCCAGAGTGTTCTAAAACCCCTTTGAACTGCTATGAAATGTTCATTGTAGACACTTTAAACAGATGTACAGAAGTAACTAGGAGGATCCAGAAACGTATGGTAAATGACCTTTCAGATTTGGCACAAATCACTGACAAATGCATGTAACTAAACAAAGACTGTTCCTATCTAAGCAGCTTGCTCAGGAGATGCTGTACAACCGAGAATCATCCATCAGAGAAGATGGTGCCAGCATTAGTTTTAAAGATCATCAAAGACATTTCTTCAACTAATGAATAAATAAACTGCAATTTAGGGTAATTAAATGATATATGGAGTTCCACAGTCACTTAGTGGCAGAAACCAAGATTTCCTCACACTCAATCCAGGGCTTTCTCATTACATTACACTATAGAACAATCAAAAGGTGATTG
The DNA here is from genome assembly GCF_029378745.1 of Bos indicus. Classification (NCBI taxonomy): domain Eukaryota; kingdom Metazoa; phylum Chordata; class Mammalia; order Artiodactyla; family Bovidae; genus Bos; species Bos indicus. The sequence goes on along the minus strand of NC_091761.1, from coordinate 57,331,488 downwards.
ATGAGCTATGATCATATAATCCAATCTATGTTGGTCTGAAAATTCAAAAAATTTTTGAAGCCAACTAAAACTGAAGAAATCAAACCAAAATTTTAAAATATTGGAGAGACATAGCATTTGATGTACTATGCAGCTAATAACTATTTCTAGAAAGTACACTGTGCATTACTAAGTAATTCATCCTCCTTAGAGACATGAATTCTGCATGTTATACTTTTTGTTTGATAGAAAAAATTGTAGCAAGTAGATATAAGCATATTTTTCTGAAGTGTTTATTAGAGTGGTACAGCAACTACCAGGTAAATATACTGATAGAAAGGAGTCCTAGTTAAAAAAGCAACTTATTGGCTTCTCTTAGAGTTCTTATGTGAAAATTTGGGGGAAGAGTTATGGAAGAATTTGGTGGATGAAGAAAATGGAATAACTGAAACAAAGGTGGGAATTCAAGAGGGTGAGGAGAAATAAAATTACAAAGTTACTGAAAGAAGTGATAGAATTTTACATTCTTTAAATTTCTGCATAGGGCTGGTCATGTTGATCACAGCTGGCAATTACTTTAGGAATGCCTATTGCTCTTACTGGATCAGGGGAGGCAAATCTTACTCTCTTTAGGAGCTCCGTTTTATGTTATTTTTGTGAATCTAGTGAGGACAACGGAGAAGGCAATGGCACCTCTCTCCAGTACTCTTGCTGGAAAATCCCATGGATGGAGAAGCCTGGTGGGCCACAGTCCACGGGGTCGCTAAGAGTTGGACAAGACTCAGCGACTTCACTTTCACTTTTCACTTTCCTGCATTGGAGAAGGCAATGGCAACCCACTCCAGTGTTCTTGCCTGGAGAATCCCAGGGACGGGGAAGCCTCGTGGGCTGCTGTCTATGGGGTCGCACAGAGTCCGATATGACTGAAGCAACTTAGCAGCAGCAGCAGAGAGGACAAAGAAGACCTGCAGCCCCAAAGCATACGGGACTAAAAATGGAAGGCTGAGTCCATCTACATTACTCTTTTATTCCAAAAAAAATTTTCTGGGGAAGGTCAAGGGGTAAATCAGTAAATCACTTCATGATTTGTTTCAGGTTCTTCCCTCAAATCTAATTATCTGAAAAGCACAAGCTCAACCAGTCTCTAAGACAACAGTTTGTTTACACAAGTAGACAACCCTTTTCTCAGAAGGAGCTGCTGCTACTGCTGCTAAGTTGCTTCAGTCGTGTCCGACTCTGTGCGACCCCACAGACGGCAGCCCACCAGGCTCCCCCATTCCTGGGATTCATTAGGCAAGAATACTGGAGTGGGTTCCCATTTCCTTCTCCAATGCATGAAAGTGAAAAGTCAAAGTAAAGTCGCTCAGTCGTGTCCGACTCTTAGTAACACCATGGACTACAGCCTATCAGGCTCCTCCGTCCATGGGATTTGCCAGGCAAGAGTACTGGAGTGGGGTGCCATTGCCTTCTCCACTCAGAAGGAGAGGTCAGCTCAAAAGGGCAAGAAGATCATTCAGCTGAAAATTGGAAATGGAGGAACACTTTTCTAAGATTGTCACTTGTCTTCGTCCACAGATCTCAAACCATTCTATCAAAAACTGTGCCCAAACCCAATCAGATTCAGGCTTTAAATACTTGATTTCAGGAACTAAAGCCTTAAGCCCTAGAAATATTCTTCTCTCTCCCTCTTTAGTAAATTAAGTCTCTCTTAGGGTGATGTTGTCCATTACCAGAATAAGTTGATAAACTGACCTTTCCTCGGTCAATAGCTCACTTTGTTGTTTTGGTTGGGGAGCTGATGGTTGATGCTAGTAGCAAAGAAAAGCTGCTTTTCCACCATGGGAGTTGCAAATACTATATTATTCAAGAGATAGACACATCCTGAAGTTCTTGATAGGATTTTAATTTTCTGATTCTCCCACCTACCACTTATAAGATGTAAAATATGTTGTGTAAAATATTTATGTCAGACACATCATCATAATCAGCATTTTCTGTCCTTTCTTTACTAAAAGATGCAATTCAGTATGTTAAGGATGATCTAGGGAGAATGCACATCCAAGAGTCTGAATTTTTAAAAATAAAATACATTTGTCAAGGACCACTGGTGGTTAAAAAGTAAAAGTACCCCAAAGTACTCAACATAAATTTTGAAATAAGAGAACTATAAATACTTTATGGAAAATAGTTTTTTTGTTTTTTGTTTTTTTTTTTAGTGGAAGAGCTACTCTAGCTAGACAAAATATTGGTTCATGAGTTTTCTGGAAAGCATACACAATCTTTGCTATTCTAAGAATAGTTGAAATGCAGGAAAGGGAAAAGTTCTCTTAGATCCTCTTAGGATTCTTGACAGGGTCTGAAAATTAAACAGACAAAGGCAGATTATGAGAGGCACACAGATTTATTTAGTACAAGTTTTATGTGACTCTTGAGCCTTCATAAGGAAACAAACACTTGAACAGTTAGACCTGAGTATTTTTATGTTAGATCTGATAAAGAGTAGATAGCCCTGCAGAAATACGATAGATCAAAGAGCATGAGGTAAGTGTAGTAAACTGAGTGAAACTTAGCAAGGCCTGTTTCCTGGAATCCTTCTTGGTGTCTCTGTCTTCAGAATAAGGATGTGCCTTTCCTCTGGGCATAGGTGTAACAGAGCAGGATGCTATTGGGCCTTCCTGGGATAGACCCTTTCCCCATATCCTCTGCTTTCACTCCTCTCTGTGCTGCTAAGTTGCTTCAGTCATGTCCAACTCTGTGCGACCCCAGAGATGGCAGCCCACCAGGCTCCCCCTCCCTGGGATTCTCCAGGCAAGAACACTGGAGTGGGTTGCCATTTCCTTCTCCAATGCATGAAAGTGAAAAGTGAAAGTGAAGCTGCTCAGTCATGTCTGACTCCTAGCGATCCCATGGACTGCAGCCCACCAGGCTCCTCCATCCATGGGATTTTCCAGGCAAGAGTACTGGAGTGGGGTGCCATTGCCTTCTCTGGCACTCCTCTCTGTAGTACCTAGATAATGGTATCTGATCCACATTTCTTGAGTAGTTTTACATATGCTAAAAACTCTAGAAGACATTAACTACTTGACGTCCATGAGCATGCAGTCAACAGACTTACTGCTGTTAAGGACTGATAATGTTAACCCTGTGACACTGCCTTGTCACCATCAACCAATCAGACAACTGTATATGAGCAGATCACATGCCCTGGGATTCCCCTCCCTCACCTCGTCTTTAAAAATGATTTGCTGAAACCTATCAGGGAATTCAGGCTTTTTGAGCCCTAGCTGTCCTAACTCCTTCTATGGTGCCTTACACTAAACCCTGCACTTTACTTCAGTATAACTAGGCGTAAGTAGATTGGCTTTAGTGCCTGTGGCCGAAGGGACCCAAGTTTGGTTCAGTAACCTAGAGAAAGAATATCTCAAAGGAAGAGTTTGGGTTAGGAGACTTATGATGATGAAGAAGAAAACATTTCTGCAGACTATAGATGCTATGTTTTACAACTTTCCTTCTTCACCACTTGAGCAGAGTTGCAGATTAAGTTTGCAACAAGGTTGACATTCCTATGATTCAGTCTATTGTTCTCCAGGGTCTGGTAAATTAACTTCATACCTCTTGACATTAATAACATGCTCTAATAAATCTTGGCTATGGATATGAAGACAAGTAATAAATATATTATAAATTACTGAAAGTTTCTCTTGATATGTTAAAAATATATATTGAAGTATAGTTGATTTACAATCTTGTGTTAGTTTCAGATATATCCTTCAAATAAAAAGTGTCAGTCACTCATGTCCAACTTTTTGTGACCCCATGGACTGTAGACCAACAGGCTCCTCTGGCCATAGAATTCTCCAGGCAAGAATACTTGAGTGGATGGTCATTTGTCAGGGGACTTTTTGACACAGGTATCAAAACCCGGGTTTTCTGCATTGGCAGGCAGAGCAGATTTTTTACCATCTGAGCCAGCAGGGAAGCCTGCAGGTATATCCTGGGTATCTTTATATACAGGATAGCAACAAAAATGGCAAGCTTCTGTATATTCCCTAAATATTCCCTGTTATAAACAATACTTTCAACTTTCTATAAATGTTTATTAGTTCTCGTCATCTATTGTGAGCTCCTTAAGGGCAGATAATTTGTCTGTGATGGTTTATTTTCTTATTAGCACCTAAAAGAGAGTGAGACACATTCCATATGCTCATTAACTACAGATGAAATAAACAAATAAATAAGCAAATGCATGGTAAGCAAATGAGTGGTTAAGAACCAGGCTGGAAATCTGCTCAAGACAAAACTCTATAGCCTAAGATTTTCCACATCCAACTCATGATTTTGCTATAATTAGGCCTGATTTTGTGCATACTCTGTTTCAGTCAGGCCAAACTACCCTTGGTGGTTACATCATTCTCCAAATGAACTTCACTTTACTTTCAGACTTTCCCTTTTTCTATTCCTAGAGCTTAAAAACAATTTTAATAGGAAATAATCATTTAATACACACTGAGTTACCTGGATCATAAGAAAGAAAAAAATTTCCTCTAACCTATTAGATTTTTTGAAGGGGTAAGTGAATTATATTGACAAAAACATATTGGCAAGATGAATATATATATATATATATACACACACACATATATATACATATATATATATAAATTGTGTATATGTTTATATTTTTTATGTGTACAGGGGATTCACAGAGAAGAAAAACCCAATATAGTCATTATAGAAAGAGATGTATATACCATTTTAACAAAGGGATATAAATTATGATAAGGTGACTAAATATATGTTGAATAAGATTTTCTTTTTAGTAAGATTTATTAATTAGGTTTATCTCAGTGTTTATCCCATATGGGTAGGGCAAAATCTTTACAAATGGAAATTTATGTTACATTCACAAAGAGAAATGTTTCCCCTATTCTTAAGCAGGAAGGGGAAGGAAAGAAGGTTCTTTCTGTGTCTGCTATTTCTCAGTTGCCTTCAGCTCAGAATACTCTTTATGCCAAACTAGCATATTTTGGAGTAGTTTATTTGGATCCCCTCAGAAATTTATTTTTGAACATTTTAGCATGAACTTATTGCAGGAAGGGGGACCTCTTCCAGGGCCCGAAACTGGGCTCTTGTCTAACACTCGGAAATGAATTTTCTGAAGAGACATATATGCTGACAAAGCAAGAGGTTTTACTGGGAAAGGGCACCCGGGTGGAGAGCAGTAGGGTAAGGGAACCCAGGAGAACTGCTCTGCCACGTGGCTTGCAGTCTGTGTTTTATGGTGATGGGATTAGTTTCCGGGTGGTCTTTAGCCAATCATTCTGGCTCAGAGTCCTTCCTGGTGGTGCACTCCTTGTTTAGCCAAGATGGATATTTCAGAAAAGGATTTTGGGAGGTGGTCAGACCTGTGGTGTCTCCTTTTGACCTTTCCCGAACTCTTCTGGTTGGTGGAGGCTTATTAGTTCCATGTTCCTTACTATGACCTCCTGTTGTAAAACCACTTATGCAAATGGTTTCTATGGTGCCTGGCCAGGGTAGAAGGTTTCAATCAGTGTGTTTCCCTTAACAAACTCATGTGCTGGTGTTATATTTGCACTAGATTACTTGTGTCAGCCTCACATTCTTCAAAAGGATTGATAATTACAGGGACCTATCATATTTTAAATTCCATAATCTCTCATTTGTCTCTTTAGTACATCTGTTTACTCTTGATCTCCATAATCCAAGATAAAATAATAGATCTCAGCTAGTCCTTAAGCTTGTTTCAGGAAAGTTCTGCGGATCAATAAAAATGCCTTGTATTGAGGGGAAAAAAGTATAAATCACTTTCATGGACATATGAAGTGAGAACAATTTGAAAAGAAGAAAATAAAATTATACCTCTAAGCTATATTGGTTTATTTTTCTCCAAGCCTTACTATCTCAGTATGCTGCATTTACTTCCTGAAAATTAAATTTCTTGTAAGTAGTATGTCATTCCAGGACTTCTTCAGTTGGCCTCTGATATTTGCATATAACTGCCATTGCAGTGAATATGGGTTTTGCTTGGCAATTAATCAGTGTGTCAGAAAGCAGTTCCTTGTAGAAAGTAATTCACATGCAGATAGTTTTCTTTACCTTCTTCATTGAATTCCAAAGGAAATGTATGAAGCATCTGGATTTTTGACATCCCTCTATCTCAATAGCTGAAGTGATAATGTTTTCATTGAAGAGATGTAAAACACCTGGGGTGTTAACATTTAATTGAAGCTTGTTATTTTGAAAGAACAGAAATGAATTTGCACTTTGTCATAATCCATTTCCCTGAAGATTCACTTACTCCACAGAAATCAGACAATAGAACTGTTAACTCATTTGAATTTCAGCCAAATGATCAGAATGCTAATTACCTGACAAATACTAATGTAACGGCAATGAAAACACTGAGTATAACAAACACCACCTTGTGATAAATATATATTTCATTCAACAAAAATACATTTTGTGAATATAATTTTTACTTTTACTCTTTTCTGTCTATAATAACATCCAGCAACATTCAAAGACAAGTGTGCCCAGGATAACCTTCTATCACTGAATTTGATAAAATGTATATTGTGTTACTGAAATTTCTATATATAAATAAAACACATAATAGCAAAGAACATCTCAACTGGCTATGTGAAGAAAACGTCACAATGTTAGTCTTGGTAAATCTTACCATTTTAGAATAGAGTGTTTCACATTTTAAATTTTAAAAATAATAACTAAAATTGTCCATCTTCTTTATCGTCTGAATTCAAAACACTAAATAGGAGCTATGAAATTGGAGGATCTTTATATACAAATATTTAAAATCACATGTACATGCAATAATATTATTTTTTCCATTTTTATTGCTGATGAGAACTTAGAATATGTGTTGAATTTTTAAGGTAAAATTATAATACAGAAATATAAAATAAACACATTTCATAAATTTTATTCAGCACCATAATTAATGAGAGAACCAGAAAATATGTAAAAAACAATTTCAAAGGAGAATTCAAAGGACACACAGGTAGAAAGATACGCTGAAGTAAATTTGCAAATAGATGCAAATTTGACCAAAGTCCACAGGGCAATGATCAACTGCATTTCCACTGAACAAAGTTCATTTGCATTCCTAACAAAAACAATTATTTGCATTACTATCAGTTTTCCACAAGTTACAGAGTTCTAAAATATGCTGAAAGACAAAGAGGCTAAAATAATTTCTGGACAATATACCGGTAATTAATTTTGCTCATTTTCAAATTTTTTATAGTTTTTCTTGACATATATCACTACGAGACTTCAATTTGAGAGAGAAGGTTTATGTTGTATTTCACTCTCATGCATTAAAATTAATGAAACAAGAACCACAATCACAATGAGTTGCTTTTCAAGGATGTTTTATCAAATCTAAATTCTTGCTATCTGTTTATATAATGTGTGTGTGTTAGTTGCTCCATCTTGTCATACTCTTTGCACCACCATGGACTGTAGTCTGCCAGACTCCTCTGTTCATGGAATCCTCCAGGCAAGATACTGGGGTTGCCATTCTCCATGGGATCTCCCCAACCCAGGGATCAAGCCTTGGTCTCCTGCATTGCAAGCAGATTCTTTACTGTCTAAGCCACCAGGGAAGCCCACTATGTGAATGTTCCCCCCAAATTCTACAGTGTGGAGAACTTGGTCTATTTGCCTAAACTCATATTTAAGGGATAATATCTATTAATAAATCTTTCATCCAAATTTTAATGCAGTCCACAATTCATAAAAAGTTAGAACTTCTACTTCAGAACAAAATTATTCTGATCTATTTTTTTTCCTAACATAATTTTATTCAATCTTTTGGACTATTTATAGCAGGGAAGATAGTAGGATTACCACAGAACTCAAGGATACTGGAGCAACAAGCAGATTTGTCTGAAAATCATGCTGGGAGTTACACTGGGTTTCTGGACACTGAACTATTTGGGAACCCCTATTTTTCCACTCACAACTTATTACATCCAAACTAAGTGCATCATAATCGAACTTCTCATAGGACTGATGATTTCTTTTCTGTATCTCAAGAAGCCATATTGACACTTATCAGACAATTCCAGTAAAGCATGGCTGTCTGGCACGTCATATCCTGCCCCGGCTGTCTGGCACTTCAGCAAGCAGTCTGATTATCTGCCAATTGCTCTATAAGGAGAGAGAGCAATGTCCTGAACAAGTGCTTTTCCTGGAAGGCAGATACACACTACATGTCCTTTGAGAGCCCTGGCATAATGCCAGCCCATGTAATGATATTAAGGATCAGAAGACCTGTGCCTTTGATCCTTGCTGAATCTTGGTTGCCAAGTCTCTTCATAAAGAATATTCCAATCCCTTAACCCAAGCTGTAGATGTTGTGGAACTTTTGATCAGCTCTAGGAAAATTTGTATTTTTTCCAATATATGAGAGAAGTAACGATCATAAAGTGATCAAATGTATATTCCAATCACCATCATACATATATATATATATATATATATGTTGGGGGCCAGAGTGAGGCACTCGGCCCATGGCAAAGGTCATGAGGAAGGAGGCTCGACATACGCAAAAGCGGGATGGAGCCTCAGGAGTCCCCCTGGAAATCCTCAAGCATCTACCCCCATAACCAGAGCCTGCCTACTTTACTACTTTGTGCTCATCTACACCTCTGACTTTACGGGGAGCTGTCCCCTACCACCTCTTTCGGAGAAGGAGTTAACTTAGAGCTCCAGTTAATAAAAACTCCTGGGCATGACAAGAGTATTTTAACCTACAAACTCCTCTGAAGGTTCTCTAGCCTGCCTGACAGGCTTGTCCGGCCACATGTGATTGCTCACAGCCTCCCAACCGTGAGAGGCACAAGATGCTTTAAACCTTCTAAAAACAGGTTCCTTAGAAAAGTTAGAAAGCTATTAGTATAAGTATAATGGGATGATTAGAAATTGTATTGGTGAAGGGTTTTTCATTTGTTGAGCCAATGTTTGTTGCTAAGACTCCACATCCCCTGCCCTTACACACATTAATGAATATATAGAAGAAATAAGTATTAACCTTTGATATTAATCACGTTAGACCTTAGGCTAAGTAAATTATTTCCTTAACTAAAACCCACTACACCCTCACCCTATAGGAATGTAACTTTATTTGGGTGGCATCTGTTTTAAGAATAATAACCCCTGGAGAAATAAGTGTCCTGGTTGACTGACCGCTGTCACAAGGAGAGGGTCATAAATTGTCAGCAGGCCCCCCTGGCCAGAAGATGATGTAACACCCCTAAGACCTCTGTATATGTTTGTATGAAGCACCTGACTTTGATAAAAGTCAGGACTGATGACCCTGCGTGACTTTTGCATAACATCTCAGTGTATAAAAGTAGACCATGGAAAATAAAGAATTGGGATCAGTTCCTCGAAAGACTGGTCTCCCCATGTCTCTCTCTCTCTCACTTGGGCTGAGTCTCCATCTGGAGCACGGAACCCGCCATGCTTACTAATTATGCCTGGGCTTCTAAGATCCAGCCGGGGAGGCCTCAGTGTCTCCTCTCCTTCGGGAGAATGGAAGGACGCCTGCGGCCTATGTAAGTGGTGCAAACTTCTTGTCTTGTAGTTTTATTGGTCTCCCGCGTAAACCAAGCTACTCAGCCTCTTTTCTCCACTGAATTTTCCTACTGAGCTATCCTTATTCTATTACTCTTTATATCTTTAATTAATATCTAATTGAAGCTATTGTATCCTGACCCTCGCCGACGCCGTCCCCTCTTTGAATACCCTGGATCAGCCAGGACTGGACCCCGGCATATATATTCTCTGATTTTCATGATATTTATGAGTTTGCTGAGAAAAGAAATTGTGTGAGAGCTTTGGGTGTTTGGCAGGGTGGCTCAGTGGTAGAGAATCTGTCTCCAATGCAGGAAACGCTGGTTGGATCTCTGGGTCAAGAAGATCCCTCGGAGGAGGAAATGATGACACACTCCACTGTTCTTGCCTGGAGAATCCCATGGACAAAGGAGTCTGGTAGGCTATAGTCCATGGGGTTGTAATGAGTCAGACATGACTGAGTGACTGAGCAGGAAGTACAGTGAACTTGGGGGAAGCAGTGGTAGGTAGGACTCCAAGGCCCCTGGTACATGGTCACTATTAGAAATGAGACAAAGATAGCCATCAGGACTCAGCAACCAGGTTGAATTTAGAGAGAAGGGTATTATGTGTGTCATTACATCCTTGACTCAGGCAATACAGCAGCATATGCAGACAGTGAGCAAGAAAGGATTGCTTATTAAAAAAAAAATAGTTTTATTTAAGCCTTGGCACAGGGGGCATTCTGATATAGCCCCCTAATAAAGAAAATGGACCATAAAGTGATACATGTCCTGACCCACACTATGAAATAACTGCAGGCTGTCCACCACTAGAAGTCCTTGTCAAGTGCCTGAGATGAGTGACATTTGTAAGAAGAGCAGACTGAGGGAGATCAGTCACAAGATGAAAAGAAGTACAAGTGAGCGCTGAGCCATCTCCTGGAGCGGCCCAGCATCAGTGAGCAGAACAAGTATTTGGTCCGCATTTAACAGCAGAATGTCAGCAGTTCAAGCCAGAGATGACAGGAATCTTAAAGACAATCTTAACAACAATAATTTGACCTGCTTATGCAGAAATGTTTGCCTGCATCAACATATAAACCTAGCTATGGACTTTTACAGGAAAAGACTTACTGTTCAGTTCAGTTGCTCAGTCCTGTCCGACTCTTTGCGATCCCAAGGACTCCAGCATGCCAGGCCTCCCTGTCCATCGTCAACTCCCAGAGTTTACTCAAACTTATGGCCTTTGAGTCAGTGATGCCATCCATCTCATCCTCTGTTGTCCCCTTCTCCCCTTGCCTTCAATCTTTCCCAACATCAGGGTCTTCTCAAATGAGTCAGCTCTTCTCATCAGAAGGCCAAAGTATTGGAGTTTCAACTTCAACATCAATCTTTCCAATGAACATTCAGGACTGATTTTCTTTAGGATGGACTGGTTGGATCTCCTTGCAGTCCAAAGGACTCTCAAGAGTCTTTTTCAACACCACCGTTCAAAAGCATCCATTCTTCAGCGCTCAACTTTCTTTATAGTCCAACTCTCACATCCATACGTGACTACTGGAAAAACCATAGTCTTGACTAGATGGACAATTGTTGGCAAAGTAATATCTCTATTTTTTAATATGCTGTCTAGGTTAGTCATAACTTCTCTTCCAAGGAGTAAGCGTCATTTTATTTCATGGCTGCAATTACCATCTGTGGTGCTTTTGGAGTTCAAAAAAATAAAGTCTGACACTGTTTCCACTGTTGCTCTATCTATTTGCCAGGAAGTGATGGTACCAGATGCCATGATCTTAGTTTTCTGAATGTTGAGCTTTAAGCCAACTTTTTCACTCTCCTCTTTCACTTTCATCAAGAGGCTCTTTAGTTCTTCTTCACCTTTTGTCTTAAGGGTGGTGTCATCTGCGTATCTGAGGTTATTGATATTTCTCCTGTCAATCTTGATTCCAGCTTGTGCTTCATCCAGCCCAACATTTCACATGATGTAATAAGCACGGTGACAAAATATAGCCGTAAAGTACTCCTTTTCCTATTTGGAACCAGTCTGTTGTTCCATGTCCAGTTCTAACTGTTGCTTCCTGACCTGCATACAGGTTTCTCAAGAGGCAGGTCAGGTGGTCTGGTATTCCCATCTCTTTCAGAATTTCCCACAGTTTATTGTGATCCACACAGTCAAAGGCTTTGGCATAGTCAATAAAGAAGAAATAGATATTTTTATGGAACCCTCTTGTTTTTTTGATGATCCAGCAGATGTTGGCAATTTGATCTCTGGTTCTTCTGCCTTTTCTAAAACCAGCTTGAACATCTGGAAGTTCATGGTTCATGTATTACTGAAGTCTGGCTTGGAGAATTTTGAGCATTGCTTTACTAGCATGTGAGATGAGTGCAACTGTGCGGTAGTTTGAGCATTCTTTGGCATTGCTTTTCTTTGGGATTGGAATGAAAACTGACCTTTTCCAGTCCTGTGACCACTGCTGAGTTTTCCAAATTTGCTGGCATATTGAGTGTAGCACTTTCACAAGCATCATCTTTTAGGGTGTGAAATACTTCAGTTGGAATTCCATCACCTCCACTAGCTTTGTTCATAATGATGCTCCCGAAGGCCAACTTGACTTCGCATTCCAGGATGTTTGGCTCTAGGTGAGTGATCACACCATTGTGATTATCTGGGTCATAAAGATCTTTTTTGTACAGTTTTTCCATGTATTCTTGCCACCTCTTCTTAATATCTTCTGCTTCTGTTAGGTCCATACCATTTTTGTCCTTTATTGACCCCATCTTTGCATGAAATGTTCTCTTGGTATCTCTAATTTTCTTGAAGAGATCTCTAGTCTTTCCCATTCTATTGTTTTCCTCTATTTCTTTGCATTGATCACTGAGGAAGACTTACTGTTAATACAATATAAATGACACAGTCCGTACTGTATACAGCTATCTCTTTCAGCTTCTTAGGTAGACCTTGGATGTCTTTCCAAATCAGTACCTGTGCATCTTCACACTCCACATTTGCAGAGCAGAGTCAATGCCTGAGTTCTCAACATCCAGAAAACATCCTCACTTTAACTTTGTCCTTGTGGTCCCCTTAGCCTGGAAGGCCCTCTCTCCATCTATATAGATTACATAACTTCTTGATACAGATTTCTTAGTCACCTCTAAGCTCTCTTTTATATGTAGTTCCCCATTCTCAGGCCGTTCTCTGTCGACTTTCTCCCACTACACTTTATTCACTGGCCCTACTTCATTTTTCTTGATAGCACTTAGTATTAGTCTCCTTGACATTATGTATTTATCTGCTAATTGTTTATCTTTCTTTCTAAAATGTGAGCTTCCAGATGATAAAGATTTTGTAGGCATTCTTACTACCTTGTTCTTTAGGGCCTAATATACATTTTATTCTCCATAAATATTATTGAAAAGATAAAACCAACAATTATTTACTTTGCTGATTATCAGTGGTGTGTCTTTCTGGTAACCAATCTTATTCTTCATACATAAAACTGGGGATAACAATGTTACCTGTCTCTTATGGTAAATGTAAAGATAAAAACCCTGTTTTGGTAATTATAATAGTTAACACTTACTATGTACTGAACAGACTTCACTTATAAGCTTCTCTCCAACCTATAAAATAGAGACTTAGCTAAACCCACTGTGGATGGGTAAACTGAGGCTCAGAGTTTGGAAGTGATAGGGATATAATTTCATCCCAGTCACATTCTAGAATATTTTCCCCAAAACTACACTATGCTACTCCCTAAATACATGTACCAACTGAAGATGATGAACATCACTGGTAACATTATTGTGATTTGTTTATTCTTTTCATGATCATATAGTGTTTTTATGATTTTATTTAACAGTTTCCTAACTTTTATTTATTTCAGCTACTTTCATTTTAATAAATTATTATAAGCAATGCCTCCACAGAATCTCTGTACATCTGTGTGTATCTGAGAAAATATACCTGTAAAAGAAAATTTCTAAAAGTATAATACATAGGCCAAGTCTTTTAAATTTTGATATATTTTTACCAATTTCATTTTTAAGAGATTACATTTTTATCCTTTGAGTCCCACATGGATTTGTCACTTGGTTTTGCCCTTATTTCCGTCTTCACTATTTCATTTTACATGAGAAGTTTCCAAGTTACTATTCAGAATTCATAAAGTCATAATTTACTTTGAAAATCAAAATGAATTTGTCCTACTTGTTTCAATGCCCAGACCATTTTATTTGAATTTGCTGTTTTCTTTAAGAAACTGTTATATCTTTGCTTTGTTATGTCTTTCATTTGATCCCAAAAGGAACCTTTCATGTTTCTTATTTTCTAATGAATACGACTCTAATGTCTAGGCCATGTGATCTTGAAATTTCTAAGTAATTACAAAAGGTTCCAACAAATTCTAAGCTATTCATACCATAAATATTGGGGGGCGGTATCTTAAAGTGTTCAGAGCAAAGGGGCTTTCTGAGTGTTCATTAAACTGCCATAAATGTGCTCTCTGACTATATTATTTCACAAAATATTTGGGCAAAAAATTAAAAATTAAAATATATATATCACCTTGAAGACCAAAGTTCACTCAAGGAACACACATATCTGACAGGTGAGATATTCAAATCCTAAGTATGATCTCTAGCCCATTGAAGGGGCTGTACAAGTGACTATTATCCCTTCTTGAAAAAGACACTCTAACTTGAAGAAGACACACCCTAACTATTCGGCTTCCCAGGTAGCGTGGTGGTAATAAATTCACCTGCCAATTCAGGAGACACAAGAGACACGGATTCAATCCCTGGGACAGGAAGATCCCCTGAGGAGGAAATGACAACCCACTTCAGTATTTCTTGCCTGGAAAATTGCACGGACAGAGGGTCTTGGTGGGCTATAGTCCATGGGGTCACAAAGAGTCAGACATGACAGAGCACACATACACACACAGCTATGTCACTGCAGAGATTCCAGAATACTTGTATAAAAACTGAAAACATTTGACAAGCAGTTATGGCTCAAGATTACATTTGGCATTTCTGAATGGAATACAGCACCTATAAGATGTGAACTTGTATAGACAAAATATAAACTTGAAATGTGGCTACAAAGATTTAATTGCTATCACTTTTCTAGTGAACCTTTTCAAAAGATACTTGAGGAAGTTTGCCAACATAAATTATCCAATTATTTGGAAAACATTGCAAAGTACTACTTGCAATGAGTGTGTAAAATAAATGATATACAGATTCCATGTATTTGATTGCTTCTTTAACTTTTGTACAAGCAAGCAAGCAAGGAGGGGATGTCTGTGTGTGTGTGTGTGTGTGTGTATTCCTCTGTGGGGAATTGTTTAAAATTCAGAATGGATGAACCTTTAAACACTCCAGCTATTTATTATCAATAGAATCAATTTTCACTGAAATAAGCACAAGAGACTTGCTTTGCCAAAAGTTTTAAAGTAATACTGAACAAAATTCAATGCACAGGAAGTCTTTTGACAATTGCAGGCAATTTCTCATCTCATATTTTCTGTGTGTAGTACAAGTGGAGCTAAAAATAAGGAAGAAAACATCTCTGGCATTTTCTTTTTTATCCTCACCACCATCCTCTTAGTTCAAGCCCTGATTATTTGTGCTAAGCCAGTTGTACTGGCCTCCTCTCTCTTCAGAGAGCTACAAATTGGTTGGATTTGACAGTAAGTCTACTTTACCCCCAGTGAAAGGTACACCAGTTCAGTAAGTAAAAACACAGAATTTTATCTGAGCTATAATTCTTGTACTGCTTTTTATGTGCCCACATTATATACAAAGCATTATCAAGGGTGACTTTATTATGCATTAGTTTTCTGAGAGATTCATCTGGTGAATTTAACACACATTTCACTTTTCTGACATAGATTACTTTGATATTTCTGACACATAGCACTTTGATTGTTTCATTTTTTTTTAAACTGTGTGGATCTAAGTAACCTAAGGGAACATTTCCTAAAAAATGTAGAGATAAATGAATTTTCATTTGCAAGCCTTCATATTCATGATATTCTATTAATTTGAAAACATGTACATATCAATAGTAGGAAATATCTACTATATGAAAGACATTGATGAATGTGTTGGGGGAAATAAAAAGCTTTAGAAATTGTGATCGCTATCACAGAGAGCTCACAATTTAGTCAACATGATATTACAGGGTTACATAAAAACAACATTTAAGGGGGTGTATAATTTGGCAAGAGGGGATAGATGTAGACAATGAGTATTATAAAAATTCAGAGGACGAAGAGAATACTTAGTACTTTGCAGCTGAAAAGTCTTTTGATTCACCCATCTTCAACAGAATCACTCTGCTTTTATCTGTTTTATTTGTTTATGCTCCTGGCTAAGATTTCATCTAAAGAGAGGATTCTATGGGAAACATAAGTTTGAAAATCACTGTTCTTACCATCAAGT
The DNA here is from genome assembly GCF_029378745.1 of Bos indicus. Lineage (NCBI taxonomy): Eukaryota > Metazoa > Chordata > Mammalia > Artiodactyla > Bovidae > Bos > Bos indicus. The sequence goes on along the minus strand of NC_091761.1, from coordinate 57,315,463 downwards.
GAAGCTGTGGGAATGATTTTTAAAACAATATTTGGTAATCTAACATGTATGCATATGCTTGTTTTCATGATGTATCATATGGCGCTTTGGGACCATGTTGATTTACTTTCCAAACTGCAATGCCAGTTTTTTTGTTTTCACTCCATCAACCACCAGCCATTGCCTACAGAGTAAAACTCAAAACTAACTTTAGCAAATCACATTCCCCACACATCAGGCAAAGTTCTTCTGGCTCCAGTGTCCCTTTCTCTATTCCACGTCTTCAAATTTCAACCTAATACCTAATATGACAATCACAGAATCCTAGGAGATTTCTATTTTTTTAAATTTAATTTCTATCTTTCAAATAAGAAAACTGAGGTTCAGAAATGTCATTCACCAATAGAAGAGAGGCTGTCATATAAACTAAGGTTATTCCACTAGTAAAGGGTCATCTGCTTGTGTCCAACTTTTTGTGACCCCATGGACTGTAGCCCTTCAGGCTCCTCTGTCCATTGAATTTTCAGGCAAGAATACTGGGGTCAGTTGCCATTTCTTACTCCAGGGGATCTTCCTGACTCAGGGATAGAATCCGTGTCTCTTGTATCTCCTGCATTGGTAAGTGGATTCTTTACCACTGTACCACCTGGGAAGCCCAAGTAAAGATAGGTTATTTCCTTAATAGGCTATTCCCCATGAGTCATCACCTCTACCACTCCAATGCTAAATCAATAACTCTTGCTCAATATATGTTGCTTAAATGAATAACAAGCAGGAATGGGATATAGAAGAAAAATGTACGGTAAAATTCCACCCCCAAGCTTACCTTCTTAAGACTGGGAACATGGCATAAAATTGTCACAGCACTTTCCAATCTTTCAGTGAATGTTCTGTAGTGAAGGGATACAGTCTTCCAGTCTTTGGTGGTCTCTGAAAACTACTTCTCTATTAATCTCAGAGGAAGACTATTAAAACTGTAAGACCAACAATTTGAAAGTTCCTGGTACCCCCTTTGAAGGCTGAAGTTGCTAATGTCACAGCTTTCTAGAAGGTTCTATGAATGCTATGAGCAGGCAAGGATGGGAGGAGAAGTAAAGAAAGGATACATAATGCATGATCTCATCAAAAGGGCCTAGCGTGGGGTCTATTCTTTTGTAGCTAACAAAGCATATTCCCTTATTTCAAGAACAAACTGAGGCAGAGGAAACCCTTATATTAATTTCTATGTTGCTCATTTTAAACAAAAAGCAATAGATAAAGCACCAGTTTTACACAGTTCACATTTTTGACAGTGTTTCCAAAGAGATACATTTTCATCCAGTCAAGTTAATATTTAAAAAAAAAAAAAAAAACTTCCTTCAATTGACTTATTGGATTTTTAGATAGTGTTTGACAAGCTCATTTAATATCTCCCAGCTCTCCAGGTAGGGCTTAAGAAATTTCTTTTATTTTGTGTGCCAACTCGAGATAACACAGGCCTTTGTAGACAGCTTGCTTGCAGTCAACAAATTTAGAAAAAAACATATATACTCTATTAAGAAATGCAAAGTAGAACTGGAAAGAGCTCTACTGTCTCCACACTTAATAAAACAACAGCAATCTATTTCTACGATCAAGTTAGATATACGCAAAGCTTTTCTCTTCAAGAACACATGTGTGCATATGTGTGTGTGCACTCAAATGTAGTTTCCATGGAATCAGGGGCTTTTGAGGCAGTGATGGAGAATTTTATTAAAATCTGTAATTCAGCAAGGTGAAATGCAATAGATAATCTTAAATGAATCCTCCTATTTATTTGGCTAACAAAAATAAAAGAACAATGACACACACACTATACATCTTAATTTGTCACCAATTCATAAAACTTTCTCAAATCTTCCCTGTGTATGTGTGTGTGTGTGTGTGTGTGCTTAGTCTCTTAGTCATGTTTGACTCATTGTGACCCCATGGACTGTGGCTCACCAGGCTCCTCTGTCCATGGGGATTCTCCTGGTAAGAATACTGAGTGGGTTGCCATACACTAGGAGATCTCCTCAACCCAGGGATTGAACCCAGGTCTCCCTCACTGCAGGCAGATTCTTTACCATCTGAGCCACCAGGGAAGCCCAAATTTTCTCTACTATCACCTAAGTACAATATGCCTGTGAATTTTTATCTTAAATAAGCAACTTGGAATTGCTTATTAAAGAAAAGTTTTTGCTTTGCTATGAAAGTTTTTAAAAAAGGCATTTTATCCTTAGTGCAAACTTTTGCTTTTGGATGAGGGACTGTTGCACCTTAGTAAAACTGGCAACCCTTCAAAAGGGTTCTGAAAGTAACTGTGGTATTTGAAGATGAAAAGGATGAAGGCATTGCCTGCATTCTGTCCTGTAAACCTTAGGGGTAAATCCTTTGATGTTCAAATGAGAGAACCTTAAGTTCCTTTATCTTTCTACTTTTAAAATACTCTCCATGAATTCTTTTTATAAACACTACATTTTCTATAGTGAAGCACTGCAATTTTATATGCAGACTAGATGATAAGTATGCTCTTTTTGAATGTCAATGTCTCATTACATTTATTTTTCATATCTCTACTGAGGCAGAGTGTTTCAAAGTAAGCAGAAATCTTGAATATTATTAATTACATTAGGGAATTAAAATAGCTTACGAAATTCAATGTCAAGTATTTACTGCCCATCCACTGGTCCATTATCAATCAGCATTTTGTTATCATTTGAAAATGAACAAAACTTAAAATTCTAGCCTATTGGGTCTCTATTAAGCACCCAAAATGAAATATTTGAAAGAAGTTATATGGAACCTGAATTGTCTCTGCAGTGTAAACCTCACTCACAGAGAAGGTTCAGTCTTCTGCAAATCTCCACATGTGCAGTACAAACATTAGTTCCCCACAACTTACCCTGTTCCTCATGGTCACAAGGCTAAGGCACTTAGTGATACTGTGACACATTAATGAGGAGTAGCTCTTCCAGGACCAAGTGCTGAGCACAAAACATCATTAGGGACTGCTCTGAAACATCTAACTAGACATTCTGAAAATAGGACATATTATTTTAATATGGTCAAATACACAAAAAGGTAGAAAAGGTTACTAATACATTTGAAGGCCCTTGTATAATCTATCAATATACTCTTTTCCATATCATTTACATTATGTATATTTTCATTATGTGCCTATAGTTAATAGATTCAAGGGATCAGATCTGGTAGACAGAGTACCTAAAGAACTACCAATGGAGGTTCCCAGCATTGTACATGAAGTCATGACCAAAACCATCCTCAAGAAAAAGAAATGAAACAAGGCAAAATGGTTGTCTGAGGAGGCTTTACAAATAGCTGAGAAAAAAAGAGAAGTGAAAGGTAAAGGAGAAAGGGAAAGATACACCCAGCTAAATGCAGAGTTTCAAAGAATAGCAAGGATAAATAAAGTGTTCTTAAGTCAACAATGCAAAGAAATAAAGGAAAACAATAGAATTGGAAAGACTAGAAATCTCTTCAAGAAAATTGGAGATACCAAGGGAACATTTCATGTAATGATGGGCACAATAAAGAACAGAAACAGTAAGGACCTAACAAAAGCATCAGAGATTAAGAAGAGATGGCAAGAATACAAAGGAGAACTGTACAAAAAAGGCCTTCATGACCCAGATAACCAGGATGCTGTGATCACTCACCTAGAGTCAGACATCCTGGAATGTGAAGTCAAGTGGGCCTTAGGAAGCATCACTACAAACAAAGTTAGTGGAGGTGATGGAATTCCAGCTGAGCTATTTCAAATTCTAAAAGCTGATGCTGTAAAAGTGCTATAGTCAATAGGCCAGCAAATTTGGAAAACTCAGCAATGACCACAGGACAGGAAAAAGTCAGTTTTCCTTCCAAGCTCAAAGGAGGACAATGCCAAAGAATGTTCAGACTACTGCACAATTGCATTCATTTCACATGCTAGCAAGGTAATACTCAAAATCCTTCAAACTAGGCTTCAACAGTACATGAACCAAGAAATTCCAGATTTTCAAGCTGGATTTAGAAAAGGCAGAAGAACCAGAGATCAAATTGCCAAAACCTGCTGGATCACAGAAAAAAAATGAGAATTTCAGAAAAACATCTACTTCTGCTTCACCAATTACACTAAAACCTTTTGACTGTGTAGATAAGAACAAACTGTGGAATATTGGTAAAGAGATGGGAATACCAGACCACCTTACCTGTCTCCTGAGAAACCTGTATGCAGGTTAAGAAGCAACAGTTAGAACTAGAAATGGAAAAATGGACTGGTCCCAAATTGGGAAAGGAGTACGTCAAGGTTGTATATTGTCAGCTGCTTATTTAACTCCTATGCAGAGAACATCATGTGACATGCCAGGTGGGATAAATCACAAGCTGGAATCAAGATTGCTGGGAGAACTATCGACAACCTCAGATATGCAAATACCACTGTAATGGCAGAAATTGAAGCGAAACTAAAAAACCTCTTGATAAAAGTGAAAGAAAAGAGAAAAAGTTGACCTAAAACTCAAAATTCAAAAAACGAAGATCATGGCATTTGGTCTCATCATGGCAAATAGATGGGGGAAAACAAAAACAGTGACAGACTTTATTTCTTGGGCTCCAAAATCACTGTGGATGGTGACTGTAGCCATGAAATTAAAAGATGCTTGCTCCTTGGAAAAAAAGCTATGACAAACCTGTTGCTGCTAAGTCACTTCAGTTGTGTCCAACTCTGTGCGATCCCATAGACAGCAGCCCACCAGGCTCCCCCGTCCCTGGGATTCTTCAGGCAAGAACACTGGAGTGGGTTGCCATTTCCTTCTCCAATGCATAAAAGTGAAAAGTGAAAGGGAAGTCGCTCAGTCGTGTCTGACTCCTAGAGACCCCATGGACTGCAGCCCACCAGGCTCCCTCATCCATGGGATTTTCCAAGCAAGAGTACTGGAGTGGGTTGCCATTGCCTTATCTGTGACAAACCTAGGAAGCATATTAAAAAAGCAGAGACATCACTTTTGCTGATGATGGTAAGTATAGTCAAAGGTATGGTTTTTTCAGAAGTCATGTACAGATGTGAGGGTTGGACCATGAACAAGGCTGAGCAGCAAAGAATTGATGCTGTCTAGTTGTGGTGCTGGAGAAGATGCTTGAGAGTCCCTTGGGACTGCAAGGAGATCAAACCAGTCAATCCTAAAGGAAGTCAACCCCGAAAATTCATTGGAAGGACTGATGCTGAAGCTGAAGCTCCAAAACTTTGTCTACCTGATGGGAAGAGCCAACTCATTGGAAAAGACCCTCCTGCTGGGAAAGAGAAGCCAGGAGAAGAAGGGGACAACAGAGGGTGAGCTGTTTGGATGGCATCACCTACCAAATGGACATTTTGAACAAACTCAAGGAGATAGTGTAGGACAGTGAAGCCTGGTATGCTGCAGTCCAAGGGTTTGCAAAGAGTGGGACATGACATAGAGACTGAAAAATAACAATTTTGCATGAGTTAAATATCACATAAATATCATATAAATGACATCCCAGTAAATGTACTTCTATCTTTGTGTTTATCCCCTCAACATTGTTTTTACCCTGCTTAGTATTTTTTTCAATATTAATTTTGCTCACCTTTCACTCGTTAACTCATTTTCATTAAAATATATCTTTTCCTTGTATATTTTACCAAATTTATTAAAATCTAAACTAATTGAGACAGTGTACCATTGGCTTCCCTTGTGGCTCAGAAATAATGCAGGAGACATGTGTTCAATACCTGGGTCAGGAAGATCCCCTTGAGAAGGAAATGGTAAGCCACTGCAATATTCTTGCCTGGGAAATCCCAAGGACAGAGGGGACTGGTGAGTTACAGTCCATGGGGTAGCAAAAGAGTCAGACAAGTCTTAACAACTAAACATTAACAATGACCACTGGCACAGCAGTAGATAGACTGTACTATTGTTGGTAACTTGGTATATGGCAACAGTTACAGCTCACAAGGTTAAAACTGGCTGATATAGAAGGTTGGAAAAACTGCTTATTGTCATGGAAAAAAATTTCTGCCACATAATATATAACACACCCACACCAAATTCAAATGAAGATAAAAACTTTGATAAGTAAATACTTGGTACTCATCGCATAACTTTGGGATTCTCTGATGGCTTTATAATGCGTCACCTTGCCAGGCTAAACTGCATTTCCCCAAATCCCATTCCCTGTGTCCTGTTGGAATAAGCTGTAAGAGAGATTTTCTGCTCTTTCTCACAGGAAAGCAGCAGCTGGACCTGCAGTTACCCTGTCTTCCCTCGATTCTTTTCTTCAGTTTTTCTGACTATTTGGTTAGTTGTGTGTGCTTATTTCCATGACTAAGGGCTCCAGCTTCTGCTCTATACCAAGCAAATACTCAGTCACTGATATCAGAGACAACAAAAAAGACATATGTTTTAGTCCATCTTTGTGGGGTTCTAGCCCCTCCTGTGGAATTCTGCCTGCGAGAGTCTACTTGACCAGTAGACTTCAAGTTCCAAAATCAGACACAGAGATAGTCTTTCCAGAGATGGCTTAGACCACATGGATCAACCTCTACTGAAGTCATAGTTGCATTATTCTCTGGAAGGTTTCTCAGCTTTGAATTGTGCCATTGTGGTGTTGTGGGTATACAATGATAAAGAGGCTGGGTGTGATCCCTGTCATGACATGTATAAACTTGAGTTTTAAACTGCCACGAGGAAGATATTCTATAAAAATATATTAATATACTGTCTCCATTTTTTAGGCATGATTTTGATTATGTGTTAAATTTCTAAGATTTTTTAAGAGGATAATTTTAAATTTACAGTTATGAGTGTCTAAACATTGTGAATTGTACACCTATATTTTCTATGTCTAAAATATTACCTCAGTTTTTCAAAAAAATCATTTTCTTTTTGTGATTCATTCTTTCTTATGAAATTATATTTCCTTTTCTAAATGAAACATATAAACAAGTGGCATTTTACCTCAAAATTCAAGTTTGTTACTCAGGAAATCAAATCTGCTATCAAAATGTACCCAGGAAATTCCACAGTCTAAAGCAATTTTTAACAAGGAGAGAAAATAATAAGGGCTGTTCCAAGTTAAATTGTTATCTCTTTCTATCTGCTGGAACTGTGAATTTCTTAAAATTTAACTTTCAAAGTTTGAAGCTGAAAGGAAGATAGCATGGTTGATCACAGATTCTAATATCCCTTTCTTCCCATGCTTATCAGAGTCTTCCCGCCCAGCTCATATTGTATTCTTTCTACTGTGAGTAATGAGGCAAATATTGATGCAAGCTAGCATTATGTCTCACCTCTTCTTACTTTGCACTCTTATCAAACTTACCAACCACAACAAACTGATTTTAATTTCTGACATGGACACTCCTTTTCTTCCTCATACTTACCCCACTGCCTTCGAGATTTTCTACGTGCTCCTTCTTCTATCAGAGATATTGCCTCTATTTTTCATGACAGGGATCACACCCAGCCTCTTTATTGTTGTACACCCACAACACCACAATGGCACCATGTCTGTCAGGCACAGACAATAAGCATGAAATGAAATCCTCATTGATCAATTCTTAATAGGATCTTAATGCTAATCTGCATTTTCCCTCTAATCAACCACCTTCCCTTAGGGCCCTTTCTCCATTCAAATTCATGAATGTATATCTTCCTCCCTAATTTGCAACACACAACAGAAATTGTCTTATTAAATTGATTCTGGTTCTTCTCCCTTTATCATTTTTATTAAAGAGAAGTGGTCTTTCTCTCCCCTCATAATTGTTATGTGTACATTGCTACAACTGTAATGAAGAGAAACTATATATCAATCAGGCTCTTGGTGGGAAGTAGGTATGACATTAAAGTTGTATACTTTGTCTGAAAGTGAAGTCGCTCAGTCGTGTCCGACTCTTTGTGACCCCATGGACTGTAGCCTTTCAGGCTCCTCCGTCCGCGGGATTTTCCAGGCAAGAGTGCTGGAGTGGATTGCCATTTCCTTCTCCAGGGGATCTTCGCGACCCAGGAATCGAACCTGGGTCTCCCACATTGCAGGCAGACGCTTTACCGTCTGAGCTTAACAAACAGAATATTTATGGAAGTATAGGCAGGATTTAGAAAAGCATAACTTTTTCATAAAGTGAAATACTTTGGGGCAAGTAGCACTGTTAGCACACCTAGGTATCGATCAGAAGGGAGAAGGCATCCTTGTCACCGGAGACAGAGAATGTAGAAACAAGAAGTTTGTATAAACAAACCTGTTACTTCTTCATCATTTCAATATCCTAAGTGCAAATCCCTTTATCTCGTATATTCCTCTCAGATTTACTGTTTTGTCTGTTAAAAAGGTGTGAGTCCTTCCTGCTATGGTCATTTCTTTGATTCAGACCTCTCTGGGGTTCCTCTACTTATGTAAATAATTAAATTTGTTTTCCTCCTGTTAATCTGTCTTTTTATGTCAAACAGGTTTCAATCAAGAACCTACAAGGATAGAGGAACAATTTTTCCTCCCTGATAGGAGTCTCTCAAGAAAGGGCCTAAGAATGTACAACAGAAATGGAATATAAAGGTCAAGAAGAAATCAAGATAAGATAGGGTAAAAATCCTAGATGATGATTAACTCAAGTATATGAAGTTCTTATTTCACCAACAGTCAGAAAACATTTGTTGAGCCTTTCTTATGTACCAGGCCTCTCTGAGGGTTTCTTCAACTTGAGTCCTTTAATCTTAACATCAACCCAATGAGATAAGAAATTCCAGTTTTACAAGGGAGGGTGCCAATGATGAGAGTGGTAACCGACTCATCTAAAGTCATCCACGTAGTAAGTGGCCAAGCAGAGACGATAGCTAATTATTTTTCTTCTCCAGAAGTCTCCTCGCAGCTTTACTGAGTTATGATTGACAAACAAAAATTATATATATTTGAATTATACAATGTGGTGGTTTAATATACACGGTGAAATTATTACCACAAACTAATTAACATATCCATCACAGCACATAGTAATCATTATGTGTGTGTATGTGGTTTAAATACTTATTATATACTCTCCTAGCAAATTTCAAGTACATGATACAGTGTTATTAATTATAGTCATTGTAGTGTGCATTAGATTTCCATAACTTATTTTATAACTTAAACTTATACCCTTTGAACAATACCTCCCTATTCCCTTCACCTCCTACCTCCTGGCAATCACCATTTCACTCCTTGTTACTATGAGTTGGAAGTTTTTTAGATTCATGCTACAAGTGAGATCACATGATATTTGTCTTTCTGTGTCTAATTTACCTCACTTAGTATAATGCCCTCAACATCCATCCATGTTGTCAGAAACGGCAGAATTTCCTTCTCTTTAATGGCCAAATAATATTCCATTGTGTATCTATTCACAAAATGGATCATTTAATCATTTGGACTTATTCTCTCATATTCTCTTCAACAGGTGATTCATTTCTCCCCCTTCCCCAATTAGATGACTTGGATATTCTCTAAGGTGACTCCCCTTTGCTACCTGACCCCTTCTCTATCATGACAAGCAAGCATAAGTTAGGGCAAAACAAAGTCTTTCTTGGCCATTAGACCTCATGTTCCATTCTCCATCTCCATATGCCTAATGCCTTTGATACAATCTCATTATTTCCTAAGCTCCATTTTAAAAAATATATTTGAGGTAACACAAACATTGTTAATTATATTAATGTGTAAAACACCACATCACTATATTCTTTTTACTGTAATAAATAATGACATACTTTAGATAAGCTTTTAAAAGTTCAAATAGGAAATTCTGTGTGAAATCAATAGTTCTGAATGTGAGTCCTGACTCTTGCCAACGGCCCATTATTCATTATAAATGGAAAATCTTGGAAATGAAGCCTACCAGTCTAACTCTTTCAGTATGCCTCATAGGATTTCTTTGAGGACTACCAAAATCCTGAAAATGGAAATCTTGTATAAAAAGATGCATACTTGAGATTTATCTCTAAATGTATTCTCTTTTATATAATTCACATACAATTCACCCATTTAAAATGTACAATTCAATTGCTTTTAGTATATTACCAGTGGTAAAAAAAATCACCACAAACAATTTTAGGATATTTTTCATATTCTCAAAAAGAAACTCCACACATTTTAGCCCTCACCCCCACCCCTAATCTTTATTTCCCTTCCTTTGTTCCCATCAGCACCAGGCAATGACTAATCAATTTACTTTGTCTCTATAGATTTGCCTATTCTGGGCATTTTATATAAATATAACAGGTGGTCTTTTGCAACTTTTTTTTTTTTTTTTTTTTACTTAGCATGTTTTCAAAGTGCATCCATATTGTAGCATACATCAGTATTTCATTTTCTCTAGGGGCAAGTAATGATCTGTTATATGGTTATCCCACACTTTACTTATCCATTCATCACTTGATGGACCTCTGGTATGTTTCTACTTTTTGGCTATTATGAATAAAACTGCTGTAAACATTCATGTACAAGCTACTGTGCTGACATGGTTCTATTGCTGTTGGGTAGGAGTGGAATTGCTGGGTAACAGCATCATTCTATCTTTAATATTTCGAGAGGCTGCCAGACTATTTCTCAACATGCATGCCTAAGTGTGTTTAAATAAGTTAACACTTTTCTTCTATCAATTTCTGTTTTAGCTGAATCAGAAAGCCTTCTTTGAATTAAGCCCCCCTGTTTTATGTTCCCACACATCATATGGTTATATCATAATAGTATATCATGCTATATGCTAATTGAACATTTGTTTTTCTGACATCTCTTCGAGCCTTCTGGATTGCTTCATGCATCAGGTACACAATCAATATATGTGAGCTGAATCACAGTTTTGGAGCTATAAGAAAATTTTATGTTTTTTATATTTCTTTGAAATTTCTGTTTTTTAAACAATGATCAAATATTATTCCTTGAGTTACTTTTATAATCAAAGAAGATATATAATGTGTAATTATAATCATATATAACATATAATCTAATTACTTCTACTGAGCATGTTGAAGAAAAGTTATGACCAACCTAGATAGCATATTGAAAAGCAGAGACATTACTTTGACAACAAAGGTCCGTCTAGTCAAGGCTATGGTTTTTCCAGTGGTCATGTATGGATGTGAGAGTTGGACTGTGAAGAAAGCTGAGCACCGAAGAATTGATGCTTTTGAACTGTGATGTTGAAGAAGACTCTTGAGAGTCCTTTGGACTGCAAGGAGATCCAACCAGTCCATCAGCCCTGGGATTTCTTTGGAAGGACTGATGCTAAAGCTGAAACTCCAGTACTTTGGCCACCTCATGCGAAAAGTTGACTCATTGGAAAAGACTCTGATGCTGGGAGGGATTGGGGGCAGGAGGAGAAGGGGACGACAGAGGATGAGATGGCTGGATGGCATCACTGACTCGATGGACGTGAGTCTGAGTGAACTCCGGGAGTTGATGATGGACAGGGAGGCCTGGTGTGCTGTGATTCATGGGGTCGCAAAGAGTCGGACACGACTGAGCGACTGAACTGAACTGAACTGACTGAGCATGTTTATATCATCAGATAAAAATTAACTTATAATAAAATTTTCAGAATACATTATATTAACTATTTTTTAGCATACGAAAAAATACCTGAAAGTGTTTATAGTAACCCTTTCAGGTAGTAATTTCTGTGAGGTATATTTTTGTTTATTCTACTTCTGTATACATATTTTAAAAGATACTTATTTTAGCAAGTAGCATTCAATTTCTTTGCTTTGAGCCCATATTCAACAAGAAAACACATAATCTGGTTTTAGTTTCCAAGGAGCACTAAAAATTCCTAAGCAGAAGACATGAATTTTGCAATCTTTGAAAAGATAAATATAACCCCTAATATACAGTGGATACATTGTCATTCTGGAGCTTTGTTTAATAAATTTGTCTCTAATAGCTTATCAGCACTGAGTGCATGAACACAACCGAGTTATTATACCTGTAAAATGAAGAACCAGAGTACATGTGGTGACTGCTTCAAGATATGACCATCATATAGGAATCAGCCTACAGCTGACAGTGTGTCGCTTCCTCTGCAGCAGCAGCAATGTTAGTTGCTCAGCAGTATCTGACTCTTTGTGACCCCATGTAATGTAACCCATCAGGCTCCTCTGTCCATGGAATTCTTTGGGCAAGGATACCGGGGTGGGTCAGTTCAGTTTAGTCTCACAGTCGTGTGAGACTCTTTGAGACCCCATGGACCACAGCACACTAGGCTTCTTTGTCCATCACCAACTCCTGAGCTTACTCCGACTCATGTCCATTGAGTCGGTGATGCCATCCAACCATCTCATCCTCTGTCATCCCCTTTTCTTCCAGCCTTCAATCTTTCCCAGCACCAGAGTCTTTTCAAATGAGTCAGTTCTTTGCATCAGGTGGCCAAAGTATTGGAGTTTCAGCTTCAGCATCATTCCTTCCAATGAAAATTCAGGACTGATTTCCCCTAGGACTTACTGGTTGGATCTCCTTGCTGTCTAAGGGACTCTCAAGAGTCTTCTCTAGCACCACAGTTCAAAAGCATCAATTCTTTGGCACTCAGCTTTCTTTATGGTCCAACTCTCACATACGTACATGACTACTTGAAAAACCATACCTTTGACTAGACGGAACTTTGTTGGCATAGTAATATCTCTGCTTTTTAATATGCTGTCTAGGTTGGTCATAGCTTTCCTTCCATGGAGCAAGTGTCTTTTAATTTCATGACTGCAGTCACCATCTGCAGTCATTTTGGAGCCCCCCAAAGTTTCTCACCATTTCCATTGTTTCCCCTTCTATTTGCCATGAAATGATGAGACCAGATGACATGACCTTAGTTTTCGGAATGTTGAGTTTTAAGCCAGCTTTTTCACTCTCCTCTTTCATTTTCATCAAGAGGCTCTTTAGTTCTTCTTCACTTTCTGCCATAAGGGTGGTGTCATCTACATATCTGTGGTTATTGATATTTCTCCCGGCAATCTTGATTCCAGTTTGTGCTTCATCCAGCCCAACATTTCACATGATGTACTCTGCATATAAGTTAAATAAGCAGGGTGACAATAGACAACCTTGATGTTTACATACTCCTTTCCTGATTAGGAACCAGTCTGTTGTTTCATGTCCAGTTCTAACTGTTGCTTCTTGATCTGCATACAGATTTCTCAGGAGTCATGTTGTGGTCTGGTATTTCCAACTCTTGAAGAATTTTCCACAATTTGTTGTGATCCACACAGTCAAAGGTTTTGGCATAGTCAATAAAGCAGAAGTAGATGTTTTTCTTGAACTCTTTTTTTTTTTTTTTTTTGATGATCCAATGTATGTTGGCAATTTGATATCTGGTTCTGCTGCCTTAACAATCCAGCTTGAACATCTGAAAGTGGATGCATGGATGCTAAGTCATTTCAGTTGTGTCCGACTTTTTGCATATGGGCTGTAGCCCTCCAGGCTCTTCTGCCCATGACAGTTCTCCAGGCAAGAATACTGGAGTGGGTTGGATAGCCATTCCATTCTCCAGGGAATATTCCCAACTCAGGGATCGAACCCGGGTCTCTTGCATTACAGGCAGATTCTTTACCATCTGAGCCACCAGGGAAGCCTGTGTCTCTTCCTTCAGGACACATCTATTCTATTACTGTGAACTGTAGTCAAATATACAATGAGATTAGAATATTTGTGGCTTAAAAAATTTCAACCTTTTATAGTACATAAGAATGTATTTTAAATGGAGTGAACCTCAGGGATGTCAGTATGTGATTGCTTCTATGAAAAGTGGAATCTTGAACACAGAAGAGTGATTAAGATATGGATTTGGCAGCCACACTGCCTGAGTAGGAATTCTAGCCTGCAACCTAAGGGCTGTGGGAAATCGAATATATTATTCAGCTCTCTGTCCCTCAATTCCCTCATTTGTAAGATGGATACACACTAACCTACCTCACAAGATTTATATGAGGGTTATATGTATTAATTATATAATGATTATATGTTCAGAGGACACACTTAACATATGTAAATACTAGCTAAATCACTGTATTTTTTTCATTGTAGCCAGTGATGCAATGATTTTGAATTCCTGACTGCATTTCCTTTTGAACAAGCTATAACTTGGATAATTTATTAATTTAAGCTCTCATCCTCAAATGGTTCAAAAACTTGAGACTCCATGTACTTCCCAATGGCTTCTTTACATTTTAAACCAAATATTCTAATGATGCATATAAATGCAATACACATTTTTGATTCATTATATTAACTAAATATTCAAACATAGAGTAAAACTTGGCTATAAAACCTTATCCTTATTGAAACTGAAAAAAATGTTCCATTACTTGTGGAAATTATCATGCTAGACATATCTTCACATGTTTAGTGAAGGGAATATAATTAGGGAGAAATTTTTAAATGTACTTCTTTTTGAATTAAATGTTGAAAGCACTGTAACCTCAGATTAAATATGAATGGCCTCTGGTAAAATGAATGAAAAAGGTGCTTTGAAAATCACCAATGGGGAATTTAAGGAAATAACTTTCACATTAATAAGTTAAAGCTATGAGTGTAGAGTTTTGTCCATTCTCCCTTGAGCTGTTATTACTGGCCCAGCAAAGGAAATTGTTGTGTTAAAAGCCAACTTTGGATTTTTCTTTCCTTTTTTCCTGTAAGTGCTGTGCATTGATCATTCTTTTAATCACTCTTTTTCAGTTCTATTGCCTTTAAACAGCAAGAGAATTTAGTGCTCTGCAGAAAAGAAATGATAAAATGTAGGGCAACAAAACAAGACAGAAGGAGCCTGGCTGTACTGAGGATTTATTGGATTGCCTTGGTAGGAGAATGTCCTGTTTGGGCTACTCTGTGCATGTAATTCTGTCTCTACTCCAGTATTTCTCAACCTTGACTTCATATTAGAATCAACTGGGGAACTTTAGAAAATTCCAATTCCCAGATTGCACTAGGGACTAATTAAATCAGAATCTCTGGGAATGAAACCTAAGCATTAGTATTTTTTTTTAAACTCCCCCTGTTATTTTGATGTTCAGCTAAGGCCGAGATGCACTGCTCTGGAAACTCTCTTCCATCTCTTTGGGGAAATACATTCGGGGGCATTTCCCACAACCATCATACTCTTCATTACTAATCATGTCACACTGTTCACCCGAGAAATTGGGCTATATTATTGATGACCTTTTATTCCTTTGTTGTGACCCATAAGCATTCCATCTCACCTGACGTTTTAGAGGTTGAAGAAACTCAATAGATTCTACTAGTATGCTTTCAGAAGTTTCAAAGAACTTGGGCAAATGATGACTTTAAAAGACAAATATAAAGAAGGAAAAAACGATTCACCTAATTCTTCCCTTCCTCTTACATTATCTACTAGGGACTTCAAACTTCTAGTTAATTATTTATAACTTGTTTATTTTATATTTATTTTAAGCTAGGGAAATGATGTTAGACAAAAAGCAAATTTGAGCAGTTTTCTTACTCAAGCTCAAAATGGGTTGTATAGCAGCAGATACAACTTGCAAAATCAACCATGCATTTGGCCCGGGAACTGCTAACGAAATTACAGTGCACGTGTTCCCCATCCTGAACCCTCCTCCCTCCTCCCTCCCCGTACCATCCCTCTGGATTGTCCCAGTGCAAAATAAAAAAAAAAAAAAAAAAGAAAGAAAGAAAGAAATTACAGTGCAGTGGTAGTTAAATAAATTTTTGAAAGGAGACAAGAACCTTGAAGATAAGGAGCATAGTGACTGGCCATCAAAGGTTGACAATGACCAACTGAGAGCAATCACAGAAGAGAAGCTGATCCTCTTATAACTATACAACAAATTGCCAAGGAACCCAACATCAACCATTCTACAGTTGTTCAGCATTTAAAGCAAATTGGAAAGGTAAAAAAGCTCGATAAGTGGGTGCTTCATGAGCTGACCAAAGATTAAAAAAAAAAAAATCATCATTTTGGAGTGTCTTCTCTTATTCTATGCAACCACAATGAACCATTTCTCAATTGGATTATGATGTGTGATTAGAAGTGGATTTCATATAACAACTGGAGATGACTGAGCTCAGTGGTTGGGCCAAGAAGTTCCAAAGCACTTCCCAAAGCCAAACTTGAACCAAAAATGGTCATGGTCACTGTTTGCTGGTCTGCTACCTGTCTGATCCACTACAGCTTTCTGAATCCTGGTGAAATCCCTACATCTGAGAAGTATGCAAATCAATGAGATGCACTGAAAACTGAAATGCCTGCAACTGGCATTGGTCAACAGAAAGGACCCAGTTCTTCTCCATGATAACACCCAATTGCACGTTGTACAACCGATGCTTTAAAAGTTGAACGAATTGGGGTACAAAGCTTTGCTTCATCTGCCATATTCACCTGACCTCTCACGAACTGACTGCCATTTCTTCAAGCATCTCAACAACTTTTTGCAGGGAAGATGCTTCCACAACCAGCAGGATGCAGAAAATGCTTTCCAGGAATTCCTTGAATCCTGAAGAACAGATGTTTATGCTACAGGAATAAGCAAACGTATTTCCTGTTGGCAAAAATGTGTTGTTATAACAGTTCTTATTTTGACTAGTAAAGATGTATTTGAGCCTAGTTATGATTTAAAATTCATGGTCCAAAACTGCAATTACATTTGCACCTACCTAATAGTTTCTTTTTAGTTTTATTTATCACAATATGACATGCTTTGCTTTCCGGAGGGAAAGGGGATGGGTTTGGGGAAGAAGGGCTTTCTTTCTTTCTTTTTTTTTTTTTGTCTAGCTATTCTCATGAAAGAAGTAATTTTAATCATCTTATTCACTGTTGTATATCCAGAGCTTCCAACAGTGACTGTGATTCAGTAATTTTTTGAATGAAAGATTGGATTCAAACTCTGATCTTCAAACTCCATGCTTTTTCCACTGTATGAAAGTCAGTTGCTTATTATTAACAGGCTTTCCAAGATCTCATCACCTTTAATTGCTTTAGCTATTTTTTAATGTTTTATATACATCAAATTTTCACCATTAGACTATATTGACAAGAAAAAAAAATGGGTAAACTCTTCAGAAAACAGCTATTAAAATGTGCTTCTCTTAATAGCATGAATTAGTTTAGCAGATTCCTGAGATCAAACAAATCTCAAGCCCTGAGAAAATAAGATCTGAGAGGGAAAATTTCATTGTTGAGCAATCTAAAAAATGGACTAAATAAGTACACAGAGGTGAACAGGCTTTCAACTAACATGACTCTCCTATCACATGGCCTTAGTTCAGCTCAGTTCAGTTTAGTCCAGTCAAGGATCCATTAAAGCCTCCATCACCAGCTTTAGGTTGTTCACCTAAAGCAACTATTTAAGCTGATCTGGTCAGCTAGGATAGCTATTAGCCCAGGAAAAAAATAGGTTGATTTCTATTAGAATAGTGATTCTGTAACCTTTGTTCACAGGGCTTTCCCAGGTGACTCAGTGGTAAAGAATCTGCCTGTCAATGCAGGATTCACAGGTTTGATCCCTGGGTCAGGAAGATCTCTTCGAGGAGGAAATGGCTACCCACTCCACCATTCTTGCCTAGGTAATTGCATGGACAGAGGAGCCTGGTGGGCCACAGTCCACAGAGTTGCAAAGACTTGGATATGACTGAGCAACTGAGCACAGAAGCATGCCCTGGGTTCACAGTAGAATCTTCCAGGAAGATTTTAGAAGACACCCATGCCTGTGCCTCACCTCCAAAGACTGGGGTGAGCCAATATACTCAGTTCCAGGTGCAGCCAGGGCCTGGCACTTAAAAATAATTCTCCTCCAGTGAATTTAAAATGTAACCAAGACCGAGGAACATTGCTCTAGGAAAAAGCAGACCACCCAAAATGAAGTGACAAAGTAAAAGAAGTGATAACTTAACTGACTGTTTACACAAAGCATTGCTCTGGAAAGTGCTTTGAGAATTACATACAATTCTTTTTAAATTACCTTGATAAAATCAGAATGGCATATAGAATGCATGGGGCGTATCACAGGGAAGCATTTGAGTATTGCTATCGGAAAACAGGTTTATGTAGCCTAACAGGATGAGAGAGATTCTCTGCTGCTTCACTGTGGGTGACTAATGCTTTTTTCTCCTGGTGTCCTTTCCTCATGGCCCTGAACTACGGCAAAGGAAAACAAAGTGGGGCCCTGGAGGAGCCCTTGGAGGAAATCCATATGAGAAAAATACACACTTCCAAAGTGCATGCAGAGCTTCAGAGTCCTTCCTGCAGCCGATTTTTTTGCTATGCTTTCAATACTTCGGATCTCAGGCAATAATTATTGAGTATATCAGCAAAATATTGCTGAATAACTATAATACATTAATGTGTTAAGGAAGGATTACTTAATGCAGCACTGAAGTAGATGCTTCATATAACATTAACACATTTCATCCTCAGAAAATCCTTCCAAGTAGGTATTTTTATCACTGTTTTTCTCATGAAGAAAGAGACTGAGAAAAATAAGATGATGTATTCAAGATCACAAAGCTAGGAAGTGATGGAGTGGGTATTCAAAGTCAAGTTTTTTGGACTACAAATCCATGCCCCCTGTACTACCATGACAGGTCTCAGACTACGTCGGGTGCCAGAGAAGAACGCTTACTGAGGGAAAATTGTAACTAACAAAGACCTCAAGTAACACTTGAGGAGTTAGAACATGTTTCTGAAGGCTACCAGTTTTCTTTGTCTCTCTTCTTCCCATCTGCTTCCAACTACATTAACAGATTGTCTCAGGATGTATCTTTCTTAAGAATTATGACACGAAGATGAACAACCTGCCTCCAAAATGGAATACATTTATCTCAAAGCCAAATACAGAGATCATAACGGATGTGGGTCTTGGTATGGGGTTAAGGAATAGAGATGGGTGATGGCATTATAGTGCCTGACTGGAGCCATGGAAGGTGAATTGTCTAGCCAGCAGCATTCTCATCCAAATCGGAGTCAAGCCACCGTAGAGCAAAACTTTGGCTGGGATGCCAGGAACTTATCTAGCCAGGCTGTAGGATTTTATACTTCAGGTTGAGGAAAAGGGAAACCACAGCTTCTCATCAGACGATAATGAGACACTTAAAAATGAGAACGTGAGGACTACATACAGCTAGGCAACATCTGTCATTCTCATGTCTTTCTTGGAGGCACCTGAAGAGAAATGCTCATGATTTGTTTCACTTTTCTCATAACCCTCTAAGCAAAACCGACCAGTAGCCTGTAAATTATATAGGAGGGTGAGTGAGAGCTTGTGGCAATAGTTTTGAGAAAACCCACATGCACATATGCCATTCTTCTAACTAGATTTTGTGCTTTTTATGTGCTCAGTCAAGAATGAAAACAGTATTATAAATGTTATGCTTTCCAGGCTTGACAGATGCTCATCTGGGATGGAGTTACATACACAGAGAGAAAATGAGCTGTAACAAGTTCTTTGCAGAGGATAAGTGGGTGGTTTTGGAATCCTTGATGAAAATCCACTGTAGTACATATATATAAATATATAAATATATATATATATATATAACCTATATGAATAAGCAATAAGGGAAATATGTATTTAAGGAATAAGGGAAATATACATTTCCCTTATTATTTAGACTTATTCAGTAAAACTTGCCTTCCACCATTTTTTACCATCGAACTGACAATTCTCAGCGTTCCTATGTTATTACTGCTTACTTGGTATAAAGCAGGAATGATGCTTTACAATGGCTATATGAAGTACCATTGAGAATTAAATTGCTTCCCTTTCTTCCTCATTGTTGTGAATTTGGTGCAGATGAAAGATGGAAGATTGGCAGCCAGGGAGCCCAAAGTCCTCTGTTATCTGTGAGATGCACAAGATATGGACAGAGGGAGCCCAAACATTCCTCTTCACAGCCGTATGCCAGCTTTCAAATCTTGGAGAAAAAATTCTATGGAAGAGTGTGTCATTTATAAAAGATAAGATGTTAAGATAGGCTTTCTTTAAAAGGGAGGTGCTGGTGGTGGGTTTTACAGAGTAGTTGGAAGGATTAAAATAAGTTTCAGGAAAGATTTACCAAGGTACTTTTTGGGGTTTCTATTTAGTTCAAGAACAATGTGAGCTATTCCTTTTTTTTTTTTTTTTCCTCTTGCTCTTTACCTTCATTCGTGTGTCTGTTTTCCACCCTGGAATTCTTTGCCCATTTTGTTGCAGCAGACTTCTTTATCAGCCAGAGCCAAGTCCTGAGGCTCCTTGTAAAAAAGACACAGTCTGGAACTCCAGACCATGGAAGGTCTCCACATGCTGCTGCTTTGCCTTCTCTCTGCTTGCAGCCCGCCTGCTCACAGTCAGGTGATGTTGCTTTCTCACTGCCTTGCACCTGGTCTTGCCTCACAGCTCAGCTTGATTCCAGCTTTATTCCTGGACAGACCTTTTAGCTCCCGCCTTGCAGCCCTGTAGTCAGCCCCACACCACCCAATACCTAGCCCAGGCTCTGGAGAACCTGGCCCAGACTCTGGGAATTCTGACAGGACACATCACAGGCAAAATTTGTCACTGGTTTCTTTCCATCCTGCCAGAAAGCTTCCTCTTGCCTTTTGTTTCCTATGGATTTCAAAAGGCTTCTAAACCACCCAGGGTTTCACGATGAGTAAGCTGACCTAATGCTCAAGTCAAATTTTTGGTTTTCCTTTCCCTGGGTCATCTGCTCTGCTCTGTGGAGCCCCTTTGACTTTCCTTCCTCCAGCGGTGAGTCTGGTTGAGCAGCTCCATGGAGCTGGCTTTGTGATGCCTAGGCTCACATAATGCAGGGCTTAATAAACATTTCTCATTATGATGATGATTGTGCTAATAGACCCCATGATTATGCTTTGTCTAAATTAAATTTTTCATCTCCCAGTGCAAACCTGCTACTCCTCCTATGATCCTTGTTTTTGTTGATGGTGCCATTTTTTTTTTCTAGGCTCCCAGCCTTAAATAGCATGGACTCCTCTTTGATTCCTCTCTTGCTACCACATTAAATCTCATTTAGAATCCTGTTGATTCTCATCCATCCTCAATTTTCTATTCCCACTACCACAGCTTTTATCCATTTGGATGGAATATTTGAAAAAGTCTCTTAATTTGGCCCCCTGCCTTCTGACTCTTTCCATTCAAATCCATTTGACACCCAACTGCTAGATTAAACTTTCTAAAGTATTTGAATTTCTTTTTTCCACTTGCTTGTTACATTATCAAGGGCAAGATACTAAGTTCCTTTATTATTGTTTCTTTTTAATTTGATTTTTTGTCCCACTACAGGGCATTTGGGCTCTTAGTTCCATGACCAGAGATTGAACCCATGTCCAATGCCTTGGAACTGCAGACTCTTAACACTGGACTGCCAGGGAAGCCCCTGGATTTCTTTAAGTTTTAGTTCTTATCTGTAAAATTATGCTAGTATCTCAGAAGAGTGTTATTATTATTAATACTCAGTGCTGCACTGTCACAGGACAAAGCACAAAGCACTTAACCTGCCATGTGCTGTGTGCTGTGTTAGTTGCTCAGTTGTATCCGATGCTCTGCAACCCCATGCACTGTACACTGCAGGGCTTTTTGTCCGTGGGGTTCTCCAGGCAAGACTACTTGAGTGGGTTGCCATTTCCTCCTCCAGAGGATCCTCCTGACCCAGGGATTGAACCCTCATCTCTTGGCAGGCAGGTTTTTTTTATCACTAGCGTCACCTAGGAAGCCACTAACCTGCTATACCAGCTTTTAAGTTTCCACCTATTTATTCCAACTTATTGAGGCAGAAGAACCAGAGATCAAATTGCCAACATCTGCTGGATCATCGAAAAAGCAAGAGAGTTCCAGAAAAATATCTATTTCTGCTTTATTGACTATGCCAAAGCCTTTGACTATGTGGATAACAATAAACTGTGGAAAATTCTGAAAAAGATGGGAATACCAGACCACCTGACCTGCCTCTTGAGAAACCTATATGCAGGTCAGGAAGCAACAGTTAGAACTGCACATGGAACAACAGACTGATTCCAATTGGGAAAAGGAGTACATCAAGGCTATATATTGTCACCCTGCTTATTTAACTTATATGCAGAGTACATCATGAGAAGCACTGGGCTGGAGGAAGCACAAGCTGGAATCAAGATTGCCCGGAGAAATATCAATAACCTCAGATATGCAGATGACACCACCCTTATGGCAGAAATTGAAGAGGAACTAAAAAGCCTCTTGATGAAGGTGAAACGGGAGAGTGAAAAAGTTGGCTTAAAACTCAACATTCAGAAAACGAAGATCATGGCATCTGGTCCCATCACTTCATGGGAAATAGATGGGGAAACAGTGGAAACAATGTCAGACTTTATTTTTGGGGGCTCCAAAATCACTGCAGATGGTGACTGCAGCCATGAAATTAAAAGACGCTTACTCCTTGGAAGAAAAGTTATGACCAACCTAGATAGCATTTTGAAAAGCAGAGACATTACTTTGCCAAGAAAGGTCCATCTAGTCAAGGCTATGGTTTTTCCAGTGGTCATGTATGGATGTGAGAGTTGGACTGTAAAGAAATCTCAGCACCAAAGAATTGATGCTTTTGAACTGTGGTGTTGGAGAAGAATCTTGAGAGTCCCTTGGACTGCAAGGAGATCCAACCAGTCCATTCTAAAGGAGATCAGCCCTGGGAGTTCTTTGGAAGGAATGATGCTAAAGCTGAAATTCCAGTACTTGGGCCACCTCATGTGAAAAGTTGACTCATTGGAAAAGACTCTGATGCTGGGAGGGATTGGGGGCAGGAGGAAAAGGGGACGACAGAGGATGAGATGGCTGGATGGCATCACCGACTCGATGGACGTGAGTTTGAGTGAACTCCGGGAGTTGGTGATGGACAGGGAGGCCTGGCGTGCTGTGATTCATGGGGTCGCAAAGAGTCGAACACGACTGAGCGACTGAACTGAACTGAACTGAACTCCTGCATCGCAGATTCTTTACCAACTGAGCTACAAGGACTGTTAAAGCACCTTTGTTTGAGACAATCTGACACAGCCCACCTGTGAATGGTTACAGAAAAATGTATCATGTTTTGCAAGATAAATGGCCCTTTTTATTTTACTTCCCCACCTCCTCTCCATCTCTGTTCTATAAAAGAACCTGGCATCCAGATCCTGATAAGATGGTTATTTTGAGACATTAGTCTGCCATCTTCTAGGTCAGTTGGCTTTCCAAATTAAGTTAAATTCCTTGCCTCAACACCTCATCTCCCAGTTAATTGGCCTGTTGTGTGGTAAGCAGAGACAGCTTAGACTTGATAACATTTACTGAAAAGATCTTGTCCGACAATGTAATCACTGGTGTCAAACAACTGTCCATATTTGCATGGGTTAGTTTTTTGGCTCCCTATGTCTTCTCATTATTTCATTATGAAATTTTTCAAACATACTGAAAAGTTAAAAGAATGGTTTACTAAACAATTTTGAAAAAAAAGGCTAAGATTATACATAATTGCCTTGAATGTATCAGTTCAGTTCAGTTCAGTTGCCCAGTCATGTCCGACTCTTTGCAACCTCATGAATCGAAGCACGCCAGGCCTCCCTGTCCATCACCAACTCCCGGAGTTCACTCAGACTCACGTCCATCGAGTCAGTGATGCCATCCAACCATCTCATCCTCTGTTGTCCCTTCTCCTCCTGCCCCCAATCCCGCCCAGCATCAGTCTTTTCCAATGAGTCAACTCTTCATATGACGTGGCCAAAGAACTGGAGTTTCAGCTTTAGATTCATTCCTTCCAAAGAACACCCGAGACCGATCTCCTTTAGAATGGCCTGGTTGGATCTCCTTGCAGTCCAAGGGACTCTCAAGAGTCTTCTCCAACACTACAGTTCAAAAGCATCAATTCTTCGGTGCTCACCTTTCTTCACAGTCCAACTCTCACATCCATACATGACCACTGGAAAAACCATAGCCTTGACTAGACGGACCTTTGTTGGCAAAGTAATGTCTCTGCTTTTGAATATGTTATCTACATTGATCATAACTTTCCTTCCAAGGAGTAAGCAACTTTTAATTTCATGGCTGCAATCACCATCTGCAGTGATTTTATTTAAATATCTAAAGATAATTTACATCTTAACAATATTGAGCTTTCAGTCCATTAACGTGGTACATTTCTCTATATATTTACATCTTCTTTTTTTCTAGCAATATTTTCATGTTTTCAGTGTATAGGTCTTCTTGTTGTTATTGCTGCTGTTAAATGTACTTTAAGTATTTTATATTTTACAATGCTATTTTTAAAAAGCCAACATTATTAAAGTGTAAATTGCATATAACAGATTGCACTCATTTCAAATGTACAAAGTTTTTAAATCATATGATGTACCTATTTTTTTAATTAATAAACTTTACATTTTAGAAGAAATCTGCATTTACTGAAAAACTGAACAGATAGTACAGACTGTTCTGGTATGGCACTCCCCTCCCCCCTACACATAGCTTCCCCTATTATTAGCATCTTGTACTAATGTGTACTAACATCTTGTACTTATTCCCTGGTGGCTCAGAGGTTAAAGCATCTGCCTGCAATGCAGGAGATGTGGGTTTGATCCCTGGGTCAGGAAGATCCCCTGGAGAAGGAAATGGCAACCAGTATTCTTGACTGGAAAATCCCATGGACGAAGGAGCCTGGCGGGCTACAGTCCACGGGGTCACAAAGAGTCGGACATGACTGAGTGACTTCACTTCACTTCACTAATGTGGTAAGTTCATTATATTTGGTTAATTGGTATTAAGACAGTATTCTTGTGTCTACCATTATTACAGTATCAAACAGAATTAATTTTACTGCCCTAAAAGTACCCTGTGTACTACTCATTCATCCATCCCTTCTTTCCCTTAAAACACATCAAAACTACAATTTTTTTTTTTTACTGTCTTTATGATATTGCATTTTTCCAGAAGGTCCTATCCTTTTAGAGAGATGTTTCTCTCCCTGAGGTGGAAAACTAGAGAGGGTTGGAGGTGTGTATTTCCAGGTTTGTTAGGCTGTGGTAAAACACAAGTTTCCAAAATAGTTTGGCTCTAGGTTCACCTACCACAGTACAACTGTTAGGGGAAGCACACCGACTAAAACTGTCCATCCTGGACAGGTTCGCTAGTAACCATTTACATGAGTTGTTTTAGGACAGGACATCCCGGAAAGGAACACAGAACTAATAAGCCATGACCAACCTAAAGAATTTGGGAAAGGTCAAAAGGAGACAACCCAGAAACTAATCCCATTACCTTAAAACCTGAGACTATGAGCCATGTGGCAGAGCAGTTCTGGGTTCCCTTACCCTCCTGCTCTCTGCACAAGTGTGCTTTTCCAATAAAATCTCCTGCTTTGTCAGCACGTGTCTCCTCAAACAATTCTTTTCAGAGTGTTAGACAAGAGCCTACTCTTGGGATCCTGGAGGGCACCGCACTTCCTATAACACAACAGATTCAAATTCATTCCTTTTTATGGCTAATATTCCATTGTATACATGTACTGCATCTTCTTTATCCATTCATCTGTCAATGGACATCTAGACTGCTTCCACATCCTACTACTGTAAATATTGCTGCAATGAAGTGTGGAGTACATATGTCTTTTAAAATTGTGGTTTTCTCAGGGTATATGCCCCACAGTGGGATTGTATATTCACAATGAGTCTCCAGCTATTCATTAATTACAGCTTATGTTTTACCTGATGCTGATTCCAGCAGCAGACTTCTGCTTGTAGGTGTGAACTCTTGATCTGGTGAAATATGATCTTCTGATAGATCTTAAGAATAGTTGTTGATTTTTAGTTTGTTCAGTTTTTTTCTTGTCTTTGATGACATAAGCTTAACACATGTGAGATCAGAAAAAGGAAATCAAAGGAATAATCCATACATTAAAAATATATTTTTTCCCCATTTTACTCCATCTGAGTGGGTTGGCTAATGTAAATTATATAGTCTGATATACGTAAACTGGAAATCTCCATTGTTATCTATTATAATCTTCGTATCAATTCTATGGATAATCAATCTATTATTCCTCATTAGTTGCCATTGATACCCTGTTTATAAGTCTTTTCCTATATTTCTCCCTAACTGTATGGAATGCCCTTTTAATAACTAACCTAAGTAGTTTTTTTGATGTGTAAATTCTTCCAATCCTTTATAACCTAGTCAAAATGGTATCTTTTCTAAGAAATACCAAAAATATTACTTTTTTTCTTAAACTCTCTCAGTGTTTTATTTGCAGTGTTCTTACGGTCCATATCACATTTTCAAATGCATTAGTTATTTATGTGCAGACAGGTCACTACACAGATTATAAGAGCATATCATCTCCCAGATTACTTTTTATTTACATCCCAGAACATAGTTCAGTTCAGTTCAGTCGCTCAATTGTGTCTGACTCTTTGCAACCCCATGTACTGCAGCACGCCAGGCTTCCCTGTCCATCACGAACTCCCGGAGCTTACTCAAACTCATGTCCATTGAGTCGGTGATGCCATGCAACCATCTCATTCTCTGTTATCCCTTTCTCCTCTTGCCTTCAATCTTTCCCAGCATCAGGGTCTTTTCAAATGAGTCAGTTCTTCACATCAGGTGGGCAAAGTATTGGAGTTTCAGCTTCAACATCAGTCCTTCCAATGAATATTCATGATTGATTTCTTTAATTGACTGATGGATATCCTTGCAGTCCAAGAGACTCTCAAGAGTCTTCTCCAACACCACAGTTCAAAAGGATCAATTATTTGGGGCTCAGCTTTCTTTATGTTCCAACTCTCATATCAATACATGACTACTGGAAAAACTATAGCTTTGACTATATAGAATTTGTTGGAAAAGTAATGTCTCTGCTTTTTAATATGCTGTCTAAGTTGGTAATAGTTTTTCTTCCAAGGAGCAAGCGTCTTTTAATTTCATGGCTGTAGTCACCATCTGCAGTGATTTGGGAGCCCCCCAAAATAGTCTTTCACTGTTTCCATTGTTTCTCCATCTATATGCCATGAAGTGATGGGACCAGATGCCATGATCTTAGTTTTCTGAATGTTAAGTTTTAAGCTAACTTTTTCATTCTCCTCTTTCACTTTCATCAAGAGGCTCTTTAGTTCTTCTTAGCTTTCTGCCATAAGGGTGGTGTCCTCTGAATATCTGAGGTTATTGATATTTCTCCTGGTGATCTTGATTCCAGTGTGTGCTTCATCCAGCCCAGCATTTCTCATGATGTACTCTGCATATAAATTAAAAAAGCAGGGTGACAATATACAGCCTTGACGTACTCATTTCCCAATTTGGAGCCAGTCTATTGTTCCATGTCCAGTTCTAACTGTTGTTTCTTGACTTCCATGCAGATTTCTCAGGAGGCAGGTCAGGTGGTCTGGTATTCCCATCTCTTTCAAAATTTTCCACAGTTTGTTGTGATCCACAGAGTCAAGGGCTTTGGGTAGTCAATAAAGCAGAAGTAGATGTATTCCTGGAACTCGTTTGCTTTTTTGATGACTCAACTGATGTTGGAAATTTGATCTCTTGTTCTGCTGCCTTTTCTAAATCTAGCAGCATGTCTGGAAGTTCGTGGTTTATGTACTGTTGAAGCCTGACTTGGAAAATTTTGAGCATTACTTTACTAGCATGTGACATGAGTGCAATTGTGTGTTAGTTTCAACATTCTTTAGCATTGCCTTTCTTTGGGATTGGAATGAAAATTGACCTTTTCCAGACCTGTGGCCGCTGGTGAGTTTTCCAAATTTGCTGGCATATTCAGTGCAGCACTTTCACAGCATCACCTTTCAGGATTTGAAATAGCTCAGCTGGAATTCCATCACCACCACTAGCTTTGTTCATAGTGATGTTTCATAAGGCCCACTTGACTTCACATTCCAGGATGTCTGGCTCTAGGTGAGTGATCACAGCATCATGATTATCTGAGTCATGAAGATCTTTTTTGTATAGTTCTTCTGTGTATTCTTGCCACCTCTCTGAATATCTTCTGCTTCTGTTAGGTCCATACCATTTCTGTTCTTTATTAAGCCCATCTTTGCATGAAATGTTTCCTTGGTATTTCTAATTTTCTTGAAGAGATCTCTAGCCTTTCCCATTCTATTATTTTCCTCTATTTCTTTGCATTGATCACTGAAGAAAGCTTTCTTTTCTCTCCTTCCTATTCTTTGGAATTCTGCATTCAAATGGGTATATCTTTCCTTTTCTCCTTTGTTTTAGCTTCTTTTCTTTTCTCAGCTACTTGTAAGGCCTCCTCAGTAAACCATTTTGCTTTTTTGCATTTCTTTTTCTTAGGGATGGTCTGGATCACTGCCTCCTGTACAATGTCATGAACCTCTCTCCATATTTCTTCAGGCACTCTATCAGATCTAATCCTTTGAATCTATTTGTCACTTACACTTATAATCATAAGGGATTTGATTTAGGTCATACCTGAATGGGCTAGTGGTTTTCCCTACTTTTCTTCAATTTAAGTCTGACTTGGCAATAAGGAGTTCATGATCTGAGCTGTAGAAAGCTCTCAGTCTTGTTTTTGCTGACTGTATAGAGCTTCTCCATCTTTGGCTGCAAAGAATATAATCAATCTGATTTCAATATTGATTGTTTGGTGATGTTCCATGTTGTTGGAAGAGGGTGTTTACTATGACCAGTGCCTTCTCTTGGTAAAACTCTGTTAGCCTTTGCCCTGCTTCATTTTGTACTTCAAGGCCAAATTTGCCTGTTAATCCAGGTAGCTCTTGACTTCCTACATTTTCATTCTCATCCCCTAAAATGAAAAGGGCATCTTTTGGGGGTGTTAATTCTAGAATGTCTTGTAGGTCTTCATAGAATTGTTCAACTTCAGCTTCTTTAGCATTAGCACTCAGGGCATCAGTTCAGTTCAGTTCACTCGCTCAGTCATGTCCGACTCTTTGCGACACTATGAATCGCAGCACGCCAGGCTTCTCTGTCCATCACCAACTCCCGGAGTTCACTCAAACTCACGTCCATTGAGTCGGTGATGCCATCCAGCCATCTCATCCTCTGTCGTCCCCTTTTCCTCCTGCCCCCAATCCCTCCCAGCATCAGAGTCTTTTCCAATGAGTCAACTTTTCGCATGAGGTGGCCAAAGTACTGGAGTTTCAGCTTTAGCATCAGTCCTTCCAAAGAAATCCCAGGGTTGATCTCCTTCAGAATGGACTGGTTGGATCTCCTTGCAGTCCAAGGGACTCTCAAGAGTCTTCTCCAACACTACGGTTCAAAAGCATCAATTCTTTGGCGCTCAGCTTTCTTCACAGTCCAGCTCTCACATCCATACATGACCACAGGAAAAACCATAGCCTTGACTAGACGGACCTTTGTTGGCAAAGTAATGTCTCAGCCTTTCAATATGCTATCTAGGTTGGTCTTAACTTTCCTTCCAAGGAGTAAGCATCTTTTAATTTCATGCTTGGGGCATAGACTTTGATTACTGTGATACTGAATGGTTTGCCTTGGAAATGAACAGAGATCATTCTGTCATTTTTGAGATTGTATCAAATACAGCATTTTAGACTCTTCTGTTGAGTATGATGGCTACTTCATTTCTTCTAAGGGATTCTTGCTCACAGTAGTAGATATAACAGTCGTCTGAGTTAAATTCACCCATTCCAGTCCATTTTAGTTCACTGATTCCTAAAATGTCGACATTCACTCTTGCCATCGCTTGTTTGACCACTTCCAATTTGCCTTGATTCACGGACCTACGATTCCAGGTTTCTATGCAATATTGATCTTTACATCATTGGACTTTACTTTCATCACCAGTACATCCACAACTGGGTTTTGCTTTTACTTTGGCTGCATGTCTTCATTCTTTCTGGAGTTTTTTTCTCCTCTGATTTCCAGTAACATATTGGGCATCTACTGACCTGGGGAGTTCATCTTTCAGTGTCCTATCTTTTTGCCTTTTCATACTGTTCATGGGGTTCTCAAGGAAAGAATACTGAAGTGGTTTGCCATTCCATTTTCCAGTGGACCACATTTTGTCAGAACTCTCTACCATGAACTATCCATCTTGGGTGGCCGTACATGGCATGGCTCATACTTTCACTGAGTTAGACAAGGCTGTGGTCCATGGGATCAGTTTGGTTAGTTTTCTGTGACTGTGATTTACATTCTGTCTGACTCTGATGGATAAAGGTAAGAGGCTTATGGAAGCTTCCTGATGGGAGAGACTGTCTGAAGGCTAAACTGGGTCTTGTTCTGATGGCCTTGGCCATACTCAGTAAATCTTTAATCCTATTTCCTGTTGATGGGTGGGGCTGTGTTCCCTCCCTGTTGTTTGACCTGAGGCCATACTTATAGTGGAGGTAATGAAGATAATGATGACCTCCTTCAAAAGGTCCCAAGCATGCACTGCAGCACTCAGTGCTCTCCAACCCTGCAGCAGGCCACCATCAATACACGCCTCCACTGGACACTCATGGGCAAGTCTGGGTCAGTCTCTTGTGGGGTCACTGCTCCTTTCTCCTGGGTCCTGATGTGCACAAGGTTCTATTTGTGCCCTCCAAGTGTCTGTTTCTCCAGTCTTGTATAAGCTCTTATGGCTCTAGGGTGAGGTTAATGGCGACCTCCTCCAAGAGGGCTTATGCCATACCCAGGTCTGCTGCACCAAGAGCCCCTGCCCCTGCAGCAGGCCACTGCTGATCTGTTCCTTTGCAGGAGACACCCAAACACAGTTCTGGTCAGTCTCTGTGGGGTCTCTATGAAGAGTGTGGACAAGGTTTATTTGAGCCCTCTGAGCATATCTAGTGGGTAAGGGGTTTGATTCTAAATGCAATTTCACCCCTCCTACCATCTTGCTGGGGTTTCTCCTTTGCCCTTGGATGTGGGGTCTTTTTTTGGTGGGATCCAACATTCTCTAGTTAATGGCCATTCAGCAGTGACTTGTAGTTTTGGAATTCTCGCAGGAGAAGATGAGTGCATGTCCTTCTACTCTGCCCTCTTGAACGTCACTCCCTAGCTCAGTGCTAGTTCAGTGCTTCACAACTAACAAAATGTTACTCACATTTAACAGTATATCTCACATCTGAAAAGTGAACTCTCTCGTCTTTCCTAGTCTGTTGTTTTCCTCTATTTCTTTGCATTCATTGCTGAGGAAGGCTTTCTTATCTCTTCTTGCTATTCTTTGGGACTCTGTATTCAGATGCGTATATCTTTCCTTTTCTCCTTTGCTTTTCACTTCTCTTCTTTTCACAGCTATTTGTAAGGCCTCCCCAGACAGCCATTTTGCTTTTCTGCATTTCTTTTCCATGGGGATGGTCTTGATCCCTGTCTCCTGTACAATGTCAGGAACCTCAGTCCATAGTTCTTCAGGCACTCTATCTGTCAGATCTAGTCCCTTAAATCTATTTCTCACTTCCACTGTATAATCACAAGGGATTTGATTTAGGTCATACCTGAATGGTCTAGTGGTTTTCCCTACTTTCTTCAATTTCAGTCTGAATTTGGCAATAAGGAGTTCATGATTTGAGCCACAGTCAGCTCCTGGTCTTGTTTTTGTTGACTGTATAGAGCTTCTCCATCTTTGGCTGCAAAGAATATAATATAATGTGACCCCATGGCCTGTAGCCCACCAAGCTCATCCTTCCATGGGATTCTCCAGGCAAGAATACTGGAGTGGGTTGCATTTCCTTCTCCAGGGGATCTTCCCAACCCAGGGATTGAACCCAGGTCTCCTGCATTGCAGGCAGATGCTTTAACCTCTGAGCCACCAGGGAAGCCCTAATACCTAGTAGCACCTAACTGAATGGATGAAATGAATGTGTATCTAATATATGTACACATACACACACAGTGCTTCCCTCTTCACTGGCACATAGTAAACACTTAATGCTGCTGCTGCTAAATCACTTCAGTCGTGTCCGACTCTGTGTGACCCCATAGATGGCAGCCCACCAGGCTGCCTCGTCCCTGGGATTCTCCAGGCAAGAACACTGGAGTGGGTTGCCATTTCCTTCTCCAATGCATGAAAGTGAAAAGTCAAAGTGAAGTCGCTCAGTCGTATCAGACTCTTAGCGACCCCATGGATTGCAGCCTACCAGGCTCCTCCATCCATGGGGTTTTCCAGGCAAGAGTACCGGAGTGGGGTGCCATTTATTTCTATAATAAATTATTTGGAAGCAGATCATATGGAATGTCAAATTCTATGTGTATATAAATTTGTTCTGCTCTTCCTCTGGAAACCAAAATGGAAGCAGTTAACATAAATTCAGAGAACTGTACATTATTGGCAGGCTGAAGGTCACAATAATAGTAGCTAGTTTCTATTTCCAGTTTTTTAAGGAATCTCCACACTGTTCTCCAAAGTGGCTGTACTAGTTTGCATTCCCACCAACAGTGTAAGAGGGTTCCCTTTTCTCCACACCCTCTCCAGCATTTATTATTTGTAGACTTTTGGATCGCAGCCATTCTGACTGGTGTGAAATGGTACCTCATAGTGGTTTTGATTTGCATTTCTCTGATAATGAGTGATGTTGAGCATCTTTTCATGTGTTTGTTAGCCATCTGTATGTCTTCTTTGGAGAAATGTCTGTTTAGTTCTTTGGCCCATTTTTTGATTGGGTCATTTATTTTTCTGGAGTTGAGCTGGAGGAGTTGCTTGTATATTTTTGAGATTAGTTGTTTGTCAGTTGCTTCATTTGCTATTATTTTCTCCCATTCTGAAGGCTGTCTTTTCACCTTGCTAATAGTTTCCTTTGATGTGCAGAAGCTTTTAAGGTTAATTAGGTCCCATTTGTTTATTTTTGCTTTTATTTCCAATATTCTGAGAGGGGGGTCATAGAGGATCCTGCTGTGATGTATGTCAGAGAGTGTTTTGCCTATGTTCTCCTCTAGGAGTTTTATAATTTCTGGTCTTATGTTTAGATCTTTAATCCATTTTGAGTTTATTTTTGTGTATGGTGTTAGAAAGTGTTCTAGTTTCATTCTTCTACAAGTGGTTGACCAGATTTCCCAGCACCACTTGTTAAAGAGATTGTCTTTAATCCATTGTATATTCTTGCCTCCTTTGTCAAAGATAAGGTGTCCATATGTGCGAAATAGAACTGCCTTATGATCCAGCAATCCCACTGCTGGGCATACACACTGAGGAAGCCAGAAGGGAAAGAGACACATGTACCCCAATGTTCATCGCAGCACTGTTTATAATAGCCAGGACATGGAAGCAACCTAGATGTCCATCAGCAGATGAATGGATGGGAAAGCTGTGGTACATATACACAGTGGAGTATTACTCAGCCATTAAGGGGAAAACATTTGAATCAGTTCTAGTGAGGTGGATGAAACTGGAGCCTATTATACAGAGTGAAGTGAGCCGGAAGGAAAAACACCAATACAGTATAATAACGCATATATATGGAATTTAGAAAGATGGTAACAATAACCCTGTGTACGAGACAGCAAAAGAGACGCTGATGTATAGAACAGTCTTATGGACTCTATGGGAGAGGGAGAGGGTGGGAAGATTTTGGAGAATGGCATTGAAACATGTGAAAGATCATGTATGAAGCGAGATGCCAGTCCAGGTTCGATGCACGATACTGGATGCTTGGGACTGGTGCACTGGGACGACCCAGAGGGATGGTATGGGGAGGGAGGAGGGAGGAAGGTTCAGGATGGGGAACACATGTATACCTGTGGCGGATTCATTTTGATAATTGGCAAAACTAAGACTATTATGTAAAGTTTAAAAATAAAATAAAAAATAATAATAGTAGCTAGTAATTATTGGGAACTTTGTGACACTTTGTAGTTTAAGTATTTCACATGTACTGACTCATTTAGTTTTCACAAAAAAAAACTTCATGAAGTACATGTTTCTATTATGTCCATTTTACATGTGGGAAAAAAGATTTCAATAACTTTTACTCTGTGACACAATGCATGTGGGAGGAGCTAAGATTTAAAGCAGAGAGTTTTGACCCACTTATCCACTGTCAAGATTAGCCTTCAAGATTTACAAACAGCTCATGATGCTTAACAGCATCAAAGCAAACAACTCAATAAAAAAA
The DNA here is from genome assembly GCF_029378745.1 of Bos indicus. Lineage (NCBI taxonomy): Eukaryota > Metazoa > Chordata > Mammalia > Artiodactyla > Bovidae > Bos > Bos indicus. The sequence goes on along the minus strand of NC_091761.1, from coordinate 57,281,469 downwards.
TGGGAAGAAGACCTAAATAAACATTTCTCCAAAAAAGATACACAGATGTCCAAGAGGCACATGAAAAGATGTTCTTCATTGCTAATTATTAGAGAAATGCAAATCAAAGCTACAATGAAATATCACCTGACACCAGTCAAAATGGCTATCAACAAAAGATCCACAAACAATAAATGCTAGAGAGGATGTTAAGAAAAGGGAACTCTCCTACACTGTTGTTGGGAATGAAAGTTGGTACAGCCACTATGGAGAACAGTATAGAGGATCCTTAAAAAGCTAAAAATAGAGCTACCATATGACCCTGCAATCCCACTCATGGGCGTATATCTGGAGAAAAACATGGTCCAAAAGGATGTTCATTAAAACACTATTTACAATAGCCAAGACATGGAAGCAACCTAAATGTCCACTGATGGAGGGATGGATAAAGAAGATGTGGGACATATATACAATGAAATATTAAAGTGAAATTTAAAGTGAAAGTCTCTCAGTCATGTCCGACTCTTTGCAACCCCATGGACTATACAGTCCATGGAATTCTCCATGCCAGAATACTGAAGTGGGTAGCCTTTCTCTTCTCCAGAGGATCTTCCCAACTCAGGGATCAAACCCAGGTGTTTCACATTGCAGGTGGATTCTTTACCAACTGAGCTATCAGGGAAGCCCCTAAGTAGAATATTACTCAGCCATTAAAAAGAATGAAATAATGCCTTCTGCAGCAACATGGATGGAACTAGAGATTGTCGTACTGAGTGAAGTAGGTCAGATAGAGGGGAAATATCATATGACACCCCTTATAAGTGGAATCAAAAAAGAAATGATACAAATGAATGCACTTACAAAACAGAAGCAGACTCACAGACTTAGAGAACAAACTTATGGTTGCCAAGGTATATTTAGAGAGTTTGGGATGGACATGTACACACTGCTATGTTTAAAATGGATAAACAACAAGGACCTACTGTATGGCACATGGAAGTCTGTTCATAGTTATGTGGCAGTATGAATGGGAGGGAAGTTTGGGGGAGAATGTATACATAAGGCTGAGTCCCCTTGCTGTTCACCTGAAGCTATCACAACATTGTTAATCAGCTATACACCAATACAAAATTAAAAATTTAGGGGGAAAAAAAGAATGGTGAGGTAAATACATTTGAAAATTATTTAATACTGGGGTAAACAGATTGTTATCTTCTCTGCTTTAAATTCGTTTGCTTTATTGTATAAGAGAGCATGACCACAGGGATCTGAGAATTCTTAAAAATTTTAGGACATCAACATAATTATCATTCCTAATCCACAGCCTAAAAACAGCACACACACACACACACACACACACACACACACACACACAAACACACCTGAGTATATTCTTAGACTATTGACAGTAAAACAAAATTATTGTCCACACCAAGTGTGTATTTGGTCTTAGAAAGTCTGTTTTGAGCTTTCTGTGTGTTGAGTATTTTCTTATCAATGCCAGTATTTTCTTGCAGTATTTCAATTGTCATAAAATCTGTATCTCAGAATGCAAAAACTGAAAAACCTTCAAATCCTAGACCATAATCTATGTATCCAGTGTTTGAGAATTTGAATACCAGGACATATTCAATACCATAATTGGTGTCAGTAAAGAAATAGTATATTTTTAAAGAAAACAATAATTTCAAAATGAATTTTTTTCTGATGTGGGTTAAATGTATACAAAGTATTAAAAATTATTAAAGTAACTTTGACATAAATTTTAAAAAGCCACATAACGATTTCAAGTCTGCATGCATACATAAAGATTCTCACCCCAAGATGGCAGTTCCAAAGATAAAGTGACAAACAGATAAAACAGCATCCCACAGTACCCAAGCTCACCATGCCTGGTGTGATACATAACTATGATTTCCTACTTGATTATACTATTTGGATCTAAATGACAGAGAATGGTGAGACAGGGAATGTGAAGCAGTCAAAACTAGAGACTTTTCCAGCTTTGACAACACCAATCTTTGTCCAGATATTACAGAAATCATTTTAGGCAGAAAAGGTAGAGCTTATAATTGACTTTTGGTCCAGTAAACAAGAAAAGAAAATGAAAATGTGCCACACTTATGTTGATATAAATGTGAAAATTGCACACATTGTGTTTCTTTAGCTTTCTCATCAATCAAACTATTTGATTCTAAGTGAATGATTTTTTTTGTTTTGTTTTAGTTGCTCTTCTTATCATAATTCAGATAAAGCCACTGTTTATTTATTTTTTTTTACATATGGAATTTTACTGAATTTTTGACATTGACTGAGAAATATAATGCAACAAGGAGGAGGAGCAAATTCCTTTGGAAAAAATATACAATTGACCCTTGAACAACATGAGTTTGATTTGCAAGTTTCCACTTAAACATAGATTTTTTTCAATGATAAATAGTACAGTGCTCAGATCCAGGATTGGTTGAATCTATGGATGTGGAACCATGGTATCAGCTATAAGGAAACTTGGATAGAAAGGGGAGGGCCAACTGTAAGTTAAACAGGGATTTTCCACTTCAAGGAGTGTTGTTGCCTCTAACCTGACGTGTTCTAGGGTCAACTGCATACATCATTGCTAGTGATTGTGATGCTAAAGACATTATTCTTAAAAGTGTGAAGTAGTTGAAAAGATGCTGGTCATTTATTTCTGCTTTTTGTTTGGTTACTTGGCTTATTTGTAGTAATCTCTTCTTTGAAAAATGGACATTCAATAATCAGTGATCTACATTTTCTCCCACATCAAGGGACATGAAAATTGTGATACAATATTGAAAGTGATAATGAAATATATTAACCAAAATGAAAAGAGTACTTAACCCACATTGAGCAAAATTCATTTGCATCTTTCAATCAGTCAGTATTTATGAAGTTCTCACTTTTTGCTTAGTACTGTGCTACACAAAAGAGAAAGTGAGCATTGCTTTTAGAGTATACTGTTTGTCAGTCATTATGTCAGGCACTTTGTACACCCAACCACACTGAGTTCTCAGAAAGATCAAGTAGATTGGATATAAATGTATACATTTTACATAGAATATAACATAAGTGAGCAAGTTACTTGCACAAAGTCAAACGTCTAGGAAACTATGCAGTTAGAATTTGAATCTAGAGTATCATGTGACTCTAAAGTTTATAATATTTTTACTCATACTAGTTCAGCTTACTTTCAATTAGATGGTGAGTAAATGAAAAAGAAGTGAAATAATAAGTAGAACTCATAAAGCAGGTGTCATTGAGAGCTAGGAAGTTTGGGAAAGAGATAGATAACGATGGGAAGAGGGAAGAGGACATCAAGTATATCTGTAGTAAGTCCTGTGTTGTGTGTTCCAGCTGACAGTACCTCTGCTATCTGATGATTGATGATGTAAGAATAGAATCATAAAACAGTCATTCACAATTACTGGAATATGTTTGGTTGACTTTGGCAGAATTTTGGTGACCTCCAATAGTTAAAGGTAGGTAAGAATTACATACATACTTACTTTAACGTTACTACCAGGTAGGAAAGGAAAAATACGTCTTGGAATGAATCCCATCATACATGTAAGCATTGATCACTAAACACATACAAATTTATTCATAAAACTTGTCCTCTCAGCTTGATGTAGTGTCAGCTCTCTCTACCCTTTCAGGAAGTCCACTAACAACTTGCATGAACATTCACTCGAGATAACCAGACTGCTGTTCTATTTCAGGTGAAAATATCCTTCCACAGGTGGGTTGATGTGGGGCCTATTCCTATTCTAAACGCAGGGCACTCAAAGGTCTGGCTATTGAGTCTGCTATATTTTTATACCCTGCTCATGAAAGGATGGGAATGTCCAACAATATTTCTATCCAACCCACTCACAAAGTCCAGTGGAAAATAATGTCCTGACATTTTCTCTGTTAAAAGGTAACATTTCTAGGTTTGATCTGGACAAAAGTTGCTTCTACATTTAAATACAGATAATCTCTGACTTAAGAGGGTTCAACTGACAATTTTTTGACTTTTCAATGGTACAAAAGTGCTGAATGTTCAGTATGTATAATATATATGATATATAATACATACACACATATATATACACTTTGAGTTTTGATCTTTTTCCAGGACAACCATATGCTGTATGATAGTATGAAACTCTTGTGATTCTGGGCAGTCACGTGATCACTAATGGAAAAACCTATATTCAGCACAGTAGTCAATAAATTACATGAATATTCAACACTTTACTATAAAATAGGCTTTGCTCTTTGCTAAATGATTTGGCCCAACTGTAGGCTAATGTAAGTGTTTTGAGCACTTTAAGTAAGGCTTAGGGGCTTCCCTGGTGGCTCAGCCATAAAGAATCTGCTTGGGATGCAGAAGACTACCAGCAATGCAGGAGATACAGGTTCGATCCCTGGGTCAGGAAGATCCCCTGGAGAGGGAAATGGTAACCCACTACAGTATTCTTGCCTGGGAAATCCTATGTACAGAGGAGTTTGGTGGGCTACAGTCTGTAGGGTTGCAAGGAGTTGGACACAACTGAGTGACTGAACACAAGAAAGGCTTGCCTAAACTATGTTGCTCAATCGATTAGGTGTATCATGCATTTTCAACTTAAGATATTTTCAACTTAACAACAGGTTTATTGGGAACTCGTCTCATCATAAGTCAAGAAAGATTTTCCACTATGTGTTCCTAAAGATGTTTGTGTATTTTGTGTGTTTTTCAAACAATGCCTCAATCTCAGTGTTTTAAGAAAAATTACAGGAAAATATAAAAATTAGTCATGGAAGCTTGATAATAAACAAGTCTTGATCAGAATCTAGAAATCCAAGAAAGATTGATCCAGACTACAGTGAAAGGAGAGGATTCTATAGGAGAACTGACATGCTTGAAAACCTGTATAGGTGGGGCAAAGCATTATGTGTTTAGTGAGTGGGACTCTAAAGATGAGATCATAGTGTTTACAGTCTCTGAGCTTGCTTTTCAACTTTGGCTCATAGGCCTATGTTGATCATAGAAGTACATCTTTGGAGGGGCAGTGGAAGTGGAAAATAAAGTCTTATATTATATAAGGAAGGCCCATTTGATGGGGAGGAAGATGCTTTCCCAAAAGAACCTCTAAGTTCATAAGTAACTTTATTTCTAGTGCTGCTTTCTTTTAGTAAAGAGAAGGACTGCCTCAGGAGTCCCTGTTAGAACTCTCAGGCTTCTGTTGTTTAGCCTGGGCTTTCCAGGAGTCAGGAATATGGGCTATTTTGCCTTTTGACTAAGGTTCCTCTCAGCTTTTGTGATTCTGTAAATGAGGAAGACTTTGAAAAAACCAAAACAAAACTTTGTAATATTTTTCAGTGATTTCTTAGTAATACCTTTCTTAAGACCTAGACCCTAAGGCTACCTTCTAAGAAGATACCACTTTATAGCAAGTTTCCTTTGATAATTCTTTCTCCTTAATGATCTTTTTGTTGTTTGTTGTTACTTTAAAAAGGGCCCATGCTCCAGGGCAAGTCAAAAAGAAACTGAGCTGTCTGCCTTTTCTTTGAGTGGTAGCTGTACATCCAAGAGACTGGTGGTTTTGATTATAGTATAGTGCTATAGGCTCGGTGGTTAGAATTATTTCAGGTACGGATTTTTTAAATGGATAATGCACCTAGTGATTGGACACATTTCTCTCCTTTAAAAATGAAATAAACTGTTTAAAGAGACAATAATATATATACATATATGTATACATAAAACTGAGATATCCAAGTCATGTTTAAAAAATACATGTATGTGCTAAATCGTGTCCTACTCTTTATGACTTCATGGACCACAGCTCACCAGGCTCCTCTGTCCATGGAATTTTCCAGGAAAGAATACTGGAATGGGTTGCCATTTCTTACTCCAAGGGATCTTCCTGATGCAGGGATTGAACCGGCATCTCCTGGGAAACCCTTAAAATATAAAATGCACTATAGTCACTCAGTCGTGTCCAACTCTTTGTGAAAAAAAGGCACTAGCTAAAGCAATAAGTGTTAGGAGAAATAAAACATCTATTGACTCATTCATCACCTTAAACTTATTATAAGCCTTTTTCTTTAAACATTAACTTATTATATTTTTCTCACTCATATGAAATGTCTATCTTTGTTTATAACTGATGACTGACAAGATGGTTTCAGCTACAATAATAATACAGCTGTTAAATTCATCATTAACACTCTTCTGCTACTCATGCTGAAGCAAGAAATTCTTTCAAGAATCTTTATTTTATTCTCAAATTAATTGTCCACTTACCTATCAATTTACAAAAATCAGTTTTCACTCTATGTATTTTGCCCAATTTGAAAGACTGCCAGTTGCCTTTGATAAGGTTTATGTGTAATATTACTACATGATAAGTAAGATGAATAAGTAAAATAATAAATGTAAAAAAACCTGCCACTTATTAAAATTCTATAAATGAGTTACTCAATTATAATTGTATACCCTGTGCAATTTACCCTTATAACAACTGAAATAGATAGTTCCATTTTATAAATGAGATTATGAAAACCTAGAAAAGTTAAAGTTTTATAATATCACATGGCTGATTATTTTACCAAAACTAGAATTTGAACCAAACATAAGACATATGCTTTCCCCTATGCTGTCTCTAATTATAAAATTTCTTTCATTGATTAAATCATCTGTTTTAAGAATCTAGAGACCCTATTCATTTGGCATAATTACAGATAATCTAGCTAACATCTTAATAATAAAGATAGAGGAACAAACTGTCTTTGTCTGGTAAAGTCACTATTACTACAAAGTCTTTAAATTAAAAAAAAAAAAGTTAAAACATACTTAGTTCAACTGACATGGAAGATGTGATCTGTCATATAACTCTGGAATGATATTTATATGAATATCATAGCTTTTTATAAGTTCTAAATAGCTACCCAGAAAATTTCCATTGTTTTAGAACAATTTAGAATTTTGGTGCTTTTCAAAATTGATACTTTCAACATTAAGATTTTAATATATTGAAAACTCCAAAAATGTAGCACCACCCTTATTTTATTACTGTTGCTATTACTAAATTTCATAATTGAAATAATACTTCAACATTCGGTTTAGATTCAGATCAGTCACTCAGACGTGTCTGACTTTTCGCAACACATGGAAGGCAGCAAGCCAGGGTTCCCTGTCCATCACCAACTCACAGAGCTTATTCAAATTCATGTCCATTGAGTCAGTGATGCCATACAACCATCTCATCCTCTGTCACCACCATCTCTTCCCACCTTTGATCTTTCCTAGCATCAGGGTCTTTTCCAATAAGTCAGTTCTTTGCATCAGGTGGCCAAAGTATTGGAGCTTCAGTTTCAGCATCAGTCCTTCCAATGAATATTCAAGACTGATGCCCTTTAGGATTGACTGGTGGATATCCTTGTAGTCCAAAGGACTCAACTGGTTGGATCTCCTTGCAGTCCAAGGGACTTTCAAGAGTCTTCTCCAACATCACGGTTCAAAAGGATCAATTCTTCAGCACTCAGCTTTCTTTATAGTCCAACTCTCACATCCATACATGACTACTTGAAAAACCATAGCTTTGACTAGATGGACCATTGTTGGCAAAGTAATATCTCTGCTTTTTAATATGCTGTCTAGATTGGTCATAGCTTTCCTTCCAAGGAGCAAGGGTCTTTTAATTTCATGGCTGCAGTCAGCATCTGCAGTGATTTTGGAGCTCCCAAAAATAAAATCTCACACTGTTTCCATTGTTTCCCATCTATTTGCCATGAAGTGATGGGACCAGATGCCATGATCTTAGTTTTCTGAACATTGAGTTTTAAGCCAACTTTTTCACTCTCCTCTTTCACTTTCATCAAGAGGCTCTATAGTTTTCTTAGCTTTCTGTCATAGGGGTAGTGTCATCTGCTATCTAAGGTTATTGATATTTCTCCCAGAAATCTTGATTCCAGTTTGTGCTTCATCCAGCCTGGCATTTTGCATGATGTAATCTGCATATAAGTTGAATAAGCAGGGTGACAATATACAGACTTGACATACTCCTTTCTCGATTTGCAAACAGTCTGTTGTGTCATGTCCAGTTCTAACTGTTGCTTCTTGACCTTCATGAAGATTTCTCAGGTGGTCTGGTATTCCCATCTCTTGAAGAATTTCCCACAGTTTGTTGTGATCCACACAGTCAAAGGCTTTGGCATAGTCAACAAAGCAGAAGTAGATGTTTTCCTGGAGCTCTCTTGCTTTTTTCAGGATCCAAAGGACGTTGGCAATTTGATCTCTGGTTCCTCTGCCTATTCTAAATCTAGTTTGAACATCTGGAAGTTCATAGTTCATGCACTGTTGAAGCCTGGCTTGAAGAATTTTGAGCATTGCTTTGTTAGTGTGCAAGATGAGGGCAATTGTACAGCAGTTGGAACATTCTTTGGCATTGCCTTTCTTTGGGATTGGAATGAAAACTGACCTTTTCCAGTCCACTGCCGAGTTATCCAAATTTGCTGGCATATTGAATGCAACACTTTCACAGCATCATCTTTTAAGATTTGAAGTAGCTCAACTGTAATTCTATCACCTCCAATAGTCTTTTGTGTGGTGATACTTCCTAAGGTCCTTGACATCAATTTCATGGTTTCAACATTAAAATATTTTTAATATTTTAAAAATATTTAGTCCATAACATTATATTATATACAACACTCCATAATTATAAAATTATATATAAATCACATATATAATTTATATAATTATATATTATATAAATATAATATATATTATATATAAAATAAAATATATAATATTCCATAATTATATAATTATAGTAGTTTATAATATTATATTCCATTATATTATAGACCATAATATAATATATTATATAAAATAATAATATAGTCTATAATATTTCAACATTAAAAGCTAAAAGCTAGTATAATTGATACTCAAAGGCCCTATAGTATGCATGCATCACACATGCACATATATGTATAGTACTTTCCCATGTTTACTTGAGATCCTTCTGGAGAAATAAATAAATGATTTAAAAGAGTTGAAATTTTCCAGCTTTTTCCTTTTCCTCTGCTCCTGTCCAAGAATATCATCATTCTGATTTTTCTTGCCTTTATTCTCAATAAATTTCATTTATGCATAAATGATGCATAGAAATCCTTGTGATTTTGAAATGTATTTGTAATATATTGTGTACCTTATTATATAACATTCTCTCCCTGTTTTGGCCAATACTATTTGAGTTTTGATGAATATATATTGATTTATCTATAGCTACCATCCGGTCCCATCACTTCATAGGAAATAGATGGGGAAACAGTGGAAACAGTGGCTGACTTTATTTTTCTGGGCTCCAAAATCACTGCAGATGGTGACTGCAGCCATGAAATTAAAAGACGCTTACTCCTTGGAAGGAAAGTTATGACCAACCTAAATAGCATGTTCAAAAGCAGAGACATTACTTTGCCAACAAAGGTCCATCTAGTCAAGGCTATGGTTTGGGAATGATGCTAAAGCTGAAACTCCAGTACTTTGGCCACCTCATGCGAAGAGTTGACTTATTGGAAAAGACTCTGATGCTGGGACGGATTAGGGGCAAGAGGAGAAGGGGATGACAGAGGATGAGATGGCTGGATGGCATCACTGACTCGATGGACGTGAGTCTCAGTGAACTCTGGGAGTTGGTGATGGACAGGGAGGCCTGGCGTGCTGCGATTCATGGGGTTGCAAAGAGTCGGACACAACTGAGCGACTGATCTGATCTGATCTGACACATATTTTATTTTCTCTTTTTAATTCTTCCAGTACATACATATGCGCCTCCCAGGTGCCCCTAGTGGTGGAGAATCTGCCTGCCAATGCAGGAGACATAAAGAGATGAGAGTTTATCCCTGGATTCTGGAAGACCCCCTGGAGGAGAGCATGGAAACCCACTCCAGTAGTCTCGGCTGGAAAATCCCTTGGACAGAGGAATCTGGCAGGCTATAGTCCATTGGGTCACAAAGAGGTGGACATGATTGCAGCAACTTGGCATCAACTTGTGCAATATATAATATATCTCAAATTACACATCCCTTCTCCTGTGATGTAGGTCTGTAGGTCTGTACAGTCTCCCACCTCATTTTGGCTTTTAAATAAAGTTCAAGTAAACATTCTTATATATTTGTCCTTTATTTTCTGTGTAATAATTTCTCTAGGATAAATATATAAAAGGATTTACTGGCATATAGAGGACATGGCCCTTTAATTTTACTAGATACTGCAAAAGTGTTTTCTGTAAGGTAGTTTTACCAATTTATATTCCTTTGAGTAATGTATGAGATTTGCCAATTTATTTGCATCTTCATAACTATTTTATGTTCTTTGCTTTATAATGTTGTCAGCCTAAATGGTGGCAATATATATCTCATTTTGGCTTAAAATCACATTTTTCTGATTATTAATGAGATTGAACCTCTTTTCATTTATTTACTTACAATTTAGAACTTCTGAGAAAAGCCTATTAATATTATTTACTTATATTTCTTTTCTTTTTTCTCTCTCTCCTTTATGATTTCTAAGCTGAAGACTAGTATTTTGTCAGATATATATGTTACACAAATAAAACCTTACCAAATCTGCAGCTTGTTTCTTCCAAAAAAAAAAAAAAAAAATCTGTATTTAGGCACATTTATCAATCAGTTTGTTTGTTGATTGGCCTTTTTCCATCTTGTTTAGTGTGTGAAATGAAATATGAATCCAGTATCTTTTCACTGTGAAAATTCAGTGTTACCAGGACCATTTGTTGAATAGTTTAAACTTTATCTACTGATTTACTAGGCTGAATCTGTCTTATACCAAGCTTCTGTAAGTGAAAAAGTCAGTTTCAAACTCTGAAACAATGTATTTATTTCTTTATCAGTACTGTGCTATAAATTGATTTTTTGCCCTGCAATTTTATTGCATTTATTTATTATTTCTAATATATATATTTTAGTTTTCTGTATATAAAACCATGTCAACTGTAAGTAGTGACAGTTTTACTTATTTTCCAATCTGGATGCATTTTTATTTCTCTTTCTTAGCAATCATAGCTAATTGCTCTAGCTATGACTTTCAATATTATGTTGAGAAGAATGGTGAAAGTGGGTTTTCTTGCTTTATTTCTCTATGCTGGATTTTGGATAACTTCCTAAAATGTATCTTTAGCTTTTCCATTTATTTGTTCCACTGTGTTTATTATACTGCTTTATTCTCTGTTGAATTTTTAATTAACATTTAGTTAATTTTTAGTTTTCTCAAGAGAGGCTTATTTTTTTCATTTGAGATTAGGACAAAGAGTCAAGTTTCCTTTGTCACAAGTGGTTTTCTTGTGTTAAGATAGAGATTTGTTTTAATTTTTAGACCACATTTATTCTGAAGATGTGGTCTTTTGCTAAAACCAATGTTTTTTTATGCATTGGTTTGGAGTCCTGCTTTCTGGCTCTTCTAAACCAAAAGTCTCATTTCCTGTCTCTGGAGGATCATTCATATATTTTCTCCCAATTACAAAAACCTTTATTGCATTAAAGTCCCAGCAGCAGTTTGTACGTATCATTCTGCTTTTGACTCCTTCTTTAGGATTGTCCTTTAGTGTTTTTCTTGCTTCCTTAAGAATTCAAATGTTCATTTTTATGTTTATGCTTCATTTCTGGCTATTGTGATGAGTAGGATTTACATTTGATATAGTCTGTATCATATAGTATCATATAGTCTCATCCTCTGTTGTCCTCGTCTTCTCCTGCCCTCAGTCCCTCCAAGCATCAGGGTCTTTTCCAACGAGTCAACTCTTTGCATGAGGTGACCAAAGTATTGGAGTTCCAGCTTTAACATCAGTCCTTCCAATGAACACCCAGGACTGGTCTCCTTTAGAATGGACTAGTTGGATCTCCTTGTAGTCCAAGGGACTCTCAGGAGTCTTCTCCAACACCACGGTTCAAAAGCATCAGTTCCTCAGCGCTCAGCTTTCTTCACAGTCCAACTCTCACATTTGTACATGACCACTGGAAAAACCATAGCCTTGACTAGACGGACCTTTGATGGCAAAGTAATATCTCTGCTTTTTAATATGCTATTTAGGTTGGTCATAACTTTCCTTCCAAGGAGTAAGTGTCTTTTAATTTCATGGCTGCAATCACCATCTGCAGTGATTTTGAAGCCCAGAAAAATAAAGTCTGACACTGTTTCCACTATTTCCCCATCTATTTCCCATGAAGTGATGGGACCAGATGCCATGATCTTAGTTTTCTGAATGTTGACCTTTAAGCCAACTTTTTCACTCTCCTCTTTCTCTTTCATCAAGAGGTTTTTTTTTTTTTTTTTTTTTTGCATACCAGACAGTATAGCCATTTTATTTATTTATTTTACAATATTGTATTGGTTTTGCCATACATCAACATGAATCCACCACAGGTGTACAAGGGTTCCCAATCCTGAACCCCCCCTCCCACCTCCCTCCCCGTACCATCCCTCTGGGTCATCCCAGTGCAATCAAGAGGCTTTTTAGTTCCTCTTCACTTTCTGCCATAAGGGTGATGTCATCTGCATATCTGAGGTTATTGATATTTCTCCTGGCAATCTTGATTCCATCTTGTGCTTCTTCCAGCCCAGCATTTCTTATGATGTACTCTGCATATAAGTTAAATCAGCAGGGTGACAATATATAGCCTTGACGTACTCCTTTTCCTATTGGAACAAGTCTGTTGTTCCATATCCAGTTCTAACTGTTGCTTCCTGACCTACATATAGGTTTCTCAAGAGGCAAGTCAGGTGGTCTGGTATTTCCGTCTCTTGAAGAATTTTCCACAGTTTATTGTGATCCACACAGTCAAAGGCTTTGGCATAGTCAATAAAGCAGAAATAGATGTTTTTCTGGAACTCCCTTGCTTTTTTGATGATCCAGCAGATGTTGGCCATTTGATCTCTGGTTTCCTCTGCTTTTTCTAAAACCAGCTTGAACATCTGGAAGTTCATGGATCACATATTGCTGAAGCCTGGCTTGGAGAATTTTGAGCATTACTAGCGTGTGAGATGAGTTCAATTGTGCTATAGTTTGAGCATTCTTCGGCATTGCCTTTCTTTCATTCAAAACAGGGAAAAGGAAGGGAAAGGAATCAGTATTTATTGAACACTGCCTTGTGCATAGCATTTTAATGGAACTGTCACTTAACATCACTTCCCTAAATTCTTACAAGGAAAATGAGGATAGAAGATACTATTAATAATATGATGAAGTCTGTATTTTTAGAGAGATTAGTCTAGAGGCTATTTGAAGAACACTTTGGGGACTCCCTCGATGTTCTTCAATGATTAATTTCTCTAATGTGAGAGGAAGATTAAAAGTGTTTGTTTTATTGTAATTCAAAGCAACATGGCAATTTGCATACCCTGGAAGACTGTGAAAATTGAACAACTTTTTATTACACTGAAAGGATGCTATTAAATGACAAAGTGAAATTTGGTATGTTAGATTTACCGTAGAAGGTTATACAGTGCTTATACAGTCCAAGTAGGGAAAGAAAAATAATGATGAGTGCGCCTCACTTATAAGGCAGCCCTGAGATCAAGATTCCAAGCCCCTGATGGTTTCTCCTGGAGCAAAACAGTCTGGAAACATACACAATTTCAACTCACGTAGGTAATTGTTATATATATCACTTTATCTATTTCCATTATATACCTACAATTTTAATACTCTGAGGGGAAAAATAATAATTAAAAAAAAAACAGCTGATATTCAGCAATTCCTCTCTCTACTTTGATCTATGACCATTGTGTGTGTTTCCTGCTGATCAACTCTTCTGTTCTTTGACCTATTTAGATCATCTCTCTTTTGGCCACCTTTTATGGAAGGTCTTTATTGAGTCTTTTCACCCTCACCTCCTAATATCTGTCAACCTTTAACCTTGCTAGCACAGTACAGGTTCAGCATCTTCAGAAGCCACTTGATACGGGCACATTTTTCTGTGATATTCTGAACTTTTAAATGAGGGCAGGCCCTCTCTCCTCACATGTGTTGTTGCATGAGTTATCTTGAAAATCTGAAGTCAGTAGCCGTTAGCTCAAAGACAACCCAGAGGAAATGTCATTTCCTCCTAAACTTCTAAAGAAGTTTCTTTGTGCTCAGTTCAGGCAGAAGGAAGGAATAAGATGAAGGCATTGTAATAAACTGACCCCCTAAATCCAAGTCTTTCAAGTCAAAAAAACTTTTTTTACTTTCTCCTTAAGGAAGCGAATAGCTGAAGGAAGGACCTAGTATCAAAGTATGTCATGGTTTTCCTTAGCAGAATAAATGTGCATCTATTTTAAAATAGGATCATTAAAAGATACGCAACTTTAGGAAAGAGATCTGAAGTCAAATTTTTCATCCTTTCAAAAATCCTTCACAATTTTTCTTCCTTGTACTTCAGAAAGAGAATGATTAAAAGCTCAAATAAATCATGAAAAACACTCACACACACATCAGAAAGGGCATATTTTCCGTTTCCTCCGGCAAACCAGGATATATCTAGGAAGTTTAATGACTGCATACAAACAGTATTTTCTGTGTATGAATCACCTTTCATTGAGGACATTCTCTAACACTTTACATGCAAAGAATCCTATTAAATCCCAAACAAGCTCCATTATTACTGGGGACAAATTCCACTAAAATGTTTTCAAGGTGTTTAAGTTATGAAGACCAAGACCAAACTCTTATTTTGCAATATGACAACCATTACGCTCCAAACCTTTTTTTGGTATATTTTCTCATGCAAAAGAAAATGTATAACACTCTATAATTGGTTAGAAATCTTGTTATTTACAGACTATAATAGACAATACTCATGTTGGGTAAAGAATTAGGAACAGGGAAGGATGGAATAGAGATGGTAGGTGTCAGACTCTCAGGGAAAAGAATCAAATTAGTTGTTCATAGTTATCAACTGCTAAATATACTGTTGGGAGAAACAAGAGACTCCATACCATTTATTCAGTTTCTTGTCTAGTTGGGGGAGACGAACAACTAGAAAACCATCATGAAGGGTTATTGACTATAGCTAAGAGGAAACTGCAGAAATGGAGGCAGCATTTGCTGTGGACTTCAAGGATGTCTTAATAAGACTTGGACTGCATCTTTAAATATGGGCTATAGTTAAACTGCTGAAGGAGAAAGGGTGGTTGTGGGGTTTTTGTGTGTGTAGGGCAGTGAGGAGGTAGTCAGGATAAAACCTCAGTCAAGACCCAATTTGATGTAAGCCTGATGGGATAGAATATTCTCCTGTATCTCTCAGAACATCTTAGTGAAGAAACCTTTACAGAGGCTTCCCTCAGTTCCACATGCAGAATTCACTTCCTTAGTGTTCCATTTACAGTCCTTATAATGAGGTTTAATATAAGTAATTATTTTAAGCAAGTAAGTATAGCTTTTTTTTTTTTTTTTTTGCCTATTTTTTCTTCAAAGAGGTCTCCCCATGCCATCTCAACTTAGCTCAATAAAGCTGGGCACCATACTTTAAATCTCAGGTGTCTCACATAATACCTAGAGCAAGTTCAGTGTTGATTGGATATGTGTTAAACAGAGGGAGGAAAAGGAGAAGAGAGAGAAGAAAGAGAAAGGGAAAGAAAGTTTCTTTCTTTCTGTCTGTCTGAGTACTAGACAATCATTAAGAAGAGAGAGAAGAAAGAGAAAGGGAAAGAAAGTTTCTTTCTTTCTTTCTGTCTGAGTACTAGACAATCATTACTATAGTGAAAATCCTTGGTAGGTTTTTCTGTGGCTATAACAGAGAATATCTTCCATTGAATAAAATGGTTTTGGACAAACAGCTTTCTCTTAAGCTAAACAAAACTAAGTCAAATGGAAACATGATTGATTCAGATGAACAAACTTCTGGGTTATTATTTCTTTTCCCATTTTCAACTAGAATATTTTGGCATCAGAGTCTTAGCCTTTTGTTACATTGTCTCCTTGAAAGCGGTTACCATGCCTATCATGTTTATGGTGTCTCTTTTGGTTAGGATTGTCTTGGCTCATTTTTGTACTCAATAAATAACTGCTAATGTTGTAAAAACTTAAAAAGTTTTTAAAAATTTCATTATTTTTTTGGTGTGGAGAACATTTGCAAAATGCATTATAATAACCCAAATGATGATGTGTAATTACCATTATTAGACAGTGCTTTAACTAGGTATTCTAATAGTAATTACATTGAAAGGATGACCTTTTTCAAATCAACCCTTGTTAAAACTAATGTGATGGATACATATATATGTGTGGCTGAGTCTTTTCTCTCCACCTGAAACTATCACAACATTGTTAATCGGCTATATCCCAATACAAAATAAAAAGTTAACAAACAAAACTAATAGTGTATATCAGTGAACTGCTGAAATTTTCCAACAGCTTGGAAAATATAAATTTATAAATATAAAATTTATATTTTATATATAAATTTATAAAATATAAAATTTATAAATATTATAACTATTGCTGAATAATTTGTCACTCACCTGTACCTCTTGACAAATTAATATGTGTTAATTAAAATTAACATATCTTTTTATCAGCTCATATGCTTAACAAATGCTTCATACCTGACAGGCTTTGAAAGGAGTAAGGAGTGAGAGACAGTAGCCACCACAACACTGACAAAGTGGCTTTTCCTTCTTTTCTTTTTACTAACCATCCAATGGAGAAGGAAATGGCACCCCACTCCAGTACTCTTCCCTGGAGAATCCTATGGACGGAGGAGCCTGGTGGGCTACAGTCCATGGGGTCGCTCAGAGTCTGACACAACTGAGCTACTTCACTTTCACTTTTCACTTACATGCATGGGAAAAGGAAATGGCAACCCACTCCAGTGTTCTTGCCTGGAGAATCCCAGGGACAGAGGAGCCTGGTAGGCTGCCGTCTATGGGGTCGCACAGAGTCAGACACGACTGAAGCGACTTAGCAGCAGCAACCATCCAGTTCCCTTAAAGACTGCTCTTAAGACTTTCCTGTTTTAGGCCAAATAACGTCTCCTCCAATAAAGAGCTGGAAAAAGGGAAAGAAATGTCTGCATTATGACAGACTCTGATAGGTTCTCTCAGTTCTTACTTAAAAGTCAAGGAAGCAGGCAGATTTTGAAGAACAAAAGTGTCAAACTGAACACTATCTTTTTGCAGTAAAAGGGAAAGGTCAGAGGGAAAAAAAGCTTAAATTAAAATTTAAATCTAGGGCTTAAGGATATAAATGTGACTCTAACCTTTCACATAATAAGCACAGTGTTGTAAGATGAGGTGTTCTTTTATGACCCCCTCTTTCATCATCACCTCTTCAGGGAAAATGTCATATACAATATATAGATATTAACTCTTTGATGTAGGTTGGAAGAGCTCTAGGAAAATAACCAATATGGAAATTAAGTCCTTAAATAATATCTTGATTTACAACATGAAGGTACTTTATTGGGTGAAATTATCTGTAACTAGAAGTACAATAACATTAACAGAGGTGGTTTGTGAAGCCACAGAAAGACGGAAGACTAGCTGTTGCCTCTTGCTGGTGATCTGTATTCTTTTGTTGAAGTCAGTCAACCTTAACTCTCTGAGTATATTCTTACTTGTTTTTATCTCAGATCAAAATTATTTTTAGAAATATGATTGTGTTGTTTTTGTTGTTCAGTCAATAAGTCATGTCCAATTTTTTGTGACTCCACAGACTGTAGCAAGCCAGGCTCCACAGTGTTCTTTAGGCAAGAATACTAGAGAGGGTTGCTATTTCCTTCTCCAGGAGATCTTCTCTTATCAGGAATCAAACCTGTGTCTCCTGCATTGGTGGGTAGATTCTTTACCACTGAGCCATTAGGGAAGCTTGATCATAGGTACACTGAACTTAATTCTTATTCTTAAGTTGCCCTGTTTTCTTCATTCAACTTTGACGCTGTGTGTGTTGTTTATTCATCTTTGTATTGTGAGTATAAAATCAAGACTCAAGTTGCAACTTTCCTCTAGCATCATATATGATGACAGGGTAATATATATTTTCCCTAGGTGAACTGTGAAGTCCTGACAGTTGGGTAGTCTCTCCAGTGTAACAAACTGTCACTAAATCCCTGCCCCGTATTATACTAATAACCCACTTACCACTTTGTCATGATTTTCAATTTGATCTCAGTAAGTTTCACATATGAACTTTCCTTAGACAATTCATCTTAACAACTTTATATTACTTGATCATAATTTACATCTTGGGCATGTCATTGCTAGAAATGCTTCAAGCAGCATATAAATACCACCAACACATTAATATAATTTGAAGCAGTGGAAATTCTGAGGGAAAAACGCGTACATACTAGACAAAACCATATTTACTCGTTTTATACTTTATTATTGGTTATAAATTGTATAGTGGTAAAACTTGTAAATTTAAATAAATTTGACAAAGATATTTAGCAAACATCATTCATCAGGCTAGCTAATAAGTGCTGAGGATTGAGATCTCAGAAACCATAAGAGAGAAACTGCTCTTTATGAAGTAACAGGACCCTTGAGAGAAAAAGGCATGACTACACAACTCTAAAACCTGAGGTTACAATAAAATCACAAGTACAACACTTTGAGAATTGGGAAAATGGAAGACTACTTACAGCTTTTATGCTATGGAGGAGTGAGGCGGCAATAAGGAGAGAACTTTATTTTTCATTTATTCTAATATGAGTGTGATGAAAATGATTGTTTCTGTGAAAGCAATGAATGTATCAAAATACACAAAATAAATTTATGAACAGTTGCATGTTATTTGGAGACCAGTTGCATGTTATAAGGAATCCCCCCCCAAAAAAGCTTGAGATATTTACCAGTGATTTATTAAATATCTATGACATATCAGGGCCTAAGTTAGGTCAAGTACTAATACCAGGGAAGATACACTGAAAGTAGAATTAGATTTCATTTTCAGAAGGAATTGTAACAAATCTGTGGCTATATTTAATCTATCAAAATAAGTACAAGAACTTTCTGATTGAAGGACTTCTCTGGTGGTCCAGTGGTTAAGACTCTGCAATTCCAATGCAGGGGGTATGGGTTCAATCCCTGGTTGGGGAACTAAGATTTGACATGCTACACAGTGTAGCCAAAAAACTAAATCAAATAAACATGAAAAAACCCACAATTTTCTGATTGAATTATTATCTATGCATAATTTAAAATAATTCAGGGATTGTTCATGCTCTATGAATAATATAGTCCATTACCTTCTGAAATAAATGTTCTGTTAGACTCAAAGAACCTTAAGCAGTGGCCAGCACAAACTCCAGTGCACAGAAAGTACCCAGTAAGTACTTTATGAGTGATTAACATATTTTCAAAAACATTGATTAACAATAATTGATAATTTTATTTCTTTAAAGTCCAGTAAGTTGTTTAATAAATTTAGCATGATAGAAACTGATACATCCATGATGTAAGACAGAACTCTTACATCCATGGTGTAAGAGCAGTGTGTTGGAAATAGCTTTTCCTGGCTCTTGAGAGCTAACTGCTCACATTTTCAGGAATGTTTTGAGCAAGTCTTTGACATGATAGTAGCTTGAAATCAGTCACAATGGGAGTGTTACACTACAATAGTCAGCAAATGTTACAAATGTTAAACATTTATCAGCAAACTTCTGATAGTGTATCTTTGAGCACTGTGCATGTCCTAGCTGTTCCCTGTACTTTCTAGATCTTTCGTCTAAACCCAAGACCCTGGGAAAATTCTTTTTCTGGTCAAATTTTATTTAGGAAGCCATTGTTCATAATTAGATTTTGAAATAGCAGGTCAATGTCTCTATGTTATTCCTTGAGTTTTATATGTTGATTCTGAAGTGGATGAAGCACAACTCCTATTCCTAGGACTGTTAATTGGCTCCCAAACTGTGTTTTCTGTCCATGGACCCATATCATGGTATCAAGCCACGTACATTCTCCATAAGACTGTGGAGAGCCTTGCTCTTGCTTACCCTTAAGGTGATCCAGAAGTTTGACCCAAAAATGTAGCTCTGTGACAGATTCTGTTTGTTAGGATCTCTGTATCATCTATTCTTTGATTCTTAGCCAGCCTCTGGGATAACAATCCGGCTTCCCAGGTGATACTAGTGGTAAAGAACCCACCTGCCAATGCAGAAGACGTTAAGAGACACAAGTTCGATCCCTGGGTCGGGAAGATCCCCTGGGGGAGATAATGGCAACCAACTACAGTATTTTTGCCTGGAGAATCCCATGGACAGAGGAGCCTGGCCAGCTACAGTCCATAGGATCACAAACGGTTGGACACGACTAAAGCAACTTAGCATGGAATAATGATCATTGACGCATTCTGATCTCCCTGACACCAGCCTCCCTTTGCCTGGCCCAGTCTTACCAACAGTTAATCAGATGATGCCACGATGGTCTGTTTTGCTGCACTTCTGTTGTATTTCTGTGGTTTCCCCATCTTGACTCTGCCCGCTCCACAGACACTGTAACACATCCCTCTGACCTCCCTCACTGCCAGGAAAGCTTGCCTGTAGCCAAATCCAGAATTGAACACTTTGATTTGTTTTACCTTTTTTGACACTGCATTAATGGTAACATGACCAATTTGGTCATATCAGAGTCATTAATTCCTGTAGATCATGCATGATTAATGGGCAAGATGGCAGCTATATGTAAATAGATCTTGGGCAGTCTGCCACATGCAGATATTATCTGATTATATCTGTGTTTAATGCTTAAGCAGCAAGCATTTTATCTGAGAAGAAATGTTTAAAGTTACTCCCTCATTCAATACATTTCAAATCTCATTTTTTACTGAGGTACTAAATATTGTGCAAAGAATTATCTGACTCATTGTACTAAGATCTGACAACTATTCATACAATAGAACAATAAATTATCCTTAATGGCAAAGAAATAGCATTAGCTAGAGCACTTGAAACTCTGTGTTTATTGATAATAGACACTAATCTAAAATGCAGTAATCTCTTCACTTACTTTCATTTTGATATACGTTTGTTTGAGCGAGAGAAGTAGTGTTTCATTAAGCATGATAATGCTCTACTAGTTCTCCAGCTACAGAGTAAAGCTACAGCCATAAAATATTTTGCTTTTCCAAAAGAAACATGCCAAGCCAAAAATTAAAACTATTCTTCTCCCTCAAATAATCTATATGTGTACAGGCATATTATCTAATTATTTTAAAATGCAGTTTTTTTTGTGCCAATTGATGCCAAGGAAATACCTCTCAAATTTTATCCTTGAAAAGACTTCATACAAAATGTGCTTATTGTAGCAAAGCTTTTTAGACATACTGCAATTGTTACAAGGCCAATGCATCCCTCTCTAAACATACCTGTTTAGCTGTGAGGCGATATATGAGGGGCATGAGCAAACACATATTGAACGCTTATAAGATGTCAGGGACTGTGCCTGTTCCTTGTAATATAATGGGTCTCAAGCCCCAGGCTGAGGTTAACACTGTTCTGCTTATTGATTTTCAAAATTCCTTACATTTGTATTTTTTTAATACATTCAACACAGTAGTTTTGTAAGTTTTAAATGACTGATATTAGGATTCTCATCTAAAAGCTACCAAAAACACAATAGAGAAAGAAATAAGTTGTATATCACCCAATTCATTCTGAGCAGGCAAGGAGCTACCAGATTCTCGGAATCACAGTCCCTGCAATATATTTCCATATAGAGAAAACCTTTTCATTAAAATGTCCATTCATACATATTTATAAGCTCTATTTTATATGGATAATTCAATTAAAAGATGCAAATAAAGGGACTTAGATACAGCTTCTTTCTTCAAGGAGCACATAGTCTAAGAAGATGAAAACATGTAAATAGATATCAAATAATTACACTTGAAATGTACTACATTGGGATATGGGTCAGGGATGGTTTCTAAGAGTGATATCAATCTAGACATTTGAGTGAGGGACTATTACTAGTCAAATTAATTGAGAGAAGTAGAGGAAATAGGGGAGAGTGAGGAGATTTAAGGGTATATTTAAATGCCTAGAGGTGAAGAGAGAAGAGCACATTTGGAGAACCACAGATACTTCAGATGCTGGAGGGGAGGCACAGGGCAGTGAGGAGGCAGGAGCATGAGATACGCTGGAGAGGTAAGCAGAGGCCATAAAGGGTATGAGTTTGTTTCACTTAGCTCTAAGAACAATGAGCACTGTGAATTCAGTACAAGTGATGAGACAACCAGTTGTTGGTTTAAATATAAAAATTCAGATAGACATCAACAGTTTTCTCAAAAATGCTTAAGCTTCACCATCAGTATACTACTGTTAAATGACATTTCAGCAAAATGTGGTCACATTATGAAAGGATCCAAATATGACCTTCATTTATAACTTGTATTTTATATGATTTGTTGAAAGGTTTGAACAACAAATTACCTACATATTCTTTCCCAACACCTGGTCATTCTAGTCTACTTTGTGGAAGGAATTGCTTATTCAGATTAATTTAATGCACTAGGCACTTATCGGAGAAGGCAATGGCACCCCACTCCAGTACTCCTGCCTGGAAAATCCTATGGATGGAGGAGCCTGGTAGGCTGCAGTCCATGGGGTCGCTACGAGTCGGATACGACTGAGCGACTTCACTTTCACTTTTCACTTTCCTGCATTGGAGAAGGAAATGGCAACCCACTCCAGTGTTCTTGCCTGGAGAATCCTAGGGACGGGGGAGCCTGGTGGGCTGCCGTCTCTGGGGTCACACAGAGTCGGACACGACTGAAGTGACTTAGCAGCAGCAGCAGGCAGGCACTTATAGTTTTGACCACTACAACCATAATTTAAATTAAAAAAAAAATAAACTAAAATATTGATCCCAGAAGAGATTGTATTTTAGCAAAGCTAGATGACATGTTTATAGCACATAAATTAACAAATAAAAAACGCACCAGACTTCAGTAGAGAAGAAATAACTGCTTATCATTTTCTAAGCTGGGTGGTGAGTTCTAGGGAATTCATTATACAACTCTCTCTTATTTGATGAAGAATTAATAAAATTAGTCTTTTACTTAGCATTGGCTTCTTCAAGATTGAGATTATCAACAAGAGTATGACTTCTGAGCTAGACAGGGAAAAGTCTTACCTCTTTGAAACATTAAGAGTTCTTCTGACTCTGCTTCTATAATTAAGAACCTAGCTTATACACCCATTTTCCCCAATCAATATATAACATTAATGTGATCTCAATAAATATTCCAACAAGATTTTTTTTTTCCTGGAGGTAGAAAATTAGGTTCTAAAGTCAATACAAAAAATAAATATCTGAGAAGATTTAAAAAAAAAACTGAAAAATGATTAAAATAGGGCAAGGAAATTAATAATGATTATTAAAACAGATTATAGAACATGTATAATTTAACAAGTTTCTACTGGTGCATAACTGAATAGACCAATACAAGATCCTAAAGAGCATGTACGAGCTTGATTTCTTTAAAATGTCAATGTCACAAATGAGAAAACATAAACAAAGAAAGAGTGGTACTGTTCTAGAGACAGCTGCTTCCTTCGAGGAGCTTAAACAGATATGAAAACCAAACACAATATGTGATTTTGATTGGCTTCTAAATTTTTATAAAAGGGCATTTTGGGGATAATTGGGTAAATCCGAATAGGGACTGAACATTATGCTATTATGATATAACTGCTAAATACCTTGACTGTTATGAGGGTATTACAGTTATGGAAAGAATACTCTAGGTCTGAGAATACCAGGCTGAATAATTCAGGGATGAAATGTCATGATTCTGCCACTTAAAAAGTCTAAAATGTGGGGTCCTGTTGCCTAAAGAACTCCAGGGTTTGCTGAAGTCCAGTGACCATAGCTGCTTAGTCTTAGCCAGACTTGGCTCTTGCAGACTCAGGCATGGGGAAATTTATTAGCAATCAGATCAGATCAGATCAGATCAGTCGCTCAGTCGTGTCCGACTCTTTGCGACCCCATGAATTGCAGCACGCAATCACCACGTCTCTTATTTCTCTGTAGACACTTTAGTTTCTGAGAAAGCAGCAAAGCAGTCAAATGAAAGACTAACAGGTCTTGTGAGTAAAAGTTCACCTTGATCACAGTAAGAAATGCTTTCTGCTAATGGGAAAGCACGGTAGACTGCCAGCTCTAAGCCTATTTGGGCTCAGTGTGCATATGCCCTCTTCCATGAGATCCTGGAACCAGAGAGCTCCTAGCTGACAAAACCTGTGGAGGAGAATGGATCCGGCCCAGAGGTGAGAAGATGACAATCCTTTCCTGTCTCAAGGATGCTCTGAAGGGTCTGGATCCTGATGGCATAAAGTTGTACATAGACAGACCTATATTATGGGTGCCCCTGATGCCACATTTGTTTGTGTAGCTTATCTGTTCAGAATTTGTCCAAAGAATACTAATGCTGAGAGATATGGAAGCAAAAGCTGACAGTATCTCCACTTCAAATATTACTATGCACTTGACATTATGCACAGTGAGGTAAAAAAGCATTTTATACCTGAATATGAATGAAAAATAACAGGATCATTTTCTCAAGTCCTGGTTCTGAAATGAAATCTTGAACATCTACTTTAACTTGAACTTCTTAGCAAAAACAATTTTGTCCTTGATTTTTTGCTATAGTGATATCTAAAGACGGGACATGATCTTTCTGAATATGATAACCATGTGAGCTTTTTTTCACTCTGAACAGCATCACGTACACTGGGTAAACCTTACAAATTTTGTGTGTTTTCCTGACTCTCTTATATTTTTGCAAGTAAACTTTTCCTTCACTTTTATAATTATTTTGTCTCTGAATTTCCCTTTGACTGAGGTAGGAACTGCATGTCCCCGAGGCAGGTCACATTCTAAATTCCAATGAAGCTGGTGTTAGCAATGCATTTAAGACAGCAGCAGCCACCACAATAACTCAGACAAGGGGAGTGTTCATGATAGATAGGCAAAGTTAGGAAAGTTCCAGACCAGGAGGAATTCACATAGACCAACAGTGCTAATAGCAGGAAGCCTTCAACAATAGTTCTATTCCAATAATGAGGGGCAGCAGAGGAGGTAGGGATTGTGGTAGCTGAATCCTAGAGGGCTCCGAAGCCAGTTCAACTGACTGCAACAGCATATTTACTGGAATACTTATTGGAAGGACTGATGCTGGAGCTGAAGCTCCAATACTTTGGCCACCTGATGTGAAAAGTCAACTCACTGGAAAAAACTCTTGATGCTGGGAAAGATTGAGGGCAAGAGGAGAAGAGGGTGACAGAGGATGAGATGGTTGGATGGCATCATTCCAGGAGACAGTGAAGGACAGGGAAGCCTGGCGTGTTGCAGTCCATGGGGCTGCAAAGAGTTGGACATGACTGAACAACTGGACAACAACAACAACATTAGAAGATATCTTAATTGTTTACAGGTCACAAAGACCAGGAACTATGCAGCTAGATGTCTTACAGGGGGCAGGGCAGCAGGGAAGAGGAAAGTTTCCTCGAAAGAGGATGCAAGATGGCAGCAGGGTAACAGTGATAAGACCTGCTCCCTATGTTAATTCCTGGCTTTAACAGTCTACAGATGCTAGTTAAAAATAGTAAGGCTGATGTATATGAGTGTACAAATAATGAAAAGAAAGAAAGAAAGTGAAAGTGAAGTGGCTCAGTTGTGTCTGACTCTTTGTGACCCCATGGACTGTAGCCTGCCAGACTTCTCCGTCCATGGGATTCTCTAGGTAAGAATAATGGAGTGGATTGCCACTTCCTTCTCCAGGGGAGCTTCCCAACCCAGGGATCGAACCAGGATCTCCTCCACTGAAGGCAGAGTCTGAGCCACCAGGGGCAGCCCACAACAATGGTGTGCAGTGGGGAATGAATTAGTCACTTGCCTTATCATAGGTCTTGGTTTGCCTAGAGAAAGAGGTAACTTTTTCTCATTTCACAAAGGTATTTGGGTTTTGCAAAAGAGTGTCTTAAGCGTGGAATTAAACAAGATGGAGTTAAGGTCAGAACAGACACAGACACAGAAGCAGTCAGTAAAAGTTTGCCACTGGGGCTAGGTGGACTGTGTCAGGACTCATATATTTGCACAGCACCTGCATTCAGAAGGGTCTTACACTTCCAAACAATGCTGGGCTGCCACTGTATTGAAATTCTTAATTATCTTATCTTCTGATTTTTTATTTTGTAAATGAAGCACAGCAATGGAGCATGCACATGAGCAAAGGTACTATATGCAACATGCATGTTTTTGCCCCACTTGCATATATGGACATGCTGCCGTGTAAACACAGAATTCTAGTGGATGCATGATTCGTGGTTGCCCAGTAAGGCTCAAGAGTACAAATAACCCTTTGCTGAGTAAGCAGAGGCACTGACAGTACTTAGAGGCCAAACATGTCATTTGAATCAGATCTTGCTTTAAACGCAGAAAGAAGGCAATAGTGTTCTAAGTAACACCAATGACCAATGTGTCTTATCATATCCTTTTTAATAATATTAGTTGCCTATGTTAGTCAACCGTTCTTGTTGAAAAAGATGACATAGAAGGAAAGAAAAAAGGACAACCCATAGTTCCTTTTCCTTTTAGTTTTTCCTTACTCTTCAGTAAGTAGAAGACAATGTTAGTAAAATATGCATGTAGCAAAAAATAAAATAAAACACAACTGAGTTAGTTTTGTAAAGAATTTCCAATGTTTTTTATGAGAATGAAATACATATGTATGTGTGACCTAAGAGATATGAGTTGTAATTTTGACATTTCTATTTAAGATAAACACTTATATTTGCATTTAAAAGTGGTATTGCACAATATGAACAATAAAATTCATGCTAATAATTTAAATGTTTAATTTGTCTTTAATTAGAACACAATTAAATGGCCAATAAAAAGCATCTTGACATATTGACAGGAGAGGGAAAAAAGCTTATATTTTAGTATCTTCAGTGGCACTTCCCCCTCCCCCAGCTTTTTGAACACAGAATTACACATTTTCTTTTTGCCCTGACCCTACCTAATGCAATGAAGAAATCAGAGTAGAGATTTCCATACTTTGAGGAAAATGGATCTGGCCCAGAGATTAGAATTGTAAACTTCCCTCCAGAGAACTGAGAATTCAGAGGATTTTAGAAAGCGGTACATTAACCCATGAGAGATAATAATAGTGACTTTGCCTTCAGAACAGAGAAAAACAAGATTAAACAGATAGAAACTAATCCTTTAAAATATAAAACATAATTGCGAGGGGGAAAAAACAGATATGAGCTTTAGCATTTCTGCCCCAAAACCAACATCAAAACAAAGCAAAACTCAGAAAAACAAAATAGCATTAATGATAAAAAAAAAAAGACTTAAGAAAATTAATGTGAAACTAGCAAACTTGGGCCACATAGATTTATAGACAACAAATCATTTACTAAAATTTTACATGTACAATTAAAACTACTGTTAATCATAGGTAATGCGTTTATGAAAAAGATGTAAATAATTTGGACCCATAAGAATACAACTTTCAATGATCTCTAGAAGCAGACTTGCTATTTTCTCTTCTTTTTTTTTTTAATTAAGAGCTACACAACTGTAGACTGAAGAAAATTTACTATAATCAGAGACCTTAAATAAGTGGAAAGGGTGAACCTGCTCTGCAGCAAATTATATAAAATGAGCTACAGCCAACCCTGACTAATGTCTAGCCTGTAAACAAAACCTTCCCTCGCCAACAGACTAAGACAAGCTGTGAGGGAAATCAAACAAATTCAGACTATTGCTGGGGGAAAATACAAAGCTGCCAGTATTTTCATGAGAGAGTGTCACACATTGCAAGTTCAGAGTCCTGGCAATGAGTTTATTGCTCTTGTTTGGTGGGTTGGCCAAAGATTCCTTAAGATCAGGGTGACACTATTTTATAGGGCTTGGAGTCAGAAAGCCTTCAATTTAAATAACAGTTCTGCTACTTAGCAGATTTCTCATGTGGCTCAAGTGGTGAAGAATTCTCCTGCCAATGCAGGAGACACAGGAGATTCAGGTTTGATCTCTGAGTCAGGAAGATCCCCTGGAGGAAGTAATGGTAACTTGCTCTAGTATTCTTGCCAGGATAACCCCATGGACAGAGAAGCTTTGTGGGCTGCAGTCCACAGGGTCACAAAGAGTCAGACACTACTGAGCATGTAAACATGTTCTGCCACGTATCAGCTATGTGAATTACAGCGATTAAATCTCTACAGACCGTAGCTTCTATAATCTGGAGGTAAAGACTACTTATCTTCCAGAGTTGACTTGAACTTTATATGAGTTAAATATGAAGGGTTTAGTCTAATGGCTAACATAGAATAAGTAATCACTATTATAATATGTTGAATATCAATTAAATAATAATTGTTATCATACTCACATTATTATATTTCCATACTCAATAAATAGTTACAGTTATTGCTATAAGATTAGTGTACAGTAAACAGCATTATAAGATATGAGCCACATAGTATTAGTTACAAATCTGGAAAATTATCTCCTCCCACATAGTTAAGGGCAGTGAGATTACACACTGAAAATCTTTTTTCTTGGTTTCAGGGAAATGACTCAAAGGTCAACATGTTGTGTGAATCGGTTTAATGTCAGAGCATTTTTCAGCAAGACAAGTTGTTGAGAGATGACCCCTTCAAATGTATGCCAAAAGAAGAGCAAGCTTTGATTGACAAACAGGGGAAAAGAATGAAGAAATGAGAGATTTAATCCATAGAGAGCTAAATCCCCAAAGAAGGCATAGTGTACCCCATGGAACCTGTGGGTTGTTTGAGGGACCTGGGAGCCTTTAACAAGACTGTGCTGATGGAAGGGTGAAAAATGTACAAATTGAGAAAGTAGAAAGATTTTTAAGTTTTACTGAGGTGTAATTCACATATAAAATTTAAAACTGTATAACTCTATGTTTTTTAGTATACTTACAGTGTCATGCAACCATCATCTCAATTTTAGAATGTTTGCCTGTCCTTCTTGCTGCCCCCAAAGAAACTCTGTCCCATAAGAGGTTAGTTCTGTGTTTCCCTATCTCTGTTCCAGTCCGAAGTAGTCACTAATCTTCACTCTGTCTCCATAAATGTGCCCTAAACCTGGATATTTCAAATATAAGAGGTGGAGTTTTCTCTAGTTTCTTTTACTTAGCACAATGTTTTTAAGGTTCATCCACATTGGATCATGGATCAGTACTCCATTCTTTTTATTAATAAATAATATTCCATTATATGGACATATTACATTTGTTTTCCCACTTATCAGTTGATGGACATTTAAGTTGTTCCCACTTTTTGGCTTTGATGAATAATGCTGCAATGACCACTCATGTGCAAGTTTTGGTTTGAACTTAGTTTTTCATTTTTCTTGTATAAATATTGAGGGGTGAAATTAAAATTGGGACCTTCACACATTGCTCATGGGATTTAAAATGACACAGTCACTCTGGAAAAGGGTTTAGCAGTTCCTCCAAAAGTACACAAGACTGACAATAAAAATATTTTAACATTAAATGTTAAAATATTTTTATTAATGCATTATGTAATATTATTTAAATAACAAATGTCCTTTTAAGTGATATAAAAATAAAAGTCTATATTTGCAAAGCTAATCAAGAAAATTTACATTTTTAAATCTATCTATCTATCTAGTATCTATTTATCTACTTACCTACTTAGCTCCCTCCCTGTCTGGGGGTTATGTACTGAAATACTTTACTTTTTCTCTAAATTCTATCCTTATATGAAATGGAGTATTTACTGCCATAGTGGTAAACAAGGATGTCACAGCCATCAGGGATTCCAGCCTTCCAACTGTACATTTCTGAGCCCAGGAAAAGCAATAATGTCTATCTGGAAGCCATCAGTCACTTCCCCAGTAAGCTCTGAGAAGCTTGAGGATTCAAGAAAGTGCAAGAGGCAACCATCAGCCGCATCTCACCATTCTATGTGAGGAATTAAGGATGTGAATAATCAAGAAGCAGGATTTGGCACTACATAACTGAGATTCATATGAAAAGAATGAATTCAGGGAGCCCAGATGTTTGCTCTTTCCATATATAGAAGAACACTAAATTCCTTAATTTGAGATATCTGGCTTTCCTTAATTAACAATAATCTTTTGTTATTCAGACTAACTGTCCCTTGCTGCAAACTTCTACGTAACCTGATTCCTCCCTCCACCTCCAGGGAAACAGTTCTCCCAGGAGATGCTTTCTCCTGGGCTTGAAGTTCTAAAAATTTTCACCAAATAAACAGAACTCTCAACTTTGAGGTTGTACACATTTTTTCAGTGGACACGTAGGTGAAGTTGAGTGAGTGAGTGAGTGAAATTCAGTCAGTTGTGTCTGACTTTTTGCGACCCTACGGACTATGCAGTCCATGGAATTCTCCAGGCCAGAATATTAAAGTGGGTAACCTTTCCTTTCTCCAGGGGATCTTCCCAACCCAGGGATCAAACCCAGGTCTCCCACATTGCAAGCAGATTCTTTACCAGCTGAGCCACAAAGGAAGTCCAAAAATACTGGAGTGGGTAGACTATCCCTTCTTCAAGGAATCTTCCTGACCCAGGAATCAAACCGGTATCTCCTAGATTGCAGACGGATTCTTTCTAACTAACTTCTAGTTTAAGTTAGATCAATAAAACCTTATATGAGATTATATTTACTTAGATTAATGCAAAACTGTCTCCTAAAAGTGGTCTTTTAATGTGTTAACCTTTGTTTTTATAAAAGAATCCCAGTAATCTGCCACTTGAAAAATATTACACTATCAACATTTGATGTGTAGAAATGCTTACTGAGAACTCATTTATTGAATTGCTTATATTACTGTCTCTAAGAATATTAGTCAATGAGGGCCACCATAATAGAATACCACAGACTGGGTGTGTTAAACAACAGAGGTTTATTTACTCCCAGTTCTGAGGCTGGAAGTCTAAGAAGAAGGGGCAGGCAGAGTTGGCTTCTGATCAGGACTCTCTTCTTGCCTCACAGGCAGTTACACTCTCTCAGTGTCACTGCTGTAAAACCCAAGCTTGTGTGTCCAACACACAGTGAGGTCAAACAAACCAAAACATCAGAGTTTGGAGCAGGAAAATGTTTGGTACAAGGACCAAACAAGGAGAATGGGTGGCTTATGCTCAGAACCCCCTAAACTTCTCAATGGGTGTCAGAAAAGAGCTTTTAAAGGCAAACATGGGAGAGGAACAGCTGGATGTATGGCTTTCTTCTGATTGGTTGGTGGAGAGGTAACAGGGCGGTATTCCAGGAATCTCAGTCATCACCTTCTGACTCTGAGCAGTCTGAAGTCAAGGGCTTATGCTCAGCCTGAAATTGCCATCCTAACCTCAGATATGCATCACCCTTATGGCAGAAAGCAAAGAAGAACTAAAGAGTCTCTTGATGAAAGTGAAAGGGAAGAGTGAAAAAGTTGGCTTAAAACTCAACATTCAAAGCACTAAGATCATGGCATCAAGTCTCATCACTTCATGGCAAATAGAAGGGGGAAAAATGAAAACAGTGAGACTTCTTCTTCTTCTTTTTTTTTTTTTTACTCCAAAATCACTGTAGCTGGTGACTGCAGCCAAGAAATTAAAAGACACTTGCTCCTTGGAAGAAAAGCTATGACCAACTTAGAAAGTGTATTAAAAAGCAGAGATATTACTTTGCCAACAAAGTTCTATCTAGTGAAAGCTATAGTTTTTCCAGTAGTCATACATGGATGTGAGATTTGGACTATAATAAAAGCTGGGCACTGAAGAATTGATGCTTTTGAACTGTGGTATTGGAGAAGACTCTTGAGAGTCCCTTGGACTGCAAGGAGATCCAACCAGTCCATCCTAAAGGAAATCAGTCCTGAATATTCATTGGAAGGATTGATGCTGAAGCTGAAGCTCCAATACGTTGGCTACCTGATGTGAATAATTGACTCACTAGAAAAGACCCCCAGGCTGTGAAAGACTGAAGGCAGGAGGAGAAGGGGACAACAGAGGATGAGATGATTGGATGGCATCACCAACTCAATGAACAGGAGTTTGAGCAAGCTTTGGGAGTTGGTGATGGACAGGGAGTCCTGACATGTTGTAGGCCATGTGGTCTCAAAGAATTGCACACAATTGAGTGACTAAACCTGAGTGGGGAGCCCTCACTTTTCAGTATGTGAAAACTGCTATTCATACCCCCACCAGGACCCTGTCCCATCACTGCACTACTGTTTCTTGATTGCCTTTCCTTTGTTTCTGCATTCCCTTACTTCCCTAATTAGCAAGTGTTTGAATCTGCCATGTGGAATTCAGGGAAGCTCTAAGTGGTGAAGCATTTTTCCAAAAAAAACAAGAAACAAGGGACATGGAAAGATTTTTGTACTCAGGACGCCCCATAGAGTCCTGCTCAGTTTCATCTTCAATGGCCTTTCTGTGCTCAAGCTTTCCTGGTGTCTCTTACTCTCCTTCATCAGTTCAGTCACTCAGTCATGTCCAGCTCTTTGTGATCCCATGGACTGCAGCACACCAGGACTCCCTGTCCATCACCAACTCCCAGAGGTCACTCAGACTCACATCCATCGAGTTGATGATGCCATCCAGCCATCTCATCCTCTGTCATCCCCTTCTCCTCCTGCCCCCAATCCCTCCCAGAATCAGGGTCTTTTCCAATGAGTCAACTCTTCACATGAGGTGGAGTTTCAGCTTTAGCATCATTCCTTCCAAAGAACACCCAGGACCTATCTCTTTCAGAATGGACTAGTTGGATCTCCTTGCAGTCCAAGGGACTCTCAAGAGTCCTCTCTAACACCACAGTTCAAAAGCATCAGTTCTTCAGTGCTCAGCTTTCTTCACACTCCAACTCTCACATCCATACATGACCACTGGAAAAACCATAGCCTTGACTAGACGGACCTTTGTTGGCAAAGTAATGTGTATGCTTTTGAATATGCTATCTAGGTTGGTCATAACTTTCCTTCCAAGGGGCAAGAGTCTTTTAATTTCATGGCTGCAATCACCATCTGCAGTGATTTTGGAGGATATAATTAGTCCAAATATTAAGGTAACTTGTTTTTGCTTTTAGATCTTAGTGTCATAATGCAGCTTTGATCACCTACAGAATGATGCAGTTCTGTTTTACAATAACCACAGCTATATTGCTTTATATTTATATTCATGAATCTGCCTCCAATTTCAATGATCACAAGCATGTGGACCACCGAGCCTCAGGACATGTACTTAGTTAGTTCTCTGCAACTCCTTTTCTTCCACCTTCCTCTTAATCAATTCTACCCAGTGATAACTATCTGCTTCTATTTATTTTCCCCGTTTCTGATTCTTGCTTCTTATTAATTTTTGCCAACATTTTATTATTCATGTTCTGATTGTTAGATGACTCAAACCTTTTCTGAGACAAGACAAAAACACATAAAGAAAAAAATGAATAGTCAATACAGACAACTTGAATCATTTAAGACACACAGCCTAAGTTCATTATACATATACAAACTGTGTACCTATGCCTGTAATTCTAGTTTACTGTTTCCAGCCTTTTTCAGTTTTCACTTTCCTTTTGAATCCCCCTATTAAGTAGAAAGTTAAAAAGCTTTTGAGGGAATACATTTCCATTCATTACAGCAAGAACATGTTGGGAGACTTTTATATGCAAGTATCAAAAGAATCACACTAGTGCTAACAAGAAAGAATTTCATTATAATGTCATTTTTCAGTACCTACAAGTTCTTTTTCTAAAAGAACTGAGAGTATTTTGGGGAGAAGGAACCAAAGTAAAAAGAGAGACCTCTAGCATTCTTTGCATACCTTATCCATATTTATCACTGTGCCTGAAAGGTTTTCCAATTCCTGAAGGAAGTTTATCATGCCAAGATTTTAAGTCTCTGTCTCTTAACTTCATTAAATATCTTCCAAAGATATATAGGGCAATAAAGGAAAGAGAAAGAGAACACAGATAAAAATGTAGACCCTCCTAATGGAATTTAATGCTAAATAATATGTACTTTCAGGTGCAATTAATATTTGCTCAGAGAAGAACCAGGAAATTAGGGCAGATGATCTCCAATAGGTGGGTGAAAAGGTGAGAGATCAAATATATCTTTAAAAGATGTGCATAGCTAATATTTGTTCTCAACTTCCCTGGATAAATTTATTCATTTGTGAATATCTCAAAGAATATAACTTGCTTAAAGAGAGATACTTACTGACCAATTGATCATCTGTTATATTTTTATAAAAATAAAGTGTGCATAACAGATCCTTGAAAACAAATTGTAATTTTTCTGTCAAGAGGAAATGCACCATGAGATAGGGTGAGATAAAAGAAAATAGAAACACACGTAACAGTTCTGTCTAGGTTACTAATGAATTTGAGGACATTTCTACTAGACTATTGTGGATTTTAACTACAGATTTTATCAACCACATAAATATATAGTCCTATTACTAGTAGGAGACATTATGTTGATGTGAAAAAAGAACTAGGATAGGAAGTAGGAACAAGAGTTTGAGCCAATGTCCAACTTTTATTTGCTTGGTGACCTTGAGCATCTCATTTAATTTTTCAACACCCCAGAAATATTTTACCTATCTATCAGGCCCAATTGTTTAATAATCAAAGGGTTAAAGGAGAGATATAAAATCATTATATATTCAAAAGATACTGCTACTATTACTTTATTATTTAACATCATTAAGCTCTTATTTTTCAAGTGTTCTACTGGCACACTTTACCCATATAAATATTTCTATATTGATTTTAAGGATGCCACACATCCATCCATAAGATGTAAGAAACTAACAGCAAGGACTTTCATTATCAGAAAAAGTAAAAGGTCACTTTAAATGTTTTAATATGTTATAATTTAGCGTCTAGAAGAGTAAAACCATGTCCTTGTCTGTGTGTGTGCTAAGATTGCACAACTGACAGATGAGTGATTCTCTGGTGGTAGAGGCCATGTGCCAAAAGACTGATAAAGGATGTAAGGATTACAAAGAAGTGACTCTAGAGAAGAGACAACCCTATTCATTAGCTACCACTGCCTTATATTTGGAACAACAATTCCGTAGAACATTCGGGAACAAGATTTGGAAAACTATGGCCAAATCTGTCTATTGCTATAAATAAAGTTTTATTGGAACATAAGTGTGCTCATTCCCATGGGTATTTCTGTACTGGAGTAGCACAGTTGAGTAGTTATAAAACAGACTGTGTGGCCTAAAACATTTACTGTTTGGCCTTTCACAAAAAGTTTGTTGACTCAGTTCTAGGTCACTGCCTAACTGATGTCACTGGAAACCTCCCAGGGGTCAAGCAAGAAGGACGATTGGACTATGAGATTTATATTTGTTATCACAATTTGGGTTTTAAACTAGGTTGCTGATGTAATATAGTGCTTTTCAAATGTGAGTATGAAAATCAGCTGTGTAGCATAAGGAGTCATAAGTAGCATAAGGAAAATACTTTTTTTTTTTTTTTAAAGAAAGGAGTCCACTGCTTTAGAGTGTCTCTGAAAAATGTAAGAGATCTGATAAAAAGACTTGGTGTTTTGATTATATAATTCAAGTGCCTGTTCCTCTGATCTGTGGGAATTGTGAACACTTGTGGCTCAGCTGGTAAAGAATCTGCCTGCAATGTGGGAGACCTGGGTTTGATCCCTGGGTTGGGAAGATCCCCTGGAGATGGGAAAGGCTACCCATTCCAGTATTCTGGCCTGGAGAATTCCATGGACAGTCCATGGGGTCTCAAAGAGTTGTACACGACTGAGTGACTTTCACCTTCACCAAGAGAATCAGATCAGGGGTCTCTCAGTGCACACAGGTTCCGTAACCCACAAAGAACGTCCTCATCTCTCCCAAGGGAATAAGAGAAGTTTTAACTATTCTCTCCTCTGCTTTTTATATAAATTGTGTGAAATTCTGTCCAGATTTTGTGGTCACTTTCAAATAAAAGGTAGCAGAATATGCCACCTCAAAATATCCTTATATCAAAGAGGCATTTTTTAGAGCAGCAATTCTACCACCTGACAGTAACAATAGAGTCAAATGCACAGCTCTCCTTCTTTTCCACTTTGTCAAGGCAGTTTTACTTCTGAGGTGTAGGGGGAATTTATGTGTATCATAGTTGTTGTTGGCATGTCTTTCTGCCTTACCTGATGGCATTCACTGATGTCCGATTTTCTTCCATTGTGTTTTCATCAGCTTAGGCTTATGCTACCAAGTCTGAGTCTGTGGTCTCGAAACTCAGCCAGTTTCTTGAGCCATTCCATCTAATTCCTTCTTATCCCAGGCCCAGAACACTTGTTTCATCTGGCCTTTCTCAGCCCTTCTGCACCTCATAAAACTCCATGGTGTTTACTCTTTCTGATGTTGTAATTAGTAACTTGAGGAGGCTTTCCTTGAAATCAACAAACTAGGATTGTATGTAGGCATGGCTTCTCCAAAACCTTTAGCATGTCCCAGTCTGTGATGAGAATGAGGCAAAAGCTTACTGCTCCCAGTTCACTCTAATCCCATCCACGGTTTCATCCTTCCCCTGAGATTCAATTAGCATAGAGTCATGCTTTGTGGTCATTTCAGAGATGTTCACCTCCCCACCCCAGGGTTTTTGTCTTTATTTAAATGTTTTCTATTTTGTTCATGATTAATTTTTTGCATTTTTATTTTTAAAAATTACATTAAAATATGAGTTATCTTGATTAATGATTTTTGGTGACCTCATATTTTTCAGCCTAGGA
This sequence comes from Bos indicus, assembly GCF_029378745.1. Taxonomy (NCBI): domain Eukaryota; kingdom Metazoa; phylum Chordata; class Mammalia; order Artiodactyla; family Bovidae; genus Bos; species Bos indicus. Next base: position 57,244,749 of record NC_091761.1, on the reverse strand, counting down.
GAGGCTTGCTCACCTCACTTTATTCCTAGCCATATTATCTCTTCCAATTTTCTCTTTTCTCCCCACAGTCAATGATCTATTACTCCATTTGAGTGGGAAAGTGAAGTCACTCAGTAGTGTTCAACTCTTTGAGACCCCATGGACTGTGGCCTACCAGGCTCCTCTGTCCATGGGATTTTCCAGGCAAGAGTTCTGGAGTGGGTTGCCATTTCCTTCTCCATGGGATCTTCCCAACCCAGGGTTCAAACCCAGGTCTCCCAAATTACAGGCAGATGCTTTACCATGTGAGGCACCAGGGAATCCCTTGAATGGGAAACTAGCACTTAAATTTTCATGTATCATCATTATGTACACTTGTTATTGATCTTACAGCTCTGCTTTTTTTTGGAACTTGGATTTTTGACTCTTAAATGCCTTTTCCTCATTTAGAAGACAAAAAAGAAAAAGAAAAGCCCTAGCTCTGTGAATTTAATGTATTGGCTTTCATGATTCTAGTTTTCTTCTGTGAGTTAAAAAAAAATGTAAATATCTGGCAACTGCATTTTGTATCTTTATTGTTATTATTATTATTATTGTTTTCCATTTATGTCACTCTCTTCTTATATATACTGCATAAATAAAGCCATGATATTTTCCTAGTGAATAAAAATATAGTCAATATCTGAAAATATTATCTTACTATAGTTAAAATAATAACTGAGATAAGGTTACACTAGGTAGAAAACTGAGTAATTGGCCAGTATTTAGCTGCTACAATGATCAACAGAAAATAAAGTCTTTAAAAAGAAAAAAAAAAGAGGATAAGGAAATAGTTGATTCCAAGGTCCTCTGAAGGCATAGACTGTGTTTTATATATTTCAGCAAATAGGAGAGAGATAACATACATTTTGTAAATAAGTATAGCATCATGGTTGGCATTTTAATGATATCACTGCTTATTTCCTACTTATAACATTCTGTGGAATCTCAAAAAATAGACCAGAATAAGAAATATCAATCATGAATATATATATTTTTATCCATATTTTATGAAAAGACTTATTAAAAACCACGCCAAACTTTTTTTAATGAAGAATTCTAATTCAGGCTCCATTTTGGAAAAAAAAAAAAAAAAAAACACAATAAAGTGGAATGAAAGTGGGAAGAAAGGGAGCAGAAGGCCAAATAGAGAAAATAAACCTTTTGAATGGATTTAGAAAAGAGATAATAAACTGGATAGAAAGCATAAAATTCCTGCTGTAGATGGAATGACTTGATGCCAATTTCAGAGGCAGGAAGAACCATAGACAGTCTGTAATAGAGTGTGGGAGGCCCAACAGTCCTCTGGGAGCTATGAGGTTAAGGAAATAACTGGGCAGGAGGCAGAGTGACAACTGACCTCTTGCTCATTGAAAGAAATCAGCATGAAGGAGGTTTGGAGAATGTCGTGAATTTCACACTATGTTCTTCAATAGCCAGTGGCTTATCTTTATGAGAGCCCTGAGACACACTTTCACTGATCATTTATCCAGACAGTTGAGTTTCTTTAATGAAATAACATTACTCCTTTGGGGAAAGGATGTGAGGATAGAACATCAGGCCCACAAGCAACTCCCACGATGAGAGTTTTGAGAGCTGGCTGGCTCTCCATGCAGAAGGGAAGCAATCATGCTTACATGATGATGCATAGCTGAAAGGTAGGGATTTCTTTAAGATATTTCTTTTTAAATCCACTTCTCACATCCCTCACCATCATCTAAATGAATATAAAGTAAGCTTAAAGGAACTGGAAGACTAAAATTATAATGACTGTGATGATAATAATGACATTACCTTTCTATAAATTTTAATACAATATTATGGATTTTCTTGAAAAAAGTATTTCACAATTTTATTTACGTGACTAGCTTTACAATAGTCTTATTTTCTGATTTTAAGTAAGAATTTTCCCATTTATCAATTACGTATTATATCCTTAGTGCCATATTATTAAATGACTCGGAGCACCTCCTCCATCTTCATTTTTTTCCTTTACATGATGAATGAATTCATGATCAGACAGTAGATGGTGCTATTATTTCAAAGACCATACAGTCCCAAAGACTTCCAAATTATTTTAAGACTACAGAAACAAGTGGGGAAAAGTGTGAAAGCTTGACATCCTTTTCTAGTTTACAAAGGTTATGGAGTAGGAAGCTATTTTTATGTAGTGACCTATTCTGTCCCTTTGGGGGATAAAATAACCATCAAAGCTTCCCATCATAATTAATAAATTCTGGCTCCCTAGAAAAGAAGAGCTATATCCGCATTTAATTTTCTCCTTTGAAGCAACAACAGTCACAGATGCTGTTGCTCATACTGACTGCCATTACAGACAGAAAGCAATTCACGTGCACTCAGCAATGCAGAAGAAGATATTAAAATGTAAAACACATGAATGTGAAGTTTCTTTAAAAATGCTGGAAAAAAAATGCTGAAAAAAAAAAGATATTTCTAATATAAAGCAATTTATATGTAAAACCTCTGTAATCACAAAAGAACCTTAAATACAATATTCAAATGCAAGCCATAAAGCCCTGTATCTGACAATGATAAATCAACATATTAAAAGCTCGCCTCTTCTGGCAGCAGATGCTTTCTGAAAGAGAACTGGTAACAGATGCACACCATAGAGGGGGTTCAAACAGTGGTGACACAGGCAAGAGGTTGAGGGGAGCCAATGCTTACATGGGTGGTGGATCGTGGTACCTGCAGCTAAAGCACAATCGATGTTGAGGTTCCTAAAGAGTAACACTACAAGTTGTCTCTTTAAAACCCCATTACTCAGACTTAATGCTCATTGATGGGAACCCTTTATCTGTCTGCATGCAAAGGTTTGCATGGTTCTTATTTTTCATGCCCAAACAAAACATACAGTGATGGGCTGTCTTAAGGGTGAGTCACATAATCCCACTAAACCTGCAACTCTGAACACCTAAATGTAAAGAAAAATGTGAGCCCAGCACTGGGAGATACTGTGGAAGTAATAACAAACACTGGCATTTGAAACATCTGGATAATTAATTGCATCATTTTTAATCTGCATGGTTTTTGCATAAGAAGGCCAGCCATATTTTCAAACAAGGAATTTCAGACTTTTAAATGGTATTTTTCTAACTCTTGAGTTTCTAATTAGATAATTTTGAATTAGAAATATGGGTTTTAATTGTCAATTAACAATTCTGTTCTATTAGCATTGCTAATGTCTCCTGTCCTTTATATTCCTCCTAACTTTGAGGATCATAGAATGGTACAAGTGATGTCAAAAATAAGTAATATGCCATTTTAAATAGGTTCTTTGAAAACAACTGCTAACACTGCTTTATTTCACATTATACACATTTTTCTGTTATATTTATATGTGGCAATTTTAAACCATGGAATCAAATTATCAGACATTTCTATCATTTATAGGTGATGTTTATGCCCATTTCCTGTGAATCTGGGTGATTATTTTGACTAATATAATTCAGAGGAAATGATGTCACATTGACATCATTTGACTTCAAGACAAATCAGAAGGAACATTAAAGCTTTGGCCTCGGTGTTTTAGAATGCTCAGCTGCTCACCATGGAACCCATCTGCATAGGACCCCACATTCTGAGAAGACCAAGTTGCATGAAGAGGTCATACCTCGATTTAGGTGCCTCTGCTCCTCAGTCCTAGCTGAGGTTACCCTTCCAGTCATTCCAGCCCAGGAGCCAGAAAGAGTGAAAAACCTCCAAATAATTCCAGTTTCTAGATGTTGAATTACCCCAGACATTCAGATCATCTCAGTTGAAGGCCCACTGTGTCCTTTTGGGTTATCTGACCCACAGAATCACTAAGGATAAGTCATGGGTTAGTTTGTTATTCAGCACTTAACAACTGGAACACCAGAGGAGGGTTATAAATTGCAGTAGCATTGCCAGTTATAAACTGTCAAGATATTCAGGTGAGTATGTTTAGTTTTATTTATTTATTTTTGGTTGCACAGGTTCTTTGTATCTACACGTGGGTTTTCTTCAGTTGCCTCAAATGAGGGCTATTCTTCCTTCTCATTGCAGTGACTTCTCTTGTTGCAGAGGACACGGTTCTAGGGAATGCAGGTTTCAGGAGTTGTGGCACGTGGGCTCAGTAAATGTGGCTCTCAAGCTCCAGAGCACAGACTCAATAGTGGTACTCTGCTTCATTTGCTTCGCAGCCTGTAGAATCTATCTGGACTTGGATTAAACCCAGGTCCCCTGCATTGGCAGGCAGATCTCACCCACTGTACTACCAGGGAACTCCAGTATATTTAGTTTTACATACTTTCAATATTCTGAGTCTTGATAAATTTTCTTGCTTTGACTCTTTCCTCCCTCTGTCCAACCTAGTTGCATGTATGTGCATGCTAAGTCGCTAAGGAATATGGACTATAGGCATATCCATCCCTACTCTGTCGTTGTGTACCTCTGCTTCCCTCAAATAGATCCCTTCTTCCCTTTGCCTGTAGTCCTTAGATGGGTATTTACTGACCTTTGTTCTTTGTCACTCACACGTTGTTGTTCAGTCACTAAGTCATGTCCAACTCTGACCCCATGGACTACAACATGCCAGGTTTTCCTGTCCTCCACCATTTCCTGGAATTTACTCAGATTTATGTCCATTGAGTCAGCGATGCTATCTAATCATCTCATCCTCTGCTGTCCTCTTCTCCTTTTGCTTTCAATCTTTTCCAGCATCACGGTCTTTTCCATTGAGTCAACTCTTTGCATCAGGGGGCCAAAGTATTTGAGCTTTGACTTCAGCATCAATCCTTTCAGTGAATATTCAGCATTGATTTACACTTACATATACACATTTATTTCCAACTATTCCTACAAATGATCACAAAAATTGTGGAAAATTCTTAACTACCAGACCACTTTACCTGTTTCCTAAGAAACCTGTATGTAGGTCAAGAAGTAAGGGTTAGAACTGGACATGGAACAACTGACTGGTTCAAAACTGGGAAAGGAATGTGGCAAAGCTTTATACTATCACCCTGCTTACTTAACCTATGTACATAGTACATCATGCGAAATGCTGGGCTGGATGAATCACAAGCTGAAATCAAGACTGCCAGGAGAAATATCAACAGCATCAGATATGCAGATAATACCACTGTAATGGTAGAAAGCTAAGAGGAACTAAAGGGCCTCTTGACGAAAGTGATAGAGGAGAAGGGAAAAGCTAGCTTGAAAGTCAATGTTAAAAAAAATATTAAGACCATGGCATCTGGTCCTAAAACTTCATGGCAGATAGAAGGGGAAAAAGTAGAAGCAGTGACAGATTTTATTTTCTTGGGTTCCAAAATCACTTTGGATGGTGACTGCAACCATAAAATTAAAAGATTCTTGCTACTTCAATGAAAAGCTATGATGAACCTAGAAAGTATATTAAAAAACAGAGATGTCACTTTGCTGACAAAGGTTCGTATAGTCAAAGTTATGGTTTCTCCAGTAGTCATGTACGGATGTGAGAGTTGAACCATAAAGAAGGCTGAGCACTGAAGAATTGATGCTTTTGAACTGTGGTGTGGAAGAATACTCTTGAGAGTCCCTTGGACAGCAAGGAGATCAAACCAGTCAATTCTAAAGAAAATCAACCCTGAATATTCACTGGAAGGAATGATGCTGAAGCTCCAATACTTTGGCCACCTGATGTGCAGAGCCAATTAATTGGAAAAGACCCTGATGCTGGGAAAGACTGAAGGCAAAGGAAGAAGGCAATGGCAGAGTATAAGATGGTGAGATAGCAACACTGGCTCAATTGATATGAATCTGAGCAAACTCTGGGAGATAGTGGACAGAGAAGCCTGGCATGGTATAGTCCATGAGATTTTAAAGAGTCAGACATGACTTTGCAACTGAACAAGAAAATTCCTACAAATGGTTTACCAAATTTGTGAATTTCAAGAGTAAATAACTAGAACAATTTTTAGGGAAATTTTTCAAACTACATGCCCTCTCTGCAAAGTTCGTCTCAAACTCAAGCATCCCTTGGTGAATCTGATTCAGTTTTCCTGTGTGAAATAAATGTACATCTATCCTTAAAATACAATGAAGGACATAGCTGTAGTTAAGAACCTCTAAATTTTCATGGTACAGATATTGTTCCTCAATACCTTTGCTATTTCTGTTCTTACTATTTAGGATACTGTCCTCTGGTGCTTCCTCTTGGTTTATCTGAGTCAAATTGCTTTTTAGTCAAGAAGCATTTAAGCTCCTTTTCTCTGGATTGTCTTCCTAGGATTTAAATATGATGTGCCTAGATACCATATATTGACCATTCAATGCCAGCACTTTGGTTAGCTCTGAACAGATACTAAATCACATGTCACTCCATTTTCTCAAATGCTTTCTATTACCAATCATTTGGTAATTGCTCTATCTTACTCTTCTCCGTTACTTTTCACCAATATTGTCTCAAATGTTTAAAATAATCCCTGAAGAATAAGGATTTATTTATTTTTTCTTGGTGTCCCTAGGATTTTATAAAGTGAACTGGGACATAGTGGGTGGCCAATAACAATTTGTAAGGAAAAATTCAGCTAAAAATTATTACTGATTGTTAGTATCAAATCTATTGGAATTTCTAGATATCTTAATCACTGGCTCTTTTCATTATATCAATCAGGTTCTAAAATGATATATGAGATTTAATTTTATTAGTAATTTTATAATTCCACTGAAGCCATTTCCAAACACAATTTGTTTTCATGTGGCTATTCTCACATGACAAATTAGATATACTTTTCTAAGATGGGAGATAAGAACCTTATACAATTCTTGACTTTCACTGAACTTAATGGATTTCTACAGCACTTTGTTGTTTCAATCTAATTAACCACTTACCTTATGTCAAGTATTAATGATACATACTTTAAATATAAAACCATCTCTTCCACATTAGATTTCAAAAAATGTCCAATAAACATTTATATTAATGATGCACTTCAGAAACCTATAAAGCAATTTGATAAGAAGTCATAAACCCCCTAGAGTTAGCAAGATTTTCACCCAATTTTCCTGTTCAAGGTGCATTAAAACTTGCAAGGGCTCATTAATTTCAGGGCAGGGGGTAAGGGCATATGTCTTCCAAACTATATACACTATTTTAATATGTTAAATTCCTCAAGTTTGTTTTCTTTCTCATCTACTTATCTTTTTTTATTTTATTTTATTTTTTAACTTTACAATATTGTATTGGTTTTGCCACATATCAACATGAATCCACCACAGGTATACACGTGTTCCCCATCCTGAACCCTCCTCCCTCCTCCCTCCTTGTACCATCCCTCTGGGTTATCCCAGTGCACCAGCCCCAAGCATCAAGTATTGTGCATCAAACCTGGACTGGCGACTCATTTCATATATGATATTAAACATGTTTCAATGCCATTCTCCCAAATCATCCCACCTTCTCCCTCTCCCACAGAGTCCAAAAGACCGTTCTATACATCAGTGTCTCTTTTGCTGTCTCGTATACAGGATTATTGTTACCATCTTTCTAAATTCCATATATGCGTCAGTGTACTGTATTGGTGTTTTTCTTTCTGGCTTACTTCACTCTGTATATTAGGCTCCAGTTTCATCCACCTCATTAGAACTGATTCAAATGTATTCTTTTTAATGGCTGTCATCTACATATCTTTTAACATCTAATGCCACAAATATATATGCAAAAATATGTTTTCATATTTCTATATGTTTCAGTCAGTGAAGTATTAATTTATGCCATTAGAGCAGCCTCATAAATCTCATGGAGGAAATAGACAAAGATTGTTTTGGCTGCACGTTTGTTTTAAACAACCTTCTTCGTTTTTAATTAATTTATTTTTTAACTTTGTTGCAGTTGTAAAAGCTAAAATGCTGCACTGGACAACTAAGGAGATTATTCTATTCAGACTAGTGTAATAGAAAAAAAAACATTCATCAATGAGGAATACCTAAAAAAATAAAGAAGGGGGCCTGTGGTTTTAGAGAGGCAGGTAAACAAGGGGATCCTCTGTGAGTTTTATGGGATTCATGAAGATGGATGGAGATGAATCACTGAGGAAGGGTAGAGATGGGTCTTAACTGAGAATAAAAAGGGTGGTCCTCTGCTGTTAGCCAGGAACTGGATCACAAAACAGTGACAGCACAGGGCTCAGACAAAATTCAACACAATCTCAGAGGATTGGGATGGAAGAATGCTAGAAGTTAATGCGCACAACTAGGAGGGAATTCTGATGACTTTGTGGTAGAAAACAAAAGATCTAACCCTGGGTATAGAGCCCTAATTACATTACGACTGATGGAAGAAGTGGTTTTAATTGTATAAATTAGACCATGAGGAATGAGTTCCTAAGTCTCTTAGCTTCACTTTATCCATCGTCAACTCCCAGCTCCCTACTGGAGATATGGGTTATGGCTCCGTTAGAACATGAAAGATCTCTGTAATGGGAAATAGAACAAATAAAGAGAGAAAGAGGAGAAATGGCACAGGAGGGTTCTGAAATGTGCCTTAAAGTGACAGTGTTTGAAACTACTAAACTTCCTGTAAATTAGACTAGAAGTGCAAAGACAAATAGAAACATGAATCTGGCATTAAAGTACTAATAAATGTTTTAACTTAATTTGCAGAAAATATGGCTCACACAGTGATCATTTTCTACCTCTTTCAACTTTATACTGAGTGAGGGCATCACATATACAGCTGCTCAGTGTCAGCTAACCCTTACGTTACTTATCAGTTCAGTTCAGTTGCTTAGTTGTGTCCAACTCTTTGCGACACCATGGACTGCAGCATGCCAGGCTTCCCTGTCCATCACCAAATCCCAGAGTTGCTCAAACTCATGTCCCTCAAGTTGGTGATGTTATCCAACCATCTCATCCTCTGGCATCCCTTTCTCCTCCTGCCCTCAATCTTTCCCAGAATCAGGGTCTTTTTCAATCCAGACAATAAAAAGAACCTGCTTCACAAAATCAGTGGGTCGTAGTCTCTGTGGAAAGCAAATGAGAAATGGAACTCAACTACCAGTACTCTCCCAGTCCCTCTGTGACCAGTGTTATGCGTAAAATGGTCATGTGACAAATTGTATGAAGATGATGAGCTATAGATAGGCATGATGGAAGAATTGCTTGAGAATGCCGTTGTGTAACTGTATATAATACCATCTAATAATATTAGAGTAACACTATCTAATAGATGCTTCTTTTTACATAGGCATTTCTAATTTAGTTGGTTAGTTTTCTTCTTTCAAAACGACTTTACTTTTAACAACAAATTTCTCATTGCTGTTCCCTTCCTCTCTCTTGCTCTGCTAAGTAAAAAGATAATACTATTATACATGCATTAAAGGAATGCACAGCAGAAAGAAGTAAGTCAAGTGGCAAATGGAGAATATTTATCCATGGACTTAAAATTTAGGGGAAGGAATCATTTATTTGGTATCATCAGTTTTAACTACCTAATGATGAGGGGAGAAGGGATGGCCCATGAGGAAATTTCCAATTGTGCTTATTATTTTTACTTAATTATAATTTGTGATATCTATTTACTATTTTAGTAATGAGAATATGTATGTGTTTCTGTTTAATGTGGAATATAAATATAGCAGAATTAGCTACTGAAACTTGAGACTGAGTTTTCATGGCAAGACAAAACTTCACTCTGTCAGAGTATATTCTATTACATATAGAATATATGCATATTTCCTACCATTTTCAAACTTCAAACTCAGCTCTAAAATGTGCAAAACAACCTTCTTTAAAACATATAAATTAGATTGTGTTATCAGGCAATTTTTTTGTTAATCTCAATTATATTAAGGATATAGACAAAAATGTGTGTGTGTCCTGTATCTTTAAGTTTCATTTTCTGAAATTTCCTCATCAGTATCTCAAAATTAAAACGTTTGAAAAATACATTTGTGATGAACTATTAATTTTAGTGGCTTCCCAAGTGGCTCATGGGTAAAGAATCTGCCTGCCAATCTTCCTGACCCGGGGATCAGATTTGGAGATCCTCTGGAGAAGATCCTCTGGAGAAGAAAATGCCATCTTACTCCAGTATTCTTGCCTGAGGAATTCCATGGACAGAGGAGCCTGGTGAGCTATGGTCCATGGGGTCGCAAAGAGTCAGATATGACTGAGCAACTAAACAGATTAACTGTAATATTGTAAGGTTCTAGGTGGATATTAACTATAGTCTTCCTTAAAGTGCTTTTAAATTTACAACTACTCCAATGGCAACTAATTACTAGAGTTGATCTTTGCCACTCTGACAGACAAAATATTTTTCCCCCCACTGTTCAAAATGTACACAAGAAAAAAAAAATTATTTTATTCAATTTCACTCAACACAATATGCACTAGGACAGGGATGAAATATGTGAATGTCAGAAAGAGATTTAACTAGGTCTTAGAAGGTGAGGAAGGTGAAATAGATAATGATGAGAAAGGCTAAGGGAATAAAATCATATTTTAAAAAAGAATATAGCTGAAATCAGTGAGGTAGCAAAGTTGGTACAACTTTAGGGCTAGTAATTGAAGACTCTGATGACTGAAGTTAGGTGAGTAGGGAAGATTTTGGTGATCTGGTAAGATAGAATTTTAAAAGGAAAGCCAAATAGTCTGATTCAGTTCTCTGTGTAATAGGAGAGAGTGTAGGCTTTAAAAAAAACTTTGAATTTTATATTGCCGTGTATCTGATTCACAACACTGTGCTAGTTTCAGGTGAACAGCGACTCAGTTATATACGTAGAAGAGAACAGCGCAGGTTTTTGATAAAAGAAATTGTTATCCCTACTCCTTGTTTAAGAAGAGAAATGTGATGGTGATATAAATCATAGATTGAAAACACAAGAGACTGGAAGTCAATACACCAAATAGGAAGCTATTATAATAGTGCTGGCACGCAGTTCAGTAGCTTTGGGAAGAGAAGAGCGATCATTGAAACAAATGGCAGGGTTAAGGGAGAAGTGACAGAGTTTAAGAAGTGAATCAGAGAATAAAGCTGATGTGACTCAAACCTGAGTAAAAGGAAACAAGAAGGCTTAGAAATGGAGATAATGATGTCACTTCTGGGTTGTGACTGTGGAGCTGCCAGCATGGTTACATTGAGATTATAGGTATCAGCTAAGAATCAAGCTTGATGGTATGGTCTTGAGGGTCGTGAATTTAAAAATAAAAGTTAAACTCTGAAGGTAGACGATACTTTCAAGGGCAAAGTGTGTGGTAAAAATAGACAAGGTTGATATTCAAATAAAGGATGAACTGAACACTTAAGCAGTTGGAGGAGGAAGCTACAAAGGCATCTCTTTAACAAGTGGTGCTGAGAAAACTGGTCAACCACTTGTAGAAGAATGAAACTAGAGCACTTTCTAAACCATACACAAAAATAAACTCAAAATGGATTAAAGATCTAAATGTAAGACCAGAAACTATAAAACTCCTAGAGGAGAACATAGGCAAAACACTCTCCGACATACATCACAACAGGATCCTCTATGACCCACCTCCCAGAATATTGGAAATAAAAGCAAAAATAAACAAATGGGACCTAATTAAATTTAAAAGCTTCTGCACATCAAAGGAAACTATAAGCAAGGTGAAAAGACAGCCTTCAGAATGGGAGAAAATAATAGCAAATGAAGCAACTGACAAACAACTAATCTCAAAAATATACAAGCAACACCTACAGCTCAATTCCAGAAAAATAAATGACCCAATCAGAAAATGGGCCAAAGAACTAAATAGACATTTCTCCAAAGAAGACATACAGATGGCTAACAAACACATGAAAAGATGCTCAACATCACTCATTATCAGAGAAATGCAAATCAAAACCACTATGAGGTACCACTTCACGCCAGTCAGAATGGCTGCGATCCAAAAGTCTACAAGCAATAAATGCTGGAGAGGGTGTGGAGAAAAGGGAACCCTCTTACACTGTTGGTGGGAATGCAAACTAGTACAGCCACTATGGAGAACAGTGTGGAGATTCCTTAAACAACTGGAAATAGAACTGCCTTATGATCCAGCAAACCCACTGCTGGGCATACACACTGAGGAAACCAGAAGGGAAAGAGACACGTGTACCCCAGTGTTCATCGCAGCACTGTTTATAATAGCCAGGACATGGAAGCAACCTAGATGAATGGATAGCATTCATCCAGCAGATGAATGGATAAGAAAGATGTTGTACATGTACACAATGGAGTATTACTCAGCCATTAAAAACAATACATTTGAATCAGTTCTAATGAGGTGGATGAAACTGGAGCCTATTATACAGAGTGAAGTAAGCCAGAAAGAAAAACACCAATACAATATCAGATCAGATCAGTCGCTCAGTCGTGTCTGACTCTTTGCAACCCCATGAATCACAGCACGCCAGGCCTCCCTGTCCATCACCAACTCTGGAGTTCACCCAGACTCACGTCCATCGAGTCAGTCCCCTTCTCCTCCTGCCCCCAATCCCTCCCAGATTCAGAGTCTTTTCCAATGAATCAACTCTTCGCATGAGGTGGCCAAAGTACTAGAGTTCGCGTATATATGGAATTTAAAAAGATGGTAACAATAACCCTATATATGAGACAGCAAAAGAGACACTGATGTATAGAACAGTCTTTTGGACTCTGTGGGAGAGGGCCAGGGTGGGATGATTTGGGAAAATGGCATTGAAATATGTATAATATCATATAAGAAATGAGTCGCCAGTCCAGGTTCGATGCACGATACTGGATGCTTGGGGCTGGTGCACTGGGATGACCCAGAGGGATGATATGGGGAGGGAGGAGGGAGGAGGGTTCAGGATGGGGGACACATGTGTACCTGTGGTGGATTCATGTTGATATGTGGCAAAACTAATACAATATTGTAAACTTAAATAAAATAAAAAAAAAACACAAAGGCATCTATATAAATATAAGTAGGAAAAATTAGATGAGTACAAGTATTTTTAAAAAATAGAAAGTGGTGTTCAATAAGTTTATAAACCTAAGTCATGAAGATATCAATTAGAAGGCTACCAGTTATTTCCAAGAGAGCAGCTGAGTAGAACTGTGGGAAACCAGATGGTGTGGTGTAGCCAAGTGTATTATTAAACCGTAGTGGAACAGATACTCTTGTTTTGTGATACTAGAAATAAAGAGAAGGCAGTTTGGAAGGGCAGTTAAATCAGGAAGAGGAGTATTTCAGCAGAGAGAAATCAGACTCCAGAACGTTTAGTGTCTCAGGCAAATAGTAAAGAGCTTAGGATAAGCCAGAGAATAAACTAAAGGAAAAAAAGAGAGAGAGAGAAGTTTGCAGAAAAACATCAAGAAAAATACAAGCTCCATCTGTCAATTAGAAATATTAACACTTAATTCTGGAGTTACTGTCAGGCTTGGTGGTTGATGTCTATCTTCATGAATAGTAGGCTAATAATAAATGACAACTAATTAATTATCAATACAGAAATATATAATTCATTTACATGCTATTAGACAATAAAGAGATTCATAGATGTGAATTTCAAGGTACAGAACTTACTTCCTGAAAAATTAAATTTTTAGCTATTTTCTAAAATATATATCATATAACTTTCCCTTCTTTGAGAACACAAGAATGATAAATTTTACCTTTTCTCATGACTTACGTGTCATTTTGAAATCATCAGTGATGTATAACAGTATTTGATAAAAGTGAGGCAAGCAAGAGAAACATCACTGTGGAGGTAGGCAAATGCCAATAAAACAATTCTTTCTTGTGGAGGCAAAACCACTGAGCTGAATAAACACAGAGAACCCTGGGTTTAAGTTCTTTCTGCAACATTTACTGACTTCACCTTGATTTCCTCCTCTGTGGTAAAAATCCAGTTCATTAACTGAAATGATCCATTCAAATGCAGGGGAATACAGCAATCAAGTTTTCAGGAAAATTCAGAAAAAAGATCAAGAAGCAATTTATAAACCAAATGATTCCTCTCCTTCCTGTGTTTATATATACCATTTCCAGACCAGCTACTTTTGAGGGGACTTGATTTTGAAATAATCTTACAGAGAAGAACCATGCAGAATTTTAGTTCTAAAAAGCAAATGGCACATGGTAAAGAAATAGATAAGTTCCATCAATGAGACTTTTTTTTAGGGTGGTCTGTCCTGGGTAATTGATTGGCTTGCTGGTCAACCCCAGAGTTTACCATTGCACAGTGTGGCATTGCACATCGTGATCTCCCATGAAGAGTTAAAGCAAGGTTGATAGATTACATCTGGGTATGGTCTGATAATTCCTTGGTGTTTCAGTCAGTAAATAATCCGCATGCAATGCAGAAGACCTGGGTTTGGACCCTGGGTCAGGAACATCCCCTGGAGAAGGGAATGGCTACCCACGCTGGTATTCTTGCCTTGAGAATTACATGGACAGAGGAGCTTGAGGGGCTACAATCATGAGTCCTAAAGAGTCAGAGACAACCAAGCAATTAACACTATATGCATGGTCTGATGCAGTGGTGTTCAAACTGTGTACCATAATACCTGAGGGTTCTCCACAGCGGGGGTTCAGAGACATGTGGTTAGTACCAAAAATTCCAGGTTTGTTTGTTTTTTTAATTTAAAAAAATATTTGTTATGCACCAAATCAGTGTAGCTTAAAGGGACTGACCAAGAAGATTTTGGAGAAAGTGTTCAAGAAGCAAAACTCTGAGTCCTGTTCTTACCTTAAAGATGTAACTCCACTGGTATCTGTTTAAATATCAGGAGGAAAAAAGCAAAATAAAAGAATTTAAAAAAAAAAGAATAATTCAAGGAATTCGGAGGAGCTAGTTGAAAAAAGTTAGAATGTGGTGTCAAAGAAGGAGGATGCAAGATAACATGTTTAAAAAATACAGAAATGTTTTCAAAGTAAATTTACTGTGATTGAAGGAATTGGTGTTAAATGACTTCAATTAATGCTCTTTGGGGAGAATAGCAATGGCAGGAGTTACAGTGGGTACTAAAGAAACATGGTACATGTTTGGAATTCCCACTAGGATGGAAGGAATGGGGTTTAATTTGAGATAAATGCTAGAACTGGCTAACACCAGGACTGCCCAGCAGAGGTCATTTATAACATGAATCAAAATTATTCTATAAATTTCCCCTCATTTCATTCTGTAAGTCAATGGCAGGAAGAGAGAACATAATTCAGGTCATGAAACAATCTTAATTGAAAGGTACAAACTAGAAATATAAATACTAATCAAATTTTGATCAGATTCTCAATTAATATTTGGATAATAAGTAGAAAAATAATGGAAAAACACAGTCACCTTATTTCATATGATACTGAGTTGTGTAAAAACTTTGTAAAAACAAAGCTCTTGTGTTATATTATTTAACTCTATAAAATAATGATAATGACTGGGACAATTCTTTGACATTGAAGGGTTGAAGATATGGGCCTTTTGTCTAACTGTCCATGTCCTTATCTGTTATAAGATTTTTAAGAAGAATTAATTTTTCTGTTAATATTTAAAACAAGTAATACATGAAACTGCTGATGAAATACTAGGTTCATATGAAAACACTTAGTTTAGTACCTTAGTTTGAGTCCTTGTACACAAGGGAGCCACAAGTGAAATGGTGAAGAGCACAGATCTGAAGTTCAGTCTGTATGAGTTTGAGTCCCTTCTTAATTTTGTGCCCATGGGCAAGTTACTAAAACTTTCTCAGTTTTCAGAACTACCAAATGGGGATTTAAAAGTATCACATTCATAACAGGTTGTAATCATTAAATAAAAAGGCTCTATTTAATGAGAAATTCATGGCCCATAAGTTTGGATCGACTACTACTAACACTACTATTATTATCTATGATGTGGGATCCTACCTTTATACTGTTTAACAGTTCACTTGAGATTTGCTGTCTCCAACTTCATCATCTCCCATTTAAAAAGACAGTATTAGAATGTAGGTTTCACGAGGGAAGGTGTTTTTGTTCAACTTTGTTTACAGTTTTGGAACCAAGACTTCAAATAGTACCAAGTACAATATAGGTCTTAGTAAATATTTCTGAATAAACGTACACAATTTTAGAGCTTTATAATGAAAGATGAGAATACAATTGGATCAATATGCTTCTCTCTCCTTTTGTCTTTTTATTAACAGAAACAGAAGGGTTTATTACTTACAATCACAGCTATTTAAAAGGTGGATTTATACTGTTAGATAAAATGGATGCTTGTGCTAAGATAGAATATAAAAATGAGGAACACAGAGAGAAATGCTATTTTAATTGTTTGAACAAAGACTAATAAATCAGTTTGGTTGGAAATATCTTAATATAGAACATGCCACTTTGCCTCATACAGCCTTGGGAGGTCATATGTATAAATGATGAAGATGTGGAGATAATTCTAATGGGTAAAAACAAATCACTAGAGCTTCTGTGTTATTATGGGTATTTAGCAGTTACCAAAGGAGCCATTCTGTACTTTATTGTCATGCTAATAACAACTATAAATGTTTTTAATCTTAATGAATAGAGTATTTATACTCACATTCTTTCCATTTTCCCACTATTTTCCAAGGAAAAATATTTACCATGTTGGAATAAGTCAGAAGAATAAAATGGCGTGGTGTAAAATTTCAGTGATGTGGATTGATACATATTGTGATAATTACATTTTGCCCCTCAAAACTTTTCATGACTCTTTGATTGATTTATGTATTTTTCTGGAGATAAAGGTTTTTTAAAATTAATTTTTATTGGAGTATATAGCTGCTTTATAGTGCTGTTAGCTGCTGCACAACAAAGTGAATCAGTTATAGTGTACGTGTATCCCCTCCTTTTTAGGTTTCCTCCCCATTTAAGTCACCACAGAGCACTGAGTAGAGCTCCCTGTGCTATACAGTAGATTCTCATTATCTCTTATATGCATAGTAGTGTCTACATGTCAATCCCATTCATGACTCTTTTAAATGGAAAAAAAAAAAAAAAGCTTCTCTTATTCAGAACTGAGTAACAGGTCTCTCATAGGTATGTCTCTTTGCTATGTTTCACACAACAGAAAAAAATAATGACAACTACAATTGGCTAAAAAAAAAAATATATTGAAAAGCTTTTTTCTTTTCTTCCCTGGTATATCAAAATTCATCAAGATGATAGGTATAAGACTATTACCAAGGTACAGACTAACAAATTGCCTTCAGTTATCATATTTTTTTTTCCTTTCTCTTTCGACTGTTTAAGAAACAAAGCAACCATTTCAGTGGAGAAAATTCATTGGAGGAAGACGAAGTTATAAAGAAGGATCAATATTCCAGGTGGCAAAGAAATTCAGTCATGTAAATCTCATTAAAATACATCACCATCATGGAATCAGTCATGTGAGAGCCCTAGTACACTTTGAAGGAAGGTCCTATGCTTGACAGATGTTCCTTTTCCCTTTTGATGTGTCTCCTACCTTAAGTCACCATCATTTAAGTAATATCCCCAAATTCATCATTTTTTCCAGGCCCTCTCAGTTGAAACCTAAATATTAACTGAAGAGACAAAGAGAACATACACAAAAATCTTAAAAATAATGCTATTTCGTAATCAGCTGGATTTAAAAAAAAAAAAAAGATGATTCATGAAAATAGAATGACAGAACTTTGGAGAGAAATTTCATCTGCACTCCATCATCTCTTCTCAGAGTAAACATGATTCTAAATTGTGAAGTGTGGGACTCAGAGATGGGTTCATATCCACAGAGTATTTTCCCTTTGGCAATTTAGTAAGAGAATAAAGGAAAAGTAGACCAGATAAACACTCATGAAATAAATTCAGAAAAATTCACAATTCTCTCTGCCTTTTATTAGGGATTCATAAATCTGATGGTTACAAATCCTCACTATTTCTTCAATGGTTTTTTCTCTAAGGCAGTGGATCTAATCATGGATGCACACTAGAATTTCTAAAGAAGCTTAAAAAAGTACCAGCGTCCTGGCCTCAACCTTGTAGATTCTGATTTAATTCGTTTGAACTGGAGCCAGGCCTTGGTTCTTTTACAGAGTGCCCGGGGTCCTGTGCATGTGCAGCATGGGATGTGAAACATTAGTTGACATATCAGCATCTTTTTTTCTCTCCACTTGTCACCTAACGTCTGTAGTTAAAACTAACTACACATGCCTTTTTGTGGAAAAACAATTCTTAAAAGATCACGGATAGGTGTTTAACCCTTCCAATACCACCTAATATACTATGTGGCAGGTAGCTCTCAGGCTTCACTGGTGGCAGAGTGAAGTGGTACAGAATCCGCCTGCCAATACTGGAGATGTGGGTTCTAACTGTGGGTCTGGAGATGCCCTGGAGAAGGAAATGTCAATCCACCCCAATAATCTAGCTTGGGAAATCCTATGGACAGAGGAGCCTGGTGGGATATCGTACATGGGGTTGCAAAGAGACAAAACTTAGCGGGTGAACAAGAGGTAGCTTTCACATCTGTCCATGACCTATTATTACGCAGCTCGTAGAGTCTGTGCAAGGCACTCCTACCTACTACTTTTCTTCCAGAGTTCCTGCCCGGTCCACTTCCTCCCCACTCTACCCTCAGGCTGTGCCTCAACTCCCATAGTCCCTCCATTTGGATTTGCTCTCTTGACCATGAGCCATACTGCTGGATAACTTGCTGTGTTTCCATCATCTCAGTCCTCTTTTTAATCCTACATTGGAGCCTGTCAACTGCTCATATAATTATGCTTTGAGGGCTAAAACTTTTGATGTGAGGAGGTATGATTTTTCAGTTCCTCTTCAAGGAATGATATATCATAAAGAAGTGAGAATTTCAAGCACCTTAGGAGGTCACTAGAAAAAGAATTTAAGCATGCTGCAGCATTTCCCAAAATTGATTCTCCAGAAATCTAGTTCTCTGAAAGTTTCTGGAGAGATTTTTAAGTGTGACAAATTTGTTAAAGGTTGCATTCTATGCTTTACAAAATTAACTGAGCTTAAAACCCATGCTTCCCCATAAAACTCCTATCACATAGTATATAAAATTGCCCATCAGTGAAGTCTCCCTTGTGGGCAGGGGCTCCATCTGGAGGAGGTGGAGATGAATTGAATGCATACAATGCCATCCAGAGCTCATGCGTGAAAAAGCAACACCCATAATGAAGAAACGTAATATACTAAAGATGAAATTTATTAAATAATTAATATCTTATCCTATCAGTTCAGTTAAACCACTCAGTCATATCCAGCTCTTTGTGACCCTATGGACTGCAGCATGCCAGGCTTCGCAGTACATCACCAACTCCTGGAACTTACTCAAACTCATGTCCATCGTGTTGGTGATGCCATCCAACGATCTCATCTTCTCCTTCCATCCTCAATATTTCTCAGCATTAGGGTCTTTTCCAGTGAGTCGGTTCCTCATGTCAGGTGGCCAGAATATTGGAGTTTCAGCTTCTGCACCAGTTCTTCCAATGAATATTCACGACTGATTTCCTTTAGGATTGACTGGTTGTATTTCCTTGCAGTCCAAGGGACTCTCAAGAGTCTTCTCCAACACCACAGTTCAAAAGCATCAATTCTTCGGCTCTCAGCTTTCTTTCTAGTTTAACTCTCACATCCATAAATGACTACTGGAAAAATCATAGCTTTGACTAGATTGACCTTTGTTGGCAAAGTAATGTATCTGCTTTTTAATAAGCTGTCTATGTTGGTCATAGGTTTTTTTCCAAGGAGCAAGCATCTTTCAAATTCATGGCTGCAATCACAATCTGCAGTGATTTTGGAGCCCCCAGAAATAAAGTCTATTACTGTTTCCATTGTTTCCCCATGTATTTGCCATGAAGTGATGGGACCAGATGCCATGATCTTAGTTTTCTGAATGTTGAGATTTAAACCAACTTTTTCACTCTCCTTTTTCACTTTCATCAAGAGGCTCTTTAGTTCTTCTTTGCTTTCTGTCATAAGGGTAGAGTCATCTGCATATCTGAGGTTGTTGATATTTCTCCCATCAATCTTGATTCCAGCTTGTGCTTCATCAAGTCTGGCATTTCGCATGATGTACTATGCATATAAACGAAATTAGCAGGGTGACAATACACAGCCTTGACATATTCCTTTCCCAATTTGGATCCAGTCTGTTATTTCAATGTCCAGTTCTAACTGTTGCTTCTTGACCTGCATACAGATTTCTCAGGAGGCAGGTCAGGTGGTCTGGTATTCCCGTCTCTTTAAGAATTTTCCACAGTTTGTTGCAATCCACAGAGTCAAAGGCTTTGGTGTAGTCAATAAAGTGAATGTAGATATTATCCTATACTATCTCATAATTTTTATGTATATTGTCATATGTGTCACTGTGTTAGGTACATTTATAAATGAAGCAGATAGTAAATATTTCTGTTAAACATCCCACTGCATCAAATTCTCATTCAATCATAAAGTAGGTATAATTATAATCTTCACTCTATAGAAAGCGAAACTTTGACTCAGAGAGATTAGGTCATAAATATAAAATAACTCAATTAAAATCTCAAGAATCCAAAAATTAAAATCTTTCCCAGAATGATCCCTAATACCATACACAAAGATAAACTCAAAATGAATTAAAGACCTAAATGTAAGACCAGAAATTATAAAACTCTTATAGGAAAACATAGGCAGAATACTCTTTGACATAAATCACAGTAAGATTCTCTATGACCCACTTTTCAGAGTAATGGGAGTAAAAACAAAAATAAACAATTGAGACCTAACTAAACTTAAAAGCTTTAGCACAGCAAAGGAAACTATGAACAAGGTGAAAAGACAGCCCTCAGAATGGGAGAAAATAATAGCAAATGAAACAACTCACAAAGAATTAATCACCAAAATACATAAGCATCTCATGCAGCTCAATACCAGAAAAACAGTCAAATCAAAAAGTGGGCAGACATTTCTCCAAAGAAGACATACAGATGGCTAACAAACACATGAAAAGATGCTCAACATCACTCATTATCAGAGAAATGCAAATCAAAACCACTATGAGGTACCATTTCACACCAGTCAGAATGGCTGCGATCCAAAAGTCTACAAGCAATAAATGTTGGAGAGGGTGTGGAGGAAAGGGAACCCTCTTACACTGTTGGTGGGAATGCAAACTAGTATAGCCACTATGGAGATTCCTTAAAAAACTGGAAATAGAACTGCCTTATGATCCAGCAATCCCACTGCTGGGCATACACACTGAGGAAACCAGAAGGGAAAGAGACACGTGTACCCCAATGTTCATCGCAGCACTGTTTATAATAGCCAGGACATGGAAGCAACCTAGATGTCCATCAGCAGATGAATGGATAAGAAAGCAGTGGTACATATACACAATGGAGTATTACTCAGCCATTAAAAAGAACACATTTGAATCAGTTCTAATGAGGTGGATGAAACTGGAGCCTATTATACAGAGTGAAGTAAGCCAGAAGGAAAAACACCAATACAGTATACTAACACATATATATGGAATTTAGAAAGATGATAACAATAACCCTGTGTACGAGACAGCAAAAGAGACACTGATGTATAGAACAGTCTTATGGACTCTGTGGGAGAGGGAGAGGGTGGGAAGATTTGGGAGAATGGCATTAAAACATGTAAAATATCATGTATGAAATGAGATGCCAGTCCAGGTTCGATGCATGATACTGGATGCTTGGGGCTAGTGCACTGGGATGACCCAGAGGGATGGTATGGGGAGGGAGGAGGGAGGCGGGTTCAGGAGGGGGAGCACATGTATACCTGTGATGGATTCATTTTGATGTTTGGCAAAACTAATACAATTATGTAAAGTTTAAAAATAAAATAAAATTAAAAAAAAAAAGTGGGCAGAAGACCTAAACAGACATTTCTTGAAAGATATATAGGTGGCTAATAAGCATTTGAAAAAGATGCTCAACATCACTCATTATTCAGTTCAGTTCAGTAGCTCAGTCTTGTCCGACTGTTCGTGACCCCATGAATTGCAGCACGCCAGGCCTCCCTGTCCATCACCAACTCCCGGAGTTCACTCAGACTCACGTCCATCGAGTCAGTGATGCCATCCAGCCATTATTAGAGAAATGCAAATCAAAACTACAATGAGGTATTACTTCACACCATATATAGATGGTTAATAAACACTTGAAAAAGATGCTCAACATCACTCGTTATTAGAGAAATGCAAATCAAAACTACAATGAGGTATTACTTCACACCATCAGAATGGCCATCATCAGAAAATCTACAAACAATAAATGCTGGAGAGAGTGTGGATAAAAGAGTACCCACTTGCACTGTTGGCAGGAGTGAAAATTGATATAGTCACTTTGGAGAACACTATGGAGATTCCTTTGGAAACGTGGAACAAAAGTAGCATATGACCCACCAATCCCATCACTGAGCATGTACTCGAGGAAATCATGATTGAAAAAGACACATGTATCCCAATGTTCACTGCAGAACTATTTACAATAGCCAGGACATGGGAGATGTATACACACACACACACACACACATATATATAGAATGGAATATTACTCTGTCATAAGAAGGAATGCATTTGAGTCAGTTCTAATGAGGTGGATGAACTTAGAGCCTATTATACAGAGTGAAGTAAATCAGAAAGAATAAACAAATATTATATATTAACATGCATATATGGAATTTAGAAAGATGGTACTGATAAACCTGTTTGCAGAGCAGAAAATGAGACACAGACAGAGAGAACAGACTTATGGACACAGTGGGGGAAGAAGAGGGTGGGATGAACTGAGGTGTAGCATTGAAACATATGCATTACTATATGTAAAGTTAGACAGCCAGCGGGAATTTGCTTCAGTGGGAATATGACTCAGGGAGCTCAAACTAGTGCTCTGCCACAACCCAGGGTGGAGGGATGGCATGGGAGGTGGGAGGGAGGTTCAAGAGGGAAGAGGCATATGTATACCTATGGCTGATTCATGCTGATGTATGGCAGAAACCAACACAATATTGTATAGCAATTATCCTCCAATTAAAAATAAATAAATTGAATTTTTAAAATATCCTGTCCAATTTCAGGTACATTTCTTAACTATTTTATGCTAGAGCACCTCCTGTGGTGTTGTGGTACAGGTACGCCAGTACAGGGAAAAAGCTGCCGTTAGGAAATGGTGCATTCCATCACCCAGTCACATAGCACCTGGATCACTTCCCTTATCAACATAAGCAGTTTATCTTCTCTTAAATATTTTATATATTTTATTCTCATTTGTACCATAAGTGGTACCCTGGTGGCTCAGATGGTAAAGAATCTGCCTGAAATGCAGGAAACCTGGGTTTGATCCCTGGGTTTGGAAGATCCCCTGGAGGAGGGCATGACAAGCCCCTCCAAGCCCCTCTTCTTGCCTGGAGAATCCCCATGGACAGAGGAGCCTGGTGGGATGTAGTCCATGTGGTCACAAAGAGTCAGACACAGTTGAGCAACTGAGCACTGAGGCACTGTACCAGAACCACATTATTGACAACAAAAAATAAACATGTCAAATAAGTAAAGCAATTACACTATGCTTGTTATAGGTAGGCATGAAAGTTAATTCTAAGTTTTTTACCAGGCAGTGAAAAAGGGGAAGCACAATTCACTGCACGATCAATCATATCTAAAATATAAAATTACAGTGAATCAATGCAAGCAAAATATTTTCTTAATTCTGAGATTTTTATTTCCCAAGGAATTCATAATGAGCCTTGTCAACAATGTTCTCACAGTAGATTATTCTGTTTCCTTGGCTTGCATTTTATCAAGTTCTTCAACACAGACCAACGGCAGTGTACCAGAGCATGATTCAGCAAATGGCTGATCAGCCCGCTGTGCGCTGTTGGAGGGGGAGGTGGGAGGGAGGGTGCAGAAGTAATGCCTTGTTTTTAAGATGAGAAGCTGTCTGCTGGTCTCTGCCAAATTCAAGGATGGATTATCTTAGAGCAGGTAAGGGAATGGATGGACTATGTATGATACATTCAAGCAATTCTTCATAAATATTGTTTTCTCAATCCAATGAAGCCTTTGATAGTTACTGAACAGCAGGAGTTCCAGTTTCTATCCCCAGTGTACACCTGGAAAACCTATTATCCAACAAATAGAATCTGATCATCAAACATCTGTCTTCCTAAGCATTTCTTTGAGGTCTCTTTAATTCTCCCTGACCTATCCCTTCTGTATTATATAACGGAGAAGCAGCTTTAAAAATATCTTTTCCAGTAATCTTTGCTGAGAAAACTAAACAGCTCCAAAACATTAGCAGCCTCTATCTGTCATCTCAAGGTAGTTTTCTATAGTCTTCACCTTTTGTTCTTGTTTGTTCTCTTGCCAAAAAGTGGAAAGGGGTTAAATGATAATGAAGGAGATTGTGGTACAGTCATTAATCACCCTTCTGGAACTGCCCGAGAGCCCCCATCCACATCAAATTCAGAAACTGTTCTGACCTCTTCTTTGGTCATTCACCACATGGGGTAATCTGAACCACATGGTACAAGCAAAGAAATTTATTGTTGTTGTTTAGTTGCTAGGTCACGTCTGACTCTTTTGTGATCCCACGGACTATAGCCTGACAGGTTCCTCTGTACATGGGATTTCCCAGGCAAGAATACTGGAGTGGGTTGTCATTTTCTTCTCAAGGGGATCTTCCCGACCAAGGGATCCAACCCGAGTCTCCCGCATTGGCAGGCGTATTCTTTACCACTGAGCAACGAGGGACGATCTCAAACAAAGGAAACATCATTGTAAGTTCCTTTGGGAAATTTTTGTGACCAAGTATTTTAGCACATGGCTATAATCTTGTACTTGGCACAAGCAGCAAGAGGAGAATCATCTTCCTCATGAGCCCTTAAACTTATTTCCATGTGTGGAACTGGTTCAAATTAGTCACTGAAATGAAGGAATTATATGATTTAGATAGCTAATTGCTGAGTTAAAATGGAAAAGATTTCCATCATCCATCATTCAAGTCTTCTGAGTTTTGTCTAAAAAAGTAAGTTGTGGAAATTCAAGAAACTAAAATATTTGCTTTTTATTTGCTTTATTGGTTGTCTATGTGATGGATATGTGTGTTCCATTTCAACCAGGGCCTATCACTGCAAGGATGGTGGTAGGATGGAGGAGTAGAGAGAATTAATTGATGACATTCACCTTTCTTATTTTCTCCTAGAAATTATGAAATTGACTAGCTTTCTTTTACAGGGACACACAGCCAGGAACCAAACTATCTAATTTCACAATTTCTGTAGTTGAAAAGACAAACATGTTTTCTGGCTTTCAATCCTCTTCCATCAAACACTAAAAAGTTGTGTGAGGTCAGGTCTGCATGTTAATTGAATCCTTTATCTATGAAATTCTTGCCATTGATGCTTCAGAGAACATTAATTAAGAAGATGGAACAGGCTCTATCTTCAGAAAGCATCAGGTTTTTTTAAATAAAATTTATCTTTAGACAACTTCAATCCTGTGTATGAGTGACAGTGAATGAACAGGGCAGAGGAGAAGGGATGAGCAGGGGTTGGTGAAAATTCGGGGGAAAAAAAAATGTATGCCTGCAGTGGTAGTGTTGATGACAGAGACCCAGATTGTGTGAGCAGGTGGATGGATTGAAGGAAATAATCCCTATGGAAGAAATAATTCTTACTTCTAGGGAGATCAAGAGATCTTCTACTTGTAAGATAATTTGCTTCAATGTTGAAATCCCTAAGAATGATGGCAGGCTTGTGTGGAAAATAAGTATTTATTAGGTGAATGAGGGAGAAGACACAGCAAAATCAACAAGGAATAACACTAGTAAAATCTGGTGACATGTTCCAAAGAAATTAGAATTTGTGAAAATGGGAGAAGGAGAATTTATTTCAATGTGAAAACTGGGAACATACAACCCCTTATACTTACAGCTTTAAGGTGCATGAAGTGAGTGTGGGAGGCAACCAAAACCAAGGGAAGCCAAGGACCTCAGGAGATGGTCCCATTAGTTAGAAGAGAGATTTTGGGGATGAATTTAAGGATGTAGAGAAGTCTATTGACCACAGACTCTGAATTCGATAGGACATAGTATCAATAAGCATTTGGGGAAAAGAGCTGAGAATAGGATATGAGGCTTAGTAGAATATGTTTGTTGCCATATGGGAATAGATGTCTGTTGAAGATAGACGTCTGTTGACCAGTCCTAGAGGAATGAAGATCTAGGAAGCTTGGGCTTTGCACAAAGACAGGGTGAAAGAGATGTTGGTTATTAATAATGCAACAGACCTCAGACCTCAACTTTTAGTAAAAGCAAGAAAAGATTTCATTCTGACTTGGATTTAACCTTCTAGACTAAAGGTCTTGTGTGCACAGCCATTTCAATCATGTCTGATTCTCTGAGACCCCACGGACTATAGCCTGCCAGGCTCCTATGTCCATGGGATTCTTCAGGCAAAAATACTGGAGTGGTGGCCATTTCCTCCTCCAGGGGATCTTCCCAGATCAGGGGTCAAGCCCAGGTCTCCTGTATCACAGGCAGATTCTTTATCACTGAACCACTTGGGGAGATGCTTCACTAAAGGTGTTTGGAGATGGCAAAAGTATTACAAACAACAACCTGTGGTGGGTAGGGCAAGTAACAGCCAGTGTGGAAACTGTGTTCTGCTCAGCCACTGTAACCAAGGGCGCAGTTGTTCTTGGTAAATTTACTAAAGATCCATTTATTTTCACAACTGGTTGATGCACAGGTATTTTATAA
This sequence comes from Bos indicus, assembly GCF_029378745.1. Taxonomy (NCBI): domain Eukaryota; kingdom Metazoa; phylum Chordata; class Mammalia; order Artiodactyla; family Bovidae; genus Bos; species Bos indicus. The sequence goes on along the minus strand of NC_091761.1, from coordinate 57,218,038 downwards.
AAATAGTACCATCACAACCACCAATAGTAAAATCATTAACTACTATGTATTAAGCAATTGGCACATGTCAGGTACTTTGTATACAATGTTTTCTGAATCCTCAATAGCCCTTGATGTTAGATGCTATACTCTTAATTTGCAGTAAGGTAATTGTGTGCTTCCCTGGTGGCTCAGATGGTAAAGCATCTGTCTGCAATGCAGGTGACCCGGGTTCAATCCCTGGGTCGGGAAGATCCCCTGGAGAAGGAAATGGCAGCCCACTCCAGTACTTTTGCCTGGAAAATCCCATGGATGGAGGAACCTGGTAGGCTACAGTCCATGGGGTTGCAAAGAGTCGGACACAACTGAGCAATGTCACTTTCAATTGTAGTTCTCTGAGGTCAAGGGCACTGAAACAGGAAACCAGAAATTTAGTGGATGTTTTTTCTGGTTTCAAGAACAAATGATCTTTCCAACCTTTCAAAGCTGATTTCTAACTTACTGCCAAAATAAAATGAAATCTATTTGTCACTTTGTGAATGACTCTCAGAAAGATTCACAGAATCTGGTGGTTCTCAAAGTGTTGCCCCTGAACCAGCAGTATGAGCATTGCTCATGAACTTGTTAGAAAGTCAAATTCTCTGTTTGTCCCAGACCTACTGAATCAGAAAATCTTAGAAATGTACTCAAAAATCAATGTGTAACAAGTCCTGATGCACATTAACTTTTGAGACTCACTGCTTAGTCATACATCTTTGTGGAATGAACAGGACATAAAATTAATACCACCCTTTCCCTTTTTGTATACGAACAGTTTGAACAATTGCTGAGCGTAGTAACAGCATGATTTCCTCCTGCAGTTCTAAATTTGAACATTGTAGTAAAATCTTATGAGAGAGTGGAAAATGACCCCTCAAATTTTTTCATAGTTGTTTTAGCGATACCCCAAGCTTCAAAAATCTATCCAACCGGGGGTCAGGTCTTAAAGAATCACAGGTCGGCTTCATCTTTTGCAACTCTGTCAGGTATTTCTTATGATATTTCATCCATTCTTTGACCTCTATTTTCAAGTTATTTTCTCTTTTATGCCTCCACAGACTTAGATCTGTTTCTAGGTTTCGTTTTGCCTAAAGGAAAGGTGTATCCAAAGCTACAATTTATTTCAGCAAGGGGCCTCAGGAAATCTTAGCAGAAAAAGGTCAGCATGTCATTACTTACTATGAGATATTGGTGTGCTGTGATATGTAAGTTTGGGCACTAAGTTGATAAGCACTGATATTACTGGCAAACACTCTCTAGCAAATAGCAGTGAACAAATTTATTCTGTGAAATAACTTCACTGAAATAGGACTTTAAAGGCTCTGCTCTGATAACCAAACATTTTTTTTAAATGACATCATGCCTAGTATAGAGGGAACTGTCAAAGACTGTGAATTGAATGAATGAATGTACAAACACATTTCAAGAATCAAGAATTCTGATTACATTCTGAGAAAAGAAGGCATGAGTGTAATACATCCTATGATAGCAGGTCTATCAGAGATATAAATAGTGTTTTGGAATAGCAAATACATTAAAAAGATGATCAATAACTAAAAATTATTTTTTCTAAGATATATATACACACAAATGTTTATGTCTGTTGCTGATAACCACTCAGAACTCATGCTTAGAAAGGACTGGGGTCGCAAAGAATCGGACACGACTGAGTGACCGATCTGATCTGAGAGGTATTGAGAATTGTGCTGAGCTACTGCATTCGGGGATATTGATTCCTTACTAATATCTCCAAAAGTACAGGGGTTTTGCACATATAGATACACAGTATATTTTGAAGAATAATTATTTCGATTTACCAAAAATTAACCAGAATAGTTTGAATACACAAATAACTCATGACAATAACTTTTTATCTTTACTGAGGTCCCTCTGCAACCATAGTTTTCACCTACAAACTAGAAAAATAATGTGATAGCTGCATATACAAGGTACTGGTTTCTTTTGGAAATTCAGTTTGGAGTTGCTTATAGAAAAAAACCATATTGGAGTATTTATAAAAGAAAATTTCAATTTCAATTTTTTGAATTAAAAAATAAGCTTATGGTATTCATCTGAGACTTTAAATGTCTACAAAGTCCCAAATTTGGACATGACATCCTTCTTCCACATGTAACACTGTATGAAATACCTTCTGTGTGAGCTCTGGGTTCTGACTTTCATTTAGAAAGGAAGGCAGGTAACTATCATTACATTGAGAGTGAACTTAGTAGTCAGCATGATGATAGACATTCTCCATTTTATATCTCATTTATTATTAAAGATAAAATACTAAGGGAGTAACATATTTAGAATTAGACTGTTAATAGTAAGTACTAAGCAAATGCTGTTTACTTTATTACTTCTTCATAACTTTTCATGTGGAAAAATGGACAAATTCTTTAGAAAAAAGAGAATCAAGCACTGTGGAACTGAATAGTATTATTATACATCACTCTGAGCAGGCTCCGAAAACCTTGAGGAACTAGGAGTTGCTAAGAGCAGTAACAATACTTTGAATGAAACTGATAATAACTTTTGAGTATTTACTGTACTCTCATCACTATCTAAATATTTATCTTCATGTAGTAACCATATAAAATGGAGAGTATAGCTGTTAAGCCCACTTTATTGATAATAGATTAAAATCTCATAAAGGATTAACAACTGTCACAAGGCAGAGCCAATAAGTGGAGTTGCCAGGTACAACTCCAGGCAGTCTGACTATGAGTCTGTACTTTGACATCCAGTCCTGAGGCTCTTTAATTATACAGTGTGGGAATATATTGATGATGTTGGACTTAGACCATTGTTAGAGTATATTTCTTTCTTTCACCCTTAAAAATTGGGAGAATCTTAATTCTTACTCTTTAATAAAGATCTTCCTCTTATTATTTCTAAATTACATCCGCTCTCTAAAGAACAGGAAGGTACATTTATCCTGCTTTAGAAACATTAATGCAGCTGAGCACTAATGTAAAATAAGCAAGGGTATCCAATAGATACACGTGGGCACCTCGTATCCAGCAGACATGTGTGTACTTTATATCCAATAGACGTACATGCACATCTGAGGCTGACTGTTTGTACTTGGTTTAACAAAAATAATTTCCATGATTACAGATACAGGTATAAATTCATTATTTGTGGCCTTGTCTCTAAGTATTTCCTAAAATAGTAGTTTGTCTATAACATGAGTTTATAAAAAAAATTGGATGGTTGGAAAGAAGATGGAAAAAGTACAGAAAAGGAGGCAAATTGAAAAATGAAATTGAAAGCATACAAACTTAGTTATTGAAATGTAACTGCTTTAAAGGATTATTCTTGAAACCAAGGTAAGTAGAATTCCTGTGGGAAACCAGTTACTAAAGACTCATTTAGGCAACATAACCAGTAATGAATAGGACTATAGGATTGCTGACTTGCCTCAATAGAGAATGTGGTCTCACCTCTGACCAACTTTCTGATCTTTGAATTTCTTACTTGATATGAAATATGTTTTTTAATTGGAATTTTGTTCCATCATGTAATAAAATATTGAAGTCTCACTGGGGTTCTGACTAACCTCAGTGACACACAGGCAATTACAGAATCCTTTTGAAATAATAGTTGCTAACAATTTACTCAGGTTTTTAGTATCAACCTTGAGCCCTGAATAGATATCAGTAGATTGATGACTCCTGATCTAATCAGTTGTCCAATTTTCTTTTGCTGCTTCATAACTGGTTTTTAGTAGTCTCTAATGTACTTCTTCTCCTTCTTTACTGACTACCAACCTTTATTCAGAACCCTATACAACTGCTTCTTAAGATATCATCAAAGACTAATTCTCTGGAAACTGAACTTTTATGGTCACATAGCACTGTACCAAAAAAAAAAAAAATTAAGTTCACTAAATAGTGTGACTGAACTTAAGACTAAATTTTATGCAGCACAACTGGATGAATGAATACTGAATGGAACTTTGTATAGGAAAAAAGTGCATTCATTTTTCAGAAATAATTAGAGCTTGAAAATATTCAGCTTATTTCCAGAAAAGATTTATTATTAAATTTGTGGTCATTCAATTATCAAGTGCACTGCTCCCCTTACTCTATCAATTAAATGTATGTCCATTCTTCAAGACCAGAGAAATCAAACTTTTGGGAAGGCTTTGCTGATCACATTAGTCCACAATAATTTCTCTCCCAGGCAACTCTAGTGTGACTTGCTGAATAATCCTGCTCGATAGTATTTATATGTTTCTTAACTTTGTTCCATGTATTCAGTCATATTTAATCAATGGAACTGTAAGCTCTTCAACGGCAGAGATCAGACCTTATTTGCTTTTCATACTCCCCTAGGTATTTAGCACCAGTGTCTACCATGGGAATCCTTTGTTGAAGGATTTACTGATGCCATGTTATTATTCACATTGGTATCCAGACCCTTAAGCAGAGAGAGATAGGACCTCAAAGCAGAAAGCAAAATTTGTCTCAACAGAACTGGACAAAAAATTCGAGTCAATTCAGATGAATAAGTATCTATTCATTATTATTATGAATTATTATTACCCATTATTATTCTGGGTAATAAACATCAATGTTTATTACCCAGACTGCTGCAGGCTCCATTGATCTCTTCCTTCTTTGAATTTCTGTGCACTCTTGTCTCTACTACTCAACACAACACGTACTCATGTGCTCTCTTCTGCCATGATTTAACTGTTCTGGGTGTATTTGTCTCATTTCCCCTCCATTAGGTTGTATGATATAGGTATGCTGCTAAGTCGCTTCAGTCAAGTCTGACTCTGTGTGACCCCATAGACGGCAGCCACCAGGCTCCCCATCCCTGGGATTCCTAGGCAAGAATACTGGAGTGGGTTGCCATTTAGTTCTCCAGTGCATGGAAGTGAAAAGTCAAAGTGAAGTCGTTCAGTTGTGTCTGACTCTTAGCGACCCCATGGACTGTAGCCCACCAGGCTCCTCCATCCATGGGATTTTCCAGGCAAGAGTACTGGAGTGGGGTGCCATTGCCTTCTCCAGGAGATCTTACCAACCCAGGGATCGAACTGATAATCACTAATATTTGACAATTTCAATCTACACATATTTCAACTCTGTGCAGACCTAAAATATTCATTACAACAAGATCTGTGGCATATTTCATTTACCAACAGGCCTTTTCCCAGTCTGAGAGCTTGGTGGGTGTTAAAGATGTATTCAATTAATTAAAATGCAAACCAAGGGTCAAAGTATCAGAATTATGCTTTACAGTAAATGATTTAAATAACTTCATATTTATCATGTTAGGAATACTTTGTGTTTTTGTACATTCAAAAGTGTATGCGTGTATACATGTTTTTCATTATGTCTACATCTACATCTATATATGTGAATTAGCATTGTTCAAAAAAAGCAATCAGCCAAGGATCTTGCTATTTAAAATGAGAATAGATGAGACCCTGTGATAAGTAAAAGGGAGTGCCTTCTGTCAGCCAAAGTGAAGAATCAAGTCATACTACAGAAGTTTGGATTCTAAGGGGTCTGCCATCCAAGCCAGGCAAGTCAGGGAATAAACTCTTCATAGCATATGGTCTATTCAATGTTCAATGATTTTTCCAGAAAAATGATTCCACTAGTTGCACTGATAACTGATTTTGGTATCCAATTTCCCTGGCCATCAAGAAATTCCTTTGTGTGTCTAACATAAATGTCTTAGTACAATTTAAGTCCATTTTTTCCTTATTTAGCCCTCTGTAAAGCTATGTCACTATTAATCAGCTGTTTCCTCTTCTCCCTGGGCCAGCTGGATTGTGAGAAGATTTAGGAATTGCCATCTAGTTAACAAGCCCCAAGGAACCTGCCTGCACCATCTGGGCTCGTTTAATATCTGCTTTTAAAAAATCTTAGTTTAAGAAAAAGAAAATGTGGTCGTGTTTCAAAGTGATGGAAATAAAATCTGTATGTAGTGACTTGGGTTCAAAACACTGGCCTGCAAAGAATTGTTATTATAATTACTGTCAGTGGTGAAAGACAACCTTTTTCCAACTCTCTCTGAGAAACATCTGTGAAATATGTCCTGAAAACAGTCTGGCTACTGACTAACTGTCAAACACAGACTCAAATACCTGTATCCTTCAAATACAGAATTCTGCCTTTCTGAGTGCTTTTGCTTCCTTTCTAAAACCTGTCAAGCAACACTGCCACTTATTTCCTTCTCTGCTTCCTCTCTCCCTGACCCAACATGACATGTCCTTTAGAAAGAGTTTAAGAGTCTCTCCTCCATGAAGACTCCCCTCTCCTCTGATCTTTTTTGTGTTTGTAACCAGACTCCAACATTGCGTTAGCTGAAGGTTTCATTTCTTTTCTAATCGATTTATATGATTTAGTATCCTCTCCCTAGTTACACTGTGAAATCCTTTAGGGTAACAATGCACATTAATTGATTAATAATCCCTGAAAAAATTATTCTTCTTTTATGTCTCTAATGAGGCAAAAGAGAAATTTTGTGTGATAAAACACATGTGTATGTACATACACTCACATACACACCAGAAGTCATTGGCGATTCAGGCTCAATATTATGAAAACAAGTGAGAATATCTGTGCCATTGCTGGCTTCCCTTAACTTGACATTCTTGAACTACCCATTTGTCTGATTCAATTCTGGTAAGCAGCAGAGAAATAATGACTGCATCCTAAATATGCCATCACAAGTTTGGCAAGGCACGATAAAAAATGTAGAATCTCTAACTCCTGTCTCTACCACATATTGAGAATATTTTAAAGCTTACTTCCACCATATATTGAGCATATTTTATTGGACTTTCTCACTATATTAGAGCAGAGTTTTCTTCAGCCAATTGAGCCTGTGCACCCATAACTCCTTGTTTTAATTCATTCTTTCAACCAAAACCTATAAAACATTCTATGTAACAGGTAATAAAAGATAGAAACACATTAAAGAAATAAGAAACAAGGGCTCTTGATCCAAACCAGGGACCGAGCTCCATCACTTACTCAAAGTGTGGTCTGGGAAGGTTACTTAATCTTTCTGATCCTTAGGTTTCTCATCTATAAAACAGAGAAAGTAATAATATTTATATCACAAAGCTGCCTTAAGAGTAAATAATTTAAAACCTGTTAAGAAGTTACAGTACTACCTAGTACTTAGAAGTACTATGTACTAGCTTTTTATTTTATACTTAAATGAATTACATTAAAATATTTTTTAGAAAACTTGGAAAGATTCAGTGCATTTCCTAAGGGACAACTAGACCCATAAAACACATGGACTGATGGATACAAAGAGGGCATAGACAAGGGGCAAAGAGGCTAAAGGAATGAAAGCTCATAGAAAAGGAGCTAAAGGTGATTTTTGAATGAGAAGGAGTTTTTAACATGCAAAGTAAGGGAAGGCAATTCTAGGCAGAAGGAACATGTATGCAATGTTGTATAGAATTATACTACTCAACAAGGTGACCATGCAGACCACTGAGATGCAGTCTCTGTCCTATGGAAGCTAATACGTAAGGACGATGGGACTCAATAAATAAATATAGCAATGGACAGAGTGTAATGAATATCCCATGAGCACTGAAAAGTAGTAAATGGTCATGCATTTGTATCTGTCCTTTACCAAGTATCATTAAGTCCCCACACCAATCTGTATTGTGAATGTGTGTGTATGTGTATGCTCAGTCGTGTCTGACTCTTTGCAACCCCATGTACCGTAGCCTGCCAGGCTCCTCTGTCCATGAAATTTTCCAGGAAAGAATACCCCTATTTTACAAATGAAGCAACTGAGGTATAGAAAGCCTGAAAAAAGTCTACTCAAGGGCAGGAATCCCTTAGAAGAAACAGGTAGCCCTCAGAGCCAACAAAAGAGTGTGAAATGCAGTACTTGGAGGCAATCTCATAAATGACAGAATGATCTCTGTTTGTTTCCAAGGCAAAAAATTCAATATCACAGTAATCCAATCTATGCCCTGACTAATAATGCTGAAGAAGCTGAAGTTGAACAGTTCTATGAAGACCTACAAAATCTTTTATAACTAACATCCAAAAAGGATGTCCTTTTCTTTATAGGGGACTGGAGTGCAAAAGTAGGAAGCCAAGAGCAACCTGGAGTAACAGGCAAACTTGGCCTTGGAGTACAGAATGAAGCAGGGCAAAGGCTAAGAGAGTTTTGCCAAGAGAACACACTGGTCACAGAAAACACCCTCTTCCAATACCACAAAAGAAGACTCTACACATGGACATCACCAGATGCTCAACACTGATATCAGATTGATTATATCCTTTGCAGCCAAAGATGGAGAAGCTCTATACAGTCAGCAAGAAGACTTGGAGTTGACTGTGGCTCAGATCACAAACTCCTTATTGCCAAATTGAGACTGACATTGAAGAAAGTAGGGAAAAACACTAGACCATTCAGGTATGCCCTAAATCAAATCCCTTATGATGATACAGTGGAAGTGAGAAATAGATTTAAGGGACTAGATCTTAGAGTGCCTGATGAACTATGGATGGAGGTTCATGACATTGTACAGGAGACAGGGATCAAGATCATCCCCAAGAAAAAGAAATGTAAAAAAGCAAAACAGCTGTCTGAGGAGGCCTTACAAACAGCAGTGAAAAGAAGAGAAGTGAAAAGCAAAGGAGAAAAGGAAAGATATACCCACTTGAATAGAGAGTTCCAAAGAATAGCAAGGAGAGATAAGAAAGCCTTCCTCAGCGATCAATGCAAAGAAATAGAGGAAAGCAATCGAATGGGAAAGACTAGAGATTTCTTCAAGAAAATGAGAGATACCAAGGGAACATTTCATGCAAAGATAGGCTCAATAAAGGACAGAAATGGTATGGACCTAACAGAAGCAGAAGATATTAAGACGAGGTGGCAAGAATACACAGAAGAACTGTACAAAAAGATCTTCACAACCAAGATAATCATGATGGTGTGATCACTCACCTAGAGCCCCACATCCTGGAATGTGAAGTCAAGTGGGCCTTAGAAAGCATCACTATGAACAAAGCTAGCGGAGGTTATGGATTTCCACTTGAGCTATTTCAAATCCTAAAAGATGATGCTGTGAAAGTACTGCACTCAATAGGTCAGCAAAATTGGAAAACTCAGCAGTGGCCACAGAATAGGAAAAGGTCAGTTTTCATTCCAATCCCAAAGAAAGGCAATGCCAAAAAATGCTCAAATTACTGCACAACTGCACTCATCTCACACGCTAATAAAGTAATGCTTAAAATTCTCCAAGTCAGGCTTCAGCAATATGTGAACCATGAACTTCCAGATGTTTAAGCTGGTTTTAGAAAGGACAGAGGAACCAGAGATTAAATTGCCAATATCAGCTGGATCATCAAAAAATCAAGAGAGTTCCAGAATAACATCTATTTCTGCTTTATTGACTATGCCAAAGCCTTTGACTGTGTGGATCACAATAAACTGTGGAAAATTCTGAAAGAGTTGGGAATACCAGACCACTGGACCTGCCTCTGGAGAAACCTGTATGCAGGTCAGGAAGCAACAGTTAGAACTGGACACGGAACAACAGACTGGTTCCAAACAGGAAAAGGAGTACATCAGGGCTGTATATTGTCACCCTGCTTATTTAACTTATATGCAGAGTACATCATGAGAAGCACTGGGCTGGAAGAAGCACAAGCTGGAATCAAGATTGCCAGGAGAAATATCAGTAACCTCAGATATGCAGAGGATACCACCCTTAGGGCTGAGAGTGAAGAGGAACTAAAGAGCCTCTTGATGAAAGTGAAAGTGGAGAGTGAAAAAGTTGGCTTAAAGCTCAACATTCAGAAAACTAAGATCATAGCATCTGGTCCCATCACTTCATTGCAAATAGATAGGGAAACAGTGGAAACAGTGTCAGACTTTATTTTTTTGGGCTCCAAAATCACTGCAGATGGTGACTGCAGCCATGAAAATAAAAGACGCTTACTCCATAGAAGGAAAGTTATCACCAACCTAGTCAGCATACTAAAAAGCAGAGACATTACTTTGCCATCAAAGGTCCGTCTAGTCAAGGCCATGGTTTTTCCTGTAGTCATGTATGGATATGAGAGTTGGACTATAAAGAAAGCTGAGCACCGAATAATTGATGCTTTTGAACTGTGATGTTGGGGAAGACTCTTGACAGTCCTTTGGTCTGTCCAAAGGATGGTAGTCCATCCATCCTAAATTAGATCAGTCCTGGGTATTCATTGGAAGGACTGATATTGAAATAAAACTCCAATATTTTGGCCACCTGATGCAAAGAATCAACTCATTTGAAAAGGCCTGGATTCTGGGAAAGATTGAGAGCAGGAGGAGAAGGGGATGACAGAGGATGAGATGGCTGGATGGCATCACTGAATCAAAGGACATGAGTTTAGGTGGACTCCGGGAGTTGGTGATGGACAGGGAGGCCTGGCGTGCTGCAGTTCATAGGATCACAAAGATTCAGACACGACTGAGTGACTGAACTGAAATGAAGGTCATACAATTGGTTAATGGTAGAATGAGATTTGTACCTGAAATTAATTTAAGATTATGAAATTAACAATAAACTGTGATTTTTTATATTTAAACCATATATTAATGGAAAAATGGAATATGTATGAAGAAAATTAAGGGTGGAGGGGTAGTGTTAGTTGTTTAAACCAGCAATAATACTTTGAAACAGCAATCAAAACTGAGAATCAGTTTATTAAAAATAGATGGTCTTCTTTTCTCTTAAATAAAGCATCTCTGAAATGGCTGCTTTATCATCCAATATGTACCTTTGAGGAGAAAGGTAGGTAGAAATGTAAATAGGTAGATAGATTAGCTAGATCTGTATTTTTTTTTTTTTGTTACCTAATATGTTAATCATTAACAGAATATCTACATGTGAATATTTATTGAGTTATTTTCTAAAATTTTTTGATAAAGTTTTATCAAATTAAAACTAAAATTTTGTAAACAATCACTCTAGTATAATTTGTTAATTTGAAGGTTATATCTGAATTATTTGCCTTAAATGTCTTTATGGACAATTTAGATAGAAAAGGAAATACTATGAAAAGGAGAAAGAAGGAGGAGAAAAATGTGAGAAACAGGTGTGTTATTTTTCTAGGAATCACCTCAATCCTACTGACCTTTCCTTCAATTTAAGCTATTCTGGTCCCTTCTGTTTGCTTTTCATTCTCTGTGCTGATGTGTTTTCATTTCTGCTCTTTTGCTGACTTTTGGTTCCTATTTCACGAAGTTCATGGCTCCTGGGATGCTTTCTCCACCCCCACGGCCCCCACTCAAACTACTCTCTACCCAAACCAATAGAAGGGTGGGTCTTCACACACAAAACTAAGTGGGAACACTAAGCCAGTAATCCAAACATTAGATAAATGCATTTATAAATGTGAACTATCCATCTAATCGCTTCTTTTTTCCACTATACTTACAGCAGCTGTCCTGTGAATACTGTCAGTCACTTTCCAGCTGAAGCCATAATTATGCCCATGAACATTCACTCCATTCAGCCAAAGAATCAATTTAAACGACTTTTCCCCCCACTGACTCGAGTGGTCAGTGAGAATGACAGATTAGTTGTTTCAGAGTCTTAAAGAGAAAGCCTTCAGATTTATGTTATGAAAACATCTCTTTAACTAGTTCTGGGTAGCTCTTCGATGCTTCGTACACCCTGTGCAGTTATTGAAGACTCTCTCCTTGCGTGAGTGGCAGGGCAGCTTTAAAACAATTACAAGCATTTAAAAACTAATTATCTGAGAATTCCAATGCAAACAAAATATCTATTTTGACTACCATGAACAACCCTTTACAAACATTTCTCCCTCTCTCTCTGTCATAAATGTGGCTATCCATTTCACAGAAGATTTAATTACAAATTTGTCTTCCTTATCTTTCAGGCCCACACTGCTGCCTGAGAAAAAGAGAAATAATACAGGTAGTAGTGGCAGAGGGGTTACAGTCAAGAGAGGTAGAGAATACAGATTTAAGGTGAGTGAGGATATTTTTGATAGAAGTAAACATGGCCTTGTAAACTTTAGCCTAAAAATGTGTTCTTTAGAAATCATATGTAATTATATTCCAGGAGAGGAAGCTGACAAATCATAACATAGCACTATTCCCTTTGTTGCTTTATAAGAAATATATTTTAAATGATATAGTTTAAATTAATAGCACTTTGGATTTGTTTTTTGATTTCCTTTTCTTTTTCTCTTATTGAAATAAGTGATACCTCTTTTGAGTACATATTCGCATAAATATTTGCATGTAAATATATCTGATTCATTTGCTGTTTTATTAAATCCTGTTAATTTTGTGGAAGACAATTTGAAGACATAGGATTGCATACATTTGTTAAATGCATGTGAACACTCTTCTCTGAGAACACTACCATCCTATGAACCTGTGTTGTACAATATGGCAGCCTCTAGCCACATGCAGCTACTGAGCCCCTGAGATGTGGCTTGTATGAGTTGAGATGTGCTGGAAGTATAAGATACACACTGAATTTCGAAGACTTAGTTAAAAAAAAACTAAAAAATATCTAATTTTTTATGTTATTTGTTTCAATGATATATTTTGGATATACTGAGTTAAAATATTAAAATTATGTCACCTATGTCTTCTTTATACTTGACAACTATTTTTTTTTAATTTCTTAGGTGGCTTGCATTACATTTCTAGTTGATAGCACCAGTCTAGGTAAGGCAGGGCTGTCTGCTAACTCTGTCAAGGCATTGAGAGGAGAGACCATTCATTCTGTAAGATGTAGGCCTCAGCGCAGACGGAAACTGGCACTTCTGAGAGGAATGAAACCTATACTGACCGAATTCTTAGTTACTCTTGGAGTTAGAAGGCTCCTTAGGTCCACAATGGGACCCAATGACTAAATTTTTGGCATAAAAATACTGCCATTTCAGCTATAGAATAAAATGTTAAGTCCATCAGAAAGAACATTGGTTGGAAGGAGTAGATGAAGGAGAAAGGAAATAATAAAGCAAGCCAAAACATCCATCAAACTTAACCATTTAATATAAAAAATAAACAATTGCCAGTTTGGTACCATTTAAATAGAGAAAACACAGCCAAGTAACTTGATTAATTATGTACTTACTGCCAAGAAGAAATCTATCTTTCCATTTGTTTCCCCAGTCAGTGACCCACTGAGGCAATTTTGTGGTTTAGCCTCAACTAGATTTCTGTTCTTATGGTGCATTTTTTTTTTTTTTTAATTTCACTTTGGTTAGACTTTCCTCTCACTGGTACCTTAATAAACAGAAGCATTTCTATCGCTATGCTTTTCTTTTTTCACCCCTCTTGTCTGGGCTGGTACTACTCTCCCGAGAATAAATTATTCAGCAGTCAGTTCTCTCAGTATATTAGCTAATGTCCTGGGAGAGAGTTTACCGTCCAGACAATACAGTAAAAAGTAACCATGAAGTAGAAGACGAATGACATACATATAAGGTACTTTGCTATTACACTCAGAGATCTTTATCTTGAAATATCTATCCAAGAAGAGGCAGAAAATTACCATATCCAATTAGTCAAATTGAAAGCCTGGCTCCAGTCTTAATAATTCCTTCTTTGGGGACCACCTTCCATTTTTTGAAGCACAGGGGAGTATGGTTGTCATGAAAATGCAATGCTTCTCCTGGAAATGCTAATCCTTGTTGCCACTTTATCATCCCAAGAATTCTCTAATGGGAACTTCATTAATTTAATAGTATTCTTCGGGTATTTGGAAAGATGATCTCTTCTGAAATAGTTCAAACTCTAAATCGTTCCCAAGCATCACAAAACCTTGCTATGAGTCAGGCAATGACACATATGATCAATCAATTGTACAAAATAGTCATCAAACAGGATTATGGCTGCTTCTGCAAGTAGCTTGTAGCTTCTGCAAGAAGCAAGTAGCTTCTGCAAGTCTGCACTAATATCAGTGTTTTCTGATCAAAAAAAATTTGATAAGCAGTACTTTCACAGGATTAGTACCATGAAAAGTTTGTTGTTTTTAGTTTACCTTTATCAATTTATTATAATGGACACAAATTAAGAACAGCCAAATGGAAGAAAATGTATGAGGTGAGGGAAGTGTGGAGATCCCATGTCTTGTCTGGGGAGCATTACCCTCTCAGCACTTGAATATGTTTACCAATCCAGAAGCTTCAGAAAATAGATACAGCACATTTGTATATCATTATATACTTCATGTTCAGCTTATCAATATTTTTAATGTTTTCAATTAGAATGTAAAACTAACTTCTATACATCTACACTATCCACAGCTTCAACGTAGGTAGCATCCTACTAAAGGGCTGTCATTATAATCTCTAGTTACTGAATTTTAGGACCTGTCTTTGTCCAGACACAAAGCATATGCCTCTGACCCTAAAACATTTCATGTTGAGACATTACTCTCCACCTGGATTAAGATATTTTTTTGTGGGCTATCTTGGTCCCCCGCATGGATTCCTATTACAGCATTCATTAGATTGAACTTGAAATTATCTTTTCATCTGGCTCTCACTTGAACTAAATTTCCCTTAAAATATGGACCATCTACCTACATCACCAGTACCTAGGTCACTACTTAGACTAAAGATGGTATTGAGCTTTTTATGAACAAAGGCTGGCTAACTTAGATCCTTGCCTCAGCAGAAAATTCTTCTCCTATGTTCTTTTCCTAGTGCTTTGTACTGTGCATAAAATGCATGCAAATGGAACAAAAGGACTTAGAGAATAAGGGGATGAGAAAAAATACATTTATTAATACTTAGTGCTTCTGATAAAGCCCACAAAGAGGATTCAATTGCAGAGTGAGCAGTGGATGGGAGATGTAAACTTATAATTCTAATTTGCCTCAGTTTGCATGTGCCTTCCAGAATGTGAATGCCATGGTATATAGTGTGTGATTCGCTATTCAAATATTAATATATCTACTCTATCTGAGGTAAAGACTAATAAAATCCTACCTCTCCCATCATCAAAGAAACAGTGGTCTAATCCAATACAAAAGAAGTGCTGCCTGGTCATGAATATTGAAAAGTGGTATTGTGATTCCCAATTTTACATGTTTTTAGGAAAGAGTTAAATGATATTCAAAAGTAAATGGACTTCACAAATTTTATCTAGCCCTCCATAGTGATTTAGAGAATAAACTTTTCATATCATATGTATCTGATGTCAACACCTGTTTCTATCACAGATTAGCAGTTAAATTGGGAAAGTTATGAAATATCTTTGAGCTCTAGTTTCCTTACCTGTATAATGGGTTAATAATAGGGTTGTTGGGGGAATCAGATGAATAATTACATACAGAGAAGGGTTCATCTATAGATTTTACTAAATATCCTACTACATGCTGGACACTTTAACAACAGTGCATTTAGCTACAATTATTATTATTCTTTTTTTTTTTTTCTATAGCACAGTATTTTAATTTCTTAAGTAGCAGGATGGATATTTTGATTAACAAACAAAAAATCTAAAATCAAATTCTTATTATTCTTATTTGTAGTTGTTTTATTATCCTGATTTATTGACTTTCAGCTCCTTGAAACCAACTGAACAATTCTTTCCCTGGTGATCACGTCTCTGCAAAGTCCCATTACCTCAGAGTGACAGTAATTTTCTTAAGTCTACATTATAACTAAATGGAATATTCTGGTAATTTTATTTAAATTCAAAGGGGACATCTTGGCTTTTGTAGTTATAAGCATTTGCAATATTTAAAAAAGTGGTTAAATGTCCTTTGTTATACCTTATGTAATATCCTCCATAGGAACACTTTTTATAATTTTAAAATTAATTTATTTGTAAAATTCTGAAAATAACCACATGAACAAAACTCCTATCATTAAACTTCTCATCCATCAACCAACTAGCATATGAAATACATTTCATAATCATTTTGGAATTTGTATACCATTGATCTTCAGGAATCAATACAAGTAAAACATAGATCTAGAGTAGACTTGGAGGGAGAAAAAAATGTTACTTTTTTATTTAAGTCTGATACTAGTTATTCATCTCATCTTACAGTATATTCAGAGTAAGGACATTAATTCCTCATTTAATGAAAGATTAATAATATTTTTAAAAACTGGAAATTCATCACTAATGCATAAAAATATAGTCATAGTTTGACTATATTTGAAAATTCTTAATTATAATTTTAAATTGCATCAGTTTAGTTCAGTCGCTCAGTCATGTCCGACTCTTTGCGACCCCACGAATCGCAGCACACCAGGCCTCCCTGTCCATCACCAACTCCCGGAGTTCACTCAGACTCACGTCCATCAAGTCAGTGATGCCATCCAGCCATCTCATCCTCTGTCGTCTCCTTCTCTTGCCCCCAATCCCCCCAGCATCAGAGTCTTTTCCAATGAGTCAACTCTTCGCATGAGGTGGCCAAAGTATTGGAGTTTCAGCTTTAGCATCATTCCTTCCAAAGAAATCCCAGGGCTTATTAAATTGCATAAATGATCATTAAGTTGGGTAATGGTCATTTACAGAGAAACTGGTGATTGTTACACAGTCACGTAAAGTTGCCATATTCAATACTGCTCTAATAAGAGATTTACCTTGGATCCGTGTTTCTAAAATTAATCATTAATTAGTTTAATTTAGTATAAACCTCAAGGAGGCCCTCTTCTGTTCTCAACTTTCTTTTTTAGAGAGCAGTTTTAACAGAAGAACTATTTAAGATTCAGGTTCATACAAATTCCCATTGGCAATCATCTCTTATTTGCAATATTTCTAGTGTACACATTAGTTACTTTGCTATTCCAGAGACATTTTGACATCTTAGCATTACCCATTGCTGAACGTGTGAAATTAACATAACATTTTTTTCATGTCTTTTGGGGGAAAGCTATCTTTCATCTAAGGATCAGGTATAATGAGTATTTAGTTGAGTGACATTCTACCTTATAGTCCAAAAATGAACCCAATTTGAAGGTCAAATTTTTTCTTTCTTTGTTAATAACAAAATAACTCATTATGTTTATGGTCAGATTATTAATGCAATCTCAATTACAGTCTTTCCAACTGGTTCAAATTGATAACATCACATTTTCAAGAATCAATACCTGCAGAGATGCTGTCAGATATCTCTATTCATGCTCATCAACTGTGCTCATGTCCTGGTGTTTTAAGGGAAAAGTAACTCCTGAGGAGAGGTTCACACAAAACTGGACTCATCTAGGTGCTAACTAAAAATACAGTTTCTTCAATCTTACGTCAGAGGTACCAACTATAAATCTTTGAATGCAGAGCAAGAAAACCTACATCGTTAATGCAGAACAATAAAAGCTACATTTTAAGTATTTCAAAGGTAATCATTTTCTTATGCACTAATAATTGGTAAAGTCAGTGGTTAGATCACTTTATTTCTCATATTGAGAAATACTTCCCATCAAAGGTGTTTAACATATAACTAAGTGACCATGTATATTGGATCACATATTTTCAGGTCTAGGTTATGAGCAATACATAGATTGACTGGAAACAGTTAAAATAAAAACTGTATGAACCATCAAGTTGAAGTGTTCTGCTCAGTTAAAATTAACAACACAAACTAGTTGAGGAGGAGAGTAATGCCTATTTTAGTACATACAGGTAAAATAAGCGAGTGTTTTATAAAATAAACAAGCCATATTTTCCTGGAAACCGGCAGAATCAGTTTTTGAGAAGTAGGGATCAGAGCAAAGGCAAGCATCAGTGTATAAGAAGGACTTATAACCAGTGGAACCTGCTCTCTGAAAGTCAGTTAGGGAAGGTTAAGTGCAAACAACTGAGAAGCTGGAAGCCCAGAGGGAGGAACAGCTTTTCCCTGAATCATTTTCCTACACATGACCTTCTCCTTTGCTTTGGTAAATACACACACAGTTCAAACCATTTGCTTTGAATCTCTATGGAATCAGCCTTGACTAAACCAATTGCAGTTCTTGGACCAGTGGCATAGGTCACACATGGGAGTTTGTTTCAAACACAGAATCTCAGGCTACTCACCTGACTGATTCAAGCCTGCATATTAACCAGAAGCCATGGGATTCGTATTTCCATGAAAGTCTGAGAAGCACAGGCTTTAAAAAATTTCATTTCAAATATAAAGAAGCTATATACCTGCCTTGTCACTACTTTGTGCCCCTTACTCTTTTCTTTTCAGAGCATGTTCTCCTCTACTTTTTATTCTGCTTCCCTGTATCTTTTAAGAAGCTTACATAGGGAATCAGGTTTCAGTAAACCCTCTCTCCTAAAAAGCTATATGAATTTTATTTAGATACTTCTACATGTATTTATACTTCTACTTTTACATTTATTTATTATTTATTCATAAATTGAAGAATGATGCAGTACTCTTGTCTGGAAAATCCCAAGGACGGAGGAGCCTGGTAGGCTACAGTCCATGGGTCACAAAGAGTCGGACACGACTGAGCAACTTCACTCACTACTACACTAATGATGCTATATTTACATACAATGGCATCTTCAACTCAGCAGTGTGCTTGTCTTATATTTGGTGATTTATCCTATTTCATGGATTTTAAAACCCAGATGATCTGGAAATCGAGTGATATGGTAAAAAACAGCAAATTTTCATAAAAGAAAATTATGATGACAGAGGTATGTTGCAAATGCTAACTCAATCAATAGTGAAAAATTAGCATAATTATAACACTGCAATGATGATTACTTTGTTTTCATTTCATTGATGTAATGATAAATTGTTCATAAGCCTCTTAAACTGACATGTGAGCTAACAGTAGAATGCCAAAAAACTAAATTTCAATATTTCCCTAATGCTTATTTTGTATATTCAAGGAAAAAAACATTATACTTTTAAATGAATAAAGCCATACATGTCTGAAATAGAAATAACTTGCATTTATTATTTTTTTAAATATTTCCCTTCTTTTATTAGATCTTCTATGTAACTATTGCGGTAGTTAATATTTCTCTTCTGAAACTGCATAGCAAAAAAAGGCTAAATTATTCAAAAATTGAAAATTTAGAGCTGGAATGACTTATATGTCTAAATTTTAAATTTTATTTTAAATAATATGTAAGCTTAGCACAGTACCATAAGATGTCAAATTCTCTCCTGAGAATACTTCCTCAGGAAAATAATTGTATTAAAGTAAAACAGTAGTTTAAAAGGACGAGCCATTGAATTAAAAGTAATGTTTATTGTTCTTTTTTCTTTTCAGTTTCTACAATAAACAAGCATTTCTTTTTTAATAATATGTTTTAAGTGAAATGCAACAAAAAGTATCCTCTAAACTCAGTTGGACTTCCTTGGTGGCTCAGATGGTAAAGCATCCATTTACAATGTGGGAGACCTGGGTTCTATCCCTGGGTCCGGAAGATTCCCTGGAGAAGGAAATGGCAACCCACTCCAGCACTCTTGCCTAGAAAATCCCATGGACGGAGGAGCCTGGTGTCCATGGGGTCACAACGAGTTAGACATGACTGAGTGACTTCACTTTCACTTTTCAAACTCAGTAAATATTCATTAGACTACACAATGTACAATAAAGACACAGCTTTGAGTTATGGCTACATAGTCTATTATGTGATTATTCTGTATCTTTAATAGCAAAATCAGTGAGATAAAGATCAGATTACTAGGCACTTTGTCAAATTATGTTAAATGTAGTCAGTTTAATGGATTTTATTGTTTTAAATCTATTGGATTAAATAGTGTTTTTATTTTAATTTTTAAAATATTTACAAGATGACTTATAATAAACACTTGCCCTTCCACGATATTCTTTCCACTAACCCCAACACTACTGTCCTATTTTAATCTCTGATAGCTACTGCAGAAATTTAAAAGTGCAAGCTTAAACTACTATTTCCTAATTTAGATAAAACTCTCCCTCTATGTAAGGTTTAATTTCACCTATGCTATATCTTACCTCCTTTTTCCTCCCTCTTCTTCCTCATTTACATAGTTCGTCTGAGGTCTTCTATAATCAAACCTCTATGTCAAGTTCCATTTACTTTCCACATTATCACTTGGCTTCCTATTATATAAGATGAAAGTATTTGCACTCTTACATTTTCACATTCCTTTCATGTGCTAGCTTTAAGAGATGGACCTACTGTTTTACATTTCCAAAGCATGTATTTTTATATGTATATAAATATGTGTATAGTTATGTGCATGTATGTATTTAAAATTCTTGCCATGCCTATGTTTCTCTTGATCAAACTTTTTAGAGTTTTTACTCTTTTATTGGCATTTTAACAAACTGGAGCTTGAATCTGTTGCTCACCTCCATTGTGTCTCTGTTGGTTTTCATAGCATTCTTCCCTTTGATGATAGTAATTAGGATTTTTTTAAATTGTTTTCTATTTACTATAAAAATCTCTTTTTCCTTCCCAGTCAATTGTTTTCTTTCTTCAGTTTGCTTATATAGCATTTCTCACTCTGCTTGTGAACCTTCGATATCCATTCCTATGCAAGAACGAGAATAAGATTAGTCATGCTAGTATTCTCTGACAATCAGCCCTAATGTGTGTGCCTGCCTGCTGGGTCGCTTCAGTCATGTCTGACTCTTTGCTACCTCATGGACTGTAGCCTGTTAGGCTCCTCTGTCCATGAGATTTTTCAAGCAAGAATACTGGAGTGGTTGCCACGCCCTCCTCTAGGGAATCTTTCTTGACCCAGGGATCAAACTGTATCTCTAACAACTCCTGCATTAGCAGGTGGCTTCTTTACCACTAATGCCATCTGGGAAGCCCTAATATAGAATACCAGAATTTGTGCTTTTGTTAATATTTCCTTTTACTAAGAAGAGGGGAAATGCCACAAGCATGAGTAGAGTTTGATAACCAGCATGAAGTTAGCTGGCAGAGAACTGCTGCTGCTGCTGCTGCTAAGTTGCTTCAGTAGTGTCTGACTCTGTGACCCCATAGACGGCAGCCCAGCAGGCTCCCCCATCCCTGGGATTCTCCAGGCAAGAACACCGGAGTGGATTCAGGCTCCCCCGTCCCTGGGATTCTCCAGGCAAGAACACTGGAGTGGATTGCCATTTCCTTCTCCAATGCATGAAAGTGAACAGTGAAAGTGAAGTCGCTCAGTCGTGTCTGATGGCAGAGAACTAGCCATCAGAATTTCTCAAAATTGTAGAATCAAGAGTTTTATTCTTTGATGTCTATGCTGACAGTGGGAGTCTTAATTCTCCACAGTTTGTTAAATATGTTTAGTGTAACATCTTTTGGTTTTCGCTCAGGAGAAAACACCAGGATGCTGGTAGCTATTAACGAATAACTAGGGACTGTCAGAGAGATGTGAAGGGAAGGGGAGGAAAGCCTGAGAGCAGCTGTTTCATAGGCAGCTTTCCAAAGACCTTCCCTTTTTCCAACCCCTTTCTCATCCAATCACCCATCACTGTGAACAACAAGACTGACGTCTTTCTAGAGTTCATTCATTGGAGCTCCCTTCCCACAGTGTTCTGGCTAGCATATCATTAATCTCATTCACTTTTTTTCACTTATTATCAGCCTTCCATCAACTTTCTGCCTTTTTTAATGCACTAAAATATACTAATGGATCTCTTGTTTTTTTGATGCTGCTATGAATTTATTTTTTGTGTTCTTTTTCCAATTACTGTCATAGTTTAATAATTATGGTAGTTCAAATGTATAGGTTGAGATAACATTTAATTCAGAATGCTAATAAGACTCTAAATAAGATTTAGAACTCCATGAAAAAAACTCTTTCACATCATAACAATGTTATGCCATAACTAGCAATAATAATAATATTAACTTCTACATACAAAAAAATTAGTATGTATTCTCTGAAATTGAGCTGAGTGTGGTTTTCCTTCTCTCTCCAGGATGCCTCTTGGCATGGTTTTTATGTGATTATTATGCCAATAAAACTACAAGCATTTAAAGATCATGTAAAAAATATATATATGTCCAGGTGAATCTTATGGACACATAGCTAAGCATTCTGTATTTAAAATATATAAAATGCATTTTAAACACTGCTTTGTATGTTTTTACCATGGAAGATGATGGATTATATATTTCATATACTTGAAGTTATTTAACATATGAACTACCCTGTGTGAGAAAATTTGCTCTCTTTTTACAAATGATAAAGCTGAGACTCAAGACTTATTAAGTGATTGTATCTGTTAAGCCTCTAATAGTAGTTAGTGGCTTGCCAACTCTACAGCTTAGTTAGCTATGGAGAAAAAAGCTTCTCAGGCTATAGGCAATGGGGGAACTTTTACGGCCAGGCTGATGAGCCAGAATTGAAATAATGGGAGTCTGAGCTCCAACAAGAGTAAGAGATCTCCCCTCATCCTGATTGTGGCTATGGGCACCATGGAGTTAAGCTCCTAGAAAAGGAAGCAAGGCTTCATTCAGGACCATGATGATGTCATTCAGAGGGTAACTCATGTCCTGAACAGATCAGTCCATTGAAGATATATTAAAACTGGGCATGCAGATTTTCTCAACAAAATGAAGAGACTTATGCACACAATCCTGACATCTCTGGACACAGGGACTGACGCCGACACAAAGGAGCTTCCCTGGTGACTTGGTGGTAAAGAATCTTCCTGCCAATGCAGGAGATGCAGGTTCTGGTCAGGAAGATCCCCTGGAGAAGGAAATGGCAATGCATTCCAGAACTCCTGCCTGGAAAATCCCACGGACAGTAGGTGTCTGGTAGGCTACAATTCATGGGATCTCAAAGAGTTGAGCACGACTTAGTGACTAAACAACAACCACAGACACAAAAGACCAGTCTAGAAACAAACCATCCCAATCTATTCTGAACACACTGAATACTGCCCAATATGCACCCTCCAAAGCACCCAGCACTCTAGAAGCTCCCTGCTTTACCTCCACTGCCTAGACTTCCAAAACCCTGCCCTCCCTCTCCAAGATAATAACCTGGGCTGAGGTCATCTGCCATTTGCACACACTGTCCATGCTGTGCTTTTCAACACACCTAGGCTCATCTGGACAGTTTTTGTGTGCATGTGCTCACTCTAGATAGCACCCAGTGACCTCCTGAAAAGCACAACTGCAAATTTGTAGTCTCATGAAAGGTGACAGTTCTGATTTTATGTTTAAGTATGTTTTCATTTCTGAACACTATCTTAATTTATTTAAAATTAATCTTAAATTTTCTAAAATATGTTACCGATCATTCTGAAGTTAATATGTCTATGTAATGTCTATTCAGTACAGTTCAGTCACTCAGTCATGTCTGACTCTTTGCGACCCCATGAAACACAGCATGACAGGCCTCCCTGTCCATCACCAACTCCCGGAGTCCACCCAAACCCATGTCCACTGAGTCGGTGATGCCATCCAACCATCTCATCCTCTGTCGTCCCCTTCTCCTCCTGCCCTCAATCTTTCCCAGCATCAGGGTCTTTTCAAATGAGTCAGCTCTTCGCAACAGTTAGCCAAAGTATTGGAGTTTCAGCTTCAAAATCAGTCCTTCCAATGAACACCCAGGACTGATCTCCCTTAGGATGGACTGGTTGGATCTCCTTGCAGTCCAAGGGACTTTCAAGAGTCTTCTCCAACACCACAGTTCAAAATCATCAGTTCTTCGGCCTCAGCTTTCTTTATAGTCTAACACTCACATCCATACATGACTACTGGACAAACCATAGCCTTGACTAGATGGATCTCTGTGGACAAAGTAATGTCTCTGCTTTTTAATATGCTGTCTAGGTTGGTCATAACTTTCCTTCCAAGGAGTAAGCGTCTTTTAATTTCATGGCTGCAATCACCATCTGCAGTGATTTTGGAGTCCAATAAAATAAAGTCATTCGCTGTTTCCACTGTTTCCCCATCTATTTGCCATGCGGTGATGGAACCAGATGCCATGATCTTAGTTTTCTGAATGTTGAGCTTTAAGCCAACTTTTTCACTCTGCTCTTTCACTTTCAAGAGGCTTTCCAGTTCTTCACTTTCTGCCGTAAGGGTGGTGTTATCTGAATATCTGAGGATATTGATATTTCTCCTGGAAATTTTGATTCCAGCATGTGCTTTATCCAGCCCAGTGTTTCTCATGATGTACTCTGCATATGTTAAATAAGCAGGTGACAATATACAGCCTCAACATACTCCTTTTCCTATTTGGAACCAGTCTATTGTCCATGTCCAGTTCTACCTTTGCTTCCTGACCTGCATACAGATGTCTCAAGAGGCAGGTAAGGTGGTCTGGTATTCCCAACTCTTTCCGAATTTTCCACAGTTCATTGTGATACACACAGTCAAGGCTTTGGCATAGTCTATAAAGCAGAAATAGATGATTTCTGGAACTCTCTTGCTTTTTCTATTATCCAGCAGATGTTGGAAATTAAATCTCTGGTTCCTCTGCCTTTTCTAAAACCAGCTTGAATATCTGGAAGTCCATGGTTCATGTATTGCTGAAGCCTGGCTTGGAGAATTTTGAGCATTACTTTACTAGCGTGTGAGATGAGTGCAACTGTGTGGTAGTTTAAGCATTCTTTGGCATTGGCTTTCTTTGGGATTGGAATGAAAACTGACCTTTTCCAGTCCTGTGGCCACTGCTGCGTTTTCCAAATTTGCTGACATATTGAGTGCAGCACTTTCACAGCATCATCTTTCAGGATTTGAAATAGCTCAACTGGAATTCTATCACCTCCACTAGCTTTGTTCGTAGTGATGCTTCCTAAGGCCCACTTGACTTCTCATTCCAGGATGTCTGGCTCTGGGTGAGTGTGAGTGATCACACCATCATGATTATCTGGGTCATGAAGATCTTTTTTTGTACAGTTCTTCTGTGTATTCTTGTCACCTCTTCTTAATATCTTCTGCTTCTTTTAGGTCCATACCATTTCTGTCCTTTATTGAGCCCATCTTTGCATAAAATGTTCCCTAAGTATCTCTAATTGTCTCGAAGAGAGATCTCTAGTCTTTCCCATTCTATTGTTTTCTTATATTTCTTTGCATTGATCTCTGAGGAAGGCTTTCTTATGTCTCCTTGCTATTCTTTGGAACTCTGCATTCAAGTGGGTATATCTTTCCTTTTCTCCTTTGCTTTTCGCTTCTCTTTTTTTCACAGCTATTTGTAAGGCCTCCTCAGACAGCCATTTTACTTTTTTGTATTTCTTTTACTTGGGGATGGTCTTGATTCCTGTCTCCTGTACAATGTCATGACTTTCTGTCCATAGTTCATCAGGCACTCTATCTATCAGATCTAGTCCCTTAAATCTATTTCTCACTTCCACTGTGTAGTCATAACAGATTTGAGTTAGGTCATACCTGAATGATCTAATGGTTACCCCACTTTCTTCAATTTAAGTCTGAATTTGGCAATAAGGAGTTCATGATCTGAGCCACATTCAGCTCCTAGTCTTGTTTTTGCTGATAGTATAGAGCTTCTCCATCTTTGGCTGCAAAGAATATAGTCAATCTGATTTCGGTGTTGACCATCTGGTGATGTCCATGTGTAGACATGCCTATTAGAATTCTATTAATTTTGACTTGTTTATAAGAACACTGTTTTCCAGGTAGAATCTGCTTCTACATTTCAAAACATGCATTTAATCATGTTTTCTTAGACTTTTGTTACTTTATACTGAGGAAAAGATGATTATAAATTACATTTGAAATATGGAATACAACTCAGCAATAAAAATTAATGAACTATTGATACACAAAGATGAATTTCAAGGGCATTAAGCTAAAGAAAATAAAGCCAAACTCAAAAGGTGAAAGGTCACACAAAGCATGATTCTATTTATATATAATTAAAATAACAAAATTATAGAGGTGGAAAACAGATTAGTGGTGGCCAGTGGTTGGGAGTGGTAGTAAAGGGATTGGTATTATAAAGTAGTAGCACAAGGAATCTTAGTCTTGATTGTGATTATTTTGTTATCTTGATTGGTTTGCTGGTTACAGGAATCTCCAGGTGATGAAATGAGATAGAACTTTGTACACATAGTATACCAGTGTCATATTCCTGGATTTGATATGTATTATATTTATGTTAGATATAACCATAGGGGAAAAGTGCATAAGGACTCTTTTATACTATGTTTATGACTTTCTATGAATCTATAATTACTCAAATAAAATAAGTTTAAAAATCTTTAAAAAATAGACAGTTGAGATAAACACTTAAATAGAAAAATGCCTTATATTTAGAATAAAATAAGGTTGACTTGCCCAATGTACATTTGCTTGATACAACTACTAGAAAGACAGCATGGCATGCTGAATAGGAAATTTTGCCAGTATGGGTCATGGGGTTCACAGTGCACAATTGAACACTTACTGCCAGGATCTCATTCATGGAGTTTTGAGTCAATTTAAAAGATACATGGACAGAACCATAAAGATAAAGATGATCTGAAAAGGCTGAGCTTCTTGTGGCAATTGTGATAAACTGGGATGCAGAACATATTGTAACTACTTCTTTTTTTTTTAATTTTATTTTATTTTTAAACTTTACATAACTGTATTAGTTGGGAATGATGATGATGATGATGATGATAACTGCCTACAACCAGTGGCAATTAAAATGATATTATTTTTTTCAAATTTAATTTTTTAATCCTAAATAACCTATTGAAGTATGTATTTTCCCTTCTTTTAAGACTGAAGAAATTTAGGATCAGAGAGATTATTTATCCACAATTTTATAGCTGGTAAATGTCAGCTTTTAGAATCCAAACCAGGAAAGTGTGATTTAAAGGCTTTCATTCATGCTGCTTTCTTCAGATGGGAGTAGCTAAAATCTACCATATGATTTCACCTAGCAATTTCTATTCACTTAGTAGAGAGGCATTTAGGTTGAACAATTTGCTAATATCGATTTGATTCACCCAGGAAATTCTAGCCCGAAGAACTCAATATATTTTCAAAATGTTTCTTATTGCTGTCTAACTAATACCAACATAGCTGAATTAGAAGTGAAAAAGACAAACACAGTCCATCATCTCCAGATATTCTCATGTCATGTAGCTACTGACTTTTACAATTACCAGATCCACTCCTTGGATCAGTTTCTTCTCTAATTATATATACAAAGGTGGGCTCTAATAGTAAATTCTGCACTGCTTTCTATTGAAGGCTCCATTCTGCAGTGATTTATCACATATCAACTTTAATTCTTGTTGACCTAAAGTTTGCCATGCACCATTTCTATTCTGTTGTACTTTTGGGTGAATGAAAAATGCTTCTAAACACCTTTATTTAATTTTTGTTGTTGTTGTAAACATGAGATGATGGATGTAGGTTCTTTCAGGACTAAGAGTGAAGGCCTATTAAACTCCACAAGGAATCAGTAACATGGTCTTCAATGATGTATGAATTGTTATGGTTTTGAGCTGACATCTTGTTGAATCTGAATGAGCTGTAGCATTATGTACACTATCACTTTTAAAAACAGGTCTCATACATCTGAACACATACACTGCACAAAGGG
Source organism: Bos indicus (assembly GCF_029378745.1). Lineage (NCBI taxonomy): Eukaryota > Metazoa > Chordata > Mammalia > Artiodactyla > Bovidae > Bos > Bos indicus. Next base: position 57,190,578 of record NC_091761.1, on the reverse strand, counting down.
AAAAAATTGTCCTAGCAGTAAAATAAGTACTTTTTGCCACAAAAAGATATTAGGAAAAAGTCTGAGGATTATTTACTGTATTCAACTCTGTGAAAAATGCTTTTTTTCTCTTCAATGTAAACATGATCACTTAGAGTAAATACATTTAGATAACAGCTTAGAGAATGTGAAGACTCCACAAAACTATTTAGTAAATATTGAGAAAGCCATTCTAAGAGTTATGGATCAACTGAGAGAAGAAAGTTGTCCTAAATAATGATGTATGACAGACTACAGAGCCTAGAATTCTACTTAAATATCCAAAAAATTAACAGAAATATTTGAGGTGCTTCTCCATTAAGATTGAGATCTTTTTTAAGTCTATGGCCACATCACTTCTTTTTTTTTTTCCTCTACAGCTTTTGTTAGAAAATGGATTAGCGATAGTAATGAAGATTTCCATAATTTTGCACATTTGACAAAGAAATGTTCATCTTTACTGTCCCATATTAGAAAGGAATGATTTTGATCTTCACCTAAGAGCTTAGATAACTCAGAAAAGAATAGCTTGGCTCAAGGTCACACACAAATCTGAGACAGTAACTGAAACTGTTTACCTCAAATTTTGTGCTTTTCATCTATATTATTCTGTGAATTTTGCAAGCTAAAATGTTTTATCAAATATAGATATACTGCTGCTAGCACACAAAGCATGTACATAGTGAATATTATTGTGTGATTACAGAATATTTTGTGTTTTGATAAGCAAAGGTAAAATATCAATAAAGAAATAAGAAAAAAAAGAAATTTCAAAGTTATTGCATATACTGGTACATTTTATGTATAATTTACAATCATAAAGCATAGAAATTGATTTATGACTCATGTATATCTTAAACTTCCCAACCTGAATGCCAGATACTAAGTCTTTGTTTATTCTCAGCTATAACACCAAGAATTATGTCACATACACATAAGTACTTATTGTTTTTAAAAGAACATTCAGATCAAGCCCAATATGAGTGTAAAAGTGCTAAGGGATAATGAACTACAAGAAATATCATTAGAATATCATGGTAAGCTTCAATGTCATAAATATTTCACTTTTATGTACTGCAGAAATTGAGACTAACTCAAAGACTGAAAAATAGAGATACTTAATTTTGTTAGGCCAGCACACTTTTTAAATTTAATTGAACCAACATTTAATGACCATAAAGTGAAAGTCATTCAGTCGTGTCCAACTCTTTGTGTCCATGGAATTCTCCAGGCCAGAACACAGGAGTAGGTAGCCTTTCCCTTCCTTCAGGGGATCTTCCCAACCCAGGGATCAAACCCAGGTCTCCCGCATTGCAGGCAGGTTCTTTACAGCTGAGCCACCAGGAAAGCCCTAGAATACTAGAGTGGGTAGCCTATCCCTTTTCCAGCAGATCTTCCCAACCCAGAAATCAAACCAGGGTCTCCTGCAATGCAGGTGGATTCTTTACCAGCTGAGCTACCATAAGATACTACTTAAATTTGGATTTCTATATTCTCTGGATTATTGGAAAACCCGGTTGTTACCAAATGTCATTAGCCAGTTGGTCATAAAAATCAGCTTGCTCATGTGGGTAACTCTTTTATTCTCCTATTTGCTCCTTTCTCTGACTTGTCTGAGAGACTTCTCTCTCTTGTCACTCAAATGTGTTTCCTGCCTGGTTTTTGTGAGCAAGTGAATTTGTAATTTTATGTGAGAGAAGTGCTCCTTATCTCATATTTAAAGGGGAAACTCTAGTTTAAAAGGGAAAAATATAAGGCTAGTATATTCTTTAACCTTAAAGAAATGAAACAAGTATTTCAATGGAAATTCAGTTCTACCTCATTCTATCCAATTCCAAGCTGTTTTCCAAGAAATAAATCTCATCTGCTTCCTACTTGCTCCCAGAATATCAGTACAACTATCATTAAGTAAGCCTGCACAAAGTACTAACATTAAAAAAAAATAATACAGAGTTGTAAAGAATGTATACAAATAAAAAGTTTTGAAGAGATATCCTGGATATATCCTTAAATGTTCTTAAAAATCACTAAAATGCTCCTTGAACTAAATATTTATGATGAGTTTAGCCTTTTACTTTCCAACTTCTGCTGCAGTATGGTCAATGGAAATTCAGCATTAAAGTTAAGAACATTTTAATGATTTAACATGTTTCAATTGCAAATTTTAAATTATGGATTATTATTTTTATTGACACAGATTGAACAATTACATCAGCAGTTTTTGTTTATGATATTGTTCAACTCATATCTCTACTAAATATCTCTACTAAACTCATATCTCAACTAAATATCTCAAGTTGCATATAATGCTTCATAGAATCTGGAACTTATTTAACAAATATTCTGAAAATAACCAACAGAACATGCTACTTTGAAAGTTTCCATATGTGTAGTAAAACCTTTAATTCTGGCATGTAAAAAATGTGCTAGACCTCAAAGGATAGAGCTAAATTTCATTCCTAATAATTTGCTCTCATGTTACTGCCATGTTGACTTACTCACAGTAACTACAGTATCTGCCCAGCAGCAAAAAGGAGGAGATGGTAGGATGCAGTGTTTGACTCTAGGAGAGCACAAGATGTATTATGAAAAGTGTGTTAAGAAAATGGGATTGCCACAATATTAAAGAAAAAGTTTATTACAGATAATTGCTTGCTCTGTTTATGCTGCTTCTGTAGAACTAGGATAAGCAATTTAGCTTAAAGAGATTTATAACAGTTTTCATGAGGATGTATGAAATCCCAAACTTGCAAGCTTTTTTAATCCACCTATAAATCATTTTATACATTTAATTTCTTCCTGTATAAATTTTATGGGACCGCACGCAGGGAGAAAGTTTAAATTACTACATGCTTTCTGAAGAGGGAGATGTCTCTGGGATTTTTTTCCACATGTTTCCTGTCTAATACATGATATAAATTCCAAGAGTTCAGTTGTAAATGGTTAACAAATGCTATTTCACCACTCAAACATCTGTAGCTCTGTAAGGTACTAGACAGAAGCTATCTTTGAATAGAACTACCTCAAGGTTGGGTTTGTTTACATTGCATGGGAGACTATAACAGCATATGTTCCATAAATCTCAAAAATAACAAATTATAATCCTAGATCAGACCAGTATATCATTATCATAAAGATTTGGTCTACAGGTGGGAGGTAACTGATTTTCACTAAGCATAGCATACATACAGTCCTATGTATTACTACATGTAGGAAACAGAGGTCCAGATTTCCAGAAAACTTGTAGACAGCTTTCCTATCTTGGTTTACTAAAGGGATGCCACTGGATCCTAGAATATTGTGACAGGGCCTAACTGTCCTCAAGGAGAAACATTTTCACAGTCAGATTTACACTGATAACCCAATATTTGAAAGCACATTAGGTCCCAGGGAAGTTGAATTGTTATTTTACTACTGGGAGTTCCAGCAGTATTTAATCTAATCCTATGGAACTATCTGACTCATTCTACTTGACAATCTACCTGCATGTGACTTGATATGAAATGGACAAGTAAAGCAAAAACACAGTATATTTTGTTCATATTGATTTGTTTATTGGGATTGGGGGTGGGGATGAGGATGTGGTGATAGGTCTGATTAAGTATGAAAATGTTAGTCGCTCAGTCGTGTCTGACACCTTGCAACCCCAAGGACAGTAGCTCTGTTCATGGAATTCTCCAGGCAAGAATACTGGAGTGGGTTGCCATTCCCTTCTCTGGGGGATCTTCCTGACCCAGGAATCGAATCTGGGTCTTCTGCACTGCAGGCAGATTCTTTACCAACTCAGTCACTGGGGAAGCCCGATTAAGTATAGCATATATATTTCTGACACTTTTTCAAACAGATATTTTAATTCCTTTGTTGACCAAACATATTAATAATCAGAATAAGACTGAAAATCAAATTTGAACTCCTTGGGAAACTCCATGGATTTCACTTATCCTCCAAAGTAATGAATCTAGGGCATGCAGTTTTATTCAGATGGGGTCACTGAAATGGGACTTTGACTTGTTTAGCTGGTGTTTTGTGTTTTTTCCATCAACAAGAACTTTTGGAAAATGCAATTTCCTTTTGGCACAACTTCAACTCATTACAGGGGCTCTATCTCCATTCATTTCTTCTACCTTTTCTTTAGGGAAACAAAGGTTTTGCACTGTGAACAATTTAATTTCTGAGGAAGCACATGTCTATTCATGCTAACACATGAATAAGGAGAATACTGACTAACTTTTATATTTGACTACACTATGAAAAAATTTGTATATAAATATTAAAATAACTATTGCAATTGCAATGAAGCCTTTAGAAAGAATAAAAATTTTAATCTGTTTCTGTTTTAAATAGGTACATTTAATCAATTATATATAGGTGAGAGGGTAAATTTTTTATTTTAAAATATCTTTTGAGAATGATTTATGTCTGAAAAGATTTTTTGCTATTGCTTCCTTAAATTCTTCCCACATATAAATTATTTAATAAATTTGATTGATACTGACAAAGCTCTTCATAGATATATGGTATATCCACGGATGGATGATTAAGCCTTATCAAGTCTACCTCTTAAAATGGGAAATGACATTGACTATTGCTTATAAAGTATAAAGTCTAATTCATTTGAGAGGCCAATAAAAATTTTAGAAACTCTTTTAAAAAATAAATTCTAGATATACTTTATGCATGCACATGTGAATGTTTGTGTATTCAATTTTAAAGATTCTTCAATGCTTAGACGAGCTTACACAGGACAAGGAGTTTAAAAATTCAGCTAGCTATGGAGCTGCCCTGAGCAAGTCATTTAATCATTACTGCCATCATCTAGAAATTGAAGGAGTTAGTTACTACATTTCCTTTGGACTCCAAAAATCCATGAACCTGTGTAACTTAAGGCAGAATTTTTCTAACTATAGTGTGCATCAAAATCAATGAGAAGGCTTACTCAAACATGGATTGCTAAACCCTACCCCAGAATTTCAGATTCAATAGTTGCAGAGATGGCCCATGAATTCTCATTTCTGACATATTCCAAGCTGATGCTGATCTGGGGACTATGTTTTGAAATTGAATAAAGTGTTAACACACCAGAGTTTCACAATCATGAAGTTAATGGCAGGTTAAGTTATCTGATTTCAACAGGTAGATGAGGGAAGTTAGTGCCCTGCCCCCACTTAATGAGTACTGTTTAAGAACTAAATATATATTCAAAAGTGTCTCCTACATGTAAGTGGTTTATTGTGTAACTGAGGACTCACCTACATATTCTTAATACACCAATAAAAAATAATATCTAATTGAAGATAAAGATGTGTAGATAGGTAGATATGTAGATAAAGAAATGACAACAACCTTCATGTTGTCACTGAATATACTAGAAAACCTGAAGATATTTTAATTTTATTTTAAACACTATAAAAATTAATGAGTTAAGAGTCTCTTCACTACTGCAGTTCAGGTTACCTGTTAAAACATACACACAAGTGTTCATTACCTGTGCTAAAATGGTACCATTGTTGGTTATCGACTTATATTTTAAAGCAATAAGTTAAGTAAATTGTATTATGTTTATTGTTGTCATCAAATATAACAGGCAACATTAATCTTCTAGAATTTAATATTACTTGAATTTTAATTCTATTCTCCATTGCCACAGGGATTTAAAATTTTTTTTCACACTTGACTTTATAGTTTATGCATGAAAAAATGATATGCTGCTGTACTAAAGTAATTTTCTAGTTGATAGTTTTAGTATCATCTTCTTATTTTACAGTATTTTACATATAATAAATGTTCTATGCCACTAAATTTTGACTTAGGTTAGTAAAAATATGATGGCTCTAGTATTTCCCTAACAAGATAATCAATTCAACTAGAATATTTTCCAATTGTATGCTAATCTTATTGGAAATAATGACATTAATTAATCAATATTGAACACTGATTACTTTTGAATGCAGTATTACAGTAGCTCAGTTGCTTTAGGGACAAGATTAATTGCAGAAAAAACTGAATTCTAAAAGAATGAGAACTGCTTTTTAAATTCATAACACTTCAGTTTCAAGAAGCTCTTTCATTTCAATTTATAAAAATCTTACTGAGCATGTACATTGCACCATGCCTTGAAAAGAGAAAGTTCTAATATCTTGAACTGAATAAAAATTATAGTAAGTAAAAGACAAAGGCAAAGAAAATATTAGAATTTGGTGATAGCATATAGCAATAAACACGCTGATAGTACTGGAATATCTAAGAAATGGATTATTGTCTGGGCATGAGTGGCATGCTTCACAAAAAAATTGCTAGTTGATTGTGTTTTAAGTAGCTTTTTGTTTTATTTGTTTAGATTTGACAAGAGTCATAGCAAGGACTCTTCCATGGAAAGAAAATATATGTCCACAGTCATGATGGTATAAAAAAAGCATGCATGTTCAGGGAACTAAAATTTTGTGATGATAGTATGTTAGTCGTTCAGTCATGTCTGAATCTTTGCAACTCCATGGACTGTAGCCTGCCTGGCTCCTCAGTCTATTGGATTCTCCTGGCAAGAATACTGGAGTGGGTAGTCATTCCCTTCTCCAGGGGATCTTCCTGACCCAGGGATCGAACACCGGTCTCCTGAATTGCAGGCAGATTCTTTACCATTCGAGCCACCAGGGAAGCCCTCCTGGGATCGTAGTGGTATTAACATAACCATGATCTCAATCATTATAGAGGCTGCAATTCAATCAGAAGGAATAACCAGAGGGAAAAAGTAATAAGTATAAGATGTAATGTGAAATTATAGGCCAAGTTCCTGAACTACTTTGGGGAAATCAGAAAGATCTTCCAGAGAACATAACTTTTAAGTCAAAACATTAAAGGTTAATGACTAACCAGAAAATAAGAAGCAGACAAAGTGTGCTCCAAGCAGACTGAGCAGCAAGCATAAAAGCCCAGAGATGAGGGAGATCATGGGATGTTTAGGAATCTAAAAATTTGTATGACTGGAAATAGAATGGTTGAACTGAAGCTCTCATTTTACTTGATTTGTAAGGAATAACTGATGCTGGTGACCATCTTCTCCTTGAAACACCATCATTCAGTGTCTCTGATATCACACTCTGCATTTTTCTTCTAGCTCTCTTCACTCCTGCTGTCAATCAGTTTTTATCATGTCACCCTCCTTTATAAATCCTTAAATCCATCTTCACTATGTGCCTTGTCTACATAATCTTACCTACTTGCATAGTTTTCATTGGCATCGTCATCAACAGCATACAACCCTATCACATACATTTCTCCAGTCCAGACTTCTCTTCAGAGCTCTAGACGCAACTGTACAACTGCTACATTGACATCCCCCTTTACTTATCATCTCAAATTGAACATATACAAAGTGAAACTGATCTTTTGTGCCAAATCTGGTTCATAGTCACTACTCTCTATCTTAGCAGAGGTCAGCCAGTCAAATACATGCGCATCACAGATATATGGCAGACATCTCCAAGCTTATCACTTTCCTTAACTGATATCCAAGACTATAAGGGTAATTTATAGTAAAAGGACTTTGAAGTATTTGTCCCTCTATTTTTCTTTTCTCTCACTTCAAGCAAGGCTCTTATTCCATCCCTCAAGAATATTTGTTCTAGGGCTGAAAGCAGAATTTAAGATGATGGTTCTTTCTGTCTATGATAGCAGCTTAATTGTGGCTTCACACTAAAAAGAGATCAGCTCCTTGAGGTAAGGTGGAAGAAAGCACTACCAAGGATGTGAACCATCTGAGACCAAATGTCCTAGGAAGGAGGTGGGATGGTAAGGAAGGTAGAAAATCAAGAGGTGGAACTCTGGGTTTGCATAATAACAACAGAAAATAAGCTTTGAAAATTGAGATTAGAGGTGTTTCTAAACACACGTTTGGTATGATTCTTAGTGTATAAATCTACTCCTGAAGAAGTAGCCTTTGTATATTAACACACCCCCCTCACACATACACACACAGTGATGCACTGACAGGTTTTAGTAACTCCCGTAATAGGGAAAGGGATTCTAATCTTCATTCTTTTGCCATCAGTTCTCACATCCTTACTGCATTCAATTTTCTTAACCAATTTTTTTTCAAACTTCTGTAAAATTGGGATGGAATACTTGTAGACACCTGCAATATGCCAACAAGTGAGTGTCTTATTCTACGAGTTCTCTTGAAAAGATCATCTGTTGTAGTAACTTATTGTAGTTTTGCTTTCATTTTGTGAGACTCCTCTGCAAGATAAAGAGTTCTAGATGAATACATTTGCATAGGGATGTATAAGGGGAGTTACTCAAAGGAAGGGAAGCTAGGTTATAAAAATATTTTTAATCCCTAATTTGAAGGTCCATATATAAGCAGCCTTGAAATATGTATATCCCTGTAGTAACTAAGTGACCCACTCATCTGTCACTGAACACAGTCCTAATATAATAATAGGCTGATGCTGATATAGGAGAACTTGGAGGCTTGAAAGTCCTTTAACTGCTGTATTATTTCTACTTGAGAGTTTTGAGAAACTAGAACTTTGATCACATGCTATGTATCTTTTCTTTGTTTGTTTTTTCTACTTGTATCTAAATTTTCTCAATTCAGACCTAGGTCAAATCCTAATTATTTATGTCATTCTCTGTGACCTAAAGTAAATCACCTAATTATGTGAACTTTATTTTTTCCCATTAAGTTGTAGATGATCTCAGTGACCTCTCTAATTTTCACCATTTGATGATGCAGTATATGTGAATATATATATACACACACACATACATATATATATTTCTAATTGCTTCATTTGGGTATGCTATGAATTAGAAGAGTAAGGTCTATTCAAAGAAAAATCAATTAAACATATGTGATACAAGGGTCATAGAAGTATTTATTTTTTCCTCATATATGTAACCGGAGAAGGCAATGGCACCCCACTCCAGTACTCTTGCTTGGAAAATCCCACGGACAGAGGAGCCTGGGGGGCTGTAGTCCGTGGGGTCGCTAAGAGTCGGACACGACTGAGCGACTTCCCTTTCACTTTCCACTTTCATGCACTGGAGAAGGAAATGGCAACCCACTCCAGTGTTCTTGCCTGGAGAATCCCAGGAACGGGGAAGCCTGGTGGGCTTCCGTCTATGGGGTCGCGCAGAGTCGGACATGACTGAAGCGACTTAGCAGCAGCAGCAGCAGCATATACGTAACAATATCATGTCGGACTCTGTGACCCCATAGACGGCAGCCCACCAGGCCCCGCCATGTGTGGGATTCTCCAGGCAAGAACACTGGAGTGGGTTGCCATTTCCTTCTCCAATGCAGGAAAGTGAAAAGTGAAAGGGAAGTCGCTCAGTCGTATCCGACTCTTTGAGACCCCACGGACTGCAGCCCACCAGGCTCCTCCGTCCATGGGATTTTCCAGGCAAGAGTGCTGGAGTGGGGTGCCATTGCCTTCTCCGATTTATGACTAGGGGTAGGCTTTTTTTTTTTTTTCCAAACATCTGTGTCATTATTGTTTGGGTAATCTGTTGCTACATTATATCTCCAAATTAGAAGTTCATGTCTTTTTCTCAGTTGTACGTACACAAGCTGGGCAGTGTTTATCAGTTTTCTTCATAGCAGTAGCTGGGGCAACTTGACTGAGACTGTCTGATCAACATCTAAAACTGTTCCCCTCATAGAGGGCAAATTAGTTGTTGATTTGCTATTGATGGATAGTTCAGACTATCGTTGGAGTCTTTGATTCTTCTCCAAGTAGGGTCAGTCCAGGAACTGCTCGGACTTCCTTAAAACATGGTAAATTCTAAGCATGGGTATTCCAAGGGGAGCATCCGGGAAAGTAAGCATTTCAAGAGACCCAAAAAGAAGCTTCAAGTCTTCTTGTGATCTGGCATCAAAATTCCTGAAAGTCACTTCCACTGAATTCTTTAGTGAATCAAGTCACAAGACCAGTCAAAATTCAATGAATGAGTCCAACTACTCTCCATGAGAAAAATAATAAATTTTGTGCTTATCTTTAATTTGCTGAAGACAGTATCCCCTCAAGGTACTTTATTAAGAAGCGCTAACTTAAGTCCTCTATCTTTTCCTTCAGTTTTATTTCCCATCTAAGTTGGAGTTAATGATGACTTGATTAGGTTTACAATTTTCTGTTTCCACTATAATGAGACAGACATAAAGATCACTAAATATAATTTGAAATGGTGAATTTAAATTTTAGAATGAGATGTACACAAAGAGCTATGGAAATACAGGAAAGGCATTCACCAAACCTGAAGCTACAGAAGGCTTTGGAAAGGAAGTAATGATGAACTAATTCTTTAAGTATGATTCAGAGTACATGCCAGAGTCATCATATACCTGTCCACATGTGTACACTAGGAAACACGTGTAGTTGAACTTGGAAGATCCTGAGCTGTCATGTGGGAAAGGGCAAAATTTATTCTGGGCACTGAAACAGCATGTTTAAGAGCAAGCAATTATGAAAAAAAAAATTAGTTGGGTTCAGAGAAATGTGAGAATTTTAGTGTGGCTAGACAACATCAAACACATTAAGTTAGGATATGAGGTCATGAGATACTAGCCTGAAGCACTGTAGCAATTTTTTTTTTAATGCTAATATATTTTTAACTGTTTTTATTTATTTTTATGTATTTTTTATTTTATTAATAAAATTTTTATTAAAATATTAAATGTTTTTATTTTTAACTTTTGTTTTACACTGAGGTATAGTTGATTAGCAATGTTGTGTTAGTTTCAGATGTACAACAAAATGATTCAGTTATACATATGTGCTAAGTCACTTTGCAACCCTGTTGATTGTAGCCTGCCAGGCTCCTCTGTCCATGGGATTCTCCAGGCAAGAATACTGGAGTGGGTTGTCATTCCCTTCAGGAAGGGGATCGTCCCAACCCAGGGATCAGACCTGTGTCTCTTATATCTCCTGCATTGGCAGGTGGGTTCTTTACCACTAGTGCCACCTGGGAACATATATCTATTCTTTTACAAACTCCTTTCCCAATTAGACTATTACATAACATTGAGCAGAGTTCCCTGTGCTATACAGTAGGCCCTTGTTGGTTATCCATTTTATTTATTTATTTTTTTATTTTTTCCAATACCAAGTTGACTTCATTTTTTTAACTTTTTATTTTGTGTTAGGGTAAAGGAATTGCAAAGTTCTAATATATCCCTCATTCTTTTTTTTTTTTTTTCTTAATTTTCCTTTCTTAGAATTGCTTAACTTTATTTATTTATTTTTTTTAATTTTATTTCATTTTTAAACTTTAAAACATTGTATTGGTTTTGCCAAATATCGAAATGAATCTGCCACAGTTATACATGTGTTCCCCATCCTGAACCCTCCTGCCTCCTCCCTCCCCATACCATCCCTCTGGGTCGTCCCAGTGCACCAGCCCCAAGCATCTAGTATCGTGCATCGAACCTGGACTGGCGACTCGTTTCGTATATGATATTATACGTATTTCAATGCCATTCTCCCAAATCATCCCACCTTCTCCCTCTCCCAGAGTCCAAAAGACTGTTCTATACATCTGTGTCTCTTTTGCTGTCTCGTATACAGGGTTATTGTTACCATCTTTCTAAATTCCATATATGTGCATTAGTATACTGTATTGGTGTTTTTCTTTCTGGCTTACTTCACTCTGTATAATAGGCTCCAGATTCATCCACCTCATTAGAACTGATTCAAATGTATTCTTTTTAACGGCTAAGTAATACTCCATTGTGTATATGTACCATTGCTTTCTTATCCATTCATCTGCTGATGGACATCTAGGTTGCTTCCATGTTCTGGCTATTATAAACAGTTCTGTGATGAACATTGGGGTACATGTGTCTCTTTCAATTCTGGTTTCCTCAGTGTATATGCCCAGCAGTGGGATTGCTGGATCATAAGGCAGTTCTATTTCCAGTTTTTTAAGGAATCTCCACACTGTTCTCCATAGTGGCTGTACTAGTTTGCATTCCCACCAACAGTGTAAGAGGGTTCCTTTTTCTCCACACCCTCTCCAGCATTTATTGCTTGTAGACTTTTGGATGGTAGCCATTCTGACTGGCATGAAATGGTACCTCATAGTGGTTTTGATGTGCATTTCTCTGATAATGAGTGATGTTGAGCATCTTTTCATGTGTTTATTAGCCATCTGTATACCTTCTTTGGAGAAATGTCTATTTATTACTTTGGCCCATTTTTTGGGCCATTTTTGATTGGGTCATTTATTTTTCTGGAATTGAGCTGTAGGAATTGAGCTGTATATTTTTGAGATTAGTTGTTTGTCAGTTGTTTCATTTGCTATTATTTTCTCCCATTCTGAAGGCTGTATTTTCACCTTGCTTATAGTTTCCTTTGTTGTGCAGAAGCTTTTAAGTTTAATTAGGTCCCATTTGTTTATTTTTGCTTTTATTTCCAATATTCTGTGAGGTGGGTCATAGAGGATCCTGCTGTGATGTATGTCGGAGAGTGTTTTGCCTATGTTCTCCTCTAGGAGTTTTATGGTTTCTGGCCTTATGTTTAGATCTTTAATCCATTTTGAGTTTATTTTTGTGTATGGTGTTAGAAAGTGTTCTAGTTTCATTCTTTTACAAGTGGTTGACCAGTTTTCCCAGCACCACTTGTTAGAGATTGTTTTTAATCCATTGTATATTCTTGCCTCCTTTGTCAAAGATAAGGTGTCCATATGTGCGTGGATTTATCTCTGAGCTTTCTATTTTGTTCCACTGATCTATATTTCTGTCTTTGTGCCAGTATCATACTGTCTTGATGACTGTGGCTTTGTAGTAGAGCCTGAAGTCAGGTAGGTTGATTCCTCCAGTTCCATTCTTCTTTCTTAAGATAGCTTTGGCTATTCGAGGTTTTTTGTATTTCCATACAAATTGTGAAATTATTTGTTCTAGCTCTGTGAAGAATACCATTGGTAGCTTGATAGGGATTGCATTGAATCTATAAATTGCTTTGGGTAGTATACTCATTTTCACTATATTGATTCTTCCAATCCATGAACACAGTATATTTCTCCATCTATTAGTGTCCTCTTTGATTTCTTTCACCAATGTTTTATAGTTTTCTATATATAGGTCTTTAGTTTCTTTAGGTAGATATATTCCCAGGTCCAGATGGCTTCACAGCAGAATTCTACCAAAAATTTAGAGAAGAGCTAACACCTATCCTACTCAAACTCTTCCAGAAAATTGCAAAGGAAGGTAACCTTCCAAACTCATTCTATGAGGCCACCATCACCCTAATACCCAAACCTGACAAAGATCCCACAAGAAAAGAAAACTACAGGCCAATATGATGAACATAGATGCAAAAATCCATAACAAAATTTTAGCAATCAGAATCCAACAACACATTAAAAAGATCATACACCATGACCAAGTGGGCTTTATCCCAGGGATGCAAGGATTCTTCAATATCTGCAAATCAATCAATGTAATACACCACATTAACAAATTGAAAAATAAAAACCATATCATTATCTCAATAGATGCAGAGAAAGCCTTTGACAAAATGCAACATCCATTTATGATAAAAACTCTCCAGAAAGCAGGAATAGAAGGAACATACCTCAACATAATAAAAGCTATATATGACAAACCCACAGCAAACGTTATCCTCAATGGTGAAAAACTGAAAGCATTTCCTCTAAAGTCAGGAACAAGACAAGGGTGCCCACTTTCACCATTACTATTCAACATAGTTTTGGAAGTTTTGGCCACAGCAATCAGAGCAGAAAAAGAAATAAAAGGAATCCAAATTGGAAAAGAAGAAGTAAAACTCACTATTTGCAGATGACATGATCCTCTACATAGAAAACCCTAAAGACTCCATCAGAAAATTATTAGAGCTAATCAATGATTATAGTAAAGTTGCAGGATATAAAATCAACACACAGAAATCCCTTGCATCCTTATACACTAATAATGAGGAAACAGAAAGAGAAATTAAGGAAACAATTCCATTCACCATTGCAATGGAAAGAATAAAATACTTAGGAATATTTTTAACTGTTTTTAATTTAAATTTCTCTTTGCATTTCACCTATTCAATCAGGTATTAAGGCTGGTGATTTATTTCCTCCAAGAAAGTATATAGCAAGGTAGAAATCAGAAGTAGCTGGGGTTGAGAAAAAATAAACTCTTTTCTTTGGAGTAGAATAATACACACTAAGTAAATCTAGAAGATAATGAAGAGAAAGAAGCTAATAATTTAAGTGGTTTGCTTGTTACTTTTCTACAGGAATCTTCAAAAAATGGCACACTAGAACAGCCCATTTATTTTCATTATATTATTCATTAGTCTTGTCTTTACATAGACTCAAGTCCAGAGAGAAGAATAAATTATATTACACTCATTTTCCCCATTTCTTCTCAGCTTATGGAAATGTGGCAGGTTCTGTTGTGCACTTTAACTAAAATGCTCCTGCTGAGAAAGGCATTTCCCAGACAGGGATTTCATCTTTCATGCAGACCCCAGACACCCTGTATAAATAATGCATCCATTACTCCTGACTGGATAGGGTGATGTTTCACCTATAAGGATGCCTCTCCAGGAAGCCATTGTTGCTTCACTTGTAGTCGTGCTCTTCTAATTTTTGAAAAGGTTAGCACAGTTTTATCTTTAATAGACACTTGATCATTGCAGAGATTAACAAGTCATGTTGGAGACATTGGTCAAGAAAGCCTTAGAATACATCTTGAGGTCCTTACATCCCCCCAGACTGTGCAGCAGCACATTGATAGGTGTTTTCATGCTGCTATCTCTAAATTACATGCAGGTATTGAAAGGGTATGTTTATTAGATATGAACCCACTGGTTTTTAATCAAATTTAGAGAGCTGCGAACAGAGCTCTCTCCCAATCTTTATCTTCCACTGACAGTAATGAATTTATCATTCTCCCTGTGACATTACTCACAGGAAAGTCACAGCATTTTCTATTAGATCTCCTGAAGGCTCTGAGATGAACTAGGAGACCAGTGCCTTACCCAAGAAAAGGCAGAGCTCCTTAACTAATTAATGTGTGATTGCAATTTAAGCTAATCTAGAATAAGGATAAGTTATATAATGGATGTTTTAGAGGTTCTTCCAGACAGCTGATATTACAAAAAAGAAAATTGAGTGGAAGAAATAATTACCTGTACCACTGAAATGCCCACCACTCACTCCTTGAAGATCATCACCTCAATGAAAATATCCCAGACACTTCTCACTGCCATCGAGCTTAAGCATGTTCCATTCCCCAAGGTATACTAAAATTTTGATAATTATTAATAGAACAAGGTTGGCAAAGTGCAACCTATAGAACAAATCCAGTAAGTACTCCACCAGTTGTAAACCAGTTATACTGGAACACAACACTCTCACTGATTTATTTTCTATGGCTATTTTCATCCTAAAACAACAGAGTTGAATAGCTGCAACAGAGCTCAGATGGCCAGCAAATCCTAAAATAATTTTTCTCTAGCCCTTCACAGAAAATCCTTGCAAAGATACTAGTACTGAGAAAGTAGTTCTTTACAGATATGTGAATTTTGAAGGGAATTTAAGTTTAACATTTCAAATAGTTTAATGTTTTTTATAAAGTAAAAACCACCTCTAACATCTTGAAATAGTTGATATAGATTTTTTTATATACATTTTTATACCATCTTTAACACAGCATATTCAAATGACTTAAATTTCATGTGATGATTATATAAATCTCACTTAGTTTTCCTCTATAAAGTGAAATACTTACACTGTGTTAGAAGTATTAGGCAGAATACAGGAGTAAATGAGCATTTATCCTAAGAATAAACTGGCACTTGCTCTCAAAAAATAAAATAAAATAAAATTCCCTGATGTTAGCTGGGGTTTTGCTCACTTGTTTTTTACATTAAAGGTAAAGTGAAGGACATAGAACTTGGTTTCAACTCTAAGGCTATATTTCTGCAAAAAATGAATTTTATAATGAAAAATTGAAGTAAACTTTTCCCAGGTGATTTTCTCACCCTTCAGGAAATCATTATCATCACCACTATTTCTGTCTCTATCTTTAGATTTGTCATTGGCATCCAAAACATTGCCTGCGAGTTCTACATCACTGGAACAACTAAGACAAGGTACTTCCCTGTCAGTTCGTACCTATTTGCCAATTCTATAAGGTGGGAGGCAGCGTGTCGATTGCCATTAAAAAAAAACCAAAATGACAGTAACAGTATATTTTGCTGAGCACTAAATCTTAGAAAGCCCTTACAATTTAATAAGCAATGTTTTATACATATAAAAAGAATGACTTTTCATCTTGTAAGAATACTACAGGCATATACATAGTAAAAATTATAATGATAAGACGCAGTGAATCTTTTGTATATTGTTCACATATTTGACAAATTCCATTTGTAATGATACTTTATATATTGAATTATACTCTGAATTTTAGGTTAAATAAATAAAGCAAAACTATCAAGGAAGAAAATTGTAAAATATGAATTCTCTCAGCCATTAATCTTGTTTTCACAGAATGAGTTGTACAGTATTCTATCTATAGGTTGCTAGCTTTGCCAAGTCATATGGCTATAAAATAATCTTTCACTGAAGGAGCTATGAGTCTGATAAAATTATTGTTAGTTGTAGTTTGTTCAAATACAATAAAGGAAGATGTTAAGTATACATGCTTTAGATGTATCTGTGAGTAAAATGTGTGTAAACCAAAGGGTAGGATGACACCTGGCACATAAAGAGTGTTAATTAATTAGACATTGTTATTTCTGTTGCCAGTATATCAGAGTGCTGGATGAAAAGAAAAGACAAATTATCAAAAGACAAAGAGAAAATCTTAAAAGCAGTATGAGAGAAGCAACTCATCATGTGTAAGAATCTACAATAAGATTATCAGCTAATTTTCCAATAGAAACCGTGGTGATCTAATGCCACTGGATACTATTAGCAGTGCTGAAAGAAAAAAAACAAACAAAAAACTCGTCAACTGAGGGTCTGGTGTCTGGGGGGGCAAAAGTGTTCTTTCAAATATAAGGAAGAATATAAGATATTTCTATATAAGCAAAAGTTGAAGGAGCGATTAATACTAGTTTCCCTACAACAAAATGATAAATGTTTACTTCCAGGTTAAAATAAAAAAATCTTAGTAACTCAAAGCCATATGAGGATATAAAGATCTCTGGTTGAAAAAAGTGAACAAATATAAAAATATTATTATTGTAACTTTCCTTTGTAACTCAACTTTTTATTTAATGTAGAGCATAAAAGACAAATGCACTTTATATTAATGTATATTTTGTCACAATAAAAAAGACATGCATAAAAAACAATTATAAATCTAAGTTAATGGATACACAATGTATAACGATGTGCATTATGATATCAATAACATAAAATGGAGAAGGGCAGAGTTGTGTAAGACTAGAGTTTTTGTATGTAACTGAAGTTTGTATCAGTTCAAATTAAATTACAATGCACTTTTTGCAGAAATAAAAAATCCAAACTAAAATCCTTATGGAATTTCAACAGACCAGAAATAGAACAATCTTAGAAAAGTAGAACAAAGTTTGAGGATGTATATTTCCTGGTTTTAAAAGTTACTATTAATGTCACAGTAATCAAAACAATATGGTACTAGCATAAAGACAAAAAGCAGGCACAGGCACACAGATTGATGAAATAGAATAGAGTCCAAAAATAAATCCTTGAGTACATGGTCAGATAATCTTTGACAGCGTGCCAAGACTATTTATTTCAGTACTTATCCATATGGTGGAATATTATTCACCTATAAAAAAGAATGAAGTACTGATACATGTTACAACATGGATGAATCTTGAAAACATAATGCTAATTAAAATGTGCCTCACTCAAAAGGACAAATATTATATGATTCCACTTATATGAGGTACCTAGAGAAGTCAAATTTACAGGCAGAAATTAGAATAGCAGTTACTAGGGGGAGGGGACAATGAGGAATTATAGTTTACGGACATGAGAGTTTCAATTTAGGATGATGAATAGTTATGAAAATTGCTGATGTTTATGATTCTACAACAATGCGTATGCATTTAATGCTTCTCAATTGTATGCTCAAAATAATTAAAATGGTAAATTTTATGACATAAAACAAAACTTCCTGATTTGATGTGAAAGACAACATTACCAATGAGTTGTTATCAATTAGTTATTTGTTTAAAACTGACAAAGATTTCCATTACCCAATAAGTTTCCATCTGTTTCTTGAGCTTTAAAGAATTCAAAGCAGGAAATAACATTCAGCCAAATAGCTGTTACATAGGAGATTTCACATCTAGGTATAGCTTCCTTCCATGTTTTTTCACTGTAGAGGACATGCTAAGTTGTAACGTGAATTTTAAACAAGTGAGCCCCATTCAATACAGAGCACACATCCTTTCCATCTATATTTATTCACCTTCTACAGCCAACATGAGAACGTGCATCAGGTAACATATTCGCAGTGAAACTCATCAATCAAGGGTTTCACTAAAAACTGCTGATGACATTTTCCACTATCCCCACTCACTAGTCTTGGAAACGGTATTAGAAGAATATAAATTCAGGTTCATATTTTCAAGTGTCTCTGAGTTTAGGGTATGATTTCACACCAGCTGTTCCCCTTTACCTACAGATGCTATTCCAGATGTTTGACTCTGCCATAGGTTAGAGCTTCCAATTACAGCGCTAAACTTAAAGCCCATCAAATATAATTTAGCACTTGGTTTTGTAACCCATTTTTAATAGTTTTTGCCTGTCAGTAACAAAGGGAGTCAAAGTAGCCATGGCTAGGCAACAAGTAAAGGAAATCCACACACGGTGGACAGGTGCCCTGTGAGAGAACTAGCTGCAGGCCATGAGTGGGTTCCATGCAGGTAAACTTATAAGCAGTAAGATGAGCAGACAGGAAGGCACCACAGCAGGCAACAGACAACTGCACAAGCAGACGGACATTTTGAGTCAAAAGTTTCGGTGAGTGACTGGCAGGATGACAGAATATGGCAACGAGAGATTGGCACACAAGTAGCTTGAGAAGCTTGAACACTATTCATCAGATGTGAGTAAGTAGTGCTCATATCAGGGGTCTGGGTTCCTGAAGAAGGTTCTGGGAAGACTAACATGTACGAGGCGCAGTCTTTGCCCCAGAGGGACACCTTATGAATGCTAGGACTCAGACTATCCACAAATAAAAAGACAAATCAGAATGCCAATTCCTAAAAATGAGACACAAATCAAGATAAAGAATATCAGTAAATCAGTTAATGCTTAGTAGATAAGCTGATGACTTACACTCTAAATTCTCCTCAACATGATGGAAATTTGTCCTTGCGTTAAGTAGGAAATGTATCCTTGTACTCTTAAAAATGAGGGCTACACATTCCAACTGTAGTAATGATCCAACCTTTCTATTTGTGTGAAGCAACCTCTAACATTGCTAGCGTGTTGTTGATATTTATCTGTTTTTAACTTCTCCTCTATGTTAAGAGTCACTCACAGAGGTAACTGACTGTTCAGGAGGACCCAGCTAATACTGGATGATTTCCAAGCGAACTCAAAGACAAAGGATGTACATGCCAGCAAGAGCAGGAAAATGTATATTTTATACACTTCTTAGCATAGAATTCAGAGAAGGCAATGGCACCCCACTCCAGTACTCTTGCCTGGAAAAATCCCATGGACGGAGGAGCCTGGTATGCTGCAGTCCATGAGGTTGCTAAGAGTCGGACACGACTGAGCGACTTCACTTTATTTTTTCACTTTCATGCATTGGAGAAGGAAATGGCAACCCACTCCAGTGTTCTTGCCTGGAGAATCCCAGGGACAGAGGAGCCTGGTAGGAGGTTGTCTATGGGAACACACAGAGTCAGACATGACTGAAGCGACTTAGTAGCATAGCAGCAGCAGCATAGAATTGCTTGATAGAATATTTTTAGAGGGCAGCTGGGCAGCATCTATTGTTAACTCATTACTGACTGGGGGATTTTTGTAGAAACTAATGCCTGTGGCCTGTGATTTGTTATGTAAGTGATGTTGATACAACTCTGATCAATAATGTGTTAAAATCACTATTTAACTTAGAAATTCCACACCTAAGAATCTTTCCTGAAGATTGAACAAAGATAGAAGTGCAATTAGCTGAAAATTTATTTGTTACAACCAAAAACTAGAGGCCCTATGCCATGTAGTTATAATTATGATATTAAAATTTATAGTATCTATACAGAACACAGAATAAAATCAGCATATAGTGCTTGTTGAATAAAATACATATGCCCCTAAAAAGCAGAATGGCTAATATGATACTGTCTTATTTAGCTAATGGAATATATGATGCTTTTAAAAATAATAAGATATTTTATTACAGATACGTTATTGAGTACAAAAGTTATTTAGAAAACCATATATGGTATGATTACATTTTTATAAATATATATATACACATGAAGTATGTAATAGAAGATGTAACAGACATATAAATAAAAGGTATTTTAGTTAATTATTTTAATCAAATGTCATAACATTAGGTATTATGTTAAGAAAATTATTAATCAGTCTTGAGATAAGAACAAAGAATAAAATTCCTAGTGTTGCTTTCATTTCTCTGAAGGGCTAAGATGAAAAGATTATACTGCTTAGCATTAAATTCATGGGTATGACGTAATTCTCACTGAGCCTCAAGAGAACCAGAAACTTTGGTGCTCTGAGTGGCATTGTAACTGGAGAAAGTCTGTGAGGTTGCTGGGGATGACTATTCAAATCAAAGTACTTACCACCAACCATCTCCAAAAGAAGCTAACAACAAAAGACTCAAGGATTCTCAAGACATTCCTATGTTCTTAGCCAAAAAAAAGCACAAAACAAAGAATTTCCCGGATAAAAAAGGCTGGATGTTAGGATGACACTGGAAAGTGTTTGTGAGAGTACTGGAGATTGGGGAGTGCTCAAAAATTCTCTTTAATTTCCTTCTTCATTAAGATTTTTTTGTTGAAGCCGCAACTCTACAAAGGAAATTTCCTTTATGTCAAGTAAAAGTCAATTTTCCAATTTTAGAAGTTTTCCCTGAAACCTAATTTTGACTGTTTTTTTCATCTCACATCTCTATGTCTGTGTTATTTCCTGTCTTATGTAAAACTTAAACTGACTGCCTCATGTCTTCTTAAATAGAAAACTCCTTGAAGTAGTGACTATAAATTATATTTCACATCTTCATCATAGTTTATAAGGACAATATTTTGCATGATATGGGTTTTCTGCAAATCCTAGCTAAATGTGTGAATAAAATTCAGCTTTAATGTGATTAAACAACAGTGATATAAAGGCCCAGTTCTAGTGATGGGTGGCATGATAGTCATGATTTTTATTATTTCTTTTACTGTAATAGTCATCAGAATTTCAATCCAATTAGAAATATAATTATTCATAACTGAAATGTCTGTTGTCTGTTAGCATACTCATGAATATATTTAGATTTCCCCAGTGTGTTATTTTTATTCTCACAGTTTAGGCCTAGGAAAACTTTATAAGGTGCAATTAATTCTTCCACCCTAAGGTGCTAAAGTATCTTTTGTATATGAGGTTTGTATGCCTAGAAACTTCAAAGCTTTGCCACCTAATTCTGGGTCTTTAAAAAAAGTAGTGCACTTAGTTTCAAACTTTCTCTTGTTTATTCCTACTAGAACACTATCACAGCTTCTTAGAAATGGCAGAAAACTTTAACCACCACTAAATATTCAGAAAAAAGTTTTACTGCAATTAAGTAAAATTTAAGTATATCCTTTTTAAAAATCTCAAGTATTAATAAGATAGACTTAAAATTTAGTTCAAACAATGATCAAAGCAATGCTAAGTGCTAAGAAACTGTGTGTATCTTAGTCGCTCAGTCATGTCCAACTCTTTGTGATCCCATGGACTGCAGCCCGCCAGGCTCCTCTCCTCTTGGAATTCTCCAGGCAAGGATACCAGGGTGGGTTGCCATGCGCTTCTCCAGCTAAGAACTATATCTATGCAAATAAGTGGATTTTTGAAATAAATTAATACCATAAATGAGGAATAAACAATTTTTTAACTCCACTTACTCATTCGCTTTTAATAAGGTGATATAATTTGTATTATTACCTCAGAATTCAGTTCTTAATAGTAGGTATATAGAAGCTTATACTTTCACCTCCTATAATACTTTATTACCTACTCCAATTGCTTCAATTCAGTGTCTTCCTCAAATATCACTCCTCAGAAGAGTCACAAGGAGTCTAGGGGAATTGTATCTAATGGTTCGGGAATGGTCTGAATTATATCTCCAAGGCAATTTTGTTTTTTGATGTCACCTTTCAATAACATTTCCCTGGCTTCTAACTGTAGGAGCTTTTAAGAAGTTGAATTTTTCCCATAAGATGTAATGAATTCTAAGTCCACTCATGCAACAAATATTTCTAACTTTTGTTAAACAGGTTAGAACAACATGAAAGATACTTGAGAAAAATATATCAACAGCAGAAACAACAACAACAAAAATTGTGAGGCTCACTGTGAAAATTCTGGTTTTCATTGTGGATATATCTTGGTAATATTTGGAAATGTTTAAATGGGAGATAAGAATGTGTTTTCAACCTTCTGAGTCCCCCTTTTGTTTTATTCCTACTCTCCATCTCCCAGTGTTGTATTTTATCATTTGTATCCACTTGTGTTATGTGAGTCTGACCTATAACTAGTTAATCCTAAATGAATTATTACTGTGTCATCTTTGCTTTGACCCTGCTGTTTAAACATTAAAGACAGGTCAATTACCACCCAATTCTATCTGCTTAGTTACACATTCACATTGGACAATATAAGTCATTACAGTATTCTGAATTACATGTTTTTTCTTTTTTTTTTTTAATTCTGTGTATGATGTCTATTAACAACAAATATAGTTTCTATCCATGTATCTTTACATGGATACAATGTCCATGTACGTTGGATATTTGTAGAAGTGGATCCAGATTTTCTGGAACCTGAAGCTTAAGTAAGTATGGGATCCTGTTAAAATAAAAGAACAAAAAAAATGAAATTAAATATAAATATGAGAGCTATATTGACTGAATAAAGAAATACAATAAAACCAAATTTATAAAAACGAATTTATTGCAAGCATAAAATTCAGAAAATAATTATTTGTGTCTAACATACTTCTAAGATAAATTTTTCCATATTTATTGTTTACTGTAAATCTTCAGTTGCCTATGGATGGGACAATCATTTTACAATATCTTTTTTCTGAGAAGACTATAAACATTGTTCAGCCTTTCCTCTAGACTATTTGATGGAATATTATTATGATTACTAGTTGGGAGGTGTTAAATCCCCAGAGTTACTTTATGTTTATAGTAATACTGTAGATTTTGACTCACAAATTCAAGAATTATAAGTTCTACTGTGTATGATTTCCTATCAAGAATAAAAATAATGCATTCTGCATTTAAAATTACATGTGCATTAAAATTACATATTCCTGACAGAACTTAAGCTCTTAAGTTGGCATCTTTAAGAAACTTACACTTTGATTACAATTTTACACAGAGAAGGCAATGGCATCCCACTCCAGTACTCTTGCCTGGAAAATCCTATGGACAGAGGAGCCTGGTAGGCTGCAGTCCATGGGGTCGCTAAGAGTCGAACACGACTGAGAGACTTCACTTTCACTTTTCACTTTCATGCATTGGAGAAGGAAATGGCAACCCACTCCAGTGTTCTTGCCTGGAGAATCCCAGGGATGGGGGAGCCTGGTGGGCTGCTGTCTATGGGGTTGCACAGAGTCGGACATGACTGAAGTGACTTAGTAGATGATAAGAAAAAAATTCTGCATAGTAGCTTATGGTTCTATACATGTTAAATTTTATTTCATCTCCACTCCCTGCATAGTACCAGTGTTGAATATTATCATATTGTATAAGGACGCCAAGCCCTACATGTTTGGGTCTTGACTGAGGGAAGTCCTCACAGTGGAAGACAGGCATATTCCTGGGAGCCAAGCTTACTCTTAGACAGTTGCAAACCACATAAATATACCTCATTCAACCCAAACTAAAAGTATTCTCAATTCAACATCCCTTACCTGAATCCAAAACACACTTATAGACAAAAGTGACATTGTAGAAGTTATAGTAGATAGAGCAGTAGACTACTGATCGGAGCAAAAATATCTTAATTTTGCAAATACGGCAAACACTTATAATCATGCAAGCACAGGTCGATGGCACATTCTAGCATCCTGAAAGTGATATACTGTATACAAATGAGTTTTATTTTAAATTGCCTCTGAATATACAAAATATTTTAAAAAGTTGTTTGGCCATTTCATGTGTGATATCTTATTTTATTCTCTTAATCAATCCTGAAATTTTCAAAGTATTCCTATTTTACAAGGAATAAATCAAAGACTCAGTTAAGTTACATAATCCCCAAGATTTTGAGGTGGTAGATAACTAAACTAGAATTTAATTCAGGTCTGCATTTACCTAAAACCTTTATCAGTCTCTATACTGCTTAGTTATAAGACATTAGTGAACGAAGTACCTGATGTTTCATAAAAAGGCAAATTTCAGAGTTTCATTCCACGGATCTCAAGTTATTTTGATGTTGGTGTAATGAGGATGTCTCCACTCTTCTCCAGTAGCATATTGTGTACCTACTGATCTGGGGAGTTCATCTTTCAGTGTCATATCTTTTTGCCTTCTCATACTGTTCATGGGGTTCTCAAGGCAGTAATACTTAAGCAGAGTGCCATTCCCTTCTCCAAAGGGCCATGGTTTGTCAGAACTCTCCACTATAACCAGTCAGTCTTGGGTGGCCCTACACAGCATGGCTCATAGTTTCATTGAGTTAGACAAGGCCTGGTCTATGTGATCAGTTTGATTAGCTTTCTGTGGTTGTAGTTTTCATTCTGTTTGCCCTCTGATGAATAGGGATAAGAGGCTTAGGGAGGCTTCCTGATGGGAGAGAATGACTGGGGGAAACTGGGTCTTGTTCCTATGGGCAAGGCCATGCTCAGTGAAACTTTAATCCAATTTTCTATTGATGGGTAGGACTGTGTTCCCTCCTTGCTCTTTGACCTGAGACCAAACTATGGTAGGGGTAAGGAAGACAATGGAGACCTATTCCACATACACAAGAGACGACTCTGCACATGCACATCGCCAGATGGTCAAAACCGAAATCAGATTGATTATATTCTTTGCATCCAAAAATGGAGAAGCTCTGTACAATCAGCAAAAACAAGACAAGGAGCTGACTGTGGCTCAGATCACAAACTCCTTATTGCAAAATTCAGACTTAAATTGGAGAAAGCAGGGAAAACCACTAGACCATTCAGGTATGACCTAAACCAAATTCCTTACAATTATACTGTGGAAGTGACAAATAGATTCAAGGGGATAGATCTGATAGACAGAGTGTCTAAAGAACTATGGTCAGAGGTTTATGACACTGTACAGGAGGCAGTGATCAAGACCATCCCCAAGAAAAAGAAATGCAAAAAGGAAAAACAGTTGTCTAAGGAGGCCTTACAAACAGCTGGGGAAAACAAAGAGAAGCTAAAGGCAAAGGAGAAAAAGAAAGAATGCAGAGTTCTAAAGAATAGCAAGGAGAGATAAGAAAGCCTTCCTCAGTGATCAATGCAAAGAAATAGAGAAAAGCAATAGAATGAGAAAGACTAGAGGTCTCTTCAAGAAAATTAGAGATACCAAGGGAACATTTCATGCAAAGATGGGTACAATAAAGGGCAGAAATGGTAGGGATCTAACAGAAGCAGAAGATATTAAGAAGAGGTGGCAAGAATATACTGAAGAACTATACAAAAAAGATCTTAATAATATGGATAACCACGATGGTGTGATCACTTACCTAGAGCCAGACATCCTAGAATGTGAAGTCAAGTGGGCCTTAGGAAGCATCACTACGAACAAAGCTATTGAAGTGCTGCAATTCTAGCTGAGCTATTTCAAATCCTAAAAGATAATGCTGGGAAAGTGATGCACTCAATATGTCAGCAAATTTGAAAAACTCAGCACTGGCCAGAGGACTGGAAAAGGTCAGTTTTTATTCTAATCACAAAGAAAGGCAATGCCAAAAAATGTTCAATTGCACTCATCTCACATGCTAGCAAACCAATGCTCAAAATTCTCCAAGCTAGGCTTCAATAGTATGTGAACTGTGAGCTTCCAGATGTTTAAGCTGGATTTAGAAAAGGCACAGGAATCAGAGATCAAATTGCCAACATCCACTGGATCATAGAAAAAGCAAGAGAGTTCCAGAAAAACATCTACTTCTGCTTTATTGGCTACCTCAAAACCTTTGACTGTGTGGATCATGACAAACTGTGGAAAATTCTTCAAGAGATGGGAATACCAAATCACCTGACCTGCCTCCTGAGAGATCTGTATGAGGTCAAGAAGCAACAATTAGACCTGGACATGGAACAACAGACTGGTTCTAAATTGGGAAAGGAGCATCTCAAGGCTGTATACTGTCACCCTGCTTATTTAACTTATATGCAGAGTACATCATGTGAAATGCTGGGCTGGATGAAGCACATGTTGGAATCAAGATTTCCAGGAGAAATATCAATAACCTCAGATAACGAAGATGACACCAACCTAATGGCAGAAAGCAAAGAAGACCTGAAGAGCCTCTTGTTCAAGGTAAAACAGGAAGTGGAAAAGTTGGCTAAAACTCAACATTCAAAAAACTAAGATGGTATCTGGTCCCATCACTTCATGGCAAACAGATGGTGAAACAATGGAAAGAGTGAATGACTTTATTTCCTTGGACTGCAAAATCACCACAGATGGTGACTGCAGCTGTGAAGTTAAAAGACACTTCCTCCTTGGAAGAAAAGCTATGACCAACCTAGACAGCATATCAAAAAGTGGAGACATTACTTTGCCAACAAAGGTCTGTCTAGTAAAAGCTATTATTTTTCCAGTAGTCATGCATGGATGTGACAGTTGGGAGTATAAAGAAAGCTGAGCACCAAAGAATTGATGCTTTTGAACTGTGGTGTTAGAGAAGACTTTTGAGAGTCCCTTGGACTGCAAGGAGATCAAAACAGTTAATTTATATCAGTCCTGAATATTTGTTGGAAGGACTGACTCTGAAGCTGAAGTTCCAATACTTTGGCCACCTGATGTGAAGAACTGACTCATTGGAAAAGACCCTGATGCTGGGAAAGATTGAGGGCAGGAGGACAAGGGTGCGACAGAGGATGAGATGGCTGGATGGCATCACCTACTCGATGGACATGACTTTGAGTAAGCTAAGGGAGCTGGTGATGGGCAGGGAAGAATGGCTTGCTGCAGTCGATGGTTTCACAAGTCAGACACAACTGAGCAACTGAACTGAACTCAACTGGACTGAGGACAGCTCAATGAGAAATTCTATTTTGCATCACAGTGCTTTGATATCTTGTAATTCATCAATGCTCATTGAAATTAATTACGAACCAGGCATTCACCTATCTAGTTAGAAAGTATCACTGGTAACCAGAGATAAAAATCCTTGATCAGAAATTGTTTCATCCATAGGGAAAAAAAAATTTCAAAGACAGCCTAAGAAGAATCTTGATTCAGGCATTTTTAATATACGTCTCCTTTTTTATTTGTAATCTCAATGTCATTATTATGTTTATGTACATATACATATGGAAAACATTAATTTTCATTCCAATCCCAAAGAAGTCAAATGCCAAAGAATGTTCCAACCACTGCACAATCTCACTCATTTCACGTACTAGCAAGGTAATGCTCAAAATTCTCCAAGGTAGACTTCAACAGT
The DNA here is from genome assembly GCF_029378745.1 of Bos indicus. Taxonomy (NCBI): domain Eukaryota; kingdom Metazoa; phylum Chordata; class Mammalia; order Artiodactyla; family Bovidae; genus Bos; species Bos indicus. Next base: position 57,162,750 of record NC_091761.1, on the reverse strand, counting down.
AAGTGAACTGTGAACTTCCAGATGTTTAAGCTGGATTTAGAAAAAGCAGAGGAACCAGAGACCAAATTGCCAACATCCATTGGATCACAGAAAAAGCAAGAGAGTTCCAGCAAAACATCTACTTCTGCTTTATAGACTGTGTCAAAGCCTTTGACTGTTTGCATCATAACAAAATGTGGAAAATTCTTCAAGAAATGGGAATACCAGACCACTTGACCTGCCTCCTGAGAAATCTGTATGCAGGTCAAGAAGCAACAGTTAGAACTGGACATGGAACAACAGACTGGTTCCAAACCGGGAAAGGAGCACCTCAAGGCTGTATATTGTCACTCTGCATATTTAACTTATATGCAGAGTACATAATGAAAAATGCTGGGCTGGATGAAGCACAAATGGAATCAAGATTGCTGAGAGAAGTATCAATAGCCTCAGATATGCAGATGACAGCACCCTTACGGCAGAAAGTGAAGTAGAAATAAAGAGCCTCTTGATGAAAGTGAAAGAGAGTGAAAAAGTTGGCTTAAAACCATTTTGATATATGACAAAACCAATACAATATTGTAAAGTTAAAAAATAAAATTAAAAAAAAAAAACAAAACTCAACATTCAGAAAACTAAGACTATGGCAGGCAGTCCCATCACTTCATGGACAATAGATTGGGAGACAATGGAAACAGTGAGAGATTTTATTTTCTTGGGTTCCAAAATCACTGCAGATGGTGATGGCAGCCATGAAATTTAAAGACACTTGCTCCTTGGAAGAAAAGCTATGACCAACCTAGACAGCATATTAAAAAGCAGAGACATTACTCTGCCACCAAAGGTCCGTCTAGTCAAAGCTATGTTTTTTTTCCCAGTAGTCAAATATAGATGTGAGAGTTGGACTATAAATAAAGTTGAGCACTGAAGAATTGATGCTTTTGAACTGTGGTGTTGAAGAAGACTCTTGAGAGTCCCTTGGACTGCAAGGAGATCAAACCAGTCAATCCTCAAGGAAATCAGTCCTGACTATTCATTGGAAGGACTGCTGCTGAAGCTGAAACTCGAATACATTGGCCACCTGATATGAAGAACTGACTCCTTGGAAAAGACCCTGAAGCTGGGCAAGACTGAAACTGGGAGAAGGGGACGACAGAGGATGAGTTCGTTGGATGGCATCACTGACTCAATGAACATGAGTTTGAGCAAGTTCTGGGAGTTGGTGATGGACAGGGAAGCCTCGCATGCTGCAGTCCATGGGATCGCAGAGTCGTACATGACTAAGTGACTGAACTAAACTGTAGCCAGTGAGATTAAAGGCCTGTATATACATGAATGAGAAAGGCTGGGAGATGAAGACAGCTGAAATTCATACTAGGGAACCTGGACTTAGCGTATCTTTCTGCACAGTATTTATAGCTCTGCACATGCATGCATGCATGCTGTCACTTCAGTCATGTCTGACTCTGTGGAACCCTATGGACTGTAGCCTGCCAGGCTCCTCTGTCCAGGGGATTCTCCAGGCAAGAATACTGGAGTGGGTTGCCATGCTCTCCTTCACAGGATCTTCCTGAACCAGTGAATGGACCCACACCTTTTATGCTTTCTGCACTGGCAGGCAGGTTCTTTACCACTAGTGCCACCTGGGAAGCTCATACTCACTTCTCTACTCTTATTTTAGTTGGGCAAGAGGCAATCTAGACTAGCTACAGGCATATTTTCTTCAGAGTGGAAAGCTATAGAAACACTCCTTCCCCAACTGTCCATGGTGTTTTCTGACAGAGATGAGACCAGCTTATGTGATCTGTCTAAAGAACTGGTGGAAGCTTTCCCTTTTGAAAGTATAAGCACTCATTCATATGCATTATCTTCTTGAACGTATTTTTTATATTATAATTTTTATCATCATTATTAAAAACACTTCTTACAAATTTTTCCTATTCAAAGTAATATGCTGGAAGATGTATTTCTTGTCCTCTAGGGATATTTAGCAATTGATTAAAACTGTATGTCCTTACAGAACAGAAAAACCTCTTTTCTTCAAGTATACCAGTGGCCACTTTGAATATAGTCAAATATAAACTGTGAAAAACCAGATCAGAAGGCCTGTATACCATCTTACTATATCTGGTGGGTTTTGTCAATAGCACTCAGTGAGTCAGGAAATAATTTAATGTTTTCTGTAGTAGTATAGTGTAATTCTGTACAGCTCCTATTGAAGTTTGTCTGCCTTCTCAGTCCAAAGCAAGGATGACCCTAGTGCAGAATATTAAACACACACACACACAGAACATTTATTGGGCCATTTTGTCTCCTCTGGATTTGTACAAAACCAGCTTATTCAACAAGATAAGATCTTAAATCTACTGACTTAAAGTAGTTACAAACAAAGCTCCCTCATGAACATTTTCTATAGTTAATATACTGTATTGATGGCCACACAGGGTTCCATTTTCTATATCATATTGCTAGATAAAAGAGGTTTTGCAAATTCACACAGCTGGTTTTCAAACAGCCCCCTGTTTTGTCAAGTTCAATTTACAGAAGTAAACTCCAAGCATGGACTAGAACCGAACAACATTTTTTTGGAACCAACTTCAGCAATAAACGTAAAGGCAAACAGCATGCGCATATACATCTACAAAGGAAAGAAGCACCTGCTCTCCACCTGCAAAACAGAGCACTTTAAACCCAGGTCAGGGATACACCATATGATTTACAACTGACTGCATCAATTTAATGTATTTTTTCCTTCAGGAAAGAGGAGAATACAGTGCAGTTAAAATAACAGTTTTTTAGTGTTTCTAGAACTAAAACTCCAAAGGTCTCTTTAGCAATGTCTATCATACTGTTCCAAAATTAATCAGACCATCAACAAAGATGTATTAGCATTAATAAGTTTATTATTAATATTCTAATGTATCAACTGAATATTCATATACTAGGCATTGAACGGGAGAAGGGATATACCATCCCAAAATATGTCACATGGACAAAAGAATTATTGTGAGCCAAAGGTATTTAAGTTCCTAAAATCTCTTATTTTCCTAAAAACAGAACCTCCCCAAAGAATTCAGTTTTCATAAATGTCACCAGCAATTCTCTCCTTGGACATAAGAATCAGCACTAAAGCTAAACAGATGTTGTTAAAAAAAAAACTATTATAGCACCTATCTATTTTCCTAACAGACCATTATCTTTCAAAATATTTGCTTTTATTCCTGTAAGTGCCCTTCCCCCACCCTTCTAGGTTATTTTTTCTCATGGAAGTGCCCTCTGCCTGGCCGTCTCCCCAGTTAGATGACATAAAGACTCTCCAAACTCAGTCCTTTTGCCTATTCACTTCTATCTGTGATACCTCCATGCACATAAAATTTAAAATTAATAGATGTATATGCTTTTCCTTCTGTTAACCTGTCTGTTGACCTTTTAATTCATAGCATCCCTCTTCTTCCCCCAACTGTGGAGCCTAAAAGAGTAGTGAAGTCTTTTCTTTCCCTACAGTTTGTAACTATACTATATTCAACTACTATGGTCAGTTAACAGTATTCCAGTAAAAAAAAATTCTTTTCTGATTCTTACATGATTCACTTTCTCAGAGCTAGTTGGGTGAATAAAAAGCAAAAGAAACTGCTATGTAATTGAGTTTAACAACTAAACACACACACACACACACCCCTCAGATTTATTGCCTACTACACCCTTGTATAATTCTCTTAATTCAATAAGTTCTCAGTTTTCTCTCTCTAAAGGAAGTTATCACCCAAAATCAATGCATTCTTAATGATGTTAATTGTTATTCTGTAAAGTAAATAATTAAGTAAATATAGGAGATGTATGGACCTTAGAAAGCATCACTACGAGCAAAGCTAGTGGAGGTGATGGAATTCCAGTGGAGCTATTCCAAATCCTGAAAGATGATGCTATGAAACTGCTGCACTCAATATGCCAGCAAATTTGGAAAACTCAGCAGTGGCCACAGGACTGGAAAAGGGCAGTTTTCATTCCAATCCCAAAGAAAGGCAATGCCAAAGAGTGCTCAAACTACCGCACAATTGCACTCATCTCACACGCTAGTAAAGCAATGCTCAAAATTCTCCAAGCCAGACTTCAGCAATATGTGAACCGTACACTTCCTGATGTTCAAGCTGGTTTTAGAAAAGGCAGAGGAACAAGAGATCAAATTGCCAACATCCGCTGGATCATGGAAAAAGCAAGAGTTCCAGAAAAGCATCTATTTCTGCTTTATTGACTATGCCAAAGCCTTTGACTGTGTGGATCACAATAAACTGTGGAAAATTCTGAAAGAGATGGGAATACCAGACCACCTGATCTGCCTCTTGAGAAACCTGTATGCAGGTCAGGAAGCAACAGTTCAACTGGACATGGAACAACAGACTGGTTCCAAATAGGAAAAGGAGTTCGTCAAGGCTGTATATTGTCACCCTGTTTATTTAACTTATATGCAGAGTACATCATGAGAAACACTGGACTGGAAGAAGCACAAGCTGGAATCAAGATTGCCAGGAGAAGTATCAATAACCTCAGATATGCAGATGACAACACCCTTATGGCAGAAAGTGAAGAGGAACTCAAAAGCCTCTTGATGAAAGTGAAAGTGGAGAGTGAAAAAGTTGGCTTAAAGCTCAACATTCAGAAAACGAAGATCATGGCATACGGTCCCACCATTTCATGGGAAATAGATGGGGAAACAGTGGAAACAGTGTCAGACTTTATTTTTCTGAGCTCCAAAATCACTACAGATGGTGACTTCAGCCATGAAATTAAAAGACGCTTACTCCTTGGAAGGAAAGTTATGACCAACCTAGATAGCATATTCAAAAGCAGAGACATTACTTTGCCAAGAAAGGTCTGTCTAGTCAAGGCTATGGTTTTTCCAGTGATCATGTATGGATGTGAGAGTTGGACTGTGAAGAAAGCTGAGCGCTGAAGAACTGATGCTTTTGAACTGTGGTGTTGGAGAAGACTCTTGAGAGTCCCTTGGACTTCAAGGAGATCTAACCAGTCCATTCTGAAGGAGATCAGCCCTGGGATTTCTTTGGAAGGAATGATGTTAAAGCTGAAACTCCAATACTTTGGCCACCTCATGCGAAGAGTTGACTCATTGGAAAAGACTCTGATGCTGGGAGGGATTGGGGGCAGGAGGAGAAGGGGACGACAGAGGATGAGATGGCTGGATGGCATCACTGACTCAATGGACGTGAGTCTCAGTGAACTCCAGGAGTTGGTGATTGACAGGGAGGCCTGGTGTCCTGCGATTCATGGGGTCACAAAGAGTTGGACACAACTGAGCGACTGATCTGATCTGATGGAATTATAGTTAAATGTGGGAAACAGTGGGGAAGTGAAGTTGAATGTATTCATTACAATATGATATTCCAGCAACTGAAATATGTTAATAATATGTGTTTTGACTCTCTTAGATATGTTTAGTTTCCAAATTACTCCAAGGAACAATCCATATTGATCAAGAGTCTTTTAGCTTTTGCCAACTCCAAATTGGCACTTGCCATCTACCTGTACAAGGGATAAAGCCAATATAGTTGATGATCTTTGATATCTCCTGAAAGAAGTTCAGGGCAAAGATCGGGAACAAGGCTTTCTAAGCTCTAGGAAATACTAGTAGAAGAGGCCTTCAAATAATTAGACATTTTCAAGGGCTGATTTTATGACTCAGTTCCTGAATCTCCTCATATATAGAAAAGCACTAAAATCATCAATGGTGAAATCTGCCCCTTGTGGTCAGCAGCAAACTTCTGCAAAAATGTGTGCTTGACTGCATATAACCCCTTTCACTAAAATCATACAGAATACTGACCTTCACCTCTACCTCTCTGGAGCAGTTTTGCAGAGCTACCTGAATGCTGTCTCCCAGGTTATAGTCTTCATTTTGTCCCAAATAAAACTTTACTCACAACTGTCATGTTGTATAATTGTTTCAACTGACACTTTAAAAATGCAAAATTTTATAAAATTCCAAACCACTAACTTAGCTTCATGGGAACTTGGTTGACCTGCTTTCTGAAAGTAATTAATCATGACTTACATCAAGGTGAATGCAAGAAAAATGGAATGACCAACTGATGAACTGAAAATATTAGCACATTCTCAGAAAATTCTACCCAATTTTGTTTATTTGAATTAAAATATAAATAAGGACTTCCCTGGTGGCTCAGTGGTAAAGAATCTGCCTGCCAGTGCAGGAGACATGGGTTCAGTCCCTGATCTGGGAAGATTCCACATGCCCCACAGGAACAAAGATCCAGCACAGTCAAAAATAAATAAATAAATAAATGACATCATTAAAAAATAAATAGGCTATAAATAAGTTTAATTTTTAACTTAAAATGTATTATTTTACAATATTCTATCAATGACAAATTATTTCTTAGCTTAAACTCTAATATATAAAAAATATGTTTAAAAAAAAGATATACAGTCCATTTTTTTTTTTAACACAGTATAGACATCTACAATAGTAAGACCAATGAGTGGGCTAACCTAGCCTGATTTTGCAGTAGAGCAAACTGTTTTCACCACATTAATCTAATAATGATCATATCATTATTGAGCTTTATCAGTTAGGTACTGTGTTAAAAGTTTTGGATGTATTATAATTTTGAAACCAAGTTCCCATAAAATTGAGTTCCCCTACCTAATTTATGGTTAACCTCTCTATACAAAGCTTTTTTTCCCTTTCTTGTACAGTCCCTGTTCCCCTCAGGATTGAAGAGTATCAAACAAAAGGGGGAACTGAAACTGAGCAGGACCCTGTGATCCTTCTCAAGGACAAAAGGGTACATGTACCCTGTTTTTTATTTGTAGAAAATAGCTTTAGTCTCTGAGGCATTCCTTGAGTTCCAAAGAGCAGATTCAAGCAGTCAGAGAAGTCAAGAAATGCATAAACAAAGGAAAAGAAGTCAAGCAAGAAAAGTAATGATAGATTAAACAATAGTTCACCAATAAGACAGAGTCACAGAGTCCTATTCCTCCTCAGACATATACATAACAATATGACACATATGTCTGATTTATTTCACAGAAGCTATGATACCCACTCAGTAAAGAATATTGACTGTATGATGACCACAACATAGCAGACAGACCCCAGACTGGCTGGAATCAGGAGGGTGATGATTAAGATTCTTGAATCACCATTTTAACATCTCACCACCAACCAGTGTAGGATGGCCATGAGCTGATCATGTGAGTCCCTGTGAGACCTCTAATGTTGCCTGTTCCATCCCCTTGCCTGAAAGCCATCAGGAAGTTGGGTCTTTGTGGCATGAGCTGCCTGTTCTCCTTGCTTGGCACCCTGCAATAAATGCTGTACTTTCCTTCACTACAACCAGGTATCAGTAGATTAACTTTGCTGCACATCAGGAGAGCTGACTTGAGTTTGGTTTAATAACAATTTTAATTATTACACATGCCCTAAGAGATAGATAAAAAATTATTCTAATAAAAAAGCTAAGTTTCAGAAATGTGAAGGTACAAAAAGGGAGGAAAGAAAACTCTTCCCCTATCCTTCTAATTTCAATGACTGTGACATCAAACTGATAAAAACAGATAACAAAACAGAAAAAAAAAAATTAACTATGTGCATACACATAGGGATTCACAGTAGTAGTAGTAGTAGTAGTAGTAGTAGTAGTAGTAGTGTTAGTTGCTCAGTCACATCCAACTCTTTGCAACCCCACAGACTGTAGCCCACCAGGCTCCTCTGTCCATGGGATTCTTCAGACAAGAAGACTGGAGTAGATTGCCATTCCCTTCTCTATGGGATCTTCCCAACCCAGGTATCGAATCCAGGTCTCCTGCATTACAAATAGATTCTTTAATGTCTGAGCTACAGGGAAGATTAGAAATTCACAAGGTAATGTGATTCAAGAATAAAGTCAGAATTTGAGGGATGTATATGTTGGAAGAAGAGAGAACCCTGTCCAGGGCTCAAAATGGGCTCTTCTCTAACCCTTGGAAATCAACTATCTGAGGAAACACATGAGCTGACAAAGCAAGAGACTTTACTGGGAAGGGCCTGAGAAGAGACCAATAGGGTAAGGGAAACCAGAAGAACTGTTTCACCTCATGGCTTACAGTCTCAGGTTTTATGGTGATGGGATTCGTTTCCAGATTGTCTTTGGGCCAATCATTCTGACCTGGGGTCCTTTCTGGTGGTGTGCACATAACTCAGTCAAGATGGATTCCACAGAGATGGATTCTGGGAGGTTGGTAGGCCATATGGACTGGCCTCTCCTCTCTTCTTTTGACCTTTCCCAAGTTATTCCAATTGGTGGTAGCTTGTTAGTTTCACATTCCTTACCAGGACTTCCTGCTGAAAGACAAGTCTTGCAAGTGGTTACAATCCTGCCTGGCCAAGGTGGGCAGTTTCAGTCAGTGGTTTTCCTAATATATATATAGCATCTCAGGGCAGACAAATAAAAAGGGGGTTTGGGTTTCTGAGAAAAGGGAGCTAAGTTATGGAAAGGAGATCAGAGAATTTATAAAATATTGACTCAGAAGTTATTTAGTAAGGTTTGTAATGCAGATTTAAACCAGTGCCATTTTTAAAGGTTGTTAAGAGTCCTCCCCCACTCTGTTAGAGGAGCCAGAGACACCTTTTATGAATGGAAAATGCCTTTATAAACATACATTTTCTTTACAAAAGGGAATCTTATTTTCACCTGTTAGTTTTCCCTTCACCTGATGATTTTCAATTGCCTTCAGCTCAAAATAATGCTTATACCAAAGAAGCATAGTTTGGGCTGACATAGTCTTATCCTCATCATTTCTTTACCAAAGTCAGATAGGTAATAAGTTGTGGCACAATGATTTGACATCTGATAAGCTGTTTTATAATTAAGGATATTGTACTGTAAGCCAAGTCTATGCCCCAAACACTAATGCTGAAGAAGCTGAGGAGTCCTATGAAGACTTATAAGACCTTCTAGAACTAACACCAAAAAAAAAAAGATGTCCTTTTCATCATAGGGGACTGGAATACAAAAGTAGGAAGTCAACAGATACCTGGAGTAACAGGCAGCTTGGCCTTGAAGTACAAAATAAGGTGGGAAAATGGTTAACAGAGTTTTTCCAAGAGAATGCACTGGCCATAGAAAACACAATCTTCCAACAACCTAAGAGACAACTCTACACATAGACATCACCAGATGCTCAACACCGAAATCAGATCGATTATATTCTTTGTAGCCAAAGATGGAGAAGCTCTATACAGTCAGCAAAAACAAGACTGGGAGCTGATTGTGGCTCAAATATTGAACTCTTTATTGCAAAATTCAGACCGAAATTGAAGAATGTAGGGAAAACCACTAAGCCATTCAGGTATGACCTAAATCAAGTCCCTTATGATACAGTGGAAGTGAGAAATAGATTCATGGGATTAGATCTGATAGGCAGAGTGCCTGAAGAACTATGGATGGAGGCTCATAACACTGTACGGGAGGCAGTGATCAAAACCATCCCCAAGAAAAAGAAATATTAAAAGGCAAAATGGATGTCTGAGGAGGTCGTACAAATATCTGAGAAAAGAAGAGAGGCAAAAGAGAAAATGAAAGATATACCCATCTGAATGCAGAGTTCCAGAGAATAGCAAGGAGAGATAAGAAAGCCTTCCTCAGTGATCAATGCAAAGAAATAGAGGAAAACAACAGAAAGACTATAGATCTCTGCAAGAAAATTATAGAGATACCAAGGGAACATTTCATGCAAAGATAGGCAAAATAAAGTACAGAAACAGTATGGAACTAACAGAAACAGAAGATATTAAGAAGAAGTGGCAGGAATACACAGAAGAACTATACAAAAAAGATCTTAATGACCCAGATAATCACAATGGGGTGGTCATTCAACTAGAGCCAGACAGCCTGGAGTGTGAAGTCAAGTGGGCCTTAGGAAGCATCACTATGAACAAAGCTAGTGGAGATAATGGAATTCCAGTTGAGCTATTTCAAATCCTAAAAGATGATGCTGTTAAAGTGCTGCACTCAATATGCCAGCAAATTTGGAAAACTCAGCATTGGCTACAGGACTGGAAAAGGTCAGTTTCCCTTCCAATCTCAATGAAGGGCAATGCAAAAGAACATTGAAAGTACGGCACAGTTGCATTCATTCCACATGCTAGCAAAGTTATACTCTAAATGCTTAAGCAAGGTTTCAACAGTATGTGAACTGAGAACTTCCAGGTGTACAAGCTGGACTTAGAAAAGGCAGAGGAACCAGAGAACAAATTGTTAATATCATTGGATCATAGAAAAAGCAAGAAAATTCCAGAAACACATTTAGCTTTATTGACAACACTAAAGCTTTTGACTATGTGGATCACAACAAACTGGAAAATTCATAAAGAGATGGGAATATCAGACCATATTACCTGCTTCCTGAGAAATCTGTATGCAGGTCAAGAAGCAACAGTTAGAACTGGACATGGGACAACAGACTTATTCCAAATCAAGAAACGAGTACATCGAGACTGTATATTGTGACCCTGCTTACTTAACTTATATGCAGAGTACATCATGTGAAATGCTGGGCTGGATGAAGCACAAACTGGAATCAAGATTGCCAGGAGAAATATCAATAACCTCAGATAGGCAGATGATACCACCCTAATGGCAGAAAGGAAAGAGGAAGTAAAGAGCCTCTTGATGGAAGTGAAAGAGGAGAGTGAAAAAGTTGGCTTAAAACTCAACATTCAAAAAATGAAGGTCATGGCATCTGGTCCCATCACTTCATGGCAAACAGATGGGGAAACAATGGAAATAATGACAGATTTTATTTTCTTGGGCTCCAAAATCACTGTGGATGGTGACTGCAGCCATGAAATCAAAAGATGTTTGCCTTTGGAAGTAAAGCAATGACAAACCTAAACAGCATATTAAAAACCACAGACTTCACTTTGCCAACAAAAGCCTATATAGTCAAAGCTATGGTTCTTCCAATAGTCATGTATGGATCTGAGAGCTGGACAATAGAAATGGCTGAGCACCAAAGAATTGATGCCTTCAAAGTCTGGTGTTGGAAGACTCTTGAGAGTCCCTTTGACTGCAAGAAGATCAAATCAGTTAGTCCTAAAGGAAATCAACCCTGAATATTCACTGGAAGGACTGATGTTGAAGCTGATATTTTGGTCACATGATGCAAAGAGCTGACTCATTTGAAAATGCCCTGATGCTGGGAAAGATAGAAGGCAGGAGGGGAAGGCGACAACAGAGGATGCGATGGTTGAATGGCATCACCAACTCAACGGACATGAGTTTAAGCAAAGTCTGAGAGATGGTGAAGGACAGGGAAGCCTAGTGTGCTGCAGTCCACGGTGTCACAAAGAGTCAGACATGACTGAGCAATTGGAAAACAACAACACTGCAAGCATACACAATAATCTGACACATTTAGCAATACAGATTCTCACTATGATGTTTTGTGGCTTTGAGGCATAAAGAGCAAAGCACTTTCTCCAAGTAGCTATAAATTGGAATCATATTTATAAAGTTGAATCTCAACCTCACTCAATTTGATAAATTTGCTGCAAGCAAAGTCCTTGTCTAGTTTCTGCACTAATTCCCTGAGACTCATATAGTTAAGTCAATTAAAGACTTGGATAGAAGTCTTACAATTTTCCTTTTTGATCTCTTCATGGCCTGTAAACATTTTCAGCTGGGTCTCAGGTATTCTGGGTTTCAGAAGATTAAAGGCAACCAGACTCTGATTATAGGAGGGAAGGATAAGCTGTTTCTCCTAGTAACTCTACCAGAACAAGGCAGATTTCAGGAATAAAATTGTAATGATAAGAACTGACTAATCTGTCCTCATCTCTTCTCTGAACCTGCTTTTGAGGAGCCCCATCCAACTCATCTATAGCCTACTGACTCCAAGAACGACTGGCATTGGTTTAAAAAAAAAAAAAAAAAGGAGAAAGATCCTGACAATGCTATTTGAATGGATCACTCATAGTACAACTTGTGTACCAGAATACTGTTAAATAGATTTTAATTTTGGATTAAACAGCAGGGTGAGAATTTTTGTCCAGCTCTATGCTAGTGCTTAAATTTATTTTAATAAAAATATCAAATCCTCATATTTTATAGTTAGTGAGAAAGTACAGAAAAGAAAATACCTAAATGTAAAGACAACACAATGACTTAATTTTTAACCTAAAAAACTAAAGGCATCAGCAATTTTTAAGTGCAAATGATGCAACAGATCTCTTGAGAAGTAGCACACAGTCAAACTAGAGATATAGTCATACACTTAAGTACCTTGATAATTTACCCATAGATACAGTCAGTCAGTCAGTTCAGTTACTCAGTCATGTCCGACTTTTTGTGACCTCATGGACTGCAGTTCGCCAGGCTTCCCTGTCCATCACCAACTCCCGGAGTCCACTCATACTCATGTCCATCAAGTTGGTGATGCCATCCAACCATCTTATCCTCTGTTGTCAACCTGCTCCTCCCACTTTCAATCTTTCCCAGCATTAGGGTCTTTTCAAACGAGTCAGTTCTTCACATCAGGTGGCCAACGTACTGGAGTTTCAGCTTCAATATCAGTCCTTCCAATTAGCAGTCAGGACAGATTTCCTTTAGGATGGACTGGTTGGATTTCCTTGTAGTCCAAGGGACTCTCAAGAGTCTTCTTCAACAACACAGTTCAAAAGCATCAACTCTTTGGCACTCAGCTTTCTTTATAGTTCAACTCTCACATCCATACATGACTGCTGGAAAAACCATAACTTTGACTAGATAGAACTTCGTTGGTAAAGCAATGTCTCTGCTTTTTAATATGCTGTCTGGGTTGGTCATAGCTTTTCTTCCAAGGAGCAAATGTCTTAATTTCATGGCTGCAATCACCATCTGCAGTGATTTTGGAGCCCCCCAAAATAAAGTTTCCCACTGTTTCCATTATTTCCCCATCTATTTGCCATGAAGTGATGGGGCTGGATGCCATGATCTTTGTTTTCTGAATGCTGAGTTTTAAGCCAATTTTTTCACTCTCTTCTTTCACTTTCATCAGTTCTTCTTCACTTTCTGTCATTAGGGTGGTGTCATCTATATATTTGAGGTTATTGATATTTCTCCCAGCAGTCTTGATTCCAGCTTGTGCTTCATCCAGTCTGGCATTTCTCATGATGTACTCTGCATATAAGCTAAATATTCAGGGTGACAATATACAGCTTTGAGTTGCTCCTTTCCTGATTAGGAACCAGTCTGTTGTTCCATGTCCAGTTCTAACTGCTGCTTCTTGACCTGCATACTGATTTCTCAGGAGGCAGATAAGGTGGTCTGGCATCCCCATTTCTTGAAGAATTTTTCACATTTTGTTGTGATCCACACAGTCAAAGGATTCGGCACAGTCAATAAAGCAGAAGTAGATGTTTTTCTGGAACTCTCTTGCCTTTTTGATGATCCAAAGGATGCTGGCAATTTGATCTCTGGCTTCTCTGCCTTTTCTAAATCCCATAGATAAATTTTTATTCAAACACAGAATTTGTATAGTATGGTGATCCTTCGGGGTGCAGTGTTATTAAAACTTTTCCTGAGACTGCCATCATCAGTTTTTCATTATTCCCTTAAAATCTCAAAACTAGAATCGTGAAATATCTGAGGATTTTTCTCCAACCCCTTGGGCTCACATCCTGATTCACAGCTTTAAACTTTGCTGAAAAGATTTCAGCTATCAGAGAAGATTATATATAGTGTTTCTGAAATCTGAAGTGTCTAAAATTCACCTCGGAAGCTTATTAAAATGCAGGTTCCAAGGTCTGATCTTGGACATGATGAGTGATATTATTGGGTCTTGAGGGATACCTAATAACAAGCATTTTAAATGAGCATTACAGCTGAGACAGTCTAAAACATATATGAGCCACATACCACACTGTGAGAAGCAATACAGTTCTAGAGATACAGAAAGAAAATACAGAGGACAGCTTTAGCTTTTGTACTATTTGGGAAAACTACCACTGATCATCAACCCAGACTAGATAAAGAACAGGGGTAACACTAATGACACTAAAACTTCTGCGGTGGTTCTCCTGGGTGTCTGAGTGCCTTTTATTTACCTCAGGTAATCCAGTTATTGTCTTGAAGTGCTCTGAACTTGGAATTTAGCTTGGATTAAGTTAAACAACCTTCTCTTCTCCCTCTAAGCACATTGTTAAATTCAGCATGTTTCATGTAACTTAAATAACAAAGCAATTTAAAGGATAAAAGCCAACACCATTTCTGAGTGAAGGAAAAACTGTAAAGAGTTTTTTTAAGGAGCTGAAATAAACAAGCAGGTAAGAAGCTCTAGCAGATACAATACATTTTGAACTTTTTCAAAGGACTTTTGAACATCTAATACCAAAAGCGATGAAAATAAGGACACTTTTATAGTGCTAGACGGAACTCCTATAACACACAGAACACTGGATTAAGAGGAAACAAAACCATAGTGGTGACTGAGAAGTGTGTGAAAAGAGATGAAAACATACGAATTTTACTGGTTTTTCTTTATATTATCTAGCAAAGAGAGTATATAGTGAAATGTCAAGTTAAAAAAAGGAAACACACTTTTACCCTTTAATATCTTATCAAATTATGTTTCCCCCTTTGTAGGGTAGGTAATATAGATTGGTTAGCATTTTCAAATAAATGTCTCTAGAAAAAATTGCTGCCAATAAAATAGACAAAGCCAAAATGGATGTTTATAAACCCCTGACTATATCTTTTCATATTTATCATTGCTTCTCAAAATAAATCCCTATATGTAATAAATCTATGTTACAAATGATGAACATCCAGCGATTTAGATGACTAAAAGATTTACTCAAAAGTTTAACATGTAATCAGAACCAACCTGATAATTAATTATGTAGGAAATAATAATTGTTTGCAATCTATATAGACACTAAATAGAAACAGACCATTACCATAATAACCTTTATTTCACAAAATAAATAGCATGAAAATTAGATGAACTTAAGGAATACAATACTGAATTGATTTTTTTCATGTATGAAGACCTCACCGGCTCTATATAAAGTCTAAAACATCTTAAATTATTAAGTGAGTCATGAACATTGAGAAATTACTTTCTCATGAATTATTGACACTTGATTATACTAGTAACAAATTCACTTTACTGTTGTAATTCAAACCCAACTTTAACTAAATCTATGGTGCAGAGATAGACCTGCTGCAGTTCCAGATTTATTGATAGAGATTTAAGAGGTCTCTGCTGTATTCAAATGACTTTGTATCCATTTAACACATTTGCTCTAATTAAAAAGTAAGGCTTCACTTTATTGCTGATCTCCTTGTGTGTATGCTGGGTCCATTTAGCTCAAAGAAAGATCAAGTGACAGATCAAATGAAAATGTTAAAATATAAACTATATATATATTAGCTGTTTTCTCTCTATTTAGAAATGCAATCTGATAAAAAGTTTAAATTTTATTGAATGAATCCTGATTTTCTGTATATTCATTTCCCAAGTCAATAATACCTTACGTATAGGAAAATGTTGAGGACAAATTAAGAGGTACATGGGTTTTCAACTAGTTCTAATGAAAGGGAACGACCCCCCATTATCAAGCTACTCAACTGATTCGTAGAGTCAATTTGAGACTGTGGAATGTAAGTTCAGTGCTTTATTTCAAATTAATTTGTTTCTGAATTTAAACCTAAAGTTTCCCAGTGTGAGAGAAGATAACACAAACTCGTCATCTCATCTTTGAAAACTGGAAGGATAGGCTTGGATTTTGACCTACTCATTTAGGATTAACACAGGATTACCTAACTAGTAGATTTCACTTTTATGGTTTTTCTAGCAAATTGGTTCTGATCTACGTCAAGGGCCATGAACTTATAATTCTCTAAGTAGCTACTCAAAGGAGATTCTGTTGCCATACAGAGAGCTAAGAAACTTTAATCACATTAAATTTTATCCTAAAATCCCAACTGCTCTGGAGTATGCAACCACAGCTACAGATTCTCAGCTCACTGATAACATTTAGTTAATGAGAACAAAGATCTAGCCAGTTGCCTTTATTCTATTTCACAGTCACTGATTTCTCTAATTTTTTCATTAATTTATTCTTTCACTGAGGTTCCCTGATGTGCCTGGCACACTGGGATGGACTTTGGAGTCATCATCATATATAAAAGAAAAACACCTATCAGGGAGTACTAGAAAGTTTACTTCATCATTTTGCAGATGCATCATCAATTTGAGCAGTACATTAGCACCCAAAGAAGTGTATTAAGTCAAGGATTTTAGATATATAGTGATAATGAAACTAGTCAAAAACATAAAATTCACAAACCTATGGGTGCCAGGTAGATCATGAAAATGAGTAAAGGGATCAATAAACATTGTGATGGTCTTGGTTCAGGTTCAGCCTGCCTTGCAGAATTTCAGTCTACTGTTGCCAAATCTAATTTTTAAGAGAGACTGGTAATTTTTTTTTTTTTTCCTTTGTCTTGCAATGCGAGAGAGACCAGGATTAGATCCCTGGGTTGGGAAAATCCCCTGAAGAATGAAATGGCTACCCACTCCAGTATTCTTGCCTAGAGAATTCCATGGACAAAGGAGGCTACAGTCCATGGAGTCACAAAGAGTTGAATCTGACTGAGCGACTAACATCACTGTGCTTTATTTAATAATTGTCCAATTTAAAAAAGCAAACAAATCAATGTGATGGCCAAAATTTATTTGGCCTCCAGATATGAACCAATATCCACCATTTATCAAATTCTATCATAAGACCCAAACTAGCAAAATTATCTTTCTTTAGACAGTAACAGTTTAGTGAGTACTTTGAGCAGAGCAAATGTTTCTTACACAGATGAACAAATTTCTGGTCATATTTCAAAAAATGGATGATTTTGTGGTTAAGATTTTTAAAAGTTCCTCTTCTACAGTTACTAATATGTTTGGAGATTATTTTATGTTAGTATATGAAGAAGTATATTTGTTATACTAACTATGATTTACATTCCTTCCTATAGATATACATTGTTTTGCCAATTCCCCTTTTTTAAAACTGAGGTATAGTTGATCTATAATATTATGTAAGTTTCAGGTATATAACACAGTGATTCAGTTTTTAAGATTATACTCCATATATAGTTATTATAAAATAATTATAATTCCCTGTGCCATACAGTATATCTTTGTATTTAATTTATACAGAGTAGTTTGTATCTCTTAATTCCGTTTCTCTTATCTAGTCCCTCCCCTCTACCATCTCCCCACTAGTTACCATTAGTTTTTCAATATCTGTAAACTGGTTTTTTGCTATATTCCCTAGCTTGTTTTTAGATTCTGAATATAAGTGATATCATACTGTATTTGTCTTTCTCTGACTTATTTCACTAATAATACCTTCCAAGTTCATCCATGTTGTTGCAAATGACAAAATTTCGTTCTTTTTAATGACTGAGTAGTATTCCATTGCGCATATATACCACTTCTTCATCTATTTATCTGTTGATGAACACAGAGGTTGCTTCCATATCTGGGCTATTATAAATAATGCTCCTTATGCCATGGAATGCCTGTTTCTTTTCAAATTAATTTTTTTCCATTTTATTTGGTTATATAAACAGAATTGGAATTGCTGGAACATGTGGTAATTTTATTTTCAGTTTTTGTGGAAACTCCATACTATTTTCTATAATGGCTACACCAATTTACACTCCCATCAACACCAATTTATACTACCATCAATAGTGAGTAAGGGTTCCCTTTTCTCCACATCCTTACCAATATCGGTTATTTGTGTTCTTTTTGATGACAGTCATTCTGACAAGTGTGAGGTGAAATCTCACTGTGGTTTTATTTTCCTTTCTCTGATGACTGGAGATTCTAAGCATTTTTCAAATGCCTGTTGGCCATTTGTATGCCTTATATGGAAAAAATGTCTTTTCAGGTTTTCTACCCATCTTATAGTCAGGTTGTGTTTTCTTTTGTTTTTTAGTTGAGTTGTATGAGCTGTTCATATATTTTGGAGATTTATCCTTTACTGGTCATATTATTTGCAAATATTTTGTCCCATTCAGTAGGTTGTCTTTTCATTTTATTGATGGTTACCTTTGTTGTGATAAAGCTTTTAAGTTTGATTAGGCCCCATTTATTTATTTTTATTTTTGTTTCCTTTGCCTTAGGAGACATATCTAATACATTATTGCCATAATTTGTGGCAGTGTTCTGCCTGTTTCTTCTACAAGGTTTATGGCTTCAGGTCTTACATTTAGATCTTTAATCCATTTTGAGTTTTTTTGTATATGGTATATGTACATGAGACAATATTCCAATTTCATTCTTTTGCAGGTAGCTATCCAGTTTTTGCAGACCACTTATTGAAGAGACTGCCACCAATATTTTTAATGAATATTTAAATAACTTTCAAATATTATTACTAAAAGACATGCTGCCATGAAATAGCTCTGTATGTACTTCGTTGTACAGTTGTGTGTGTACGTGGGGAATGGCTGATTAAACTACTCTGCATTTTGATAAATAATAATAAATTTTCTCCCAAAATCCCATACCAATTTTCAGCCTTACTGAAAGTATGTGAATACCTATTCCCTACATTCTAACCATTACTGAATCTTAACAAGCTTACTTGTTATTTCGCCTATCTGATGGTGACAAAATTATATACCATAATTTTTATTACTCTGATAGAATTTGAGTATTCCATGTTTGTTTCTGCTTTGAGTTTATTTTTATGTTTATTAGAAACCCATTTTTCTCATCTTCTATTGATTTTTTCTCATTTCCCACTGAGCATTTATTATACATTTTGGATATTAATCCTCTTTCTGTTACATATACTTCAAATACTTTATACCAGTATATTATTTCTGTCTTTTGTTTAGGAAAATTGTTGAATCTGCAATGAATGTTTATGATGGCATCTAGATTTTTGTTATACTCTGGAATACCTTATCATAATATTCTCATATTTTAACATTTAATATCTTTATCACAATTACATTTGAGATTTATTTTCATACATCATGTAAAACAAAAATAAAGATTTAATTTTTACTTCCAAATGCATTTTACTTGCCAGTAATTCTAAGACCATTTATTGAATAGCATCCTTTCTCCATCATTCTGAAGTGCTTCCTTTATCATATAATATACTATTTATTTTCCCGTCTGCTTTCCAGTGCCTTGTGTTCCATTTGCCTATTTGTCAGTTCCCATGGCAACACTATTCTCTTTAAATCACAATAGCTTAATAGTATATTTTGATAATTGACGGGGCCAGGATTAAGTTTGCCCCTGGAGAGTCATATTTTCACTGAGTATTCATTAACTTACCAACTTCAATTTTATTTTTGCCAAAGCTAGTCTCATCACTGATAATTTCCCTTTCTTAGATGAGGTGGCTTACTTGGGACACCTTCCACTTAACAATGTCTCTACCTCTGCTGTTACTATTACTGGTTACATATTATTGGACACTTACTCAACTAACTTTCTGTGTATTTTGAATACATTTTCTTGTGAACTTTGTACAAAAACTTTTTGAATGAGTCCAGCGTTCTTACCTGGAGAACCCCAAGGACGGAGGAGCTTGGTAGGCTGCCGTCTACGGAGTCACAAAGAGTCGGACACGACTGAAGTGACTTAGCAGCAGCAGCAGCAGCAGATATCAAGCACTCTAAATGTACCACGTTGGATTCTCTTACCATTTTCTTACATTGCACTGCCTTCCCTGTGATTATTACCAACAGTCAATCTTTGTGTCTCTTTGTGACAGAACCACCTTCATGATGCCAGCCTACTTTGCATGAACACAGGGAGAGGGAAGTTCTTGGGACATTCCCCTAGGACAGCCTTAGCTCAGACATTCCCCTAGGATAGCCTTAGCTCATGACAATAATACAGAGTATAACTTCCCCAGTTCCCTTGTTCCCCTGTCAGCTCTGAGATGAAGCCTCCATTATCATCAGAGTTCCCTTGTGGGACTGAAGCAAACCCTTCTCTCTTTACTACTGATATATTGCTAACTTACGTGGGTCTGATTTCCTTTCCTTTCCCCCTTCTCTGCTTCCTTGCCAGGTTTTCCTGGGACTGCTGCTGCTGTTTAGTTGCTGTGTCCCTACATGTGTCTCACTCTTTGTGACCTTATGGACTGCAGCCCGCCAGGCTCCTCTGACCATGGGATTTCCCAGGCAAACATACTGGAATGGGTTGCTATTTCCTCCTCCAGGCGATCTTCCCAACTCAGGGATCAAGCACAAGTTTCCTGCATTGGCAGGGGGGTTCTTTACCACTGAGTCACCTGGGAAGCCCTTTCTTGGGTCTATCTCCTAATAAATCACTTTTGCACAAACACTCACCTCAATATCTACTCCTGGGTACCCATCCCAAGACAGATAGTTTTAAAAGTAAGTCCATTTTAAAATAGAAAAAGGGAGAGTCAGAGAGTTTATAGGTTAACTCAATATAACACAGAAAGTAAGTTGCAAAGCTGACTAAATCCCTTAATGAAATTGTTAATAAATTCAAGCTATTTAAGTGCAATTTACTTTTGTCTCTAAAAGCATTCAAGGGTTCAATTTCTCCTGATGTCCTTCTAGTCAACCCCATGGCCTGTGAGTGTCTGCTGTTACACCCCTCCATGGGTACTCTCTAGTCAAAAAGTACTAGGGGATGAGAGTGAGGTGTGCAGGATGCTTCTGTTTTAACCTATGAAACAGAGAACCATTTCTCCTGGACTCCCCTTTCCTTTGTGCTCTGGTTAACATTAGGGGAAAGAGAAATTTGCATAAGTTTTAGAAGACCGAAGAGAGGCAGCAGTCATGATTCTTGGAAGGTCTTTTCAGTCAGATGTCATTACAGATGAATGCAGAAGCGCCCAGTGGGCTCCACCTTTTCTTGTCTTTCCCATCTGTCTCTCCCTCCTGCTGGTGGGCAGTGGCTCCAGGCTCACTCCACATGCTTGGCTGATGACCTGTGGAGGCTGAATACCTCACAGAGGAAACATTCCCAAAGACCTCTGCACAAGTTTACCTTTCGTTATCCCCCTTTGGCAGCAGGGTGTGCTTGGCTCCTTGACTTTTGCTGAAAGGTCAGGCTCACTCACCTGCACTGGTTGTTCACCCTTTCTCTCATTCTCTGTAATTCTAGCACCCACATTTTTTACCTTTCTGGCTTCTTCTATTTTATGTAATATCGTATCTGTTTCACATGTCACATATGCATGCTCAGTAGCCATGCTTACCTGACTAAACTCTTATAGACGTTCATGTGTTAAACATGGATTAATGTCTAATTGAGACTGTCTCCCAAAACACTTAAAATACTATCAAAAAGAGAAAATCTTTAAACAGGTAACTGATGCTCACAGTTTATTTTCTTTATTCATGAGCATTTTTAGAAGCATCTCCTCTGAATATGCAAGTTTCTTTTCCCAACAAGAGAGTTGCTGTTTTCCTTTCTCTCCCTCTTCATTTTTGATAGGGATGGCTCGTTATGTCGACCTTGCAAATGAAGAATAAAATCAGAGTGATCTGTGAGACTGATCAAATTGCCCAAATGGCATCCTGTTATCTCATTGGCACTTATCTTCTAAAAGGTGTAAGACCACCAGGTTCCAGACCTCCAGCTCTGTGACCATCCCTTCAGAGAATTTTTTATTGGTGGAGTAAAAGAAGGACTCTGTCAGAAAGGGAGAACGCTGGTTCTCTTAAGAGCCAGTCACCCTCTCTTTTCCCTCTAATCAGTTCAGTTCAGTTCAGTCGCTCAGTCGTTTCAGACACTTTGCGACCCTATGAATCGCAGCACGCCAGGCCTCCCTGTCCATCACCAACTACCAGAGTTCACCCAGACTCAAATCCATCGAGTCAGTGATGTCATCCAGCCATCTCATCCTCTGTCATCCCCTTCTCCTCCTGTCCCCAATCCCTCCCAGAATCAGAGTCTTTTCCAATGAGTCAACTCTTCGCATGAGGTGGCCAGAGTATTGGAGTTTCAGCCTTAGCATCAGTCCTTCCAATGAACACCCAGGACTAGTCTCCTTTAGGATGGACTGGTTGTATCTTCTTGCAGTCCAAGGGACTCGGAAGAGTCTTCTCAAGCACCACAGTTCAAAAGCATCAATTCTTCAGTGCTCAGCTTTCTTCACAGTTGAACTCTCACTCCATACATGACCACTGGATAAACCATAGCCTTGACTAGACTTCCCTCTAATAAATTTCATTTTTCTTGTCTGACTGCCTGGCTCGCTCTTCTTCTCTGCACTCACCATATAATATTATTCCCTTTCTTTTTTCTTTCTTTCTTTTTGTATCTGTAAAAATATGTAAGAGGTTCTTTTGAAGACAGAGCATGCTACATGCCCCTTTTCACATCTAGATTATTTAGGAAACTTGTTGTTTTAATATTATTTAAAAATGGATAAGACCAGAAAAATAAGAGTCTATAAAATCAGGTCATGGTAAGTTCATGAGCATAAAGCTTCATATTCAAACAAGTCAAATGAAAATCAAAAAAAAATGAAGTTCAGATATCGCTAAGAGTCAGATAGGACTGAGCGACTTCACTTTCACTTTTCACTTTCATGCATTGGAGAAGGAAATGGCAACCCACTCCAGTGTTCTTGCCTGGAGAATCCCAAGGATGGGGGATCCTGGTGGGTTGCCATCCATAGGATCACATAGAGTCGGACACGACTGAAGCGACTTAGCAGCAGCAGCAGCAATACATAATTTTGTTTTTATTTATGAAGATATCTCACCATTTTCACAGCAATTATGTAATTAACTTATGATATTTAATGTTTGAGTAAAATCGAAAACAATTTCAAGTTCCTGAGAGGAGGCGTATTTAAAGGATTTAAATAAGATGTAAATAGTGAATAATTGACATATTTCTGTGATAATAAAAATCATCAAAATAATCCTGAAATTAAAAAAAAATAAGCTACTCACCTTACAGTACTAATTGACCTAAATAAAAGTATCTAATTTTATCACAATAAAAAAATGAACTAACATAAAACTTAAGAAGTCATGACCCTGAGGAAAATCTTAGAGACAGTCCTATTGACACCTTGATTTTAACCCAGTAAGATACACATCAGACTTCTGAACTACAAAACCATAAAATAAAAACCTTATTTTGTTTTAAGCCATTAAGTTTGTGTTGATTTGGTGCAGTAGCAATGAAAGTGAAAGTGAAAGTCACTCAGTTGCGTCTGACTCTTTGCGACCCCTTGGACTGTCCATGAAATTCTCCAGGCCAGAATACTGGAGTGGGTAGCCTTTCCCTTTTCCAGGGGATCTTCCCAACCCAGGGATCAAACCCAGGTCTCCAGCATTGCCTTGCAGATGGATTCTTTACCAGCTGAGCCACAAGGGAAGCCCGAGAACAATAGAAAGCTAATATGAGAACCAAGTAATACATTACAATTCCTCAAAGGTAATGCAACCCTTTCACTTTGTCTCCCAACACAATTTTGGTGTCAAATTAAGGCAAGGGAAGTTGATAACATGCACAAAATCTAAAGTGATCACAATCAAAAGTCTAAATCCAAAAGACAAATTGCAAAATCAGAAACTTTTTAAGGTAAACTTTTTTAAGAAGGCTTCACTTCCTATACATTTCAGAGAATTGGTTAATTTTGGATAAAGAGAAAGACAACATTTCAACTGAGGGACCACTCCTAGGTAAAAACAGAAGGCTGGGAACTGAGTATTTAAGTGACAGTGAAAGAATATGCAGATCTGAGGAAGACACATATGAAGAATGACAAGACAGATGATGTCTATGTACAGTGTTGAGTGGAGAAGGAAATGGCAACCCACTCCAGTGTTCTTGCCTGGAGAACTCCTTGGGCAGAGGAGCCTAGCAGGCTACAGTCCATAGGGTCCCCAAAAGTCAGACACAACTGAAGTGACTTGGCATGCACTGTGTGTGAGAGACACTGTCCCTTTGTCTGTCAAATCATCATACACTGAATACCTATTAAATGCTAGGAATCATTCAAATAATGGAGATACAGTGGTAAACAAGACAGACAAGGCACCTGACCACCTATCGACTAAATTCTAGCAGCTGTATTTTATAGAAAGTACTTTGTTGGTTATTAATTCATTTCATCTTACTGTTATAACCATCATATAAGGTGATAAGAACAAGGACATTCTCATTTTACAGGTGAGCACAAAAGGGTTTAAGAATTTCTTCAGCTATCATCAAAAAGTCTACAAAAAATAAATGCTGGAAAGAATGTGGAGAGAGGAACCTTATTTACACTTTTAGTGGGGATGTAAATTGGTATAGCCATTAGGGAGACTAGTACAGAGGTTCCTTAAAAAACTAAAAATGGAGTTACCATATGATCTTGCAAGCACACTCCAGGGCATATATCCAGGGAAAACTAATCATAAATAAATAAATAAATGCACCCCAGCTTTCACTGAAGCACTATTTACAACAGCCAAGACATGGAAGCAATGTAAATGTTCATCAACAGAGAAATGAATAAAGGAGATGTGGTAAATATATATAATAGAATATTACTCAGCCATAAGTAAGAATGAAATAATGCCATTTTCAGCAACATGGATGGACCTAGAGATTCTTATACTAAGTGAAATAAGCCAGACAAAGACAAATATCCTAGGATATCATTATTTGTAGAGTCTAAAAAAGTAAGATACAAATGAGCTCATTTACAAAACAGAAATAAACTCATAGATAAAGAAAACAAACTTATGGTTACCAAAGGGGAAACAGTGGAAGGAGGAGGAACAAATTAGGACACTGGGGTTAACACATATATACTACTGTATATAAAGTAGATAACCAACAAGGACCTACTGTATAGCACAGGGAACTATACTCAATATTTTTAATAACCAGTAAGGAAAAATAATCTGCAAAAGTATGTGTGTGTGTGTGTGTGTGTGTGTATATATATATATATATATACACAGTAGTGTATATGACTGAATGACTGTGCTTTACACGTGAAACTAATATGACATTATAAATCAACTCTACTTTGACTTAAAATTTTTTTTTTTCAAGATCACATAACAGTACGTGGTAGAACCAAGATCTGAATTCAGACCATGAAGTCAGAGCTGACATGCTTAATCACTATGCTAACTGCTACTATGCTACCTAACAAGTGGAGAAAAATTTGGGTGGGTGAAATGACCTCGAGAGTAGATGACTTTGATATATTAAATACTTTTTAAAAAAATATACCACCACAAATACTGATAAAAACTGCCCTCAGTGAAGTAATCTTTGGTATTTATTATACATTGTGCTAAGTATAAATTTTCTATTGTCCACAAGGCAATCCTGCAAGATAAGTACTATACCCATTTTAAATACAGAGAAACTAAACCTCAAAGATCATAAGTGACTGCCCAAGGCCACCCAGCAAGTAAGTGCCAGAGTTAAAATCAAAACCATATTTGTGTGTGAGGAGAAACAAAGATATTCCTGATGGAACTTCAAACACTTTCTTAAAACCGAAACTAGAATAGTGAAAGACCATTTATTTTAACTATACTATATTTATATTCCATGACATATATTTATATTCCATGATAGCATGATATGATTCTCACAGATAGAAGGGCTATACTCATACAGCCCCCAGCCTCTCCCCTTACACATGTGCATTCTTCCATCTACCCATGAGAGTAAAAAAGGTTTGGAAACAGTTGAAGTATGGAAGAAAGAAATTAAATGAAAGATGCCTTATTGGAGCAATCTAACTTATGCAAACTTGGAAGCTAATAGCCAGACTTCTCTGTCTTTAGAACTACTTCACAGATAAAAGCACTTGCTATCTTCTTATAGGGGACTGGAATGCAAAAATAGGAAGTCAAAAAACACCTGGAGTAACAGGCAAATTTGGCCTTGGAATACAGAATGAGGCAGGGCAAAGTCTAACAGAGTTTTGCCAAGAAAATGCACTGGTCATAACAAACACCCTCTTCCAAAAACACAAGAGAAGACTCTATACATGGACATCACCAGATGGTCAACACCGAAATCAGATTGATTATATTCTTTGCAGCCAAAGATGGAGAAACTCTATACAGTCAGCAAAAACAAGACCAGGAGCTGACTGTGGCTCAAACATGAACTCCTTATTGCCAAATTCAGACTGAAATTGAAGAAAGTAGGGAAAACCACTAGACCATTCAGGTATGACCTAAATCAAATCCCTTATGATTATACAGTGGAAGTGAGAAATAGATCTAAGGGCCTAGATCTGATAGATAGAGTACCTGATGAACTATGGAATGAGGTTCGTGACATTGTACAGGAGACAGGGATCAAGACCATCCCCATGGAAAAGAAATGCAGAAAAGCACAATGGCTGTCTGGGGAGGCCTTACAAATAGCTGTGAAAAGAAGAGAAGCAAAAAGCAAAGGAGAAAAGGAAATATATAAACATCTTAATGCAGAGTTCCAAAGAATAGCAAGAAGAGATAAGAAAATCTTCTTCAGTGATCAATGCAAAGAAATAGAGGAAAACAACAGAATGGGAAAGACTAGAGATCTCTTCAAGAAAATCAGAGATACTAAAGGAACATTTCATGCAAAGATGGGCTCGATAAAGGGCAGAAATGGTATGGACCTAACAGAAGCAGAAGATATTAAGAAGAGATGGCAAGAATACACAGAAGAATGGTACAAAAAAGATCTTCACGACCCAGATAATCGCGATGGTGTGATCACTGACCTAGAGCCAGACATCCTGGAATGTGAAGTCAAGAGGGCCTTAGGAAGCATCACTATGAACAAAAGTTAGTGGAGGTGATGGGATTCCAGTTGAGCTATTCCAAATCCTGAAAGATAATGCTGTGAAAGTGCTGCACTCAATATGCCAGCAAATTTGGAAAACTCAACAGTGGCCACAGGACTGGAAAAGGTCAGTTTTCATTCCAATCCCAAAGAAAGGCAATGCCAAAGAATGCTCAAACTACCGCACAATTGCACTCATCACACATTAGTTAAGTAATGCTCAAAATTCTCCAAGCCAGGCTTCAGCAATATGTGAACTGTGAACCTCCTGATGTTCAAACTGGTTTTAGAAAAGGCAGAGGAACCAGAGATCAAATTGCCAACATCTGCTGGATCATGGGAAAAGCAAGAGAGTTCCAGAAAAGCATCTATTTCTGCTTTATTGACTATGCCAAAGCCTTTGACTGTGTGGATCACAATAAACTGTGGAAAATTCTGAAAGAGATGGGAATACCAGACCACCTGATCTGCCTCTTGAGAAATTTGTACGCAGGTCAGGAAGCAACAGTTAGAACTGGACATGGAACAACAAACTGGTTCCAAATAGGAAAAGGAGTTCATCAAGGCTGTATATTGTCACCCTGTTTATTTAACTTATATGCAGAGTACATCATGAGAAACGTTGAACTGGAAGAAGCACAAGCTGGAATCAAGATTGCCGGGAGAAACATCAATAACCTCAGATATGCAGATGACACCACCCTTATGGCAGAAAGTGAAGAGGAACTCAAAAGCCTCTTGATGAAAGTGAAAGTGGAGAGTGAAAAAGTTGGCTTAAAGCTCAACATTCAGAAAACAAAGATCATGGCATCCGGTCCCATCACTTCATGGGAAATAGATGGGGAAACAGTGGAAACAGTGTCAGACTTTATTTTTCTGGGCTCCAAAATCACTACAGATGGTGACTTCAGCCATGAAATTAAAAGACGCTTACTCCTTGGAAGGAAAGTTATGACCAACCTAGATAGCATATTCAAAAGCAGAGACATTACTTTGCCAAGAAAGGTCCGTCTAGTCAAGGCTATGGTTTTTCCTGTGGTCATGTATGGATGTGAGAGTTGGACTGTGAAGAAGGCTGAGCACCAAAGAATTGATGCTTTTGAACTGTGGTGTTGGAGAAGACTCTTGAGAGTCCCTTGGACTGCAAGGAGATCCAACCAGTCCATTCTGAAGGAGATCAGCCCTGGGATATCTTTGGAAGGAATGATGCTAAAGCTGAAACTCCAGTACTTCGGCCACCTCATGTGAAGAGTTGACTCATTGGAAAAGACTCTGATGCTGGGAGAGATTGGGGGCAAGAGGAGAATGGGACGACAGAGGATGAGATGGCTGGATGGCATCACTGACTCGATGGATGTGAGTCTCAGTGAACTTCGGGAGTTGGTGATGGTCAGGGAGGCCTGGTGTGCTGCGATTCATGGGGTCGCAAAGAGTTGGACACGACTGAGTGACTGAGCTGATCTGATCTGATCTTCTATCTGATGGCACAGCAGGCTCCCAGAAGTTTCAGAAAAGAAAGATTCAAACACAAGCTCACTTACACTTCTGAATTGTTTAAATTTAGAAACTGATACAGAATTGGAAACATAATGACAGAAATATTTTTTTTTCTATTTAAAAAAAATAAAAACATACATTTTAATGCTTTATTTAGACAATATTCCTTCTCTCGGCAATCAGAGAAAAATGGTTCTTCCATAAAACTTTTAGCAAAAAAATTTTTCATAGTGTATTCTGTTAGCATATGATTAACTTAATTGCTATACATATGACTTCACACTATATAGTCCTTATCCTCTTATTTTCTTTCTGATTGACACATGTTTCTATTACAATGGGTTAAGAAAAACCACCAATTTTCAGTCCCCAGTCTCTTGCACGATTCTGTTTAGCTATGCCCAACCATCAGTTTAATTGGGAGACTTCTTTGTGAAAATACAATGTATGTATGTCTTATTCAGGTTTTGTTTTTCCCCTTTCTCTTTTCAGTAAAGTAGAATTTGGAAAAGGAAAATATTTGTATTATACTTGTCTCCAGTTTCTTAATTCAGTGATATATTTTCCTTGGGGTATATAATGTCAAACCAAGCATACCAAAAAAAAAAAAAAAAACTGGAAGAAAATCAGTAATTGTGACTTTGGAGAATGTTAGGGTGCAAATTCAATGCATTTGTTGATAATACATTTTTTAATATCTGTTATGGTAGCCATCAAATAGAAAGTTATTTCTTAAAATACAAGAGTTCAGGGATAAACGTGCCAATGACCATAAAATTCTGTAAGGTTAATCACGGTGTTTCATTCCCCAGCATGTGTACATAGCCCCTCCTAGAAAGACACTGTATAGTTCTCATAATCCACGCCTCTAGCTCACTCTTGCCCTAGTGACATGGGATAGACTCACACTAGGAAATTCCATTCTCAGGTTCTTTCATATAAAGTTCATTGAACTCCCTCTAGCACTCATTTATTAAGTTGCTCCTCAATTGGTCTCTGGCAGCCCCAGATGTGACTGATCCTTAGGTGAGGAGCTGGTTTATCTACATCACACAGAGCTAGTTTGGTCTTAGAAATTGGAATATTTTTCTTTTACCAACATAGTATTTATTTATCAGGCCATCAACACTATAGTTGTCCTTCTTTTTTCCAGGTAAACTAAAATTACAAATACAAGACTACAGCCACAACATCATCATTGATATTAACTTTTAAAACAAGTCAAAAATAAATCATTTTTTAAAACTGCAGCACTTATACAGAGGTCTCAATGGCTTCAGCTTTTATTAAGAATTTGAAGGTGTCACAACTGATAAGAAAGCAATAATTTCATTAAAAAAGCCTGATTTCCAAATGGCATTTAAGGAAAGAGAGATGGAGATAAAACCAAGCAAAACTGAATAGGGGAGCTGGTTTCATGGATTATAAATGTACCTGTTAGCAGAGTTATAAAACAAGAAAATAAGGTAATTGAACTGACTGCAGGAAGGGAAAAGTTATGTAAATGAAGAGAGCTTTATTAAAATAATGAAGACAAAGAGATTCACTGATTTAGAAGGCAGCAGTTTTTCAATAGATGGTATAATTAATACTTTTCTTTTGCAAACTATTCTTTCAAAGGGGAAGTTCCACTTGAAACAAATTAAGGTGGATTTGTTATCAATATTAACACAGGTTGAAGTTTCAAAGCAATATTATAAGTAGCACTAGTTCTAGAAAGATACTCTAAAAATACATGTTGCAAATTCTCAGAGAATATAAAATAATATTACTCCTGTCTTCCCCCCAACTACCAAGTTTTAGAAAGTACTCTAACTGATAATACAGAGTTGGTAGACCTCACTACCTCCCTGTCTGGAAATGCTGCTTACAGCTAAGGTCTCTTATGTATGGATTAAGGTTTTATTAATTGGTATGAGCCCTTTGTATGGAGCACTCTGTGTTCATCAGCTAGGTTCAATGGACATTCTAGGGAACTAGAATGTGTAGTGTATGGTGTAGGAAAAAGTTCTAGCCTCAAGGAGTGTATATGTTATATAAGACTGTTTAAAAACTAAGAAGCGAAAAGCAAAAGTAATGTCTCCCACTTCCATGTACCTGAAAGCATATATATGTATATTGACACAACTACAGGTATTTCACATCTAATCTATGAAATTCTAGAAAAGATAATGAGTTCATTTTCATTTTGACAAAATTAACTGAATTTATACATGGCATAACATGAATGTCCTCTTCCAAAGAACTTAACTTTTTCTCATGATGCACTTTCCAGTATATTTCTTTTTTTATATAATTTTCTTTATTTTTTATTTTTTGGCTAGGCTGGGTCTTTGTTGCTGTGCAGGCTTTTCTGCAGTTGTAGTGAGCAGGGGCTACTCTCTAGTTACTCTCTAGTTGCTACTTTCTGCTGTCTAGTGTGAGGGCCTCTCATTGAGGTGGCTTCTCTTGTTGAGAACAGGCTCTAGGACACATGGGCTTCAGTAGTTGCGGCTTCTGGGCTCTGGAGCAAAGGTTAGTTGCTCCAAGGCATGTGGGATCTCCCCATGTCAGGGATGGAACCATGTCTCCTGCATTGGCAGATGAATTATCTACCACTGAGCCACCGGGGAAGCCCCACTTTTCAAGTGTATTTCAATATTCCTTCACTTATGGAATCAAAAAAAAAAAAAAAAGTCTTTGGCTTTTACTGTGACCTCATTTGTAGAGAATGAACTCATCTGCACACATCATTTCTGCCTGGGGGGTGGGATGTTAAAAGTAAAAACTCTTGAGTAGATTACTGACCTCGAGCAACTGAGGCCAAGAGATGTTAGATAACTAGGCACCCAGAGTAACTTCCTGGAGGAGCTTGACTTTGAACTCTGCTTTTAGTCACTGCACTGTATTACTTCTCCAATAACTTTTCAAACAAGATATTTAATGTGATCTTTAGTGATCAAGGAGTTAGCTGTTTAATCATACGTACTTTTTCAGTCACTTAATCCCCACTTACTCTGCATGAACATGATTTGTTTGAAGATACAACATGCTTTTTAATCCTGATTTTCCATGTATATACTTATTTATGTATCTTGGAAAAAAGACAGTTTGGGTATTCATGCCAAATTAATGAGTTACAGCTCAGATGCTTTATTCTGTGGATATAGACTTTCTAGTTATAGCCATGAGTTTAAGTACACTTTCGTTTTTTTCCACTGAGTCAATTACTGTAACTGAATAAATTGGATCTCATCTAGGGAAAGTCACAATTAATGCTACATTTCATTCCAAAGTTATTTATTGAAGTGAGAAGAGACAAGGACAGAAAGTCAAAAAGTCATAGCTAGATTAGTTAAATTTTAAATGCAAATATTCCGTACAGTTTAGTACAACCCAGAAAAATTGTAACCATGCTAAATTTATCACTCTCTTTTAGACTTTTGTTAATGAAACTGAAAGGTGATAAAGAGATAGATCAAAATATACATTTTTTTTTCTGTTTCTTTTTCCTCCTGTGCTATACAGTAGGATCTTGTTGTTTATCTGTTTTATATATAGTAGTTTGTATCTGCTAATCTCAAACTCCTTATTTATTTCTCTCTCATATCCTTTCTTACTGGTAACCACAAATTTGTTTTCTATGTCTCTGATTTTGTTTCATAAATAATTTCATTTGGGTCATATTTAAAATTTCACATATAAGTGATATTGTATGGTATTTGGCTTTCTCTTTCTGACTTACTTCACTTAGTATGATAAGCTCTAAATCCATCTACGTTGCTGTAAATGGCATTATTTCATTCTTTTTTATAGCTGAGTAGTATTCCATTGTATGGGTGTGTGTATGTGTGTGTATATATATGTGTGTATATATATTTGTGTGTATATATATACACACACACACACCCCACATCTTTATCTGTTCACCTGCTGATAGATATTTAGGCTGCTTCCATATTTTGTCTATTATTAAAAAGAACTGCAATAAACATTGGAGTGCTTGAATCTTTTTCAATTAGAGATTTCCATGGATATATACCCAGGAGCAAGATTTCTAGCTCAGATAGCAACTCTATATTTAGTTTCTTAAGCAATCTCCATACTGTTTCCATAGTGTCTGCACCAGTTTACATTCTCACCAACAGTGTAGGAAGGTTCTCTTTTCTCCATGCCCTCAACAGTATTTGTTATTTGTAGACCTTTTAATGATGATCACTCCGATCAGTATGAGGTGGTAATTCAGGGTAGTTTTGATTTGCAGTTCTCTAATAATAGCAATATTGAGTATCATTTCAAGTACCTACTGGCCATCTGGATATCTCCTTTGGAGAAATGTCTATTTAGGTCTTCTGCTTATTTTCTTGATTGCTTTGTTTTTTCATATATTCTTTTTATCCAAATGTTAGACTGTAAAAATGCAGAGTTTACTATTTAAAACAACTAGGAACTCATAATGAGATAAACGTTAAGACTCAAATAGATAAATGGGTGAGTATGCAATTCATGGAAGACAAAACTGTGAATATAATTTAAAGTATATTTGATCTTACCTGTAAGCACAGAGATGCAAATTAAGGCCTCACCTCCTCTTTTTTGTATTTGCAAACCAACAGAAACTAATAGATAACACTCAATAATGGTGAATGTATAATAAGATGGAAATTCTAAAGCATAGCAGGTATGTTATAAATATCTATAGTTTCTCAGAAATTAATTCATGACACTGACTTAAAAATGTTTGTGATTTTTTATTCCAGTATTTTAATTTTTAGGATGGCATTCCAAGAGACAATCAGGAACATAATAAGCATACTTACAAATAGTTTAAATATTTTTCAAATGGAATTTTTATAAACATTTAAAAACAGAGGAAACTTAATTCCACAAAACAAGGGAATGGTTCAATGTAACAATGAATTATGTTACAGTTATGGAATAGTATATTATAAAGTCATTAACAGTCATTAAAATTATGTTTATAAATGCTTAACATAAGAGAAAATCTTTTAACATTGTTTTAAAAAGTATTAGAAAGATATAATCTCAATTCTATAAAATACATACATTATGTGGGAAATCAGTATTGTAATAGTGCAGGTAAGAGTAAATCTCTCTCATTGGTGGAATCTGTAGGTTATTTTTACTACATTATTTATCTTTTTAAAATTTGGGAATGAATATATACTACTTTCAGAATGAAATATTTTATGTATGTCTATGCATATGTATACACATATATACAAATACAAATATATATTTATATTTCACAAACCTTCACTATTTCATCATGAGACTCCTCTTTGGTTAACTTTTTTTTGTCTTTGACACTGACATTTTTATCTAGTTTCAGTTCAAAAGAACAGTGCATTAATAAATACTTCAAAAGCATACCATTGTTCTCTAGATTTCTCAGGCTACAAAGCAGCTTTTGCTTATCAAATATTAATAAATGATTGGTCAATGCTTCCCTTTTAAAAATTTATAAGTTCTTTTTAATCTATGCTGTTTTGGTCTCACCAGATAACTTCAGTTTTGAAAAATGTCATCCCTCCAATTTGGAATAGATTTCAGTTTATAAGCATTGATTTTCTAAGACAATAACTTTATCTACTCTCAAGTTCATTGACAAAACATATGGCTCCGTTCTTAATTGTCAACAAAACTTCTTACTTTACCATAAACAACAACTTTAAATTTTCTACTTTTTATTTACATTGAAAAAAGAAACTGACTTCTGCAAAAAATTAAGCATGATTCTCTGAAAGCTTTGTAGTCCAGCATTTCTGTAGACAGTGATTTTTCAAATATTTTTTAGGAGAGTAAAATCAGCTCTTAAAATTGTACACTGAATCCAACCAGTTTGTGCTTGTATTGCTTCCACTTCAATTAGCCCCATGCTTCATCTTTCTGAAGGAAGCCTGTATACAACACTTTCAAGGATCTCTTGGAATCTACAGAACATCATCTGAAAAATGTTGCTCTGGACCATTTAATTTATCAAACAGCATAACTCACAGTGCAAATGGACCAAATTTCAAGCAAATTAGGTTTGCTATACTGCCTATGTCATATTCACTATAAAAAATAACACATAAAATGTCTTATTCTATCCAGAATGACCATGTTTCAAGTGAGAAACCTTAAATAGGGTTAGGTTTCTCAGGTCTAAGTTTCAGGAAAAATGTACTTTCCTCTGAACAGACAGTTCACTCTAAGGACACTGTGAATCCAGGTCATAACTTCTCTCACATCATTGGCGATAAAAATGAAGGCATATAGAAATGAACACTATACTGGATGTCATGGTATAAACCCTAGTTTTAGTGAGATATAATTGATGATAACACTATATTACAGTGTACACTATAAACATTTGATATATGTACATATTGTGTCCTTGTGGCTCAGCTGGTAAAGAATCCACCTGCAATGAGGGAGACCTGGGTTTGATCCCTGGGTTGGGAAGATCCCCTGGAGAAGGGAAAGGCTATCACCCACTCCAGTATTCTGGCCTAGAGAATTCCACGGACTATACAGTCCATGCAAAGAATGGGACACGACTGAGCGACCTTCACTTTCACTTTTTTCACATATTGTGAAATTATTACTACAGTAAGTTTAGAAAATATCCATCACCTCAAAGAAGTTACAATTTTTTTTCTAGTGATTAGAAGTTTTAAGATTTATCCTGTTAGCAATATTCAAATATAGGCATACCTCATTTTCTTGTGTTTCCCTTTACTGTGCTTCACAAATCCTAGGCATTTTGCAAATTGAAGACTTGTAGCAACCCTGCATAGTCAGATGACCATTAGTATTTTTTAGCAATAAAGTATTTTTTAATTAAGGTATATAATGTTTTTAGACCTAATGCTCTTACACACAGCAGGCTACAGTATCGTGTAAATGTAACTTCTCTATGGACTGGAAAACCAAAAAATTCCTGTGACTCACTTTATTACAATACATATTTTATTTCAGTAATCTGCAACTGAACTTACATATCTCCAAGATATGACTGTATACAATACGATTTTGTTAACTACAGTCATTATGATCTACATCTTAGAACTTATTTATCTTATAATTGGAAGTTTGTACCTTTTGATCACTTTCACATGTTTCCTTCAACCCCCGGCTCCTGTCTCTGGCAAGCATAAACCTGTTCTCTGTATGAATTTGTGTGGTTTTTCATATTTCACGTGTAATTTTAGATTATAGAGTATTTGTCTTTGTCTGGCATACTTTACTTAGCATAATGCCTCAAGGTCCATCCATGTTGTCACAAATGGTAGGATTTCCTTCTTTTGTATGGCTGAAGCACATTTTCTGTCACATCACATTTTCTGTATCCATTCAACGTCAATGGATACTGAGATTGCTTCCATGTCTTGTGCTAAGCTGCTTCAGTCATGACCAACTCTGTGTGATACTATGGACTGTAGCCTGCCAGGCTCCTCTGTATATGGGATTCTCCAGGCAAAAATACTGGAGTGGGTTGCCATGCCCTCCTCCAAGGGATGTTCCTGATCCAGGGATCAAACCTGAGTCTCCTACATCTCCTGCATTGGCAGGCAGTTTCTCTATCACTAGCACCACCTGGGAAACCCTTCCAAGTCTGAGCTTTCCTAACTGCAGTAAACATAGGTGTGCAGATATCTCTTTAAGATAATGATTTTGTTTCTTTCCAATATATATCAAGAAGTAGGATGGCTGGATCATATAGTAATTCTATTTTTTATTTTATGAGAAACCTTCATAATGTTTTAAAAAATGATTGTACTAAAATACATTTTCATCAACAGTATACAAGGGTTCCCTTTTCTCCACATCCTCACCAACACTCCTTTTGTCTTTTAAACAACAGTAATTTTAATAGGTGTGAGATGATATCTCATTGGGGTTTTGATTTGTATTTCTGTGATGATCAACATAGTTGAGCAAGTTTTCATGCACCTGTTGTTCATTTCTGTGTATTCTTTGGATTTATGTTTATTCAGTACCTTTGTGCATTTTTAAATAGGATTATTTGGACTTGTTTGCTAGTGAACTGTATGAGTTATGAGTTCTCTGTGTATCTTAGATATTAACCATTCATAACATATGTGTTTGAAAATATTTTCTCCCACTTGGTAGGTTGGCTTTTCATACTTTTGATGGTTTCCTTTGTTGTGCAGAAGCTTTTTATTTAACATAGTCTTACTATATCAGCTTTTGATGTCAAATTTAAAAAATCATTGCCAAGACCTATGTCAAGGAGCTTATCTATTGTGATTTCTTCTATGAGTTTTATGGCTACATTCTTCTCTAATTCATTTTAATTTTTGTGTATACTTTAAGATACAGGTCCAGATATGTTTGCAAGTGCTTATCCAGTTTCACTAACTCGTTTATTAAAGAGATTAATCAATTCTCCATTTTTCCTTGGCTTATTTATTGAAAATTAGTTGATCTTATATGTACAGACTTTTCTAGGCTCTCTATTCTGTTCCATTGATTTATGTGTATGTTTATATGCCAATACCATATTATTTTGATTACTATAGCTTTGTACTATAGTTTGAAAACAGGAAGTGTGATGCCTCTGGCTTTATTCTTCTTTCCCAGGTTTTCTCTAGCTGTTTGGGGTCTTTTGTGCTTTCACAAAAATTTTGGATTTTTTTTTTCTCTATTTCTGTGAAAAATGCTATTGGAATTTTGGTAAGGACTACACTGAATCTGTAGATTTGTTTTGGATAGTATGGTATGATCATCTTAACATCTATAAGTACAGAATATCTTTCCATTTTTTTCATCAATTCTTTTTTCAGTTCTAAGTGTACAGATATTTCACTTTCTTGGGCTAATTTACTTCTAGGTGTTTTGTTAATTTAGATGTAACTCATTTCTTCATATAAGCTTTCTGCCCCTTTCTTTCTCTCTTCTCCTTCTGAAACCCCTATTATATAAACATTAGTCTACTAGATGCTGTCTCATGAATCCCTTAAACTTTCTTCACTCTTTTTCATTTTTTTTTCTCCTTTGAGATTGGATGAACTCTACTGCCTTATCTTTATGGATTAAAAAAAAATGCTATCTGCCACTTCAGTGAACAATGATCAGTTGCCTGCCATCAAGCTATCAGCCACTGCAGCCATCCTGATGCTGGGCCCTGAGGGAAATTCAGGATGGAGAAAAACAGAACACTGAGCGTAGATAAGATACATATCAAAGAAATAATTTCAATCATCCAAATTTCTTATCAGAAAAGCCCTTTTGTGATTATCAGTAATCTTTTAAAGTTGTTTTCTTTCCAGCAAAAAATGATATATGCTGGTACCTTCTCTTAGAACAGTTCCTCAGAACTATCTCGGCTGTCTTCTGGGCTATAGTCCTCAGTAATGTCCCCAGATAAAAAGAAGTATCAACTTTTAGACTGTATGGACTGTATGTTTTATTTTATTTTCAGTTGACATCTTTGAGTTTGATGTTTTCTTTTGCTTATTCTAGTTTTCTGGGCTTCCCTGGTGGCTCAGATGGTAAAGAATCTGCCTGCAATGCAGGAGACCTGGGTTCAATCCTTGGGTCAGAAAGATCTCCTGGAGAAGGGAATGGCTGCCCACTCCAATATTCTTGCCTGGAGAACTCCATGGATAGAGGAGCCTGGTGGGCTATAGTCCATGGGTTCGTAGAGTCGGACATGACTGAGCAAATAACACAGTTTGCTGCTGAACCCCTCTACTGAATTTATAAGTGTAGTTATTGTATTCTTCAGTTCTGTTTGGTGCTTTCTAATTTTTTTCTGTGTCTGTTGAAATTCTCACTTTGTTTACAAATTGTTCTCCTGACCTCAGTGAACATTTTTATGACCATCATTTTGCACTCTTTATAAGGAAAAGCAACTATGTTCTTTTTATTTTATTAAGGTCTGTTTCTGAAGTTTTATTGTGTTCTTTTGTTTGGAATATAATCTTCTTTTCTTTATTTTCCTTGGCTTCCTGCGCTGGTTTCTGCACATTGATTTAACAGGCAATATTCCAATTCCTAATGGAGTGGTCTTGTGTTGGAGATGAAACTTATTGTTCAACCATGCCCTAGCTCTTGGTTTTCTCTCAAACTTTTTTGATTGTTCAAGCAATCCATTCTGTTTTCAATGGCTCCCACTAGTATTGAGGTTGTGCTAAAACCTGTCACTGTCCCAAATGGAAGGCTCTCAGTCAGCCTCAAGATGTAGGTTGACTAGAAGCTGATATTGACACAGTCAATTTTGAAGTATTTAATAGACCTCTCGCAAAGAAAGACTAGGCAATGGGCCTTTCTATCTTTTCTCTCTGTGCTGTGCCCTGGAGGAAGGGTATACGGTTAAGAACTGTTTTTGGTGTTATTGTTAATAGTGCTGTGGGACCTGCAAGTGCAAGCCTCATAATACACCCATTGTTGTTGTTCAGTTGCTCGGTCATTCCAGCTCTTTGCAACCTCATGGACTGCAGCACACCAGGCTTCACTGTCCTTCACCATCTCTCGGGGTTTTCTCGAGCTCACATCGATTGAGTCAGTGATACCATCCAACCATCTTGTCCTCTGTTGTCCCCTTCTCCTCCTGCCATCTATCTTTCCCAGCATCAAGGTCTTTTCCAATGAGTCAGCTCATCACATCAGGTGGCCAAAGGATTGGATTTTCAGCTTCAGTATCAGTCCTTCCAGTGAAAATTCAGGGTTGATTTCCTTTAGGATTGAGTGGTTTGATCTCCCAACAGTCCGAGGGACTTGCAAAATCTTCTCCAACACCACAGTTCAAAAGCATCAATTCTTCAGTGCTCAGCCTTTTTACGGCCTGACTCTCACATCCTTACATGACTACTGGAAAAACCATAGCTTTGACTATACAAACCTTTGTTGGCTAGAGCAAGGCAATTAATGGGTGCATCCTCTGGACAGAAATTGCAAAAGTTGGGAAACAGATATGTGCCCAACCTCCTTCCAGAGAAGCATGGGCTAAATGGAGAATGTGGAGATTGCATCTGCCATCCTTTTTTGTCTCCAGGGGAACTGCAGTCAACTCTTAGATATGTGCTAAGTCAGAAGTCTGACCATAAAGTAGCAACTTTTACAATACACAAATAGGCCTCCTTCAGGTAAAAACTGTAAGAAGGGTATTTCTGTTTGCTCCCTCAAGGCTAAACCCTGGGCGGAAAGCCACACAAGTCCTAAAAAAACTGTTCAGAACCATTTTTTGTTTGTTTGTTTACTATAGTCTTATGGGTTTCACAGATGCAAGCTCTATTAATTTTCAGAGCTAGATTTTTGTGGGCTCATCCCTTGGGTGGGAGTCATAAAGGTTATGGTGCTAGATGTCAAGTTCAAACACTTTGTGCCTCAGCAAGAAGCTGAGGCTTGTAAATTACTTCTCAATTGTATATCACTGTGCCAAGGATGCGGCTTATGATGGAAGTGTGTCTCAAGACATTCCTACCTGTTTTGATGTGGGTACTTTCTCATTCATCTATGTATACATGTTGCTCAGGTATTTTATGGATTTCTGTCAGAGGAATTGCCCCATATGTAGCTTTAAGTTTGGTGTGTCCATTGGAGGGATAGTTCAGGAGCCTCCTCTGTCATCTCTTTGGAACTTAACAAGATTGATTCTCAGCTTTTTAAAAATGTGTGTGTATATATAAATATGTGAATTTTTTTAGACTGTTCTTATAAAATTTAAAGCTACCTTTACTGCCAGTATGTCTCTGAATGTATTAGCATTCATCCATTCATTCATATATTTGTTCAGAAAACCATCAGGGAATGCCTAGACATGTCCAGCTCTTTGTGTGAGTGGGTTTACAACAGTGAACCAGACTCAGCTCTTAATCTAACAGATTCAAGGGAGCCCACTTACTACAACTACCAAACATTACTCTACTCCTATTTTACCCATATCCCACAGCCTTTCAACAGTTCTCTTTAATAAATTTTAAGGCCTTCAATGACTTAAAATCAAAATTGAAATCTATTTAACTCAGATAAGCAAAATGAAACCAATGTAATTTTAAATCAATAAAGCTTATGTGCTTCCTCATTAGCCTTTTAAATATACTGTATGATTTCATTTTCTTTAATACATTTTGTTAAAAACCATTCAATGAGATATACTGCCACCAAAATTAGCCTTGAAAGAAAACTTCAGCTTCTTTTAAAGAAAAAAATAATTTATCTTTTCCCAAGCCATATATGTGTTCATTGTATGACTGGATCAGAATATCAATAGCAATAAGCCACAGAAATAAATTTGCTTGTTTAGGAAAGTTATTAACATCTTTAAAAATAATTATAAACCATTTACTACATGACTTCCAACCTGGTTTTAAATTAAAAGAAAATGATTAATAAATTAAAATTTTCTTTTAAAAAAATATGTAATTTTTTCCACAGTCAGTTCCCCAATTTAAGTCTTCGGTACTGTTCATTGTTTGAGACTTTAAAGAGAAGAATAAAGATTTATATTTTACATAGTGATGATATGATTGCAAATGTAAAGATACAAACAAGATAAAAAATTAAATCATGTAGATTTTAAAATTAACACATTCTTCAAATAAATTTTCCCCTTTAAAACATAATCATTCATCCTGAGACATCTTGTATTTTAACAATGATGTAAGAATGCATATTGTAACCGATCAAGGTCCTTTGTAAAATTAATTTTAACATAAATTTAAATTTACTGTCCCTAAGAATCTCTATATAGAAGAAAAATATGAACAAAAGATTTTTTTCTATTTATAAATCAATAATATAATAAACTCTCTCTCCATTATATTTTTCCTAAGAACAAAATTCTCCTAACTGTAAAGTCTAAAAAGCTAGTGGAACAGGGTAAAATACAGAGATTACTATTCCTTAATGACATTTACACTATTAATATTACTCACTTGACTTCACTTCAGTTGACTCCTATATTTTATAAAGATGTTTACAAAAGTGATGATACTTCTTATACTGCAAAATTGAAATGGGTTGCCCACATCATTTACCAGATACAGAAGCTCAGATTGTACCACTTTTCAACAGATTCATTTTTGAGAGTCTAAGGGCTGACATGAATTACTCAAAATTTAGTAGCATGATTTGGCACGATCCAACAGGGGGTTGAACAAGTCGAAAACTGATAAAAATATGTCCCTGTAATTATATATGGCAGAATGAAAAAATGCTTTGTTAACTATGTCCTTCTACTCTAACTTGTCGAAATAAAAAACTGCTCTGTTCATAGGAATAAACAGAAATTACTGCAAATAATGAGACTATAGTAGCTGCAGTAAAATGACTGTTCATATGTATTCTTATTTGCTTCTAGTAAATGAGTGTGATTTGAGCAAATAAATCTTAAAAAAATTAGCAGTCGTTGAAAATATAAATTGTATTGTTAATATACTTCACAAACTAAGGATAATAAAGCTAATTTTTTGTATTGCTATAAAGCCAACTCATCTGTTATATAATCACATCAACCCAAATAAAGCTGAACTATACATGAATCAAAAGTAAATATAGCTCAAAAGAACAAAAATACTTTTGATATTGGTTGATTGTTTATGCACACACCAACTGATCAAATAAAGAGATATCTTGAGGATTATCCTGGGATGCTACACTCAGCCTTGTCCTTTTCAAAGGTGAATCAATGAAGTAGTGATAAATGTAGTAGAACATTAATAAAATGAATGCTTGACTCAAAAATAGAAGAGAATCTATACAGATTACAGAATAAAAATCTAAAAAAGACAGAGAGAGATGTGCTTAACTATAGTAATGATTAATCTAACAAAATGCATTTTAATAAATTGTTAATAATAGCTACCAGTCATTGATCTATTATTATATACTAAATATTATACCTAACACTTTAAATGTGTTATATTTTTTAATTTTTACAAAACCCCTTCAGGGTAGTTAATATCTGCTCAACAAATTAAAAAAATAAAGCTCAGAATTTTTTTTTAACAACTTGCTCCAGTTCAGACAGATCAAAAGCCAACATTTAAAGCTATATGGGCCCACAAAGCCAGTATTTTATTCCCTATGGTACACTGTATCTCATCTAAGTCCTGGAGATCTCTCAGTTCAGAAAAGGATAGAAAAGACAGATATATGAAAACAGGACAGAGATTTTAGTTTATAGTATGGTAAATATAAGTATCATATACTTGCAGAAAAGAGTTGAAGCATCCTAGGCTTCAATTATCAAGTATTAAGAACAAAGAATGAAATAGTCCTTAATTGATGATGTCAATGCACTTTGTTTGGAATTCTATATTAATTTCTAGGAGGTGCATTTTCAGAGGAACACTGACAAAATGAAGAGCTACCATAAAGCATAGACGATGAGAATATGGTAACCGTTATTATAATAGATACCTTTCATTTAACCTGCTATGTACCTGGTGCTGTCTTTGTACTTTGTACAGTTTTCTCATTTAATCCATGCAATATTCCTGGAAGTTTGGTATGATTATCCTTATTTCCTATGAAAGGAAACTGGAGCTAACAAAGATTATGTAATTCACCTGAAACAATATAATGTTGAAAAGATGAGGAAGCTTAATATTAAAGACAACAAATATTAGAAGCACTAAGCTTATATTATTGTACAGTCCCAAAGGTAAACTGAAAGCAACTGGAACGCACTAAGACAGTTTCTTACAATAAGAATTTTTCTATTGACCAGGCAAGTTGGAATATGTAATTGTAAGCCATAGTAAGATGATGATTTCCCTGTTGATGCTATCCTTACCCTCATTGTCTCATTTCTGACTCAAGGAGTTGTTTTTACCCAATGGTCTCAGCCTGGAGTGCTCTCCCTTTACATCTTCTCTCCAAGGATGTAGCATTTGAACTGAATCTTAGTGATAAGGAGTATCGCCTTTGATTATTCTTGGGAAAATAATTGTGATCTCATCATCACATTCAGTTCAGTTCAATTCAGTTTCTCAGTCGTGTCCAACTCTTTGCGACCCCATGAACCTCAGCACACCAGGCCTCCCTGTACATCACCAACTCCCAGAGTCCACCCAAACCCATGTTTATGGAGTTGGTGATGCCATCCAACCATCTCATCCTCTGTCTCCCCCTTCTTCTCCTGCCATAAATCTTTCCCAGCATCAGTGTCTTTTCAAATGAGTCAGCTCTTACATCATGTGGCCAATGTGTTGGAGGTTTGGCTTTAATATCAGTCCTTCCAACGAACACCCAGGACTGATCTCCTTTAGGATGGACTGGTTGGATCTCCTTGCAGTCCAAGGGACTCTAAAGAGCCTCCTCCAAGACCACAGTTCAAAGGCATCAATTTTCTGCACTCAGCTTTCTTTATAGTCCAACTCTCACATCCATACATGGCCACTGGAAAAACCATAGCCTTGACTAGACAGACCTTTGTTGGCAAAGTAAAGTCTCTGCTTTTTAATATGCTGTCTAGGGTGGTCATAACTTTCCTTCCAAGGAGTAAGCATCTTTTAATTTCATGGCTGAAGTCACCATCTGCAGTGATTTTGGAACCCAGAAAAATAAAATCAGCCACTGTTTCCCCATCTATTTGCCATGAAGTGATGGGACCAGACACCATGATCTTAGTTTTCTG
Organism: Bos indicus; assembly: GCF_029378745.1. Classification (NCBI taxonomy): domain Eukaryota; kingdom Metazoa; phylum Chordata; class Mammalia; order Artiodactyla; family Bovidae; genus Bos; species Bos indicus. The sequence continues at coordinate 57,118,859 of NC_091761.1, read as the reverse complement.
AAGGTTGAGCTTTAAGCCAACTTTTTCACTCTCCTCTTTCACTTTCATCAAGAGGCTTTTGAGTTCTTCTTCACTTTTGCCATAAGGGTGGTGTCATCTGCATATCTGAGGTTATTGATATTTCTCCCGGTAGTCTTGATTCCAGCTTGTGCTTCATCCAGTCCAGTGTCTCTCATGATGTACTCTGCATATAAGTTAATAAGTAGGGTGACAATATACAGCCTTGATGTACTCCTTGTCCTATTTGTTACCAGTCTGTTGTTCCATGTCCAGTTCTAACTGTTGCTTCCTGACCTGCATACAGGTTTCTCAAGAGGCAGGTTAGGTGGTGTGGTATTCCCATCTCCTTCAGAATTTTCCACACTTTATTGTGATCCACACAGTCAAAGGCTTTGGCATAGTCAATAAAGCAGAAATAGATGTTTTTCTGGAACTCTCTTGCGTTTTTGATGATCCAGCAGATGTTGGCAATTTGATCTCTTGTTCCTCTGCCTTTTCTAAAACCAGCTTGAACATCTGGAAGTTCATGGTTCACGTACTGCTGAAGCCTGGCTTGGAGAATTTTGAGCATTACTTTACTACCGTGTGAGATGAGTGCAATTGTGTGGTAGTTTGAGCATTGTTTGGCATTGCCTTTCTTTGGGATTGGAATGAAAACTGCCCTTTTCCAGTCCTGTGGCCACTGCTGAGTTTTCCAAATTTGCTGGCATATTGAGTGCAGCACTTTCACAGCATCATCTTTTAGGATTTGAAATAGCTCAACTGGAAATCCATCACCTCCACTAGCTTTGTTTGCACTGATGTTTCCTAAGGCCCATTTGACTTCACATTCCAGGATGTCTGGCTCTAGGTGAGTGTGAATGATCCATTAGGACAGTCTTAATAAAAGTTAATTGTTAACTGAATATAATATAACTTCAAAATCCACACACCATTATCTTATGTGACCACGTTTAGGCAACATGGCAGTAAGATGACATTTTAAGTACATATCTATGAAAAATATAAGCATGTGTTAGGACTATGAGAAATCTCAATTTCCTAATATTTCTCATGTGTTTGGGAGAGCACAGAATGTTACACATGTATTGTCTCTTTTAATTCTCAAGACACGCCTATGAGCTAGTTCAGTTTAGTTCAGTCACTCAGTCATGTTGGACTCTTTGTGACCCCATGAACCACACAGCATGCCAGGCCTCCCTGTCCACCATCAACTCCCAGAGTCCACCCAAACCCATGTCTATTGAATCAGTGATGCCATCCAACCATCTCATCCTCTGTCATCCCCTTCTCCTGCCCTCAATCTTTCCCAGCATCAGGGTCTTTTCAAATGAGTCAGCTCTTCACATCAGGTGGCCAAAGTATTGCAGTTTCAGCTTCAACATCAGTCCTTCCAATGAACACCCAGGACTGATCTCCTTTAGGATGGACTGGTTGGATCTCCTTGCAGTCCAAGGGACTCTCAAGAGTCTTCTCCAACACCACAGTTCAAAAGCATCTAGTACTTGTAAGTAATAATTCTCCCATTAGACAAACAAGGAAAGTGAGACACACTGGACTTAAAATTACCTGGAGTTACATAGTTTATAGGGCTTCCCAGATGGCACTAGTGGTAAAGCATCTGCCTGCTATGCGGGAGACATAAGAGATACCAGTTTGATTCCTAGGTTATTAAGATCCTCTGGAGGAGGGCACAGCAACCCATTCCAGTATTCTTGCCTAGAGAACCCCATGGACAGAGGAGCCTGGAGGGCTACAGTCCATACATTTGCAGAGTCAGACATGACTGAAGTGACTTAGCATGCATGCACATAGTTTGTAAGTAACAAAGTCATATTTAGACTTTAGGTCATTCTGATCCCACAGTCTCACTACTAAATGCTAATCATTATACAATCTCATTCTTAATGTCACTAAAGTAAAAGGAAATACATCCAACGTCTCTCAGAGCAGAAGCATAAAACTGTATATATTTTTTTTATGAATTTGAGATTTATACTTGAAGAACTCACTTTTGAGGTCAACTTGAACTAGGTTTTTCTTTTTAAGGTTCTAACAAATGTGTTAGGAATTATTATAAGGGAAAGAGAGCAAACTGTACCTCTTGGCAGTGAATGAGTGCTATATCTATTTCATTTTCCTCTTTTCAAAAGTTCTCCAATGTTTAAGAGGCTGCTCTGTTGAAAAGGAAACATCTTATGCTATGAGGTTACAGGGCAAGCAGTAGGATCAATGGACAGATGTTACAGAGAAAGAAATTTTGGCTTAATGTGTAAAAGAAATTTCTATCGGATTAGAAAATGAGCTGCCTTGAAAACTGTGACTGCCATACTAATGAAGAAATACTTTTAAACACAGGGAAACTATTATCACAGTTATGAAAAAGATCAGTAAGGTTTTTCTGAGAAGATGTGTGTGCACGTGTTAAGCTGCCTCAGTAGTGTCCAACTCTTGGTGACCCTATAGACTTATAGTCCACCAGGCTCCTCTGTCCATGGGATTCTCCAGGCAAGAATACTATAGTGGGTTGCTATGCCCTCCTCCAGGGGATCTTAACAACCCAGGAATCAAACTGGTGTCTCTAATGTCTCCTGCATTGGCAGGTGGATTCTTTAGCACTAGCACCACCTGGGAAGCCCCCAGTGTCACCTGACTGTGTCCAAATAAATTTTTATTTACACAAACAGGCTATGGCCTGCTTTGGCTTAGGGATAAAGTTTGCCAGCCCCAGTTATAGAACGTGTTCATCTGAATGCATTAACTGCTGTAACAAAAACCTTTACATTTCAGTAGCTTAATACAGGGAATTGCAAATCATGACCACAGCCCTACCTGTCCCAAAGCCTGTTTTAATATGAATACTTTTTTGCATGTTCTTGAAGATATTTGAGAAGAAGGAAGAGAAGGAGTAGAAGAGACAGAGACTGGGTCCCACAAAGCCTAAAATACAAAGTGGGTCATTTACAGAAAAAAAATGTGCCAGCTTTAACAGATGTGCTTTGTTTGATAGCTTTCCTTCAAGGAGACTCAAGGATTCAGACTCTGCACATTTGTAATGCTGAAGTCTTCCACAGGGGCCCACAAGTTCTCCATGGTATGGGGAGGAAATCATGAGAAAGACACACAGCATGCACAACTCTTACTGAAGAAGTGATATTCATTTTGCTCACACTTTGTTAGCCATGATTAATCATGCATCTGCTTAGATACATACAGGACTGGAAAATACACACTTGTCTGAAAAGCTTTCTCCCAGCACCTACTTCATATTACGGAAAAAGACCATGAATCCTCCGTGGTCACAGAGTTGCTTTTACCACATAGAAGGAATATGCAGTGCAGATTGAGGCTTAAAATAGATATACAGCACTAGGCATTTCAGTGATAAGATATAACCTTATTTCTACATTCCCCAATGTTGTAGAAATAAAAAATCTATCAGTTAGACAAAGACTAATTCTTCCTAACACAATCCCCCATAACTTTTCTTTGATCAGAAATGGTATGAGAGATTCCAAAACACAGTATCTAATAAGTTTTGTCTCATAAAGCTTTTCATGTACTTATGCCTATAAGGAAGACTCTCAGTACTATGCACTTGTATGAGAAAACTACAAGTCTGAGTCTCATAATATGTTAAATGAATCAGAAATGATACAATCATATATTTTTTGGTCTGGATTTTTAAAAAGCATTTGGTTTTAGAATATTTTAATTTAGCCTCTCATTTCTATTTTTTCACCTCACTGTCCATACTCTAACTCATGCTTTAGTGATTAATTCCCAGTTATTATGTTTCTAAAGTACCAGCAACAAAAGATAGAACCACAATTTTTCAAATTATATTTTTTATCACACTATTGTTTCAGCCCTCCTTCTCACAGATTCTTACAAGGAAAGAAAGAGACAGAAGTGGAGAGAGAGAGAGAGAATTCTGAAATAAATCTTGCTTCTTGCTGTAGTAAACATCATTAAAGGTGTGAGAGACTAATTGACAGGACTTTAAAAATGAACCTCTATTTTAAGGGAAAATGGTGTAATCACTCAAATAATTAAGTGAAAAGAAGAGCATGGGTAATAGAACCTGCAGACAAGTGATCAACAAAACAGCCATTAAATCAGACAAAACTAAGGGATAACAGAAAGGACCAAATGGTCTATTGAGAAAATGAAAGAAACTTAAAATTAATCTCCAGGATTTATCAAGACAACTTAAGTAATAACAAGTATACTACGTGATTTAATACTACTGACTGAAGTTACTTGAAAGAAGACTTCGCTTTAAGTCACCAACACCATATCTGTACTGTGCAATAGCAAAGTTGTTAAATGGCAGTATTCCAGAGTTAGTGCAAAAACTCTCTGAAGTGCAAAAAGGAGGTAGAGCCAAGGTAAGAAATACCTTGTGACTGGAAATAGTCACAAGGAAGCCATTGCTATATTTCTTAACTGCTTTAATAAGTATAAAGTACTACAGCATTTCAGGTATCTACATTAAAGACATTTTACCATTCAGATCAGATCAGATCAGTCGATCAGATCAGTCACTCAGTCGTGTCCAACTCTTTGCAACCCCATGAATCACAGCACGCCAGGCCTCCCCGTCCATCACCAACTCCCGGAGTTCACTCAGACTCACATCCATCGAGTCTGTGATGCCATCCAGCCATCTCATCCTCTGTCGTCCCCTTCTCCTCCTGCCCTCAATCCCTCCCAGCATCAGAGTCTTTTCCAATGAGTCAACTCTTCACATGAGGTGGCCAAAGTACTGGAGTTTCAGCTTTAGCATCATTCCCTCCAAAGAAATCCCAGGGCTGATCTCCTTCAGAATGGACTGGTTGGATCTCCTTGCAGTCCAAGGCACTCTCAAGAGTCTTCTCCAACACCACAGTTCAAAAGCATCAATTCTTCGGCGCTCAGCCTTCTTCACAGTCCAACTCTCACATCCATACATGACCACAGGAAAAACCATAGCCTTGACTAGATGAACCTTTGTTGGCAAAGTAATGTCTCTGCTTTTGAATATGCTATCTAGGTTGGTCATAACTTTTCTTCATTAGGTTTATAATACCTTTTAGGTGAGAATAATCCTCAAGAAAACCTTTCTTGAACTTGGTTTTCTTAGCATTTTTTTTTTTTAATGTTTCATGTGAGAAACCTCAGAGATAATCACCAGGCAAATAGATCCTTGGAAGACTGATCATTTTGTTATAATGCTATAAATATCGGTTTGAATGTTGAATTAGTGGATTTATTTGTTGGAATGAAGTGAAGAGTCAAACAGCTGGGCACATCTAGAGTCAACAAATCAGAACCTTAGCTCCATTCAACTGAACTAAAGGAAAATTACTGTTTTTTATTTTTATTTTTTTCCTTAGTGGTACCTTGAAATAAAGAAGGTACTTTCTAGCAAAGCTGTCACTGTTGTACTCACTGGTGCCTGCTGATTGAAAAGCTGCCTCTTTCTCTATTGGGAAGAACTACCCAGGGTTTCTGGGACTCAGGCTGCTTAAGATACTCTCTTCCTCCTAAATTAGTGTGGAGTGACTACCTCTAGACTCTGCAGACCATGGATTACATCCTCTGGCTGGGAATGTGGCTTTCCTCTATTTGTCATGGTAGGAGAGAGAGATACAGTGATTTGTGTTCCTTTCAATATGTTATATTAGCACAATTAAAAATGAAAAGAACTTAGGATCAGTACAAGATCCATAATCTTTTTTATAATGCTTGATAACCCTGTGATAACTCTGGGCCATTCCACTCACCGGCACCGTCTCCTCCTTAGACAGCAGCACCTTCTCCAGTACATATTTATTCCTTCTCTCAGAAAGAATTCTGCCCTTCTTTACCAAGAAAAAACAAACAAAAAATGTTTCAGTTTAAGCATAAAGGTAGACACAAGAGAACCAAGTATCTGAGATAGATTGACCTTGTGTGTGTGTTAGTTGCTCAGTCGTATCCAACTCTTGTAACACTATGGACTATATAGTCCACCAGGCTCCTCTGCCCATGGAATTCTCCAGGCAAGAATACTGGAGTGGGTAGCCATTCCGTTCTCCAGGATATCTTCCAGACCCTGGAATTGAACCTAGGTCTCCCAGGTTGCAGGCAGGTTCTTTACTGTCTGAACCACCAACGAAGCCCTAGATGGACCTTGAAAGTGAAAGTGAAGTCGCTCAGTCATGTCTGACTCTTTGGGACCCCATAGACTGTAGCCTACCAGGCTCGTCTGTCCATGGGATTTTCCAGGCAAGAGTACTGGAGTGGGGTGCCATTGCCTTCTCCAGGAGATCTTACCAACCCAGCCAACCCAGGGATCGAACTCAGGTCTCCTGCATTGTACACAGACACTTTACCATCTGAGCCACCAGGGAAGTGGACCTTAGGTCCTTCTTATTCCTTGGAGTTCCTTTCTATTTCCTAGATGGGATGCTGCACAATTCATAAATTATTGAACAAAACCAATTAGATCTTCAAATTCATTCAGTTGAATTTTGTTATATTTTGTTTATAATAGATTTGATAGCAGTGGTGGGATCCAAAATGAACTTCTGATGGCTGCAGGGATGATGAGCAACACATATGTAGTACACCATGAACTCTCTTGAGTTCCCTACTTGTTTCTGTTTCCAAAGGCCATGGGTAAGTTCCTCTTGGTTCTGAGCTCCACTCTTTTTGTTCAGTTCCCAATCTAATTGGCTTTCCATAGTTTTCCACTAGGTTGGAAGCCCTTGGTTCTGCCCCTACTTTTCAAGTTGGGAACTGCTGGTAGAAGCTGCAATTCCCCATTCATTTGGAATTAGTGCACAGATCCTGTTCTCTGCATCTGCTGGTTCTGTCCTTTCCCCACTTTCCAAACACCTGGATAGAAATTGCTGGTGGTTACTGGGCAGAATCAAACTGAGTTCAACTTGAAAAAAACAAAAAAAAAAAAAAACAGAACAGAACAGAACTGGGTCCAGAACTGGACTGGATCTGGAGTCTGACTAGGTCTGACTTAAGTTGAATTGGGTCCAGTGTGTTTTATGCAAATAAAGGCTACTGTTAATGAGAATCTCAGAAGACCAAAAAAAAAAAAAAAAAAGTGGTAAGATTGGTGAGAACATATCAAGCATTTTAAAACTGTTATAGTGTTTGCTACCTAATTCAAAGACTCCTGTACTAGGATAAGTTAGTCACTAGAAGAGGTTAGATTAATGCTAGATCATCCACCAACCTCCAGAAAATTTTTGCACAATGGAGCATGCTATAAGATATCATACAATTTCCAACCCAGCTGTATATTCCCTTGAGGTATTATTTTATCTCTAAGAGACCCAAAGGCTTAGTTAAATAAATAAGTAAATAAACAAAGAAATAAATAAAATGGGACATTTTATTAAATTATTTAAATCCAAAGAGTTAAGTGTGTCACCTTCCAACACACCTGCTTAAGAATTATGGTTCAAGAAGCTACAGACATTTATGATACTGGCTGGAATCTTACCAAAGACAGCCTAGAATTTTGTGTCCTGAGAACTTCGCTTGGTAACCATCAGAATGTATGCATCCTTAGTGGCTCAGTTATGTCTGACCCCATGGGGTTGCAAAAAAAATCCCTCTGTACATGGGATGTTTTCCAGGCAAGAATACTGGACTGGGTTGCCATTTCCTCCTCCAGGGGATCTTCCCAAACCAGGGATCCAATCTGAGTCTCCTGTATCTCCTGCACTGCAGGCAGATTCTTTATCTCTGAGCCACTGGGCTTTTCAGAACCATCAGGTTAGGAGCCTCAAAATATGACCAGACAGAAGTGGATGTACCCCATTTGGGACTAAAGGCCCTACCAAACTGCTGCTAATCCTCTGGGAAATGATAATGACCATTATGAGGAGTATTCCAATTAAATAAGATCATTTAAGAAATATATACAAAAGTGAGGGCTCCTTAATTAATCAAACAGATTAAGATATCAATTTCAACTGTCACACAGTAGACTCTAAAGGCGCTTCCCAAGTTGCCCTAGTGTAAAGAACCCATTTGCCAATGCAGGTAGACTTAGGAGACACAGGTTTGATCCCTAAGCCAGGAAGATCCCCTGGAGGCGGCCATGGCAACCTACTCCAGTATGCTTGCCTGGAGAATCCCATGGAAAGAGGAACCTGGTGGGCTATGGTCCGTAGGGTGACAAAGAGTCGGACATAACTGACCCAATGTCGTATGTGCAGAGACTCCAAAAGGCTTCAAGATTCCAAAATAGTTTCACAAAAGAATTGTCTGCAAACACTAATAAAAAATGAAAGACAGAAAAAGCATCCAAAACAAAAGATAAAAGACGGACACCTCCTACTGCTCCCCTCCCTCCCGCTTTACTTTTCATTTTACTAATCTGTCAAATTACCTTTCCACTCTGAAGAGACTACCATAAACAAAAATCCAGAAAGTCAATGGTGTTAAAGAAATCCCTAAATCTACTTGTGAAGGAGGCCCATATAGGGCCCCTCCCAGAGTTGCTGAGACTCTGTGGGATTTTCTAGAAAACTGCTACATTATTTCCTCAAATTGATAATGTGAAACAAAAATTAAAACTAATAAAAGCCTTGCTAAATTCTGATAGATACCATACTGCTAACTGCTAAGTCACTTCAGTCGTGTCCAACTCTGTGTGACCCCACAGACGGCAGCCCACCACGCTCTCCCATCCCTGGGATTCTCCAGGCAAGAACACTGGAGTGGGTTGCCATTTCCTTCTCCAATAGATACCATAGCCATACTTTAAATCCCACTTGGAAACTGTAGATGGTATCCTGGAAAAACTAACAGAAGCCAGTGAAGGGTGAGAATTCCAAGTCAGCTCTCCTGACTCTCTCTCTATAAACCTGGTAGAAAGAGGAAAATAAAACATCTTTGATGTCCTCTTTGGAGACGCCTCTTAAGCCCAGTGTGTTGTTTAATCATACCAGAAATATTTACTGTTTGTGCTGGCTGAAACCTAACAAAATATTCAAACAAGTTTCATAACTTTATGATCAGAAATTTGACAGAACTAAAAGCTGATATTCAGAAACTGATAGGAAATGTTATACCTTCTCCCCTAAGGTGAAATAAAACTATGCAGGGGGCTGAGGGGTGGGGGCTGGGGACCTTCCAAAGCCTTTGTAAAATAATTTATGGATAGATTATCCTATGATGTCATTTAAACTGCAACCCAGTTTCCAGGAATTAAGGGCAACTGTCCTTATTTTACCGGAGAAGGCAATGGCACCCCACTCCAGTACTCTTGCCTGGAAAATCCCATGGATGGATGAGCCTGGAAGGCTGCAGTCCATGGAGTCGCTGAGGGTCGGACATGACTGAACTACTTCACTTTCACTTTTCACTTTCATGCATTGGAGAAGGAAATGGCATCCCACTCCAGTGTTCTTGCCTGGAGAATCCCAGGAACGAGGGAGCCTTGTGGGCTGCTGTCTATGGGGTCGCACAGAGTTAGACACAACTGAAGTGACTTAGCAGTCCTTATTTTACAGATCTTTGGAAAAACAGATTTGTGGCTGCTTAGACAATTTAAAGTCCTACCTTGTGTTCTTGTTATACCCTGTGCCTCTGAGACACCAATATTAATAAAAAGCTTCAGCCATCTGAGCAGTTAACTTTAACTTTTTCATCTGCTAAAAAAAAAAACAACTTCATTTCAACTTCTTTTAAAACCGGTGAGATTTGTATTATTGTACTTATTTCCTGGCAGTAATTTTAAATTGGAAGCAGTTCAAAAGCATCAGTTCTTCGATACTAAGCTTTCTTTATGGTCCAACTCTCACATCCATACAAAACTACTGGAAAAACCATTGTTTTGACAAGATGGACCTTTGATGGCAAAATAATGTCTCTGTTTTTTAATATGCTGTCTAGGTTGGTCATAACTTTTCTTCCAAGGAGCAAGTGTCTTTTAATTTCATGACTGCAGTCATCATCTGCAGTGATTTGGGAGCCCTCCCAAAACAAAGTCTCTCACTGTTTTCACTGTTTTCCCATCTATGTGCCATGAAGTGATGGGACGAGATGCCATGATCTTAGTTTTCTGAATGTTGAGTTTTAAGCCAAGTTTTTCACTCTCCTCTTTCACTTTCATCAAGAGGCTCTTTAGTTCTTCTTAGTTTTCTACCATAATGGTGGTGTCATCTGTATATCTGAGGTTATTGATATTTCTCCCTGCAATCTTGATTCCAGCTTGGGCTTCATCCAGTCTAGCATTTCTAATGATGTGCTCTGCATATAATTTACGTAAGCAGGGTGACAATATACAACCTTGATGTACTCCTTTCTCAATTTCTAACCAGTCTGTTGTTCCATGTACAGTTCTAACTGTTGCTTCTTGACTTTACTAGCATGTGAGATGAGTGCAATAGTAGTTTGCGCATTCTTTGGTATTGCCTTTTTTTGGGATTGGAATGAAAACTGACCTTGTCCAGTCCTGTGGCCACTGCTGAGTTTTCAAATCTGCTGGCATATTGAGTGTAACACTTTCACAGCATCATCTTTTAGGATTTGAAATAGCTCAACTGGAATTCCATCACCACTAGCTTTGTTTGTAGTGATGCTTCCTAAGGCACACTTGACTTCACATCCCAGGATGTCTGGATCTAGGTGAGTGATCACACCATCATGATTATCTGGGTCATGAAGATCTTTTTTGTGTAGTTCTTCTGTGTATTTTTGCCTAGTTCTGTGTATTTTTGCCACCTCTTCTGAATATCTTCTGCCTCTGTTAGGTCCATACCCTTTCTGTTCTTTATTTTGCCCATCTTTGCATGAAATGCTTCCTTGGTATCTCTAACTTTCTTGAAGAAATCTCTAGTCTTTCCCATTCCATTGTCTTCCTCTATTTCTTTGCATTGATTGCTGAGGAAGGCTTTCTTATCTCTCCTTGCTATGCTTTGGAACTCTGCATTCAAATGGTCTTGCTCCCTGGAAGAAAAGCTATGACCACCTAGACAGCGTATTAAAAAGCAGAGACATTACTTTGCCAACAAAAGTCCATCTAGTCAAAGCTATGGTTTTTCCAGTAGTCACGTATGTGAAAGTTGGACTACAAAAAAAACTCAGTGCCAAAGAATTGATGCTTTTAAACTGTGGTGTTGGAAAAGACTCTTGAGAGTCCCTTGGAATGCAAGGAGATCCAACCAGTCCACCCTAAAGGAGATCAGTCCTGGATGTTCATTGGAAGGACTGATGTTGAAGCTGAAACTCCAATATTTTGCCCACCTGACGCGAAGAACTGACTCATTTGAAAAGAGCCTAATGCTGTGAAAGATTGAAGGCAGGAGGAGAAGGGGACAGCAGAGGGTGAGATGGTTGGATGGCATCACTGACTCAATGGACATGAGTTTGAGTAAGCTCTGGGAGTTGGTGATAGATAGGGAAGCCTGATGTGCTGCATGCAGTCCACGGGGTCACAAAGAGTCGGACATGATTGAGTGACTGAACTGAACTGAAGATTAAAATAATTTATTTTTTAAACATTGATAACTATAATTGTTAATATCAAAATTAAACTGGTGTGATATTAGAATTCAGTTTTCTCTGTAAGAAGAAGTTTTATTGGATTTTTGATCTGTTCTTAATAGGAAATTATAAACAAAAGTGTTTTTTAGGTTTTTACCTTTTAAAGGACCTGTCTAGAAAACAAAGATTAAGTGTTTTACCAAAATAAGTTTTCTCTTTTTTTGTATTTATCTTTTATTACTTAATAAAACTGAGCCTTCCCTATTAAAATAGCTGTTTCTTTCCTTTTTTCTTTTTACAATTTAACTTTCTGTATTTCCCCTTGAAGGTCTTAATTGCCATTATGATTAAATGGATATCTAAGTATTGTTTCACAGTTAATGTATGATACTATTTGAACAAGTGTTTTTAAACTTTTTAATGTTTTTGAGAAACTTCCTACAAAGAAAATTCCAAATGGAGTATTTCTGACCCTGAACCAACACTGAGATTTTTCAGAGGGTTCCTGGAACATGTCAAAAAACCTGTTTTGTTTCCTTATGAAAAGGGAATGATTAAACTAATTGGACTCATTTGCTATGTTAAATTGCATGGGAAGCTCTGTCAAATAAAAACGAATACTAATATTTTACACTATATTTGTTTAGGTATGTTTCAGAAGTTCTTGGAAATCCAAAGTGTCCTGGTATAACATTATTAGTCATAATTTCAGTTATTTAAAAATATATATCACAGAAATAACTACTGTTTCTTATTAAATGAACTCTCATCAGAACTTTAATAATGGGCATTTTTCTTTGTCATTTACAGAGAATCATTGCCTTATTCTTTGCAAAAGTGTTCCTATAAAACTGCTCCATCTTCAAAAAGGTTCATGGAAAAGATTTTGACAAACACAGATTTCTGATAACTACAAGACAATAAAATTGAACTATATTCAAGCAAAACAAGTGTTAATTATGTAGAACTGGACAAACGTAGAGGAATGATTGCAATTATTTTATGATTTTTTGTTTGTTTGTTTGAAACATTGCTGGTTCCTGGATGTTTTGCTTTTCCAGATTTAAAACAGTTTTTTTTTTTTTTTTTCTTTTCTCTTATTATGGCTTACGGCAACTTGGTAAAGTATACCTTTGGAAACAAAGATGAAACACTTATTTTTTTCTTCCTACCTGACCTGTCTGGAAATCAGAAATACTTGAGTATTTTTTTCATGGCAATACAGTTAGTTATTTGCATGAGTTCTTGCTATAATTATTAAAATAATAAGGCCAAATTTAATTCAAATAAATTGGTTTTACTATGATTACCTGTGGGGGGAAAATGAGGATAATCATAGAAAAAAATTATGCATAAACCTTTGTAAAGATTAGATTCTAATCCCACTGTCTTAGAGGTTTTATTATATACTTGTAAACTGGACTGGATGTGAGAGAGTTGGACTGTAAAGAAAGCTGAGCGCTGAAGAATTGATGGTTTTCAACTGTGGTGTTGGCAAAGACTCTTGAGAGTCCCCTGGACTGCAAGGAGATCCAACCAGTCCATCCTAAAGGAGATCAGTCCTGAGTGTTCACTGGAAGGACTGATGTTGAAGCTGAAGCTCCAATACTTTTGGCCACCTGATGCAAAGAGCTGACTCATTTGAAAAGACCCTGATGCTGGAAAAGATTGAAGTCAGGAGGAGAAGGGGGACAACAGAGGATGAGATGGTTGGATGGTATCACTGACTCAATGGACATGAGTCTGGGTGAACTCCAGGAGTTGGTGATGGACAGGGAGGCCTTGTGTGCTGAAGTGCATGGGGTCGCAGAGTTGGACATCACTGAGCAACTGAACTGTGCTAAAACTGGACTAGATCTTTAGTTTCCTTAAATATTTGATTATGGCTCTCCAAACAAATGCTTCCAATTTTCTCCCACTCTTACGATTTGAATGTTTAATAACAGGACTCCACTTGAATCTCCTTGGAAGGGGCTGTACCAAGTCCTCCTTACTATCCATATGGCAGCTCAACTCCAGGGACTTGACCCTTGAACACACATCTCACAACTGAAAAGGATTCATCTGACATCTGGTCCTGCCCAGATGCTAGAGATCTCCAAATTAAACTGACAAAGAATAGAAGCAGCTAACATCAATGTTCACTGCTTTCTCCCAAGGCGCCAAATCAAGACTCAGTAATTTAAACCTAAAACATTTTAAACTTAAAACTTTTTTTTTCTTGACTTTGGCATTGGCCTGGAAAGATAGCATTATCTCTGTATCTCCCAGGCCACTGCCAAGGATGGTAAACTTTCAAACTGCTAGATTTGTCATCAAAAACTTCAATCTGAGCATGACACCAGCGTTCATTAACAGTGCTCCCTTACAGACAATGGTTTGTGCCCCAAGAGTATTTATCTTTTTTCTGGGATGGTTATCATGCCTAGATGACTGATACATAACTGGAAAATGCTTCTCAGGTCATCTTACTGGGTCCCTAACTGTTCACAAAAAAACCGAGACACCTTATTGGTCAGCTCCCCTTAACTTACAGCGTAAATTAGAAAAGACTTACTACGAGGCATTCAGAATTCAGGATCTGCTTCCTTCGGCAGAACCCAGCTTCCCTGGTGAGAAGTAAATACAGGTCAGTGGGCAGGGCTGACACAGGAGCCGGCACAGGTCCCAGTCACAGGCATCAGCGTCAGTGGGCCGACACTAACAGCAGGAGCAGAAAGACGTCCACTGCCCTGGACAAGGCAGGACAGCACTTAAACTGACCCACCCAAGGCACCTGCACAGTGTTACAGGGTCCCAGGATTCCAGGAGCTGCCCTTAGCTCTGCCCCTAACGCAGCCCTTTGGCACCTTGGTGACAAGTAAGGGGAGACCAGGCATGTGCATCTGAGTAAGGAGCCATAAGTGCTCGGCGCCTTCTCTGCTAGCTACTCCTGCCCTGTGAGCTCCTGGCCTTGGTGATTTGCAACAGGACTTCCTGCCCGATCTCAGAGAAGGCAGGTCTGATGTCCAGAGCCATTTAATCTGGAGTCTCCAGAGTAAAACTAAAGTAGTCCATCCCTGAGCTCGGCACTCTTCTCATCCCCACCATCCAGCTAGACTGGAGCAGGCCCATACTATGAGAAGAATAGTTTGGGTTTCTTCCTGCCCTTCCAGGAGCCCTGGCTCATTCCACTGGGCTCTAGTGCTAAGGGAGGGGCCGGGCAGACTCTGCCCTGGGTCTGGGGGAGGCATGCCACCTGGGAGAGAAAAAGCTGGCTTAACTCAGCATTCCAAAAACAAAGATCATGGCATCCAGTCCCATCACTTCATGGCAAATAAGTGGGGAAACAATGAAAACAGTGACAGACTTTATTTTCTTGGGCTCCAAAATCAGATGGTGACTGCAACCATGAAAATAAAAGATGCTTGCTCCTTGGAAGAAAAGCTATGACCAACATAGATATCATTTTAAAAAACAGAGACATTACTTTGCTGGCAAAGGTTCATCTTGTCAAAGCTATGATTTTTCTAGTAGTCATGTATGGCTGTGAGAGTTGGAACATAAAGAAGGCTGAGCGCTGAAGAATTGATGCTTTAGAACTGTGGTGTTAGAGAACAGTCTTCAGAGTCCGTTGGACTGGAAGATCAGTCAATCCTCAAGGAAATCAATCTTGAATATTCACTGGAAGAACTGATGCTGAATCTCCAATAGTTTGGCCACCTGATGCCTAGACCCGATTCATTCAAAAAAGACTTTGATGCTGGGAAAGATTGAAGGCAGGAGCAGAAGGGGATGACAGAGGATGAGATAGATAGATGGCATCACCAACTCAATGGACATGTGCCGAGGTCCAGCCCCGGCTGATCCAGAGTATTCAAAGGAGAGACGGCCTAGGCGACTATTTATATGCTAATTAGAGATATAAAGAGTAATAGAATGAGGATAGCTCAGTAGGAAAATTCAGTGGAGAAAAGAGGCTGAGTAGCTTGGTTTACGAGGGAGACCAATAAAACTTTAAGACAAGAAGTTTGCACCACTTACGTAGGCCGCAGGCACCCTCTCGAATAGCGGAAGGTGCCCCACCCTAGACACCTTCTCGAGTGGGTCTTAGAAGCCCAGGCATAATTAGTAAGCATGGTGGGTTCCGCGCTCCAGATGGAGACTTCAGCCAGAATGTGAAAAGAATGACATGGGGAGACCAAGCGCTGGTGAGCAAGGCCCGTAGCTTTATTTTTAACTGGGGCTTATATACCCTAAGTTACACATAGAGGATAATACGGGATGCAAAGTCAGCAGTCTTTGATTCTTATCAAAAACCAGGGTTTCTTAAAAAAAAAAAAAAAAAAAAAAAAAAACCAGGGTTTCTTTCCTGCAAATTTATCGTATACAAATGGTTTAGGTGATTTACATCATCTTCTGGCCAGAAGGCCTACTAACATTTTATGACTCTTGACAAGGACTTATCAACAAAGACTTATTTCTCTAAGAGTAATTATTTTAAGGTTTGGCGCCATCTTCCGAAGATAAAATTGCATTCCTATAGGGCGGATGTGTAATGGGTTTACAACAAAGGAAAGAATTTATTACCTTAAGGGTCTAAAGTTACTAACACCAAGGCCAGTACTTATTTTTTCTACATACCAACTATATTAATTAATACACATTCAAGGATACAATTCAGGGGATGTGAAAACTTGGCAACAATCATTGGCTCATCAATGAAATCCTTTACTAGTTTATTCTGACAGTTTCTAACTCTCTGAGAGGTTCTAAGCTATTTAAATATCTTAAGCTTCCCATGCCTCTTGAGGCTGGGAGACTGTAAACAATCATATGCATAGCTGTAGGAATCTGGGTAAACTTGTCAGGCGAGTTAGAGAGCCATCTGAGGGGTTTGGATTTAAACACTCCTAATTGCCCAGGAACTTTATTAATTGGAGCTGTAAGTTAACTCTTTGACAGAGAGAGCAAGATGGTGGTAGGGGACAGCCCCCAGTAAAGTCAGAGGTGAGAGCACAAAGCAATAAAGTAGGCAGACTCTGGTTTTTTGGGGGGTAGATGCTCGAGAATATCCGGGTGGACTCCTGAGGCTCGATCCCGCCTTTGCGTATGCCGAGCCTCCTTCCTCATGACCTTTGTCACGAGTCATGCCTCGTGAGGAATGCCTCACCGGCTCCTGGCAGACATGAGTTTGAGCAAGCTCCAGGAGATGGTGAAGGACAGGGATGCCTGGCATGCTAAAGTCCATGGGATTGCAAATAGTTGGACACAACTGAGTGACTGAACAACTGAATACTGATGTGTCAGTGTCCTCTGACTGCATGTCATCAGTGCCTCTTCTGGAAAGCATGTCACTGTGGTTCTGGGTGCTCCAGGGCCCCCTCCCCTCTGCATTCCTTCTTGCCTCCCTGTGCTCAGGGCACAGTGCCCAAGACTCATTTCACCCTTCACACTGTGGCCCTTAGCCCTCAGCTCCTTCCAGTGGGACTGTCTCTACTGCATGTGAGCTGGAAAGCAGTCTCATTAAATTAAGAGGGAAAACAAAAAGTACAAGTGATGTTATGATCATGAACCTCTCCTTAACTCTTGAAAATATTGTAGAATCTGTTGCTAAGGCAATGGTTACACAAAAATCCTTAGACTCTATGGTCAATGTTCATTTTGATTATGGGACAGCCATTGGTTATCTTTTAGCTGAGCAAGGAAGTGTTTATGCTTTGGCCAGCACCACCTGCTACCCCATGGTTACTTCTGAGGAAGCTGAAACTCAGTTACATAAAGATCATGGAGCAAGTTTCTGCTGCTAAGTCACTTCAGTCGTGTCTGACTCTGTGTGACCCCATAGACGGCAGCCTACCAGGCTCCCCCGTCCCTGGGATTCTCCAGGCAAGAACACTGGAATGGGTTGCCATTTCCTTCTCCAATGCATGAAAGTGAAAAGTGAAAGGGAAGTCGTTCAGTCGTGTGCAACCCTCAGCGACCCCATGGACTGCAGCCTACCAGGCTCCTCCGTCCATGGGATTTTCCAGGCAAGAGTACTGGAGTGGGGTGCCATCACCTTCATGGAGGAAGTTACTTGGCTTAAAAAGTGACTCTTTCAATGCGGTCTTTCTTTCTTTGACTTACTACATGCTTTTGATTGTTTTGGGTCTTGGGAACCATGGCTTTGAAGTACATCTCAGACACTGGGAATTATTTTACTTATAACAATCATGGCAGTCTCCCTGGTGTGTTCTATGCTCTCAAACACTTTAAGTGCATGTTTGCAGCCACTAATCATCAAGCAAATGATCTCTCTAAGACTGGAACATCAAAGAAGAAATGAAGTTAATGACCAACTAAAAAACTGTGAATCTGAAGTCATGACCTGTAAACAAAATAGTCAGCAAAAAATGTTATGACCTGTAAATAACAAACAGAGGGTCAATAAAAGCTGTGAGAACTGCAGAGATATGACTGAGAGCAGCCTGCAGGCCTTAAAATTTGATCACACCTCTCAAGCTGGGAGTCATGAGCAAAAGGGAAGAATTGTTAAAAGACAGATCAAAAAATAATAGGCCCAAAATGGAGTCACTTGTGCTAAGCCCCAAGTCAGCAAACCAAGACTTAATTATAGTTTCAGCCTCTCTCAGAAATGGAATCTTTAATGAGTCAGTCTGGAATTACCTAGTCGGCCCTAGTGACGTAATCTGCCTGGACAGACCCTTTTTGTCCCTCAAAGAATGATGAAGTACTTTGCTCTTTTTTTGTTTCTCCCTATTTTCTGCTTATAAAAGCCTTCCATTTTGTACATCTCAGAGTTCCTTTCTGTTTGCTAGATGGATGCTGTCCAATTCATGAATTACTGGATAAATCCAATTATATCTTCAAATTTACTCAGTTGAATTTTGTTTTTTTAACCATATAAAATTAAATTTGTTTTTCCCTGGTTAATCTGTCTGTGTCAATTTAACTGTTAGATCAGTCAAAGAACCTAGAAGAGTGGAAGAAAAAAATATTTCCTGCCCTACAGCTGCAAGCAGAAGTACCATGTAAAAAAGCCTAATACATACATCACCGGGCGAAATTTCCCCAGTTTGTAGGAAAATTGTAAATCTAATATGTACAAATACTTCTATGGCCCTGGCCCATGCACGTCAGACCTAGGGCACTGCTGCTTGTCATTAATAAAATGAAAGTAGCACAAATTCAAAACAATTCAAGTCTCTTTATTTAACTTACACTTCTTGAGACACCATGAAGGTGACAAACAGTCCAGAGCAATGGTTTTTAAATTTCTTTTTTTCTTTGTCTTTGAAAAACTTCCTATATCCCAATACATCCTTCATTTCTCATTTCAAAAGATTCTAGATTCTTCTTAAAAACCTCTATCTACAAACTCCAGCCTTCATGTCTTATATTCACATATTTCTTGTCTTGATTTTGGTTTTTGGTGTTTAGAATTTGACTAACTATCTTTTGCTAGGGCTGGAAATTTTGATCTGGATAAACTCAATGCATATTAAGATCACATGATATTTGGCACTTATTTAACACACTTAGCGAAGACTGTATGTGTTACCGTTTAACTGCTCACCTTCATAAAATCTGAAATCTTTTTGTGGTTTCAAGATGGAGCAAAATTAGTCACCCTAAAATATGCCACCCTATATGTTATCTTGAACTGATTATTTTAAGCAGAAGGAGACAAGAGAAAAGCTCTGAAAAATCAAGTCTAAGTTGTATTTTTACAAGAGAAATTTACTTTTAAAAGGAAAATCTCCATGTTTAAGAGTCTGTCCCTCTCTGTATTGGAAAGAGAACCACTAAATCTCTGTGAACTCTTATCAATGGAGACAGCAAAGATTTAACTCTGCATAACTAACATAGCTTTGTTTACTATGCTTTACCTGATAACCTTCCATATCTGGCACTGCCCCACCCTTACCTTCAACATTTTCTTTCTTTAGGTGAAGATGGTATTTAAAGTAGTGGCTTGGATCATTTTGAAGAGTTACTCTGTTTCCCTAGGTATGTCTCATATATACAGGAGAGGCATACATTTTATTAAATTTCTGTTTTTCTCCTGTTGATTTGTCTTTTATTAAAGAGTGATCTCAGCCAGGAACTTAGAGCGTAGAAGAAAAATTACTTTTCCTCCCCTATAATTTCCCCATAAGATTATAAATTAATAAATAATTTCACTACTTTACCAGTGGTCCTAGATACCAATAAGGCAACAAGTGGAAAGTGAAAGTGAAAGTTGCTCAGTCCTGTCCAACTCTTTGCAACCACATGGACTTAGTCCATGGAATTCTCCAGGCCAGAATACTGGAGTGGGTCACTTTTCCCTTCTCCAGGGGATCTTCCCAACCCAGGGGTCAAACCCAGGTCTCCCACATTGCAGGCAGATTCTTCTTCTTTTTTTTTTTAATTTTATTTTATTTTTAAACTTTGCAATATTGTATTGGTTTTGCCAAATATCAAAATGAATCCACCACAGGAATACATGTGTTCCCCATCCTGAACCCTCCTCCCTCTCCCTCCCCATACCATCCCTCTGGGTCATCCCAGTGCACCAGCCCCAAGCATCCAGTATCATGCATCGAACCTGGACTGGCGACTCGTTCCATATATGATATTATACGTATTTCAATGCCATTCTCCCAAATCATCCCACCCTCTCCCTCCCCCAAAGAGTTCAAAAGACTGTTCTATACATCAGTGTCTCTTTTGCTGTCTCGTA
Organism: Bos indicus; assembly: GCF_029378745.1. Taxonomy (NCBI): domain Eukaryota; kingdom Metazoa; phylum Chordata; class Mammalia; order Artiodactyla; family Bovidae; genus Bos; species Bos indicus. The sequence continues at coordinate 57,098,668 of NC_091761.1, read as the reverse complement.
TACAGGGTTATTGTTATCATCTTTCTAAATTCCATATATATGCATTAGTATACTGTATTGGTGTTTTTCTTTCTGGCTTACTTCACTCTGTATAATAGGCTCCAGTTTCATCCACCTCATTAGAACTGATTCACATGTATTCTTTTTAATGGCTGAGTAATACTCCATTGTGTATATGTACCACTGCTTTCTTATCCATTCATCTGCTGATGGACATCTAGGTTGCTTCCATGTCCTGGCTACTATAAACAGTGCTGCGATGAACATTGGGGTACACGTGTCTCTTTCCCTTCTGGTTTCCTCAGTGTGTATGCCCAGCAGTGGGTTTGCTGGATCATAAGGCAGTTCTATTTCCAGTTGTTTAAGGAATCTCCACACTGTTCTCCATAGTGACTATACTAGTTTGCATTCCCACCAACAGTGTAAGAGGGTTCCCTTTTCTCCACACCCTCTCCAGCATTTATTGCTTGTAGACTTTTGGATCGCAGCCATTCTGACTGGTGTGAAATGGTACCTCATAGTGGTCTTGATTTGCATTTCTCTGATAATGAGTGATGTTGAGCATCTTTTCATGTGTTTGTTAGCCATCTGTATGTCTTCTTTGGAGAAATGTCTATTTAGTTCTTTGGCCCATTTTCTGATTGGGTCATTTATTTTTCTGGAATTGAGCTGTAGGTGTTGCTTGTATATTTTTGAGATTAGTTGTTTGTCAGTTGCTTCATTTGCTATTATTTTCTCCCATTCTGAAGGCTGTCTTTTCACCTTGATGATAGTTTCCTTTGTTGTGCAGAAGCTTTTAAGTTTAATTAGGTCCCATTTGTTTATTTTTGCTTTTATTTCCAATATTCTGGGAGGTGGGTCATAGAGGATCCTGCTGTGATGTATGTCAGAGAGTGTTTTGCCTATGTTCTCCTCTAGGAGTTTTATAGTTTCTGGTCTTACGTTGAGATCTTTAATCCATTTTGAGTTTATTTTTGTGTATGGTGTTAGAAAGTGTTCTAGTTTCATTCTTTTACAAGTGGTTGACCAGTTTTCCCAGCACCACGTGTTAAAGAGATTGTCTTTAATCCATTGTATATTCTTGCCTCCTTTGTCAAAGATAAGGTGTCCATATGTGCGTGGATTTATCTCTGGGCTTTCTATTTTGTTCCATTGATCTATATTTCTGTCTTTGTTTCAGGCAGATTCTTTACCAGCTGAGCCACAAGGGAATAAGGCAACAAAAATATATACAAATTATTAAGTATGAAAAGGAAGAAATATGTGTGGTTATTTACCAAAGACATGATTATATGCTTCGTTTGTGAAGTCGCTCAGTCATGTCCAGCTCTTTGCGACCCCATGGACTGTATAGCCTATCAGGCACTTCCGTCCATGGGATTTTCCAGGCAAGAGTGCTGGAGTGGATTATATGCTTAAAAAATCTAAAGATAAACTATTAGAAAACAACTTTAATAATTATTAGATATAATATATAAACTCAATTTAAGTTTCTTTCCATGTACCAGGAACAATTAGAAAAGAAATTTGAGAAATGATGTAACTATTGTATCAAGAACCCTCAAATACTTAGGAATACATCTAATGAAAGATGAGCAAAACCTATAAAATATTGTTGAGAGATGTTTTAAAATATTTCAATAAACTTCTGAGGCAATTCTATTTTCTCAGTTTGGAAGCATCAATATTTTAAAGATGTTTGTTCTTCCAGACTAAATTACAGATTCAGAGTAGTCTTAGACAACTTTTTTTCTTTCTCCCTGCCCTTACCAGCCCTTGCCTCCAAATTCTAGAAATTAAAAATTTGTATCTAATGTTTATATGGGAATGGATACGTCCAATAATAACTAAGTCTTAAAGGGAAACAAACGATATCACATAAAAGGACTTAAAAAGTACAAAATTAAGATGTAGTTTTTGCATCGCTGCTGCTGCTGCTAAGTCGCATCAGTCATGTCCAACTCTGCACGACCCCATAGACGGCGTCCCGCCAGGCTCCCGCATCCCTGGGATTCTCCAGGCAAGAACATTGGAGTGGGTTGCCATTTCCTTCTCCAATGCATGAAAGTGAAAAGTGAAAGTGAAGTTGCTCAGTTGTGGCCGACTCTTCGAGACCCCAGGAGCCTACCAGGCTCCTCCATCCATGGGATTTCCCAGGCAAGAGTACTGGAGTCGGGTGCCATTGCCTTCTCCAAATACAAAACAATGGAACAGAAAACAGAAGATAGAGCAGACCCACACACTTGCAGTCCCTTGATTTAACACAAGGTGACACTGCAGTATGTTAGGGAAATGGTGATCTCTGTAATAGATGGAGCTGGGTTAATTGGATACCTATGTAGGGTTAATTGGATACCTATGTAGGAAAAGAAAATAGAGTTTGATTGTTTGGGGACTATAGGACCGAAGATATTAACAGAGTAGCCAACCAACTAAACATTTTGATTTTTATTAATTTCCCTTAATATGTGGTTTGCTTTCAAAGGTATATTAGGTGACAGTGTAATCAAATATTTTGCTACCTTGTAATAAGTAAATTTTGCAATATCTATTTCCTAATATCTACCCTACTATTTGTTTCTTAAGTCAATTCTACATGGTAAGTTCTAGGCCCTAAGCATAGTTTGCTTAAACGTAAAGTTAACTGAAATAATAGAGCACCCTATTCCTCAAAAAATCAAACAAACAAAACTGCAGCTTAGATAAATTAAGGATTTTACTTTTTTATATATAAGCCACTACAGTATTAGTCACGCATGGAAACAATCTATTCTGGCAATATAGATGAGGAAAGGGTTTATTAAAAAATACTACACATTCTTTCATGCGTGGAATTATTAGATAGGCAAAAATTCTAGGAACAACTCCCAGATCACTATTGTAGAACTGGTCTGCTACGAAAGATGTTATAAGCCCGTCATTTAGACCACACAACCTCACTGTGATCCAAAAGCTCCCACATCAGGAAGCCACTGCCACCACTCCTAGCCTGAGACAATCCAAAATCCTCTGATGACATGCATTCCAAAAGTTCTGGTCTCCCCAGAGTCAGGGTGCTCACTTTCTGCTTCTAAGTTTTGTAACCAAGCAAAGGGTTCCTAAGCCTGTGGAACAGAAAGCCAACACTGACAGTAGGAGTTTGCTGCTAAGTAAGGATTTTGAATCCAAGTCTTGCATGATCAAGGCCTTAGACCTTCCCACAGTTTTGGTGCAACAGCTTATAGTACACTTTATAATCATGTTCCCAACCAGAAGTAGTAGTGGGACTGATAACCTGAACTTTAATAAACTTTGGAAAATAGATCTCATTCCCTGAGGAATTCCGGAGAATAAGCCTGAAAGTTAGTCTGGGGAGGCCTAGCATAGCCAGGTAGACAGTTGCCTAATTTTATGTAAGTAGGTTTTACCTTCTAGATCAGATCAGATCAGTCGCTCAGTCGTGTCTGACTCTTTGTGACCCCATGAATCGCAGCACGCCAGGCCTCCCTGTCCATCACCAACTCCCGGAGTTCACTCAGACTCACGTCCATCGAGTCAGTGATGCCATCCAGCCATCTCATCCTCTGTCGTCCCCTTCTCCTCCTGCCCCCAATCCCTCCCAGCATCAGAGTCTTTTCCAATGAGAACTCTTCGCATGAGGTGGCCAAAGGACCGGAGTTTCAGCTTTAGCATCATTTCTTCGAAAGAAATCCCAGGGCTGATCTCCTTCAGAATGGACTGGTTGGATCTCCTTGCGGTCCAAGGGACTCTCAAGAGTCTTCTCCAACACCACAATTCAAAAGCGTCAATTCTTCGGCGCTCAGCCTTCTTCACAGTCCAACTCTCTCGTCCATACATGACCACAGGAAAAACCATAGCCTTGACTAGAGGAACCATTGTTGGCAAAATGATGTCTCTGCTTTTGAATATGCTATCTAGGTTGGTCATAACTTTCCTTCCAAAGAGTAAGCGTCTTTTAATTTCATGGCTGCAGTCACCATCTGTAGTGATTTTGAAGCCCAGAAAAATAAAGTCTGACACTGTTTCCACTGTTTCCTCATCTATTTCCCATGAAGTGGTGGGACCGGATGCCATGATCTTCATTTTCTGAATGTTGAGCTTTAAGCCAACTTTTTCACTCTCCACTTTCACTTTCATCAAGAGGCTTTTGAGTTCCTCTTCACTTTCTGTCATAAGGGTGGTGTCACCTGCATATCTGAGGTTATTGAGATTTCTCCCAGCAATCTTGAGTCCAGCTTGTGTTTCTTCCAGTCCAGAGTTTCTCATGATGTACTCTGCATAGAAGTTAAATAAGCAGGGTGACAATATACAGCCTTGACAAACTCCTTTTCCTATTTGGAACCAGTCTGTTGTTCCATGTCCAGTTCTAACTGTTGCTTCCTGACCTGCATACAAATTTCTCAAGAGGCAGGTCAGGTGGTCTGGTATTCCCATGTCTTTCAGAATTTTCCACAGTTTATTGTGATCCACACAGTCAAAGGCTTTGGCATAGTCAATAAAGCAGGAATAGATGTTTTTCTGGAACTCTCTTGCTTTTTCTATGATCCAGCGGATGTTGGCAATTTGATCTCTGGTTCCTCTGCCTTTGCTAAAACCAGCTTGAACATCAGGAAGTTCACGGTTCACATATTGCTGTGGGCTTCCCTGGTAGCCCAGCTGGTAAAGAATCTGCCTGCAATGCAGGAGACCTCGGTTCAATTCCTGGGTCAGGAAGATCCTCTGGAGAAGGGATAGGCTACCCACTCCAGTATTCTTGGGCTTCCCTGCTGGCTCAGAGAGCAAAGAATCTGCTTGTATTACACAAGACTTGGGTTTGATCCCTGAGTTGGGAAGATCCTCTGGAGGAGGGCATAGCAACCCCCTCCAGTATTCTTGCCTGGAGAATCCCCATAGACAGAGGAGTCTGGTGAGCTACAGTCCATGCGGGTGTAAAGAGTTGGACTCAACTAAGCATAGCATAACAAGACCTACTGGTCTCTAAACATATGTTTCCTTTTTCTGCTAAATTCTAATCTGATACGTTTTCTAGTACTAGTCTGGCTAAAAAGTATAATGCCTCCTGTTGGAAGGCTATGTCTTGAGCTGTGTCATTTGCTACTATTGTTCCTAAAGTAAGAGACAGATTTAATGGTTTCAAGAGGAGATACTGAGAACAGAAGCCTGCAGTCGGCAGCTGCCTGCAGGTATTGTTTTGAGAATGCGTGGTAGTGTCCTTGAGTCTGATACAGTTCAGAAAGTTCAAGTTCTCAGTTATAAAGGAACATGTATAAAACCATGTCCACAATGAACACCCTGAAGTATTTTGGATGTCTGGACCACAGTAACTCTATTTTGATTTTTAAATATATTCTTTTCCATAAAGGTTAAAACAAAAGTACAATGCATGTTGAATAGGTCACAAAACAGGCTGTTTTGGTTAAAGTTGTATCACGTATGAGCCAGAATGATTTTCCATCACCTCAGCAAGGGTACATTTCTCCTATCATTTCACTTTAAGTTTGCAAACCTTTTAATAGAAAACCTTGATGCTCACGATGATCACCTGTCCCTTGATACCAGGATAGTTGACTGATATTGCTATTTAGTCACTAAGTCATGTCTGACTCTCTTGAGACCCCATGAAGCCTATCAGGCTCCACTGTCCATGGTATTTCCCAGGCAAGAATATTGGAGTGGGTTGCTATTTTCTTCTCCAGGGGATCTTCCTGACCCAGGAATCAAACCCAGGTCTCCTGCTTGGCAGGCAAATTCTTTACCACTGAGCCATATTGGAAGCCCTTTGTTTGCTATTGGGCCTCCTTTTATATATATAAAAAAAGTTAGTTTATATATAAAACTAGTTTTTATATGCCTAGTTATCCACGTTGAGGGAAAAGTCAGACATAGTTAAGAAGCTCAGAGTATAGTAACAGGGAAACATATACAGACTACGTGAAAGTGTTAGTTGCTCAGTCATATCTGACTCTTTGCAACCCGATGGACTGTAGCCCACCAGGCTCCTCTGTCTATGTAAGAACACTGGAGTGGGTGGTCTTTCCCTTCTCCAGGGGATCTACCTGACCCAGGGATCAGGGTCTGGAAGTCTGAGTCTCCTGCATTGCAGGCATAATCTTTACATTCTTTACCATCTGAGTTACCACGGAAGATGTTTTATCAATTACACTGAATTGTCACACAAACATTGCACACATGCTTTTAGCAGTATACTTAAAGCAAGCAGTGATTCATGCCATGAAGAGTTATAGTCTGTGACAACGTCACTAGAAAATTTTTTTTTCCATCCTAAACATTAGGGGAACTAGTATGGTTAGAAGTAAAAGTGACTTTCAGTTTTGAAAGGGAGATAAATGTTTGGTAAACAGTTCATTTGGATTGTTAGGATGAATCTTATGGGGCCTGTCCAAATTCTTGGGCCAGCTGTCTCCACTGCACTACAACACTGCTTTTGTCTTCTTCCCATCCTGGTGTGGGTGCTGTTTGTGGTCAGCATTTTTTTTTCTTTAGACCACTTTAGAGCAGAGGCTCTTCTCAAGTGGGAAATATATATTCAAGAGTAAACTCCCTTTAGTTTCACTGCAAATGAATACCTGATAAGGGCCTTTCCATCTAAGTGAGAGACAACCCTTGAAATAATGCCTTTTCTAGTATGCATAATCTCTTACAGGCCACAGGACAACTGATCTTCATCAAAAGATAGATTACAGTGATAGGCTTCTGAAACAAAAGTAGAGTGTCCTTTAATAATTCAACTAAGCCTTACAATAATGTAACATAGCAACAAAGAATTATCTGGAAGTGAGTCTTAGGCAGTAAATACAGAACACAATTAACAAAACTAGAATTTAATATCCACTGAAACATAATATTTTTCTCTCAAAAATTACTCTTGATTTCTATCAAACATAGCCAAATTAAGACTAATTTGTTTGTAATATAAGTCCAGTTTCAGTAAGCTTGGCCTGATTATTTATATACATGTAATTGATCATATAGGCTCTTTTAAGAAACTTCTTATAAGGAACCTTAGACTGAATTTACAAATGGTCTCTCATGGTCAGGAAAGCCACACCAAAGACTTTTCATCAGATTCTGTCAGTGATACCTATAAATTTTGGTGAATTCCTCTCTTTCAAGGTCTCTAAAATATGTTTGGGATTCCTGCACCAATCAGGACGTGGACTTCCTTACTCTCCTGATAAAATTGTTGGTAACCTAAGGATTTCCAATTTCTTGAGGGATCAGTTAGAGAGAAAATATAAGTGTTTCAAATCTGATTAAAAATACGTAATTTATCAAATTACCAAAGCATAATTAGCTTAAGGGGATAGGTTTTCCTTATATCTAGAAAATGAAGATTAAAAGTTAGTAACATTTCAGTCAAAAATATAACCCTATTCATTAGTTCACTCCGTTCTATGTAAATAATCCTTTTCATTAACAGTTTTATGAAGTCATCAGGTTTTCCATTAGAATTCTTCAATTTCTTACCCAGTTCAATGGTATAATCTGAAAGTTATAAAAAAACACCTGTATTTAAAGTGTTTTTATAAATCTTAAAGATGAAACATTTTCACAAAAGTATTAGAGTACCAAAATAACTGTCTATAAAGGACAAAGGACTTTAAAAGACATGGTTATGTTTATATATCAATCTTATATAGCACAGAGAGCTCAGTTTGGTGCTGTGTGAAAATCTAAATGAGTAGGTTGGGGGCAAGTGAGGGAGGTCCAAGAAGGAGGGGATATATGCAAATTTTAGAAAGTTTATATACTTTCTAGACTATCCATATTGATAATATTTTGTTGTTATTTAGTCACTAAATTGTGTCTGACTCTTGCCACCCTTGGACTGTAGCCCACCAGGACCCTCTGTCCATGGGATTTTTCAGGCCAAGAATACTGGATTGGGTTGCCATTTCAGGATCTTCCCAATCCAGGGATCAAACCCATGTCTGCTGCATTGGCAGGCAGGTTCTTTACCACTGAGCTACCAGGAAGGCCCCACCACTAACATTTACCCATAGAGTACAACCTAAAGTTTTATGTCTACTCACTTGACAATGCTTCCCATGCAACCCAATACACTAATAATGCTAATTAATCTTTTTCTTTGAGATGCCGCAGGTGTCCTCTAAAGCATCCCAAAGCTAACTAGAGGTAAAAAAAAAACTTCAATTAGAATTTGATCCTTGGAGAGTTTATCAAAACTATCAAGAGAGTATCAAAACACCTGGACACCTAGGATCATAGTTCACTGTGAAATCATACTTATCCACTCAAAGGATTTCAAATGCAAAGACAGAAAATTTTAATGATTACTTAAAAGGTAAAGAAATGTCATAATTCCATAAGAATGCCATAAAATTCTATAAATTCCATAATTCCAAGAATTCCATACTTACATAAAAATTCCATAAAGATTCCATGGACAGAGGAGTCTGGTGGGCTACAGTTCATCAAGTTGCAAAAAGTCAGAAAGGACTGAGCAACTAAGGCTTTCACTTTTATCCACCTTATTCAGTTCAGTTTAGTCGCTCAGTCGTGTCCGATTCTTTGCGACCTCATGAACTGCAGCATGCCAGGCCTCCCTGTCCATCACCAAACCCATGTTCACCCAAACCCATGTCCGCTGAGTTGGTGATGTAACCATCTTATCCTCTGTTGTCCCCTTCTCCTCCTGCCCCCAATCCCTCCCAGCATCAGAGAGAGTCTTTTCCAATGAGTCAGCTCCTCACATGAGGTGGCCAAAGTACTGGAGTTTCAGCTTCAGCATCATGGTGACAATATACAGCCTTGACGTACTCCTTTTCCTATTTGGAACCAGTCTGTTGTTCCATGTCCAGTTCTAACTGTTGCTTCCTGACCTGCATACAAATTTCTCAAGATGCAGGTCAGGTGGTCTGGAATTCCCATGTCTTTCAGAATTTTCCACAGTTTATTGTGATCCACACAGTCAAAGGCTTGGCATAGTCAATAAAGCAGAAATAGATGCTTATCTCTCTTGCTTTTTTGATGATCCACTGGATGTTGACAATTGATCTCTGGTTCCTCTGCCTTTTCTAAAACCAGCTTGAACATCTGAAAGTTCACGGTTCATGTATTGCTGAAGCCTGGCTTGGAGAATTTTGAGAATTTTGAGCATTACTTTACTAGCATGTGAGATGAGTACAATTGTGTGGTAGTTTGAGCATATTTTGGCATTGCCTTTCTTTGGGATTGTAATAAAAACTGACCTTTTCCAGTCCTGTGTCCACTGCTGAGTTTTCCAAATTTGCCACCTTATGCAGTTCATTTCAGTTGCTCAGTCATGTCCAACTCTGCAACCTCATGAATCACAGCATGCCAGGCCTCCCTGTCCATCACCAACTCCCGGAGTTCACTCAGACTCACACCCATCGAGTCAGTGATGCCATCCAGCCATCTCATCCTCTGTCGTCCCCTTCTCTCCTGCCCCCAATCCCTCCCAGCATCAGAGAGAGTCTTTTCCAATGAGTCAACTCTGCATGAGGTGGCCAAAGTACTGGAGTTTCAGCTTCAGCATCATTCCCTCCAAAGAAATCCCAGGGCTGATCTCCTTCAGAATGGACTGGTTGGATCTCCTTGCAGTCCAAGGGACTCTCAAGAGTCTTCTCCAACATCACAGTTCAAAAACATCGATTCTTCGGTGCTGGGCTTTCTTCAAGTCCAACTCTCACATCCAAACATGACCACAGGAAAAACCATAGCCTTGACTAGATGGAACTTTGTTGTCAAAGTAATGTCTCTGCTTTTAAATATGCTATTTAGGTTTAAATATGCCTCCTTATTAGAATGGACTCAAATGTGTTCGTTTTTATGGCTTAGTAATATTCCACTGTGTATAGGTCCCACAGCTTCTTTATCCATTCATCTGTCAACAAACATCTAGGTTGCTTCCATGTCCTAGCCACTATGAAGAACAATATGGAGATTCCTTAAAAAACTAGGAATAAATATGGCATATGACCCAAAAATCTCACTACTGGGCATATACTGTGAGGAAACCATAATTGAAAAAGGCATATGTATCCCAATATTCACCACAGACAAGGGTTTCTTAAAGGCAACATTAGGGATGAGGGTCAGAAGGTACATGATCATCTTATAAATAGTCTTCATTAGTTGGTGGTGAGGTAATAAGGCGATGTCTCATGAATCCTAATCATCAACTTTCTAGTTTCAACCAGTCTTGGGTCTATGTACTGTGCTTATGGTCAGTATGTAGTAACGTTCTCCACCAAGTGGGAATCTTAGCTTCTGCAAAACAACTCAAAGGTATGTGTCAGATTGTTCTTTATATCTCTGAGGAGGAACTGGAAGTCCTTTGATCCTGTCTTATCACTGAACTATCGCTTAACCTTTTATTATTCTTGCTTGACTGCTTTGTTTTAATGCATTCCCTTCTTTCTCTAATTAGTAACTGCTTGAATCTGCTCTTTGGCACTCAAAGAAAGCCTAGGAGACTGAAGTCTTTTTTCTGCAAACAAGAAATGGGAGACATGTACCTACCCTTTTGTACCAGGAATGACCACAGTGTCCTACTCAGTTTCTTTGATACTTCTCAATCCTGAGCAGAATGGGGACTGGACAAGAAAGGGAATAAAGTATTGGAAAGAGAGGTTCATCATAAAATGGGCAGGGAAACTAAGTATTTGGAGACTTGGTTTCAGTTTCATATATGTTCATATACTTAGTAGAACATAATAATTCATGGAATTCTAGCTACAGGGGACTTGGGAAACATAGTCCATTCTACAAACCCAAGTCCCAAAGTCTAGACTCATCTGTCTCAGCTTCCAAAAGTCTATAATAATAAAGACTGTCATATATTAAGCATTTATTCTGTGCTAATAAAGCAAATCTATTTCTTTTTACTTATTTCATCTCATATTTTAAATTAATTTTTTTCTGTAGAATTTGGTGTTCTATATTAATTAACATTATAATAAATAAAGAAAAACAATAAGGATAAGTTTAAAAAAACAAGTTCTAAGTATGGCTTTTTGGCAAAGTCACAGCACAAAACTTGTCTGGTGTGGCTTGGCTAAGGAGAGACTCTTTTTCCTAAAATTCTTTGCTTTCTCTAGAACTGAGATTAAATCAGTTTAACTTAAGGCTTTTTACTTTCAAATTTTGAGTTAATTTAAGTGTGAATAAACTAAATCAGGGATGTATAAAAAAGTTTGTTAGTTTTAAAGGATGAATTAAAAAACAACAATGACTGACATGATGTCTAGATATTTCAAAGGGAAAAAACAAACTAAAAAATGTTAATGTTGATGCATTCAGTGAGCCAGAATGAGAATGTAACACCCCAGAAAGTTCTGACTGCACTTAATTGATATGTGCTTTTGGCAAAATAAGTGAGAATTTGGCCCAAGATAATAGCTTAGACATCTGTGTACTAAGACCTCTGAGCAAGTGCTCCATGTCATCTATATTCAGCATCAGAAAATATTGTTGTGTCCAAGTTTCCCTGTCAGTCATAACAATTTAAAATGTGACAGAAATATATTGAATCAAAGAGAACAGTGGTGAATAGATTTATAAATTATGTGCAAAAATATAATTTTGAACACCAGTTACCTGTCTTCCTTTATAAACTAAAGAAAACAAATCTTCTTTTATATATTTCTTATCTTAAAAAAAAAAAAAATAAAAACAGAGGAGAAAGCACCTACACTTCAAATTTAGATACAAAAATGAAGAGCAAATGACCAAGAAAGAGTGTCCCATCCAGAAACATGCATGATTCATGAGGACCTTGCTTTTAATAAGACTGAAGACAGCTGGGAAAGGAAATAATGTGCAAATTTACTGAAGACCTTGAGAGTTGGCTGAAATTTCACTTAAGAACTTACAGAACTTAATCAAAGCTGCCTTTGTTGAAAAGCAGATTTACATGCCAAATGAGAGCATTCAGAACACCTGAAATCAGAAGGCACGAGGAATAAGAAAACAGAAGGTCACCCCATTTATTTCTTATCATCTTTGCAGTGCTCTGTGCCTCCCTTCTTGCTCAGCTAAATCACAAAGAAAGGTATTTGACTCAGAAAACCTTATTGTAGTTAGGTAGCAAAAGTAGCACAAAGTACAACTTACCCATATCTCTGGGAAAGAAGAGTTGGAAAAATTAACATAGGTCAAAATTTAGTTAGTAGATCAGTGGAATCATAAAGCACCCTAGAAACATAAATAACTTATTGGGTAGCTTTTTATCATAAATTCATCTTGTATGGATACCTGAAGTGAGCGAATGTACCATTTTTGATTAATTATCACTCTTCTGCTGCTAAGTCGCTTCAGTTGTGTCCAACTCTGTGCGACCCCATAGTCGGCAGCACACCAGGCTCCCCCGTCCCTGGGATTCTCCAGGCAAGAACACTGGAGTGGGTTGCCATTTCCTTCTCCAGTGCATGAAAGTGAAAAGTGAAAGGGAAGTCGCTCAGTCATGTCTGACTCCTAGTGACCCCATGGACTGCAGCCTTCCAGGCTCGTCCGTCCATGGGATTTTCCAGGCAAGAGTACTGGAGTGGGGTGCCATTGCCTTCTCCGAATTATCACTCTTAAATAACTCTTATTTACATTTAAATATGCACTCAGCACTCTGCTAAGTGATTTTTCTACACTGTGCTTTCCTTTATCTGATCTTATGAGTTGGATTTCTCACAGCTTATTTTCTCCCTGGCTTTCAGCTAATCTGTCTGATAAAAATTTCAAAATTTATATCTCCATGTAAACCTGTCCTAAGAAATTCATTTTTTTCTCGCCAACTACCTGCCTGACATCTGTGCTTGGGAGAGATCATAAACATCTCAAATTCAGCATTTCCAAAGCTGATCTCTCCTTCCTATGCAAAGCTAATCTAACCTTAGTCCTCTTTTCCTGAATCAGTATCAACTCCTGCTTGTTTCTCTCCCTCCCTCACATAACTAATCTATCAGAATATGTCAGTGTTGCCCCTATTCTATATTTTAAGTTCATCCCTGATCTCTCCGTCTCCAACACCAATGAATTTACCAAACCTACCATAATCTCCTCCTTGGGACTACACTGCCTTGGAGTCCCAGCTGATGTATGTCCACAGGCACTCCCCTTCACACCCCATTTATTGGAGCTGGAGTGATTTTTAAATAGGATCAGCTCATCCCCTTTTTAAAGTCTTTCAACTGTAAAAAGAAGTAAACAGCCTTTTACTCTACTGGGCCAGGGATGTTCAGGCCTCTTTTTAAGCCCCAGCTGTAGTTCAAGCCAGCAGATAATTTGGGCATGACCTAGGAATGGGGCCAAGAGGCAGCCTGTATTTTACTCCTCTTTCCTTCTCAGTGACTGGCAGAGAAGCAGGTCAATGATCCATGAGTATAATTGAGTAAATGAATAAAAACCGTCAAGAAGCAATCGTATCCAATCATATTCAGAACAAAGATGATGCTCTTTTAGATATCAATATTGAGGAATGATGATAATAATAACAATAATATTATGCCCACTTATAGAACACATTGTTCATTTTCTGTGCATAGTAATACCGTGAAGTCCAAGCTAGTCATCTCTCATTATAAAAACAGATTAAAATGTTAAATATAAATCATGTGGCTGTTGATGAAGCTAAGATTTGTCCCATGTTTGATTCCAAATCTCATGTTCTTAATGTCTTCTAGCAAGAACTGAAATAGCATTTATTAAAATCATAGTAAGTCAGTAAAAGTGTAAGAATTGGAATGCATAATCTTAGTTTACATGTACTTTCATGAGTTTCATGAGCCCACATATACTTTCAAGAGTTTTGCTGAGCCTTGGAATTTTAGTCAGGTCATAAGAGCTGCAGTTTATTCTCTACTGTATGGTTTTGTAGAGACAAAATTTACTGTATTTTGTCCAGAATATATTTCAGTTTATTTTCATATATCCTCATAGTGGTAGAGTTACATTTATGTTTCAGAATATAAAAATTAAAGGGAAAATATAAAGTCCAAGAAACGTTCAGGAAGAAATTATAGAAATTTCTACATGATTACAACTATAGAAAATAATGGACTGTACTGTATGTGACTGCCACCATCACTGAATGTCTTAATGATGGGCAATGTGAATTAATGGAAAGAACCCAGACTTTATCATAAAGGACAGGGCTGCATGTGGAATTGCTGTGTTACAAACTTTCTATACTTAAAGTATAAAACTTTATTGGAAATTGTACTATATTAACTCTAAGATGTGATCAATTAAAGATCCATATTGTAATCTCTAAAAAAAGAAAAAAAAAGAAAGATGGAGCTGGATTTGAATATTATTCTGCCATTTTTCAACAGTATCAATTTTTATCTCCTGTGAGTCTCAAATATCCTTGTCTGTGACATTGTGATATTAATAGCTACCTTTGTGTCCCTTAAAGATAAGCAATTACAACTTTTTAAACTTACTTATAATCTTTAACACAATTTGCTTTCTGTGATAAAGTTTTTTAAGATTTACTCTCTTAACAACTTTCAAATATAAAATACATTATTATTAATTACAGTCAGCATGCTGTACATTATTTTATTATTACTTTTGTCATCATCATTATTATCAATAACATCAGAAACAGGAAACATCTTTTCTCTTTTTCTCTCAGAGTATTTTCTTGTTTTTTCTTTGTTCAGTTTTGTTTTGTGGAGGTTTTTTTGGGGGGAGGTATTGTTCTCTCAGAAAAACAACCAAGGTGTTCAGATTGATTACATACTCTGCTTTCCCTCTGGCTACCATTTGTCACTGCTGTAAGTAAACAGCAAAATAAAATCTTCTCTTATTAAATGAGACTCTAGACGAATCCCACACAGTCTGTACTTGCAGGAAAAAAAGAACGGTCTCTTCTGCAAATGTCCAGATTTGATCTTCCTGTATAAATCAATAGTCACATATATACACCAGTCACCCGTCCTAGACACATATCTTTAGTTACGCCGTATAGCAAGTCTCCATGGCATACCAAATATTTTAGGCCATTTTCCAATTCATTATAAAGAAAACCTCATTCAGTCTTGTTACTGTTCAGCTAACTTCTATATTCTTATGACATAAATCTAATTAAGACTTTGACAGACACAATTTAGAACCAGGACTCAAAAATACAATTAAAAGATTTAAGTGCAAAGTAAGTGATTTGGGGTATTAAATGTAAATGACATTTTAATTCTAATTCATCAGTTTGAAAGTTAATGAAATTAATGAAGCAAGAAATAAGATGCAAATCCAAAAGTTTATATTCCTCTGCTTAGTTGGCTGCCTTGGGCGAGCCCAAAAGAGAAATCAAAGCCAATTACAGCCATAAGTGACAATTTGGGATGTATTTCCATTAGATAGTTATATACAATAAAATACTCTGAAAAGGATTTTCTGAACAAGAGGCACATTCAATTGAATGTGTGTAACTGTGTGTGTAGGTTTGTGAATGAATGGATGGTAGGGAATAAGTTAAAATATTGAAAGTATAGAATAAATATCATTTTTATTAAATAATAACTACTTGAATGCCCTAAAGTTCAAGGATGAAAAGCTAGAATACAACTAATAAAAGTAAAAAGTAGAACATCTTTGGAAATTCTGAAATCTTGAAAAATTAGGTTGACATTTTGAGAAAATGATTACAGGTATGTTGGTAATATGAATACTACACACACACATACACATCATTTGGGGAAAAACATGTAACACATAATCATAGATCAACCTCACATATTATAAGAAAATATCCACATTTTTCCCTTTAAAAAACACTGTCAGGTTCAATGCACGATACTGGATGCTTCGGGCTAGTGCACTGGGACGACCCAGAGGTATGGTATGGGGAGGGAGGAGGGAGGAGGGTTCCGGATGGGGAACACATGTATACCTGTGGTGGATTCATTTTGATATTTGGCAAAACTAATACAATTATGTAAAGTTTAAAAATAAAATAAAATTAGAAAAAATTTTTTTAATAAAAATAAATAAATTTGCATTTCTCTGATGAGCAAAAAAAATAAATAAATAAAAAATAAAAAACACTGTCAGTTCAGTTCAATTCAGTTGCTCAGTCATGTCCAACTCTTTGCGACCCCATGAATCACAGCACGCCAGGCCTCCCTGTCCATCACCAACTCCTGGAGTTCACTCAGACTCATGTCCATCGAGTCCGTGATGCCATCCAGCCATCTCATCCTCTGTCGTCCCTTCTCCTCTTGCCCCCAATCCCTCCCAGCATCATAGTCTTTTCCAATGAGTCAACTCTTTGCATGAGGTGGCCAAAGTACTGGAGTTTCAGCTTTAACATCATTCCTTCCAAAGAAATCCCAGGGCTGATCTCCTTCAGAATGGACTGGTTGGATCTCCTTGCAGTCCAAGGGACTCTCAAGAGTCTTCTCCAACACCACAGTTCAAAAGCATCAATTCTTCGGTGCTCAGCTTTCTTCACAGTCCAACTCTCACATCCATACATGACCACTGGAAAAACCATAGCCTTGACTAGACAGACCTTTGTTGGCAAAGTAATGTCTCTGCTTTTGAATATGCTGTCTAGGTTGGTCATAACTTTCCTTCCAAGGAGTAAGCGTCTTTTAATTTCATGGCTGCAGTCACCATCTGTAGTGATTTTGGAGCCCAGAAAAATAAAGTCTGACACTTTTCCCCATCTATTTCCCATGAAGTGATGGGACCAGATGCCATGATCTTCATTTTCTGAAAGTTGAGCTTTAAGCCAACTTTTTCACTCTCCACTTTCACTTTCATCAAGAGGCTTTTTAGTTCCTCTTCACTTTCTGCCATAAGGGTGGTGTCATCTGCATATCTGAGGTTATTGATACTTCTCCCGGCAATCTGGATTCCAGCTTGTGCTTCTTCCAGCCCAGCGTTTTTCATGATGTACTCTGCATATAAGTTAAATAAGCAGGGTGACAATATACAGCCTTGACGTACTCCTTTATTTGGAACCAGTCTGTTGTTCCATGTCCAGTTCTAACTGTTGCTTCCTGACCTGCATACAAATTTCTCAAGAGACAGGTAAGGTGGTCTGGTATTCCCATGTCTTTCAGAATTTTCTACAGTTTATTGTGATCCACACAGTCAAAGGCTTTGGCATAGTCAATAAAGCATGAATAGATGTTTTTCTGGAACTCTCTTGCTTTTTCGATGATCCAGCAGATGTAGGCAATTTGATCTCTGGTTCCTCTGCCTTTTCTAAAACCAGCTTGAACATCTGGAAGTCGTGGTTCACGTATTGCTGAAGCCTGGCTTGGAGAATTTTGAGCATTACTTTACTAGCATGTGAGATGAGTGCAATTGTGCGGTAGTTTGAGCATTCTTTGGCATTACCTTTCTTTGGGTTTGGAATAAAGACTGACCTTTTCCAAGTCCTGTGGCCACTGCTGAGTTTTCTAAATTTGCTGGCTAGTGACCTTAAAATTAACTTTAAAAATTCAGTTATATCATTTTTATATTTTTATATCATTTTTAAAAATGAGCAATTTTCTACAAACTTGTCTGATATTATGACAGATAACTTTCTAAAACATCTCTCAAAGATCTCTGTTTTCTATTATTCATATGACTGTGAAATCACTTAGTCTTAAGTGTTGGAAGGACCTACTGATTGCTGCTTCTGACTAGAATAGAGCAAAATATACTTTCTGAGAAGGGGTTATAAAAGACTGTGACTTCTATCTTACTGAAAATTTCTTATTCTTCCCATGGGCTGGCAAAGAACTGAGGGTGTCCTCTGCCCAGCCACAAGCAAAAGCAGAAGTCCTTAGATTTTTAAGGAACTAAATCTTCCCCATTCAAGCTTTTTGAGAGACTCCAGTACTGGCTAACACCTTGATGGAGCAGCCTTTTGAAAGACTCTTCAGCTGAGGACTCAGTTAATCTATATTCAGATTATTGATCTATAGAAAGGATTGGATTTTTTAAAAAATGTGTTATTCAAAGACACTAAGCTACAGGGAAATTTTTAATATAGTAGTAATAAATATTATCGAACACCTTAGTTAATAAGATTGATGATCCCATGTTTAAATGTTACAAAAGTCAGTCAGTGAGAAACCTTGTGGAAATTAAACTTCGCCAGTCAATTGAATGGTCATGTACCAGAATGCTATTTGTTGAACAATCATGTTCTATACAAGAAAATAATCCTGTAATCTTTAAACGTATAAAAAAATAAAAACGGAAAGGTAACTTTCTTTTGTTTGAAACCTGAGTTGCTGCTTTTCTTCCTTGTGTTGGTTCTTTGAAGATATATTAATCTAGCAATCTTAATCTTTAAAAATAAAAGCAGAAAATGCTTTTAGTTCCAACTTATGTTCTTGAAAATCTTTTATAATGTATTGCTCCACTTTCCTGCCTTTATAAATATAGCACACTGAACTTAGCTGCCTTCTGTTGATGGCTTTCATGCAACACTTCAACCATTACATTGTAAGTGGATTCTCACTGTACAATAATTTGGATGTAGAAAGTGAAAGAAATGTTGATTAGGCACTCAACCTAAAACATCCACTAAAAATGTTTTTTGAATAAAACATTGGACTTCAATTACTTTCTTATTTAAATTTCTCAACTTCAAGTATATAATCACAACAATAAAAAATGTAACAAAGCAAACTGTCTTCACAGGAGTCTACTATAAGTTTTTGGGTGGGTTATTACTAAACATTGCATTACTCTTACTCTTGTTTTTGTCAGAGGGTTTTGGGAAAAGACACTTCTCTCCTTTTCCCACATTACAATGTATAATAATTTTTTGTTAACTGGTGTATTCCATGGTTATTACATCATATTATAAACATAGGCAAGATAATTAGAATGGAAGATACGTATCATGACAAATTAGAAGAATCTGAGCCAACTTTTCATTCCTTCTATGTGGAAATAGATGCCACTGCTACTCATGAAAGGCACATCATCTTTAGATTTAAAATTTCAAATAAAATATATACATTTACATTTACACATTCCTATTCTACAGATAAGGTTTTATCCAAATTCCACAAATGCCTACCCAAATGATTACATGAATTTTGAGAAAAAATTGTCAAGAGTAAGAGGTGTTCACAGTGTAAGAAGTGGAAACAAACACAGTTTGAGTTTGATATCCCAGGTGGAGTTTGCTGCTCTGGAAATTAGAAAAAACAAAACCTTTGACTTTCATTCTAGGAAGTACAGATATGAATGTTATTTTAAGAATTACCATGGAACCCCAATCTGTTAATGTAATTTTTATTTTTGTGATTATTACCACACCTAACATATTCTTTTAATTTCATGGCTACAGTCACTATCTGCAGTGATTTTGGAGCCCCCCAAAATTAAGTCTGTTACTGTTTCCACTGTTTCCCCATCTATTTGCCATAAAGTGATGGGACCAGATGCCATGATCTTAGTTTTCTGAATGTTGAGACTTAAGCCAAATTTTTCACTCTCCTCTTTCACTTTCATCAAGAGGCTCTTTAGTTCTACTTCACTTTCTGCCATAAGGGTGGTGTCATCTGCATACCTGAGGTTATTGATATTTCTCCCAGCAATCTTGATTCCAGCTTGTGCTTCATGACGGAATGCTTGATTCCAGCATTTCTAAAGATGTACTCTGCATATAAATTAAATAAGCAGGGTGACAATATACAGCCTTGATGTACTCCTTTCCCTATTTGGAACCATCTGTTGTTCCATATCCAGTTCTAACTGTTGCTTCCTGACCTGCAAACAGATTTCTCAAGAGGCAGGTCAGGTATTCCCATCTCTTTAAGAAGTTTCCAGAGTTTGTTGTGGTCCAAACAGTCAAAGGCTTTAGCATAGTCAATAAAGCAGAAATAGATGTTTTTTCTGGAACTCTCTTGCTTTTTCAATGATCCAACTGATGTTGGCAATTTGATCTCTGGTTCCTCTGCCTTTCCTAAATCCAGCTTGAACATCTGGGAGTTATACAGCAGTCTTTCTCATCAAAAGTATATTCCTAATGTATAATAAAACTTCTTGATAATAACTGGAAAATTATGAAAGATCAGCAAATAAATGTATTAAGGACAAATGCTTTCCCTTTAATTGGCAAGAGAATGAAGACTAATGGAAGATATCTATAATTATGTAATTTTTCCATCACTAATCTTTATACATTAGATATCCACAAATAAATGACCAGAGTTATGATAAACTACTTAAGCTAAAAATACCATAAAAATACTATCATTAGGTCTAGCAATAAGAGAAAATTCTGTCTTTTTTTAAAGTAAAGCTGCTTTTAGATGTCAACAAATGTTGTGCTGTGATGATCACATTTCTTGTTGGATACAAGTTCCTCCAGCGAAAGAAACAAAACTTTGTTAAATATATTCTTTTTTTTTTTTTTTTTTTGCCTTCAATCTTTTTTTTTTATTCATATTATTTTTTTAATTTTATTTAATTTTTAAACTTTACAATATTGTATTAGTTTTGCCAAATATTTGTAAAAGAATGAAACTAGACCACTTTCTAACACCATACACAAAAATAAACTCAAAATGGATTAAAGATCTCAACGTAAGACCAGAAACTATAAAACTCCTAGAGGAGAACATAGGCAAAACACTCTCTGACATACATCACAGCAGGATCCTCTATGACCCACCTCCCAGAATATTGGAAATAAAAGCAAAAATAAACAAATGGGACCTAATTAAACTTAAAAGCTTCTGCACATCAAAGGAAACTATTAGCAAGGTGAAAAGACAGCCTTCAGAATGGGAGAAAATAATAGCAAATGAAGCAACCGACAAACAACTAATCTCAAAAATATACAAGCAACTCCTACAGCTCAACTCCAGAAAAATAAATGACCCAATCAAAAAATGGGCCAAAGAACTAAATAGACATTTCTCCAAAGAAGACATACAGATGGCTAACAAACACATGAAAAGATGCTCAACATCACTCATTATCAGAGAAATGCAAATCAAGACCACTATGAGGTATCATTTCACACCAGTCAGAATGGCTGCGATCCAAAAGTCTACAAATAATACATGTTGGAGAGGGTGTGGAGAAAAGGTAACCCTCTTACACTGTTGGTGGGAATGCAAACTAGTACAGCCACTATGGAGAACAGTGTGGAGATTCCTTAAAAAACTGGAAATAGAACTGCCTTATGATCCAGCAATCCCACTGCTGGGCATACACACTGAGGAAACCAGAAGGGAAAGAGACACGTGTACCCCAATGTTCATCGCAGCACTGTTTATAATAGCCAGGACATGGAAGCAACCTAGATGCCCATCAGCAGATGAATGGATAAGAAAGCAGTGGTACATATACACAATGGAGTATTACTCAGCCATTAAAAAGAATACATTTGAATCAGTTCTAATGATGTGGATGAAACTGGAGCCTATTATACAGAGTGAAGTAAGCCAGAAGGAAAAACATAAATACAGTATACTAACGCATATATATGGAATTTAGAAAGATGGTAACAATAACCCCGTGTACGAGACAGCAAAAGAGACACTGATGTATAGAACAGTCTTATGGACTCTGGGAGAGGGAGAGGGTGGGAAGATTTGGGAGAATGGCATTGAAACATGTAAAATATCATGTAAGAAACGAGTTGCCAGTCCAGGTTCGATGCAGGATACTGGAAGCTTGGGGCTGGTGCACTGGGATGACCCAGAGGGATGGTATGGGGAGGGAGGAGGGAGGAGGGTTCAGGATGGGGAACACATGTATACCTGTGGCAGATTCATTTTGATATTTGGCAAAACTAATTCCATTATGTAAAGTTTAAAAATAAAATAAAATTAGAAAAAAAAATTTTAATTCTACAAAATATTTCAAAAGTCTGTTACAGTATTATGTTATGTGTAAGAAATATTCAAATAATGGTTTTTATAAATTATAAATATGACTTAATGGCAAAATAACAGATCTTTTATGTAGAATCTTTTCCTTTAAAGAATAGAAAATAGTGCAGTGTAAAGTGGCTATATTATACAAGACAATGTCAAGTCATTTAGGGTATCTATAACTTCACTCAGACCAACTGGAAGTTGAAGTTTTCCTCAAAACTGCTTGTTTATCCCTTTAAGTGTTAAGAAAAATACTGTTCTTTTCTCTGGCAGCACCAACTCAGTACTCCAGAATGACTGACTTGGAATTTTAATGTCACACTAGGTATATTAAATGTTTTATTTTCTGGTTCCAATTGATCAGAATTTTTACTCTGTAGGGCTGGAGATTTAAATTTTTAGAGCACTAATCATGCGAAGAGTTGACTCATTGGAAAAGACTCTGATTCTGGGAGTGGTTGGGGGCAGGAGGAGAAGGGGACGACAGAGGATGAGATGGCTGGTAGCATCACCCACTCGATGGACATTAGTTTGGGTGAGCTCAGGGAGTTGGTGATGGACAGGGAGGCCTGGCGTGTTGCAATTCATGGGGTCGCAAAGAGTCGGACACAACTGAGCGACTGAACTGAACTGAACTGAATCTTGCAAAAAGTAAATTCAAATCTGATGATTTTGCTGACATTCAACCATCTTGTTGGTCTGTGTTTACTTTGGAGGCTGCTGACTCACACTGAAATGTGCATTTTATTACCATGAATGGCTGTTCAAAAATAAAAGGACAAAAAGCTAAAGTCTTTGTGGTGGTGCCAGTGTATGGGCATTGGGATTACAGCTAGATTAGGGAATGTCTCTGGACTCAAGAATCAGATCTGAAAAGGTCAGAGTTGATGGCAATGATTGGCTGTGTTAAGAGCTGATTCAAATGAGAACTACTTTTCTCTTAATCAACTCCCATCCCCCACCTTACTTTGGCTTTCTTGCAGTGTAGTTTAAAGGGTGGTGGTGGCGGTGGTTTAGTTGTTAACTTGTGTTTGACTCTTTGCAACTCCATGGACTGTAGTCCACCAGTCTCCTCTGTCCATTGGACTTCCCAGGCAAGAATACTGGAGTAGGTTGATATTTCCTTTTCTAGGGGATCTTCCCAACCAGAGATCATGCCCATATCTCCTGCTTGGTAGGCAGATTCTTTACCCCTGAGCCACCTGGAAAGCCCAGTTTAAAGGGTAATTGTCTCTGATTCATTCCATCAAGAAAGGAAACCAAGCATCTTTCTCCTAATTAGCAGGGAAGTCAGTTTCTCAGGGTTGGCCTTAGTAGACCAGGCTCTTCCAATGATCATTTCTCTTTTATTGTTTTTTTTCCACGTGACTGCCCAGAGTAGGACAATTTCCAAAAGTCTGCCTTGAATTTAGCAAACAAAACAGCCTATTAAATTTGAGATCAAATTATTCATAATCTAAACCAAGACATTTTTGTGAGTGAAATAGGCACTATTAATAATTGTACTAGGTCAAGAAGCATAAATCAAGACAATACCAGCAAATATGCCTTAGAGTCTTACAAACCAACCTAGCTTATCAGAGTTTTGCAATTGTTTTGCAGTTATTCCTTATGCATCTCTCTACTTCATGAACCTCACAGAAAGTAAAGATGGTGGCCTGGAAAAATATTTTAAATAAGTTAAAGCAAAACTCATGAGCTCTGAAATACCACCCTATTCAAGTATCATTCTGGATGCTTACCAACTGACTTATTTAACTTTTCTTTCCCCAATTTCTTCATCTATAATATAAAAGTTAAAAACTACATGTTTCATATGAAGTTTAGGTGATTTATTGAGACTTGTTTGTCGAGCCTATGGTCTACCTTAATAAATGTTTCATCTGCAATAGAAAAAACTGTGCATTCTGTTGTTGGGTAGAGTGTTCTATGGTCTTTAGGTCGGGTAAGATTATTGTGTTGTTAAAACTTCCTGTATACTTATTGATTTTCTATCTACTTGTTCCATCAATAACAGGTAGAAGAGTATTGAAATCTTCACCTTTCATTGTGGATTTGTCACTTTCTAATTTTAGTTCTGTCAGTTTTTGCATCATGGAGTGGGGATCTCTTTTATGGCGTATATACACTTTAAGACTGTTATTCTTTTATGAATTGTACCTTTTATTATTATGGAATATCTCATTTTATCTCTGGAAACATTCCTTGTCCTGCAGTCTATTTTATCTGTTATTAAAATATTCACTTTATCTTATTATTAAAGTTCACTTTGTTTTAACTTTTCTTATCCTTTGCTTTTAACCTGTATCTTTATATTTAAAGTAGATTTCTTCTAAGTTTCATATAGTCGAATCTTGTATTTTTATCTAAACCAACATACACTGTCCTAACTGAAGTGTTTTTTCTGCTTAGATTAAAAATAATTACAGATGTATTTTGATAAACTGCATCTATGATCTTCCTATATATTCCATTTTGTTTCTCATTTCCTGCTTTTTTTTTTAAAGATTACCTAATTTTTTTTATTATTTCACTTTGTTCACTCTATTGTCATGTTAAGTATAACTCTTTCTATGTCTTAGCTGAAAGCTTCCAATATGCATCTTTAACTTATCATGATCTAGCTTCAAATAAAATTACTCTACATTGTGTATCAGTCTTTATGAAATATCTATCATACATTTTATTTCTACATATTTTATAAACTTACAATACATTGATTTTTATATGCCCTTTAACTTTTTAAAAGACCAATAAATGAGGAAAACCAATTTTATTCACTAACATATACCATTCCAGCATTAATTAATCCATTATGTAGATTTGTGTTTCTAGCTGGTATCATTGCTTTCAGCCCAAAGACTTCCTTGTACATTTCTTGTAGCTTAAGTGTACTATAGTAAATTCTCTCATTTTTGTTTACAAAAAACTTTCTTAGTTTTGTTGTATTTTTGCTCTGAAATCTATTATTCTGATATTTGTATAGCTTGTCCAGCTTTCCTCTTTTTTATTAACATTAGCACCCTTTTTCTACTTTTTTTAGCTGTGGTCTATTATATTCTGTACATATAAAATGGATATTATTCAAGCAGTACAGAGTAGGATCTTATTTTTTATCCAATCTAAAAAATCTCTGGTTCTTAATTGGAGTGTCTAAACCACTTACATTTAATGTGATTAATGACATCAGTTCAGTTCAGTTCAGTCACTCAGTCCTGTCCCACTCTCTGTGACCCCATGGACTGCAGCACACCAGGCCTCCCTGTCCATCACCAACTCTGGGAGTTTACTCAAACTCATGTCCATCTAGTCGATGATGCCATCCAGCCATCTCATCCTCTGTCATCCCCTTCTCCTCCTGCCCCCAATCCCTCCCAGCATCAGAGTATTTTCAAATGAATAAGCTCTTCACATCAGATAGCCAAAGTATTGAAGTTCCACCTTCAACATCAGTCCTTCCAATGAACACACGAGACTGATCTCCTTCAGGATGGACTGGTTGGATCTCCTTGCAGTCCAAGGGACTCTCAAGAGTCTTCTCCAACACCACAGTTCAAAAGCATCTATTCTTCAGTGCTCAGCTTTCTTTATAGACCAACTGTCACATCCATACATGATCACTAGAAAAACCATAGCTTTGACTAGATTGACATTTGTTGGCAAAGTAATGTCTCTGCTTTTGAATATGCTGTCTAGATTGGTCATAACTTTCCTTCCAAAGAGTAAACGTCTTTTAATTCATGGCTGCAATCACCATCTGCAGTGATTTTGGAGCCCCAAAAAATAAAGTCTGACACTGTTTTCACTGTTTCCCCATCTATTTCCCATGAAGTGTTGGGACCAGATGCCATGATCTTCGTTTTCTGAATGTTGAGCTTTAAGCCAACTTCTTCACTCTCCTCTTTCACTTTCATCAGGAGGCTCTTTAGTTCTTCTTCATTTTCTGCCATAACGGTGGTGTCACCTGCATATCTGAGGTTATTGATATTTCTCCTGTCAATCTTGATTCCAGCTTGTGCTTCATCCAGCCCAGCATTTCTCATGATGTACTCTGCATATAGTCAAGGCTACTCAAGGCTATGGTTTTTCCAGTAGTCATGTACGGATATGAGATTTGGACTATAAAGAAAGCTGAGCACCAAAGAATTGATGCTTTTGAACTGTGGTGTTGGAGAAGACACTTTTGAGAGTTCCTTGGACTGTAAGGAGATCCAACCAGTCCATCCCAAAGGAGATCAGTCCTGGGTGTTCATTGAAAGGACTGATGCTGAAGCTAAAACTCCAATACTTTGGCCACCTGATGTGAAAAGCTGACTTATTTGAAAAGATCTTGATGCTCAGGAAGATTGAGGGCGGGAAGAGAAGGGAACGACAGAGCATGAGATGGTTAGATGGCATCTCCGACTCCATGGACGTGAGTTTGGGTAGGCTCCGGGAGTTGGTGATGGACAGGGAGGCCTGTCATGCTGCAGTTCATGGGGTCACAAAGAGTCCTACATGACTGAGTGACTGAATTGAACTGAACTCTGCATATAAGTTAAACAAGCACTGTGACAATATACAGCCTTGACTTACTCCTTTCCCTATTTGGAACCAGTCTGTTTTTCCATATCCAGTTCTAACTGTTGCTCCCTGACCTGCATACAGGTTTCTCAAGAGGAAGATCAGGTTGTCTGGTATTTCCATCTCTTTCAGAATTTTCCATAGTTTATTGTGATCCACACAGTCAAAGGCTTTGGCATAATCAATAAAGCAGAAATAGACATTGGTTTGTTTTACATGTACCATCTTGCTCTTTAATTTCTATCAATTCCATATATCTTTTGTTCCTTTCCCCCTCTATTTCTGCCTTCTTTTGGATTGCATTTTTATGATCCTGTTTTATCTCCATTGTAGGCTTATTAGCTATAACTTTTTGTTGTATTATTTTAATGGTAACTTTAGTGTTTACAATATACATACTTTACTTGCTAGAGCCTGCCTTCAAGTGGCATTACATTACTTCATGGGTAAAATAAGTTCCTTAAGACGGTATACTTTACATTTTTCCTCTCAGGCATTGTGATAATATAGTCATAAATTTTAATTCTTCATAATGTTATAAAACCAATAATACATTATTATTTTTTCTGAAACAATTATCTTTTAAATAAATTTAAATAATAAAAAGTCTTTATTTATCTATGTAGTTACTATCTCTTGTGATCTTCATTCCTTTGTGGACGTCAGGTTTCTATGTGGATTATTTTGCTTTTTCTTGAATAATTTGCCTTAACATTTTATGTACAAATCTATTGTGAAGAATTCTTTTAAAAAACTTTCTATTTATGTTTCTGAAAAAATCAGTATTTCTTTCCTTCTGAAAGATATCATCACTGGGTAATAAATTCTGAGTTGTTAAGTTGTGTTTTGTTCATTTTATGTTTTAAAGATATTTCTGCATAGTCTCCTAGATTTCATCTCCAACAAGAAACCTATTGTCATCTTTATCTATTTCCCTGTGTGTGTAATATGATTTTTTTTCCCTTTAGATGCTTCTGTTATTGTTTTTCTTTTTTAATCATTAGTTTTAAACAATTTGATAATCATATGCCAGTGTAGTTTTCTTTGCATTACTTGTGCTTGGGTTTCATTGTACTTTGAGTTTTAGGTTTATAGTTTTCAACATATTTGGACAAGTTGGGCCCATTAGTCATATTTTCTCTATTTACCATTCTGTCATCTCTCCTTTGGACAGTCCAGTTATATATATATTTGATCACTTGAAAACTTCCTACTGTTCACCTATGCTCCATTATTTCAGGCTCATTGCATTCTTGGATACTTTTTATTGCTATATCTTCATACAACTGATCTGTTTTGATGCAATATCTAATATGCCACTAATCTCATCCACTGTATTTTTTATGTCAGGAGTGCAGTTTTCAATTCTAATAGTTGATTTAGGTCTTTTTTTTACTAAATTACTTGTTTATACCTAACACAATATTTCCCTAGGCCAATGGTTCTAAGTCTGGGGCAATTTTATCCTTTGAGAGAAGTTTGACAATGGCTGGATAAATTTTGATTGCTGCAATAAGGGAAGGGAATAATGGATTTTAGTGGTAGAGGCCAGGGATGTCACCAACTATTGCACATTGCTAAAGATAGATCCCATGTTAAAACAAACAAACAAAAAGAACTGCTTTGATGTCTTTCTCTATTAATCTTGTTATATGTATATTTTTAAATTTAGTTTTGATTGATTGGCATTTTCCCCCTCATTGTTAGTTACATTGTTTTGCTTTTTTTCATAGCTGATAATTTTTGATTAGACAACAGATGCAATTTTTTTCTCCTTTTTTGTTGGATAAAATTATATTCTTTTTTTTAATTTTATTTTATTTTTAAACTTTACAATATTGTGTTGGTTTTGCCAAATATTGAAATGAATCCTCCATAGGTATACATGTGTTCCCCATCCTGAACCCTCCTCCCTCTCCCTCCCCATACCATCCCTCTGGGTTGTCCCATTGCACCAGCCCCAAGCATCCAGTATCGTGCATGGAACCTGGACTGGCGACTTGTTTCATACATGATATTATACATATTTCAATGCCATTCTCCCAAATCTTTCCACCCTCTCCCTCTCCCACAGAGTCCATAAGACTGTTCTATACATATTCTTAAAAATATTGAGATCTGTTTTGGGATGCATATTAGTTTTGCATATGTGCTGTGTGCTTAGTTATGTCTGACTCCTTGAGACCCTATGGACTGTAGTCCATCAGGCTCCTCTGTCCATGGGATTCTCCAGGCAAGAATACTGGAGTGGGTTGCCATTTCCTTCTCCAGGGAATCTTCCTGACCCAGGGATCAAGTCCACATCTCCAGCATCTCCTGCATTGGCAGGCAGATTCTTTACCCACTGAGCTACCTGAGAAGCCCATGCAGATTAGTTACTTGGCACAATATGATTCCTTCATATCCTGCTTTTTAACTTTGCTAAGTGGAATCAGAGATGAATTTAATATAGGTTTATATTTTTTTTTTCCTTACTGAGACAAGGCCAATTCTAATGCTTTAATAAATTTTGGAAGCTTTCCAATCTGATTGTTGGACTATGGTACCATTCCTGATCTTGTTTTGATACTGGGCCCTGTTCTCTCAGTCATTTCAGATGGCCTTTCCCTGGTCTCTGGTAGTTTTCATATATGTATATACTAACAGGTAATCAACTAATGCTTAAGTGGTACTCTCTGCATATACACAGAGTTCCTTTTCTGTGTATCTCTCTTCCCTTTGGTACTCTGCCATGCAAGTTTTAACTACTTTTTCTTCATGCAACTCCCAGTTCCCTATCTTCAACTCAAGGAGGCTTTGCCTTAGAATTCTCCCTGAATTGTGACCTAGAAATCTTCTCTAGGCAGAAAACTTCAAAGAGCTCATCACATTTATTCTCATGTCTTGGGATCAGGATCCTTTATCACCTTATGTCTCCTGTCTTAGGAGTTGTTATTTTATATTTTTATTATTTTATTGATTATTTTAGGACTTTGTGAGCATTCTATATTGAGTAACTATTTTGGGTGGAGTGGTGATTTAGTCGCTAAGCCTTGTCTACTCTCTGCAATCCCATGGACTGTAGCCTGCCAGGCTCCTCTGTCTATGGGATTTTCCAGGCAAGAATATTGGAATGGGTTGCCATTTCCTTCACTTGGGGATCTTTCTGACCTAGGGATTGACCCTTCATCTCCTACATTGCAGGCAGATTCTTCACCACTGAGCTACCAGGGAAGCCCTTAATTTTGGGTATCTTCCTTTAAATAGTTTTATTTAGCAGGAAGTTTCATATAGATCAGCTTGAGCTTTTCCATACATTTTTTTTTCTTTTTTTGGAAACATCTTCCCAGTTTTTGTTAGGAGTCATGTTTGTCTGGAGTCACATTTTTTTCTAAGACTAGTCTAGCCTGATTATTAAAGCATGACCCTTCTAGGCTCTACTGAACGCCTTACCTGTCAAACAAGGCTTTGTCACTCTTATTGCTTAGAATGTAAATGTCTTCCAGCCTTGTGTGAGAGCTGGGAAATATTTACATTAAAGCTTTTTGGTAGCTATTCGTTTCCTGACCTTGTTGAGTCTCTTCATTTTAAAAGTAATTTCTGAGACCTGTTTATTTGCCATTTCTTCTTCAGTATAATTCCAGTGAACACTCCACTATTTAATGAAAATTATAAATTTTCATTAGAATGAATACTCACATTTTTTAATGAGATATATTTTTAAATGATTATATGATTAATAAATCTCTCTAAAATCAATGTTTGATGGGGTTCCAGGCTTAATTAGAAGGAATCTAAACTTAACAAGGTTAAAGATATTTTCTTTCTTTCTGCACCATCTGAGTGTCTGTTAAAGTCCTGGGCACAGAGAATGTGCTTAATGAAACCTCAGCTGAATAAGTTCATGAATTCACTCTGTGGCTCTTCAAGAAATATTTGGTGGGTTTTTTTTTTTTTTTTTTTGCCTTATTCCTGAGAGGAAGTAAAAGAAGTAAACATTATTATTGCATTTACCTGAAAATAAAATTCAGTGAAATAAAATACAGTTTATAAGGTCATTTATTATTCCTTAGTCCTGTAAGTAGGTCTTAGTTCTGCTAATGTAAAATGTTTTCTTCAGAAAACATAGTTCCATCGTTTCCCCAAATGAAATAGGAAATAGCATCAACAAAAGGAAAAAATCAAAATCCTTTGAAATAGTTTAACATAAACTCCCAGTTATCCAGTAAACATCAAAGGTAATAAACAAATTCAAACTAACTTAATCCCTTAGCACATTTGAACATATTTTATGGGATTTCACTTTAATGTTAGGTACAAATCTCCCTAAGTTAACCAAGAAGAGTTTATTTCTTCATTTGAATTGATATCTCCTGCCTCAGGGTGAAAAATATTTATGGGACAAATTTTAACTCCAATTAGGAAAATGTTCAATAAAAAAGTGAAAGGAAAAAAGACATTTAAAGACACAAAATCAATATAGGAATCCAACCCCTAAACTTTGATGGGGTTTGGCATCTACTTATAATGGAGGAACCTAGGGAAGATGCCATTCCCAGGTACCCTCATAAGAGCCGCAGCATCATCAGCAACAACAAAAATCTGTAATCTACAAAATGACAATTCTCTTGTGAACAAAGTTGGAAAATAACCACCTAATTTGAAATCTAAGGAAAAATAGATACTTCTCAAGAGAGACTGAAACAAACAATTGCTTTTCTGGAGCAAATTCTGTATAAATAGGTAAAAAGAATTTAGCTAAACATTTTAATGGACAGCCACTTCTCCTGGACTATTACAAGATTGTGACACAAAAAGAATCTGATCCAACTTTCAGGCTCTTCTTCATAGACTGGAAGACTTTCACAAGAAAGATTGGTGACAGAGGAAAATATGAGAAAGCCTCTTTCCTGGTGTAGGCCTAGTGATGATAACAGCAGCCTTTGAGGGGGAAGGTATACAGCCCTGCCCAGACCTTTCTCCCCTATTTTCCCAACAGAACAGCACACCTTTTAAGTTACTGAGACAAGAGTCACAAGTCATTCACCCTTAAAGCACAGGGGAAAGCCCAATACAGCTGGAGGAAGGGAACACAATAGAATCTTTTATCCCTGGGGAGGAGACAGAAAAATGTCCAAGGCCCAAAGCATTAGAGATTCCCTAATGGGTCGCAAAGGGTCAGACACAACTGAGTGACTAACATACACACACATGCAACAGGGAGAGACAGGATCATTCAGAAGGTCCCATCCCTGAAACCCAGGGACATATGCCTACCTATGCCTGAGGATGAACCAGCACAACAGAGTATGACTCACGTGTGTCCCTCCTCCACCATTCCACTAAAAAGCTGGTAAGCACCAAGCACCAAAAAGCAGCAGTCTAGTGCTGGGGACGGGGAAGAACCTGGAGAGAAACTTCCTGTAAGGTGAGAGGCAAAGGAAAGACTTAACCCTGAAGCACACCAGCACGAATTACAAAGTAAGTTAGAGCAAGCTGAAGAATGTGATGTATTGAGTACAACCAAAGCAACAAGACCCACACTCAGCTAAACTTTCTGGACTAGATAGATTTCATTAAAGAAATCTCTCAGAAGACCAGCTATGTCTGCTTCTGGAAAGGTATTATTTACTTGAGAAAAAAAAAGAACATAGCACCCATGAGCTATGGACAATGTCAGATGTCCTAACATGCAGATAATAGGAATCTCTGAAGGAAAAGACAGAAAGAACAGGCTGGAGAAACATTTGAAGGGATAATGGTTAACATATTTCTAAAGTTAAGAGAAGACATTATGCCACAGATGCAAGAATCTTAGAGAACATCACACAGAATTAATAGCAAAATGAGTAAATAACTAAATAAAGAGGGAAGTAATATATAAATACACAGATGAATAAATATTAGATACATCATAATCTAATATTTACTAATGATTGCTTTACTTATTAATTTCCTGTGTATTTATAGATACATCATAGTTGGGCTTCCCTGGTGGCTCAAACAGTAAAGAATCTACCTGCAATGCGGAAAACCTGGGTTTGATCCCTGGGTTGGGAAGATCCCCTGGAGGAGGGCATGGCAACGCACTCCAGCATGCTTGCCTGGATAATTCCCGTGGATGCAGTAGACTGGCTGGCTATAGTCCACGGGATTGCAAAGAGTCAGACGTGACTGAGTGATTAAGCACAGCACAGCACAGCATAGCATAATCAAACCATATAGAACATACAAATGACCAAAGGTTTTCAAAAAAAACAGGGCTTTCAAAAAACTAAAAAATAAATCTACCACCTGATTGAGTATCCCACTTCTGTGTGTGTGTGTATATATATATATATATATATATATATATATATATGTCCAAAGGGAATAAAAACCGGTTCATAAAGATATATTTGTATTCCTCTCTTCATTTTAGCTTTATTCACATTATCAAGGTTATAGAAACAACCTAAATGTCCTTCAATAGATGGATGGATAAAAAAGTATGGCAAAAATATAAATTGGAACTTTATTCAGCATAACAAGAAAGAAACCCATCCCTCTGCAATAAAATGGCTGGACCTTGGGAGCATTATGCCAAGTGAAGTACGTGAGACAAAGAAAGACAAATATTGTATAATATCACATACATGTGGAATCCAAAAAAGCTGAACTCATAGAAACAGAGACCAGAATGGTGTTTACCAGGGCTTGGGGGATGAGACATATGGGTAGGTACTAGTCAAAAAGTAAAAACTTCCAGTTATAAGAGAACTATGGGGAATTTAATGTGAACATGGTGATTATAACTAACAGTACTATTTTATATATTTATAAGAGGCTGGATCTTAAATGTTCTTACCACAAAAAGGAAATGGTAGTTATATGACATAATGGAAGTGCTAGCTAAGGCTATGATGGTAAGCATCTTCCAATTATATGTTTATCAAATCAATATGTTGTGTAACTTAAACTTAATCAATGGTATATTTTAATAATACCTCAATAAATTTGATAAAATAGTCATAAAGAGAAACCATTAAAGAAAGAACCTTTATGACTGTGTTTTATTTATATGAAGTTTTAATGTCCAGGCTCTTTTCCATTGAAGTCAGCTTTTGATGTTTCTATCAGTCAATTCTTTACTGTTTATTATCCACCAAGTACAGTTTACATGTAAAATGCAAACCACCAATAAATTCAAGAGTCTGATTTCCAGGTCAGTGTTATTTTTCCATATAGACAGACTCCACCTTAGCAGCTTCTCTGATCCCACTGTGTTTTGTATGATTGCTGAATCCCCACAAACTTTCAACACTTTGATTTCTCCTTTAGATCAGGGTGTCTAAAGCTAATGAAGTTGACTCGCCTTTTGTGATGATTCCCAGTTCTCAGATTTCAAAATTTCATATTGCTCTCCTTTTCTTTCTCCATCTTTCTGCACTGGCCAAAACTTAGTCTCATAGAATTTGTTCTTCTAGGCCTAACCCACTTATATAAAAAAGTAGGTTTCTCCAAGTGTAATTTCCCACAAAGCTTACAAAAACCAAAATAACCTACAAGGGAATGAATCACCTGTGTTTAAAATACATCAAAACATTTTATAAGCTGGTTCTATTTATGCTTTCAGCAACTTGACCTGGTTTCACAAGTCTTTTCTATATAAAACTAGATCTTCCCAAGTCTATATTTTTATGACAGGATCTATTTTGCTGAAATGTTTTCCAGATATGATCTCTAAAATGATCACCTGAGGAAACCATCTCTGGCAAATGACCGATTCTAATTCTACTCTTAAATAAAATATACTTAAAGTTCTATTGTTATTATGCACTTAGGCAAATAATTAAAAATGAGTGTGTGTATGGGGAATTTCTTAAAGACTTTTATTATGATAATCTAACATGAAAATGAAGTAATATGTTTAAATTTTGATGTTGATTATGCTTTGGATAACAATGTACAATGATTAGACATTTTTAAAATATCATACTCTGATCACAATGTTGATTTTATTGACAGCATTTTTAAACATCATTTTAAAAACATTTTTAACATTTTAAAACATTAAACAATTGTAAACATCATTTTTAAAATTAACACAGTACTTCTGATCCAAGAAAAATTTATACTCAATTATTAAGCCCAAAATGTTACCTTTCCTCTTTCCATACATACTTCTGTTATAGAATATTGGGCTGGCTTTCCTCTAATGAATAGGAAGAGGAAGAGAGATCATTGCATATTGATCTTTTTTTTTTTTTTTTGAATGATCAGAAAAGTTTTATTAACTCACATAAGTCCAAAGGTGCATATGATCTTTATAAAAGGATATCACTGCATTATTCTTCTCTTTCTTTTCTCTTTCCTTCTTTTCTATTTTCTACTATTCTTTTACTTACAGAGACACTGAGGCTTACAGAGGTAAGAAAGATGCCTAAAATCTCTCAACTAATTAAGAGTAGTATAAAGACTTTTTAAAAATATGCAATTTTACTCTTGAACCAATTGCTTTAAAGCACTGCTTCACTGTAAGAATGGTAAAGGGAGGATGAAAATAGGCACAGTGCTGCAATGTATATCTTGTTCCTTTACATGATTCTTTGAGATGATACCTATCTTTTGCATGCATGCATGCTAAGTCACTTCAGTCATGTCTGACTCTTTGCAACCGTATGGGCTGTAGCCCACCAGGCCCCTCTGTCCATGGGATTCTCCAGGCAAGAATACTGGAGCGAATTTCCATGCCCTACTCCAGGGGATCTTCCTGACCCAGGGATTGAGCTCACATCTCTCATGTTTCCTGCTTTGACAGATGGGTTCTTTACCACTAGCGCCATCTGGGAAGCCCCACCAGTCCTTTAAATGCCTTTAAAACTTGTACCTGCAAAGAAAAAATCTAATATGCTAGCTACTAGTAGTCAGAGTATGTTCTGAGAAGGAATATTAACAATCTCTTGCCTGTCCTATTTCTCAGAGGAAACACCAGAAATGCGAGGGTGGTGTGCCTGAGAACCATGGGGGTACTGCTTTCTTTCTTTAAAGGCTATATCTGAAAAATAGACTTTATTTCCAATTTCTAAGTGCCTGGTTTTTAAGCATTGTATTCAATTGGACCATAAGAGTAGATTAAATTTGATTAAAATAGTCTGTTTTTAATTTCTTCAGCTTACTTACGAGCCATCTGGAGCAAATTTCATGGAAATTAAAACCTTAAGTGTACTTGTACGCTATAACTTAAGTGAATTTAAAAGATTTTGCCCCTTTTCTGAAGAAGTGATTACAGTTTCACTAAGGATAAAAGAAAAATGATGATATGACCCATTCCTGGTAAAGGTGTGGAAAGTAGCTTTTTTATAGACTGACAATAATGCTAACCCATGTAACTTTTGGAAAGGTGTGTCAAGGACATTACAACATTAATACTTTTTGACCTATGATTCTATTTCTAGTAATATAAACAAAACCATTGATATAGACAAACAATTATGTATAAGGATATCATCACAGTGGTATTAATAATCAAAAACTAGAAACAACCTAAATATTTTATAATAGGGGAACTATATAGTAATATTGCACACATCCATATAATATAATAATATGGAGGCATTGAAAATTTTTGAAAGAAACTGTAATGGTATGATTCTAGTCCTGTAATATATATGTGTGTAGTGGCTCAGACAGTAAAGAATCTTTTTGCAATGAAGGAGACCTGGGTTCAATCCTGGGTTGGGAATATCCCCTGGAGAAGGGAATGGCTGCCCTCTCCAGTATTCTTTCCTGCAGAATTCCATGGACAGAGGAGCCTGGTGGGCTACAGTCCACGGGGTTGCAAAGTGTCAGACACAACTAAGCAACTAACACTTTTGGGCATACATGAATGTATGTATAAGCAGATATACATAACTAGATACAAATACTTATCAAGAGAGCAAAACAGAAAAGGAGGTTTGAGGAATGGTAATCGATTTTTAAATTATTTATCTGCATTTTCTAACTTTTCTAAAATGATCACATGTTACAGATAGGTTGATCTTACATTCAACATTTCTAGAAGAGCTCTAGTTTACCCCAGAGTAATTACTTATAGTGCTCTAATTTACCTGCAGAAGTGTCACTGGACAATAAATTATATGGTTTAACTAAGTATAATTGAGAAAAATAGCTTAAAAATAACCACAAAGTGGTATAAGATTGAACTATAATTACTTGCACAGGAAATATGAAGGATATTTAAAATTCAGCCCAATATCTCTTATATACAAACTATAAGAATCTTTGACCACATAAGAAGAAGAAGACAATTTGTGAACAAAGCATATTCAAAGGATAACACCTGAAATTACAACTGAATATGTAACTCTTAATTTCAGACACTTGAGTGAGCAAGTTTTTAAATGTTTTCTGAAGTATTTGGAGTAAGAGTCTTACAATTTCAACTTAAGGGATTATTAAACTTACACTTTGCAAATGTACTAAAAGTAGAATACCAGATTAAATACCTTCTCAAGAACAGTGAATTGATTCTTCACCTGAATTTCCTCTGGCATTAACAGAAAAATCTGAACCTTAGTAAACAAATATTTAAAAGCACCTCGGGGGATACTATTCTAATAAATTCAAAGTAGAAAAGAAGAGGTTATGATGAAATAATTATAAATCAATGCAACTTTAGGTACATTTTCTCTAATTTCTGTCACATTTCTCTGTAGTGCACTTCATACATATTCCCTGAAATTATCATCTTTTTGTGGGTACCTCATCAAACCAAATTTACTAACATTTAGTTCCAAACATCTTTTCACTACTTCTAATGGCACATTAGCCAACCTCTGCCTCTCTCCTGAGAAATTTAAAGAAATCAAACCTTAGGAATGCATTTGATTGAAACAATGAATGGCTTGACACTTTGACTGAAAAACTTGCTCTTTATTAACAACAAACTGGATTAAACATGAGATGGATTGCCTTCAGGCTAGTAGAGAGCCAGATGCCTACAATGGTGATTGACTATGAGATGAAGGGAGCCACAATACTCAGGAAGGGAAGCCAGCCAACACAATGAACCCAACTGCGTGGAATTATCTACTGAACCATATACATATGGATGATTCTTATTTCCCCTCATGTATTGTTAGTTTTCTTGAAATGAAAAGTCATAGACTATTGTAAGAAATGTACTACATTCTTTATATCCGTAGATAATGCATCAAGACAGAGATATGCAGAAGGGAAATGTTTACAAACAGATCATTTGTAGGAAAAAATAATATATATATATATAATCTTAAAGGTTTCAGGTGATTGCAAACTCACCACAAGTCAGAAAAGTGATTCAACAAATATAACAAAAGAAATAGTAGAGGTTCAGCAGCATAATGAGAAATTATGCCTACTGATATTTTGATCTATGCATATTAGAGAATGTCATAAATGTTGGATTCTATTCTGTTAGCCAGGGGTATAGAGGAACAGTTGAAAACAAGATAAAAACATGAAAGAAGACAACCAAAATAAATAACAGTCATAACAACAGCAAAATCTAGTAAGTAGAGCATGCAAAATAGAGAGAAGATGGATTGACCATGAGTGTACTTTATCTTGGAAAAAAAGGAGGCTCCATGGGGTTATGTAGTTCTTCAACAATATAAAATGTAGGCATGTAGAAAGGAGGTGATTTAGTTTATGAGCTTCCAGTGGCCATACCTAGTCATTATAGACAGAAAGCCATTACAGTTACAAGAATACTGAAGAAAATAGATGGGTCCTAATTTAAATAAGGTTGCTTTTTAAAATAATATGCCCACCACATCATTAAAGGTATTTACAGAAATGTTCAATAACAATTCAACGACAACAATAACAAAGCAAGTATTTCTGAGGCCCTAATATGTACCAGGCACCAACTATTCCATACATAATGCCTTACTTAGCTTTCTCAACTACTTGTTGATACAAGTGTTATTAGTCTTCTTTTACATAGGAGGAAACTATCCATCTCTACAAATGAATAAAAAGTAAAACCCAAGTTTACAGCTAAGTACTTTAATTTTAAAATCTGGCTCCCACTTTTCAGAAGTGGTAAAGAGACACTACATAAATCACTTAAATGGATGAATTAGATAAATCCATGTCATTTCTTGAGTTTCCTAGGTGGCACAGTGGTAAAGAAACTGCCTGCCAATGCAAGAGATACAGCTTTGATCCCTGGGTTGGGAAGATCCCCTGGAGGAAGAAATGGCAACCCACTCCAGTATCCTTGCCTGGGAAACCCATGGATGGAGGAGCCTGGTGGGCTACAGTCCATTGGGTCGCAAAGAATCAAACATGACTTAATGACCGAGGATACACACACATGTTATTTCTGCCAGTTCTATCATTTCATTCCCTATCTCAAAGTTTCTACAGAGAGTAAGAAGCTAATTCAGTATATTCTGTCAAATGCTGCCAAAGTTGCTCTCCCATACGCAGTTGAAAAGATCCTGAAAAACATGCAATTCCTACCACAATTGCATGCCTGAAATCCAATAACCCTACACTGAACTCATGACTGAAAGAAAACCAGGAAAATGTGCCTTTATCTGTTCCCTCAGGCAGCCCTCAGTTTAATCAAGGAAAGTCAATGTTACAAGCATATGAGAGAAAGGCAAATCCAGTTGAGTGAGTAAGAGGAAGAAGGGAACATTCATGACATATTCTTTTCCAGAGCTCTTCTGAGTTTTGAAACTGTGCAAAAACAGAGATCTTCCTTCAAAGAGAGAAGCCCAGTCCTAGTAGCCTGGGGCATGTTTTCAACTGCTGCGTGTTGAAGTATGTAACTCTGTGGGGCTTCCTGGTGGCTCAGTCAGTAAAGAATCAGCCTGCAATGCAGGAGACCTAGGTTCCATCCCTGAGTTGGGAAGATCCCCAAGAGTAGGAAATGGCAACCCACCCCAGTATTCTTGCTTGGAGAATCTCATGGACAGAGGGGTCTGGCAGGCTACAGTCCGTGGAGTCACAAAGAGTCAGACATGACTAAATGACTTAACTATCATGTAACTATAGGCAGATCAGACTTTTGCTGTGAATGCCTTGCCAGCTTGCCTTGCCACTCTCTAGGGCAGCAAAGAGTGGAGCAAGATTGTCTTGAGAAACACTGGATGAAAGAGGTCCATTTCCCTCTTGAACCAGATATTTAAGAACAGAAATAGAAAAACACTCTGGGAGGAAAAACACACTTGGAAATCAGAGATGTGGACCAGCCTTCATATCAAATACTTTTAAACAGAGGCAATTTCTCACCTCTGGTGTGCAAGATCCACCTGACATTTTGTGCTTTTCAAGTAGAAAAAGTGGGTGAGGTAGAGACCAGAACTGAGAGGAAGGTGAGGGTCTTGGGAATAAAGAAGGACTAAGTGATGAGAGTGTTACCGAAGCAAACTTGGGTCTGCTTGCCTGACGTGCAACTAAGCCAATCCACTGAATGAAACATGTTGTGGTGAAGGAGAGTACAGAGTTTACTGAAAGGCACCTAGCAAGGAGTACAAGCAGCCAGTGATCAAAAGACCTCAAGTCTCCCATGGCTTTCAGAAAGGATTTGTAAAGGCAGCGTGAGGGAGATTATATGGTCTGTCATCAGCCCATGCACAATCCTGACTCACAGTGTGTTGTTTTGAATGTCAACTGTCAACCTTCCAGTTCCAACTGATCCATTTTGCATACTGATGATCAGCATGCAGTTAACTTCTTCTACTTGGTGCAGCTTTCAGTATCTGCAAACAACTCAAGGGTGTGTCTCAGGAAATTATCTGTAGCCCTTGGGGAGGAACTAAAGGTCCTTGATTTCGTTTTATGGCTAAACTAATATTATTTTGTCTTACTTGGCTGTTTACCTTTGTTTCTGCATTTTATCACTTCTCTCATTAAATCTGCTCTTTGGATCTCATGGAAAGCCTAGAAATCTAAAGAGTTTCTACAAACAAGAGGGGAAGGTCACAGGGACCTGTCCCCCAGAAGGCCTCACAGGATCCTGCTCAGTTTGAAGAGGAATGGTCTTCATCCAGGAGGTTAATTTGCCTATACACACCTCTGGAGGGGCTGAAAGAAAACAAAACAAGCAGATTTTGCTAGAATGTTGGGACATTGTTTGGGACACAATGTTTTCTTACTGAGGGAAAGTAATGGTAAAAAGTATTTTTTATATTAATATTATAGGGGTGCTTTTTATGTTGTCAGTATGAAATCATGTTCTCAGTGTATTTCTCTACAATTATAGCTGCAAGGAAAAGAAGGTAGGTAAAACTTACTTGGGAAAGAGGAGAGTATAACATAAGTTACATCTCAGTCATACTGAAAGAAAAAGTGAATGGCCTGCATCTCCTGTCCTAAGCAGATTTGCAAGAATAGAGGGGATGGTATAAACAAGTGGTGAGACATATATCCTGGCCTTTCTCCTATGGGATAATGCCTTAGAATGGAGAGATCCATTAGAGAGGTAGAAAAGGAAGCCATAAATCAGTGTTTCTACCTCTACGTGAGACTCTAGCAGGAGACTCACATCCTTGATGTCTCAGCTACACTGTCATTCAGCAAACTGGGACGGCCGTGGCAGAGAAATAGGGCGAGGGTGTAACTTTTAGGCAGAGAGAAAGAAACTGAAACTAAGCTTTGGTTTGTTTTTAGTTGCATAGTACTGAGTTTATCAAACTGGAATAAAATAAGGATTTTCCAGTTGCCATGTGGTTTAAGGATGGATGAAAGTTTAGATGATTATGGAAAGCAAAAACTGTACATGTTTATTGGTTCATCAGAATATAATATATACATTTGAAAGTCAATTAATGAAGCACAAGAGAATTACCGATAAGTTGCCCACTAGGTGTGTCTGGCAATTCTAGCTTCTTTGTGGTTGTAGCATGTCTGTTCAGTTCAGTTGCTCAGTCATGTTTGATTCTTTGCGACCCCATGAACCACACCATGCCCTCTGTGTTCATCACCAGCTCCTGGAGTTTACTCAAACTCGTGTCCATTGAGTCAGTGATGCCATCCAACCATCTAATCCTCCGTCGTCCTTTTCTACTCCTGCCCTCAATCTTTCCTAGCATCAGGGTCTTTTCAAGTGAGTCAGCTATTCGCATCAGGTGGACAAAGTACTGGAGTTTCAACTTCAACATCAGTCCTTCCAATGAACACTCAGAACTGATCTCCTTTAGAATGGACTGGTTGGATCTCCTTGCAGTCCAAGGGACTCTCAAGAGTCTTCTCCAACACCACAGTTCAAAAGGATCAATTCCATGTTCAGCTTTCTTTACAGTCCAACTCTCACATCTATACATGACCACTGGAAAAACCATAGCCTTGACTAAATGGACCTTGTTGACAAAATAATGTCTCTACTTTTTAATCTGCTGTCTAGATTGGTCATAACTTTCCTTCCAAGGAGTAAGCGCCTTTAATTTCATGGCTGCAGTCACCATCTGCAGTGATTTTGGAGCCCCAAAAAAATAAAGTCAGCCACTGTTTCCACTGTTCCCCATTTATTTGCCATGAAGTAATGGGACCAGATGCCTGTAGATTTCAAATTAGTTATGCTAATAAAACCATCACATAAAAATTATTACCTCCTTCCTTCTCATGTACTTGCCCTTTCAAGGAAGACAATGAAATGGCAATATTGCTTTTAAGAATACAGATAAGCTGCCTTCTAGAAGATCTTTACTTTCATCAAGATTATTCACAACTTTTTAGGTTTTCAGCAGTTTCAAAAGTAATACTTGTCTAAAATACCTGCTCAAAAATACCCAGGAAGAAACGCAGTGAAACTGTGACCACTATCTTTATTTTAAGCCAAAAACATCTCTAGGCAAAATAATAGTGAATGTAAAATTGTTCTTACAGTTTCATTCAACACATTTAAATAGCACCTTCTCATTTAACATTTCCTCTATGGGGATTCCCAGGTGATTCAGTGGTAGAGAATCCACCTGCCAATACAGGAGCTGTGAGTTCAATGTCTGGGTCAGCAAGATCCTCTGGAGTAGGAAATGACAACCCATTCCAGTATTCTTGCCTGGAGAATTCCATGGAGAGAGAAGCCTGGAGGACTATACAGTCCATGATGTCACAAAGAGTTGAACACGACTGAGAATGCACACACACACACACGTACTCTATATTTATTCCCTTGTTCCTATCCTTTCACCCTTCTGTCTTTAATTTACTGCATCTCATTGGACTGTCTGATTCACTTTTATGGACATGTAAATAAGCTGTATTAGTCTTCTACTACTACCATACAAGTTACAACAAACCTAACAGCCTAAATTAAACAAGCAAATTTTCTTACAATTGTAAGAAAGTAAGTCAGAAGTCCAATATGGGTTTCACTGGGCTAAAATCAAGGCACCAGCAGAGACACAGTCCTTTCAGGAAGCTCTAGTGGAGAACTTGTTACCTTACTTATTTGGATGGTTGGCAGAATTCAGTTCTTGAAGTTGCAGGGCTAAGGTCCTCACTTCTTTGTTGTCTCAGTAGCTCAAGAATGAGACAACTAAATTCTTTGGCTTGTTATCTATCCCCTTCCTCCATCTTCAAAGTTAGCAACGATGGGGAGAGTCCCTCTCACATTTTGATTCTCTCCTTTGTCTTCTTTTATTACAGCTCTATGACTAGCTGGCGGAGAAGACAATGGCAACCCACTCCAGTACT
This sequence comes from Bos indicus, assembly GCF_029378745.1. Lineage (NCBI taxonomy): Eukaryota > Metazoa > Chordata > Mammalia > Artiodactyla > Bovidae > Bos > Bos indicus. The sequence continues at coordinate 57,055,604 of NC_091761.1, read as the reverse complement.
GTTTCATGGAAAATCCCATGGATGGAGGAGCCTGGTGGGCTGCAGTCCATGGGGTCACGAAGAAACAGACACGACTGAGTGACTTCACTTTCACTTTTCACTTTCCTGCATTGGAGAAAGAAATGGCAACCCACTCCAGTGTTCTTGCCTGGAGAATCCCAGGGACGGTGGAACCTGGTGGGCTGCCGTCTGTGGGGTCGCACAGAGTCAGACATGACTGAAGCAACTTAGCAGCAGCAGCAGCAGCATGATTAGCCGGAATAAGCTCTACAGTTAAACAGTTCATGTGACTAACCGGAGCCCACCTGTATAATCTAGGATGCTCTATCTCAAGTTTGTAACATTAATCATACCTTCAAAATCCTTCTGTCAGTCATGGTAACGTAGTCACATATTCTGAGGGTTTATATGTCTTTGGAGAGTCATTACTCTGCCTACCACAGGAAAACAGTGCAATGTTGGTGCTTCTTTTTCCTTACTTGTAATGATGGAGCTAAGAAAACATTGCATTTCCAGTTCAAATATGCTGCTTTCAAAATATAATGCTAATGATAGCCTATCTTCTACTGATACTTACATTTTCTTTTCCTCTCAGCCTTCTCAG